>NC_080593.1:76888238-78208238 GCF_027887145.1 Ammospiza caudacuta | reverse complement strand
CTCATCTTCTTTGGGTTGTAACGATGTTATAAAAGTTTCTGACAAGAAATCTCTGTTTATAAACGGAAGTTGTCAAGATCCATTTTTTGCTACAATGCTGCAATATTTTCAGGTAAAATAGAAATGTGTTTTAAAATATCTTCAAGCAGTGTTACAGGAATTTAGAATGACATGCCAAAAATAGCTTTTCTGTGAAGAAAATTGTTTTTTAAACCAAAGCATTGCATAGAAATCATTCTGGTCTCCAAGATATTTGATAAATTGTTCCCGCATATTTTGTGAGTCAGTCAATAAATACAATTGTTGAGAACAGTCATATATTCTACATCTTGTCACTTTGTAGCCTATTTTTTTATTTGATAGCTTTGTTTCTTGAAACTCATTGTAAACCTCTTGAAAAAAAAGTGATCTCTTTATCAGCTGGAAATTGGGAAACTGCCATATATTTTTCCATATCCTTTGCTATCAGAAGATCAAACTCCCATTAGAAACACTTCCAGTTGTTTATTTTAATGTATGAAAACTAGAAAATGAGCAGCAAAAAAAGTCAGTTTTCGTGTTCCCAATAGATATTCAGCTGAGATGCAAATAAGTATAGATATCTAAAGACATGCATGTATCTAAATGTGTGCTTATGTGTTTGGGTTTTTTTTCTTTCTTTTTTTAGGAAAAATTATTTCCAAAGCTCTTAGTGTCTTGGTTTTGTTTCTTTCAAAAATTGCAGCATTAACTGATGTCATCTTCAGTCACACAGAACTACTATATATTTCTATATATAAAGCTTTAATTAGGGACAGAATGCAAGATATATTTTCTGATTATAAAAATCATTATTTTTTTGATCTTATCATTTGCAACTATCATGTTTTTATACACTAGAATATGGTTATTTGAGTAGTTGTTTAATTTGACTTGCTCACATGGTGTTGCTTTATGCCAAATCATACCACTGAAAACACCTCCGTAATTTAGAGATGCTTAAAGAAAGCCATATTTAACACCAGGGTGTGATGAGATATTCAAATGATGTTCTTTTAATTTAAAACTGAATTTTTATTTCTTTCCTCAATGTCAGCATTTTCACCTCAGAAATACAAATTTCTGAGTACAAATTTACCAATTTACATACAAGAATAAGAAAATCCAATGCTTATTAAATTAAATGGAGATATTCTTCCTAAGCTTAGTAGAAAGCACTGAGACTAGAACTGGTAGAAAAGTCAGTTTATGGGAGAAAAGTGTAAAACCCCTTGTTTATTGGAAAGTAACTGGTGAGCTAGTGATCAGTGCTGCAACATGGAAAGGTCATTTCACCATTGCTTTCCTTATTGCCACCAACTCAACAATACATGAGTGAGAGAAAAATGCTTAAGAAGAATATTCCATCACCATCTGGCCTATAAATCCCAAGCCATATCTCTGAAAATTGTCTAGTCACAGCACGTACTTTCTTCTATAAGATTTCTATAATTTTTTATATTTGTTCCAATTATCTACCTCTGCATAGGTTCCTCTGAGTAAACTACAGGTGAAAGAATTTTCCTGGCTTCAGTTGGAAAAGACACTTTTGTAAGAGAGCAACTGATATAAAGAGCTGCTGGCTACTGAGGCTGTTTGTCTTCTAGGCTGAATGCAAGATCAGAAATCAATACAGATAACAAAGCCAAGTGAAAAGACTTTATTGGGGTCTATATGGTTCCAGAGGGAGATTCTGGTCGTTCCTTCAGTGATATATTAAGAGTCTTGATGTAAATAGTTTTAAAGAAGCATTTATAAGTGCTTCCCCTGCCAAATAAAAGTAGATTTAAATGCCAGCATAGCTAGTTTGCCTTCCTGGAGACAATCTTCTGGTTGTTGCTTTTTTGGCTATTATTTAATGAAAATAATGACTAGAAAAGAGAAGATAGTTGGTGTCAGGAACAAAAGCTGAACAGTGAATAGGGATCACTTGGAATAGTATTTCTAAATGAATGAGAATATAATGTTCTATAAAGAATTATAAAATATTAATAGTGTCATTGGGATAAATAGAAAAATTACTCAAGAAAGTTACTTTCATTTCAATTCATGGAATATAAGGTCTGAAACATAACAGAATGTTGCTAACACAGAAGAATGTTGCTAACACAGAAGAAGCCTACGAGTGTGTGCTACTTACTGTAGTAATTACTCTCTACTTTCTCTAAGATTTCTTTTAAAGTAATTGGAATCAGGATCTTAACACTTCTATATGTCAGTAAATGAAAATTATTCCTTTTCCTTTGTTGTTCCAGATCTTCACAAGATCTTCTTCACTTTTCCCTCTGTTGAATTTCAAAAGTAACAGCGTAAATTTTGGCTATGGAGTAAAGCAGTATTAAAAACTGGCTTGTCTTGATATATGTATGTATCAGCACATTTAGCAAATTTCTTTTCCTTACCAGACTGTTTTTACTGTTACTTTCAACTAGCCTGAATGGAAGGAAAATATTTGGGCATAAGCAGATGGTGTTAGCTAGTGAGAACTACTTACAGTGACAACGTAATGTTAACAAGCTGAATGTCTCAGTGCATTTACATTATGAGATGGAAATTGGAGTAAATATTTTTAATATGAACTATTTTTAGTGTAGTGAGCACTTTATGCTGAAGTAACTGGTGGCTATCCCACTCTTGGCAATGAAGCACTGATTCTTTGTAACTGTGGGTGTACATGCATAATTAGTTCCATCAAGATAGTGACTAAGTCTTAACTAATGATGGAAATTCTGTCATTTAATCTAGTTATACTTGGAGACATGCCTTACCCTGAGAGTTTAAAGCTTTAAAGAGACAGACGATCTCATAGATGACAGAGGAAAAAAAAGAGAATTACATAATTGTGTACATTTTAGAAATAAAAGATAGTTTGTTTTGAGTTAATCATAGATACAGAGTTATTGTGTGTGTTAAACCCAGCTAGCAATGAAGCCTGACACAGACACTTGCTCGTTCTCCCTGGGTTGAATGCAGAAAAGCATCAAAAGGGTAAAAGTGAGAGAACTTGTGAGTTGAGATACTGACTAAAGTTTAATAAGTAAAGCAAAAGCCACACACACAAACAAAGCAAAACAATAAAAAATAAGGAATTCCTTCACAACTACCCATGGGCAGGGAGGTGTTCAGCCAGAAAAGTTATCAGAGCTCCATCATGTGTAGCAGTGACTTGGGAAGACAAAAGCCATCACTTCAAATGTTCCCTTTCCTTGTCCCCTTTCTTCTTCTTCCCCCAAATTTATATGCCGAGCATGATACCACGTACTGTGGAATATCCCTTGGGTCACTTGAGTTCAGGTGTCCCAGATTTGTCTCCTTCCACCTTCCTGTGCACCCCTGGCCTCCTCACTGTCAGGGCAGCATAAGATGCAGAAAAGATTCTGTGCAAAGACTACTCAACAATATTGGAAATATGTGCATTATCAACCTTGTTTCCAGCACAAATCCAAAGCATAGACTCATATTAGCTACTTCTGAAGAAAATTATCTCTTCCAAAACCTGCACAACTACATTTATATCTTAGTTGTGAATGGCACATAAGCTTCATACATTCCAGTGGCATCTACAGTTCCATCTGACAGCTCTCATAAAGTCCTTACAGAAAGAAATGGATTGGATTTCCTATGGGTCTGCCTTAGTAGACCTTTGCTATAGATTTTGATGCATTCATTTTTGAATGAATAATTAGAAAGGTCAGAGCTCAACAGAGACCTTAGGCAATGTTCAATATCTTGCCAGTAGTGGACCTAAAATGTTCCTGTGAATGCAGAATGTGTATCTGAACTATTTTGAAGAAAGTAGGTTAAACAGTAAGCTGTTACCTCAAGACACTTGAATTCAGAAAATTTTATTGAATTCTAACTCACTCCAAGTGCTGACTGAAAGAAAGGCTGACCATTGCTTTAGAAAGGGTAGGATGCTTCCTGTGTGTATGACTAGATTAGTGAGACATGCCTTTGCCTGAATTAAGGTGCAAATGAGACCACATTCCTAAGTCAATAACATGGATTTTATTTAACAGTGAATGTGAGGTGGGAGGAGAGACGTGCTTATCTTAAGTTCCCCCGTGGTGATTTATCCTATGGCAATTTCCTTCTGGACTGACAGAGCACACTGCTATCTCACACTGAACTACTGCTGACCAGCATGCCCAGATCCCTTTCTGCAGGGCTGCCCTCCAGCCACTCCTCTCCCAGTCTGTAAATATGTACAGTGTTGCTCCAACCTAGGTGCAAATCCATCACTTGGACCTGACAGATTTTTATCTCTTATTGGTGTTATCTCTTTCATAATTGGTGAGTCCTTGATTTTTTGGCTGTTTTCTGATTGTTGAGTTGCTGTGTAAAATGAGCCTACAGGTGTATGGCAGGTAGAGGCTCTCAACCTGGCTGGTATGAACACCCAGAGACAACAGGCAGCAGCATCTGGAGTCTGCTCCAGACTATGTAGGACCTCAGGTGGTGATGGTCCAGAGAGCATGGTATCCTGTCTGGGAATGATACCTAGGCACATCAGAGGCTCTAACCCAGATGAGTATCATGGATCTGGAGCAGCTAGGACTGCTTGTGGAACACAGCAGTCTCACTTGCAGGGAATGGGTGGTGGTAAAAGCCCTGCATTGTTGGGTGGAAGTTTGTCCCCCACTTGGGTCATGACAACCCCAAGCAATGCTACAGACTTGGGAAAGAGAGGCTGGAAAGGTGACCAGCAAGAAAAAGACTTGGAGGTGCTGGTCAACAGCCAGCTGAACATGAGCCAACATGCCCAGGTGGCCAAGAAGGCCAAAGGCACCCTGGCCTCTATCAGCAGTACTGTAGCCAGTAGGACCAGGGCAGTGATTTTCCCCCTGTATCCGTACTGGTAAGGATGCATTTCAAATCCTGTGTTCAGTACTGGGCCCCTCACAGCAAGAAAGAGTGAGGTGCTGGAGTGTGTCCAGAGAAGGGCAATGGAGCTTGTGAAGGGTCTAGGGGGTAAGTCTCTTCAGGAACAGCAGACAGAACTGGAGTTGTTTATCGTGGAGTGAAGGAGCCTCAGGGGAGACCTTATTGCTCTCTACTACTACCTGAAAGACTGAGAGTAGGACTATCTTAAAAGTGACTATATGATTCTGTGAAATATTACAGGGGCCAGACGAGCAGGCTGTGTGCTATTAGAAAGGAAAAACCAGGGTCAACTGAGGCTTCATAGAAACTTTACAGACAGAAAAGCCTAAGTTCTTCCCCCATTGGGAAGATCTTTTCCTAGACAAGGAAAGGTATATAGTCAGTCTATGTTTGAGTGACTCATGGATGGAGATCTGCAAGATGAGACAGGCTTGAAGCTGCTGATTTTCTGGAGTAAGAGAAAGGCTTCTCTGATGTCAGATCTGATCTTATAGACATGGACACTGCACCACAGTAGCCATACAAAGGAACAACCTCTCCTAAGGAGGATCTATGGGAGAGCTGGACCTTAATAGACTATCAGCACCAAGATGGAGATCCTCATTTGACAGGAGCTGAAGCATTTAGCTGCTCAGCAGATATACCGTCACAGAAAGTTAAAGTCCATGTTTTTGGTGTGGCAGAGAGACTGCAGAGGACCTGAGACTATTATTAATGAGAAAGTCACAGACATAACTTGTGTCATTGTGAGGCTGTTTGTTATCATCTACAGCTGGTCATGGAACCAGGAGAAGCCCTTCATGACTGGAAACAGACAGAGAGACCTTGCACTTGTTTTTAAGAGTGAGTGGGAATGTCAATGGAACTCCAGGGAGAGGCTGATGAGCCACACTTCACCCCTTGTAAAACTATTGTGTGACTAAAACACATACTGGCCATGCGAAAGTGGTGGGTATGCATGAGTTTCCCAAGGGTAAACAAATCTTCACTAACCTGACTACTCTTTAATACAAGTTTAGTGTTTGCAAATGAGTTTATGGATATCAGAGTAGTGTTTTTTTTTTTTTTCTTCCAGGACTACAAAGGCTTTTAACCGTGTTCATCAGAGCATCAGAGCATCTCTGTGTTTCAGAGAGGGATGTTACAGTGTAGAAGGGTGGATTAGTAGCTTGGTAGAGTGCTGGCTCTGTGGATAAATCTGAAGGAAAGGGGTTAACAGTGTGTATTCTAGCTGGAGGTTAGTTGCAAGTAGGAGCTCCTCTGAGTTTTAACTTGAGGGCTATCTTGTTTCATGTTTTCATCAATACTCTAGACAAGGCGAGAAAATTCACCTTTATCAAGTTTGTGCATGACATCAAACTGGTTCACAGCTTGTGTACTCCAGGGATGGGATCTGAATGCCGTCTCTGAATGATTGAATGTTATTATCTAAGGTGTAAGCAGGTTGACTTGGCATGGGGACCAATGCTGTTCTCTGCTATACTCTGAAACTTTTTGTTTCTGTGGCAGTTACTTCAAGGAAATTTGCATAAAATCTGGACTGAGCTTAAGGTAACTTCTGATGACAAGCTTTTATGATCATGGCTGTGAGTGTTGTTCATGGAACATTTGTACTTTGATCTATAGTTTAGCTGTATGTACACTTTTACACACACATATACATTTTGACATAAAGTGGTGTGTCACTCTAAATCATAACAGTTTAGTGATATCTGTTCTAGTTTTTCATTGCATCAGTCAGTATTTCCAGTTAACCTAGCTGTGCTGATCAACCCTGTTTTGATAACCTGGGCTTCTTAGGTGAAGAACTGAATATGGCAAAAAGCTGTCTGAACCACTGGTGAGTGCGTTGCTTCATCCATAGAGTTCAGGGCAACGGTATGGATGTCACGTTAAATTCCAGAAATAGTGTGAACATGTTGGCATGATTTCTGCATGCTAGTCTGGTCATTCAGTGCTGTCCTGAAGTAAATCCATTGCTTTCTGTTCCAACATGAGTATAGGCATTAATTGCCATTGTGTCGACACTATCAATTTCCCATTATATAGATGTGATAAGCTAATCATGAGAGAGTAAGGCTGCTAATTCTGTTCAGAGATTTACAGTGGCATGACTTAGAACACTGCAAAATTTGGTTGCAGATCTGAAGTAGGTTTTCAATTCCATTACTATTTTTTCAAAGTAGTTCTGTATAATTATCTCTGAAGAAAAGAAGCTTTCTACAAAATTAAAAACCTAAGCTGATGACTGCTATAAGGGATTTTTTAAATTGCTTTCATCAAGTTGGGCAAATTTCACATTACATTTTTAAAGTCACTGTTTACAAAAATCTCATAATTAAAAGCACTTGCAAAAATGTTAGTACTCTTTGAACCAAGGAGTAAAGTGCATGTAATTTTTTTAATAAACTGTTGAAGCTACACTTCCAGTCTGGAAAAGGCGGTTACATTTGTAGGATAGGACTCGTGCTGATTTTCATAAGCACTTATGCTAGGCATGTATTCAGTAGTTCTTAAAAATCAAATCACATGAGCTGGATAGAGTGCTGTGCTGTAAACTCTAATGATTAAGTGCCTGTAACTTAACTTATTTATTGCCTGGTGACAGATACCTGGCGTCACTTGAGATGCCAAAGTTATCCAGACAGGGTTCTGGAGACTGTTCCAAAAGAGCCTAGGTCTGCTGCAAGTCCTGAATAATACTAGGTAAAATAACTTGGTTAAATGCTCTGCTGGTTTATGGCTGTGGTAAGAGTAAATGTTTTTCATAGCAGCTTATCTGGTTCTGTGTTTTGGATTTGTGACCAAAGCAGCTTTGATAATACAGGGAAGTTTTAGGCATTGCTGCGGTGCTTTCCTCCTTCTCCCCCATCCCACCAGCAAGTAGTCTGGGGATGTACAAGGACTTAGAATGTTGCCTCAGCTGCATGTGCTGCCTATGATGTCATATAGCATGGAATATCCCTTGGGTCAGTTGGGGTCAGCTGTCCCAGCTGTGTCCCCTTCTGAGTGATGGTGTTAGACTTCCTCGGCTTGATGAAGCCTGACGTTCCTTGGAATACCTGAACACCTACCTGCTAATGGGAAGTGCTGGATGAATGCCTCATTTTGCTTGGTTTGTGCATGGCTTTTGCTTTCCCTACTAAAGTGTCTCTGCCTCAATCCATAAATTTTCTCATTGCTATCCTTCCCCTTATCTCCAATGCCACTGTGGGAAATGAGTGAGAAGCTCTGTGGGGCTGAACTTAATTCACAAAGAATTTTTTTGGTTTAACACCCAAATTAAGTATGCATGTCCATTTACTGTAAAACAGATAGATGGGGGAGGTGATCTGAGCCACAATCTCAAGAAAAATTTCCTATCTTCAGGAAAACCCTGGAGAATATTCAAAGTTCACAGGCCAACTTATATCCTCCTTGATCGATGATTCTTAAAATTAACATGAGTACAAATTTAAAATCCAAAACACTTACCTTTAATTACAGCTATGAGGCATCTAATCAAATTTGATAAATAATTATTAATTTTCCTTGTTGACTGCATACAAATTGTAAATTATAAGTAGTAATTTATATCACTTTACTAGGATTTATTTGATTAATTCTACCATAATTTTGTTGGGTTCCAGTTCAATTGAAAATTAGGATAACTTACAAGTACAACAATGCACTGAATGTCATTGTGTGTAGAAACAGGAGTGTTAAAAACATCAATATGATTTAATGTTTTTTTGTGCATGTGGTTTGAAGCCTCAGATTGAAAACCTGAGGAAAATGTAGAAGCAACTTCTGCTTTAATCTTTTGGTCAGAATGCAAGTCCAACTGGGCAAACATTGGTATGGAGAGGAATCAGGAAAAGTGTTGGCAGTGTTGAAACAAATCGTAGCAAGAGAAAGAAGTGACAGCCCTGAAGTCAACTGAGAAGTGGGAACCATGTAAAAGGCCCAGGGTTGCTGCAATAAAATTTCAGTGTCTGGTCATAGTCTGAAGAGATCAGAGATCTCTACTTCCAGTTCTCTTTTGTGACCTTTCTGAGTCCAGGTGTTTGGTCTTTCTGGCAGGTTTTTCTGTGAAAGGGCAGAAAGCCTGATACAGTTGTAGGGGAGACTAGGAATGAAAAAAAGAAACATGGGAGGATGTTTGTTCTGCTGGTCTCAGGGCTGAGCTGAATAAAGGGATTATACACTGGGAACCAAAACCCTGAGGCTGGGCTTTTGGCACAGAGGGTCCTGCAGTGTGACTGTCCAGAGCCTCCACTGCAGGCTATATAAAGTAAGGGAAAAAGGAATGTGACATGGTGGAAAGACTCCATTGCTGTCAGCAAGGGAAGGGTCGGGGCAAAGGGTTGAAACAAAGGACAATAAGCTCCCTTGATACAGTAAATGCTGCTGAGTTCAATGGAACAGAACTTTGCAAGTCAGGAGACATGGTAAATGTTATTGCCAGTGATTATTGGCACCAACCTGTATTAAGGACTGTGAACTCTTAGGCTGTGGGTGAATCAACCGTACTAGCAGTAGGTTTTTGGAGTCAGAGGCATCAGAGGTACACTTTGCCTATACAAGGACTCTACTTTTGGAATTTAGGGAAGAATGAAGAATAATATTACCACTGTATTCAGCACAGGAAATCATAATTTCAGTCTGTAGCTCTCTACCAGCAACACAAATAAATAGTGCCGTTGGTATCCTGCTCTTCACAATAATCTTACTTCAAATTCTAATTGTTCTTGTGGATATCAGGTTTGTTAGAAGGTTAGTTTTGTCATGTTTCCTTTCCAAGTAAGATGCAGGAACTTCAGTGAGGTGCAGCATAGATATTCACAACTGAAATGTCTGGATTCTCTTTATAGGATCTGCATATACAAATAATTAAAAAGTAATTAATCTGTTTAGGATGTTTTCTTGGTCTGACTGAATATGTTATGAGACATTTGTCTCAAAAAGTAGTTTGGGGAGCTTTCTGCAGTGTAGACACTGAAGCTATCAGCTAGATATTCATTCCTGATGTCTTTGGATTTTTATCTGATATTGCCAGATCAAAAATTCTTCTGTATTTTATTTTTTATGTCCTGTGTAAATTGCAGGAAGTCAGTTTAAATCAGGTACCCATCCTGTCTCTTACTGATAACATATCATTAATTTCATTTAAAAAAAAAAAGAAAGACAGGATGAAAAGAGCATGGTTGTTTGGTTATTTTACAAGGACACTTCAAGAAATGGGTATAGTAGGAAATTTTGAAGTCATACATGCTCTGTCTTAAAAATCGTGACCTTAAGGTTTATTTGACATGTGATATATTAGCAAAGATCAGCTTGCACTGACGTCCCAATCTAAATCCAGAACTATAGCCTTATTCCATAATGTGCACATCTCTGAATATACAGTAATTGCTATGTTATATGAATTTCTATATTTGCTTCAGTACAAGTTTACTCTGAGCCAGAGGAAAATTCTTCCCTTGGTGAAATCCAGATTAAAGATCTTTAGTTTTGGAGGACACTAAATATACAAATTTGAGTGTGTATGAATGTGAAGACTGAAACATATGTGGGTGGAGGGTTGTGTGATATAGGGATAAGCTGTCAGATGTTGGGTATAGGTGCAATGGGGCAGGAGGAAAAAAATCTGGATGTTGGATAGTTTTTACCCATGGTTTCACCAAAGCAAGTGAAATCTTACTTAGGGCACAACTAATCTCGTGAATTAGCTACTCACACTAAGTAGTTTGATTTAAAAACCATGTGACAATATTTATTTCTTCCTATGATAGTTTCAGTAGGTCTCAAATAACTTGGAGTTCTGTTTTCATGCAGCAGAGCCCATGAGACAGACTTCAGTGGCAGCAAATTTCTTATGCATTTACTAAAACAATCTGCTTCCATCCATGCTTCCTGATGCAAAAGAGATTTTCCTCTTTACTGACCATCTGTTTCGTGTTTGGAGACAATACATCTCCATCTATGTATCTTGTTAAAAAAATCCCAACCCCATTGTGACTTTGAGTATGACAGTAAGGGAATCTTCGAAAAAGCAGGAGAAAACATACATACCAGAGAAAATAAGTGTTTCTTTACAAAATGTTTAAAGAAACTGTGCAGCTTCTTGCTGCAGAATATTCTGATTAGCTAAAAGTGAGGTAAGGGAAGTGATCAAAATCATGGAAGAAAAAGCATTTAAGTTATACAATGTAGAGGTTTTCTACATCTGACTTATTTCAAAGCTCTTCATGAAAAGAGACAGAATTATAAACCCTTTTTATCCAGGACAGCCTGAATTTCATGAAAAAATTAGGTGACTTATTTAAATCCATGAGCACTCTGAACTAAAAAATTAATCTAGTCCCAGTGGTCTTTGTAGTATATCTTTGTTTTGTCTAAGTTATGTTTTATATCATCTAGATTAGACATAATCTGAGTGGTCATTCATGTCGTCCCTACATATGTGTTGGTCATCTGGCACCTCATAATGATTCCCCTTCCCAGTATTAGAACTGTTAAGGGTATTGTTTCCAACATTTGTTTACACTGCTATACGACACTCATAAAAAAGTATTCAGTTTATAATTCAAGAGAACATATGGTGTTTAACCCAAAAAAAGGAGTTTGGCCTGTCAAAACTCAGGGTTATTTAAGCTGAATTTCTGGACCCTTGTCTTTCTGTTATCTGCTTCAGATTTCAAAGTCAGATGATTGTGGTTCAATTTGAAAGGTGAGAGGAAGCCAGCAGTAGTTTTCTGTGTCCAAGCCTTAACATAATTGGAAGCTGGCTGATGACGTTTTAATTTGTTCATTTGCTTGCTAAAACCTCCTGTCTTCATCACCATGTCTCTTAGAAATGGGAAGTCAGCAAGTCCATAAAGTGAGGAGGTTCCCATTTCATAAACTGCAGCTTTTGTCGTGCACATGTAAAACTTAACACTAAAAATGGCACATTAAGTTCTTAGCTGAGGAAGTATAGTATATCTTCTTTAATTCTCTTCATAAGGATTTCTGCCCATTGATGTATTTATTTAGACATACATACATAAGACACATCAAATTGAAGTTTGAATGGACAATCTTATAAAGATAAATGAAACCAGTAAATTATTTTTTGATTCCTCTCTTGCTTAAGAGAGAAATTGAGCTCATTAAAACTCAATTGTATATGCATATTGGCAGTAAAAGAAACCCCAGTCTTTCATTCATATCGACCTTGAAAGTCAAAGATAAATTTTTGAAATGCCAACGATTTTGTGGGTTAATAATTTTGATAAAAAATTGCAACATTTTTGTAAATCTCCCAATTAGATAAAGTAACCAACCAGAATCTTCAATTGACTCTATGGTGCCAAGCCAAATCCTCATGCAACTTATTGTGACTGGCCTTGAACAGATGCCAAGGGAGGAGGAAAAGAATGTGGTGCTTATTTTCAAATTCTCTAGACTCACGCAATAGGAGCATGCTAACCTTTACCATTGTGAACATAGAAATATTTTGAGTTAGTTAATTTCTAGATTTAGCATTCAGAATAGAGACTGATGCCATTTGGTTTTTGTCTTTTTTTCTTTTTATATATTCTCTGTATTCTTCACACATATATGTGTAGCTCTTTAGCCTATTTCATTACTGACTACTTTTCTCTGTAATTTTCCATGGTCTTTCCCTAGGCAGAAAGACCAAGTAAATTCCAGAGCTCCAAGCCTCAGGGTCTACAAGGGTGCTGGGGTCTATAAGGCCCCAGCACTATCTTGGCTCTTCCTGGGATAAAAAGGCCAAGAACAACTCTTCATGATACATTTCGTGGACAAAGTACAGCTTGTGCTGAGAGGGGGCTCCAGAGAAGGAGCTTAATGTGGGGGGAAATTGCATCACCACTTGTCCTCATAATTGGTGTTTTTTATCAATTATGCTAATTTCTTAAAAATTGTAAAAATATATTCCCTGGAGGCAATGGGCTTTTGTGGACATCTTTCCATAACTGTCCCTGAAGGCCTTCAAATGAAAGACCCCCTTTTATATTGCCTCCTTACTAAAATTATCTTGAGTTTGATTTCCAGGTTGGAAAAAGGCAACAAGGCACTAAAGGAAGAATTGCTTAAAATTTTGATTTACTAACTGAAAGTGATATTTTGAAATCACTCAAAAAAGAAATGTGAATAGGGATATACGAAGCTTAATTTCTCTTAAAATGCTAAAGCTTTTAAATACAGTTTCACAATTTTCCTTTTTTCTTCTTTAGTTTAAATGGCTGGTTTTGTTTCAGGTAGGGAATTGTTTCTGTGAATAGTTATTAATAGTGTAAAAATCCCTTGATACTGCTTGTACTATGTTTGTGCTTAAAGGAACCCACTGAGAATGTTTGCACTACTCTGTGATACCAAAAAAGATGGTTCATGCTCTTCAAATATCTTCTAGTTTGACAAGAACTGTTATAAATTCAAATTAAAATGACAGCATAGAGTATGTGCACTATGACACTTGAAATGCTAGAAATAGTACGATATGGAGTGTGTGAGCATCTTAGTCCCTGGGTGACTTTTACAGCTTCTGTCAAGTGGATTGACTAGTTTATATATGAAGAAAGATTTTTTTTTAAGTAAGACGAAGGACAATTTTAGTAAACAAGTCAATAAAGTTCAACTTTTTCAAAATTAGTTGTGACCTGTTTTCTTAGAAGATTTCATTAAACTATTGAATTGACTATATTAGAACATTTTATTTCACTGTCCCTCCATCCTACTGTTTGCACTCTTAAAAGTTGGAAAAGTTGGAAAGCCTGAGTATCACAGAATTTTAATGTGTCACACTCCACTCTTACTGTGACTCATGTAAACTGTGATATCCTCCTGGGATTAATGCTACACTTTCACACCTGGTTTTATTGTTCTTCTGATCATTTTGACAATGATCTCCACGTAACTGTAGTGGATACCTGATATTAGCTTGATTTTGGAACACATTTCCATGTTGGTGCAGATTCCATAGTCTAGTGTGTGTGCAAAGCTTAAACCTTAGTTCCCATTGTTGCAGTTTACTTCGAAGTCTCAGTCTTTTTCCAACTCTTTCTACCAGACAGACTGTTTCTACCAGATATCCTGGCTAATAATGCTTGCAATTTGCCCTCAGTTAACTTTTCTGATTTCTAGGATTGGCTCAGCTTATTCTTGTTTAATGAAACATGTTAGTTCATGCTACCAGTCCCCCTGTGAATTCTTTCAGAACTTCAAGAGAACATTTCCTTCTGAAGTTTAATCTTTTCTGTCCTACTGTAAGAGACAGATGTGTTATTTCAAATTGTTTCTGTTAAGAATGCAGATTCATCTTTGTTACAGAAGGAGCCAGTTACTCAATTTACTAGGCTAACACTGAGCTTCCATCCTGAAATGCCTTTCTTCTTTCCCACTGGGAGATTACCTCACAGTGGGAAACGTGTCTTAAACTTGCATGAAGCCTTTCATTCTATATCAGTCTGGTAAGTTTACTTAGTTTATAAATGGGATAAATATGTGTACCTACCACTGGCTCTTGACAGAACACAGACGTGGTTATAATTAATCACTCTGGGGTGGCACTGGATTATGGAATATTGATCCCTAATGTCTCTAAGAAGGATGTTATACATGCATGGCATTGCCTTGTTGACTGTAAGTTTTATAATTAAAGGATTATGAAATAAGATTACAGTTAGAGTTAACAAGAAAAGGTTTGAATGACAATGTACTTATCTCCTAAGCAATAATACTGAATTCTTCTTGCTTGAGACATTTAAAAACAGACAAGGCAGCTGACCTTTTAATCTGTGACTCCTGGTTTGATTTCAAACAGACTCATCAAGCATTTCTCTTTGATATTTTTATTTTGAGAAATGAATTTTTACTGTGTGCTAGAACTTACTTTGCAGAGAATACACAAAGACATTTTTTAACAATCTAAATTTAATCATGATCCCTTTTGATTGAGTTACATTTCTTCATGATCCCTTTTGATTGAGTTACATTTCTTGGCCTTTTTATCCCAGGAAGAGCCAAGATAGCACTGGGGCCTTGTAGGCCCTGAGGCTTGAAGCTCTGGAATTTGCTTGGTCTTTCTGCCCAGGGAAAGACCATGGAAAATTACTGAGAAAACTAGTCAGTAACACAATAGGCTAAAGAGCTGCACATATATGTGTGAAGAATATAAAAGAACACATAAAAGAAAAAAAAGGCAAAACCCAAAAGTATAAACCTGTATTTATTTATGGCGTCCAAAAGTTCACAGTTTACAATAGAAAATAGATCTATAGCGTTTAATTACCTTCAGCTTCTAGCTGCAAAATTTATCATGAGAGAACTACCTCGTGGGGAAGTATAAAGCAAAAACAGGTATATGTTTGAGAATGGATTCTAGAAGAAGTGCTTCTGAGTAACATCTTTCACAGAACAAGTTGTTCTTCTATTTTGGGTGGGTTCAAGTAAACAGGGAGGACTATTAAAAATCCCCACATTTGCAACATCATGGTGTATTATCTTAAAATGTAATTTTTTGCAAACTGATATTAGTGGTTTAAGAAGAGCATTTTTGAGTATGTTAGTAACAGAGAAAAATGTCGCCATATAGAAGGTGAGAATCTCTGTAAAACGAAGTGAATTAAACTCTTAAGTTACAACTGCAGAAACTGTAGAAATCTTAGAAACACACATAATAAATGAGATTCGTTGTTACCTGCTGAAGAATAGATAACAAAAGGATCAGCAAGAAGGGTAATTCTCAGTTTTGCAATTGTTATCCCTCCTGTCTCCTGTGCATTTGCGAAGATCTGCCCAATTAACTCCATGTTTCAATAATGAATAACACCAAGCCTATGAAATGTCTCAAAGTTCATATTAAACATGTGTGCAGATTAAGAGGGCTCATGAACTTGATGAGCAAGGAAGAGTGCCTGTCAACAGAATCTGCTGAGAATTAAGTATGAATAACTGAATAAAGAGACAACTTAAGGAGATTACAAGTGGGATCGATGACTGTACAGTGTAAGGACAGATTGTTTAGGGACCCTTTCTTCCCTGAATAAATTAATCAAAAGCAGCAGTGTTACAGCTTGCCAAATGAATTTAAACTATAAAGTTGGCCATAGCCATAAAGTCAGCAATAAAACAGAATGAAGTCCTGGAATGTGTTGCCATGTATTTTGTGAAACAGGAGACCCCTAGACTGACTTTCAGCTCTCCAAGTATCCAGAAACATAAAATGTATCACAACAGGTGCCTCTACAGCCCCCTCTTTTGTGGGCACCCTGCTATTCAAATTCACACGAAGGATCATTGAAGTCTACTAAGACTTGAAAGCTTTAGAGTGGGGCATTGCATGAATATTCCAGCTATGCTATTACAGGATGAAAACCTTAGATGTCTTCTTGTTTTTCTTGTTACTCACTCGTAAGCAGAGTCTACCCATGAGAAACTCCTTATTTGGGCAATCATCTCCCTGGCTCCAAAGTAGAAAAGCTCCAAATCTGGCAACTCACAGAGCTATTGAAGGAAAAGGGTGTCATGTGCTCTTAGATGCCCTTAAATCAGGGCCTATGTGAACTTTATCTTCTTGTAGGGGCTACAAATGTGGACAAGAAAAGGGATAGAAATTCTAAGTGTTTAACAGCCTGAATAGAAGTCTGCAGGCTGACACAGGCTGCACAGAGACAGAATGCCCAGCAGCAAGAAAGGGATAAAACTTGAAAGAAAGATGTTGAAAGAAAATCAACTTCAAGTGGTGAAAATGTAATTGATCCATTCCCAGGGCCCTAGTCCTCCAAAGAAAGAACCTGAGAAGTGTGGCACTTGGTGAACATTTAGCGTACCTCTGTTACTTTTATTAAGTTACTCTGCATTGTTCGTATGTGTCAGAAATAAGAAGTTAAACAAATGACAACTACTCTTGGGTTGGAAAATATAGATTAAATTATAAGATTATTAAAACACTGAGGACAGAGGGTCTTCAAAAATTTCAGCTTCAGTTTCAAAAGTATGGATAGGCCTAAATTTTAAGAAACCACATGTGGTAACTTTCCTTCCCTCCTTCCCTCCTTCCCTCCTTCCCTCTCTTTTTTTGATTTTAAGTGGTGTGGTGGTTTTTTGCTGCTGAAAGCATGAGCAGTGAAGAAAACATCTGCATTTATCTTGCATATAAATGGAGACCTTATATGTCCCAATTACACGCTTAGGATGATATGAATGGGGGGAATTACCAAAAGGATTTCCTTCATACATTTTAGTAACTTTCAAGCCTCAATAGAAAATAATGAATCTGGTTTCATTTTTGTGATTATGTATGCTCACAACTACTGTTATATTTAAAAGTGTTGCATGTCAACTCTGGCTCATTCCTTCTATTAATCACTTGCAGCTGAAATTTCTTCTTACTGTAAAATTAATGACTGGCAAAATAGTCCTTTTCCACTTCTTTCCAACTGAGTGTAATAGAAAATGTAGATAAATAAGTGAAGAGAGAGATGAAGTCTCTGACTAATGTGAACCAGAAAAGTTCTGCTGAATTTGGTGGAATAGTTGCTAAGGGTGGGATTTGGCATGCACCTGTGAGACGCAGTCAGACTTCTGTTATGTCTGAGCAAGTAGCCGGTAAAGTAGTTTTACCTCATTCTGTTTCCTTCTCAATAATTTTTTTATTTTAAAAAAGGTCCAATTTACAGTAATTCTTGCCATGCACGTTAGGTGTGAAATTATTGTACATTTGTCTGAATTTAACTGTCTGAATTTATTTCCTTGGTGAATCTTAAAAAAAAAAAAAAAAATTACATTAGAGATATTAGTGATTGTTGAGGAGTCAGATTAATTTATTGTGCTGTAACATGACTGAAGCCAAAAGAATCATGTAAGAGATTAAATTCACCCACAATGTTGCTATTTTTTCCCTATTGCATGCTGTGGCTAGCCATGCAGCTAAAGAACATAATTTAATCACAGTCTTTGGATATTCTTATGCATTTTTTTTTTCTGAGGGGAAGTGCACACTTCATGCTTATTCTTGTGGCATTGTTACTCTTAACCTATACACAACCTTGTTCTTTAAACAGATAAAATAACTTGTTGCCTTTACATATGAAAAAACTTTCATTCTGCCCAAGGGAATCAGTTCTACTTGGTCAGGGTTTTTGAGTTAAAATAAAATTCTCTTCAAACACAAAAAAAAAGCCTATGTGAGTTAGCTTCAATTTGTGGAGAGAGAGAGGGAAGGGGAAAAAAAATGCCCATGATTTCTTATTACCAATGAGACATGAAAATAAAAAAAAAAAAAAAAAAAACACCAACTTTATAAGTGCATCATCCCAGCAAGATGAAGGAGAGAAAAATGCAGGGGGAAAATAAAGGCATAGCAATCACCACTGTCCCACAGGAGACATATAATCTTGAGTGCCACTTTGGATTTGCTCCTCAAAAGAACTGTGTCCTTGTGGCAGTTCTGAAGCTTGAAAAGCTTTGTTCTCAGCTGGAGCGACAGACTTGGCTTTATTATTGATGTTCAAATGCTTCTTTGCAACTTGAATGATTCCTTAAGAATGTTGGTGGGGGCTTGCTTCTTCTTGAGAGATGTATCAAAAATGGCAGTCACACAAAAGTCTCCAGTCAAGTTTCTTTTGTCATTTAAAATTTGAGAACTGTATAATTATGAATCTCCCTGTATTTTGAAAATGTAAACAAAGCCTCTGTCAATGTAATTGTGGTTGAAATTCTTGAGATGCAATTGCAGAATTTCAGACAAGAGCAAGTTGCAATGTTTTTTTCCTTAAAGATCTGAAGAGAGAGGTAAACAATGTTGATATATTTTACTGTGCCTTTACAAAAAGACAAGTACTCTCTTTATCTCTTACAATAATATATATTTATTAAGTCCTTTAAAATTCATGCCATATAAATAAGCAGCTGGACAACAGGAGAGTTGGGAAATAGCTCAACATTGTTCCCAGCTCTTTATGTTTTGAAAGAGTGATTCCTTATGCTTCCATACTCTTTTTTTATGTAGAGACTTGCAAAAACCAAATATTTACTTCGATGAAGGATTTTGATCCTTATAATGGTTGAAAGTTTAAACTTCACATTCTAACAGTACTGTGTGCTTTAATTTTTACTAAACTCTTTGAAATTATATTGTTAATATGTTTAAAGGTAATAAGCTTATTAGGTTTGAAATTTATTTTAAATATTGCAATCTGTCCCTTCAGTGGAAAAAATGCATTTCTATGATCTGACCACTACAAATGAATAACTTGTACCCAAATGTTTTAAAATAATCCATTGTACCAAAAGCAGTAGAACTTGGCACACTGCCCAGAAAAGTGGTGGTTGATCCATACCTGAAATTTCAAGAGTGGTTCAGATGGGGCTCAGAGCAACCTGGTCTAGTGAAAGGTATCCCTGCCCATGGCAGGGGAGTTGGAATTAGATGATCTTTAATGTACCTTCCAACCCAAACCATCCTGTGATTTTATGACTTCAAAAGATAAGTAGGTAATGCTCTCATAATGCTTTACATTGTTGTGCTGGTTTTTGCTGGAATGGAGTTAGTTTTCTTCATAGTAGCTAGAAGGGGGACATGTTTTGAATTTTTGCTGGAAATAGGGTCAATAACAAAGGTATGTTTTCATTATAGCAGAGCAGGGCTTACACGGAATCAAGGCCTTTTCTGTTTCTTGTACTATCCTGCCAGTGAGGAAGTTTAGTGTGAATGTCCTGGGTTGACTATATGATGCTTTTATCCCCAGTTGTATCATTCTGTTTATGTTGAATAATAAGTTTTGTACCTTTAAGAGTGTTCCAGAGAGTGAAGGGGGGAGAGAAGAAGCGCACAGTTTGTTTTCAGACACTGCACTCCTCCTTCACATTCCTGCTCCTGGACTGTGTTGTCTGTGGATGAACAGAGAGCGGGACAGAGCTCTCCTTTGCTTTTAGTTAGTTTTAGCTAGCTGAGGCAAAGAAGTTCCCTGGACTGTTTTTTTCCCTTTTTCTTTGGACCTCTTGAAACTGCTCCGGACTGAACACCCATGAGAGCACCGGCAGCTGCAGCTGTGGCCCACCGGGCCGGGCCTGGCCTGCAACAATTCCAGCACTGAGGGACTGATCAGAGACTGAGTGAGCTGAGCTTCAACCCGGGGTTTTCCCAGTTTGCCATCTCTTTTAGAGTGGCAAGGGGTCTCATTGTTTGATATTGTTTTGGTTTTATTGTGTAATAAACAGGTTTTTTCCACCTTTCTCCAAGGAGGTATTTTTTTCCTCCCGGACCAGTTGTGGGGAGGGGCCGATTGGATCTGCTTTTCCCACCGGAGCTCCTTTGGGGGATTCTTCCCCAAATTTGCTCTAAACCTGGACAGTGAACAACAATCTGAGAGGGGACATGGGCAGGACACCTGACCCCAACTGACCCAAGGGTTATTGCAGACCTGTCATGTTCAGTATATAAAGCTGGGGGAGAGGAAGAAAGTGTGGGATATGTGATGATGTTTGCCTTCCCAAGTTACGGCTGTGTGTAATGGACCCTACTCTCCTGGAGATGGCTGAACACACACCTGCCTATGGGAAAGGGTGAATACATTCATCACTTCGCTATGCTTGTGTTTGTGGCTTTTGCTTTACTATTTAACTGTCTTTAGTTCAGCTCACAAGTTTGCTCATCTGTATCCTTCTGATTCTTTCCCTCACACAGGTGGAGGGAGAGTGAGCAAACAGCTCCATGGGGTTTGTTTTCTCGTTGGGGTTAAGCCACAAAAATTGTATAGGTGGCATTGTTTTGTTCCAGTAAAATGGGGTTCCATCTGTATCTTTGCTCTTCAGTCATAAATGACATCTCATGAGACTAACAAAAAGCTCTGGTGGTTTTCTTAATAAATTTTCTGAAATAAGGCTTCCTGTTAAGCAATTGTACATTTTATTCTGTGCTATTTTATATAGTCTGTTTTCACACAGATTTCAGTCTTTTCTGTGGTATCTTGTTCTTCTGTTACAGACTCAAGAAGCAGAGAGAAAAAGAAAATAATTCTGTCCTTAGGCTGTTACCAGACTTACAGATATACCTACTTTTATCTTTACAGTAAAAAAGCAAAATAATTTAAAGTCTCAAGTGTTTAAAGCCCATATTTTAGGGAAATAATCTCAAGTAGCATTCTTAACTGTGTGTTCTGTTCTTTAATTCAGCTTGTGTGTGTGACATTTGTACTTTTATTCAACTTAAGATAATTATGTTGAAAATTATGCATATATAAAATGAAAGGGTCTAACACTTTCAGTTGTGTCCAAATGGTTATTTTCAGCTATTTCAAGAGGTTAATATTAACATGATAATTTTGAAATAAGGTAGCTGTAAATTCTTGTATTTTTTTAGCTGTTCATATCTTAGAGAGTGCACTTGATGCTCTCATTCATATAATTGATAAAGATATTAGGTTGGAATGGCCCCAATACTGAGCCCTAGGTAACACCTCTTGTAACTGGCCACCAATGAGTTTAACTTTTAACAAGCATTACACTGGGCCTGGCCATCCAGTCAGTTTTTTTACCCACTGAAGAACATGCACCTCTAATATATGAGCAGGCAGTTTCTCCAGAAGGATGCTGTGGGGGTGATGTGGGATCATTTAACTAAATGGCTTTCAAGCAGCATTTTCAGGCTAGCTAAAAAAATATATATTATCTTACTTCATAATCCTGACCATTGTAGGAAACAGCAGTAAAATGCTGGTACAAAAGATGGTACCTTAATAAATTAGAGGAACTTTAAACTTTTCTTCTGTACAGCAGATAAAACTCAACAAAAGTAGTATACCTTTAATATATAGATAAATAAAAAAAATATTTGCCAGACTTCTATAGCTCATCAGTTTTATAAAGTAAGGGATAGTTCTGTCAGTACAGCTGACTGCTGTAGAGGATTTGAATCCTGCAACAGGCCATTCAACCTCAACATCTCTGCAGCTATAGCAGTTGTCATTAACATTCTACTAGAATGAAGTAGACTCGATTTTGTAGCGTGCATAAGTTAGAAGCAGTGAATATTGGACAATCAGTGCTTTCTCAGCATAGCTTGGCACACTTTTCTCTTTAGTCAGGATATTTAAATAGAGGTTCTTCAAACCAAATTTAAAGGAACAAAACCAAAATACATTTCAGATGTTTATCTACAATTGCAAAGAATGAAAGCTGAAATTTTCTAAAAGGTTTGTAACTTTTCTCAAGCTAGTACTTTAAAAATTAATGTTATTGTTTCAAATATTTGTTATACACAGATAGTTTGAAAGAATGGAGATATTTTCTCTGCATTTCCATATGTGCTTGTTCATAAAACAAGGAGAGACACAGGGACATGAATTAACCTGTTCAATCTTAGAGGTTTCAGGCACACGATAGGTTACCAGGGACCGTAGAATGGCAAAGTTCTAACTCTCCATGGTGACTGCATAATTTGGACATAAGGTAAGACATTCAGGATCAAACTTTTTTCCACAATAATGATTTGTACTGTATTGGGCTTGCATGGCAAGGTTTTGATAGTGGATGGGTACAGGGGTGGCTTCTATGAGAAGATGCCAAAAGCTTCCCATGTCCAGTTCCAGCCGATTCCATGACAGACCTGGCACATCAGTGATGCTAGCAGCCCCTCTGTGATTTAAGAAGGGGGAAAAAAATCTGCACAACAGCAGCTGGAAGAGTGACAATATGTGGGAGGAATAGCTCTGCAGACACCCAGATCGGTGGAGAAGGAGGGGAGAAGGTGCTCCAGCCACCAGAATGGAGATTCTCCTGCAGCACATGGTGCTGACCCTGGTGAGGCAGCCGTGCCCCTGCAGCCCATGAAGGTCCCTGAGGGAGCACAGATCCACCTGCAGCCCATGAAAGACTCCACACAGAAGCAGGTGGAAGTGCCTGAAAGACACTGTGGACCTGTGGAAAGCTTGTGCTTCACCAGGTTCATGTCAGGACCTGTGGCCCTGTGCAGAGGAGCTCATGCTATAACAGGTGCTCCTGCAGGACCTGTGGGGGACCCACACTGGAGCATTCTATTCCTGAAGGGCTGCACCCTGTGGAAGGGATCCACACTGGAGCAGACTGCCTCCCATCGGAGGGAAGAGGGCAAGGCAATGTGTGATGAACTGACTGCAGCCCCCATTCCCTTCCCCCTTACACCTCTTGGGAAAAGGAGGTAGAGATATTCAAGAGGGAAACTGGGCCTGAGAAGAGAGGGGGGGATGGAATGTGTTTTAAGATCTATTTATATTTCTGTTATCCTGCTCTGATTTGATTGCTGATAAATTCAATTAATTTCCCCAAGTAGAGTCAGTTTTGCCCATGACAGTAATTGCTGAGTGAACGCTCTCTGTCCTTAACTCAATGCACAAGCCTTTAATTATATTTTCCCTTTTCAGTTGAGGAGAAAGAGTTTTTTAATAGTTTAGTGTGCACCTGGCTTCCAGCCAAGGTTGACCCACCTCACATACCCACACTTCTTTCCTGCGTGGGAAACATTCTGTCTCACTGTTATAGAAACAGAAGCTGGAACAATAAAGCCCAGGCTGAGTACACAGTCTGAAGGTTTTCTTTTCTTATAGAGTTAGTTATTCTCTTGCTATTTTATGCATTAAAAAACAATGAAAATATTGTGTCAAACTGAAAAGTACTTCAATTCAGCATTTTCTGTGGATAGAGAAACCCTGAAGAAGGTCTGCGTACATCCCATTAGTTTTCTCTGTCAAATAAGTATAAGAAAACTTTGTGGACTTATGCTGTAGAGATTGAAGGTAGCAGCATTTCAAAATTAAAAGAAGTCAATAATTGTTCCAGACTGTTGTGAATACTGCAGCACTAATATCTCTCTTTCTTAATCATCTTTCTTACTGCAAAAAGAAGTAACTGGGATAATACATGTCTGAAGGATGTGGAAGGAGAATTTTCCTAAACCGGCTGTTCAGTAGCCAGTGACTGGGGTTTGCTATATCTTCAAGAATTAAGGAACAAAAGATTTTTTTCTTTAGGTCTTTTCTGCTTTCTCCATGAATTTGCAAGAGCTTAGCCTGAATCAACTCCTTGATCCTTTTTGCTTAAAACAATTTTACTATAGGTTTCTTCACTCTGATGAAGGAAAAAGTATGATCTGTTTTTAAGTACTCTAAAAACAATTTTACAAATGGTAGTGTGGAATTAATAGTTTTCTGCTTTCCTGTGGTGCTGTGTTTATACTTCAAGAACTCATGGCACTGCCAAGAAGGAAAAAGTATAAGGGCAAGAAAATTTTTACAAATTTTAGAGATAAAGATTATTTTATATTTATATAAAATTTATTCTTTCTTCCTTTCATAAAGAAGGCAAGCCTAGTGGGAGAGATTCAGCTTTACCTAAGTCCACCTGTCCACACTCATGTTTTCAGTGTCTCCTCTCCTTTGTTGTTCATTGATAGCCATGCAGTGGGAAAAATCGCATGATAAATAGGATCAGAATCAGCTTTTCAAATTAGCAAAAACAGTAATTCTTTTTTTTCCAGAAACTATTTATTGGTTTATTTCTGAAGATTGTTCAAACCTTCAATTCTATTGATAATGACTTAGCAGTGTCTCTTTTGAAAAGTGATGTTTATGTATAAATTGTACATTACCTTGGAGTACAGCAGGGAATGTAGTAATAATAATGTCATCTTCTGAACCTACTCTTATTCCTCACAAATATGAAAACAAATTTGTGCATTCACTATAAAGCCTGGCTGGAGGCCATCACTCATTTCAGGATAACTGTAATCCTGTTGCTCTGTATGGCTCTCTGAAACTTTACAGTGCAATTTTTCTGACTTTTGTTCAACCACTTTGTTTTGAAACTTGCACTGCTGTGCTTTGCCTACTTCCTTTCCCAAATTCATGGCAAAAGACTAGGCAGCAAAAATGGAACTCACAGACAGTCATTAGATTTGCTCCAACATAGCTCCAATACAGCTACCCAGACTTGTGCAATGATTTGTGCTGTACAGAAAGTATTTCACAGCTGTCTGCTCTCCACAGCCATGAAGAATGTATCATCTCTTGGGATGTTCACAGGCCTACCTGGAGCAATAGCTAAACATAAAAGCTTTTCATAATGCTGTTATGAGCAAGCACAATGGGAATATGTTTGGCTGTTAAGGTAGTACAACTGAGTAACTTTTAGGTTTTTTCCTTTAAGAAATGTGTGCTGAACTGCTTTCAATGCATGGACTTCTCATCGGACTTCACCAGGTTCCCATGCATTATATCAGCTTCAATGTGTTTTCATGCTTTAGAGCAGTCCTTTGATATGAAATTTAGACTTTATTTTCTTGTATGGATTTACCAGAAATAACAGCATGATAGAGTATACTTTTCATATGAAATACACATGAGATATTTTACTATTCAGGTGTTGAAGGTACTTGTAATTATCCAGTTGACTTTTGCTATAATAAGGCTTTTTTTTAGCTGATAGATAGTTGAGTTCTGTGAAGAAAAGCATCGCCAGTCCTTACCTTTCCAGCTCTGCATTGTAATTAGGGATACTGAAATAACTCTGCAGTTCCCTGATTTTGTGTATTGTCTTGCAAATCTCTTTCATGGCCTGCTTGTCAAAACCAGCAAAGCAGGAAAACTAGCTTTGAATAGTGTTTCATGGTGCAGAAAGAATAGTTGTTCTACCTGCTACAAATATTACAAAAGCTCTCAGTGTAGAGCCATTTGTGCAGTAGTTTAGAAGTCATTGAAATTGTTTTTAGAATTATATTCACTGTTGGCAAGAACAATGAGATTTTTACTTGTATTTACTCTTTTTTATGAGCATTCTTATTCAGTGAAAGACTTTTTATTAGGTATTTCATTCAGGAATTATTCATTATGAAAGTATATTCAATGCAAAAGTATCAATTAATGGGTTATGCTCTAAACTTTTTATTGATTGAAGCCTGTATGCAAAAATTAACTTTTTTTTTCAGAATAATGCAGATGTTTTTGTGTTATATATATATAAATATGTATTTGTGCACAGCTTTCTGAACTTTGGTTGCTGTTTGGGTGAGGGATAAGCTGGAGTGCATGGGGCTCTCCCTGGCAACTGGTGATGAGTCAGAAAAGAACTGGTAGGTCAGGATTAAAGGCTAGACTAATGTATAAGGGTGTAAAATCACCTGATTAGGAAGAGATGTATGAGACCTTCTTCAGAAAAAAAATGGAAATAACCTTGTGTTTGTAAGCCTTTGGGCCTTGTGAGGATTTTCCTGACACAGGTGATAAAGGAGTTCATGGGGCAGATGCTCTGTTGTACCTGACACGTTCTGAACAGAGCAGCCCTGTGCAGAAGGACTAGGGCAATCTCATGGATGAAAAGCTGTACATGAGCAAGCAATATTCACTTGAAGCCCAGAAAGCCAACTGTATTCTAGGCTGCATTAAAGGAAGCATGGCCAGCAGGTCGATGGAGGTGATTCTACCCCTGTACTCTGCTCTTATGAGACCTGGAGTGCTGCATCCAGCTCTGGGGGCCAAAATATGCGGCCATGGACCTGTTGGAGTGCATCCAGAAGAGGGGCACAAAGATGAACAAAGGTCTGCACCACCTGTCCTGTGAGCGTAGGCTAAGACAGTTGGGGTTTACAGCCTGGAGAAGAGAAGGCTCTGGGGAGGCCTTATAGAACTTTCTAGCACCAAAAGAGCCTACAAGAATGGTGGAGCAGGACATTTTACAAGAGCATGTAGTGATAGGACAAGGGGAATGTATTTTATCTGAAAGATAAAAAGGGGTAGGTTTATGTCTGATATTAGTAAGAAGTTCTTTCCTGTGAGGATGGCAACAACTAGAACATGTTGCCCACAGAGATTGTGGATGCCCCATTCCTGGAAATGTTCAAAGTCAGGCTGGGGAGGTCTTTGAGCAACTTGGCCTGGTGAAAACTCTCCTTGCCCATGGCAAGTGCTTTGGAACTTGCTCATCTTTAAGGTCATTTCCAACCAAAGCCTTTCTATGATTCCATGATTTTGGATAGTCCCACACTTAGAGACTTTTGTACATACAGTTTTTCAGAAGTTCTGCACTGGTCTGGAATCTCAGTATGTACAGGGTTTATCTCCCTATTTTTTATTCTTCTCTGGAAACAGTGTGTCTTCCATGGTTTATGGACTTTGAAGCCAAAAATTCCTTGTCTACTGATTTTTTCAAAGTTTGCTAGCACGATGTATAGAACTTGAGATTTCAAGAGTTTCAATTTTGCCCTTTAAACTACTTGTTCTTTCAAAGTGGACACACAGAAAAGTTTTGTTTGAGGCCTACAAAACAACAATAGAGGAGTGTTCTTAGTTGGCAGAAGACTGCACTTCAGGTGAGACACTCAGTGTCTCGCTTCAGGTGAGACACTCACTCCTGTAAACCTCCACTCAGGTGGAGGTTTACAGGATGCCATGGCATAGAGACCAGGTTGTTTCAAGAAGGAAAGTTTGAAGAGACATTGCACTTAATTGATAGTATTAAATAGACAGTCCATTGCAGAAAATCAGACAGTGCACTGAAGTATATTGCAAGTGTATTGAAAGAAAATAATTTCATCTGTAACTTTTAAAATAAGGTCTGTTTTTAAGACTTTACAGATTTTGAGCTTTTTTTGTATTTAATTATTTCTAAAAAGATGCATAAACAGAGTCTGACTTTTGTTTTTGTTACTGTATTTATTTTGACAACCTATTAGTAGACTCTGAGTAGTCAGTGAAATGTGACTTTCAGTGATTTGGAGGTTGCAGGAGGTAATGAAATGTGAAGGAAATTGTCCATGACAGTTAAGTTATGTGTGCCTGTTTTGAAAACTAATACAAAGAAAACCTTCTGGTCATCCAGGACACACAAGTTTCATTGGGCACATATAACAGCATGCTCCTTCACTGCACAGACCAAAAATCAGACACAGACATAGGTTACAGAGCACAGAATGTATATTCCTTACACAGGTTGGTATAACTCTTGAAACTTGTCCAGTGCTCTGTATTGTTGCCATCTTACTCTATGTGTTCAAAGGAGTTCTTCTGGGAAAAGATACAAGAGAATATCTGTTAGATGAGGAAGCTAATGAGTCAAAATAATGACTCCATGGGCTCTCTTATAAAGGCTAAATCTAAATTTCAAAGCAAGTGCCCTCTGTGCTGTGCTCTGCATATCTTGCGTGAGTAGGATGTGGACATGCTCTTTTGAATGTCTTCATTCACTGACTATTTAAAACTGCTGTTGTTACATTTCCAAGCCTTATAATGTATTTTATGTGGACAAGTTTAACCTGTCTTTATTTAGTATGGGTCCACATGTCAATCCATACCCACTGAAGTTCTCCTTCATCAATGCCAATATGGAATGCCATTGGCACATTTTTAAACAACAGTAAATATTTGCTGCCATGCTTACTGAGAGGAGCACATCAATATGCTGTTCTGCCTGAAAAATAGCTCATTTCAAATGCCTAAAAAGCACTTTCCTTCTTTTGTCTTACTGTTTTATTTTCTTTTCCTATTTGGATCACTGTTTTGGTGTCCGCCAAGTGAGAGTGTTCTATTGCTCCCTGGCTTTCTGCAGTCTTGCAGACAGGTTTCTTCCCAGAAAAGGGAAGCATCAGCTATAAAAACATATGTATATCAAGTATCTAGGTAGCCTTACCAATTTGGTGTTTTAAAAAGGGATTTATAGGTTGGATCTTTTAAATACATCAGGTCCTTGAAGAGCTTGCATAAGGCTCAGGCGAGAGGTAGTCCTTGCTGCAGTCTGCCTCTAGATGTGTTGTAGCAGAGACATATTTGTCTTCACAAATTTGCCTTATTCTCTGTAACCAAACCAATATCATGCTCAAAGTTGTAGTGTAACGGAGAAATCTAGAAAAATAAAAAAACTGCTAAAAATAGCACTTGTTAATAGCCATCATAAAGTGCCCTGATTACATTGAAATAAAGGGAAAGTAAATGTGCTGTATAGAATGTGCTGATTTGTCAAATAAGATTTTTTATACTGGATTTGAAGTACGCCTTTCTTTATCTGACAATACTAATATCAGACGGGAGAGTTGTGATATAAAACAATGTAAATAAGTCCTGTTTCTTTGCCTTGTGTATTTCCCATGTAAATTGATTTAATTTCACCTCAAATTCTGACATCATGAGACCACCTATATGCCTGGGGACAATAGTGTGTGCAAGTGAGTTGGAGATGGATGAATAGGACTTCAAATAGGGGATTTCTAAGACTTGCTGAGTACAGAGAGTAAGAAAGACCTTATAGAAATAGGAAATGTAGTGTTTGAATAATAAATCAAATATTGCATTAGTGATTCTTTGCAATGTTGGAAAAGAAGTAAGAAATTAGAGGAATCAAAAAATAAATGGAAGGCTTAACCAAAGTAAAAAGGAATGAGGTGTGTAGGTAAGGTAAAATGTTGAGTAAAGAGAGGATGTGGGAATGCACAAACTAAATTATACCAAATTATACTTTGAAAAGGCTAAGTCACAGTGAAATGTTTTCTCAGTAATAGCTTGTTTGGTGTGGCCTATATTAGGTTTCAAAAGAGGGGAACTGAATCACTGTCTTAATGTCCTACTGCAAGAAACCAGTCCCTTTACTGGGTAATGTCAATTTATTGATTTGTTTATTCTTAAAAGCTGTTGAAAAGAATAGATTTTTGAGGTTTTGATAGATTACATCAGTAAACCAGCTGATTTTTTTCCCCATTACATATAATACATATGCCAAAATGCTCACAGATATTTGAAGTTCTTTTCTGTAGTTACTCTTTTTCAGGATATTACTGAAATCATAAAAACTTTTGAAATTCTTTGGAAATGAACCAAGATCAAGGGAATAAAATTTTCTTACCAAGATTTTATATTTATTTATTCATTCCATTAAAATTACACCTCACAGTATATTAATTTTCAGTGTGTGGGTTTCATTATTCCTCAAAGATATAATATAATAATACTTGATATGTAGCAATGGGACATTGCTTTCTTAGATGCCTTTGGCAAATAGCAGACTTCAGATATTAATCTTTGCAAATTAATGAAAACAAAAAATAATATATTGTAAATGTAACATAAATCGTGATTGGCAACTTTAAAATTTATAAATGAGAACATTGAAAAATTGCAAGTGTTTCTAATTAGATTTAGGTCAAATGCAACTATCATACGAAGTAGCTTATTATTTACCTATGTCTACCTTCATATCTACTAAGGCAGCTCTTTGAGTGACAAAGAGGAGTTAAAACCATGTACTTCAAATGAAATAACCATTTACATAGTCAATCTTTATTTAGTTATGAGGTGAGACTCTAACAGTGTTTTACTGAAGGGGATACAGTGATTTTGTTTTCAAAAATAAAACCGATTTGCCTGTATCCAGTAATGCTAAATGGTACTTGAAAGTTACCTAATCTGAAAATGAACTGAAATTCTACCTATCCAAGATTTGCTTTGCTGCCCATTCTGTGATGACTGTGTACTTGCTTAGAAAAACTAAAAACATTTACAGAATATTTTCCATCAACAGGAAAAAACCCAGTGACTTAGTGAGCATTGTAAAGAATTATTCAACTACTGGAAGCGGACTTCATTCAGTAATACTAATATCCAACATATTTCTTGGGTATAGTTTGGCATCATTGAAAATTACAAGGAGCCGAAACAAAAAAAAAAACAACAAACCTAAAAAACAAAAAACCAAGGTCTATTAAAAATTTTAAGATTGCAGATATCATATATTTATGTATGCATGTTTAAGTAACTTTGATTGAAACTTCTTCTTTTAATAAGTATGGTGGGAATTGCCATTTCTACTGCCAGTGCAATTTTCTCATCAGTTTTCCAGAAGTCAGCTTCACCTAATTCATCAGTTTGGCTTTCAACAGCATTAAAGAGGCAAATAGCTCCTGGTAATCTTTTCCAGTTTGTATTTCTGTGCTTATATATTCAAACTGTGCTCATTTAGAATTTTATGTTCCTTAGACCTCTGGGTATCCTGCAGAAGGATCCATCTTCAGACTGCAAAGCAGTATTCGCCTCCTGGGCAATCTATAGACTGAACATTGAATTAAAAAGTGAGTATCTAGAGGTTTTATCTTCTGCATTGCTTTCATTTATGGAATATCACATACATTGTGACACATAGCTAAATTTGGTTATCTCAGCAGAGATGAATGACTTCCTCACTGCTATAAGAAATGCAAAAAAGCTGAAAAACATATTTTTTCCCTTTGTTATTTAAGTGGTTTTATGACCCAACTTCTCTCTGTTAGAATAAGAGAACACTTAGTGCAATTTTGTGGTGAAACAAAGTTGTAGGGGAATTTTTCATTTCTCCTAGCACCTTACTGTGACTAAATTACAGTCTGTTACCTCAGATGTGGGGTAGGGGAGAGTGCAAATCCATCAAATGGAGGGCAACATTCCTCCCCTGGAAATAAATGTCATATAATCTCTTTCAGAATTTTCTGTATGAGAATGACAGAACACTGAAATAACTGAAGACCTATTCTGAAAAATTTGAAGTAGGTCAATGTTTGTAATATGTAGGCCCTGTTAGTTTTTGTCTAACAGAAAGTTAATGCTATAGTTAAGGTCATGTTTCTGTCATTCAAAAGTAGCCTTTTAGAAATTCAGTATTTCATTATTGGTTATTAACAATTTACATAATAATAATTTTTCCTATTAAACATGTTAAAAATTCTTCCTGTTAACAGAAAAACAACCTATTTCAGTTTGAAAATATTTGCATTTTTAAAATGTGTGAGATTTTTATGTGAGCTTTTAATTATGGTTTTGAAAGTTTGTTGAGGTTTTTTTTAATAGATTTTGCAATATTCTATTGTGGAAATCTGTCATGGTTTCAACCCAGCCAACACCTAAGCATTGCACAGACTCTTATTCTCCCTCACCCCTAGTGGGAAGGAAAATAGAAGGAAAAAGTAAACCTCATGGGTTGAGATAAAACCAGTTTAATAATTGAAACTTTGTAAAATATAACAACAACAACAATGATAATGAAAATAATATTAACAATAAAAGCAGCAACAACAATAACAATAAAAGTAACAAAAATTGTAATGAAATGGGGAGAGAGAGAGAGAGATAAAGGGAGAAATAAACCACAAAGAAATAAGAAATTCACAGTACAATTGCTCACTACCCATTGAACAATGCCCAGCCCATCCCCAAGCAGAAATCAGCAGATTCTGGCCAACTCTCCCCAGTTTATGTACTGTGCATGACATGCTGTGGCATGGAATATCCCTTTGGCCAGTTCAGTTCAGCTGTCCTGGCCATGCTCTCCCGGCCTCCTGTGCATCTGCTCCCTGGCAGAGCCTGAGACACTGAGAAGTCCTTGAATTAGGGTAAGGAGTACTCAGCAACAACTGAACATCAGTGTGTTATCGGCATTGCTTTTGCACTAAATCCAGAACACAGCACTGCATCAGCTACTAAGAAGAAAATTAACTCTATCCCAATGGAAACCAAGACAAAATCTTTTCAAAACAATTGCAGACATTCATTGAACATTGTTGGCTGATCCGTGTCTCTTCTACATGACTAGAGTTTGTTAAAACAAGAATGTTGTTGGTCACAGAACCTCAATAACCCCATTTGTAGCTCAAGTATATGTGAACCAGGTTTTGCCCCCAAAACAGCTTAGTGTAGGTGATTAAGCCTTTCTAGATGACCCCATCACTTCCATTGTGCAACTTTTCCTAACTTAAAAAAAAAAAAAAATAAAGGAAGATAATTGTCTTGGGAGAAGGAAGAGTGAACCTACAAACATGTTCATGAAGTTTAAACTAGGAGTACAATGTAAAAAGAGGTTGACAATATATTCTTTATAACCACACATTTTTTTTATCCAAAGAGAACCTCTGTGAACTGTCTGGTGAAATAGATAAGCTTCGCACAATCTGCAATTTAATGCAGTACTAAGCAGAAGCTAATGCTTCTTGCTGACAGACAAACTCTAGCAGTTACAAGTATAGAGCCTGGAAGGGCTTGTTTATACACCTAGAAAGAAATGTTTGTTGAAACTATTTCAGAATTTGGGGTTTTTCTGGCTCTGAAATTTTGTGAAAAAATAAAGAACGATCAAGAATTGAGCTATACTACATTTCTCGGATCCCTTGTAACCATGCATGAATAAAATTAAAAAATAATGAAAATGGTAAAGGAAATAACTGTTATACTTAGTTACAAGTGAAGGTTATCAACAGTAATATAGTCAAAAGTTAACAAGAGTCTAATGGTTTTTTTTTAAGTTATTATTTTAAAATAAATTGCTTGCAATAAACCCTCTTGCAGGCAGTGTTAATGGATTGCATTTACACAGTGGTCTATTCAGAGCAATTTTTATACCACAATATGTGTATTTCTGTAGCTCATACAGAATACCGAATGAGTCTCAGCCAAGCTACATTCCAACAACACTGTGTTTAGTAGCTCTGTTCATTATTCTACTTTGGCATTTGCTGTAATGCACTACCTGCACTACCTGCCTGAGCCGTGGCTGCTTTATCATTCAACCAGCAATCTTTAGGGAGGAATCAAGCATCTTGAAATGTGTACAGTAACATGTATTACAGCCAGAGATTTACAACTTTCTGTTTCACTAGAAGCCATTCAAGCAGCAGAACCCTTTAGCCTACTGGAGATGAGTGCTCATGCCACTATCAAATGCAGAAGTTATTCTAACCATTTAATACCTCAAAATGCTTCCTTTTTGATTTCTGTACAAAAATTGTTTAAAGCAAAAATCCTCAGCAACCTTGTACTGCTGTTTTATGAAGCTAATGCCATAATGCATGAATGCTAGGACACTAAGACTGCATTTGTTCTAAGTATAAGGATTGGCTTTTAACAGAATTATAAGACTTGGTATTTTAAGTCACTTGCACTTGGAGGCTCCTTTTGCGGTCATATCATCACACTATGGCTGCACAGATCTCTCTGAAAGCTTGAAAAAGCCAAAAGGAAATGCACATATACATTTTTGCTGGTTTCTTGAAAGATTGGTTACGTCACTGCTGACGTTCATGTCAATAATGTCATTGGCTCATGGAAGTAAAATTCATGTTGTTACTGCTGTTGTGTGGTTATTTTCCCTCTCATTTTTATGAGTTCAAAATTTTATGTGTAGCAGGATGCTCCAGGAAGGTTTTAGAAACTATTCACATGGTTAGCTTCAGTGAACTGCTTGTTTCATAATGTACATGTAGGTTTTCTTGGCATAGGTGCAGTTACTTATTTTCATAAATTCTGTGTAGTAGCATAACCACCAAACACTCTTTTGAGCTCAAATGATCACAGAGTTTGTTTAATTTATATGTCAGTCTATGTAATCTGACTGGCACTCTTTTTATCATGTATTTTTATGATTCCATTATGAACTACATGACAGTCTAATTGCATTTAATCCTTTAATGACAATGCTTAGGACTGCCTCTCAGAAGCAAGAGCTTTTTATAATTCTAAATCTATTCTAAATCGATCACAAAATAAAATAATATTTAAAAAATTTTAGTGATTCTGAAAAAACAGGTCAGGCCATCAGCTGTACAGAACACAAAAAAAAATTCTGAGAACACCTATGTTCTAAAGTGAGATCGAGCAACTGTCAGAATAATGTGGATTTCATGCTGTGGTATTTAGGACCATGATAAGCACATCACAATTCTAAAATATCAGGTATCATTGTTATAAGTAGAGATTTGTAATAGAAGAGAAAGAGAAATTTGTTAAATTGATATGAATGGAGAAAGAAGGGATATGTCTAGTTGTACAATCATCAGATAGACAAAATTTCAGGAATGTTTGGATTTTGATGGTACCTGGATAAGCAGAAGTGGATATCTCTTGTCACTTGTTATAACTAATTTTTAATCATTACTGGACCACAGGATATATGTTTCAGTGCTGTAGGCTGGACTACTTGGACTCAATTATTTTGGTGGTTGATGGTGGTGTAACAGTATGAGTGTAAGTGAATGTTTTGTGTTAAAACAAACTCATCTTTCCCTCTTGTTGGATCTTACACATAGTTTTGCTACATCTGTTAGTTTCACAATATTTTTATGGGTATCAAATTACTTATGCCTCTTAGATTTTCTTCACTTAAATTTCTTTTCAAATGAGAAGGTCTCCATATCTGCAGAAGGCTCTTATGACAACTGGATAGGTGTGTGAATTGCTCCCTTCCTTAGGAACTGTTAAAAAACCTAGAGTTCTAAATTATTAGAATTGTTGGGAATTAAACTAATTTTATTCTGTAATAATCCTAAACATGTTGAGGCTGTAATTTATCACAAGCCTGCATCTGATGTAGCTGGATGCAGACTCCACATGAAATACTTCACCTTGACGTGGGTGCTGAGTTTTTGGCTTGTCTTTGTGCACATGCATCTGCTAGACTGTCTGTATGCTCGGTCACCAGGTGATAAAGAAATTAACGTGTTGTGGTGTGATCATGAGGATCCCCTTGATGGCAAGCAGTCTTAAATGAGGAGCACATTTGTGACTAATGAAGGCATTCTGCTGCCAAAATCTTGTTGTTCCTCCCAGCTCATACTTTCTCACTGATGCATCATTTCTGAGAAAAGACCATAAAGGAGAAATGTATTTTAAATATTCCCTCCGAGAGAACCAAATATGGTTCTCTCATAAATACAGTTTAGAAATATCTAAATACAGTTTAGAAATATCTAAACTCTTTTGAGGCTTTGTACTTTCTTACAACTTCCCTAGCAGAAGTTTTAAATTCAATTGTGCTTAAATCACAGGGCCTGATCTGACTTAGAGTTTAAAATATTCATTTCTGTTAAGTGTGTATATATGTTGCAAAGTTAATGTGCAGGTGAAGAGTTGAGAGTACATGTTATTAAGTGTAGTAGAAAATTAATTTTTTCTTTTTTTTTAATCAATCTTGTGCTTGTAAGTCATAGAGGAATGTATTATTCTGTAAACTCTTTTCATGAAATGAATCAGTTTCCTAGGAAGATAACATAGGTCCATGAAAAGTAGCAGAAATTTAACTATTTTATGGAATTTTATTGTTAGAAATAAAAGGTTCTGGATGAGATGCAATTGAATCATACAGTGGTACATCATTAATTACTAAATAATACACTTTTAATTTAACTTATTTGTCCATGTCCCTTTGTTTCTTTTTCCATGGAGATGGTATATGACAGTTCTTCAATGATATCAAAGACTTCATAATTGTGACATATTACCGAAAAAAAGAAGCTTATTCATTTAAATTAGTGACTATAGGTTTTATTGGACCAATATTATTCAAGGTTGGGAATAGATGTAAGTTAGCAAGAGAAAGACTCCTAGCTGGTCACAGAACTCTGGTAATGGTGTGAGTATGCCAGATGCATGCTCTTATTCCCCCTTCTTTCCTTAAATACATTTTTAAGATACTGTACTTAAAAATTTCGCTCTACTCCCACGTGAAGTGTACCTTCATGTACTTAAGTACAGAGGTCTCCCTGTTTTCCCCAGTGTTTGCACAGAATTGTGCAGCTGAGAGAAGTAACTATCTGAGTCCTTTAAAAGTCTGCCTTTGTTTAGTCAAGTAGGTATGCAGAGATTATATGCCTAATATTAAACCATCTCTTTAGAAAAAAATACTTTCCAGATGCCTCACTCACTTCTACACATATCTAGAAATGATGACACAGGATAGCTCGGAAGCTTTGTAGAGACAAAGCTACACAGCTACTTGATCCTCTGATCCTTGCCTCCTGATATCTACAGTAATCTGAAAAGCTGGTAATCAAAATAATTTCTACACTGTTTCCATTGTGACATTTTTATTCAGATAGATCTCAGGAAAAAAATATAAATGAGCAGCTCTAAAAATAAAACTACCATCACATCAATTAAATAAATAGCACTTGTAGATATTTTCAAAATGCTAAGTTTCAAAACTATGTCAAATTACTTCTTTTATACAAAAGTATGCCTGTGTTTTTTCTAGGGGAAAGGAAGGTGGAGAGAGTGGGAAGAGGGGAAAAAACAGAACATAACAAAACAAACAAGAAAATCCAAATACAAATCTTTTATAATGGCTTTCTAGACTGCATGCAAAGTCCCAAGTGATACAAAACTTACAAGATGAATGTATTTTAAGAAAACGAAAAGCTAAGACCACAAAAAAATAGTCAGAATGGTTGTTGCATAACTTGAATAAAATTTTGGATATTTCTCTGATGAGTTTAAAAAAATCAACTAAAAGAGAAACTATAATCATAAGATGAAACTGGAGATTTCTAGTGGAGAAAACGTTCAAGTTGTAAAGACAATTGAAATGGCATTACAAATGCTCAGCTTGATACTGGCATAAATTAATGTCATTACATTCTATTTGTTGGTTAAGAACTTCAATAGCAGAGAATGCATTAGAAATCTACATGAAAACTTCCAGTTCAGGAACCTTTGATGAATAAGATCATGAGAAACCCTTGTACTTGCATGTCTGTATTTTATTTCTTTTTGCATTTATAGTTCCAAAATCTTGTTCTAGCATCCAAGATTTATTAAGTTTAAGCTTTTCTTGAATGTAAATCTTAGCTGAACCCAGAATGGTAGAACATTTGGGTCACAATACCGATAATAGATACAAAAAATTGAAAGAGTCTCTTAGTTAAGTGTCAGAACACAGAGTGCACTGTGCCATATTAACTATCCTGAGTAATGTCCCTTGGATTCTGACTGAGGGTCCAGGACCACATTTCAGGCCAGATGCCCCCTCCTCAGAACCGTGCTGGAGGTGTGCTTTCTCAAGCTCTGTCTCTGGATGAATAGTTTCCAATCATGTTTCCAATTATGTTTCTGGCCCCATCTCCTGACTAGATTCACCAGGTGGGCTCTGAACTCAGTTGAGTGTTTCAATTTGTCTGGGACAGACACTGCAGCCTGTCACCTTGCCCTGCTCACAGCTTTCAGGTGTTGTGCTGGTGAGCTGGGATCACTCATGGCTTCCATCTCATCCTCCCTCCCATGTGAAGGGGTCCCACTCACTGACATTTAAATTCTAATTATTATGTCAGCATTTTTGCATTAAAACATGTTCAATATTTAAGTATGTAGTTTAGTTATTGAAGATTTTAATTCAATGTACCATACAGCAATTTCGTTTCTTTTTTTGTTTTTTTTTTTTTTTTTTTTTTTTTAATCTATAACCTACTGGGAGTTCTATTTGGGGAAAAAAAGGGTGAAATGCAAAAGGTTTTTCTTTTTAATTATGGAGTGAGGACTTCAATATCAGAGAAGGCTTACAATCTATATGATACTAAGACAAGGTATTTGAAGAAGAATTGGGAATGATATCATCAGCTGCCAACATGGGTTTAAAAAGAGAAAATCTTGTCAAGGTCTCTGGAAGTGTTTTTGGAAAAGTATTCAGAAGTAAATCTCAGGGAGAGAGAAAAATGTAGTCTATATTTTATAGAATTTATATTTATATTGTATAGATTTTATAGAAGATATATATTTTATATATAGTCTATTTTATTTTATAGACTTCTTTATAGAAGTCTATATTTATAAAATATTTATATATTTTAATGTATATTGATACATTAAAGTATCCCTTGGCCTAATCTAAACCTTCAAAAGAATGAGTATTAATTTTAGCATAGAGTCCTTGGTTAAAGGTTTACTAGAAGTAAGAAGCTAGATTGTTATAATTAGCCATATCAAGCTGTCTTCTGCAAATGTGAGCATTGGCAGTAGCTTTACTAAACAGATATGTTCAAATAGTGACTTTTGAACCTGGTGTAAGCTGTTATAAACACTAGCAGAAAGTATTTAAAGAATGAACAGACTGCAAAGTAACATACATCAAAGTTCTGTAAAGGAGCAAATATAGAATAAAAATATTTCAAAATCTAAAGCTATTCATGTTGGTAGCATCCAACAGCAAGTGAAAAGAGTAGAAGAAAAGGAAGTAAAAAGATTTTCTGAGAAATTATCTACATATTGAACATAATGTGTGATGAGAAGGATAGTTTGTGTCAAGTGCAGAAAATACAGCTAAAGGAATTGAGTTGAATGTTACTCAACAGCAGTCATCAAGATTTATTTATGGATTTTTTTCCTTATCTAGGTGTACAGCCTCTGGACGAGAGGCAGAATAAGTGAAAATTGTGTAGATTTAGAGAAAACGGAGTTATAGTAACTTAATTTGGAGCAGAAAATAAAGAGAGAAATTTCTTGAACATTAACTGCCTGTATATTGTCAAGTCTAAAAAACTATTTCTAATGTGACATCCATAAAATTATATTCAGAAAATTATTTTGTTTGTACTGAGCATCAGGGATAGCAGACTGAAAGCTAACCTGCGTCCTTACTCTGTCCAGATAACAAAGGAGAATAGATTAATGCCAAAAGGCATTTGTTTTCCTTATGATCTGTTTCAGGACTAATGGGAAGGTACAAGGGATGCTGATTTTTCCCAGAGAAAATTAATGGAAGTATTTTGGGCATGCTATGTATATTTAAATTTTCACTAAGTAAAATGAGCAGTTTATGGAGATTTGGCATTCTTTCTACTTGGAGTTTTCAGTTGTGGTGGTTTCAGTTTTAAACTGGGCAGAAACACCAATTATTTGTAGTGGTGTTGCTTTTCCAATCTGAGCTTTCCCAGCCAATGGACCAATTTATGAAGTGGGTTTATTGATGTCTAAACACCAGTGCATCCACTAGAATATATTTACTCATTTTCTGCTGTGAGATCAGATTAGGAAAAGAGCAAAGCAGGCTCAAAACTTGAAAGGGTATTAAGAAAATTTCATTAACAGAACTAAAAGAAAGAATAGTAAGAATCAGAATAAAACCTTCAGAACACTTCTCCTTCCCCCAAACCTTATTTTCTCTCTCACTGACAAGGTAAAGAGAGAAAACTTGGGATTTTCAGTTTACCACCTTTAGAACAGTCTTTTTTCAGTTCACTTAGGGAGAGGAGTCTCTCTTGCAATTCCATGGAGACTTCTCCACAAGAAACAGTTCTCTGGTGGCTCAATGACCTAGTCGATCAGCTGTCCGAGAGATGGATACCTGTTCTCTATAGGAACATCTTGACTTACAGCCTTCCCCACAACAATGGTTTTTGAGGTCTCACTCTTTCGCTAATGGGGTAGACTTTTAAGGATGAGCTTTTCAGAAGTAAGATTTCTCATCATCTATATCTGAGATCATCTTCATCTCTGGGAACAGAGGTCATCTTCTTCCTTCCCTGGGGACAAAGGGTCTTCATCACTCCTGTTCTCTCTCTGTTCAAACTTCTTATTTGGATCATAACTACTTATACATCTGCTATGCTTCAGCATAGGTGCCTTTGCTGAAGTCTACAGTTTGAACTCACCCCCATGGTTTTTCTTTATTAATTGCAGGGATATTCCATTGTGTCATAGTCCTTCACCATGGCCTTACAAAAGATTTTCAGCCCAAGACTAAGGCATCTCATCATTCTCCTCCCATCTGGGATTTGACTCCTTCTTTATTGACCTTGGTGTCTTCATATTGTCTTCTACGTGTCTTCACTGTCCTTTTCTCTCACAAGAGAGAGGATTGAAGGTCTACAAGTCACATCAGTACAGTAAGAGAGTTAATATCTCACCCGGGCCTGTGCATGGCCGTGTGATCCCTGCTGGGCAGTCAGAGATGTTTACAGTGGAGGATTTTTCAGTGGCCATGCTGTGGGAGGCGGAAGAAGTGGCTGGGATCTCAGCAGTCCTCACTGTGGCCCAGCCCAGCCCAGAGCTGCTCCCAGGGACTGGCATACTCAAATTTGTCCTGGGCTGGCAGGAGGGAAGGGCTCAGTGTTGGCAAGGTGTTTATGGCCATGGCCCGGCCCTGCCTCAGCTGGGGCCCTGCGGCCTCTGCTCCCCAACCCGGCCACCAGGCTGGGAAGGGAGAAGGGGGGAACTTCTCTCTTCAGAGGTCAGAAAGCAAGAGAGCTTTCCTGGCCTTCTTCATTTGAAAATGTGGATGTCACAGGGTGTGTTCAGCTCTTTAACTGGCTTATCAGCATGCCCATTCTCTGAGCCAGTCAGCTATTGGCTTTACCAGGCATGAAGGAAGCTCTTAGCAGCTTCTCTTAGAACATCACCTCGGTGGCTGGCTCTTTCCTCCTCACCAAACATCCATTAATGCAAAACCAGCACATCAATTTACCTACAGGTCAAACTTGCCCACATACAACTTCAGCATTTTTGTTGCGTTTGTTTGTGACTGTAGAGCTGCTCTTGAAGGAAAGAGTGAACTCCAACTGTAAGAATCAACAAGTTTTTTCAAAAAGTTAATACATGAAAACTAGGTAAAAATAGCATTGGCAATGATTAAGTGCATCAATATCAGTTTTGTTTGTTGGTGCATTAAACTGAAATGGATTACATAAAAGGTTAAATTCTGAATATTCAATATGTCTTCACAGCCTCCTGAAGTGAAAATAAGAAAATGAATCTTATGCATTTTGCTGGCATAGATTAATACTGACAATAATGATAACACGGAAAGAAATTGAACTGCGTTACCTGCAGAAATTTTTTTAGTCAGTGCAGTGACTCCCTTTTATGCTTCCCTTGGTCAATTACGCAACACTAAGATACTAAAAGGGACAAAGCATCAAAGGATAACAAAATTCATACAGAGGACTATTTTAAAAGCCTGGATCAACTAAATGGAAAATATTTATTTATTTTTCCATTAGAAAGGGGGATTAATATTTGAAGGTGTTTTTCTTTTAATCTTGTGTTTAGTGTAAGATGCAGGACGCATTCACATTGAAGTAGGATAAGACATTATAGATTTTTTACTACAATTCTGCACTGTTAGGATGTTACTGGATTGGCTGAAGCATATAGATTCAACCTCAAATTTGAAAGGATTTGGAAGGAAATGGTACAAATCAAATATGCCAGAGACATAATTTCAGATTCTCCTCTTCTGTTGCTTCTTCTGGTTTTGACCAAGCTACATTAAACACATGAAATCCCATAATTTATAAAACATCTGGTATGGTGTCAAATGAAATGTACTGGATTAAAGTGAGGAATTCTTACTTACTCAATTGCTGTGTGAATGCCAGTTTGAAGAACTGCCTGTATGAGACAACAAGAGTTTGCACTTAAATGGAAAATAATAGGGAAAGGTCTTGCTAAATGTGTTTTTTAAACTTCTCCTTGGGAAATGTATTTTCTGTTTAAAATCATCACAATAGAAAAAGTAGAAATGGGCTAAAGATAACTGCAGCAGGCAAAAAGGTAAGCAGTTTTAAGGAAGCAGGGAAATAATAGTATCAGCTAGGAAGAACTAAGGAACCTGAATGTTTATGACAGTACAAGTGGCATAACACTGAACATTATAGCACTTAGAGAGGAGTAACAATTATATTGACTGCACACTGGGACCCTGAGATGTGTATTAAGGAGGAAAACATCTGTGTTCTTGTGTACCACAGCATAGGTCTAGGTCATTAATATGAGGAAGATCACTGAGTCTGACTTGTGCCCCTGCATCTCCCCAAGAATCACACCATGTACCTGAGACCGTTGCCCAAACACTTGAACTCTGTCGTGTTTGGTGCTATCGATCACTTCCCTACGGAGCCTGTTTCATGTGTTTGACCACCCTTCAAGTGAAGAACTTTTTCCTAGTATTCAACCTAGACCTTCCCTGACAGCTTTATGCCATTCCTATCACAGGTGATCAGAGAGAAACAGCACTCACCCCTCTGCTTCCCTTGTAAGGAGGCTGTGACAACAATGAGGTCTCCCCTCAGTGTCCTCTGCAAGAATGAAACCTTAGTCTGTGTAAAACATTTACAACACAAGGAAGTGTTAATACAAGAAGGCACTAGAATATCTTGGTGTGAAATAGCATGAAGGATTTCTGCCATGTGAACTCTTAAAATAAGACAGAACATAAGAGTGTGTGTGTGCGTGTGTATATGCATATATATATGTATGAACAAAAATTCTACTGGGTAATGCAAATGATTTTGTTGCTCCATGTTTTTACTTATGTCAGCAGAATGAGATTAGAAATGCATGTTTAGTTAACACACCAGACTGTGACATATCATACCGGTAATGCCTCAGACTTTGAGAACAGCTCCATCATTAAATCACTGGTGAAAAGTAAGGGAGTGGAATGTCAGAGAGCAAAACTCTTTAACCAGAGGAAAAGAGTAGCATGCAAACTGACATGGATACTCCAGAGAAAGTTCAAATATATTTGACTGTTTTCTTCCCTTCTAATGGAATTTTCTGCTCAGAACTTTGAGATACATAGTGCACGCACAAAGACAATGCAATGAATGAATTTGGTAGATTGATTTAGTGTGTTTTCTTTTGCAACAGTGTCAATGCATATATGCAAATGTCTAGGGAAGAGCAGACAGAATTTAAATAAAGTTTTGGATGGAAAATTCTAGTTCACACAGCCATCCAGCCCCCCTCTAGACAAAATGAAGGATCAGGGAGAGTCTGTTGAAAGGGGTTTTTTTGACTTGTGTCTGGACAAATTGAAATAGAGCAATGTAATAAAACCTAAACAAAACAAAAATCCAAAGACATTGTATGAGATGGAATATGAATGTTTTGAAAACAGCAGAAGTACAACTGATATGCAAGAGAAGAAAAGAGGATAAATATACAAGCATAGATTGTGCTAGAAGAAGTAAAACAGACCACATAAATAATACTTGTACTGTTCATTTCTATGTGAACAACACATAGCTTCAACTGTGCTTTTTATCTTAGAATATAAGACAAAATTGTAGCTTTATTCAGTATATGAATCTCACTTAAAAGATTTAGATTCCTCCTAAAAAGAACATGATGGGTTACACCATAAGACAAAAGTGTGTCGGTTTTATTGAATGGAAAGTTTTAAACCTACTTCTGCTTGAAAGTCTTGTGTTTTACATTTTTAATCACTCCATCCTTCTGGAACTGAAATTTTGCCTTCTTTCCTTATATATTCTAAACCCCAAAATTACACAGAAGTGCAATTTGCAGGCAAAGAAATTGAGATGGTTGCTTCAGGCCTTTATTTTTCATTAGCTGAAAGATCATAAATTGTCAGTGTGACTACTGCCTCTGCCTGCCTTGCCATGCTTAACTCCTTGTCACTCCCAGAAGCCGCCTGCCCTTGCTGTTGCCTGATATTTTATGGCTGGTGATATATGACTCCTTATATTTCAAGCTAAGGAAAAGTACAAATGAGCTTATTCAGAATGATTCCTTTATGATGCAGGGAAGGAAATTAGCCTTCCCTATGTAGGGTAGACTGTAGAGCAAAGAAAGTTACTAGTAAATTAAAAACCAGTTTAATTTTGTAATTCTTCAGGCTCAAGAAGCTCTGAGCATACATAATATAGCAGTGTAAGGAGATTCAGTTTCAGGAAAAAGGATCATATCAGAGTTGAGTTACCACCATAAAATCATTCATGCAATTTATAATTCTAGGGAGTAAGGCCTACATGTTGTACTGCTGGGATCACAGAACCAGCCCTAGGCAGGACTTGGCTTTCTGATACATCAACAGAGGGGATTTCAGAGCAAAGAGTAGGATAGTCTGAGTCTCTCTAAAAGAAACAAACAAGAACTCCTTAGGTTTTTTCCTTCTTAAGTAGTTGCTTTGCACTTTTACATGAAATATGGGAAAATATCAGTCAAATAATTGCAGTTCTCCAGTGTGGCATGTACAGATGTTGGAAGGGAAACAAAAGAGCAAAGTGACATCTAAAAGGCTTAAGGGAGTTAGTAAGATATAGTGGCCTGATAAATAAAAGTTATATTTAGGAAGGAAAAAAGGACTGCTTTCTGTTAACTATATTTCAATTGCTATTGACAATTGACACCCTTGATTTTAATAACAGAATGATTTGACAAAACCTGGAAAATTACTTTCAGAACCTTTCAGGAAAAAAAGGAATCTCACATAACTATGTGAATACAGAAGGCTTAATGAAGATGGAAAAATTGCTTAGTATAATCCCTAATAATCTAAAATAAAGATATCAAGAAAATAAATAAAAGAATTTAGGTGAGAGATGCCTATGGAGAGCTACTATGACCAGGCAAGTAAATACAGTTGCTTAGTACTTTACTTCCTTGTTCTTAATATCCAATCTCTTGAAATACCCAAAATTGTGCAAAATGAAAGTTAAAATAGATTTATAATCCAAATAAATTAATCATTAAGTTTCTGCAATCATTCTTCTATAAATGGATTGTAAATATATTTTTTTTCAATTAAAAGAGTTCTATTTCATTTTCACTATTTCACATTTTCACTATTCACATTCACTATTTTCTTTGAAATATATGAATTTGTATATTGTCGTGGGTTGACAGCCTTTATCCCAATATCGTGTGTTGTGTCTGGCAGCTGTGCCTTTTCTCTCTTCCCCCCGCCCCCGGCATCTTGCCGCGGCAGGGCGGGGAAGAGAGGGGGGGAGTGTTTGACCAGGCCTTTTTGCTTTTTGCTTTTGCTGCTTGGCTTGGCTAGCCGCTTTGCTTGCTTGCTTTCTGCTTTTTGCGCTGTTTTTTTTCTTTTCTCTTGTTCCCTCTTTCTTACCCTCCCCTGAAGATACTGGACCGGCTCCGGACCTGACCTGAGAGCTCCAGGACACCCGAAGCTTGCAAAGAAGTGCAGCGCCCTCTCAACACAGTCTGATTTTGTTTTCTTTTCTTTTCTTGCGTTGGGGAGTGTTCTTTTGTTACTTGTAAATAAATAGGTTTTGTTTTCCACTTTGCTCCTCCGAGAAATTCCTTCCCGAACCCGGTGTTGGGGGAGGGGTGGTTGGAGGTTTGTTTTGTTTTGGGGGGCTCCCTTTTGGAGATTTTCCCTAATTTGTCCTAAACCAGGACATATATATAGCAGGAACAAGAAATACTTCTGAAAGCCACTTTTTTATGGGAGAGATCTGCTGAGGGACTGTTCATTTTTTAAGGGAGATCTGTTCAGTTTGAGACTATTAAATATTTAATTTAATATTTTGGTCATTCACTAGTGAGAATAAACAGTGTGTTAATGCAATTCAGAGACTAAACTAAATTTATTATGCTGAAATTCCAATAAACCATACTAAAAATGAAAAGAAAAACCTAAACCATAGTTTTGAAATGGCTGTGGTAATATGATCAACAGATTGAACATGAGATGCAATGAATTAAGGTCAATACAATGACCAGTATCATTGACTCTGCTTTACTACTCAGCTGAAACAATATTTATGGTCCCATTTAACGTAGGAATTGTAGCATGTGATTAATATTTATTGAGTAGTCCATTTGATACTATCTAAAATAATATAATTCTACTAAGGTCTTTGATATGCTAAGTTATTGTAATCGTTAATAAACATTACATAGAAAATACAAAATTATTACCTACTCCAAATTTCTTGAAAATTATGCTTGTCCTTTCAAGTTTTGCATATGCTGCAGTTGCTTGACTTGCAATCAGAACCCTCATGAGACAGATTAGATTACAAATTTCAATAAATGTAGTCTAGGTACACAGTTTGTGGTAATTGGGAGTGCGGGTGTGGCAGAGCCTCATCCCCAATGGGCTACAGTTGTGAAAAGCAGGTGAGCAGCATTGAAAGCAAGGAGACATGGAGTGCCCGGGTGCGCTGACCAATCACAAAAAGGAACAGAAGGCACACAGGTGTAAGGCATGTAGATGGAGGATATAAAAGGTTGGGTGGGCTAAGGAACAAGGTGCAGTGATACTTGAAATCTTCTGAAGTTGTATGGTGTTACTCTGTATGGGCAAACTCTGTGAATCCTGGCCTATCTTGACTGCAACATGTGCTGTGACAATGTAGTGTTTATAATACCCCAGAGGTTAAATACTGGAAAAATATTAGGAATAACTTTGATTGGAAGGTTTAAAAGTTACAGCAATGTCATTTAATAAAATGGTTTTATCTCATCTACAGCAACATCCACAATGATGTTGTTCTGGAAACATTTCTTCTCCTTTTCTTATCAAGGTTTCTGTGTCTGATATGAACAGTGTTAGCTTTTTGTAGAAAAATTGTACTTCCAGTAAAAATATTGCTGGTACAGTGTATTAGATGGCTAACTAATTCTACCAGAAGGAACACTTCTCAGCAAATGTAATGACTCTTTTTACACAAAACTTTCCATAATTAAGTGAACACAGCCTTTCTTCCAGTTAAGGCAGCACCCAGAAATGTGCTTGTGTGTTAAGTGTTTGAATAAGGTCATACAGCCCAGAATAACTCTCCATACTATGTGAGATCCAGAACATTTAAGAGCTCATACCTAGACCTTGAGATGCTGAGACCAAAAAATTACATGGAATCCAGGGAAAAATCCTTCTGAACTCTTTTGTAGGTTTTCCAGATAGCCACATCTTATTGTAAGAAGCTTCATTTCAGGAACTTTTCTCCCATTTTTACAATCCTTCTGTTTGCAGTTCAGGAAACATTTAGAAGTTGAGTGAAAAAGTAGCTTCAACATTCGCACACACCCCAGCCTCTCCTCCCCATCCCAATTAGTGGTCTGGAGGTGAACAAGATCCTGGCAGGGGACGGAACCAGGCCAGATGACCCAGATTAATGAAATAGATATTCCATACCCTATGGCATCAACTCAGAGATAAAACGTTAAGGAAAAGAGGGCATTTGCTATTTACAATGTTTGCCTTCCAGAGCAAACACTATGCTTGCTGGATCCCTGCTTTCCAGCCAGCCAGTGGCTGGACATCATTTCCTGGTGGGAAGGGGAAAACAAAATTTTTGCGTTTTTTCTTTGCTTGTGCTTTGGTAAACTGCCTTATTAGAAACTAGGAGACTTTTTCATTTTATTTTCTCTCCCCTGTTCAGCTGAGACGGGGGAGTGATTGAGCTGCTTGGTTGGCACCTGGCCTCCAGCTAAGGTCAACCTACCACAAGTGTGCAGTTAGTTACTCAAGATTAGAATTGCAGTCATAAAGTTAGATTTTATGCTCTTCCATTACTAAGTACATGCCTCTAAAATTAATCTGTCCATGTAGATTAGCTAAAAGCATTGGAGGTCAAAGTAATTTCACAGAGATTACATCTTCCAAGATTTTGTTTTATCCAAATCGATATGAATAAGTGTTGTTAGCTTCTTTTATTAATAGTGTCATATGATAATTCACTTTATAAATCAGCATTAATTTTCCACTTATTTTTTTCCAGAAGTATGCTTATTGTAAAAGGTTTGCTTTTTTTTTCCTTTTTTTTTTTTTTTTTTTTTAATGACAGGGCACTTCCATGTTTGGGGAATAGTATTTACAAAAAGATTTTTTTTTTCCATAAATTTTAATGATAAATTTTTAAATGTCCCATTCCATATCACTTGACATAACAATTATCTAAAAAATATTTTCCTGCTGGAATTGTCTTCTGTTGTACAGCAAATTGTTTAAATTGAAGTTTTACCTTCCCAGGATAAAGATTTCATATGTCAACTCTCAGGTTATTTCTGATAGCATTTTGAATTTTGAAATAATACTGTACTTCATGTCTATTGATGTCTAAAGGACGACTTTTGATATTGTTTTGTAATTTTCTAGATATTGTCTGTAACTGTTGCTATGGTCATCAGATCTGTAATGTAGGTAAAACATTGTCCAATACAATAATTAATAACTAAAGCCTCTTTACCTTCATGACATAAATATGCAATTAATGTGAGAAACAATTTTTTTTATTCTCTATTCTCTCTAGATTACTGACACATATTTCTTTATAACAGTTTTGGTTTCAGCTTAAATTTGGATTTATGCTTGCATGTAGACTTTTGACACAACAGATAAATACTTTTTTGTGATCTCAAATTCAGATGGAAACTTCTATATCTGGTAATCAACATTTAGCTGAATATGCAGTTCTGTGTCTTCCTTCTGCCCTTTGCATGTTCTTATCTAATCTTGCATGAATTGATTCAAAGTATTTTGAACTTTGCAACAAATATTCTAGGTTACTTGATATATGTAGATTTGTCTTAACCATTAATGTGACCATTCAGAAGGTCAAAATTATATATTCCTATCTGCAAAGGTACTAATGCAATTAAACAGATGTGCTTGACATTTTAAAATGTTAACTGGTGTACATTATTATCCAGTGTAATGAATTATCCTGCCAAGAAATATAAGTAGATTTTATTTTTGTTTGTTTAAGTGTGAATAGGACTCTATTATCTTAGAATCATAGAGTATCAGCTGGAAGGGGACTTCAGGGATGATGTGGTCCAACCTTTCTTGGCAAGAGCATGATCTAGACAAGATAGCCCAGCTAAATCCCCCAATGTTCTTCATTGGGGAATCCACCACTTCCCCGGGAAGATTATTGCAATGGATTATTGTCTCATTGTGAAAAAATTTTCCTTTTTTGTCTGCTAGAATCATCGCAGGAGTAACTTGTACCTGTGACTTCTTGTCAAAAGGCAGTCTCCATCTCTTCTGTAGCTACCCTTTCAACACTGGAACATGCTATGAAGGATTTCCTAAACCTTCTTTTTTCAGGTTGTACAAATCAAGTTCTCACAGTCTTTCCTCATAAGGTGCATTTCCCAGACCTTTGATTATCTCTAGTGCCCTTCTCTGAACCCTCTCAGACTGCTCACATCTCTTTTTCAATGTTTGATACCAAAACGGAACACAATATTTCAGGTCTCCTGATTGGGGAATTAATAGAGCTATAGGCAAATTTATTCACACACGTTCCCCTTGTTCTAAGATCATTAATAGTTCAGTCTAAGTATCTGCTATTTATTGTGATGTCACTGCTATGTTCTCAAAATGCACATATTTTACATAAATGTATAAGGATGTATCATTCACAGAATTCTCCCACTGATTATATATCAAACTTCAATATTCTTCTTTTGCTCTGCTACGGAACCAGCTCTTGCATTATTATCTCTCAGATTAATTTCAGTATTTGCCCCACTCTCACCTTTGTGTCTTTTCTTATTTTTCCAATGTTAAAATAATTTATTGGAATCTATTTTGTAACCCCTTAGCATTTTAGTTTCCCAGTAAAAAAGATGGTTTCAAAGCCTACATCCACTGCATCTCAGTTATGCCTGGATTTCCTACTCTGTTTCCCCAGTGATTGTTTTTTATATATAGATGAGAGCATGCCCATTTTTCTCATTGTTTATTAATTTTTCCAGTGATTGTTTTTTCACTCTCTTCTTTAATTTCTAACATTCTCATATCCCTTTATTATTGTGCTGTTTTTGTGTTTTGCCTAGGTTTTAGATTACCTCTCAAATTACAACATCATATAAGTATCACTTTTTATGTGGCTGGGTTGTTTTTATTTTGGGGTTTTTTGTTTAATATAAATGGATCTTTTACCAAGCTTTTCAAAGAAATTTTAGTCAGCATGATATTTACAGGCATTTAATTCACAAATTTGCTTTATTAATCATATCATGAATCAAATTAAACTTTTTATTCAGTAAAGCATGTTTTATAAATTCTGTTTAAGTCCTTTACTAAAATTATAAGTTTATGTATTTTTCCTGATTTTGATGTAACACACCGTCTTAATATGGAAACTTTTTAACATGTGAAGAGTACATCTCATCCTCTCATTTGAATGGCCTGAAGACAATACGTATGCTTTGGCCAACATTTCATACAACTAAAGCTGCAATTATTATTAAATGCAAAGATTCTTAAACTTTGAATGTTATTAAAAAATGTACCTCTGTGTCCCTATCACTAAAACCAAGAAAGACTGAATTCCTGGGCATACTCTCCTGGAAAATGAAGACAGTATATTATGTCCTATCTCTTAACATTTCCACATTTCATATTTACTTCTGACTGTCAAACTAAATGAAATTTGCTATGATAAATGTTTTAACTTCTATCTTCATAAGTCAGTTCTAAATCTCTGACCAGTTTCCTTATTGAGCCCTGGAGACTTATAGCAATTATTGCTATCATATTTTTTTCTTGTCGGCTTGATCTATCCTCACAGTTTGGGCAGACTCTGCCTTTCTGGTCATTTTGCAGAACAGATACTCTAGATTTTTTTCTTTGTGTTGTTTCTTTCATCAGAACTGTACATTGGACTAAACTATATCTCTTACAAACAGCTTCCTGTTAGGAGTGGCTTCTAGAAACAGCTCATCTCATGAAGGTTTTTTGAGTTCACACACAGGCTACCCACTCCAACCTACTGAGAATGCAACAAAATTCATACTGGGCCAGACAAGAAAATCAGTTTCCCATGTACTTTCTCCATACACATCACCAAACTTCCCCAGTTTCAGTCGCTGTGAGGGTAGGGTACACAAATGGAGGCGCCGCAAAATTTCAGCGCAACACGGACTTGCTAACAGTGAAGAAAACAAGGCGTAAAATGCATCAGGAAATACATAAAATTACTCCAAATAGATCCAGAGTGAGGAGGAAGAAACCATCAATATGATAAATAAATTTTAACTTCCCAGGAAAGGATGAAAGAAATACTGTGTTTTTGCTTTACTTTCCCTATAGCCCAGACTTCAGTCTTCCAGACTGAAGACATCAGCCTTAGGGTCTGGAAAGCAGAGGAATGACTATAACACTAAAAAGATGCAGTTATTGGGAAATGTGAATAGTTTAAACGATATTAATATTAATTGTATCAAATTTTTTATAGAATAGCATTATTTTCTTTGAGATTTTCTTCCTCTATAATTAGATCTGGAGTTCTCTAATTCACTAATAAATTAGGATTCCTGTAACTAATTTTTAAGATGAGTGGGGATGGGCTTTTTTCCAAAGAGCAGTCCATAACAGTATTTTAAGTCTGATGTTAGTTACTTTCTGTTATTACAGAACACTTTCAGATTTCACCAACCTGAACCACATGTTCTGAAAAATTCAGTTGCAGCATACTGACTTGGTGGGGATAGTCCTCTTGTTCAAGAAAAAAAAAGGCTGATTCTCATTTCGCTATCTGAAGCTTTTTTCCCAGTCTTTACCAGTTCTTTGTACTCTAAATGGCTTAGATTCACAATAGCCCAGGATCATTATCCATTCTTGCTTCTGGCCTTTGGTTTTCTTTTCACATGGCACTGAATGTATTTAATGAGCAGTTGTTCAATGACATCCCCAGTTGCAGTGACAGCAAGCTGTAACCTTCCTCCTGTCACTTCAGACCTCATTTGGCACAACACAGTGGTGTGATCTTGATTCAATTTTATTATGAAGTCTGTTGCTAAGGAATGAGAAAGGACATGAGCTAAAGCCATGTATGACAATAAAAGGGAGAAAGCAGAAATGAAATTTCTGAGATGGTGACAGCAGCTCAAGGATTCAAGTGAAAATAAGAATCTATGAGATACCAAGGAAAAGGCAGTCAGCATGCAGATAGCAATTTGGCTAACATGGGATTTGCCCATTATGAGAAGAGGTGGAGATGGCCTTTTCCTGATTTTGTTGGACTGGCTGGCCAGTATATAACTTGATAGCAGAGTTTTGCTGCAGGATGTGAAAAATGCCTGAATAAATTGATACACTGGTAAAGGCTCTGATTCCTAAATGTCAGGTCCATGTCTTGGGGACTGACTGGTAAAGGATGACTCTTTGTTTTTTTTTCTCCAGTTACTTGCACAAACAAAACCACAGGAATTCTCTGTTCTCCAGCATCTAGCATGGTCAGCAGATAGAAGTCCTAAGGGCACTGTCGAAGTCTACAGCAGCAAGGATTTTGATCAGACTCATTTCCTCTCTGTACAACAGCCACCATATATTGACAAAACAACCTTTTGTTTCTTGTTGATATGAGAGTATCCATTCTCATCACCCACTGGTGCAGGAAGTTGATATTCAAATCTGGTGCTACGTAGACGTTATCTAGTTATATGTTTGCTCCCTAGAGATGCAAATCCATGCATAAGTCTATACACTGGAAGAAAAGACCTGAACAGTGTATAGAAAATATGTCCTTTCATGGAATTTCCTCCAGTCACAGGCTCATCTCCCATTCATCCATACTTGGGCAGGGAGCACAGTTAGAATGTGTTGCCCAAGATGTCTTTATTGTGAAGACTTGGCAATCAAATGCTGGTAGTATTCAGAAACTTGGGATGGTCAGGGAGATGTAACCCACCTTTCCTCCAGACATTGCAATTTCAAGTATTCGTGAGAATTAATACTATTGTTGTCTGTTACTGGAGCAATGCATGAGCTATCCCCTTATTTTTCAGCTGAAGAGCCACTCTTTAGAGTTGGTGTGTGGGCCAGATAATCAATCATCCAAATCTACCTCTTGAACAGAGCAAATCAGCTATTGCAGACTCCAACAAAATGATACATGGACAAATGTCCTGACACCAATAGGTGATGCTATCACTGAAATCACACTCTTCACATCAGAGTCCATAAAGGAGCATTATATATTTTCTGAATCTAAAATGCATTTGGAATGGATTGTTGCTTCGAATGCATATTGATAATGATTGATAATGAGTAGGAACTATGCACTGTCAACATGTATTGCTCTTGAAAATCAGTCTAGTAGGTATTTTGAAGCATAGAAATGATCTGATTGTTCAGTTTGTTAAACACTGGCATAAATGTCTAAGTCTGTAACAAATGAATATCTTTTTAACTGCATTCATTTGTGACACCAGCAGAACACTTCACTAGAATTCCAATGATCATCATCCAAGTTCCAGGATGTTGATGTTTCTTGGAATTAGACAATTGCTCTTCCTGATTAGAAAGGAACCCTTTTTAATATGAAAAAACTGTTTATCATGTTGATCTGGTAAAGTGTATGAAAGACATTTCTGCTAGGAATTTCTCTTGGTTAAAGTTCCTCAGGATCAAGTTCTTCCCTTCTTCTAGGTTAAAGAAATATGGCTTTTCTGTTTGTTCTCTAAGCAGTATTTCAATCCTGTTCATCCAATGCAATGTTACAGAACACCATTCTGTTGTCTTCATCAAAAGAGTCTTATGATTAACTAGAATTCACACTTTGGGATCGTCTTCCTTAGCAGCACTTGCATATCCTTCCTGGTAAGCATAGCCTTTACACTTATGGATACTTTTTTTCCTGTCATACTTTTCTTTGTATACAGTATTCCTGTATTTATTATTCCTGCAAGACATCTTTTGTAAGATTCAGACTTACTGGTGAGTACCTCCAAAATGCTTTTCATAGTATCATCCTTTTTTGAGTTCAATTAGTCCATGAAATTGACTTCATTTCTTCCCCCACCCCTAAATCTGTTATTTTTTAAGTTATGGTGTGGCATACTACATGCTAGCAATTTACTATATTGCTGTATGGTACATTGAAGAGAAATTTTATGAATCGGGTTTGCAATTTTATTATAACTATTCAGTTTTATTTCAGAACCCTTGGGGGAAAATTAGTAAACAGAAAAGAACGCAAAATTGCAATTAGAATTTGAAGCCTCTTGAATATTCTCAGTGAATTGTTTTATTCTCTAAATCTGACAGTCATCTTGATTTTCTATATTTGAAATTTTGAAAAATATTATGTACCTCATAATTGTAATAAACTGTATTTTCAGCTATTAGTTAGCCATTAGCATTTGCCTGGTTAGAATAACTTATGTAATTGTCGTCAGTTATGTTTGTTATTGTCAATGACATACCCTGGAAAAAACTGCATTTAGAACCTCTATCACCTCATTGCTGAAACTTTTGTGTGTACATTCAATACAATTTAATCCTTAGAGAAATAAGAGTCCTCTCAGATTTTAAGTTTTAACCTAATAGAAAAAACTTGATATTTTTCATCTCAGTTTTGCATAGTCAGTGTGTTCTAATAGTGATTGAGTGCCTCTTAACTCATTAATTTATTTGTTCATGTTCAGCAGTGCTAGGGATTAAGCAGTGGGCTGAAAAAGCCTGATTTAAAAAACCCCGTATTTTTAAACCTTGCAAATCTAAACACAGCTGGGACCTACATGTCTTTCATTAATAGGATGAAAGAAAGCTAGGAAAAGAGTTCAGAAATGTATCTTGATTTTAATAATGGTATTTTGTTGGTTTCAGATATTTATGTTAGTAAATCTCATTAATCCTAATAGTGTGTTATAAAAAACAGTGTTACCAGCTTGTAAAGTTTAATATGTGTTACATATATCATCATATTTGCTCTATATACTTATTTTTACTTTCTCATCTAAAAGTATTCAGTTTTTAATATTTGTTTAAGGGAAGCTTCTTATCCAGCATTGTTCTGAGGTGAAGCATAGCAAAAGCTCTGCATCACTTGAAGAGAAGCTGAAGATTGTAGGCATATTGCCCAAAATTCTAGCCTGAATTCAGGGCAGAACAGGAATGTTTCCCAAGTGCATCAGTGTGCTTTCCTCCTGCATCTGACCTGGAACAGCAAAGCTTGACATCTCATCTGTACAGCAAGGCTCAACAGAAGCATTCTCTGTAAGAAGCTGTGAGTTAGCAGGAGTTTATCCATGAGCTTTATAAGAGATGCTCCAGCCTGAGGATCATCTGCCATCTGTGTCTTCTGAGGATGAAGCAGTTTGTTCTGGTTTGAATTTCATTTGTGGAAAAGCGCTTGATTAAGCTAAGATTTTTTCAATATTGTTTGGCTTGATTTTACAGACTGAATATTTTTTTTTGAAAATGTTCTTTTCTAAGTTAAATTTTTAGGCTTGCGTTTTTTTCCTTTTTCACTTTGTTTTCCCTCTGGCTTTGCTTATTTTGTATGTGAGTATTTGTTTCCAAGTGTTAGCAGGGCTATATTCCAGACCTTAAAGAACTTTTCTTCTCAAAACCTTACAGTTTTATTTGCAGCAGTAACAGGAAGCCTGGTTGTATGTTGGGATGGAAGAGAACCAAATGTGTTATGTGGTATGACATGGTTTTCTGTGGGATGTGGAGAAAACCTCTATAATTCCTTATTTCTTCCTTTCTTATCTTTAAAATATAGAGGTGGACCTGGAGTTATTTTGAAGATAACCATATCTTATATACAACAGTTTGAAAGTGGTAATCACTTTCATAAAGCTAAATCTGTCTCTGACTTGGTAGCAATGTGCAAAATCATATTATAAATTAGAAATCCTTACCTAGGTGCAGAGGTATGAACACATTCATGGAAGTTGAGCTGCTGAGTAACAGTATGTGCTACTTTAATAAATGAAGACTAAAACCAGCAAGATTAATGTAGAGTTCCATAATGTCTCTTGAAGAAAATTACTTTGGGAGATAGAAAACATTGAAGAAAAAATACAAACATTGCAAGTTTTTTTTTTAATCATGGCTATTTCAGAAGAAGTTTCATCACTAATCTAGACATATATTAGATTTCTCCTTTATTCTGCTAATGGATAAAGAAATAGAGTGCCATTATATGCAACTAAAAAGATATTGATTGAGCTTCTAAAATGCAGAGTAGGGATATTGCATTTTCCGTGTTATTGGATCAACTAAGCCTAGATGCATTCAAAGTATGAACATTCTAAATTGCATTTATTAATGAAAACTTTGTGCAAATTCTTTTCCACTGATATAAAGGTCTACATAATTTTAAAAATATAATATTTTATATTTGAGAGTGGTGATTACTGAGTAGAACAAAGAACTTCCAGCTGAAGTTTCAATTAGATTTCTAAACTGCTAAGACAGCGCAAAGAAAATAAAAACAAAAACAAAAACATTTAGCATACTCTTTCATAACAATAACTTTTACTTAGCCTTTTTTTTTATTTATAAGGACAACACTTAAAAAAAACTTTCAAGGAATCTAGGGGAATGTCAAAAAAACTCCCCAACCTGGGTATGTAAGCAGATGATAAAACAGTCTGTTATAATTGCTTTTAAAAATATTATTTAAAATAAATGCAATACTCTTAGCAAGGCCTTAAGGAGTTCCCATGTTGTCTTCAGCAACAGAAATTCTTTATATAGTCTGTTCGTTGCACCATAATATGTGTCTAATTGTTCACAATGAAATGGACATGATTAAGAACCATCATCAAAACTTATGCAGACTTTATTTTTAAGAAAGTTTGTAAGGGCCAATATAATTTTAATTTGATTACTTTGTTGTGCTCCTACACAATAGATAATCAGTCTCTGATGCTAACAGCATATGTGTTTTTGACTGTTTTATTCATGAACACTGCAGCCAGCAGCATTACTTTTAAGTTATGTATTGTAAGTAGAGTGTGCCTTTGTAGAGAAAGGAGACAAACTGTTTCAGCTGTGAAAGGCTGGTTGTGTAACAGCACTGCTGTGGAGGACATGACAGAACAGGGGGAGGTTTTAACTTACTCATTTCTTGAAATATGGAGTGCTAGTCTGTGACACTTTGTATCTAGGTAAAGATATGCAGCAAAAGTTTTTTTTTTTCATTCAAAGGGTGAAGTATACATATATATATATGAAGTATATATATGTAGTATATATATATGAAGTATATATAAAGAATGTAGTGGAAGAGAAAAAGTATTGGGATTTCTAGATGAAAACCAAAAGTTTTTCATGGTGCATGAACAAATTGGAGGGGAAAGTGTTAATTTTCTACTTGAAATAAAATATTGAACTTCTTTCAAATATCCATTTCATTGTTGCCCTTAAAACTTAAATGATATCAAACATAAAAAATTTCAGGATGAATTATTTTTTTATAAATATATTATCCTAATATAGATGGTTTCAGTTTTTCATTTAAATAGAATTAATCAAAATCTATTTAGTTAACTTTTCATATAGGTATAAAACTTCACATTTAGCTAGTAATGTATTTGCCAAACCTTACTGAAAAAGGAATTTTTCTCAGCCAATGTATGTTAGTGAGAAAATAACCAAACCAACCAAACAAAAAAAAGGGTGTGTCCACAGTTCTAGAAATTCTATCCTTTCTTACACAAAATTTCACTTGAAAATCTGACTCAAAAATCAAAAAGTGGCTGTAAGGTAAGAGGAGGACCTTCCAAAAACTTAGAGGTGTGGGAAGGGTGACTCCCAAGGGTCTACAATTTGCTGCCAGTCGTGCTCTGAATCTGCTCCAATTGCTCAGCCTCCCAAGGGTGCTGTAGCTGAAGGGAAATTCCTGCTAGGAGGTTAGATGGGTCTTTAGGCTATTTGCACTAAGAATGCTTCTGGGAATGGTTGCACCAAAACTGTTTGCAGCTGGCTATTGACAAATCCCTGTTTTATAAAGTAAGCCCAGAGGACTCAGGATGCACTTGTGAGAGAGCTGCTGGTGATAGTCATTCCATTCACACTGGAGAGTACGTGATTCAAACGTGTAATAGGAGAAATACTTGATTCTACTTCTCTGTTGTGACTGCATTTCAGTGAGTTCTTGTGACCAAGAGCACTTTATTCTGTAATGCTGCCATATCTGGAGTCCACCAGTAAAATGATTTGCATTTTTTCTTTTAATCATCCACATTTTCTGTAACTTTTTTCAATGTAGTATGGCATCCAGATAATCTAAAAGATAGAAGCATAAAAAAGTTGTGTTTCTAATGCTATTAAAATACTTCTCTTACATAACACAAGATATGATAACTAATCTCTGCTGTACTGTGCAGGTTTATTTTGAAACTGTAAGTGCTGCTGAATTGAGTTCTTTACCACAGCTTGAAATTACAGAGGGACCTTGTACAATAGCTACATATTACTACCTACTTTGTAGCAGCTAAAACTAAACATGATTTATTAGTAATATAGCAAACTGGAAAGTGGATGTGATTAACGGCTGGGGAAAGTTGGGGAGATTCAACAAACAAATGCAGCAGTATGTAAAATATTTCATAAAGGTCTGCTTTACTAGTCTGGGAGTTTTAACTTACCAAAAAGACTTTGGTGAATGCCTTGTAGGTACTTTGTTGTGACTTCTTTTGTCAGAAAAGAAGACAAATAACCTGTCAAACAGGGCAGCATCAAACTGACAAGTAAGTACAGCTGTGTGCTTGGTCCCTAAAACAGTGTAAAACTCAAAAGGGATATTTAGAGTGTGCCATGGAAAAATACCCAGACAGTAGAAGGTTTCAGTAAAGCATTCTACAATGTTTTAAAATCCTTGAAAATCTTACAATATCTCTTTTTCATAATGTCTATTTACATTTTAAAATGTGACTGTAGCTAGTAGAAATTTACAGAAGTAAGAACACATATTTTCATATCAGAAAATTTTAAAACTAGAGTTTCATTCTTGTGCAGAAAGAACTTCCTCTCATTCAGTCCAGTGCTACTGAGATAATTGAGTCTCTCTATAGTAGAAGATTGCCACAATTTAAGTGCTATCAATATAATTAATTATAAGCAACAAGATAATTAAATTATCAATAAATCTGAACAGTCAGGCCATAAAAAATGATAATCAAATCAAATATTCCAACAATAAAAAGCAAAGCAGATTTTTTTCAAAGTGATTGAACTGCATGATTTTAGTACAAGATGTCATATATTAATTATGTTGCTAGAGAGTTATTTTTCTAACTACTTTATTGAAATTTAATTGAAATTTTAAAGAAGGGTTGAAATTATACCTTTTCTCCTATAAAGCAATAGAGTGAGGAAAGATTCAAATGAGAAAGAGGAAATAATAGGTAGCATCATGAGTGAAAATGACAGTCATAGAAAAGTAAACAAAATTCAAATAATTAAATTGTAAGAGAAAAAGATCTAAGAAAAGCAGGTATGACGACACTTATTTAAATTGCCAAGCAAGTTTCTTCCTTTTGTATTCTCTTTTCCCCTTTTTGGCATTCATTAAGAGAGCAGGTTTGCCAGACTTGGCCAATTGCAGTGAATTATGCTTAATCTTGGTCAAATCCTTTGGATTCAGTGCAGAACCCAGTATACTACAAAGTGAAATTTCACTTGTTCCAAACTTCCAGTTGGTGTACAAAACATTGGATCCTCTGATTCTAATCATTCACCTTTCATTTGTTCATCTAACTGTTCAACCATCCAAACCTTAATGTGGGAATGTTGAAAGCCTTGTTACTTTCAAGATAGTTGCCATCCATAGCTCTTCCCCTTCTCTACAATTCATTTGACAAGTCATTTTATTATGGAAGCACGATGTGAGGTTTTAAGGAAGACACTTGAAGATCAGGACACCTGTAGTATCATTCTCTTAAGTTCTCATAGTAGTCAGTGTTGTTTTGGAAATCCTGAGGAAGGCAGATTTTTTAGCGTCTGGTTTTGAAGGGGACTAAGCAGGAATTCACATTCTTCAGAGACTGGAAATTCCTCTATTCTACAGAAAGCCTATACAATAGAGGTGCACCTTGTTTGATTTAAGAGCTGGCGCTTTTGATTTTGAATCTTGACTGGCATATATATTAATTTATGAACACTGACTACAGCCAGCCATGCTGAAAGAGACAATTGCTCAGCATAGAGGTATCTGTTGATGCTGAAATGACAGAAGTTCTGTATCCTTAAGCAAAGACTTCAACAGGTCTGAAGTTTTCAGTTATACAGCCTCTCCACAATAAAAAAAACATGAGGAGTTTATATTCAATGTCCCTGCAGATTCAATCAGAAATCACTGCATCTCTGCTCAGTTTCAAAAAGGGAAACTACATGAAAATAGAATAGGCAAGAAATCCCTACAAGAACACTGAATAGCTATGCCAATCTGATATTCCATGACAATCCCAAGTACAAATACCATGACTCATCATGCCACTAGTCACCTAATGTGCAATTTATTACCAGCAGTTATGGAATATATTGCATATATGAAAATAAAAACTTTTACAAATAACAGTATGGTTAGATAAGGTCTAATCCAATTTATACACCATGCAGGGGATTGAAAACTTTGTCATTTCTTGAGTTCTTGAGGTTCTTCCCAAATACAAATAGATCAAAACATTTGAATACTCTCTCCACTCTGCTAACTCTATGAAGACTTTTTACAAGTTAATGTGCGCTTTCTAAACTACATGAGACTGGATACCTATGGTGTTTTTGATGCTGAAGGACTCTGTGAATAACGCCATATCCCATAGGTTATGTGAAGTACATTGGAACTTGTGTGCGGCAGAAGACTTTTGTGAATCTGTCTAAAATGAAACCTTGGTTGTACGACAAGGACCAACTGTGATGAATTGTGCAAAGTCTTACAAGAGTAAGTTACCAGCTAATAGCATGGGATTCAATGTAGATAAATGTGAAGTGATACTGCTGGCAAAGGGAGTGGACAAATCTTAAACTTCCATTCAAACTAGATATGCAGTCATTGTAGCCAGATGGTACATTCCAATTACAAAGGAGGGGGCCTCAGAAATGTAAACGGAAGTCACCAAAAAATTGTTAGGGTTTATTAGAAAGGCAGTAGAGATCAGAGCAAAGAAAATCATCAAACCATTGTATAATTGCATGCTTTTCTGAAGGATGTAAACTTTGTACAGTTTTCCTTTAAATTGAGAGCAAAATGGGAAAATTTAGGGACGTACAAGAGTGGTAATAAAAGATATGGAAAAAAATTACACGTGAGAAATAAGCAGGCTACACTAGACTAGGCTACTCTTTTCAAGACTCTTCAGTCTTGAAAAATTATGTCTCAGAAAGAATATAACCAAGAGGTTTATTGGGTTGTCATATGAGTTACTCGGGAAGAGTAGAAAGGCCCTCTCTCTTCTGATGTGAGCTTGGCTATCATTTTTAACTAATAGGAATAACACTTGCAGTAAACAAAACAGCTCTTCTTGTATTGTTTCGTCTGACATTGGAACTGGCAGCCACAGTACATTGGGGCTCCGAAAAATAAGCAAAGATTTGGGGCAAGACTGAAACAATTACAGAACTTTTCCTAATGCAGTTTTTACTTTCTGGCATCCAAAATAAATTGAGTGATTTTAAAACAAACTAAACATATATAAACTCATTGGCTATTCAGAGTGCTTTGAGTATTGAACTCTGATTTGAAATGTACAGTTAATTTTCTACGTAAGATGTGAAGTGGGCAGTGAGAATAAACCTTTGGAAATGGTTTTGAAAATTGTTGATCATAAACTTCTGTAAATTATTAGGCCCTCTAATGCAACCAAACTTTTTTTTTTTCCTGCTAGTTTCTCTGTCAAAGACTGCATGCAGAAAAGCCAATGCAATTATCTGGCTGCGTTTTGCATTTTTTAACAATTCTGGTAATCTGAATTACCAGATAACTACATTTAAATATAGTACAGAAACCATTGTTATTACCTATTTCAATTTCCTAATAAATTTAGTGACAAATGTTAATTTGGGCTTCCCATGAAAAAAAAAGACTGTTCTGAGGTCTTCATTTTCCATTTTGCGTGTATTGAAGTCTTTCTTCATAATCCTACTCAAACACAATAAGATTGCAAAAAATCTGAGTAAGAACTCTGATGAACGTTGAGTAAAGTAAACCTTGTTTGCAAGCTTTTAAAGTTCAGCATATAGAAGGAGGCAGGAAATGCAACACAAATAGAACCAATTAAAAGAAACAGTCAGGGAAATATGGATTTGCTAGGGAGAGAAGTTTTGTTAGTTTATTTAATCTTTTTCCTTCTTTTTCTTTGTTCATTCAAAGACATGACAGCATTTTTAATTTTAAACAAGAGGATCTTTTAAATAACACAATGGTTTAGAAAGTCATTATGAAGCACTGGTAATTCAGAACAATATAAAAGTTTTAATAATTTTTTTTCAATAAAATTATTCCTTCAAACATATTGTTTTGTTTAGTAAGTTCTGCTGGTAAAGGTCTAAAAAATCATTTTTTGTTTTCTCCATCATTCATGCTTTTGTATTTAATCCTCAGAGTTCTGTAAGAATTTAATCTAATCTAAAATTAATAAAAATATATATGAAGTAAAGTGAAATCCTAAATTTTACAACTGTTTTTCATAACCATTAAGATGAGAGTTTGAAAAAATAATGATTGTTGTTCTGACTGATGAGTCATGTTCTCTAATGTAAAGGTTATGATTTAAAATTACCAGAAAATATTTAATTAAAGCCATATTCAGAGTTGAATGTATCCATAATAACATTGCATTCAGACAGAAGTCTTTTTATACTTTTTCATTAATAATATCAGTGTCAAACATTGAGCTGTAACTCAGTAATATTTTCCCTGAAATTCTAAATTCAAGAGCTTCTGTTTAACAAATATTTTTAATACACTAACATTTCTTGCCTGTCATTGGTAAGATTGGTAAGTTATCTAGCAATATGCAAATTTAAAAAATATTAAAATCTGTTGGGCTTTCTGTGGGGGCATTTTTTTGTTTGTTTTGGCTTGGAGATGGTCGGTTGGTTGGTTGGTTAGTTTGTTTATGTTTTTTGTGCAGCAGAGAACAGAATTGAAAAGGTAGAAATTTAAAAAAAAGAAGTACTACAGGCATTTCAATATTACATTGTGAAATTATTTTTATAGGCATTTATTTTAATAATTATTGCTACCTGGTTTATGTACTGTGGTATAAATCTAATAAAAATATTTAATTAGCACAGATAGACGTATTCATATAAAACACTTTTTCTGAAACTTAGATTATTGATAAATTTCATATGATATCTGATTTTATGATTCAGTATAAGATCCGAGGTAAAACAACAGAATTTCTTGGTAATTGAAATTTCTTATGTCTACTCTGATTGACTGTAAAAATACTAAAGATGCAAATATTACAAGTCCATCCAATTTCCCCTAGGAGTCAAAACTAGACTATCATTTATGTCTCCTGTTTAGTCTTTGAGTATAGGTGCAATTAAGGCTATGATGTAATATCAAGATTTAACAGCTTTTATTTGTGCTAAGAAGGGAGACCAATTATTTATCCAGTATTTTCTGCCTGTTTATATCCTTACCTATTTTGAGATAGGTCACCTGGCATATGGTTTGACTTAATTTTGCTCATTTGATTGGCCTAAAATAGCCTGTTTCTGTGCTAATATTCTGGTGGGGTCCTGAAGCATTTTTATTGTTTTCTTAGATTTGTTCTTCCCAGAAAGTTTTGTGTTGACATTTCAGGTGCCAGTCAGGTCTACTGAGCATTAAGGTGTTTTGTTATTTGCTCTGCTAGTCAGGGGTGGGAGCTGCTGCTTCTGCTTAGTCTGAAGGAAAGTATTGCAGGTGTGAATGGATATGCATGGGTGGATTGTGCTTTCATTTTAATTTAGTTCTTGGTTCTGTCATCCTTTGAAGTGGAAAGCATGCTTGATACCTTGTTGAGGTGACTTGTGAAGATGAACATTCCTTTTTCTCTGTTGCTGAGCTTTGGGAATTGGTGTGGTACTAGCCTGTAACAGATATTGCTTGAGTTCTTATGTATATCAAGCATTTATTCCTGGAAATGAAAATTTAGGGTTCATATGAAGGATTTATTCCAGTCACATTAGCCTGTAAATAAAACTGGAACTAAGGTTTCACTCTGTGGTGGGTTCACCTTGGCTGGAGTCAGATGTCCAACAAGCTGCTCTATCTCTCCCCGTCTCACTTGTCAGAGGGAAGAAGATATGACAATAGTCCTGGAGAAGGAAATAAAGACAGGGAGAGACCTCATCACCATCATGGGCAAAACAGACTTGACGCAGACAAAATAATTTAGATTATTGCAAATGAAATGACGGTAGGCTAATGAGAAATAAACCTGAATCTTGGAACACCTTCTCCCCACCCTCCCTCCCTTCTTCCCAAACTTAACTTTACTCCAGATTTTCTCTATGTCCTTGCCAGGTGGTGGGGAAATGGGGGTTGTAACCACTCCACATGCTGTCTCTGCCATGTTTCCTCCTCACATTCCTCACCTGCTTCAGTGTGAGTCTCCTGTAGGGTCACAAGTCCTACCATACAACCTCCTCCGTCACTGACTCCTCCACCCTCAGGTCCACAAATCTTTTCAGAAGCCAGCTCAAGCATTGTTTTCTCTCAGGGTCGCAGTTTCCCTTCTCCAGCTGCAAATGTTCTTGTGCAGTTTTTTCCTTGCTTTATGAAATATTTTATCCTTGGTACCACCATTACTGATGGGCATGGTCTTGGCCAGCAGCAGGTCCACCCTGGAGCTGGCTGGCATCAGGCCTGTTGGAAATGTAGGAAGCTTCTGGCAGCTTCTCAGAGAAGCCACCCCTGCTGCCCTCCTGTTACCAAAACCTGGCCACTCAATACACATTCCCTGGACATAACTATTCTTGCTCATGTAAGAGATTTTTGGTAGTTTTTAGGCAAAAGATTGATTGTGGGGGAAGAAAAATGAATGTGGACACTGCCTTTTTGTTTTTGCAGGGTTTCATTTGGTTTTCTGTTATCCTGTGACTTAACAGAAAGTTTGTAAAATGATGAGTGAGGACATGTATTATCCCAGCAGCTTTACCTCCTAGCACTCTGGAGAGTGTTGTGTTGGATAAATCAAGACTGCACAATGATGCTTTTTTTGATATCTGAAGCCTGGGGGATGTTTGTCTTTTTTTTTTTTTTTTTTCTTTTTTCATTTTTTTTAAATGTATTTGTTAATCAAGTGCTTATGCAGCAAGAATGAGTGGCATTCTTTCACTCATATTTTTTGTTAATTTCCAGGATCAAAAAGTAATTGTAAATATTATTGCTAATGCATATATATCATGATGGATATCTTTATATGCAGTAATTTTGTAAGCATTTCCAAGGTAGTGTGCAAATTCAAAATATAAATTGTATCACTTTTAAGAGTAATGCGATATTTTCTTCTGACATATTTGATATATCCTCAGGTTTGCATTAATTTCCATGACAGATATCTGAATGTTTTACTTCATCTTTTATAGAATTATTAATTTCTTGTAGGTATTTTGATAGGTTTTAATAGAGGAATTCAAATGTTGCTATTTTTATGTCAAGATTGGTTTTTGGACTTAAGTACACAGGGTTAGGCAATGCTACACTCCCAATTTTCTCTCTAAAGTTCGATGGTGTTATACCTGTTGATTTTCAGGTACTGGACACAGGCAATGTAGTAGGACCCATCTCTTCAATTACAGTTGTATGTGTTGAAAATCCAGGCATACATTTTAACCAGTAAGTGATGAAGAATGTTTTTTTGTTGTTGTTGTTGTTGTTGTTTCTTTTTTTTTTTTAACTCCAAGATAATTCTCGAGCCAAAACACAGATTTAATAGGGATGGGAAAGGAAGTGTGGTCAGAGTGAGCAGGAAGCATCTGTGCTGTCCCTCTGCTGGGCAGTGAAACTGGCTAATCTGTCAAAATCTTCAGTGGAGGTTCAGCCCCAGTTCTTCACACATGAGTTCCTTGTTGCCCAGCTTCTTTTTTTCACTGAAGTAAGTCTTGAATGCTGCCTGCTGAGACTGAGGCACAGTGTGTCGGAGCTGGTTATGATGTTAACCCTCAGGTTATCTGACTCTGTTCCATGGAGGCTGTGGAGTAGTCTGTGTGTCTTATAGAAAGGAATCCTTCCTTTATTCTGGCTAATCCACACGATAACTGTGGTTGTTCAGGTCCCTACAATTGCTTCCCCAGGGGTGTGTAAAATGGAAATTCCTTCCTCATCTTGGTGGGAGGGAGAAATAGCAGCCTCAGGACCATCCTGCTCATCAGGTATATATGCCTCCTGTCACCCAGCAGGACAATACCAGCTTCCTCTGAGCTGGAAGCAGAATAGGAACTTGATGATGATCACCACTGGTACCCCTCTCTATGGCTTTATTAGCTTTAAAATTTATCCATTCAACTTACAGTTGAAGGAGCTGACATCTATTAAATATTCAATTTGTATTAAATTATTTTATAATTTTTGCAGATTATTGTCTATAGATCACAGATTAGTAATTATATAATGAAGTGGTAAAAACGCACATGCTTCTATACAAGATAATATTTTTCTCTTAGTTTTAAAAAAATTGTCTCAGTATTTTTAGTGCACAGAAACTTTTATGTAACATTTTTCAAATGCTTATGTAATATTTTTTGATTTAGGATGCCTATCATTTTTGCTCTTTTGAATTGCGAATGATTGCTTTGTAGTTCACGGACTATTTAATGGAAGTCTGTTTCATTTAGTGTGCTAAATGATGATCACTACAATTCAAACAAAATATAACTGGGTTAGATTCCAGGTCTTGTGCATGTAACAACTCAGATGATCTTACAAGTTCCTTCTCAATTTAGATCTGATGTAGCTCTGTTAAAATTATTAAAAATCAAAGTGTGATTAGTGTGTTTCTCACTGTCCCCTTTGACATGAGCACTGGTACAGTGCTGTGCAAACCAGTTCACCATGCCTGACGCGGCAGTAGTTGCGCATCATCATCCCCTTTGCAGTTGTATGTTTCCTTATTCCCTGTACTGTGCTCTTCCTTAGGTTTTGGCGCTTGAACCTTTTTATTTAAAAGCTTAATTAGATTGTAAAGTTTGTAGTGTTCCTTTTTTTTGTGTTATTAAGGGAGGCCAGTACAAAAATCACGTAAAATGTAAATAATTTATTCATTCTGATGAACAAGTTCCTCAAGGGTTAAAAAGAGCTTCAGCTTCTATTCATTGTAGCACTGTGACAATGAATCATTAGTAATGCCCAGTTTGTCAAAGTCCCAGGCATGTAGCTTCCAAAAGCAACAGATACAAAACCAGCAGTAGTTTGTTTTGTTTTGTTTTGTTTTGTTTTTTCCTTCATCAATTTTGTGAAGTCAAATTGTCTTTCTGGAATCCCCATAGCAATTTACAAATGATGTATGAAATCAAATATTCCTACCTGCACAGTGCACAAGGAAAAAAGAAAAAAGAAATAGCTTTCCAATCAGTGCTCTGACATGCTATTTCACTTATACTTGATATCCAGTCAGACAATGCCAAAAATAAGATATTAGTTCCAGATGCTGGGAAAAATCCCATTTACAAAAATCTTTGTCACACTTTTCTTCTTCAGCTTTCCTGTTTGTTCTCTCAGAACTAATAATCTTGATAGTTTTGTCTTTTGGCAAACAGATTTGTTAATTCAAGATTGTTTGCAGAAATTTTGAAGTGATTTTTCTCTTATTTTTCTCACTGATCATAGCTTGGGGAAGTGTATGAGTTGGATGATCTCTCAAGGTGTATTTCTCTACTCTGTAATTCATTAAGATTACCTATGCATTTTTTCTCCCCTTTTTTTCTCCCCTTTTTTTCTCCCCTGTTTTGCTTTCATTGTATTTGGTATCCTAGATATTTTTCATCCTTCTCTGTAAGCAGAATAAAAACCTTTTTCAGTGTTATCTTGCCTTGTTTCCATGGTTCTTTTAATTTAAATAGAAAAATTACAGTTTTTCTTTCTATTTGACATGGAATACTTAATACAGAGAGGTTATAATTGGTATACTGTCTTAGGTTATATAAAACTCTGCATTTTATGACTCTCTTTTTTAGTTAAGAAAATAATTCTGTTTTGCTCAATAGGATCAAAGGTGAGCTGGTAGACTTAAATAGGTGATATGTTAATTAACTTATGATAGGTTTCCAGAATTTAATATCTGCTTAGATGCTCTTAATACAAACTGTTTCTTTTGAATTCAGATATGAAAACAAGCAAACAGATAAAAAACACAAATAAAACAATACAAAACCCAGGAAAAGGATAGGGTAAATGCTGTGTGTTCATCATAGAATCACACAATAGTTTGGCTTGGAAGAGACCTTTACAGGTGGAATGACATCAAATTAAGCACATTTTTTTCATTTGAGGTTTAAAAGGAATTCCTTTATAACATGGTAAGGCCCTTGTCTTCAGGTTTCTGTGCGCCAGTTCCCTGAGAACTATAAACACCTTTGGAAAGATGTGCCAACATAATGTACTAATGAACGAGGCAATTCCTACATCTCACAAAATTGTGAAAGTCATTGGACATCAGTGGGTATCTTCTTCCTTTCCAAACAGCTGGGAAATTCTCTCTGGTGGATAGTGGGGTCAATAACCTACTGAGGCAGATACTCCTTCCAGTCACCAGCTACACACAGCCAAGCCAGAAACATGGTGAGTTACTGTGCAGATCTCCACACATAGCTATAGCATACTGTTGTATAACTTCTGATGCCTGAGGAAGGTTGTCTTAACATTTCTCAGCTAACTCTTCATAGCACCACATCATGCAGTGTAATAGAAAAAATAAAGGACTGTGATGATATTCTTCTTGGAAAGTCCCTGTTAACTCTTAAGTATATTTATCCACTTTTTTTTTTAATAGTTAGCACTGAGGGAGATAAAACATCTTTGGGAAGGGAAAATATTCTTGCCTCTCCTTTTTCTTCAGGGTTAAAGATACTTACTTACCCCAAGATTTTAATGACAGAACTGTTTTTTATCAGGATTTTATAATTTTATAACAAGAACTTCAGAACGTGAGAAAGAATATCTATAAGTAAAAAACTCTATTGATGGGGTTTCTTAGACCCACTATTATCCTATAGAAATCAAGCATGATTAGTGATCCTGATGTCTGATAAGGTGTCAGGCTGTACTAAACATGTTCTGGGGCAATTCTGTTCTTTCATGACTGGGTATTTGATGCCTGAAGAAAACTGGCATATGAGTTCAGCTGTCTTCTGAATATAAGCAGCTGTATATCCTCTCTTTTCTTCCAGGTTTCCTGGTTGCATGCAGTTTCTAGGAACATAAATTGTGTGAGATGCCAGTGTTTTTGGCAAATAGTTCAATTTTTCCATAGGAAAACCAGCTAAAAATGTTTGCAGGTCAGACTTTGGTTAGAAGTTATCAAAAAATACCTTGTGACAGTTTTTTTCCCAAACTCCTTCCTTTCTGCTTTTGTTGAGACTCTGGTTAACCATGCCCATGCAAAAGTAGGCATCCCTTTAAACTGAATCCTCAAATGTATATTCAATTTGATCTCAGTCAACCATAGTGCAATTTAGTTTATCTTCGTGGTAGTAAACTTCCCCTTCCACTGCGTGTATCAGTAATGGTCTTTATTTAAGGTAAGATTCCATGTATCTGACAGATCAATAACTCAGATCAAATTAACCATGTACCTTGAAATTCGATTTCCAACAACTAAAGTATCTTTTTTAATCAAAGTCACAAAGACATTTCTGAAACACTGTGTATGTTGTAACTCACTTACATGGCACCCAGAGACAGTACAAAAGAACAATGGGCAGAACTGAAACACAAAAAGATTCATCTGAATATGAGGAATAGCTTCTTTACTATGAGGATGACAGAATAGGGGCACAGGCTGCCCAGAGAGGTTGAGGAATGTCCTTCTTTGTAGGTGTTTGAAACCCATCTGGATGCAATCCTGTGCAACTTGCTCTAGGTAAAACTGCCTTGCATGAGTGGTTTGACAGGAGGATCTCCAGAAGTCCCTTCCACCCCCAACCATTCTGTCATTCTCGTTCATCCCAAACACACAATGCATGTTTGTGCACTCTCTGCACTAAGAAAACTGCAAACAAAGCTGTAAAAACAATGAATGCGTGGTCTCTGTACACTATTTATTTTCAGATCACCCATTATCTGAAATGGGTGATCTGAAAATAAATAATGTATAGAGACCACACATTCATTGTGTGGGAAAAATCTTGACTCTCTTTAGATTCTCAAACTCTACTCTCCATCCTTTTTGGGGGCAGATAGAGAAAAATCTGCTGAGAATGAATCCACTTAGATTCAGATTTTACTTTATGTGGTCTGCGTAGCCTACATAGGAAAAAAGATAGTCTGGGATTTGACTGTCTTTAGCATGGATTGAATGGGTTCAGGAAACATACTGTTATCATAAAGAAATATATTTGCCACAGATAAGAAAATTAGCTCCTGCTGTGATCTTCATGATGAAGTAACCTTTAGAAGCTATAGATAGATGAATTTGTATAAAATTCCTCATAGATTAACCTCATACACCTCTTGGGGAGAAGAAAGAAAATAAAAAAGATCTTTTTATTTGCCACAATGGCTTGAAGTTGCATCTAGAGACAGTTTCACCTTGATTAGCTCATCTGCTTTGTAATACTTTAGATCCTGTGTTCTCTATGTGTTTTCTATGTCTATGCACATAGACATTTCTCTTATGTACTTACCCACACCTGCTGCATGACTCCTTTCAGCTGGCAAACCTTTTCACATAAGGAATTATCCTTTAGTATGTATATGCATATTGTATAGTAAAATGGGATTCCATTGTGTTTGAGTAAGAAAAAAATAAAGGTTCAAAAAGTATACTCTGTCAATCTCACACTCATTAGGCAGTGTATCTAGTAAAACAGTAATTTTTTTTCCTGTGAATATGGGGGGATTTCTTGTTTCATTTAATTAATTCAAGGGACAGAGAAGAAATTTTCACATGGCAGATGTAATATGAACTTTGAATTGTCAATGTTGATTTTGTTTGAATACAATTTAAGAGCACAAAGGAGATGCATTACATAAGGTTCAGAAAAGGGCATTATTATAAGAGAAAAAAGATTGTTGTGGGTCAGACCAAAGATTTATCTGTCCTACTGACCCGTGCCAGCCAGAGCTTATAGATCAAATATCTAATAATAAGGACAGGGCAAATAAGGGTTTTCATTTGAACTGTTTTCAATTTTGAAGTAGTTTTTTCTCACAGGACATTGTGAACCAAATGTGGTTTCACAGTGTTTTGCTTCCACGTAATGTAACCAGCCTCCAGTTTACCCTGGAGGCTCTGTAAACTCAGCATTTGCAACATCTTGTGGCACTTTTGCTTTGCCTGAGCCACTGCCTCCTTTGTTTTGAAACTGGCTTATACTAGTTTCATTTTATGCTCCCAGTTCTTATATTGGAAGAGACAGTGTGCAATTTCTTCATGTCTACAGTGTCTATGTCTCTTTGATTTTATGGTCCTCTGTTATCTCTATCTCTCTTTTCAAGAGACAAGAGTCTTTTGAAGATGCCAAGCCAGTCTGTTGCTTTTCATGTGGGAATAATCCAGTGCCACTGAACATTCTTACCAACATGCTCTGGACCTTTTCCTGTCTTACTAGATCTTACTTTGAAGGACTTAAAAAGAAGCATAATAATGTTTCTGTTTCATTCGTTGTGCCTTTCCTAATAATTTCTCTTTGGGTTTTTGACTACTACTGAGTACTGAGCAGAGAGCTGCTGATTTAACAGAGCTGTGGAAATCCCACAGTGCCCACCTAGTCAGCTCAGGGCTCATCATTTCATGCGTACATCTCTTGCATATGCACACTTCCCTTGTGCTTCACTTTACATTTACCTATTCACTTGTATTTCTGCTGCTGCTCTCTCTGTTCCAGGTGAGCTTACTTGTCATGTTACAATAGAGCAGAGAAATCACAAACCTGGATAGCTTGCTTGTTCTTTTTCTCTCCCGACAGGCAGTTAGAATTCCTAGGATTTGAAAATGTTGATTTAATGTTTAAATGTTAAAATATTGCCTGTAAACATACAATGTATAAATAACTGATGCTGAAACTTGAAGGTTGTAATTTCTAAAAACACAGGCATCAGATGCCTTGCCTAGTATTTCTTCCATCAATCCTTTCCTGTCTTTGGCAAATCCACAGAGTAACATCATGCACTATACACAGCTCCTACCTGGCTCTTGAATGTATGCTCCAAAGTATTCTTCAAGCGATATACACTTGGCTCACTCTGCTTTTGATGAATTTTCTTTCAACTACAGATGTTCTTTCTATGTTTCTATGATGTTTATATATAGAATTATTATCTTCAGTAAGATTTAATAAATTATTTCCTCTGTGATACTTTATTTTACTTTTTTTGCCTATTTTTAATTTTCTTCTTTTTTTCTGGAGTACTTTGCCATTAATATTGTGCAAGGAATTCTGGCCAGTTTCATTGAGACTTTCATTACTTTCATTCTAGCACTTCTTTTAAAAATTGATGTTATTAGTAAAAATTATTTAGATGCTCCTAACAGCTCACTATCAGTGCTTTTTAAGCCTGATATTTACAGCTTTGCCTAAAGACATGGAAAGGTTTTAGTGCTGTTTACCATACTGTTAATTTTCTCAATTGGCACAATACTATGTACGCTGTACAGTGTCTTCAGGGAGAAGAAAAGAATGATTTATCTAGGTCAGGTCTTATAGTCATTGATTGATTTTTAGCTTGAGTATGAGAAAAATTACATCTGTCTGAGGAAGTAGGTGCTTTGGTGATTTCAGTCTCTGATTGAAAAAGAGATCTATTATAAAAACTATGTTCACCTCATTTAAGTTGTTCACAAGCTATTTCATGTATCTATTGAACTTTAAAAAATGTTTCCCACAACTCTAAACATTATGTGCAATTATTCACTTTCTCCCATTTAAACTCAGAAATTACTTTGAAAGGTATATCTTTAGAGCTCAGAATCTTCAGCTTTCATTTTTTTCCCAGTTGTGGAGCTGATCAGAACTCCTTTCATCTAGCAATGCACACACAAAGTTTTAAAATAATGAAAGTAGTTTTATTTGCACAGTGTTCTCTTTGTTGTGTTGTAAAGTCTTCATCAAACTTATCTCTTCCTATAAGATAGTTGCAGAACAATTTAGGCTGGAAAGGATTCAAGAGTTCTCTAGTCCAACTTCCCATGCAAAACTGGGCCTGCTACAAATTCAGATGATATTGTTCAGGACTTTATGCAGTGGAGTCTTGAAAACCTCAAAGGACAGAGACTACACAGCCTCTCTGGTCAACTACTCCATTTTCCTAAGGTGAATTTTTTTTCCTTATGTCCACACTTTACCTGCCATGATTCATGTGCTTCTGCCAGGTACGGGTATGAACAGGCAACTCCCATCATCTTAGTAACCAGCACACAGGTATGGGCAGGCTACCATTGCAAGCAAAGCAAGTAATTCAGCCTTATTTTTGTCTGCTCTCACTTGAGCCAAATGTCCCATAGAATAATACAGCCAGGTTTTCTCTTGACAGGTTTTTTCCTGTTAATAGAGCATTTGAAGCTCTAGTTGTGTTTGACATCACTTACAAGTGTCAACTCTAGGTGATCCTTGTATTTCCTCACACTGTCCCTGCTTGTCTGAGCAATAGTCTCCCTTGTAAACTGTTCCTGCTTCCCCATTCTGTGGACTGGAGCTTTTGCTTTGGAACACAGTCATGAGTTCCTTGTTAAACTGATCTGCTAATCTGTTTCTTTTCCTGATTACTTTGAGGGACCAATCTTGAATTAATAGGTTTCTCTTAAAGATTCATCAGCTTTTACAATCTCTTTTCCCCTCCAGAGCTGCCTCTCTTAGGGTCACTCATACCAATTTCTTTATTATGCCAAATTTTTCACTTCTAGAGCCCTGAATCTATAGTGCGGTACTTGCCACCTTCTCATCCCTCCCCTGGGGATCTTGAACTTTTCCATTTCACAGTCACCACAGACCAAGCTGCCTCTGATTATTATGTTCCGAAACAGTTCATCCCTGTTAGTGAATTTGCCCTGCACTGCTTGTATCAAGGAATTATCCCTGACACCTCCCCAACAACTCAACTACTTGGTTCTAGCTGGGTTGTCCTTCCAATAGATTGCAGAAAGATGAAAATCCATCCTAAGAATCTGGCTCTATGATTTAGAGATCTTCTTAAATAGTTTTAAAAAAGACATGTTATGTTGAAAGTTGTTCTGTATCTATCTCCTACCAAAAGAGCATCCATACTGGCACCTCCTTTGATCCTAATTCTCCTTTGAAGCTGATCATTATAAAGAAAGGTAGAAAAAGTCTTTGGAAGAGAAAAGAATTAGTAGACTGACTAATTATCATTTATATAATTTGACAATCAATCTTTAAAGGCTAACCATGTACACTAACAGTTTGTAAAGTTTTTGCACACTTCACAGTATATATTACATTAAACTTTTAATAACATGTTTTTATCTGTCTACTTAGTAAAACTCATATACCCATATAGCATGTGCCTAACATGGTTTTGGAGGAAATTCTGAGAAACCTGGTATAAGTATCTGCCTTAAAATATTGGCATGCTCAAGTATTTTATTCATTGTAGGCTTCCTTGCCTCTCTTTAAAAGCATCTTTCTTTTCCAACATCTTTCTTTGCATTTCTCTTCCATGATTCCTCTTAAAAATTCACAGAAAGAGACACTGAGCATTATTTGGAATTGTCATTGTAGTAGGATGACTCCTTCTATGTTCTTTTCTTATATATTTTAAAATAGTTAAAGATCTATTGGGGTTTTTTGTTAAGTAACAGTGACTAACAGATAGTGGCATAACTGAATTTTTCAATTAATAATAGTGAAATATTTTTGATAGTCTGAAGGTTTTTGAAGATAACTTGAAGAAGCACTGTGTAGATTTTTCACATTTTTTGCTTATGCATAATTGTACTTCTTTTTGTTCTCAATACTGTCAAATCATCTAATTCACACAATACAGCGATCATCATGCCTTGCTATTTCTATTTGAATTTGTCATCACTTAGTTATAATTCACATTTTAGCTCATCTTTTCTTGACAGTCTTTCTAAAATTGAAGAGGGCATTTATTTGCAGAGAGGGTTTTCACATGACACCTTTGTGTTCTCTTGCATACATGGGGGGAAAGAGAATTAATAGTTGTGGTAAGAATTAATAGTCTGTGGTATATGACAGAAGAAGCTAAGATATTTAGAGATCTAGGTTCTGCTTAAAGCAGTGAATTAACTTATTTTTTTCCATGCAGTTCAATTTAAACTCACTTTTCTGTAATTCTCCATTTTAAGTTTGCAAATAATTGCTATTTGAAAAATGAACACATAGTAGAGAACTGATAAATAAGCAATCTAATCTTAAATGCATTTTTTTCTAGTAGCTACCATGCATCCAAAAGGGCTATACTATATTCTGGTGTACACCCTGGGGTGCTAGAAATCTATTGGCATAGAGTTCTTGCACAATCCATTTATTTAGTTTCACTATTAATTTTAGCAGAGCTTGGTGTTTCATAAGTAGGTAAGCTTTCTGTTTAATCTGAAGAACTTGATTGCCCAACCACCTCGATGTTTAGCCATTCCGTAGCTGAGGAGATGAGAGTTGCTAACCTTGCTCTTGAAACAAACAGCCTGAAACTGTAACTTTCAGGAACAGTAGACATATAGTAGATAATAGAGGTCTGAAGCTGATCTGTTGTTAGTAGTCTTGACAGAAGTGTAATGCTGAAAAATACACAGATGCATGTAATTGGCTATTTGCTGGATTTATTATTTTTTTTTTTAATAGACCTTTAGTGTCAAACTACATTGAGTAAACAACAAAGTAAAATTTGGCTGGGAGATGCAAGAAGTCTGTAGGGGTAAAGTTCTGTCGGATATTGCAGAATTCTGCTGAAAAATAATTCTTTTTAAAGAAAAACCTGTAACTAGTATTATCATGTTTCATTTTGAGTTACCAACATTATTAAGGAATCTTAATTATGACACAGTTTAATATCTCTGTGAGATATTAAGCCTGTGGCTTTATCTCTGCTGAATCTTGTGGTGTTTCTTGTACAGAAAAACTTTTTGTCAAGAAACAGAGAAATGTTATTTTAATGAATATACAAGGTCGTAATATTGTAAAATTCATTTTCATAAAGATAGATGCTTTTTCTGAAAGACCAGCTTCTCAGGGTTTTGAGGATTTTTTTTTTTTTTTGAGAACCCAGCTGGGCCTTCACATTTATGGCTGCTTTTCAAATTAGCGACACTAATAAAGTGATAGCATTTTTAACAAACGAGGAAATTTAAAATTAATCCAATATATCCAAATGCATGTAATAAGCAGAACAAAAGATATTTCAGCTTCTTCCTAATATCCACTGCTGCATTTTATATGTACTTTACTAAAGCAGGATTTGGGTGAAAGAATTGCTACTATTTCTGTTAATTTTTCTAGTATTAATGACTGCATCAGAATTAGACAGATGACTATCAGATGCGATTTATACTTCATTTTAGAAAAAAATCAAACATTTTTTTAGTTTGGTTGTTTTTATAATATAACATTATGATCTTTTAGTTCAGAACCAATTTTTCATTTATGTGCTTATTTGGGGGGCATTTATATATTGTTTTGTGGTCATCAATAGTATTGTGTTCAGAAAAAAATTTTGAATTTTTAATTAAAGTTGCCTGATACTTCCTAGGTCCCACAGACCAAAGTAGTACTAAAGAACTAGTCTGTCCTTGATCCTCACCATTTGCACATCTAGATGATGGCAAGGGGCAATTTCACCCATGAGGCTCAAGGAAAAAAATGTGTTTGCTCGAAAGTTGGGGATATTTTGTTGTTGTTGTTGTTGTTGTTGTTGCTTTGTTGCTGTTGTTGTTGTTCTTTCCCCCTAACACCATTTCTTTCTGCTGCTAGAGAAAGAGAATTATTTCTGGCTATCATAACTACATGTGGATTCTGAATATGTTGTTTCTAGAGTGGAAGAAGCTCAAAAAGAGATTTCAAGCTACAAAGATTTACCAAGATTCTGAATAGTTTTAGTTTTTTATCTTGAAATGCTAAGTGCAGTAAAAGCGACAAGAATGTTTCTTTATTTCAGAGGAGGGTTTCCTGTGGTTTGGGTTTATTGGGCTTTTGTACCCTTTTTTGATTTAGATATGGTGTTGTGAAAAGCTATACATTAAAAAATGGCCTATGCACTGGTTGTTAATGCTCCACTATATTTGAGCAGCTTTAGAGATAACTTCCTTTTCCTAGAGTAATACCACATTCTCTAGTTCCACTTTCCTTTAGCAAAATATGCTTAGACTATTCATGATCACTAAAAGAAACAGAAAACAGCTATTTTTTTGTTCTGAATACTAGAATAATTGACTCAGTCACCCTTTGATTTGCATGTTATATTTAATAGACTAGGAGGCATAAAAAAGACAATCATTACAGGCACATCAGTCTATACTCCATTTCTACACCACGAATGATAATGACACAATCTTTTCAGAATTTTTTTTATTTGAATAATTTTATTTAATTCTCATATTTATTTTAGTTTAAAAATGTCCTATACTTTTGAAGTGTTTTATTTATTGATATACTTTGGATAAATATTATGTTTTCATGCACAGAACTGCTGTTTCTCCAACCTTAATGCGGACATTATATACACCTTTAGAAGCCAATGAAATAGTCTTGGGATTTTGTGTAAGGTTTTGTTCTTTGATATTACTGCTCTTCAGGAATTTGTGGTTGTGTTTTGGGGTTTGAATCTGACTTGGTTTTCACTGATTTTTTTTTTACATTTTCCTACAGCTCCTTTCTTCAGTAGATCTTAGCAAATATCTATATTTTGCTAGAGAAATAATTTTTTCTTCTTTTTCTTTATATTTCCTATTTTTCTCTTTACTTTATTTGAGTGGATTTTTCAAACATAGAAATGACACAGATATATTCAGTCACTATAAGTTATTAAAAAAACCTTGAATGTGATTATGAAAGCATAAAAGAGGTCCATTCCATTTTCTTACCTGTTTGGTTTTGCTGCGTAAAGAGAAGATATTTATGTTTTATTATTATTTTGATTTTAGTGTACTACTGCAAAGATTAAAATAAAATAAATTAATCTCTTATCAACTGAAGTCCTACTTCCAGTTATTCATGAAATCAATAAAGTTACAGCTCCCGAATATGTCAAACTTCATCTTGAATTTTACTTTTAATTTTGTCTGAAAGGGTAATGTGGTGGAATTGTGCTGTGTTTTTGATCTTCTCACATATATTAAATCTGGATAGATTATGCCTTTTAAGTATAGCATTAACCTTGTGATGTAATGAAACCTCTGAATAAAAGTACTCTTTTATAAAAAAGAAAAATTAAAGGGAGCACTTACTGTCATAAACCAGTTTAACACATCATTGAGTTTCTATAGCAAATCTTTTCATGGTTGAATTAGACTCCGTATTAGACTGACCTGTGCAGAAAGCATATTCTTGCTCCATTCACAAAGTGCTTGGTTCTTTTCTTAGGTTCACAAAGGCCAGTATCAGTTAAAGGAGAAGATAAATAATAATGACAGCTCAGCAAAACAAGTTTTTACGTCTTGAATAATCTCTGGATTATCCTGGATTCATGAAGATGCTGGGAAAGTAATCTGTGGAGTGGATCGAATGTCTGACCTTCAAGAGATAGTTACTTTCATTTGGACACCAGCAAGGAACAGTAGGCTAGGAGAGAAAAACATAAACTCATATAAATCTGCCTTTGTTGAACTGACATATGGGAATCATAGAATAGTTTAGATTTGAAGAGGCTTTAACTATCACTTAGTTCCAAAGCCTCTGCCATGGGCTGGGACATCTTCCACTAGAACAGGTCCTGTCCAATCTGTCCTTGAACACTTCTAGGGAGACAGCAACAACAACTGCTCTGGGAAATCTACATCAGTGCCTAACCACCCTCAAAATGAAGAATTTCTTCCTAATGTTTAATCTAAATCTCTCTTTCAGTTTAAGCCATTCCTCTTGATCTTGTCACTAAACGTCCTTATTAATGTGGGAATCTGAGATGCTATTTTGAGACATCTTGAGCCCCTTCTCTAGGAGTGTTTAAGGCAAGGTTTGATAAGTACAGTATTACATATACCTATGATGCTGAAATAGCAGATGAAGGAGTCTTACTCTCCTTGCTGTGTGGAGACATCCCATTCATCTTTGGCATTTTGTAATAGACATAAAGTAAGTTGTGAACAGGTTTAAGTCCAGGGCTCTGTATATCTACATGTACAGAAAAGACATTTTTAAGTATATTTAAAATTTATTTAAAAATTATTTAAAAATTGCCAAAACAAACTTAGAAAAATTCTGTTTCTTCTGTTAATTTGCTTTATTAGATTACAACAAAGAGCGTGTGAGCATCTGAATTGATTAATTACTGCTTGTTAAGTGTTTTGCACATATCTGCATATTATAAGTAGACTCAAGATACTCCTTTCATGAAGTAGAAATATAAAAAAGTAAAATCAAGTTAGTTAGAAAAAATTATTTAGCATTTGAAAAATGCTTGGTCATGTCAGTGAGCAATGAATGAGCTTGAACTATCCCTTCCAATGACTTCAGAAGTTTGCCTGTGGAGTTTTCACAAATTTCTGTAAGACAGCAACTAAGGAGTTACCTTTTTAATATGGATATGAAAATCATATATAAGATAAAAGGTACACAAGTCAAATGATACCTCTGTCAGAAATTTAGTAATTGCTTAAACAATGTTGAAACAGGGACTTACACCATGTTGCATTAGGGTCTGTTAAACAATCTTGAATACTGAAGAGAAAGAGAGTAAACCTATGCAAAATAGCACGGATGACCTTGGTGACAATCTTCATTGTTGTTCTATCCTTGTATGGTGCTCACTGCACACTACTTGTGTTCCTCAAGTTTGCAGCGATTTAGCAATGCTTACCTATTGCTACTGATGCAACTCAGTTTTTGATATTGAAAATCTTTTTGTGAGGATCATAACCTTCTCCTTCAGGTTGCAGATGATACTGTATTAGGTATTATATGTTTCTGAAGTTAATCTGACCTAAGAAGTGGTTTTTCCTTTTTTTTTTTTTTTTTTTTTTTTTGTGAAAGACAAATTTAATTAAATTTATATTTAAAATTAAATTTATCTATTAAAAATAATTAAATAAATTTATTAATTAATAAATTAATAAATTTAATTTCTGACTTTTTTTTCTCCCTGCTTATAAATTACATGATATGGGAGAAGCAAATGAGTAGTCATATTGCTCTCAAATGGAAAATATTTCATTTTCTGTGATGGAGTCATCAAATCTAAATATGTAACCTTTCTGCTAACCTAGCTTTCAATGATAATTGTCTGACATGCAGGTGAATCACACTGTCTTAAAATAGAATTAATGAGCATTTCCATTGAGGGAGCAATCTACTACATTATTAAAGAGCATCTGTGTTCTTTCAGTTATGGTAATTTCACTGTTTTAAATAGTGTTTTACATTTCCTGATGGGAATGTAACTATACCCAGCATATGCTTGTTAAGCTGCTTAGCAAACACAGTTGTATTAGCAAAATCCAAGGTGTGTAGTTTCCTCCCAAATTCTCAAAACCTGCAAAATAAAAGTTCCAACTACAAGAGCAAAATCCCAGATACAGTGCACACTATTCACAAGTCACATCCAACAACTTGGAAGTCTACATGAGTGTTCTTCACCCTTTATTTCCCAGCATGCTTTCAAGGGACTCGCAAACAGTAGCCAAGGAGGAGTGTATATGTATATATAAAGTTTTGTCTGTGTATGTGAAATTTTCAAAGGGCTCTATCTAGTCATCAAAAATCATTACAAAACTATTTGGTTTTCGGTTGTATTTACTAGAGGTGAGCAGTAGTTATTCTAGTATAGCAGTAGTAACTATTTTCTGGGTTAACAGCTTCCCTTAACTCAGAAGGATTTGGAAAGTTCTTCAATACCTTGAAAGACAGTAGTGTATTAGAATAAAGTTAAGGGATCTATCCCAGGAAGCCAGGGCCTATGACAGCCTCTTTTCTAGTTGAACTCATGGGATAGAAGCCTATCTGTGTCTTACAAATGGCATCTGAAGCTTGGTAGAGTTGGAGACTGAAAAGGAGGATGTAGTCTCTTGAGTAAAGGAAATAACCCATCTTTTTATATGATACTTAGAGGCTGTGAGGAAGATCTGCATAGCAAAATTTGAAAATGAAGAAAGGTCACTTATTTTCTAGTTAAGTCATCCTATTACTGATGGTATTTAAATGGATCCTGACAGCTTATTTTTGAAGGGTGTTCATATCATTGATGCCTGGGACTAAAAGATACTAGAGCGTGGCAAAGTACATTGTTTGTAGAGTTTGTTTATTTGTTTGTTTGCTTGACATGCATTCCTGAATGGTAGAAATTTTCTTTCAAATACCTCATAGAGTGGTTATTCAAAACAAAATAAATTGTAACATTCAAGGAAGGAAGCTGAAATAAAGAATCACAGCAATATGTGAAGTATAGGCAGTTATTCTGTATTTCCTTATGCAACTGTATTGCTTTGAAAAGGTATATCCCAAATATTTTTTTCTAAATTATAGCAAAGAATAAACATAGTTATTTTATTTTTCAAACATCTTACCAGAAAAATTGAAGGGCTTCAGCTACTATTACATGGTCTGGACAGCTTAACATCTCACTTGAAGAAGCAGTATTAATTTCTTATTGCAATGTAAAGGACCTGCAGGACCCAAAAATTTTTATTAAGTAATGTTGTAATTTCAAGAAGACTCAAAGTTTTGTCTTTTTTTTTTCATGTCTTCAGAGATACAAACCATCCTTTTCCTTGATATGCACAGTTCAGTATTAAAGTCTGTGATAAGACAATTAACTTGTCGAGATAAACAATTCACTTCCGATTTATGGGTATGATAAGAAATGTTAAAGTGGCTGCTGAAGCCAAACAAGTGAAAGAAAGTGTTCTCTTTGATGAAGTAGTACAGTAGTCTGTATCGTGAAAGGTGTTAATATAGTCCCTCTGACCTTCAATGAACCTGGAATATTAATTTCACTTTCAAGAATACACTACATATTTTCCCTTTTATCCTGAGCTTCATAAAACTAAATATGACTTCATAATAATTATAAAAATATTTTTAATATATAACTGGATTTTAGTTTCTACTGAAACTCTGAGTAGTCAGAGCATAGTATGAAAGCTCTTTATTTAACATAAAAAAAGATATAATGACATTCACAAAATTATAGGAGATATCATAGATATGACACTAGATCTTTTAAAAATTATTCGGGTTTCTCTATTAACAAAAGGATTCTGTATATAATATCGCAGTTCTTGCTGTTTTCATTTGATATAAGTCCAAGGAAATAATTTAGAGTTGTTGTGTATGATAGAAACCAAACTTTACCAGACCTCCCTCATTATTGACTTGGAATAATAAATTCATCACAGAGCATCAATAATTTTCCTTTACATAAAAAATCTAAACTCTACTGCTGTAGTGTGAGTAGATCTTTGATAACTTTAAATATTTACACCATGTAGGGAAAATACAATACCATGAAGAAGCCTTTCCAGACTAAGGAATAAGAACTTGTGTATAGTTTTAGGCCACATTTTTCTCTGCTTTAATGAAATCAAAATAATCATGACATCTAAGTCACCTTAACATAAAAGTGAATGAAGATGAATACAGACTTTTTCTTGTGATACACTTGATTTAACTTCATAGTCTTCTGTGGGGGATATTTTTTGTTGTTCACAGTTCATTTGAACAAGATTATCAAGCAGTTTTGAAATTTATAGCTGACCGTATGAAAATTTATGAAATACATCTATTAGATATAATATTTTACTTCTACAGAGTAGATAAAATTTTTCTGTAACTAAAAATATATGGTTACCACATTTAATTGAGGAGTACTTTTCTATGTTCTGGTCAACTGTTTAGTTTAAGCAGATACAGTACTGTGAGTACATGATGCAACAAACTTTAATCCAAAATTCTTTAAATAGCCTGGCAGGGCAGGAATGGTTTTCAACATGCATTGTCATTTCTACAGACATAAGTCTCCACTCACTGTATTTGGGTGACCTGAAAATAGATTTAGCCTGTGTAGCCTCATCTACCAAATATTTGAACCTATAGCAAGCCCTCGGTACCCATTGGATTGGTACCCAAGGAAAGGAAATATCTGCTAATTATCTTAAGTTGGATTTATAAGAAATAGTCATCCATATGGCGGAAAGAAGGTCATCTTAGGTAGTTCAGCAAGGGCTCATTATAACTTGTCTTGCTGTAAACATACACCAGATATCAAAGTATATGATTAACAAAATCTGTCCCTCTCTTGCCTTATTGCATTGTTTTCATCAGAATGTTAGTGCTGTGATTGTTTCTATCATGGAAACACAGTTTAGGCTGCTGCCTTTGGGAGGAGAAGGGGTTTTGAATCAGAAGATCAAATATGGAGGTTAGAAAAACTGGTCAAAGGACTTATTGGGAAATACTGGCAAGGTGTAAAATGTGATAAACAGGTGAGTGAAGTGCTGTAGCTAAACTTGGAATGAAAATATAGATACTATGCCAAAAAAAAAGAAGAGAGGAAAATTAAAGGTCTCTCTTAAGTGGGTGATGCTGTTAGAATGTAAATTGTCAGCCTCTGAATATCTACCATTTAAAAGTAATATGAATTTTTACAGAAGTTTGCTAATGCTTTATAGAGTTTGCCTAATCATCATTTGTCTTGTAAAAATGTTCTGTTGTTTTTTTGGTTGTTTTTTTTTTTTTTTTTTTTTTTTTTTTTTTAATTCTTTGTGTTCTTGTAGCTATAAGCTATAGTATTAGCAAGGTTCCTGATTTAGTAGGTACTCCTTAGTGACTACTGTAAGGTGGATGGCCGTCATTCCTAAGACAAAAAGGTTGTTAATATCAATAGATTTGACATGTTAGATGTTCATTGGTTTACAAGTATTCAAGCATTCTGTCTTTCTCATCCTTCTCTCATTGTTCTTGGAATGCTGGGAAAATAAGGAGGAAAGCAGAGCAAAGCAACATGCTATCTCCAACTAGCAAATTAGCAATCCAAATGAAATTCAGGACTACAAACTCTTTTCAGAATAAGGAATAGGAAATTGTTTAACATTCAAGTTCTGTTTGCATTAACTGTAGCTGTTTAAATTTTATATAATTTAATATAAAATTTCATAGAGCTGTAACTAGTTTCTTGCAGAGTAAAGCAAATAGAGGTTTGGTACCCTGGATTAATATTTAACAATATAAATGTGGTATATGGTTAATGAAAAGTAAGAACATTGCTTAGAATTTTTCATGGACTGTTGGACAAACATAATCTTATAACCTACAAGACAACATAATTTATTATTTCTATTTTACAGCTGATTAAATTAAAACAATGGGGAGTGACATTAGGGTTGTTACATGAATTGCTTCACCCACAGAGTACTGAAAACAATAAATCACTGTTATTAGTGATAAAATGCTGAAGTTTTTTATAATCACAAAAGCAATCCTACACAAGGATAGTTTATCACTACAAATATTATCTTACTATGCGTTAATATGAAAAAAAAGGATGAAAAATTAGAGATGGTTGTTCAGAATGCTGAGGAGCTAAAAATCTGTTTAGTTGTTTTGTTGATCTTTTCTTCAGAGGGGCATGGTGAATATGAAATGAATGCTTGTTATGAGCAAGACCACAAGGCTATAGCAAACCTACATTAGAACAATTGAAAAGAGGAAACAAACTTTCTCAGCATTTCTCAACAGAGCCACAAATTTTTAATTTGGCCCAAAATATATTCATCAATGGGCTATTTTGTTACAGAGTTCATATGTAACTCATAATCCAATATAGAATAATTGAATATTCTGAGTTGAAAGAAATCCATGGAGATCAGAGTACAACTCCTGGCTCTGCACAGGACAACCCAAAGATCCTACAATGTGCCTCACAGTGTTGTCCAAATGCTCCTTGAACTCGGTCAGGCTGGTGCTGTGACCACTGCAGATTGAGATATCGGAGAGACTTGGCCCTAAAGTGGAGCCCTGTAGAACCCCACTTGTGGCCAACCTGATTTAAAGCCATTTACTATAATATTTTGTCCAGAAGGATACTGCGAGAGACAGTACAGAAAAATTTACTGAAATCCAAAAGAAGTTTTAACTTAACCTTTTTAATATATAATCTTTGTAATTTTTATCCTATTTTTGAAAATTATCTTAGTGACTTTAACAGCATTATGACAAGGTTCCTTTTAGAAGATTAAATACAATACCTAAACCAAACTCTTCAAAGCACAATTTTAAAAATTTTTCTTCATGTGTTGTAGAAGCACTATGATTTTTTGAGGTATGAATGATTTTGTGCATTCCTGTGTCATAATAAACACCTATACACAAACAAATAAACAAAAAAACCACCAACTGCAAACATTCAAACTCTTTTCTTAATATCAGGAAGTTAAGATTTTAATTTTTGAAGTTTTTTTAGCTACAGCAATATCATAGATTGTTTATTTTCAGAAACTCATTCATGCTATCTGATATGCAGTTACTACTGAAAATTTTACTCAATTCTTTTGGAGGCAAATGCTGTAGGAGCATTTATTTGACAGAATTTATATCAGGAAAGAAATTTAGTTAAATAAATAGGAAGAGTCAGCATAGGAAGTAAATTGGGCAGGAAATTTTGATGACTAATTGAGGAACTAGGAGATTAAGAAAGCAAAAGTCTGCTGCTAATGACTACACATTGGAGAACTGAAAAATGAGGGGATAATATGTTTCCATCAAACTAACACTGCTCTTCAATACTATTAAGACTATTAAGACTTTTTTTAAATTTTGTGAAGACTTTTTCCACTAAATCTAGGTATGCATGACAAATGGATCTTTGTCAAATATACTTAGATTTAGTGGAAGTAATGTCCAATCCAATGATAGCTTTCTTTTCTTATTTGATCAATGTTATTAAGCTGTGCAGATTTTTTTTTTTTAAATATGTACTAAATCTTCTGAGGCCTACATTGTAAACTGACTGTAAAGTTTCATCATGTCCAGTCCCATTTGGAAACCTCTAAATGTATTGTTTCTGATGGTTGCTTAAGTGCCAGTTCAGAAGGTGCTAAAAGAAATAAGGTTTTGTATGGTTTTTCAAAACATAGCGCTATGTTTTGAAATTTTTTTATTTGATGCAAATTTGCCTTTGATCTTCTGATAAACTACATTAAAATAGTTTACTTTTCAGTGATGCAGCGCACAGTGAGACCACTGAATAAAGTAGTCCTCCAGAAACTTCAGCTGCTCTTTCCTTGGCTTTCAGCTTTTGATAAATATTAATATGTATTACCTCAGATTAATCAAGCATTTAAATCACTCAAAATTCTTTTCTGTAAAAAGCAAAAGAAAAACAGCATCAAAAAATTAATCAGAAATTTTAAGTAGAAATAAATCCACTAGCCACATTTATTTTAGGTCTTTCCATATATTACAAGAGTAATTACATTTTTCTTGAAAGTTTGTGGTAGTGACTGGACTCTTATGACAGGTACAGCTCTCCAAGAGAGACTTCTTTACTGTGAATCAAGTCCCATATCCCAAAGTATCTAATACATCATTTTCTAATGACAGTGCAGTTGCCAAGTTCTATGAGAAGAACATAAAAAAAGAGGTTAAAATTACAGGTGGAAGACATGAAAGTTTTCTCAAGTATGGGAATGACTGAAATCAGCTCATCGATTGGTCCTTTCTTTCCATAGCAGTCAATTCTGTAAAGCAAGTCTGCACTGGGAGTGGAAGGGAAAACAAAGGATTCTGTGGAGGCCACACTCCACCTTCACTGCTTCTGTGATCATACCCATCACAGCAGCACGTTCACTTAGGGGAAAATTACATATACTACCTGATCATTTTACTCTTATGCAGAAATGGAAGTCCTTTTTTTATTTTCTTCACAGAACTGCATTTTGCCTTTTACATATTTGTAAAAAATACTTTTACATATTTCTTCACAGAATAGTATTTCACCTTTTGTCTGACAAATTGAAAAGAAGATTATATGTACTTGATATCATAATGAGGGAGGGAATTTACTTTCCTAGGAAAAATTGAGAATATTTGGTTTAATTCCATACTATGTCATGGCTTGGTTCATTTGTATAATATGTAGCTCAAACTTGAAACTAAATTCTTTTAAATGGGTAAAAGCTAAGTTATATGTGAACATATTGGATAATCTTCTGTCTAAATGCATAAATTTCCATAAAATTGAAACTTTTAAGAAACATTAATCCAAAAACGTTTGTTGAAAATCTTTGTTTTCGCGAGCACTATGAGTTCCAGCATTTCTTTCCTCAATTTTTCAGTTGCAGACTGAAGAAGTAGAAGAAGTAGTGGAAGAAACTAACTCAGTATTTCAAATAGTATTATTTTAATTATGCTAGTTGCTATGCAATTAGAAAACAACTATTCATGTTAGAAGAATGAAAGATATTAATCTTGGAAAATTAGTGTTATTTGTTTGGTTTGAATTATTGCTTTAACTGGATTTTCAGATTGTGAAAATAACAACCTTTGCATTATTTATTGGCTCATCAAAAAACTTAGAAGCCTGTAACCCAGTGCCATAAACCAGACTGTTTATTGCATATATTTTGTATTTACAGTAAAACAGTAGTGTCTTGGAAGACAGGGAGTTGATTTAAGGCAAGAGATTAACAAGAAGAATAGAACTATTAGTAGGTATTTTATGCTGCATTTATATTTCTTTCTTAGTATAGAGGCTATTAAATTTCAAATTTCTTTAAAAGAACAACTCAGAACTTTATCCTTTGCTCCTGAAAATATAAGATATTTTTGCTGCTATTACCAAATACAAAAATATTCTTTCTTTAAAAATGCAGGTTATTTTCCTTTCTTTGTCTCTAATGTTACAGACTTTGGCTGTTTTAAATTGTTTGTTTCACTGCATTCAAAAACTGGGGAAAAAACAAAAGGAGAAGATAGTCTTTGAGAATTTTGTCTCAAGTTAAAAATTGTTTCATTTAGACTGAAATAAAATTAATTATTTAAGAAAACACCTCTATTTCACAGTAGTCTCTTGTGATGGGTATCAAAGGACATAGTGTTTGTAGTATCATATATCATGTTCAAATACATTAATCTCTAACACACTAGGAAGCGTGGTGCTGCTGCACTTTGCAGGCTGTGTTCCCTGTTTCATCAGAGAAATGTCATTCTCCTTTGCACCAATCCAACTAACTGGTCACTACATAGGCAATACTTTCTATAAACTCTTGTGAAATAGTCTATATTGCTTCATAAAAAAAAACCAATTTTTTTTCCAAAATTCTTGAAGGGACGTTTTTGGTTTAAATTCAATTCAGGAGATGGCTGAATGGTGCCTAGGAATGGACATCCCTTAGTTTATCTAAAAGGACATTTTGAGCTTTAGTGGATTTGGTACTTTCAAGCTATCTGACTTCTCAGATAACTTAAAAGTACCAAATTCTTTCAAGTTACTTTCAAGTACCTCCTTTTGGCTTCCTAGGAGCCTAAAGGAAGCAGTACAACTCCCTGTGGTGTCATTGGTGAAGGAGGCAGTTTTCTGGATGCCATACAGCAAAAGCTATCTTAATTTATCTTAATTATGAAATTTTGATACTGGCGGTCTCTTACTGAATTGCTCTCCTATTGTAAGAGACTGGGAATCTCTTGCAGTTAATTTGTGATGGAAAAATGTTACTAAAAATATTTTTATTGCCAGTAAATATGATCTGACTCTCCAGTTAGCACTGGAATGAACCAATTATTTTTGTTCTTTTATTCACATGTTGGAAGGAGGAAAAGAATTAAATATAGGAGGGTTTAGCTACTTGCATTTAAATGGGTAAATAACTGTTTCTCTGAACATTTTTGACTGTCAAATAGTCTAGTGATTACCAGACTTCTACATATATTGTATATGAACCAGGGTTACATGCTAAACAGTAAAATTGAATATTTATGGAGTGCTGTTTGTCTATAAATACAGAAAACTTGTTATTATCACTAAAGGTACTTGTTAAAGATACTTGTTATTCAGAGATGAATAAATGAATAGTAGCTTATATATTAATATTTTCTATGGTGTTTTTTTTACTTTTTAGTTAATTCTGCTGAGGACCTGACCCAGGTTGAGTCTGACTCACCTAGAAATCCCATCTCCCTTTACAGCAAGCCGTAAAGGGCCTAGTACTTGTAAGGCCTTACCCAAGCCTGTCTTTTTTATATGATGTAAAATAGTGCTACCATATAGGTGGCTGTGCTGGACCTGGCTCGGGTTGTCAAGCTCTCCAGCGCAGAGTGTACATCCATAGGGATCATGCTCGTGTCTCCATTCCATGATTACCATATTAAATTCAGCTCTGCCTTTTCTCCTGCCCGGGTGCCGATGTGAATGGATGATAAGTTTGGCCTCCAGCCTGGACCAGGAACTATTCCTTCAAAGCAGTACAAATAAATCCACTAATCTTCTTCTTCAATTTATCCTGATTTTATTTGTTTTGTTTTTGTTTTCTTTGTTGTTTTTTTTTTTTCCTGTTACATAATTCATAATTAATTTAGCCATGTAATTTGTGTTTATTTTATACCTTTTCATAGTAAAAAATGTATTTAGAATTAAATCTTAAGGTTCATTATTAACTCTGCATAGGTTGCAGCTCACAGAAAAATTGAAATTCAAAACAAGCTTAGAGTTTTACATGTGAAACAAGAAAAATCCTAATTTTCTTTTCACTTGATTCCAAAGTATATTTTTAGTTGTCTCAATTAGTTTTGGGGTTTATGTCATGAAAAGGTCCATCCATCTGATTTTTTACAGTTGAATTCAAGAAAACTTGTGTTGCTTCATTTTTTATGTATATATAAAAATATTAGAGCATTTATTCTGGAGTGATACTCTGAAGTAAAGGTTAAATTGTTAGTGCTATCAGTAAAAAAAAGACTTTATGAACAATATTTGAGTTAAAATATTTTGGAGTCTTAATCTCTTCATTCACTTTTCTTTTTAATAGGGTCATGTAACTTATTTTTTGCATCTTTTTATTGCTATCCTAAAAAAAGTATTTTTATTTGCAACAAAACTTTGTATCTTACAACCTGAGGAGAAATTTTGATGCTAATATCAGTCCATTATTGATTTATATAGAGACATTAGTGATTAATGTTGACAGAGATAAAAATGAAATCTAAGTAATTTTCTGTACATGCACTAGTCTCTGTAATATAGGAAATATATCATATATTTTGACAGAAACTAGTAAAGTTGGGATAAACTCTGTGCTGTTTATTAAGGGTTTTCTGCTAGTTTTGGGTGAGTATTGGAGTTTTCCTCAGAAAATGTGCTGGCAAACTTCTAGCTTAAATGATAGGCAAGATTTTTAAGATTTTTTCATTGTTTCTTTAGGTAAAGACAAAATAATGATGAAGAATTTCACTTCTCCCTTCCTCACCAAGTTATGTTTTCTACAATAAAAAACAGTTACATTTTCTGCAGTCTGGTATATAGAAGGAATTGTATATAGTGTCAAACAAAGCTATTATTTGTCTTTTCAAAATGGTTTCTGTATGCTCTCCCTTGGTTTTTTCATCTCCCTAATTTAAGAGGGTCTCATGGAAGCACTTCCCTCATTTTCGGTAAGCAACATCATACTTCTAATTATGAGTGTATGTGTGTGCCCACGTGCATGCACCGGAGAAACCGGTGAGTGCTCTGACCTTGGTTTGCTAATCCTTCAACAGACCTTTCCAATTGCATGGCCTAAGCTTGCTTACAGCTTTGTTCTGTGAAGGTGTGTGTTTATGTTTTGCCACTTTTTTTTTTTTCTTTCTAATTTTGTACTGCTCATTAAATAAAGGTTCTGTTAATTGTTTATCATCAACTCTCCAGGCTGGCAGCTTTCCAGCTCAGCAACTTTAGCAAAACTCTGTGACCATTAAGTCTTTGTACTTTGCTGCTGAAACCTTATGAGCCAGAAATAATAAGTGTCTATTAATCACCTAAAGTTGTGCATTAGTGCATCCTTCCCCTGTGGTGACCCTTCTCAACTGGAGAAGATGCAAAGGTGACCAATAATATTGTCATTGACACTTGCAATTCATGTGAAGTGCGGTGAGTTGGTCCTGCAAACTGTTCTGTCTTAAATTCCTGATGAATTTAGTGCATCTTAATCTCTCACTATTTAGTCCTTCTTATCCTACCTTAAATATTTCAGCAATGCAAACTTCTGTCATCAAGGCCCATGCTTCTGTGGGCATGAGTTGCATCTGAAATTCTCTTGACAAGTTACCTGAAACTAAAATTATATTCTGTTTGTGGAGAAGGAACTTAGTTTTTCCCGTGGTTTTTTTCCCCATTAAGAGAAACCCAGGAATAAAACCCCCCTCTATTCTGTTCCTGTAAAGTAGTTATATTTGCCACATTTTTATTCAGGTTTTCAAGGTAAGATTTAGCAAGTCAGGTGTTCTCCATTAACTGGGAAAAACCGTTGGGATGGGAAAAATCTTACTGCTAGACTTTAGATGCTGTTTTGTGGACCTCAGGTACAGCCTGTGCTGGTGTGTGATGATGTAGGGTGGCTATCTGTGCTATCTTGAAAAACAGCAACAGAGAGCAGCATTCGATTGGTAGCAATTTGACTAGGATGTCCTTGCACAGAATAAATGGCAGCATCTAAAACAGTACATTTCTTCTACTCCTTTTCCAAGCACAATATCTGATGTAGATATATCTGTTTTAGAGACAACTTAAGAGATGAATTAAAGTTCAGACTCATATCCTGGTGTTGTTCATGCATCTTGTTTAAGTGGGCATCCTTTTCTCTTTTGGCCCTTTTATTCCCAAAAGACATATCCGCTCCCATTTAGAATAACTTGGCGTGGAATAGTGTTTTGAGGTGCTTTTCATGACACAAACTCAAGGTTTATGGTCTTCCATTCTACAATACACAAGGTTAATATTTTCTATTAATGTTCAATATCAGTAGTATCCCAAGCATTTTGTGTTAGATGTATATTTTTTGAAGGAAAAAAGGAATATAAAATGTATTTAAATTATTAGTGGCTGTAGCAGAACATGCTACACAACAAGTAATGCTATAAAAAATACTCTAACATCATTTGTCTACCAAAAGTGTAAGACATGCACAAAGCACTACTTAGAAGATCTAGTGACCTAGGAAGAAGAAATGCATAATTAAAACTTCCTTCATATGCATTTAGATTTTACTAAATTCTGTGCTGTATGATAACTTGCTGCAGCTAATGTTAATACTAATCAATATTAATACTAATACATACTAATACTAAAATGTACCAATATTAATACTAGTAGTAGTAGTACTATAATGATAAAAATACTCCCCCCAAAATAAACCTACAAAACAAAAAGGCAGGTGAAACACAGCTTTATTTTCCTTAAGTTCCAGAATTGTTAAATATTTGGATAGTTTGAGTCTTTCATACACAAAAGCCCTTAAACTACATTTTCTTTTTTCTACCTTATCTCAAATTGAGCTTCTGATACAATGCCTAGTGAGCATATGTTATTGACAACTTGTGAGCCAGGTGCTTGACGCTTTGGGTGCACCCATAAAAAACTTCTAATTCATTCAAATGGGATTGTTTAAAACATGTTCTTCTCTTTCCCGTGTTTTAGTTGTTTTGAACTGAACTAGATGATTTTAAGGTGAGAAATAATTACGAGCCCAATCTCATGGGGCACTCGGTGTACTTAATTTACTCTGACTTCAGGCCATATTGCCTGGAAAAAAAGCCAAAGAAGCAAAATCTAATGAGATCTGAATACACTAATTAAACATCCCAAGCCAAAGGGTTGATATTTATAAACAACTGTTATATTTGAAGCAACTCTATTTTATTATTGTTTTTTAAGTATTTCTCTATATGACTTAGTGGCTTTCAAGTCACCTTTTAGTTCAGTACTCTCAATAATGCTTTTTGAGGGGAAAATTCTTGAGCTATTGTTGCCCTTTTTCATGGGTAATGATACAATTAACCTGTGCTGAAACAACCTTCAAACTTTTAAAGATTTTTTTTTTCTTATCAGGTCTAATAATTCACTTCTATGGACCCTTGATCTATGTGCTTGATATTTTCAATAAAATGGCAAGTCCATGTGGAAACAGATGCAGTGAAGCATCCAGTTATGAACTTGACCTTTTTTTTATTCTTCTGGTTTGATAACATTTTTTACAATACGGGAAATCATTTTTAACTTAGCCAAAGTGACATTTTTACTTTTTCCATGTACAAACAAAAGTAGAAATGTAATTTCATTTTGCCTTACTTTTCCCAGTGAACTGGCTAGACCTTTTCAAATACCTTTTTGGATTATCAAAAGAAAACAAACATTGTTTTCTTCATTGCTGAGCTGTATTTCTGTACAGTTACATAGATGGTGGTTCTATAATTTAAGAAGGTACATAAAAATGTGACTAGCCAGTTCTTTCTCCCAACACAATTGTGATAATGACCAAAGTAATACCTTTTTGTATTATGAAATATTTATAAAGCATATTTTGGAGCATATTGAACATATTTTTGACAGAAAAATACAGAAAAGTATGATATTATTATACCAGCCTTCTGCAACTAAATTTTTTTAGTTTGTTTTTCCTTTTTGAGTTGCTCCTCTGGGAACACCTTCAAACACATTTTGCAAAGTCACAAAACAGCTGAGGTGTGCAGCAATCTCTGGAGGACATCTCATCTAATCTTTCCCTTAGTCCCAGGAAGGGTCAGCTAGAGTCAGTTGTTCAGAAATTTTTCTACTCGGGTTTTTAATATCTCTAAGGGTGGTGATGGCACAAGTTCTCTGGGAAACATGTTCCAGTATTTGATCATCATCATGAAAAAAGGTGTTTCTTTCTTTTTATTCTTTTGTTTTTAGATGCAGTTCTCTATTATTTCAGTTTATGTCTGTTACATCTTGTCCTTTCACTGGGTACCAATGAGACAAATCAGTCTCTCTCCATTCCGGAGTGTATAAATACACAGAAATCCTTCTTCAGCCTTCTCTTTCAGATGCTAAGCAGTCCCAGATCTCTCAGCCTTTCCCTGTATGACAGAGGCTTCAAGACTTTAATCGACTTCATGTCCTTAAGTCATGCTGATGCCATTTTGGGTTTTGCCTTTTTTTCTATTATATGATCCCTGTATTTTTTGCACAAATATTTATAGCTCTGTAGCCTATTGTATTAGTTGCTAGTTTTCCCTGCAATTTTCCATGGCCTTTCCCTAGGCAGAAAGATCTAGCAAATTCAAGAGCTCCAAGCCCTGGGGGCTACAAGGTCCCAGTGCCATCTTGGTTCTTCCTGGGAACCAAGGCCAAGAACAACTCTTTGAGGTAGACACATTTCATGGACAAAGTACAGCTGGTGGTGAGGGGGGCCTCCAGAGAAGGAGCTTGACCTGGGGGGAATTGCATCACTGCTTGTCCTCATAATTAGTGCTCTTTATCAATTATGCTAATTTCCTAGAAATGTAAAAATATACATTTTATAAAAATGTACTCACCCCAGGAGGAGGTAGGCTTTTGTGGACATCTTTCCATAACTGCTCCTGAAGGCCTTTGTTAAAGATCCTCTTTTATATTGCCTCCTTACTGAAATTATCCTGATTTTCATTTCTAGGTTGGGAAAAGGCAAAAAATTCCATAGAAAAGAAAGCTCTTTCTAGGGCACAGATGCAAAAAGATCAGACTTCCTAGAGGACAACATGTCTCTTACACGTATTTTGTTCGCTTATGTTCCTGCATTGTCTACAGAACTTTGTTACTTCTAGTGCTGTTTAAAGCAAGAAATTTGGAGTCTCTATATGGAATGCCTAAGTGTTGTAGATTTAGTTCTTATTGTGTATAAATAATCATAATTTGTGGTGGAAGGGATTCCTATCAGGTTCATGGGTGGATGTTAAAGCATTATGCCTAAAGTGCTACCAGCGTTCCCTTTGGGCTTTGGGGAATGCATCAGCAAAGAGTTTTGCATTTTTGCTGGTGAGCCAGCAAAACTTGCTTCTGTGTGCTTTAATCAGCAGGGTTAAAACACAGTCCAACAGCCAGTGATACGCATGGCTCTTTATGCAGACTTTTGCTGTGAGTGTAAAGCATTGATTAAGGGACTGTAATGACTTTCTTTTGTTAAAAATGTTTGCAAATACTTATGAGACTAAGTGCTAGTTCAGTAATAAATCTGAATATCACAAAATTATCTTTTATTCAGAAATATTTAGCAGTTTTAACATTTAATACTGTTACTGCATTACTTCGTATGTTCCTACTGCCTTGTAAGTATAAATTCCAGGTTGCAATAGAAATTTCACATCAGAATACTGACACTTCTCTTAAAATTTCTCAAAGGATGCAAAAAACAAATAGAAAAAAAGAAATATTGAAATTAACACTTTCTATCTCACAAGACTTTATTTTAGAGGATATCGATTGACATGTAAATTTTACCTGTTCTATTTAGAGTCTGTGTATTCATATGCTGATTAAAATGAGAATTTTAGGTTTTATATGGAGAGATATAATAAGAACTGGCTTGGCTTTAGTATTTCTCAGTGTTTTATTTCAATGAAAACATCTAATTTATTGATAAGTTTCTGCTGTTGAGAACTTCCTTGTCCAAGATATTTGCCAAAATTGCATATAGGTTTATTGTAAAAATATTGCAAGAACAAATTAAAATCTATAAAGGTGAGGAGAGAAATGTGCTTTACTTTTTCTTCCACATCTTTTTTGTGAATATACTTTTCTCTTTAGCCTCTGCTTTTCAAGGAGGTAACAGCTACTTTCTACCATAATCTCATTCTTTTATTTCTGTTATCTTTTTTTAAACTGCAATATGTGTCTTTAGTACTAGTGCAAAAGGCACTTGGTGTAGATTTTTCATCAAATAGTGATATATCTGGCCACAGCTCTCTAGAGCTGCTTCTATTAATTTTCTAATAAATTAGCATGTCACATAAGTTCTAATAGACTTATATCTGTTTAATTAGATGTTGGATGGTTACAGATGCCACTTACATGTCCTCATGTTTCTGAAGATAAAACACCAGAGAAAGCTGTGGGCTTCTGAGAATTTCCTTATTAGGATTAGTTTCTGGCATTCCAGCTTGAACCAGGGAAAATGGATTGTTTGCAGCTCTCACAAAAGGTTAACAAGGCTTGGGACACAACTTGAACAGAGGGCTAGTAGGTGCTTTTTTTGAAGTTATTTCATACAGATCACTTGATCAGCATTTGAAGGGGTATATAGCAACCTATATTTTAAAATTATTTCCTTTTCTCTTTCAATAATTTCTTTTTGAATTATTTCCATATCCCTTTGGAGATATGGCAGCATATTTCTTCTCTACTTAAAATATATTTACCCAGTATATACTACATTACACAAGGTCAGTGTATTGAGTCTGAAAGAATATTACATTCAACCATGATTCATATTACACAAGTTTTTAGTTATCCAACTCTTCTAGCATATTCTGACCCTTTTAACACATGTAATCTCATTTAAACACATTTGTTTTCAGCTGACCAACTGAAAAGAGTTGTGACTGCTTTTAAGGAGATGCAGATTTCTAATACACAGGCAAAAATAATCAGAAATGTGAAATTTGATCTGGTTTTCTCTCAAATCACTTTCAGTTATTGAACTTTTCTGTAAACCTCCAAATTTAGTAAAAATAAAATGTCTTAAGGCCAACATTTTAAAATTTATATATAATTTAGACATTTTAGCAGAAGAGTATGCCAGACCTTTTATAAATGAGCTTATTTCAGAGATCTTTTGTTCTTTTGATTCTAATCTTTGGTTTTATTATAATTTTGAGTTTTGTGTGGTCTGAATGATTTGTACATGAGAGTACTAAATTCATTGCTTAGAATTCACTGCGGCTTGCTTTTTTTTGGGGAGGGCGTGGGGGGGTGGGGAGTTGGAGGAGGAAAGGAATCCAGATCATCATATTTCTAAAAGCATTGTAAATACCAGTGTCTTAACTGCCATATTTGAATCTTCTTCTTAACAGAAAAGTAAATCTTCACTCCTTCTTGTACAGATTCTGAACAATATAAAAAATCCATGTTTTGATAGCACTTCTGATGATGAAAGTCTAAGGTTTAATGTGAATATTACCTAGCTGGTTTGCAACTGCAGAGGGTAGCACTGCATTTCAAAAGAAAATAAATATAAGATTCAGCAAATACCTAAATGTGCTTAGGAATAGTATGACCCTATGCCATTTATTGCAGACAAAAGGCGTTAGGAAACTCACAAATAAGCATGTCCTCAAAAGATTGCTTGTCCAGTTAAAATGACTTAGTTCTTAATTTTGCAGAAAAAGAGACTGAATAGTCTACAAAATGGTAGAGCATAAGGGAGCCTCTGGATTATATATGTTTTTGGCCATATGAAGGTAGGGCCTGTGTTTCTGAAACATGCTCCGTCTTGGGCTTGCAGTACCAGAGAATCCACAAAACTCTAGGTAAATACCTCCAAGGATTTGTTGTAACCTGCAAAGACAAAAAGATGACATGGATAAGGGTATCATTAATGACATGGATGAGGGTATTGTCATTAGCAAATTTGCAGACTACACTAAGTTGGGACTGTGTGTTGATCCACTGGAAGGTAGGAGGACTCTGCAGAGAGACCTGGAATGGTTGGATGGATGTGCAGAGTCCACTAAGATGAAGTTAAGTCCGAGTGCTGAGTCCTGTGTTTTGGACACAATAACCCCCTGTGACATTATGGGCTGGGGATGGTGTGGATGGACAGTGCCCAGGTGGAAAGGGACCTGGGGGTGCTGGTTGACAGTCGGCTGAACATGAGCCAGCAGTGTGCCCTGGTGGCCAAGAAGGCCAATGGCATCCTGGCCGGTATCAGGAATAGTGTGGCCAGCAGGAGTAGGGAGGTCATGATTCCACTGTACTTGTCACTGGTGAGGCCACACCTTGAGTGCTGTGTCCAGTCCTGGCCCCTCAGTTTGGGAAGGACATTGAGAGGCTTGAGCACGTCCAGAGGAGGCAACGGGGCTGGAGAGGGGCTTGGAGCACAAGTCCTGTGAGGAACGACTGAGGAAGCTGGGGGTGTTTAGCCTGGGGAAAAGGAGGCTGAGAGGTGACCTTATCACTCTCTACAACTTCCTGAAGGGTGGCTGTTGCCAGGTGGGATTTGGTCTTTTTCTCCAGGCAACAACTGACAGAACCAGAGGACACAGTCTCAAGATCCACCAAGGGAAATTTAAGCTGGATGTTAAGAAAAAGTTTTTACAGAAAAAGTGATAAAGTACTGGAGTGGTCTGCCCGGGAAGGTGGTGGAGTCACCATCCCTGGATGTGTTTAAAAAAAAGATTGCATGTGGTACTCCGTGCCATGGTTTAGTTGAGGTGTTAAGGCTGGGTTGGACTCGATCTTGTAGGTCTCTTCCATCCTAGTGATTCTGAGTGAAATTTATGTACTTTTGTGTAATAGCTTTCTGTTGCTGTGTCTCATTATGTCTTCATCTGTTCAGTTATGTGGTCCTCTATTGAAGTAATCACATGTAAATTTAGGCTGGGAAAACATCTTTACAAAAATGGACAGATTTTTATTGCAGTCTTACCAGAGATTAGCTGTTTCAAATAATTACCAATTCTTCCAGTTTGCTTCTGAAATTAATCCATGGTTTTCTTAACACCTTTCAAATAAAGATCCCAGAAATTCTGTATGTGGTAACTGATAAAGCTGGACATCAACTTTTACTTGAGATTCAGACATTTATAGGCGTCTTACATTTTGCTTTTAAACTTGATGCTCTGTTTAAAGCTAATATTGAGTTATTTCTGAACACCCATGAGGTTATTCTGAATTAACATCAAAAATATGTGGAGTTGGAACCATCAGATCACTGGTGAGATATACATATTATGTGATCACTGATCTGTATATACCCAATATTTTAATCTTTCTAAGTCTGCAGTTTGTTATTAACTTCTATATGTTATATAGAAAATAATTGTGATGGTAACTTGATCACCTCAAATTGAATTCTGGAAATAGCTTCTCAAGTAAGCAAGAACAGAAATAAATTATGAAAAGAACTGGTGTCCCATCAGTAAAGATTTATTTGTTTATTTGCATTTGAATAAAGGACTCCTCAGCCCCAAATTTACAGTTGGATACTTGTCATCTAAGCTCTTTTTTCTATGACTTTTCTCTATGGAATTGTGTATCTTTCCTCCTCTGCTCTTGCAGCAACTAAAATAACCACAGGCAGTGACTTTGAAGTAAGAAAACAAAGCAGCAAGAGGCAATCCTTTCCCATAATGGTTATTTGCAGGAGATATGTCGTTGTGATAATTCACTTGTTGAAATTGTGGGACTTAAGACAGAGTTAGAGTGGTAAAGATTTCCAAAGCATAGCAGGGATAAACTGATTTCTCTTGCAAAAACCCACCAGCTTTATACACATGAACCCCAAACCCCCAGATTCTGAGTGTCAATTAGGTACTTTTAAACTACTCCAACTATAATAAAATCTACAAATGGTGGAGTAGAATTGGATTTGAATATGTTAAACAGATATTTAAGTTGCATCATTCTAGATAGTTAAAAAGGAAGACTTTTTTCTTATTTTTAGCTCCATTTTTCTTTGTGTAGATTGAAATAGGATAAGATTTGGAGCAAGTTATGAGGGATATCCTGACTACACAACTTGCCACAACATTACAATTTATTGTGGTACCAAGGATTGCATATTTGCACTACAGAATAAACCAGCAAAAATAGTAAAGATTAGAACAGACAAAATGCCTACCAATGATAGAGCAAATCCAAAAATTCTTTAGCTACTTTGCTGTTCTTTAAATTTGTTTTATTAACTTATCCTTTTGAGTTATACCTAGGTGAAGAGATGTTTTAGAATAGATGTAGGAGACAATATTGATTATCTTAAAGCAAGAAAAGAAGGAATTAAGCAAAAGTTGGAGTAAATTCCATCAAAAAGGAATGGCTGTGTTTTTCCTATGTTTCCTATGTTTTCAGACTTTTAGTTATTTATTTGCCTAACTTAAATTTCTAGTTATGTTTTGAAATCATATCAAAAGCATGGGAATAAGAGCAATCAAGGAAAAAACCCCACATTTATGGGCTTCTGCATGTTTTATCTGACTATTACAAGCATGCAGTGAGGATGTTTCTATGAATATTTCACATTGCTTTATTAAAGTACTGGAATATTTCATAAATATAAAGTCCTCGGCAATCAGATCTGTTAGTTTGGTCTTTTCATTCCACTCTCTCTTATATTTCCTCATGAAATAACATTTTAACCACGTCATATTTGATAATTGCAGCTGTCTATCATGTGTTTTATTAAAATTTGGTTATCAAATCTATTTAAAAACTTCAGGTGCTCTTTGTGAAAGAGACTTTACCGAAACCCTTTTCTCATACAAGAAACCATCTGGAAAATTGTGCAATACTAAAAAATATAAAATTAGTAGCCCCTCACTACACCTAGTTTTTAAACAGTTATAATATATTAATTGGCATATGGAAGTAAAAATTGAGAGGCAGTTTGAATGTAGCTATAAAAAAAAATATTGATGCTCCTGGGATGTGAGCTAAAGAGATATACTTCTGTCCTGTCTGCTCAATCAAAGCTCTGGCTGAAAGCATTGGCCATTCATGTGGAAGGAGAAGCAAAAATAATGGTGAAGGTGTGTGGGAAGTCAGCTATCAAGAGATTTATGTCTTTGCACAACAATTTAAGATAATAAACTCTATTTCTACTTTTTTCCCCATGCACACTTTTGTAGTTCATGTTTATGCAACGGCATGAGATCTGCCAGGTATTGTACAAAGTCACAGCTGAAATAAACTCATAGAACTCAGTGTGAATGCATATGTTTCCACTGGTGGTGTTTCTACTTTTTCTTCTGTTTTTGTTTTTGTTTTTTTTTGTTTTTATTTTTTTAATTTAGTAATCCTTATCATAGTCTGCAGGGTTGAAGAAATCCAGTTTTCTCCCTTCACTTAATAATGACATGGTGCTAAGTATCTCAGGATGAGGTAATATCTGTATAGTACCAGACTATCTCTTGCAGTAAATTAAGCGAAAAACAGTTTTTTCATAGTATTACTTATATTTTGAAATCTTATGAAGTACTTGTGAAATTATTTATCTGGATGTTGAAGATTGTCTCAAGGGCTTAGAGAGAGAACTTCTGTCCCCCAACCATCTTTTTTAGAGGGATTGGTAGCTAATAAGTACAAGAGGAGTGACCTTTAGAGTCACCTGTGCTCTTGTGAAGTACAAGAGAAAAGTATTGCCACTTCACTGCATCCCAGACCTAAACTAAGTTAAAATGCAATGTTCAACCCATTGGAGGATAGAGAATTCCACTCAGTCCTGTGCTTTTTCCTAATGGCTGTCATTGCTTTTCCTACTTTGGGGAAGCTGTGGTATAGATATAGGCAGCTGTAGCTCAGCATGAAGGAGCTGCAATCCCTGTCTGGCTGTTGGTGTCTGTGCTGCCTGAGTGTGCAAGAGGGAGGTCCCCTGGCACAGTAAACCACTCCAGTGGTTTAAATCTTGGGTCACAATGGTTTAAATCTTTGGTCAGGTAAAAAGACCTCCCTTTTTAGCTGAGCTGATTCAATTCTCATGTTTGAATGAATGGATGGATGGATGGATGGATGGATGGATGGATGGATGAATGAATACTGTTTTCCTTCCTTGGTTATCACTTTGTTTGACTTTTACATCCCAAACAATCTCTAGCTCTCAAGGATTCATGCCTTTAGCCACTGTTAATTTGTCCTTGGATGGTTGTTTACAGATCTGGCTCTTTGTGCCTGTCTTTCAAAGTCACTGCTGTCATCCCATTCTTCACGTTGCATTTTTATTTCTCACAGATTAGTTTATTCTACAAAGAACTTGTTACTACTGCTGATCAGAATAAATACTACATGCATTTCACCTTGTAAATGAATTGCTGCCTTCCAACTGCATTGCATTAAATGTAAGAAAGCAATAAATAATTTTATTCCTCTGAGTGAAATAATCCTGGGAGTGTGTTCTTCTTTCCCTAAGTGTGCACTTCAGTTTGCAGCCAGGTTTCTTTTATTCTTTTGTTGTGAGGGGCATAAACATCATATAAAGAAAGAATGAGTTGAAGATTGCCAGACAGTAGCAAAAACAGTCCCTTTCCATATTTCCTTCCTCTCCTGCAGGCAGAATTTGCAGACACCAGGAGGGGACTGTTAACAATACCTGTTGTTCCTACAGATCTAACAAACAAATCATCCCCCCCTCCTTTCATAGTCACATTATTATGGACACTACAAATTCCAGCAGAGAATTAAGAACCAAATAATTACATGCAGCCAGGGAGGCAGCAGTGTGACTTTGTAGGTAGACTAAAGGACTGAGCTGGTTTGCTGTTGATGTCCTACATCCCAGAGCAGTTTAGGGAGTATTCCATAGCAGTAGGAGTAGGATAGACTGACGTACCCTGAAGTATCCTGGTTGCTGATGGCTGCAGCAAAAGCAAATTGAATTACTAACCAATTAAACAGCCAGGATCTATCTTTTAACCTTTTACATGGTTCTTCCGTCAATACTGAGTGTCTGTTTAACTACTCTGGAACAATTTGGTGGAAGTTTAAAAATTTTCTGTAATAGCCCAGGGGCTTGTGCTAGGCTTGCCTGGAATAGAGTTAATTTACTTCAATTTGCCTCATAGTACCTGCAATTGTTCCATGTTTTGGATTTGTGGTTTAAACAGTACCATTAACATAGGAATGCAAATACTATGAAAAGTGCTTAAATGGTGTCAAGGCCACTTCTGTTTCTCACCTGGCAGCTCTCAGTGCCCCACCAGCAAGCAGAGCGTGCACAAGGAGCTGTGAAAGGACATGAACAGGACAGCTGACCTCAACTGAGCAAAGGGATATTTCACATCATATGATGTCATGCTCAGAAATAAAATCTGTGGAAAGGAGGAGCATGGCACACTCATAGAATTACAGCATGTGTCTTCCCAGGTAACATTACTAGTGGTGGAGCCCTGTTTTCATGGGGATCACCAAACTCCTGCCAGACATCAGGAATAAGTGCATTAATTCCTTATGTTGCTTTGCTTCTGTGTGCAGCTTTTGCTATAAAACTGTTTTAATCTCAATGTACAAGTTTCTCACTGTAATCCTTCCCATTCTCTTACTAAACCAGTTTGAGTGAGCAGCAGAATGGAGCTCAGTGGTCTGTTGGGGTTAGCTCACAATAGTGCTACAGCATGAAAATAAAGAAAAATCAATCTATATAAATATATGTTAGAATAAAGTAACGATTTGTAAATATATACATCTTTCTCTCCAGGATTAACATGGCAGCAGGGTATAAAATGGTCAGATTTTTCACACAGTAATTAGTAAAGAACTGCTACTTCCTCAGCAATTCTACAGAACTTTTAGGTTTTTAATTTGCTTAAGTGTGGAAAGTATCCTGCAATTTGCTCACTATATACTTCAAAGTGGACAGGAATTTCTTTTTGGTTAAAAGCTTGAAAATTAACTATTGGGCTCTTCTCACTCACTTTCCTTCAGACTTGAGTGTGAGTTTGGAGTATTAGAAAGATTTAGATGTGAGATTTGTTCATTAGTGATGAAACTGAACATCTCGTTAAACAAATCTTTGCAGAAAAAAAACAAGCAAAACATTCATATTTCTCTATATGCTTAAATCTCTAGCTAAGTAGAGATCTTTCTTTTTAATGATAGCTGTTGGGGAAAGCGGGGTGGACACTGAAGCAAAATCGAAAAATACAGGGAAGCAGAACAAAGTGCATATGATGCTAAAATGCACTTCTTTCTGAATTTTTTTAAGCCCTGATAATTTTTTCTGACAATGCCTAGAACGGTGTCCTACAAATTCAACTTCCCTTAGTTTACCCTCTACTGTGTTGGTATTACTTTGTGCAGAAATCTGGGTGTAAAGGTTAATAGAATTGCTCAGTTGGTGATAACACTCAAATCAGTAACTGCCTCTGGATCCAGAACAGTACTGAAATTATACTATTAACATCAGCTTTAATGCTTACTTCAGCAGTGGTCACATTTTTCCCCTAGAGAAATAATCAGCAGAAGAACAAATTGGAGATGTATTTGCAGATTTAAAAGGCTTACCCCCTACAAATCCCATGCCCAGCTGAATTGTGGTCAGGTGGAAGGAACTGTGTTGCCCTTTGAGAACCATCAGGCAGCATTTCCAGGTCTGATCTGAAATGTCTAAATCTGTTTTTGTACTTTGGAGTTTTTTTCTTAGGAATCCAGTCCTGCTTTATGGAGGAGTGAAAAACAAGTCAGATTCTCTGCCATATTTGCTGCATTTTCCTTTTGTATTTATTTGTGTAGGAATTAAAAAATCCCTAACCATTGATAAAAAGGGCAGTACAGACTGTTTCTGTCCGTGGAGCTCTTTCCTGAAAAAGTAATTGGAATTCTGCAGTAAAACAGGCTGCCCAACATCCTTGTTTTTTTTAACTCATTTACATAGCTTCCTGAAAAGAAAAATGCCTTAATCTCTAATTTATTTTTTTTTAGCAGAATTTTAGCAGTCATTGACAATTTAAAATTTGAAGAATGGCTTCATCAATGCTCTGATACCAAATACATAACAAGGATATTCATTGTAACAATTGTGATTGAAGCTAGACTTCTTATTTTTGGCTTTAATTTTGGCGGTGCAATCCTGATCCAGTCGAATACAGTGACAAAATTTCCATTAACCTCAGTAATGCAGAACTTTGCCTGAGGAGTTTCTATTGCCATTACTAATAGAGGTATAAGCCTCCAATAATGCAGTCAAGGTCCATCGAGATCAGCTTCTGTGTTGTGCCATGTTTTGCCAATATTCAGGAAGCAGATCGCAATATATAAAACATTGCAATGTGTTAAGGATTTTTTTCTTTTTACATCTCCATTAAATTAGAACAGTAATAATGCTTGTTCAGTATGGCAATCCCATTCTTCAGTGACAACATGCAGCTTCTCCTTTCAGGAGGCTCAGAATGAGTGCATGATCACTTCAAAGACTCAGTATTGCAGTGTGAAACCGTGGCAGTGCTGTTCTCGCATTCAGGTTGCATTCTCCCTCCTAACTAATCTAGCTGTGTTCATCAAATAGCAATCTGTTTCTGCATCTGAGTGCTGTGGAAGTAAAATCTGTCCTTCAAAATGGAGAATTAGTCTCATTTCTCTACCAGACACTAAAATGCTCACAATAAAGCTTAAACTAACTCATCCTTGACTATATGCACTAATCAAAACTGATGTCATTCCAGGCAATTGAGATGTATGAGACTGATTTTAAAGCAGGTGTTCATATCTTCAAAATAACCACTGTGTTGTTATTTGCTGGCTTTTTCTTTCTGAATTAGTGTTCTAATAGGGGGTAGAGAATGTACTGCAAGATAAAATAACTAGCTCCAAGTAGTAAATTAAAACAGAAGATCTGTGTTTTGGATTAAGGTTTCGTGGTTGTTTCCTTGAATTTCCACCACTCACATTTAAGTGTATTAAATCACTACAGCATCTCACTCCATAATATGTTGACAAAAGGGGTCACAAACCTTATTGTGTAATTGCAAAGAATCCTGCCATAGTACCTCTAAATCTGCAAAGTCATCAAGGGCAATACATGGTAGATGAGTAAGCAAGCAGAAAACAAACAGTACTGAAAATTGAGTATGACCTGATTGAATATTTTTTTTTTTTGGAGAATATATCTACAAGCAAGATGTGAACAGAAGACACAGTATCACTCTAGAGCTTGAAATGAAAGGCAGAGAATTACCTGTTTTTATTAGAATAAGTTATCAGATAAGGTCAAGGTAAGCACAAACTTCCCACAAAACCAACAAAATATTTGGTGTCAGACAGCAGCAGATTTTAATTTATATAATGGAAACTATATATATTTGGCCAATACAAGCAAGTTCATTTTTCACAACAACAACTTTTATGTAGAGTGAGATTTAGTAGAGATCTCATTTCTTTAGCACATCTGAGACTCCTGGCTGAAGGGTCCAAGCTCATATGACCGAATACATTTCTCATTGAGCAGACAGTCTGTACAGATTTTGACCTGCATGGAAATTGAATAATGAGAGGACAGTGTGCTTGCAAGTGACTGCCACATGGGTCTGTCTATTGGGTTTGCATGGCCAGATTTTGGTAGTGGTGGGGACTACAGGCGTGCCTTCTGTGAGAAACTACTGGAAACTTCCCCTGTGTCCCACAAAACCCATGTCAGGCAGCTCCAAGGCAGACCTTCTGCTGGACAAAGCAAAGCCCATCAGAGACGGCGGTAACACCTTTGGGATAAAGGCTTTTTAAGAAGGGATAAAAAAAAATGTACTGCACATCAGCAGCTGGGAGAGAGGAGTGAGAGGAACAGCCTTACATGCACCAAGGTCATGAAGAAGGAGGGGGAGGAGGTTCTCTGAGTGCTAAAGCAGAGATGGACCTGCAGCTCACGGGGAGGAAAACTGTCCGCCTGTGACTCATGGAGATCCATGGCTGAGCAGAGATCCACCTGCAGCCCATGGTGGTCCCCACACTGTAGGAGGTAGGTATGCCCAGGGTAGGCTGTGATCCTATGGGAATCCCATGCTGGAGCAGGCTTCTGGCAGGACCTGAGTGTCTGTGGAAAGAGCAACCCACTCTGGAGTAGCATATTCCTGAAAGTAGCATGTTCTAAGACAGGCTGGAGCACTTTGTGAAGAACTGCAGCCCACTGGAAGCACTCACATTCCATAAGTACATGGAGAGCTCCCATAGGAGACACCCCATGGCAGAGCAGGGCAAGAGTGTGCAGAGGTGTCCTTCTGAGGAATAAGGTCAGGCTGAGACCATGTATGTTGAAATGGCTGCAGCCTCCATTCCCTGACACCAGTTACAGTGGGAGGAGGTAATGAATTCAGGAGTGAGGTAAGCCCAGAAATGATGGAGCAGTGGGCAGAAGATGCTTTTAAGATGTGGGTTTATTTCTCATTATTCTCCTCTGATTTGATTGGTGATAAGTCAAACTAATTTCCTCAAGTTGAATCCGTTTTTCCTGTCACAGTAGCTTTTAAATGATCTCTCCCTGCCTATCTTCACCCCTGAGCTTTTTGTTATACTTTTATTCCCTGGTCAGCTAAGAAGGGGAGTGATAGAGCAGCTTTGGAGGGTACCTGGCCTCCAGTCAGGGTCACCCCAATATAATATGACACAATGTATTCCCTAGGTAAATGCCAGGAGTCCTATCTCTCTCCAGTTGATGTGATAAATGTAAACCAAAGTTACAGAGAAAATAGGATGCCTCGGAAAGAAAAGCGGTGCCCATAATATCTCTCACAGAGCCAGTTTCCTTTTTCATCTTTTTTTATTTTAAGGAAAGAGAAAAACTCTGATACAAAACTGAATTAAAAGCTTCGTTGCTGTGGGTTTTTACTTGCAAATAGTCTAATATGGCTCAAAGAACAGTGGGAGGGTTTCAACCCTAAAAGATTACAAAGGTAACAGACATTTTCCAGTATCTTCCTTAGAATATTCTTGCCTTATCTTAGGACAGAAAGCAATTTTTTTCTACCACCTATATAATCTTTTGGAATGCTCTGGGCAGGTATTTCCTGGCCCCTCCATTCTTTGAAGTGAATTTTCTTCTTCCTCTGTTCATGTATTCTGTCCTTCTTGGTAGCCAGAGGTGAACAGCTAATATTTTTGACATGATTTTTTCCATTCAGACTCTGTTACCTCATGCGATTCCATTCACATTTTTATGTTCTGCGATGTTTCATTCTCAGCAGTCAGAATTAGTTTTGTGACCATCGGCCATCCAATACCCATTAGACCCAGAGAGGAAATATAAAAAGTGCTTGGAAGGCATTGATGGTGTGAGTATCTACAAAGGGAATTTCTCCATTGAAGGCTTATCTGAGCTAATTAGCCTGAGATCAGAGTGTTCCAGTTAGCCTAACCTGAGTATAAGAATTCCCACAGCAAGGCCTTCTGTGTGTTGCTGTCCCTGAACCAATGCACGTGTGTGCCCAGGAGAGCAAATCCTTGCTGCTTTGTGCTCCTGGGCTCTGGGATTTGTTCTTGTGAAACTGAGAAAAAAAACCACGAGGAAAGGTCTTGCTTTGGAAAGGACAGTGCTGCAGCAATCCACGTCACTCTTGTTTCTGAAGACAGGTTCTGGGCTAAACTAAAGGGCTCAATAGCTATTAATTCATACAAATAGCTGAAATCCAGTGTGCCTAGGGTCAAATAAGCATATAGTAAGGTTGTTAATAGATTAAAATAAGGGAATTTTAAGATTAAAATCAAGTTCTGTACTGCATATATTCTGGTTCACATAATTTATAATCTGATATCTGGTCATACATATGACCAAATAAAAATGCCTCCATGTAGTTGAACTGTCCACACTTACACTAAAGAAAACCAAGTAAACACCTACATAAGAATCTATTCTATTGCTATATGCACCAAGTCTTATGGTAAGCCTTGTAAATTATATTAGTTTTATTTATATTTTTTATTTATAATAATGAAGAAAGTTCAGGGTAATATTTAGTGAAAGCTGATAGGTATTTGGAACAAAATTAAATGCGATGATGCTTATATACTAATTTATTGACTGGTGAAAATTTTTAATAAGCTGATAGTTTCTAGTCACTGGCAATTAATCATCATTTATAATGTTAAATCTCTTAAGAGTAATATGTTTGCTCTCAAAATCTAGACAAAAAACATTCACTGATCTCCTGTCTACAAACGAAATTGTAGAATAGTTGTGTTTGGAAGGGAGCACTGGGGGTTGTCTGGTCCAATCTCTTCCTGCTCAAGCAGAGTTACAAATACCTGGATACCTAGGATCATGTCCAGACATCTTTTGACTGACAGTCCAGTCACTCTTCAAAGATGGAGACTCCACAGACTGCCTGGGAAAACTGTATCAGGGTTCCCAATATCTGCACAATAACAAGGTGTCTCCTGATGTTCATGAGGAACCTCCTGTGTTTCAGTTTATTACTGCTGATTCAGATCCTGGGCACCACTGAAAATAGCCTGATTCAGTTCCATTTCTGCCCTTGCTTCACTGACATACAGTGAGAAGATCCCTCCAGAGACATCTCTTCTCCAGGCTGGACAGTCCCAACTCATTCAGACTCTCTTCAAATGGGAAATGTTTCAGACCATCACCTTCCTGGCTCTTTGCTGTATCAGTCCATGTCCCTCTGGTGCTGAGGAGCTGAGGAGCCCAGAACTAGACACTTCCCCACCAGTGCTGAGTAGAAGGGAATTATCCCATCCTTCAGTCTTCTGGCAGCACTTCTACTCATGCAGCTGATGACACTGTCAGCCTTCTTTGACACAACAGCATATTACTGACTTGCATTCAACTTGAGTGTCCACCAGGAATTTTCTGCTAAGATGCTTTCTAGCTGTATATCCCTTAGCATCTACTGGTGGATGGGTTTGTTCCTTCCCAGATTCCATACTCTCCTTTGTTGAATTTCATGTGCTTCCTGTCAGCCCATTTCTTCAGCCTGACCATGTCCTTCTGGATGCCAACAAAATCTTCTGGTGTATGAACCGGATGCCAGTGCAATCTTCTGGTGTATGAACTCCCTCAGTTTTATGTGATCAGCACAAATACAGTTAATGAAATTGCACGAATTAACCACAAATAACTATGTAAGTTTTACCAAGCATATCCCTAATGAGAACGATAAGATATAAGGGCAATTTTCTCATAATGATGAATGTGGTCAGTAATTGTACATTTTTTCCTTCACTTAGAATAGAATAGGACATTAGACCCAATAGAAAAATCCCAGTTTAACCTGCAACTATATGAGCCATTATTTTTGTCAGCATTGGGAGTTTTCTGTATGATGAAACATGAGCAGAAAGGAATGAAAAAATAATACACAGAAAGATTACATTAGTAGAAGTTGCTCAAAAGGCCTTCTGATAATAAGTTAAAAATGAGCTTTGTTATCTGAAAGGAAATACCAGATAGGAGTTTCTAGTTATTACCCTATTAGAAAATACCATTGCAATGAAAAGCTGGCAAAATGGTGGAAATGTCCATTTTTACAATGACAAAGGCAGCAGCTTTTAATTCTAACTGCTTATCATTAAAAGAAAAATCTGAAGAAGCTAATCACCCTGCCTGTAGCTTCCATGCAAAACGGTGTTTAATGCAATACAGATAACATTTCAGTTGACAATACTTATATTAAAAGCTCTCAAAAACTGCAGATGACTCATGATCCAGTTTGAAAATGACATGTTTGATAGCAGAAAGATTGCTGTCAGGTTTCTTTGCTTAGAACAGGAGCTTGCTCCTGACATGTAGGTGGATGGCTCTCGGCAGAAGTTCATATTCCCAAACCTCCTTATATTTGGACAGGCAAGCCTTCTTTCTCCTCAAAAAGCAATGGTGTTCAGCTAGAAGATTTAATTATAAGAATTATATCTCTGGGTTACTTGTAAATGACTTAAAAATGGGAAAGTTTTTCACAATATTACAATCAAATGGTCAGCTAATTTAGGGCTCAATTTGAAATTAGAAGGCAATGCAAATAAAGCCTGAAACAGATTTGAAATTTTCTACCAAGCCCCTATCATGTTCAGGATAAGAACTGAATTTAAGGGTATACTTTTTAAAAGGCTTTGAGTGCTTGAGGATTTATGCAGTAACCAAAACTTACAGCAACCTCAAGTTTAATGGAATGACTTATAAAATATAATTTTTGTCTAACTAAAATTGCGTTTAAGAAAAACATGGTTCAGGACAGGGTATTCCAAATTTATTGCTTCTTGGAATGATATACAGTAACTTCTTTGGAATAACTAGTCAATAAAATGGCCATAAAATATCACATTATTATTTTAGGACCAAAAAAATAAAAGCTGGAAAAAAAGAGTATATACACATATGCTCTGGGTTTAAAAAAAAGAAACCAATTGGTCTTAGTGCCTGTCTTAGTCTACCAGGGAACTTGACATCCTCAGACTGAGATGAGTGAAAAAAGTAAAAAAGTGTGGAAAGTAGGGGAAAGGATGCTGTTTAGTGGAAAAAGTAAAAATACTTGTCAATCACTCATTGTAAATTTTAACATAGTCCGCAAAATTCAGAGTATAATGATTTAAATATAATACTACACTTTACACATATCTTGCACATACATCAGTAGATTGTAACATACATCACAATTCCATGTTTACTATATGAAAAAAATATTGAAATCAAAAGCTCTCTTTAGACAGAGGTGAAAGACTAGATTTCAGATTGGTTTTTCTCGCCATATGGTAAGCAAATACACTAAACTATATTCTTCAAATGCATACACGTTGAATTTCTTTACTCATTCTTCACAACCTGTAACAGTTTATGGATTTTTTTACATATGAATTCTTTATTCATGAACCTTTTTTTTATCTGAACCTTGAAATTGTCTAAGTAATTTGCAGTCTGTAACATTTCCATCCCACAGTGTTAGTGGCTGATTATGTTTCAAGAATGGTTTTCAACTTCATTATTACTGCATTTAAGAACACATTTTGTGTAATAGTGATTGACAACAGCAAAAGATAATAAAGTTTTGGAGAGAGAAGGGTGTTCACACATTTGGCCTCTAAACGGACCCATATCTTGGGATATTAAAAAAAGAACCTGAAGCCCTTATGGATTAGTCTCTGGTTTCAGATATCAATTTTAAGATTTCAGATATCAATATAGATTATTTTATTTGCTTAAGTAGAAAACAGTATTTATACTTCTCTAACTTACTTCTGATGACTGTGTAAAGAAAGGATCAAATATTTCTAAAATGTATAGTGATGCTAACTTGTTCATTTTCAGGACGTAGTAGACAAAAATTACAGTGGATCATTTTTATAAAATCCACAAAGGGGAGGCCTCATTGGTAATTTTTTCAGAGATTTTTTGATGAGATATATCTGCATGAATCTCCGGTATATCTTCACATATAATTAATTTAATCCCTTCCCTTCCCTTCCCTTCCCTTCCCTTCCCTTCCCTTCCCTTCCCTTCCCTTCCCTTCCCTTCCCTTCCCTTCCCTTCCCTTCCCTTCCCTTCCCTTCCCTTCCCTTCCCTTCCCTTCCCTTCCCTTCCCTTCCCTTCCCTTCCCTTCCCTTCCCTTCCCTTCCCTTCCCTTCCCTTCCCTTCCCTTCCCTTCCCTTCCCTTCCCTTCCCTTCCCTTCCCTTCCCTTCCCTTCCCTTCCCTTCCCTTCCCTTCCCTTCCCTTCCCTTCCCTTCCCTCCCGTCTCCCTCTCCCTCTCCCTCTCCCTTCCCTCTCCCTCTTCCATATTTTTTCACCATTAATTCCACAAGTCACCAGGTCTTAGAGATAGTAAACAAAGATACCCAGTGCTTTCAAAAGTTGTGTTTTATGCTGCTAAATAATGCAGTGTTTTCCAAAGGGGAAAAAATGTTCTCTCTTTAAAGGCACTCTGTGAAATTCAAAAGGCTTCATAGTGGGTTTTAAAGCTATTAAACAGCCTATAGCAAGTACTGTTATGTAATCTTATAAACCACCATTTGTGGCAAGCTGGTTTTCCCTAGGGTGCATAGATAAATAGGTTTCTTTAATGCTGTCATGCAGGAAGAAAAAAAGAAACTTATAATCTGCAGATATAAAGCCGGGAAAACTTTTTTTTTAAGCAGTAGAGAGAGAAGGGTTAGTAAGGTGGGAAGGCTTTGTACATCTGATGGTATAGTTCTTCAGAAATCCCAGATATGCCTATTGACTTTAAATTACCAGTCTGGAGAAAAAGGTATTTTATAAAATTCATGTTTTGAAAAAGTTTTCAACTTACTAATGGACACAATACTTTCCTAGCTGGAGTTCATGGTGGCCATCAATATTAGTAGGAGGAAATCTGAGCTACTTGGTCTTGTGGTATTTTGAGTTATTTTTGTTTTGTTTTGGGGTGGTTTGTTTGTTGTTGGGTTTTTTGGGGTTTTTTTGTTTGGTTGTTTTTTTTTTTTTGTTTTTCCCCCATTAATTTAGCAGTGCTTTAATGAAGAGCACTATTTAAATGAAGAGATATCAGATACCATTTTATATCTAGTATAAAATTCTTCTGTAAAGGAAGAAAGCAGCTTCCTGGTACATCGTGTCTGCCTAGACGTTTTCTAAGAATACTTGTATAAATTCTGCACCATACCTCAACTTTTTATGCATCAGGATATCTGAAGGTAGCTGTAAGGATTTCATCATTTAACATGGAGCATGCAAACTGGAACTTTCATGGAGTTTCATGCTGTCATTTTCAAACAGAAATATTTGAATTTTATAGAAGAAAAATGCATGCTCTTGAGTTACGAAAATTGATTTGTTAACTTTGCACAAGTGGGGTTTTTGGAAAAAAATATTTATTCCAAATAAAGGATGAATAAAATTATATATTTGATCAAATGAAAAACCTCTGATTTATGAGGGAGTGGGATAAAGAAACACACCAATTGATGTCCAGGTGGGTTTGCGCTCTATTGGTTTTATGCATTTAAATATGCTTCCCTAGAATATGCTTGGTGCATTCCCAAGTGTAAGGATGTCATTTTTTCTGCAGCTATTTCTTTCTGATGTTACTTAACACTGCCAGTCTGGACTATACTGACTCAGGGGGAAAAAGATATTCTTGCTATGAGTACACATGGATTGTCAGATAGTGAAAAACTACTATATGAATGTATGCTTATATTGTGGTAATATCTGTCAGTTGGTTTTTCAATTGTTTTTTGTTCTTTTGATTTTTGGATTTTTTTGATGTCTAGCTCATTATGGCTGTGTTGGTTCTGTTTATAGTTGCTTTCTTCTCCCTAAATACCAATTTTCCACCTTCCTTCGATTAATATATCACAGTTGTCTCCGTTTTATTGTGTTCTTCTTTCTCAGTTTCAAAGAGGAAAATGGTAATCAACTGAGGGATAATCAACTCTCTCTGCCTTTGCTAGTGGAGAGCATGATGGAGAAAAAATGGGATAAATCTTTTTCTCCTTCAGTGTAAAGCAGAGGTTACCCTAGGGCTGAACAGAAACTACACAGAAAAATATTGCATTTTTGATGTTGGGGACTCAAAGGATATATAAGTTCATACTATGCCAAATTCTTCTTCCACAAAATGTTTGGTTTAGATTTTTTTTTTAATTATTTTGGTTTAAAATGGTAGCAATAATAGAAAATGGAGGTTTATCTGTATGTTTATGCTAATGCCTTAACTCTTTAATATTACACTTAAAACTGTTCATATTTCTGAGGCTGTAAACAGAAAAAAACCTTTTTACTGTTTGTCATTTTAGGGTTGGAGGGAGGGTAAGTTAGCCCTTTCTGACACTTTATCATGAATCTATAATGAAAATTTTGTTCTCATAATTCCATCCTTGGTAAATAATTAGGCTTATACCTCCTAAACTAACAATTCCTTTTTCAAATGCAATACAATTTGGTTTTTGGGAATCTAGGTCAGTATTAAATGATGTATGAAATGAGTAATAGCAACAAAGGTATTATTCAATCTCACACTTTTACTATTAGTGCATTTTTTTAAGAATAGCATATAAAATTCCAATAGGCAAAAATCCAAAATAGAGTTTTTTGGACAAAAAATAAACCAAATTTTCACCTTACTTTCTAAAAATTTTTTTCTGAGAGACAGAAAAATTTTGAACAATTAGCAGTACAGTGTGTCAATCTCTTCTAGATCCCACATATGCCCCAAATAGAGAGCTTGGGTGTGTAAAACCTGCTGGAACACCATAGTAGAGATATATATAGATGCTGTAGGAACCAGATCTTAGTGGAATCCTGCTGGTGGCCCAATCCAGCAATGGAAGTATCCTCTTTATCTTAGGTAGACTTTGTCTTGGAGGGCGTGGGAAGATGAGGGTAAAAAAAGACAATGGTACGGAAATTACTGGGGAAAATATGATTGCTACTCTCTGGATGCAACACAGTCAACATACCCAGCCTCCCACAAATAATACTAAAGGAGACTAGATGAAAAGTGGAGTGGAGTAGAGACACCACAAAGCTCTGTTGAAACCCCTGCGGAGGAGAGAACTCAGTGTGCTTCATATTTGATAAACTTCACACAGCTGACAACCAAGGGAGATAAAGGAAAATGCTCTGCTGCTGAATCTGCAGCTGTAGTGAAATCACTTTCCTTGGACTGGTGCGTATTCTCATCCTAAGGTTACCTCAGGTATTATCCTGAGATACACACCCCAAGGTACAATGACCCTGCACTGAGTAAGATGGATGACTAAAGTAACTCAAGCTCCTACTAAACAAAAATAAAGAGTATAAAAGTGAATTAGGAATGGGGAAGAGTTGGAGAAGGCTCCATTCTAACCTTTGGGATCAGTCAACAGGCTAATCCTGTCTTTTCTCTGGTTGAGAGGCCTGTTGGGTAAAATATACACTCGGTAAATGCTGAATGATGATCTCACACTTGATTTTGAGGGGATTAGATCTTGTCTGCATAGTGCTTTGAATTAATATATTGCTTTGAACATATTTTAGGAGTCAGACATGATCATAGAAATCCTTTAACCTTAACTCATCACAGTTTTATTGAGTTTCATCCTGTGAAATGTGAGTCCTTCAAGAGCACTGACAGTCGCTGGCAGTAGGTAAAGGTGTGGAGAACCAGTAGGGGATCGCGTCTGGTTGGAGTGTGACCCTGAAAAAGTTGGTCAAGCTACCCTCCAATCCAGTGAACCACTCAGTGAAGGCGCCCCATAATAGGATGCTGACAGATTGACGGGGCAGAAGGGTCTCAGCCTTCCAGGGGTTCTGACAGACTAATAAAAATGAAGGGTTTGTGTAAATCTCCCCTTTTGATGTAGCAGAGGGGCAGGAATTTACTTCGCTTGGACAGAAGCAAAGGCTGAGCTAAAAAACATGTATTATATTTTATATGGAATTGATATTTAGGAAAGAACTGAGAAAAGAGCTGCTTTTCTGTGTACATGTAAACAGAATATATCTTTCAGAATCATAAGTAGCTGTTCACTGTTCTTTTAGGCAGTCTTCATTAAGGGGAATGAAGACAGAATCTGATTGTTTCAAATCCATGAAGAATTAGTAGAACTAGATGTAATTATTTTCCACATAGATGAAGATTTTGTGCCTGTCGAGTACTCCAACAGTAACTGTGGCAGATGCTATTGATATAAAAAAATATATTTTTGTAGAAGTACACTTTGGACGCATCTTGAAGTTGCACTCAACAATTTTAGCATTGTGAAAAGTCACTAACTTAAATTTATTCCACATACACACAAACTTCCTAATCAGTAAGATTTTAAAATCTTTTCAGCAAACTTGTCTGAGATTCTCTTTTTTCCTTTCAGTGATGAATCAGATGCTTAAATATTTTCCTTAGAAAATTTAAGATTTGTTATTATACTCCTGGTTTTTAATGATATTGCAAGTGTGACATATCTTTGCAAAATGACTAAAAGTAGAAATCCATATACCCAATATACTTAGGGTAGAATTTACTTTTGTCATATTTAATTATTTAAAATATGTTAACTTTCATCTCAGTTATTGACTTAAATGGTCTCCAAAGCTTATTTTTTTACTTTAAAAGTAGTCTTCCTGTCATAAACTGAAGCTGGGAAAAACTTTTACTAAATCCAGAAACTGGCTTTTTTCAAAATAATTTGCTAAAGATTCAAGGGCTTTTTTTTCATTTTCATTTTCTGATTTTTCTGATTTTCATTTTCTGACGAGCAAAGCTCTCCTTGTAGCTATTTAAAAGACTGTCAGAAGTCTTTTGTGTTTCTAGTAAACCTGGGGCTTATTTTTAAATTGAATGACTGGCTTGCTTTTCAGATTATTATGGTTCTTTGTTAGTTCTGTGCTGTAAATCAACTTAGTGAAAGGGACCTGTCATTTGTGAAAGAATATTTCACTTCAAGGGCTTTGCTCCTTGTTGATTACTTCATTATTGGGATTTCCAGATTTTTTTTTTATAATGAGTATGTAATATTTAGGTCCAATATGTTATCCCTTTATCTGTTTTTCCGCAATATCAACTTCTGCTTTATGCAGAGCTCTCTTGTATAGTTGCACACATTTTTGCATAAGTGCTGCTCCTTCCCTTGCAGTTTAATTCTCCCGTGAAGTCCAGGTGCCAGTGATGTCAGTAGGACTTGAATTTAAAAAAAAATTAAAAATAATTTTAAAAATCAGAAGCAGAAAATTAATTTGCATGCTTGTGATGTTTTCCTGGAACTATCTGTGTAACAAGTATGAAATCAATATTCATTTCACTACCTCCATCAACTGCAGGGACTAAATACAGCCATTGCAAAAAATTAGTAACAGACATCTTACTTTGTTTGAACCAGGTTATCTGAAGGTGAGTGTATATAACTACTGTATTTCTTTATAAAATATTGCTGTGAAGAAACACCATAGCATGGTACAGGGGAAAAAGGAAAAACATGGTACAGGAAAAAAGGAAAAGCTGCCTAAATTCACTGACTCAGATGAAAAGTTAGTTGTAAAGGGATTGAATTCCTCTTTCCTAATGGTCATTTCAAGTAATAGATGATAAGTCTTTCCATGGGATATTCTTCTTATTATATGGAATGTTATTTGAAAAGTACAAGGAAGAGAATATTTTAGTTTAGTCTACTGTTTTCATTTAAATAGCCTAGCAAGTGGTGAAAGACCTTATGAAAAGAATGTTTATATGTAAGTGTGAATTTTCACCCATGCAGATCAGCCAGCTGACCTTCTCTGAATCCCATCCAGTGCTTGCATCTTTCTACTTTTAAATGTGCCCACGGAATGGACACATTCAAAGCCATGTGTTTGTCTCCCATGGTCTACGGAGTCTGTGATGGAGCCACGCCAGTTGGAGCTGAGGTGAGTCTACCTGTACTAGAAATTACTCTTCTTACCTTTAGATCAAGTACTTTTCCCTACAGCTCATATTCTCCCTTTCACTTAACATTCTGTGAAGACAGTTTACTAACTTCGTGTTTTTATTGCTGTTAAATGACGAGCTCCCAAACACATTGATTGCTGTAATTTCAACCCAATGATATGTAAAAACATATTGTAATGCTTTGTTCCTCTAGATTCTCTTTTACAATTCCTTTTCAGTAATTCCGTGTGAATATCAAACTTTCATTACAATATTTAAGCACATCTCAGACCATGCCAGTCAAATCTTTTAAGGACAGCAGTGCACTTGCTCCCCGGATGTCACAAAAACTTTGCAGCTTTTTGTTGTATTTTCTATGTCTGTCTAAGTTTGATGTACAATAGGAGCTATTAGCTGCACAAAACAGGAAAATGAAGATAAATGTCAAAATTGTCCCTTCCTTTTTTTGATAAATAGCCTACTGTAGGGGCACTGCAGAAAGCTACGGAAAGAGTGTGATCAAGACTTTACAGGTCAGGCTTTCTCTCTTATTTGGTGAATGTCCTTAGAACCATTTTGATGGGCAGCATTGCTAACTGAAGGCAGCCGAGCAAGGAATGATGAAGTATTCTAAATTTAGGGATAAATTTAGGTATCTCACTTTTTCATACTGCATAGCATGCCAGTACAATGTATCTTGAATTTTATGTTAATTGCTACATATTGCTTTAGCTCTTTAAATCCATAATTGCAGTCTGGGGTGAGGCACCTGCCTGTGGCTGAGGGGCACAACCATCCATGCCCTGCACTGGGGACACTGGAGCCACTAGGATCATCTGTGCTTGGGTGTCCCACAGAGGGACAGCCCCTGCAGACCTTCCAGTGCTGCTGATGGCACCTTGTCAGGTAAACCCAGCACAAATGAGTACTTTTTTTAAAAGTCTGAATCCAATTTTATCCTCTGTGAGACAAAGAAAAGAGGAGCAACATCTTTCCCCTGGCAGTCTGTTAAAAGCCTCTGTACATAGAATAAGTGTGTTGCTTCTTTGTGCTCATGGTCCAAAGGAAATTCCCATCAGAAGAAGGGCACTAAGAAGGTGCATCCCTAAATGGTGGGAGAAGGAGGGCAATACTGACTGAGCTGTGTTGTTTGTATAATTCTATGTAACCTATCATCAACCAAATGCATTATCACACATGGCAGCTATGCTACTTCCAAATGTTCAGAGATGGTTCTTTAGGTGTCATTACTGTGAAGTACAAAATCACACAACAGTAGAGCAACAGATCACAGTGACAGATGTACATTTAACTTGGTCTGCTCTTTTTGCATTTGTGGATTTACTAGATAGAAGCCTCAGAAATCTTAGTAATACTAAAAATTATCTATTGATTCTCTGTACTAGAAAAAAATCATTAGGCAATGTTCAAGTATCCCTGATGCTCCTAAATATCAAAATATCTGCTTTGTATTGTTGAATAGATGGGCTTGTTTAGCTTCACTTTTCAGCTGTTGGGTTTAATAAACTCTTTTGTACTAACCCTCTGCAACCAAACTTCTTTTCCCTTGGAGGCTTTTCCCACTTGTAAATGAATTATCTTTTTATTCTTTCTGACATATTAAATAGATTGAGCTCCGGAAGGACTATAAAGCATGTTCTTCAGCCCTTTAGTTATTCTTTTCATAATGATTTTGTTCTAGTTTGCCAGCAGACTTTTTGAAAAAAGTATCCTCTGTCACACTCCAAGATTCCTTTGTAATAACTTCTTGTTGGAGTTTGATACTTCTTGAGTTTTAACCTAAGGGCAGATAGTTAGACTTGAAATACTTTATAAACAGAATTTTTATAATTATTATTTGCAGTGTTACAGAGTTTTTCTTTTCTAATGTAGGATTTTTGGATTTTTGTAATCTGAAGCTGTGAGATGGTGCAGTAGGCATAAAAAACCCCAGTACAAACGTCCCTCAAAATACCCTCAATACCTGAAAAACCCCTCCCAAAAGCACTTCACATTGTCAGATTTGCCTGCAGATGTCCTCCATTATAGACCCTAAAAAGTGTCCCTTTGTCATATGTACTGTTTCTTCTTCCAAGTGCATCTTGAGGAACCCAGAAGTGAACACGGGATTTGAGGTGTGGCCTCATAAGTGCTGAGTAAAGAGGGAAAATCACAGCCCTGTCCTTCTGGGCACACTACTGCTGATACAGGCCAGGATGCATTTGGCCTTCTTGGCTGCCTGGGCTGGCTGGCTCATGTTCAGCTGGTGTTGACCAGCATTCCCAGGTCCATTTCCATTGGACCACTTTCCAGCCCCTCTGTCCCCAGTCCGTAGCACTGCATGGGATTGTTGTAGCCAAAGTACAGGCTACAACTTGCACTTGGCACTTGGCCTTGTTGAACCTCATACCACTGGGCTTGGCCCGTCAATCCCGCCTGTCCAGATCCCTCTGCAGTGGTTTACCTTCAGCAAGAACTGGTGAGGTCATAAAGGAAGCATTGCCACTGTGTAACACTGCTAGTTGGAATCCTACCATCACAGTATTCCTCCTCAGCTGCAAATTTCTTGTAGGCTGGAGAGCAAATAATTGCATAAAAACTCTTTACAAAATCCTAAGCGGATATCTTGAATCTACTTTCAAGCTAAATTGGGCAAATTCTGTATGGAAAAGTGTGTTTACTGTTTAATGATAAATATTTTCTTATATTGCCCATCTGTGCCTTAAGTTGGATCCTCTGATACTTGCTGAATGGAGAGAACATAAAAAAAATAACACTTTTTCAGATAGAGGCAAAATCAATGTAATGACAAAAAAATGCTTGCACACGCAAAGCCATGCACTTATGCAAGGATGTCAAATCATTCTGGGCATATTTACCACTTTACATTTGTGGTTGCCAGGTTTCTGTGGACATTTCTGGATTCTGATGTCCAAAGTGGAAACTCATACAATGTCTAGATTTACACTTTGTCTCAAGGAGTCAGAGTGATCTGAAACATGCTGTCATCCTCTACAATGCTCTGCACACTGCTGCAGCTGGGCAAAACACATTATACACAATGTACTTCTTGCAAAGCATGATCACTTTTTAAGAAAATTCCTTTTCAGAAATGCAAAAAAATCACCAAACGAAATCCAAGAAAACACAGAGAACCAAAACCAAACCACCCCAAACCCCCAAATCCAGCAGGTAGAGGAAAGGAGAGTCTTGTCATAAACTTTTAAACAAATGATGCTGAGCATCACTTAAGTAGCAGAAACCATTAAAAAAAAAAATGTGCTGTATCTTATGCCCTTCCATTCACTGATTTTAGTACAGAAAATAATTGCAAAAAAATTAAAATATAGGTAAATTGGATAATACCCTTGAGTTTTAATAGATTATTTTGGTTTGGTTGTTTTTTTGGGGTGGATGTGGAGATTTGTTTTGTTGTTGTTTTTTGCAGGGGATATTGATAGCCTATCATTAGTGCTGAAGACTGAGGTGAAGAAAGCATTAAACTACTTTACTTTGTCTGTGTCCCTGTTGGTGAGGTCACAATCCTTATTTCTGGTCTCCTTTTTGCTATAACTTAAAATTTCCTTTTTTAGTTGTCCCCAAATATAGCATGCACTGCTACAATGAAAATTCATGACAGCAGTGCATGGTCACGGCTTTTCCTGTGAAAGTTTCAGTAACTTAATGCCAAATAAATCAGATAATTCTCAAATTGGATAAAAGAGTGATAAAGGTGCATTTTCCAGACAAATTGCTACTGGCAATTGGGGATTTTTGCCAGTTACTGATAGCTAGAAGTGGTTTAAAAATGGAGACAGGTAAATTACATGAAATGTTGTAGCAACTCATACTTCAGGGAATTATGCTCTGAAGTGCTTTGGAGATTTCTCCCCCTGCAAACAATTTGGGAATGTTTGCTTGAGAGACTAAAAAACTGAAAGAGTAAATATTTCAAACACTAGGTAGAAAAGAAAAGGAATGTTACCATGCCAATGAGATAAGACCCAAAGAGTGTCTTGCAGAGGCAGGATAGCATTTTTCTGGGACCTGCTTCCTTCTCCTGGATAACAACTACCTCGTAACCCAAGTTTGAGACAGCATTGCACTTGCGCGTCTGACAGAGAGAGTGGGATTGAAAACAAAAGACTCCCCCTGTCTACTTCTGAAAAGTACAAAAATAACAAATTGTGCATATGCAAGGGCTAACCTATAAATAGCACAAGTGAGAGGGGCTGGGTGTTCACCCACCATCCAAAGGAAATGAACCAGAGATGTCTCTGGAACTCTGCCTAGTGATCCTGATCTTTTCCTCTATTTTCTTATCTTTCATTCTTCTTCTCTTCCTCTCCTTACAAATCTATATTGCTTCTGTGGTGGGTTGTTCAGCCTGGAATAAGTTTAAAAGTATAAAACACTGCTACTATGGGCTGATCAGAATTTGTTGTCATGTGCTGTTACGAAAAGTTAGTCAGAAAAGTTGGAATTTCCCTTCTGCTCAGGAAAGTTTAAGTCATTGCCACCATGGGCCATTCAAACTACCGTAATGTTTAAGGTTTAAATAATTTTTGCCATCAATAAAACTTTCTAATTGACCATTGGACATTGCTTTGACTTAAATTAGCACAAGAGTCTCCTGTACCTTTGTGCCTGAACACATCACTGTATGTCTTATCTGCAATATTTTGAAAATTATTGTTTTAATCTCACAAGTAAGAGTTTGGAGGATGGGACATCAAGTCATGTACAACCCATTCTGTGTTTGTAGTGATCTATGTTCTGTTTACTGATTCTGCAGGACTATAAGAGGCTTTTTATTCTACATTCAGTAATAAAGAAACACAAATATATTCCTGACAGAAGAGCACTCATTTCAACAAAGCCATCACATCCCTCCCCCAGGAAAACCAGAGTAAATCATCCAAGCCTCTCATAAACAAAAAACAATGGCATATTGAGAGACCATTTTATAAATTGTTTATATTGAGGAATATCTTCTCTGATATGTGGAAATGTGTGGGGCACATTTGAGTATTATTTCTTTCTATTTAAAACTGTTAATCAAAGTGTCAAAATAAATCCTTTATTTTTGGAAGCTTTATTTAAGCTTAATATATTTAACACATATTTCTGCATATGCTTAAACATATTCTAAGTATTCAGCAAGGCCATAATTTCAAAGAAGTCCCACTACTATTTGTGGCATATGATCTGTCATGCACTGACAGTTTTCTATGACAAATATGTTGTCCTTTCTCTTGAAAGAAAGTTGGGTACCCCAGGAATAGATGTGAATATGGGGATTTGGGGCTTTTAAAATTTAGAATTTAAACAGCATCACTGAATTTAGCGACTTATTGGTGAGAATGATGATAAGCATATTTTTGGATGTAGGTTTCTTAAATTATTTTTATAGCCAAATTTTACTTTAAAGATTGTCAAGCATCCATTAAAATGCGAATAAATTTTTAGGGCTCTTAAATAACACTTCTTCTCTTAGAATGTATATCTTTGGTATGAATCACACAGAACTGTTAGAAGATGCTGAGAATGTGCAGCTGCATGCATATTCCCAGACTTCAGCAAAGTTTTGAAAGAATTTGAAACTGCAAAAAAATTTTGTGACTCAAAAGTCAGAGTTTGCATACGTACGTGAAACACAGATATAGGCTGGAATTCTGCAGATGCACAACCTCTTCTTTTGAAAACATCCAAGTGGTTCTGGAAGCACGTGCATTTTTGTCAATTTGTTCAAATTCTACTATATTATTACAGGAAGCCAATAAATTTAATCTGTATTTAAACAATGAAGATTAAATAAATTCTCTATAAAGCTTTTCTGGAATAACAGAATCTCTTTGTCTTTCCTTCAGAGGATGAAGGTGATTGAGTGAGAATATTTCTTAGAAAACAACAGACAAAAACAATTAGGAAAACCACGAAACACTGGGTCCTTCTTCTAAATTTTTAAAATATATTTTGAAGGATGGAAAATTCTTAAGGTAATAAGTGCTCAACATGTTTCTCTAATTCTACAGATGTAAACTGGACAGTTCTTTCAGGCAAAAATGAAAAGAAAAACAACAAAAGGGTGAATGAAAGAATATCTTGGGCATTTATAATAGAATCACTTTGAAATTGGCACATATTTATTTAATTTTATTTTTAGCTGAGCTGAGAAATAACAAAATTAGCGAAACCTCTTTGCTCTGTGGATGGAAAAACATTTGGTTTTTTCATAGGGAGGACGGACCAGTGTTGTATACATTTGTAATTTTATTTTCCTAATTGTTGGAAAAAATGAAATCCTGCTGAGTGACTTCTTTAAAATAATAGAAATACATATCTGAATTTCCTCTTTAGCCAAATCAGGATGAATCCTGCTGCCATTATTTTGAAGTAATGCACCTCACCCTGAAAGTGTTCCATGGGAAACAGTGGAAAAAGTGTAAAGCAACCTTAAAGCAATGTCCAGCAATAATTCAGATGCTAAGAATGATTTAATTTCTTGAACAGTACTGAATTCAGGTTTCAACTTTTGCTAGAATGGTTTAACAGAACCTGGTTCTTGGCAGTAAAATAAAATGGGGGCAAAATATCCGAAGCTTGTTTTCTGTAGTATTGGGTGCATTTGGAGTTGGACTCCGTGGTTCTTATGGATCCCTTTCAAATCAGTATATTCTACAGTTCTATGATTCTACTTAATTATTCCTTCTTTTTTCATGCTTTCATGCATTATTTTTGTACTTTGTGTTCAGCCCTTACTCATATTGACAATCTATATTTCATGGCCAAAACCACTTGTTTCTTTTTTAAGACACCAAAAGATATCTTCTCACACACATGCATTTTGTGTGTTGTGATAATATGGTAAGAAAAGAATTAAAAATTATCACTTACTGGTAGAATGTCCTATTTGAACTTTTGAACTTCTGGAATAGGTGCTGCATACCATGTTGGAATAGAAATATATGATGCTATTTCCTAAGGCTATCCAGCATATGCTTCCCCATAGACTTTTTCTACATACATAAACAAACTGAATTGAATTTTAGTAAATTTCCTTCTAAATTGAAGTTGTTGAATAGGTAAAACTCAGGTTATTCTGAATTAGAATGCATTCATTTAGCTTGTTAGAGAATTAAACTAAATCAATATAACTCACTTATACTGATTTAAGAGAGTTGAATTAATGCAATTCCTTGGTGTGTGGCTTTTTTCAACTATTGAGAAGAAATGTATAGAAGTTCATGACATTTCTATGTGTTGATGAGCTTATAATTAGTTTTTTCACACCTTTAATTGGAAGAAAACCAGCTAAAATGGGGAACTGTCTTAGAATAAAGTAAGAAAGAGAGAAAAAAAGAAAGCATGTACAAAATTCATGTTTAATATGGGAAATTAAAGGCACTTGCTTAGGGCTGGTGTCTAGTCTTAGCCCATGGCGATCATGACTTATTCAGAATTTCTCAGATAAGCTGTCTCACTATCCAGAGGAGCTCCACAACTTGCAGAGTGTTAGTATCTTAATCTATGTTTATCTTACATAATACAGTTTCAGTTGTCTATTAATAAATTTCAGTGTGGGTTACAGAAGGCAGAGGAATTTAACGAAATTATCTAGCATTTGGACATAAGGTTAAATAATATGAAGATATTCTATCCTTCATAATTCAGTCACAATTTAAATGTTGTGTGAAAATTTAAACCTAGTAAACTTGGTATATTTAGTGAAACACAAAAAATTGTCATCTTATTTCTTCACTACCTCTATTGTAGTTCTATTAAGGATATGGTATGTTTTCTGAATTTAGGATCTTGCTTGCAGGATAACAGGAGTGTAATCATCAAGACAAATTACCATTAAATTCCTTTAAAAGAATGATAATTTTCTCCTTTTATTTTAGTTCTTATTAAAAGTATTCTTGACCAGCAAAAAGAAAATATTTAAAGCTTCCTTGATGGCATCATTTTTATCTTTGAATTTTTTCAATCACAAGACTTGCTCTAAACAGCTGCAAAGAATACTTGCTCAAAACTTGTATTTCATATTTAGGACAACTATTTTCATAGCAGGGTGGAATACATATATGTTTTCCTACTAAATATTTTAAAGAATATTTAAATAAAGCAAATTATATTAATTTTATAGAAAATTTAAGTGAACTCAGTTTTTTTGGCCTCTACTTCATGTTAATTTAAGAAAAAGGGGAAATTCTTTAATGGATTAGCTACTTAACTGTTTTCAGTTTCTTTATTGTTCTTTTGATGCTTGGCTTTGGGCTCTAATTCTTGGTTTCCTCCAGCTTCAGTAAATTATTGCAGAACAAAACAGGGGAAAATTTTAGATATTCATCTACTGTAGCTAAATGTCTGCAAATTATAGTATTTTACAAGATGAAGAGAAATTTCATTTTTTGTCCATACTAATACCTACTTATAAAGTGAATGAAGTAAATTGAATTTTTAAGCACATGAGTTAGGAGGGACTGATTTGACCCTTCCAACTCCTCATTTGGCAAAACCTAGACATCACTTAGGGGACAATGAGGCAATGATCTGGTTGATCTCAACAATATAAAAGAAATGGTTCATATTAGTAATAATACCTAACTTTTTTATATTTTGCATACTTCTATTTGCAATATTAATTCAGTGATAAATAATTCACTTGGTATCTCATTCCTATTAATAGGGACTAAAATAAAGCAAAATCATATTACCTGAACTATCCTTGCAAAGATTAAAAACATTCCTCACATTCATTTTTTTTTTGACAGCAACTAGTAAAGTACATGTTCTTGCAAAAAAAAAAAAAAAAAAGAAAAAGGGAAAAACCTAAAACCCAAATCCCACCTGAAACAGGTAAAAGGATCCTGTTGAGTCAATAATACTTGATTTACTTGATTTTGTTACAGAGCATGGCTGCTTTCTCTTTCTTCATATTCTTTTCTAAATATTGCTGGTATAAGTGTTGATGTTGCAGGCATAATAAAAGAACATTCCTGTAGTTTCTTTGCTCTACAGTGACATTTAGATCATTAAAGCTTCTTTGATGGATGCTTCCTAGTGGGCAAATCTGTTATACCTGAAAACTCTGATCATAGGGTTTCTACAGCATATATTATTATCCTTTCTGATGTTTAGAAACTTCACTTAGGCATGAATTTCAACGATAGTTATTTTTGTCTCAAGAAATAACACATTTACTCTCCATTCAATTTTCAGGCTTCCTTTAAGTAACTTCCCCCCTCCCCACTCTCGACTTCCCCCTCATTCAGGAAATTACTTCTGCCTTATAAACTGAAAATAATGTTGTTCCTTGTTGACTTGTGGGAAGATGTGCATCCAAACCTAATCTTGTGGCATCAGACAAAATCCATGCTGAAATAAAGGGGAGGCATAGTTATGCTTGAACATTAAGAAAAATATTTTATAAGCATAAATCCACTTTAATTGAGATTTAGTTTCTATAGACTGATCTTCTGTGTAAGTGCCATGAATAGTGCAAGCCAGGTGGAATGATTCTCTGGTTAATTAACTGCAGTTTCCAGAAGAACAAGCATTCATTTTATTTCAGCTTGAGCACAGGGTGTTTTGCCAAGACCCATACATTGTAAATACTTGGCTGTTCTGATAATACAGAATTTCTGATTTGCGTTTGCTGATTGAACAGTGAGCGGACTTGGCTGTGAGCCCTCCATCTTGCAGGGACTGCAAGCTTTATTCCTATCCTTAAAGGAATGCCTAGACTTATTACAGGTAAGTGAGATGTTTTGTTTGGCCACAGCCTTTACACCCTCAGGACTGTCTGAAGGACCCCTTGGCTTGCAGCATTTCATTGTTACCTCCCACATTTATGTTCCTACACATCTGTACACTCCACACCTGGAGTACACTCCATGTTCTCAAGAACTGTTCATCCCCTCCACCTCAAGGATATTTAAGATAGCTATTCACTGGCTTTTGCTAACATGATTCATGAGAAAGAAAGAGAAATTTTCTGTGACTTCTTGATGCAAATAGGAAGCTTAGAACAGTTGATCTCAATGGCAGAGAAAGGGATTTACCACCCCACCTCCAAAGGCTAACAGAGCCATATCACTTGATTAAAAATAAAGATTTAAAAGAAAAGAAAGTAATGCATCCTTCCCCCTTCTTGGAGAAAATAATAAAGTATTTCAGTCACACAGTTAAGTAGTATGTTGAAAATCATACTACTTAAACTGAAACAGATTAAACTCATACATTTATCAGCTGTTATACAGGATAATGTATCATGAAGAAGGATGATGGCTATGACACAGGTAGCCATGATGCTTGTTTTGAGAATCCACTACACTGCATCTCTTTAATTCTATCTGTCAAATTCTAATTACAGAAAAAATCATTGCAGGGGCCAGAGGAATGGAAGGGTGAGGGAGGATAATCCCCTCTGGTACACAGAGCATAAAGACAACCTCAGGCCTTTTTCCCTTGCCAGGAACATGATCAGATATCTGGAACATGACAAGCTTATGTGGTGTGACTGTTTGCAGTCAGGGTGGTGGGGCACTGGAACAGGTTGCTCAGGGAAGTTGTGGACACATCATTCCTGGAAGAGTTCAAGACTAGGTAGGATTGTATCCTGAGCAATCTGGTCTACTGGAAGCGATCCCTGACTATGGCGGGGGTTAGAACTAGTCCTTAGGGTCACCTCCAGCCCAAATCATTCTATGATTCTAATATGTTGACCAAAACCATTTCTGTACCCATGTTCTTAGTTTAGTTGGAGATGTTTCTCTTAAGCTGATTGTGCTTTGAGTGAGTTAAATAATTTACTGGATAAATAGAGCTCAGGTAGACTTTTAATGTTTTAATATCTAATTACTAAAGAACTTCACTAGTCTGATTCACACCTTAGCAAATCTCTTGCTAAGTGAGTCCCCCTGTTCTTAATGCTGAATTCTCCTGTACTCCTTACTAGGCAGATGTTTTATAAAGGCATGATGATTTTATCAGGCTGTGCTGCTTAAGTGATGGAGTGATTGATGTAGTGTGGGGGCCTCAGGCAGGAAAGTCCATTTTCTTTTGTGACATGAGAACTTATGCTGGTCATTATGCAAATAAAAGCATAAAAGCTTAAACTCCCTGCAGCTCTTAATTCACAGAAGTTTATTAGGGAGTTCATCTGTCTGGCTTTCTTCATGTTCCACAAGGAACTACCAAGTTGTCTTCTGCTGGCTTTATTTTTGCAGTCTCTGGGAACACAGCTGCCTGCTGGCACTTGCTGCTGCTAGAGCAGCAGGAGTTTGTGAGAAGGAATTCTGACAAGCTTAATTGCTAAAAGTATTGGGGCTGCCTGCTGCTGAAGATGGTCACAATATCCCCAGGCTTTTTTCTTTCACTTCTTTTTTCCTTTCGCCTTCAAAGGAAGAGCTTTCCTCTTCTGAAAAAAAAAATAATTTTGGAACTGTAATTTACAGTTCAGTTGCTCATTTATCAGTATTCTCACATAAATTTAAAATATAATTACCTAAAAGCACTAAAAGAAAATTGTCAATTTGGTTTAAAAACCTGTATGCCAGGTCTCTGACATCCTTGCTTGTAACAACTAAGATTAGTAGAGAGGGAGCTGCTTGTAGGGAAGGGAGAGATACTGACTTTTTTTAATCTTCCATCACACTATCTGCAGATAGCTGTATGCAAGAAAAATGCCTTTTCAGATAAGCCTAAAACTTATTTAACAGATTAGAATCTTTTCCAAAATAGCATATGTTAAATGCCAAACATGTCTGAATGGTTATGAGCAAAAAGTAATACCAGGCTAATGTGATAAGATAAAATAAACAGAACCATTTTTCAAGTTGTGCTCAGAAGTAGTACAGACTAAAACACTGGAAATAGGTAACTTAGGCTATTGCTTTCTGTACAAGGTTTGTAATATCAGTGAAAAATTATGTTTCCCTTTTCTTTTTGGTATTGTGAGCTAAAACTAGTTCTATTTTATTAATAGTCTACATGTGATAGGCCAGCTAGAGCAAGATCAGCAGGCTGGAAGGAGAATGCTCACATGGGTTTTGCATGATACACTGGGGTATGGCCTTTATTCTGTAAATAATGACAAATGATAAGTCCCCACACAACTGAAATAGCTAAAATAGGAAAGAATACCTTGGCTTTTTCTGGGCACTTTCTGCTAAGATTTCTACATGGGGAGATAGTGGGTGCTTCTATTTATTAAGCTTGTTGGGTCTCTTAGGAGGTTTCTCTTAAAAAATGAGGGTCTGTTGCTGGATTCCCTATGGATTCTGGTAATTTTCTTGTTGGTGAAAGTAGCCTGGGGCATCATTCTACACAGTAAATATAGGAGTTTTAATTGAGTGGAATGAGAAGTTGTGGCAGGCAAGTGAAAAGATTTTGTAATATTAAATCTCAAAATTTTCATCATAATGGAAGTGCACATTAAAGCATTGTTGATTGGTTTGTGGAAGGCATGCTTAGCTCTTTATTTGTTGTATTTAATTTTTGGTTTTGTATCCTTTCCTTTCCAAGCCAGCCCTACAGTACACTATTTGGGAATATATAACAAAGGCTCAGCCAGTGAGCAGAAGCTCTGAGTTAACTCCTGCAAGCAACTAAGCACCACATAGCCACTTTTCTTTCCCTGATCAGTAGGATGGGGGAAAGAATTGGAGGGGCAAAGTGGGTTGATAATCATCCTTAAATAGAGGGGGAAAAAAAAAGACATATGTGCTTGCAAGCAGATCAAAGTAAGTTGCTAATTCCCAACAGCAAGCAGGTGTTTGGCCACCTCAACCACGTATGACAGTGACTTGGGAAAATTGCTGCCATTACTCCAAACATCCCACCCTTCTTTCTTCCTCCAGCTTTGTGTGCTGAGCATGATGCCATATGTAGGGAGCCTCCCCCTTTGGTGAGTTGGAGTCAGCTGTCCTGGCTGTGCTCCCTCCTGATTTCTTGTCATTCCAGTGCGCTCACTGGCAGAGTATCTGAAGCAGAAAAGACCTTGGCACTGTGTAAATACTGCACAGTAATGGCTAAAACATCCCTGTGGTATCAAAACAAGTCCAAAGAGTAGCACGATAGCAGGTGCTATATAGAAAATTACTTCTATCTCAAAAAATCAGTACATCAGACAAGAGAAAACCTGGACATTCTCAGACAAAGATTTAATCCTACCTGTATGAGCAGGGAGCAAGATGGACCTGTTCTGTGAAGTGTACAGACACACTGCGTAGGGTTCATATACTGTAATTCAATAAATGACCAAGCTTGTTAGCACTGGTTGGCTTATGTTCCACTGTGCCTCTTGAGAAGTTATTTTAGACCCTTACATCACAAATGATTGGGAGCTTTCTTGTAGTCACCAGCTTGATTTATTCAGCCCTTGTTCTTCTGCCAGCCTCCTTGTTTAGCTGAATTATCTCTTTCTCCCCAGTATTTGCATCCTGATTTATTTGCAGGGAATGCTTCCATTCCATCTTAGCCTTTGGTATGGTTAATCAAGCCAAGTTTCTTTAATTCATTTATGTCAATATGAATTTGAGAAAGATTAACATGTGTGACGGAATTACACTCAGCATTCTAAATAGAATTTTTCCTCTAGCATTCATATGGTCTTGGCAGGTGTAGGTCTTCTACAAGAGCTTTGCTTGCTAGACACAAGGGGTTTTTGGTGTTGTTTTGGTTTTTTTGGGTTTTTTTTTGGGTTTTTTGTGTTGTTTTTTGTGGTTTTTTTTTTTTTTTTTTGGGGGGGTTTTTAATAAATACATCACAGATTCCAGGACTGAAATAAACAAAACAAGCACTTCCCTTGGGCACTAGAATGTTACAGCTAATAAAGAGGCATGGCTTTCTGTTAATTTTGACACATTTTTTGTCTAAATTCTGAAAAAATCTTGAATTGAATTACTTTGTGGTCAAATAACATTCACCGAGTTTTGTCTTATTGAGGAGCTTGGTTAAAAAATTCCTTGTTACTTCCTAAAGATGTTATTTAATTCTGGGTGATGTCTGTTCATCCTGGCCAAAAAATGGTACATTGGTCTACTATATTAAGGTGCCACTCACATTTGGATCAGACTTGAATACTTTTCTGCCTTTTTGGTGTACTTTTTGGTCACTTCAGATAGCATGACCTATAGTCATCCATATAAGTAGACACTTTTAATGAGGTTCTTGAATGTTCCCATACCAAACCTTCTGAGTCTAGGTGTCTTGCAACAATCCTAGGAGAAAATTTTCTGATGTCTTTTCATAAGGTTTTCCAATTTTTGCTGCTTTATTGTGGGAGCTTTTTAGGCTAAGAATGGCAGTGATTCTTTTACTGTACTGAGAGATTTCATTTTATCATTGTTTAAGAAAATACAGTTTCTTTGTATGAACATGCCATTGTTGTAAAAAACACCCCACTTGAACCATAATGTGAAATGCATTAAGTTGATTAGTTCTTGCAGGTTAGCATACTGACAAAGAAGGGTGAAGATGATACTAGTACAGTATCTTTTCTACAAAGGTCACTTTCATGGTATACCAAAATGGGAGAGGTTGGAGATCAGTCAGAAGACAGAAAAAAAAAAAAGTAATTAATGTTGTATCTTCTCTTCATCTTTAAAGAACTACACAGAATTATTTAATTAAGGAGTTTGAGTCCTACATATTTTTTGATACAAAGATTGATTTAGAATGCAATTTGCAGTGAAAAATGCTTTATGCAGTGAAGTATATTATGCAGCTATGAAAAGTAAATAAAATGGCTGACAAGCACATTTTTATTAAATGGAAATAAAAAAGCTCAGAAACAGTAAGCACAGTACTTAATATAAAACTAGACCAATAATATTTTTCCTTGTTTTCTTCAGAGGAAGGAGCTGCTAGGTCAGCTTGTTGGATTTTTTCTCCTGTAATAACAGACAGTCACTGTTCTAGGTTTTTGAAGCCTTGGTGGGGGGTAAGGCTGCATTTAAGCTGAGTAGGTGCATTGATCTCACCTGGTTCAGATTTTGTTGTGTCTCACGCTGCCAACCCCTGTTCTTGCTGTTCTGCACTACCCATTGCTCTGCTTCTCATCCCTTTAGACATGCTTCACACAACCTCTCCCCCGCCCTACTGCTCTCTCTCCCTCTGCTTCCTACATCTAGCATTTCTCTTGCTAGATGTGCTTCAGAGTGCTATTTTCTCACTTCATATTATACACCAGCCATTCTAGCCAACTTCAGAGCTTTCCTGGTGTGGTGGTTTGACCTCAGGCAGCAGCTGAACACTCAGCAGCCATCCCATCACAATGTAAGGGAGAGAATTTGAAGATCATCAAGAAAACCTTGTGAGTCACTATAGTTTAATGTATGAAGGATGCAGCAAGGGTATGAAGAAAAGAAAAAAATAAAAGGTGGAAGAAAACCCCAAATCAAACTCCAACTTATGCTAATGTAATCCCTCATCACCAGCAGGAGGATGCCCAGCTATGCTCTGAGCAGCGGCTCCTTTGGAATGACTCACAGTTATTGTTGAGCATGATGATGCATGGTGTGAGGCAGATGTCTGTGCTCAGTTCAGTCACTTGTCCCAGCAGTGTCCCCTCACAGACTCCTGCCCACCCTCAGCCTATTGTGGCTGTGGGATTGGAGGTGACACAGAATGATGAACAGTAGGCCTGGATGCTGTTTGGTAAAACCTAGAACACCATCAGCAGCTCCCTCCCAGTCACCATCCTATGGAACAGCACCATATGGCCTAGCACTATAGCTCTTGCTTGACAAGCAATTCTTAAAGTCAGAATTTTCTTCTTCTTACATCTTGCATTTTTGTTTATAGCCTTTCTGTTGCAACACTGTATTCTATTAACAAATATTGCTTTTACAATTTTTCTATGTATTCCTGTATTTTAGAACTGTATATTACTGTAAACTCAGAACTTGTGTACCCTCCTAAACAAAATGCCTCTCAAATATTACATGACATGCAAATAAATTATGCTTTAGGCTTGCTCATTGATCCTTCCAGCTTAGCTTTCTTTTCCTTGACTAATTGTCAAGAATAGGCCTCTTCACTCCTCAGCATACTCTCCTTCAGGCTTCTTGAAGCTGAGGGAAGGTGTGGCGAAAGTTTCTTTTACTTCAGTCCTCAACAGTTTTTCCTAAGGATAGAAAACCGTCTTTGTTTAACCAAGGGATTGACTGAACTCTCCTTGAATAAGCATGAGGCTGAAAAAGAATTGCAGATGGAAGATGAAGCCTGCGAGGATGGTCTCAAAATAATCTTGAAGGGAATATTTACCATAGGAGTTAACATTCTCCACCATGAGACAATTGAAGAACACCAGTATCACTGGAGGTGTCCTCTAAGGGTGGTCCTCCAGGAGATGCTTTTTTTTTTTTCCCTATGGCTGAGCTTTCTGACAGGCTTTGTGGCAGCTATAGCTGGTACAAAGCTTGAAACATTTTACCACATTTTCAGAAGAAAGGAGGAGAAAGAGGGAACACAGCAAGGTAGCTGAATGAGGCACAAGAAGATGGTTTTGAGGTAATTCAGGAGTTAATATTTTAGGTATAGTTCTGCTTTCATTCCTTCATTGTATCTTTTATGCACGTTTATATATTTTAATTGATGTGGATGTCATAGAAAAATGCTTGTTACATTTCATATTAGTTATTTTTAAGTGGATGACTTAAGTTAAAAGCAAGGTATTGCCCATTTAAAGACATGCTGAATTTCTGTAGATGCTGTTTGAAGGAACCACCTATCAGCTCCAGGTGCCCACCATGGCTTCTGCCATATGAACCAGATGGATGTTCAGGGAACAGGGGCATCAGGAATGTGGTCCAGCAGCTGCTGATAACAGCTCAGGGCTTTGTGGAGCTGGCAGGGCATGGGGAAATAAGTTAAAATCCTATGGGTTGTAGAAAGCCTGAAAGAGTCACAGGGTATCGTTGGATGTAAGAAATAGCTTTTTCTCTCTGTGCCTAGAGGTTTTAAGATACATCTGTCAGGAACAGCAAGGCACACATATTTTATAGCAGGCAGCACAGTTAAGTACTATGGAATATATGTTCTGAGCAATGATCCACCAGGGATGTATACAGTATGACTTATTTATACTTTATATATACTTCTAAGTAAATTTACCAAGATTCTTATGTTAATGACTGCTATAGATTACTGACTTGCTGGTACTTGCTTGGCATCACTACTTACAATGGAAAAAATTATGTTATTTATTCACTCCTCAAAATGAAATGTTGTGAAGGTTATATAACTGAAAGGCTAAATTTGGAGCCTTCAATGTACATCACCTGTATGTGTCTTAGGAGCAAATCATATCATCTCAACAAAAAGAAAACATAGAGGCATATAAAAAAATCTTCACATGTTTGATTGGTCTTGGGGAAGTAGCAGATAGACATTAGACAGTAAATGCAGAAATATGAGGACTAGATTCTTCTTTGCAGAAGGTCAATCAGGATAAAACTCAGAGTCCTTGTTGGTGTTAGGACCTATAATTCCTGTCATTAATAAGAGAGAACTTTGTGTTACGTGCCTAGACTATTCTGGACCATGATGGCTGTCTATTGTATGCTAATAAAATTTCTTTCTGTTTTATGCATATTTGCCATTTTTAAATTTTTAGCATTAAAAAGAACTTATTAAAAATTTAAAACCTTCCTTACAAAAATATTTTTATACCTTTTAATATAATTAAATGAATTAATGGACTGTATAAACTGTTTACTGGAGATCCTAAATAATATTCTACTACGACTCAGTATCCTATTAGTTTTGTATTCTAGCAGCTCAGAGTTCTAGACTACCTGTATAAAATTTCTTCTGTGAAATTAAGGGTATGTAACATGCTAAAAATATCCTGGAAGTATATTCACTTTTAAGAAGTTATTGTATCTTCTCCTCAACTATAGAATTCTTGGCATAAGAGTCCACCTACACATGCCACTAATAAATATATATTCAGGGAGGAAAAAATGAACTGTGATTTTGGAGTCCTAGGTAAGAGAAAAATCCATCTGCTTTTCAGTAATTTTCATCTTGTTTAGCTGGAAATTCTTTCTATATTAATTATTTTAACTTTTAAAATGAGAAATAAAAACTTCACACAAACCATTTTGCTGCATGTCAAGATGCAATATGCATATCTAGAATATATTAGGTAAGCCACTTCCTCAAAAGTAGTGAAGATGATGACTAAGGAATGCTACTCTAATTCTGTAGTATTCTGCAGGGCAATTAGATGCTCGTGGAGTTGTTCCATGACCAGATTTATCAGCCTCTTCATGCTCAGTGTGGTGAAAAGGCAATTATGTTTCAGAAGGCCTTGTATGACCATTTCTCCCTCTAGTGGGGGTGAAAACGAAGCCATAATCAGAGAAATCCAAGTAGAAATCACTGGTTTCTGGTGTTTGAACATCACATATGGACTCTATGCAAACTCAGTGGCAAGTAGAATGTTTTAAAGGCAAAGGTTTAGAAGTCATAAGTTAGGTGCATGCTAGTATGCATAAACTTTTGTGAATATAGAACACTGAAGATGCTGAACAAGCTATTTACTTGAGGTCCAAATTTGGGGAATTATGTATTTTGGGAAACTAGGAAAAATCAAGGTTCATTACTACCAAAAATATTTATTATCTCTGTTGAAAATATAGCCCATCTTTTGAAAGGAGAATCTTTTTCTGATACCTCAAACCAACAGCTATACATCTTCCTTTTTGATAGAAAAGAAATCAACTTTTCATCAAGTACTTTTACCAGAAAAAAGCACACATGTATTGCTTTGTTACTTTCTTGATTAGTGCATTGGATGTGGTCCTTGTAGGAGCCTTTCTCTTTTTCCCCTATAACTAGTGTTCAGAGTGGGATTCAGAATGGTATTTTGGCACATGAAGCCCATAACATTCTGTTCTTTTCAAGTCTTCTGAGCCCTCTGTGCCCATGAAAGCACTATTGTGGGAGTGGACCCTCCCTGAGAATATGTAGCAAATGTCAGGTTTAGAAATTGAGGTGTCTGAGACCAGACTGATATGCCTGGGGAACTTTCTCTTTATAGGAGTATATGATTCCAGCTGGACACCTCGACTGAACATGCTGCACAGTGCAGTGGGCTTGTCCTTAGCTGTGCACGCTTCAGAAGGACCTACCAATCACAGGGTTAGTCAGCAAGTTCACTGGAATCCTCAAAATCCCTGAATTTGTATAAATTAAGCTCTTCATTCAGCATCTCCCTCTGATGGCATCTGGTACAGGACATAACATTTAGCCTTCAAATGAAAACTCATTGAGGGGGTGGGTGCAGGCTGAAATAACAAACTCAAGTGAGGGACAGTGGAAAATGGAGGCAAGCACATGCTTCAGTGAGGTTTAAGAAATGTGCTGAGTTCTAGAGGATATTTGAAATCGTGCTGCACCTTAAGAAAATTTTAGAAAACCTTAAACCACTGTGATATTTCCATAAGTAACAGCTCTGCTAAGCAGTGGAAGTGGCTTTTAAAAACCCATGAAGATTAATGACAGGAAGGCTTTTCAAGTGGGTATTGTAAAATTGTTTTCTGCATTCTTTTTGAGTGGTAGGTGAAATCTTTATCACATTGAAAAGAATATATTTCAAAGTTTGTCTTTACATTGACTACTACGAAAAGTATCAGTGCTAACCCGAGTCACTCAGCTGTGTCCCCTCTTTGGTAGAAATGTGATTCATTGCAATAAACCTGAACTTATGTGCATGTGTGTCATCTCTGCTCCTCCAGGACTACTCCAATGTCTTCTCTACCGAGGCACATTCTCACTGTGGACAACCTTTGTAGTTGTTTTTAAATCGTGTACCATGGTAAACCAGACAGAGCAGCAAAAATTTACATTAGCCAAAAAAGAAGGGATTTCTAAGGCCTTTGCTCTCTACAATAAAGGGTTACTCAAATCCTGACACCCTTTATCCTTTTGTGATATATGATTTTTGAGTAATTTGCCCCATTGCAGCAGGCTAGAGAAGTAAATCTATTGTCTTCTATATTATTCTGAAGAATTACAGTGGCATGACAAATATTCTTGCTCAGAATATCTCTATTTTGTGATTGTACTGGACAGCTTCTCTCATTTTTACTTCCCAGGCTTGACACAAGAAATGTTCTGTACAGTCCAGGTAAAGTTTGTTTGAGTCCTTTTTTTCTCCCAAACATCTGGCTCTAGTCAGATGGCTGGGGGAAGCACAGAATGGCATTTCCAGTGAAAACTGAGTCAGTAAAAAGCAGTTTATGTGGTACCAGCACTGTCTGAGAAGGTGTTTTCTCAAAGAAGGGTCTCTGAAATATCACATTATATATATGGTGCAGTTTACTTGTTTGGGGAATGGTAATCTTAGGAAAGTATCTATGGGGGGAAAGAATCAGCCTTCCAAAGACAGGTTCTTGTAGCAGTTGAAGAGGCATTGGAAATTCTCAGTACTTTAATTGCTTTTAAATTTTAGGATAAACTTTTGAGGCTGATTGATTTTTTTGTTTTTCTGGTTGATTTGTGTATTCAGAGAATATTTTTCAGTATTTTTACTGCTCCCTTTTGAAACACTTTCTAAAAGTCTTTTTTTGATCACCAATCCACTACTTTCTGCTTTCTTACAGTCGATTTTCTCCTCCTGTGCCATATCTCATGTCTTACTCTAAGTCACTCTGTGCAATGAAATATATTAACAGGTTTTTGTCCCTAAAATATTCATGGTTCATATTAATCTTCTTTTCTAAATCCCTTTATTTTTTCCTTCTTTTTATTTTTTATTTTCATTTTTCCCTGTTCTATGCATATCCTTACTCATCTTTGCCTTATTTGAATTTTAAAATATTTCAGGAAAGGGCTTCTGCAATCTCATTCAAAGATCAAGCAAAATTAATAGGCTGTATGAATGTTTCTTCATAATAATAATAATAATAATAATAATAGTATTCATGGAGATGTGTTTTTTTTTATAATAATGAGAATTCTGTAGCTATGTTAATAGTCTATGATATTGCTGCTTGAAATACTGACATTCAGGATCAAACTTTCTGAAATCACATACTTTTCCCCACTTATCTGTACGACCAATATGTTGTCTAAATATATGCCTGGCTTTGACTATACTGTGCAATGTGTGCAGGCAGACTCCTAAATCTGTATGGTAGCTACCTGCATAAATCTTGCTGATACTGCTGTCAGCAGAAGGGCTTATATGTGTGTTACAGGAGTCTGCAAATCTGGCACATAAATACCTGTCTATCCAGGAGTTTTCTTGCAAAATTAGAGATACAGAAATGGAAGTTTGGATTAATCTGGCATGCTGCAGTAGAGTTGTAAACAAGGAAGACATACAGCTGCTCTCTAAAGCAGGCAACATTTTTGTTCCTATCAGACTGTGTGTTGTGTACAAGCAATGACAGTCTTGTTGATGACTTTAATCTTAAGCAATTTAACATTTGCTGGCAAGTTTATTTAATTCAACTGACAAAGAATTTTGCAACTAACAATTACCTAATTTGGAGAATTTGGGAAGCAACCCCTGTCCCTTCAGCTTCCCTTCAGTTAGACATCCAAAACACAAGGATTTCTTGCTCCCCAGTTTCCTTTCAATCCAACTGATTAGGCTGAGGGAGGCAGACTGTAACTGACTCCTTGCTTTTAAAGATTTGATGTTACTATCTTCTAAATGGCCAGCTGTGGGAAAACCCTGATTCCAGTAACGTCGGCTTCCAACCGGCTCATGGGTGGTTGGATTTGTTGCCATGTGAGCAAGCTGAAAAAATTACTGTTCTGCTTAGATTAGCTGCTAGAAAAAAAATCATATAAAATTTTTACTTCTCTTTTCATGAGAAGAAAGGTTGAAGTAGATAGAAACCCATGTAGGAAGCAGTAACAGAAAGTTAGAATGCAGCAGAGACTGTAAACTAAGGAGAACACACTGTGTGGACTTGTAAAGATTATTTAAGGAAGGCACTTTAGCAGTCTCTCAGAAAGTCATACTCCACACTTGCATTTGCACTGGCAGTCAGATTTTATGTTTGTCTGCTGTGAACAACACTGTCATCACCAGTTTCTAGTATACATCTCATCCTTTTCAGTTTTGTTACTTCTTCGGTGCTAAGTATAAAATAATATTTCTGACTTCCTAGCTCTTTCAATAATCTGTTGGCCCTCTTGTTAGTATATTGGGGTTTTTTGGGGGGTGGGTCTTTCCTGTATTATCACTCAAAAAACACTCTGCGTTTTTCTTTACACAGATATCACTAATTTTCATTTTAAGGCGATCAGATGACTCATTACTTGACTTTTAATTTTATTGCAAGAACCCTTCCTTGTTAAGCAGCATAGTGTCCAACAGTCTTGTGTTTCTTTTGACAGATTTCTAGAAGATTTTATTTATATCTACTTTAAATGTATATTTTGTAGGCATTTAAACAATAGGTTATGTAAATAACACATGGGTTATGTATATGTTTGATAAACACACACATATACATTTTTCATGGGCTTACTGTTGTCCAGCTGCAGTTCCCATGGATGCTGTTAGAGTTTACTGTTAGTTTGAGACATTTCTTTGAAGAAATCTCGTTTGTGAAATTTTCAGTAAGATGAAGATAGTATTTTTCTCATTCTTGCTTAAATTGTCTAAACTGAACAACAGCATTTACAGTAAAGAAATTGAAGTTGAGTGTTATGCTTCAACTCTGGTAGTTGATCTTTACCATCACTGGTATTGATCTTCTTCCTGCTCTCTTAACCATTTGAAGATAGAACTTTAATTACACATCTAACATCATAAGCATTAGATGCCTTTCTTTTCACATTTGTTCCAGTTAGCCACCATTGCTTGTAATTTAGATTTCTCTGTTAATCCTGACTTACTCTTTTCATACCTCTTCATTTACCACCCCTCTAGCAGTGTCTGTGTAAATTACCATGCCATTCCATTCTACTGTTCCCTGGCTGAGAATGACATCCTGACCCCCAGAGAAATCAGTGGCAAGTACATCAGCTTTGCTAAGCACACAGTTACATCCTACCAATTCTGTATCCTGCCATCCCTTGATTTCACACACAATGTCCTATGTCAGGATTTTAGACCAGAACATTTATTATTAAAAGCAAGGAATCTGCCATTTGCTCTCTGATTCTATAAAAACTTTCATAGAATTTGGATCAAATTTTATGGTACAGCTGAAGACAAGTCAAATTACTGTCTTTTCCAGAAAGAGAAGCCAACACAGATGACTCCTTTTTGTGTTGACCAGCACTTGAATGGCACAATGCAACATGCACACAAACTCTGTAGACCTCAGCTACCAAAATTCACTTGTTAATTGTTTTTGTCCTGCTATGATGTCAGACTGAATTGTAAGTATACTATCTTTCCCATTCTTGTTCTTGGTATTTCAGAAAGCTACTGAGAAAGATAAAACTAGATATGAACAGAGCTTGAAAGTATCACATTTTATCAATAGAAAGTACTGCAGCACATTTTATGAGTCATGCAAGCTCCAGAGACGCGAGCTATATTGTTAAGGGGTCATAGGTTTTTGAGTAGATACTTTCATAGTAAGATAAAAAAAGGACATTAAGAGTCTTTAGAAAACAATCAAATATTCTTGACTACTAATTATCATCCTCATTTTGGTAACACCTTTTTAATATCATGAAGCTTCTTCTGTCAGTGAGACAGCTTTTAAAATAAAATATTACTCAGCATAACAGTAATAGAGAGAACACTGTCAGATTCTAGCTCATAATTACTGTTTACAATGAAGAAAAGCAAGTCTTTCATTTGCAGTTTTGAAAAAAGTACAATTTTTCAATATTCTGTAGTATTTGTTGCTTTATTTTCTGAGATGTGTCATAATTTATCACTGTATAGTTTTTTTCCCTATGTTTCTTACATGATTCTGGCCAAATTAAGTTTTCTTCTAACTTCCTCATTTATTTTTCCAATTTTAAAAAACCTCTAAACAACTATTAGCTCTTCTATGCATAATAATTATATCAGAACTTTATTTTGTCTTTATTAGTGCAGTCACTTTCTAGCCCTTCTTTTTAGCATTGAAATAAGTAAGTTATATGAATAGATTCAATTAGATGCTCTTTGCTGTTAAAAGAATGTTTAAGTAATTTCTTATATCTTTAATAGAATGATTAAAGGTATAAGAAAGTACAAAAAGAAAGTAAAAGGCAGCTGACTTTCATTCTGAGAGTTATTTTGTATATAGATGGATTCTCATTCCTCGTGTTTCAGTCTGAAGACATAGACAATATATGTATTTATTGTATACATAATTGTATACATTAGTACATAAGTGTGTTTCACGTCTGCATCTGCCTATCTGTTGATCGGAATCTTTTCTTTCTACTTTCTGCAGCCCTGCACTAACCACCTACAGTTGTAATGGTACGCTGTTGAAGATTTAATTACCTGTATGTAGTTGCTGTTTCTCAGACTGTTTCAGGCTATAATTACCTGAAACTTAAATAACATTGCTCTGTGTGTGTGCCTGTGGTGTGTGTGCACATGCTCAATGGAGGAACTCAACCAAGAACAATATAATGATTATCAGCTAGGTCTGATCTTTACCTACCTCTGTAGCTATTCAAAATAAATATGGCAGAAATGTAAGATTAATTACTATTTACTTTGCTAATGTCTGCTTTATATACTTTATATCTGTTATCTGCAACCATGAAAAATGTTGGGCTTTTTAAAGCCTAATTGAATTATTGTCTAGAAGTTTTCTGAAGAAGAGGATCATGATAGAATTTCTTTAAAATAGATAATCAAATTATGTAGCCATTGTAATACCCTATTTATTTAATAATACAGATATTATGCCAGAATATCATGCAATTTTTTTTTTTTTTTACAAGGGTGGGGGAATAATTAATCATCTGACAGTTTTGCAGTGAGAAAGTTGTCTCTGTGTTTATGAAGTGATTAGATGAATCCCATCAAGCAGTCATTGAAATTTGAAGGAACATCTACAGGTCACCTAGTTGCTGCAGTTACTTGAGACTTTTTCTTGTTAGGTTTTGCCCGACTTAAGAGAAAAAAAAAGACTGCACATCATCCTTCTTATGTTTGACCACTTCAGAGTTTTAAAAAAAAAAGTTTAATTTTTTTTCCAACAGTTAAGTGGAATTTTGTGTATTTCATTTTTTACCCACTGCTGCTTGCTCATTGTGCTGTTTTCAATTGGGACAGAGTTCCTTTTTTTTAGAGTAGTAGGTAAATGGCTGTGGCGTTAGGGTTTAAAATTTGAATAATGTTGATTACACACTGGTGTTCTCCTAGGCATCACTGAGAAGAGTCTGACTCTGCCATCTTTATTCCTTTCTTATACAGAATGATCAGATTCCATTGATACTCTGCTCCTTCAGGCTGAAGAGTCCTAGTTCTCTCAATCTTCCTTCACATGAAAAAAATGAGAGTTTTCTAATCATTGGCATTGGTCATTTGCTGCGCTTATGCCAGTAAATCTGCTACGACCCTTTTGTTCAGAGGAACCCATCATGCCTTAAGTTTTAGCTTTCATATTTTCCAGATTCTGTACTGCATTAGTATATAACTCTGAACTTCATATAAAGTTTTAGCAAGTCCTCTTCACAGTTTAGTTAGACAAAACAATCCTTTTCCAGCCCAGGAACCAAAGACACTGTTGCAGCCTCAGGCCCAAAAAGTGTAAACAACAGCAAATTGAGGAGAGCAAATTGGGAGGATGGGACTTCATAACCTGAAGCTGTAATTGGACAATTAACCCCAATATGTAAATGGACCAAAGCATATAAAAGTGTGAAAACTTGTCACCCAGCGTCAGTCTTGGGTGTAGCCCTGGCCAGGCTCTTGTACTGCACAAAATGTATCATTTGAAGGCTTTTTTAACAAATACCTACTTTATTCCTTTAACACTGTCTAGCCTCTGTTCTAGGTAGCCCCTCAAGGCTATCCAGACCATAACACAATAACACAGGTTTTAAGATGTGTCTCCCAAGGGCTGAGCAGAGAGAAGGGTTCACCTCCCTCAGCCTGCTGATGATACTCCCATTGATGGAGTGAAGGATGAATGCTGTTGATGGTCTTTGCTGCAAAGGGATATCATCAGATCATGTTCTGCTCAGTGTCCACCACGAAATCCAGATCTCTTTCTGCAGGCTTGCTTTCCAACCAGTCAGACCCAGCCTGTAGTGTTTTGTGGAGTTATTTGTCCCCAGGTGCTGGCTATTTTGTCACCAGGTCACTGCACATCTGTTTGTTAACTGTGTGAGGTTCCAGTCAGCGCATTTCTCCAGCCTGTTGAGGTTCCTCTGAATGGCAACACACCCACCTGATGCTATTCTTCCCAGTTATTTTTATCATCATCAAAATTGCTGAGGGTGCCTTCTGGCCAATCATTTGGGTCATTATGAAGAAGTTAGACAGTAATAGGTGCCATATCAATGCCTAGTGACACCACTAGTTACTGGCTTCCAGATGAATCGTATGCCATTTGACAAAATCCTTTGAGCCCAGAAGTTTAGAGAGCAGCCAGTCCCCCCTCCTTGCTCTCCATTTATCTGGTATGAACTTAATCAGTTTGTCTGTGATGATGTTATGGGAGATTTTACTGAACGTTTTGCTAAAATCAGCATAAATTATATCCGCTGCTCTCCTTTATTCCACTGGTCTAGTTCTGTTGTCAAAGAAGGCTATCAGGTGGTTAATCATGGTTTTTCCTTTGTAAATCCATTCTCCTGTACTTAGTACTGAAAGCTATTCCATTTCCAGACATGCTGCTTACTCCACCATCTATACAGGGGTGGAGGAGAGGCCTACTGGCCAGTGATTTCCTGGATTTTTTTTGTTTTTTTACCTTCCTGCTGATGGCTGTGACATTTGCTTTCTCCCTGTCTCTGGCTATGTCCCCCAGTTTTCAGAACATTTACACCACATCTGAGAGTAGCCTCACAGTGACATCAGCCAACTCTCAGGACTAGGGGGGCATTCCCCCACAGCCCTGTTACCTCCAGTTTGTTCAAACATACTTTAATTGGATACTGGATGCCTGGGGTTAAATCTTCCTTGCTCTAGACTTTCCTAGGAGTCATCACCTAATGCAACTTGTAACAAGTGTTGCTGTGGTTGAATTTTCATGATGGTGAGATGGTTTCAGACCATTCCTGGGTGGAAGGTTTCCCTGCATAGTGGGTGATATAATATTGCCCCATTTCCTGATGGTGTTAATTGAATATAACTATGCAGATATGTCCTTTAAAACCTCATACAGATTGATAACGATGATTGCGACATTACTTTCTAATTGGAACTATGGCTAACCCCCAGAAGGAGCATTTGGAAGTATTAAAGAAGGGACGAAATGTCACATATCACACGTCCTGGACAGATTTATCTGATTCCTGTTTACATTTACGATGAAATGAAAAAAAAATGCAGATGCTTTCATGTATCCATTTATTACAAGTTGGTAAAACAAATTTATTGTGGAAACAGGATTCATTTTTTAACAAGCCTCAGCAAAGGGCTGACTTACAGTAATCTGATAAAAATAATTAAGGAATAGGAGACTTTAGGTAATACACTCAGCAGGAATACTTGTCTCCTTCTTAGTAGTTTTCAGACCCTTCAGTGTGAGGCTGCTAACTTGATACTCCAGGAGTTGTGATTTATGTTAGTCATGCTGTGCATCTTTGGGAATTGAAATATTCATCCATGTCACTGAACCAACAGAGATGGATTTTTCTCATTAACTGAATCCCAACAAGATAATCATTGTAGACTTGAAATGGATCTCTATATTTGAAGTTTATTATTCATTCCACCTAGGAAAAGCCTTTAGCTAATCATATTTTAATGACCGAAGAGACTTCAAGGGAATTATAATTAATATTCAGAAAGTAGCTGCATTTTCTCCTGGAATGTGCAGTTTAATTAAATGGAGCAAGCTGAAAAACAAAACAGTTTTAACAAGGTTATTTTCTATTGAAATCTCTTAGTGAAGAGAGTTATTTCAATAAAAAAAGAAAATAGTTGCTTCTAAAAGTTGAATAGAGACCAATCAGTAAAAAAACCTGAAAAATAGTTTTTGATTTTACATATTTTTTTTCCACAGTCCTAATGTTTTTAAGTTAAAGGATTACAAAATGTCATACTAAAATGTCATACTTTTCATTCAGTTTGTAAGGAAATGATTTATGACTATAAAGATTTTAATAAAGAACACTTTTCTTTCACATGAGTCTTTAATGGGGTTGTGAAAGGTATTCTTCCTACATAGTTTATAGCCTAAACATATCTTTTTTGGAACAGGTGTTTCCTGAATCTTGTCTCCCTGTAGGTTTGTACTCCTACAGTGGAGCATATCTTTGCTTTATCATACCATGCAATGGACTCAACGTCTGAACTCTTGGCACAAACTGCATTTTAATTTGAAGTTCCAATCTCCGTTATGTTGGGCCTTATTTTTTTAACCAGGAGTGGAAGGTACAATTAGTCCATGATGCCATGAAAATGGAGCAGTGTTGCTATAGGAATCAGTGGTTGTATTTTCCCAGTTCACTGGACTATGCAGACTCCACCAGTTTGAATTTATGTTACATTGGATTTAATCTGAGTTCTACTGTGCAATACGAAAATGAGTTAAGAGGATGACCTATTGCTCACTGCAGTGGATACTCAGCTCAGCGAAATTAGAATGATGATCTGACTTTAGCTGATGTACATATAAAACATGACAACTTTTAACTACCTGATATATATTTATAATATATATTAATTATATATTTTGGTATTATATATTTATGATGGTATAGAAGGAATCTGAGAAATTCTAAGAAATATCTGGTCTCCTTTCTGGCTATGAAATAATTTTCATCTAATGTTGAAAGTACTGGAGGGAAGAAATATTAGTTAATCCTAGGCTACTGACGGCTTTTATCCTAAATTTGAGGGGCACAAAAAAAGAGAAAAATATGCAGTTGGTAGAAATTAGATTTACCCAAAAAAGCACCCTACAGTTTTCACAATATAGGTTGCATTCAGGGAAAGATGGTTGCAAATGTACCAGTCATTGCAGTTCCTGATAATTCATTATAATAATAAAAAAAATTGAATATTTCAAGTAACATATAATTTTAGAAGATTCAATGCAGTTTTCTCTTGAGAATTTCACTTTAATACTTTTTCCTCACATCACCTTCAGGAGTGTCTCAGTGGGTGATTTTCTGAGTGATGTATGAAGTTAAAAAACCTGATTAGACAAACATATTTGAAATAGAATAAAAAATGTTTCTTAGGTGTAACTTGAGATACCAAAACCACTTTGATACGTATATAGCTGGAGATGCTTAAGACAACACTTCAATCTTGCAGATAGCTCTGACAACTCTTCCTGCGTTTTAAATATGTGCATGTTCAAATGAATTTAATATCTGTTGTAACTTTCTTTACATTCTTTCCACTAATTTTTCAAGGTGTATAGATAACTTTGCAGCAATTGTAAAATAGATGGGATTTTTTGTTGTGAGACAAGTTTTGTGCCCTATCCCATATCCATTATGAGCTTCCCTGCAAATGAAGAAGGGGGAAAGGAAAGGTGGTAAAATATAGTGGAAGGAAGATTAGAGCTCAGACCCCTGAGGCGATTGCTTAGTTTCTGTATGTGTAATTCTTGATGTCTTATTTCAGAGGGAATGTAAAACCTAAAAGCCTAAAATCTTCTCTGAGCAAATAGCTTTCACTTCATACATTTTTAGATAGTGATTTGAGGATATTTTGAAATAATCAGAAATTGACCAATCCAAGGATACAACTCCAGCAGCTGTCTCTCTTTCAGATTTGCAAAGACACTATACCACTGCTAAAAACATCTCCTGTGTCTTTGCTGGTATTATTCAAAACCTGGGAGTTCTTCTGGCTATCCCAGAAGGTAATTCAATGACTATAAGATATATTTAGTGACTTCTAGTTGACAATATAGTTGAAGTATTTTACTAAATTAGTTATCTAGCTATTTTATAGACACTATCAATTGTTCCCAGAGATTATCTGCTTGAGCTTGCAGTTGATCATTCAGATCAGGGAGATACAGAATACAGAATTCTCCTCTTTATCTTTTAGTTTGTGTTGTGCTTACTAAAACATTATGCATGGCATGAGTATTCTTATAGCTATACATTCTGTGTATTTAATTTCCTACCAATATACCACAGAGTCTCAACTTCTCGTGCTTTTCAAATGAATGATACTAACTTCAGCTAGTTTTCACTGGAGCATACTCTGGCTCAAGTGAATAGTTTCAAGTAATTCCAAAGAGGTTTAGAGTATAGTTTAGTTTACAGAGAGTTGTGGTAGTCTCTGTAGTCCTTCACAAGATTTAAAAGCTCTCAAAAAGTTGTGGTACTGCATGCTGTGGAAATCACATCCAGGAAAGTGCACTCATAACTAAGTTGTATGTCATGAATTACCTTTTTTTTTTTCTCAGTCTGTGCAGTTTTCTTACAACTTCCCTAGTGTGAAACCATTCTTTCTTGCCAAACCCAATTTTTTTGCTGTACTGGATTCTCTTATTAAAAATAAAAAATTTGAACCAATTTTTTCTCCCTATGATATTTTTTAAAAAGTTTATGCATTATTTAAATTACTGTAAGTCATATTCATATACAGCATAGAAGACTCAGGACTTTGAATGATGAAGTGAACAATTTTAGAATTAATATTTGAGGTATCTATTCTATCCTTTCCCACCTTTTGGCTTTTTTCTTTCCACAACTTTTTCAAGTTTAGCAAGAATGAGATTGTGTCACCTGAATGCCTTAGGATATGTCACAGTTAGAGGGGACTAGATGATCTTTAAGATCATCTTCTTAAAGATGATCTTTAAGAATTGAATTTGACCTTTTAATCCTTTATTCTATTTTTCTATATTTTTTCAGGTTTTCCTGTTTACTACCAAAAGCCCAGAAACATTTCAAATGAATATTTTAATTTCCTAAACTATTTAATGTGTTTATTATTTTACAGTATTAAAAGATACACAATGCCAATATAATGGTATGCTGACATATTATTATTTTAAAAATTTTCAAAGTGTATCCATCAGCATGAGAATTCTAATTTTCTACCAGCTTAAAAGAGCTGGTAGAAAATAACTTTATTTCACATAGAATGAGTAAAGTTGTAAGGGACCACAGTCGGTCCTCTGGTGCAGCCTCCCTGGGCAGGTGCAACCATCCTAGAGCACATTGAACAGAATTTTGTCCTGGTGGTTTATGAATACCTCTGGTGAGGGAGACTCCACACTCTAGGTACAGAGAGCTGCACAGTAAAGAAGTTCTTGCTCGTGTGTGGAAGACTCTGTGCCTGTTTCTGCCTGTTTCCTTCCCATTGTTCAGCATCACTTAGAAGAATCTGGCTCCATGTTGTTGACAGCCTCCCTTCAGACACTAATTTACACTGATGAGACCTCCTCTCAGTCATCACCTCTCAAGACTGAAAAGGCTCATTTTTGTCATCCTTGGCTGGGCTTTCTCCAGAGCTCCATGTCTATTTTGTACTGAGGAACCCAGAAATGGACAGAGCACTCCAGATGTGGGCTCACCAGGGCTGAGCAGAGGGGCAGGATCACCTCCCTCAGCCTGTTGGCAATATTATTCCTGACGCATCCCAGGATACCATTGGTCTTTCTAGCAAGAGGAACACACTTCTGGCTCATGGACAGCTTGTTGTCCACCAGGACCCCCAGGGCCCTCCCTGCAGAGCTGCTTTCCAGCCCTGAGCCTGTCCTGGTTCATGGGGTTCTTATTCCTCAGGGGCAGAATCCTGCACTTTCTTTTGTTAAATTTCAAAAAGTTATTCTCTGCTCATCTCTCCAACCTCTTGAGGTCCTTCTGAAAGGCTGCACAGCCCTCTGGGGTACTGGCCATTCCTCCCAGCTTTATTTCCCTTTTGTGTTGTATTTAGACTATGAATTATTCATATATTGTTTTGTTCCTCATTATTATTTTCATTTATACATTTGTTCTTATTTTCCATCACTGTGATTTGTGAATTGAGAAAAAAGTGTGACTAGATTTGATTATCAACATTATGCAAGTCCACTGTCCTCATAAAAAAATCTTTATCTTGCAGGTATCTTTGTGCATAAGCCTCCTGATAAAAAAAGAAAATGTTATCTCACCAAAGTTATTTAAAATCAACTTCCTGATAATCATTCATACTCCCATTTGATGAGGTGAAGGAAACCAGGAGATGCACAAATCTTTGTAAACAGCATAGATGCATGCACTTTAATTTAAACCAATCCAATGAACAAACAAATAAAAATTCAACACCTCAAAATCCTCTCCTGCTGTCATATCTGACAGGGTAAAAATGAGTATTGGAAAAATGTTTATTCATTTGGTTTTTCCAGATGACAATTCTTTTCTGAAAGGAAAGAATTGAGAAACTGCATGTTTTGTAGCTGCAGAGAGACAAGCAGGTAGTAGCTATTTGAACAGCCTCTCTTTCTATTTAAGGTCTTAGCTGATCACTGATCTGAAGATATGTCTGAATGCAGTAATGGTCTATTACACTTTACATGCTACATTAAGGTGTTTGTTATGAAAGTGCTGCACTGAACCATCGAATGATAATATTTGAGAAAACACCTCCCTATTATATAATGCTATGAAAGGCTGGCCTCTGCAATTATATAGAGAATATGACCTTGTGGGGGAGAGCATTTTTATTTGCATGTGTACAGAAACCCAGAGTAAGGGAATAGCTTTCAGCATCCAGTGCTATTGTCTAATGAAAGATGGTTCTAACAGCTGCTGTATGCAAGGAAGCACAAAGTTGATTTTTATCCACTTCCACAAAGATGAACAGCGAGATGTAGCAAGACATATATTGGATTTTTACTACTCCAACACCAGCCTAATTTCAGAACATTTTTTTCTATTACTTTGGAAGAAAAAAAAAAGGAAACATCAAATCCTGAAAGACGTGAAACACATAATTGGGGTGTATACTTCATGGGTTCTCAGGAACTAATACCTAACTGTAACCTTGTTATTCAAAATAAACAAAAACTATACAGTTGTAAAAGTCATTAGGTTATATTGGTAAGTAATTAAACCACCGAGTTGTATGGGTTTTTTTTATTTTGAGCTATTGTCACAAAAGGTGTGAAAAATGATGCTCAGTGCTTGAAAGAATAGTAATGGATGCATGAATCCTCATAAGCTCATAAGTATCTAATGGACCAACAAGCACCAAAGCAAATAGCCAGAATTCTACAGAAGGTCGGGAGTAAAAAACTAACAAAAACTTTCGGTTTAAAGTTTTTGGGGTTTTTTTTCAAAATATTATGTATAAATGGGAGATTTGCTTAAAACCTTCATGTTTGATTAGTCTGCCAGAGCCCCATGAAATCTGAGACACTTCTGCCCCACCAGTCTGTCAATGCCCTGTTATGGGGAGCCTTCACTGAGCAGTTAACTGGATTGGAGAGCAGTTCGAGCGACTTGTTCAGGGTCACGCTCCAGAGAGATCCCCTATTGGGATTTCCTCCTGGGTCTCCACATCTTTACCCACTGCCAGAGACAGTCAGCATTCTTGAAGGACTCACATTAACATTTTACAGAATAACGCAATTAATAAAATTGTGACAGGCTAAGGTTCAAAGACTGATGATGATAGTACCTGATGATTATAGTACTGATGATAGTATTTTTCCCAGTACCTGACTGCAACAACATATTTAAAGTTAAGAAGTAACAAGATCTAATCCCTAAGAAAAGCTAGCACAAGATAATCATTCAGCACACAAATAGTACTGCTCTTGTTCCCATGGGGGGAAACACAGGTTCAGCCCATTCTTAATTTACTTTTATACTCTTTACTTATGTTTAGGGGGAGCTTGAGTTACTTTAGTCATGCATATCACTCAGTGAGGGATAGCTGTACCTTGGGGGTGGGTATCTCAGAATGGTATCTGAGATCACCCTGGAATGGAGACATGCATCACTCCAAGGACAATGATTTCACCACAGTTGCTGATTCAGCAGCAGGACATTTCCTTTTATCTCCCTTGGTTTTTAGCTGCTGTGCAGCTTATCAGCTGAAAGGTACCACTGAATTCCCTCCTCTGCAAGGGTTTCAACAGAGTCTGGACATGGTGTTTCCACTCCATTCTACCCTCTGTTTAGTTGTCCTTAGATTGTATTGTGAAGGGGAGGTCAGATATGTTGACCATGTTCCATCTAGGGAGTAGCAACTATAATTGTTGTACAGGTCTCTTTTTACCCTCAGTTATTTTTCCACAAAAGACCTCTCAAAAGACTTCTCCAAAATCCTAGTGCTTGTATGTTCAATATCATAATCAGGTACGGAAAAAAAAAAAACAAACAGATAGGCTGGCAATCTGATTCCAGTCACAATGACCTTTAAATTACTTAGAATAGATAAGCCAGAACACAGACATTACTGGTTTCAAACAAAGGTGCCTTGTGAAACTTCATTTTGGTTAATTTTAATGGCAATTAAGAAAGTAAATCTTACACCATCAATTCATATCAGGAAGTCTGCTTCATATTTACTGACATCACCTTCTCTCATATAGAGTGATGTAATACACCAGTGATTTACACAAAATTCAGTCATTTTGTTGACAAGCATTAACTATGGTATTTTCTCTTTTTTCATAGTCTGAATAAAGTTGTTAATCAAAAAAATTGCAAGGAAGGGAAGGGAAATGGAAAATAAGAGGCTACAGGCTCCTTCTGAGCTTTCTTTTATTTTATAGTACTTGATTCAAATGGGAATTAGAGATTTAATATTCTATAAAGTTCCCAAAGGATAAAAATGAAACTCAGACTTTGACCCAGCTCTGATTTTTAAGTGCTTGCAAAAGGAAGAGAGATGTTGTAAAAATCTGTTCAAAAAGAAGCATTTCTAGGCAGAGAAACATCTGCAAATGTTCATTATAGTCCTTTTATCATCTTTGATCATGGTGTAAAGGGGTAGACCAAAAAGCATAAATCATAAACTATTAGTAGGTGTAAGAAGAGGCTGAATTGAGCTCTGAGTTACTGTAAAGTGAAATTAGGGGTTTGTGACACGTATATGGATTTAGAGTTTAATGTCACAATGAAGATGATGATTTTAAAGTTTCATGGTAGCCATTTGCTACATGCTAGCTGTTTTATGGACAGTGATTTTGTACAAAGCCTCTGCTTTAAGAAAGAAAAATTTGTGTACTCAGATTTTCTTCATTCAGGTGCAAGTTTTCCTGCTTTGGGATGCTACTTGTAGCTATCCTCTCTGAAATAAACAGTCATGAGATATAGTAATGGTTTTTGCGGATTTTTTTTATTTATTTATCCTGGCTTTTGTTTTTTCCTTCAAGTGAACACCTTACCCAGTAGACAGTGTTCAATGCCTGACAGTAACAAATGTGATCCACACTCAAGGAATCCTGGTAACACCAGCAGCAAGGCAACAGTCTTGATAGGATCATGGTGGTGTGGTGGGATGACTCCCACAATGAGAGTGTTGAATGGAGTGATACAGGACCTTTAGGAAGGACAGGCCAGAACGGGCTCAGAAGTCAAGGCTGTGTCCAGTCCTGCTTAATGTCTTTGTTACTGGTCTGGATGCTGGTGCAGAGTGCATCCTCAGCCAGTTGTTGATGACACAAAACTGGGAGGAGTGACTAACAGGCTGCAGGTTGCGATCACATCCAGGCAGACCTGGACAAACTGGAGAAATTGGGTGGTAGGAACCACATGAAGGTCAACCTGGGGGAAGAACAACCCTGCACATCAGTAGACACTGGAGACAGCCCATCTGTAAAGCATCTTGTCAGAGATAAGGACCTGGGGGTCCTGGAGCTGGTAATATGCCCTTGCCACAATGGTACCCTGCACTGCATTAGACAGAGTATTGCCAGCAGGCTGAGGGAGGAGATCCTTCCCTTCTACACACCGCGGGAAAGATCACATCTGGAAGGCTGTGTCCAGTTCTGGGCGCTTCAGAACAGGAAGAACATGGACATACTGGAGAAAGTCCAGCAAAAGGCTGCAAAATGATTAAAGGACTGCAGCATCTCTCCCATGATAAAGACTCAGAGCTGAGACTGTACAGCCTGGAGAAGAGAAGGCTCATGGGGATCTTATTAATGTATACAAATACTTGAAAGGAGGGCACAAAGAAGATTGAGCAGGGCTCTTTCCTGAGGTGCCCAGTGGCAGGACCAGAGGAAGTGGGCACAAACTGAGACACTGGAGGTTTCCTCTGAGCATCAGGACACACTTTCATACTGGTGGTCAGTGAGCACTTCACAGGTTACCCAGAGAGGTAGTGGAGATTCTCTCCCTAGAGGCATTGAAAATCCACCTGAATATGATCCTGGTCAGCCAGGTCTAGGTGTCCCTTCTTGAACACAAGGGGTTGCCCCGAGTGATCTCAAGAATTCCCTTCCACCCTCACAAATTTTGTGATTCTGTGATACCAATAGACATTAACCTTTTTCCTACAAACGTACCTCAAAACTTATTCTAAGCTTACATTTTTATTCTGCTCTTATGTTAGCAGTATCAATATCTTATTTTGGGAAACATTCAATGTTCAGGGGTTTTTTACAGCTAGAGTAAAAAGTGGAGAGAAGATGTGAAACTATCTAAAATACTCACTGACAAAACACTTTGGCATTAAGAAATTCACTGCTATGTTTTTTTACAGCAGCAGAAGATGTCTTGATGAACAAAATATTTTAAAATAATTACACCATTAAAATTTTTTTGAAACTTTGTACCTTCTGCTGAGTGTAAAATTGGAGGCTAAGAAAAATGGAGCTATTGTCCTCCATAAAGAATGTGTCCCAGAATGCTTTGTAAAAATGCCTCCTAAAATGCTGATGAAATTTGAGGTCCAATGTACATTCAGCCACTGATGTGCATATAGGTCAAATGTAACTATGGAGAAACCTATAGGCTTCTATCATTTGAGACGTAAAATTTGAGCTTTGAACACATGATTTATATGCATCCTGTATTTTGTGCATTTCTGAAATTTTGGGATGTGTTTCACTTTTTTGATATAAAAACCTTTGCTTTCATTCCCATTCAGTAGTGACTGTAGTCAAATATGTGAGTCAGAATTAAGGTTAACTCTGTCGTGTTTCACTATTATTTTTAAGCTGATTTGTACAATTAATTTTAATTTACTTTTTTTCAACTTGAGCTAATGAGTCAGTTTAGAACTACATTATGGATAAACTGAATAGAGTTTTTAATTTAATTTAATTTTAATTTAATTTTATTTTAATTTAATTTCATGTTGTTATACAGACCAGATGTTATATTTTGTATGCCTGTATTGTTCAAGAGCAGATCAGCAACCAGCAGAAGTAATAACTTGTAAATGCTTAGGCTCACCGTTAAAAGTTAAGGGAGTTTTTTCTGTCATCCTTATATTTTATGATCATTGCCTCATGACTTCAGAGCCTGAATTTCTAGAAAAACCATGAAAAGTCACCCTAAAATCATAGCATGGACAGTATTGTGTTAATGTGAAACAGATTCTGGGCCATGTAATGACAGGAAGTGAAGAATTCAGAATTTATTTTTTTTTCTCTGATACTGTTATGAATTGTATTATTTATGTAAGTTTATTTTAAATAAATGACAGAAGAGAATGCACAAGAGGAAATACTGAAGGTATTGGTAAATAGAGATTCTGCTTTTATGACTGCAAATAATCTTTTTGGAAAGAATCAATCACTATCCTGAGTTTGATATGGATTTTCTTCCTTGTATCAAATGAATGATATTATTGCATTGATATAGGATTTGAAATTTCTCCCACATCTTCCAGGCACGCATACATCTTTAGGGCTACTGAGACATTTTTCTTTCCTGTGAGTACCTCAGCAGCTGTGTGCAGACAGAGACTCCTCCATCCACAGTAAGAACCATTCAGGTGTGTCCGCGCTCGTGTGAACTGGACAATCACACACAAGGGCATTTCCCACTGCAATGCTGCTGCTGATCTGAAAGGGAAGGCAAGGGCTTGGAATATTTCCCAGCTTTTGTGTCTGCACAGTTTCTCCTTTTCTACATGTTTGTCTGTCATGTCAAGAACTTCTCAGGATTACTTGGGAACCACGGAGGCTTAGAGCCTACTAGATACAAACCCACAATACACAATAATCCACTGCCATCTTAAATATACCAATGATTCATTTTCTTAAAATTTCATGCTGGAAGATTAGTTACTTAGTCTCAAAATCTCCCTTTACTCTTCTTTACTCTTCATGAACTTGTAAAATCCAATCTCAAAGTGATTAACCTCTGATGGTTATAATACTACTAATACTCCATCTAACCACACTAACAATGGTATGTTACATTATCACCCAAGATTCTCAGTGGAGTTTTTTGATTAGGATAATTACAGCTACAGTGAGCAGGAGGACCTGGCTCCTACTGAATACAAAAAAGCTTGGTTCTCCTAAGTAACATAAATAGATCTCATATCCTGGCCAGTAACTGAATGTCATTACAGTTTTGTATTCCCAACATGAAAAACGAGACTATTTTAATGGCATGTTTTTACTCAAATAATCCTAGAAACTCTTCTCCACACCAACCTACTTTAAATAAACCTTGTATTTTTAAATATCTATCAGATGTCTGTAAAGTATTATCCAGGAGGCTTTTTCAGTGCTTTGTAGATAAGTACACCTAGTTCCCCATTGCTGAATGCCTCTCAATTCTTGCATGTTAGAAATTAATTTGGGTATCTTTCAGTCATGATAATCACCTGCAATAGCAGAATCAACCAATACTGCCTTTCTCATCTTAGGACAGGCATTTTTCTTCTGAGACTCCAAGTACATTAAATTTTCTGTTGGAGGTTTGGGATTTTTTGTGTGTGAGTTTGGTTTTTTTTGTTTGTATGTTTTTTCAGTTTTATCTACAGAGAAATCTAATTACTCCTGAAGGACTGTAATGCAGCCTTCAGTAGTGATACTGTCTCAGAAACTGCCTCTGAAACTTGCTAAAATTCCTCATATTGCTGTCACCAGTGAAAATAATAAACGGGATCAGTATCAAGGTTTGTTATTAAAGAATATCTTTGGCATCTCTCGTGCGATAACCTACCTTTCCACGTAAGTCTTTTTTTCTGTTGTTGGGGGTTTTTGGTGGGTTTGGAGGTTTTTCCTGTTGTTATTTTTCTGTTTATGTAGAATTTATTGCTGTAAGTCAGTTCTAAACCTGACCTTTTATGAATTAAAAAGTAACTTCCCACGAGGCATTACCATCAGAGATTCTGCTTAAATTTAGATAAATTAACATGGATGAATTTCAATTGTCTGACAAGAGTGATAAAACAAAAAAAGGTACGTTTTCATGTTTGAAAAAATGTTGATTTTAGTTCACATCCCTCCATGTACAATTACTTTTTCATTGTAATTTCCTTTCTGAGTGGTTTCTGAACAGTAGTCAAGGAGGTTTGTAGTAGTTGATGGATTTTTCTTTCCTTTTTTACCCCCCATACATATTTCTAACAGTAAGAAGAGTAGTAAGCTTTCTATTTGTTAGTCTTTGTTTACAACCTCTACATGAATTATTAATTGAATATTTGATACCAGAAATCTATAAATATCCCAGTTATGGATTTTAATTCCCTTCAGATTTTACAATGAAAGCTTGCTTCTACAACTGATGCAGTCACTTTGTTTACTGTACCTCTGGATAACTGATTTTATGTTATTTAAAATTCCTTACAAAACTGATGTTCAAATGTGCTTATGGATATTTGCATTTCTGACTTTGATTTGTGTAACTCATTGATCCTTTATCTATATTTTCATTTGTAAAGTTCTGGCTTTTCTGTTTACTTGTCCAAGCAGACTGTCCTCCTTTCAATTTTCTCTTTTCTTTGTGAGGACTCCAGATACTGTATTTCTATTTAAATTCAGTACTTCTACCTCCACATTCAAACCTTTCTATTCTTCTGCTGACTTTGTTTATCATCCTCCTAATTTTTCTGTCTGCTATACTAATAAACTCAGTTCCTTAGGTTTTTATCTGTTTATTTCTTTGGTGTCAATTTGAAACAAAATTAATTATCTTGAGATTTCTCGACCAAAAGGTGAGTGCTTCTCTTTGCAGCATCTTGCGTGTTTACCAGGGCAGCACAGGTGAATTGACTTAGGAATTTATTTATTATTTATATCAAAGCATGCCTGAGAATTACTATTGTGAGTTGATACAGTTTGGAAAAGAAATACTAAGAAATCAGTAGGAAGCATAAAAACAACACTACTTTATATATCTCACATAAATTACAAAACCAAATTAAACATTTTCCAGCCCTGATGCAGGAGAAGTATTAGCATACTCCTGAGAAGTCTTCCCCAAAAAAGTGTGGGCTTTCAAAAATTATTGGGGAATATTATCTTTATTTAATCAGTCATTTGGGTGAGTACACCGTACTGAACCACCACTTATATTTTGATTCTGCCCCTTCTAAAGAGTTAATTCTTTCATCCACCTCTATCCCAGTTACAAATGGTCTTGTTTTGTTTTCCTGTTATGACTTCAGTGAATGGTTTCATATCTTTCACAGATATCTTTGAAAGAAGTTGTTTAACAATGCCAAACTCAATGTGCTGGCAAACAGCTGTTTGAGCTGTTTCCCTTTGGCCTCATCATTGTTTTCATCTGGAGGTAGAGTTAATTTACTGGCTGAAATTTCTTACAGAGTTATGCTCCTAATAACAGAAGGTTTATCCTTTTCCTCAGTGTTTCTCTTTCAATTGACACATTCTTTTTCTAGGGATTTATGTTCTGCTGTTCAGCTTTGAAATTTTAGCATTCTTTCAAATTCTTCCCCTGGTCCCAGCTGCAACCCCACACAGCAATGGTTTATTTTGAATTTATTTGGCATTCAGACTGTACTTGGTATCTCTCCCACAGTGCATTCCCAAAGCTCCACCTGAGAAGCAACAAAGGCTTCAGCTGCAACTTTGGTTCTCCATTGATCTCTTTTGTGAAGTCTTCAAGTAATACTTTCTGCAGCTTACACTAATCACTTGAAGTCAAAATATTTATAGTTTTATGATGTTTGATTTACTTTCAGTCTTCTTTCTAATTACCATTGCCAGAGTGTTCCTCGTCCCGGACAAGGAGTAATGGTTTCAAACTGAAGGAGGATAGATGTACTTGAGCTGATTAAATATGAGTGCATTTTTTTGCAATGAGGGTTATGAAACACGATAACAGGTAGCTCAGAGATGCTCCATCCCTGGAATCATTCAAGGTCCAGTTGGATGGGACTCTGAGCAACCCCATAAAGTTGAAGATGTCCCTCTTCATATCAGGCAAGCTGGACTAGATGACTTTTAAATGTCCCTTCCAGCCCAAACTGTTCTGTGATTTTATTATTCTATTAAAAAGAAGGAGGAGAGGGGAAGGAAAAAAATAGAAGAGGCCACCCAACCACATATTTTCTAAATATGTCTAAATATAGGAATTCCTAGGAAGTAGAAAAAGATTTGTGTAAATATGCAAAGGGGAAAATGTGCAGGATTTAAATTTCCACTTCTAATTTTATGATTTTAACCTAGCATTGGCTTACCAGTTCGATCTTTCTTATCACCTTATCATTGCTGAAGTTCTCTCTTAAGACACAAATATGCCAAACCTAAGGATTTCCCAAAATAATATACATATTCTTAATAAGCTTATTTTTTATTTTTAAAGCACGTAGGTAATATGTAACACCTGACACATTCCTTTCTTGAGTTTCTCCCTAGGCTTTAAAATAAGAGCTGATTTTTTAAAGTTTGTGAGTCTGTTCAAATGAGTACTATATACTATTTTCCTCTTTATAGTGATTATGGTTCCTCTATCTATTAATAAGTGCAACTATTATATTTCAGTAGAGTAGAGGATATTATTGCTACTGTAATAAGTGATTTATTGGTTATCATTTGTAGACTATGTGAATAGTTGCCAGTACTTTTTGCACCTGCAGTGAGATTAGCAAATCTCTTCAAGACACTTGTAGGAGAATTGTAAAAAGCCTGTAACAAGGAATTGATTTTTGAATAAGTTGTAACAGCTGTGGCTTTATCATTGTGCCAGTAGGTACACAGTCAAATCTGTCCTTATGATGTGCAACTAATACACCCACTCTCTGCATTCTGTCTTTTCACTGGGGGCTACGTAGTAAGGACTTTTCTACTGGGAAGAAAAGTAAAGCAGTCTTTTTCTCCTGCTCGTTAATTTGAATCAATGCATTTTGTATTAACTTGCTCGTAGTATAAGGATTTTACCTTCCTAGGTACTTGTGGTGCAGAATTGCATAAATAGTGTGGAAATGGAAATCCCTGCATCTTAAAAAAAAATAAAAATGAAAATTTGCTTTTTGCAGTTATCTTGCATAACAACTAGCACTTTTGTGATAATTAAATGCTACTTGTCATTTAGCTAGACATTTTAGCTGTGGTAGATTTGCACCTTCAAGTGAGTTTTCTCATTGCAGTGTTTCACATGCTCTTCACATAGTCTTCTGTTATCAGTAGAATGTGAGTTGGTAGAAAGCTCTTTCTTCTGGCCTTCAGTAGTTAAAATCAATATATTCTTACTAGAAAAGGAGATTTGATCTTAATCTTGTTATCTAAGGGACACCAGGTAATTTGTCTACATTGTGAAACTAATCCTTACCATAAATATTTCCTAAATAAAAGGAAAATTTCCAAAGGAACTGTATGATGTGATTTAGTAAATTCATGAGCTTAAACAGCTCTTGTCTTACTTACTTTAAATCAAATATAAAATAAATAAAATTCACCTTAGTATTTCTTTCATATAAATCAGGTAAGTTTGCATAGCTTTTATTGCTACCTTTTGTTTATAATAATATATATTGGGTAATTTCAAATGAGCTATTTTGTGTCTCAAAGATTGCATCAAAACAAAAAAACTTTATTATGTATTGAACTATTAATGGTTTTGTATGTGCAGACCACATATAGTAATGTATAATAATGCACTAATAAAGTTATATCCTCCTGCTGTCTCAGTCCTCTAGCCAAACACACAGACTGCTATATAGACTGAAGATTTATTTATATCTCTATTTTATTTGATCATGGTTTACTAGGAAAACATTATCCGAATTGTACTGAAAGTTTTATTGCACAAGGTAACTATGTAAAAAAAGAATTATTATCTTTGTAAACAAGCTGTGTACTCAGATTTTATTCCAAGTTTTTTACTGGATAATAGGCAATAAAATATTTGTATAATCTACTTTGCAACCCATGCCAAAATCAATACTGCTGACCTCTCTGTGAACTGACAGAAACCATCTTTGCCTGCCTGCCAAAGAAACCAAGCTAATTCTGTAAATTATCAAGTTGGAAATTTAGTTTATGTCTCAATGTTTAAGTGATTAAGACTCTGCTCCTGTGTACACTAAGTATGTCAGGTGACTTCTGTGTGCATGAAGAGCCATGTTTACTCTGAATATTTACATATATGCATTTTAATACATGCTCCATCTTTGACAGCAGCTGAGTGCAGTGGACCACAAATTCTGATGAAAAAAATCAGCATTATACTTCAATTCTCTTCAGTTGCCACTGTTTGAATGTAGACTCTACTTTTAGCCTATGTCTTTCATCCTTAAGCTGTTGACTGAATAACCCTAGCATAAAATTCTAACTCAAAAATTGGTACAAAGTGGATTCTCAGGTTATTTCCCCAAAAATAAAAAAAATGTCTGGATATGTTCTACTAAAGCATAATAGTTTTCAATGCAAATGTTCTTCTGTTCTGCAAGTTAGATGCTTTAGAGTGTGGTGTCTAGATGGTTTGCTGCTAATATCTATTTCATTTGGGAGAACTGAGGATAGAGCTTCAGGTTGAGATCAAACAAATTTCTCCTACTTTCTCTGACCAACAGTTATAATTTTTACTTAGTTATTGCATTGAAAGGCCTCCTAGAAAATGGCAAGATCTAAGTCTGTGGCCTCTGGATTTAAGTTCAAGCAAGATTCATCAATTCATTTTTCCTGTGAAATTGCTGCCTGAAGAGAACCCTCACTGGGGTTAAAGTACCAGGCTCTGCACTGGCTCATTCATCAGAACTTTATCTTGTGCTTTGATGTAGCATGCAGTTCATATTAGTCTGTAAGCATCCACTTGTGCCCAAGTGTGCAGTGAAGGATTGAACACATTATGCAATGATAGGCTACCGTGTTTTTGAGAGGAATATAGGCTAAACAAAAAGAACTGATTGTACAGGGAAGGCTATGTCCAAGGAGTCATTGAAACTAGGCATTAAGTACACTATATTAGCTAAGGAGAAGTCATAACATTGTTTTTTTTTAATTTTAAAAGGTCTTTTTTATACATTCCGGCACCTGACTCAATAAGTAATCTTATGTTTAAAAAAAAATCAAACCGCTATCTAATTTTATATTTTTATGAGAACTTAGTAGGTGTTATTTCACTTAGTGTTTGTAGAAATATTAACTTCTACTTTTCCCTGGTCTATTAAAATCCCTGAATATGGAGTCATTAAGTTCCACTGAAAAATGACCAGGCATTTTCTTATGTCATTTCAGGTCAAAACAACTGAAGTAACAAAGACTGGTTACCGAATTTAGCAAACTAAAAGCTATTCATTCAAAAGTTTCTGATAGTTCACTGATTTAAATATAAAGACTCCTAAATGAATAAAGCAAGTCCTACTTGATATACTTGGTCACCTCCTGTGTTTGGTTTAGCTGGCTCACTTATCTTAACCAGCAGAACCTTTGCATTGAAACATTTTTGGTCAGCACTCTCTGTCTTGAATTATCCTGTCAGAATATTAAAGACCCAGATTCTGCCAGGATTTCAAAAGCGAGTGTATTTTTCTTCTGTGAATCCTGGATTTATACAATCTATCTGGAATATATCTCAAATATAAAACAGAAAAATCTGTGTTGATGATGACTTTCCTTACCACTTACTTTTAGACACATGGATGTGGAGAAATGGAGCAGTGAACATTAGAACAGTCTTTGGGGAAGATATTATTTGTGGAGACGTGGGGTGCCACAGAATGGAAGATAAATTACACTTCAGAATAATAATGTGCCCAAGAGGTATCTGAGATGCTTCATCATCTTCAAATTCTTAAGCACAAAAAACTGCCCTGTGCTGAGGCTAACCTGAAATTATACCATAGTGTACAATAGCATTACTTTAATTGTGTTTTGCAGAGTAGGTATGTTTCCTAAAAGTCAGCAAATTTATTGGTAAGAACCATGTTTCTATAAATATTTGGGTCTAAATATCTATATTACATAGAAATAGTTATTCCAAATGGAAATTTTATTTTGAAATTGTATTTATATATTTCTTTCTCTAAAATGGCATACTTTGCTGATTTGAACTTGGATATTAAAGTGTTTTCCTGTTTGAAATTTAGTAAAATAAAATAATCTATAATTCACAACATTTAGGAATGCACATTTAGAATAAGTGATTTTTGCATAGTTCCATCCTTTTATGGTTGTGGTAGACTGTCTGTCTAAAATCAGGACTGCCAAAAGGTTGTGCTACTAGAGAGTGATGAAAACTGTGTGTTGGTCTGATGCGCTGAAGATTTGCTTGCACTGAGAAAGACATGGTTCTGGCTACACTTCTCTATTACTCTCTTAATTCAATAAATATATTTCATATTTTCTCACAGTATTCTATCAGGAATGTTTATACCAATTTGTATTATTTGCTTGTTATGGTTTGACACTGGCACAATGCCAGTGCCCCCATGAAAATTCCCTCTCCCTGGCATCTGCTGTGAGGTGGTACCCGGAAACAAGCAAAGCAGGCTCCTGCTTAAGGAAAAAAAGAAAAAAAACTTTATTAACTAAACTACAAAAAACTAAACCACAAAGGAAAAAAAAAACCAAACACAAGTAAAATGAAAACTACACAGAAACACTTGCCCCTCCTCCTCCTACCAGATCCCTAGTACATTTACATTTCCCAAAATTATCCACACTCAGTCTGGCACCACCCTTTAGAAAATCAAATCTTCAGCTCATGAAGAGTAGACAGAGCCCTTCCTTGTACCACGGACTTCTTGCCACAATTAGCACCGCCCGGAGTCCTGCTATCTCGTGACATCTCCTTTCCATGCCAAGGTGCTCTCACCACCAGGCATGGGATGGGGCAGAGGCCTGCTTTCAGGGTGGGCCTTTTAAGGATGCCTCGTCTCGTTCCAAGCAGAGCACAGATTCACCTCTGGGACCTTTGTGTCCCCCATTTCTTCTATACCCCCTGGGGCTGAGGGGTCTCAACACCAAACTCTCCTGGCTCCGAGCCTCCGCTTCCCCCTGCAATGCAGCCTCTGCATCACCAGGAAACAGTCCATGGATCTGCAACAAAAGAGTCCAGCAAAATTGCCACTCCATCTTCCCCCATTCCTTCAACATCTCTCTTTCTCTTCGCCAGACCCCCTTACTGGCCTATTTCTTCCTTCATCTTCCACTCTTATCCCTTTCCTAGGAAAGGTAATGTTCCATGAAGTTCTTATTATCCACAAGGGTTAAAAGCTCTCCCAGGCGGCTGGGCTGCTCGCTGCCCCCCCCTTCTCCTCCCAGCCGTGCTGCCTGCATATCAAGTGATGCATATCAACATGATATCAAGTTTCAAGGTAACAGTTCAAGCACAGGCTACATTGTCTCTCCGTCTCCAAAAAGTGGGGGGGGGGGGGGGAGGGGGGGGTAAACAGGTCGCTCGGTGCCCCCTCCACCCTTCCACCGAATCCGGGCCTACCGTAGATGGGCCACGTGGCTTTCCTCTCCCCCAGCCCAGCCAGCAACTGGGCCGGGGGAGAGACCCAACTCCTTCCTGCCGGAAATCCAAAGAGATCTCTGAAGGACAAGAGCCCTGCTTTTAACTCCTTGGGTTTGTGGTCTCAAGAGGCGGATCCAATGCCCCACTGGTCAAACCAGGTGCTCATCTTAAAATCCAAACACCCATTGGTGACCACAGCAAAAACAACATATCCCAGATGTCCCATTTCCGGTCAAACCACGACAGCTCCTCACAATGAAAAGGTCTGTACCCAGTATGGATGTCATTGGTCACTCTCAATCATCTTTACAAGGTCATGGTGATGCGGAGATGTGCCTGCGGACTAAAAGAGAATAAATGTCACCCCAATATAAAAAAAAGACAAGAATGAGGATCTGGGGAACTACCGGCCTTTCTGCCTCTTCTCAATCTCTGAAAAAGTGATGGAGCAGCTAATCCTAGAGGTCATCTTGAAGTGCATGGAAGACAATATCATCAGGAGTAGTAATGGAGGGCTCAAAATGAAATCATGCTTAGCCAATCTTATTGCCTCCTATGATGGGACAGCCAGCTGGATAGATGAGGGGAGAGCAGTGAATGTTGTCTACCTCAACTTCAGCATCTCTCACAATATCCTCCTATGTAAACTCAGGAAGCGTGGGCTGGATAATTGGACAGTGAAGTAGACAGTGATTGAGAATTATCAGAGTGGTCATGCCTCAGAGAGTTGCGATCAGTGCCATGGAGTCTGGTTGGAGATCTGTCACTAGTGGTGTCCCCCAAGGCTCAATATTTGGCCCAATATTGTCTAACTTCTTCACCAATGACTTGGATGAAGGGGCATCAGCCTGCTCAGCAAGCTCATTGGTGGCACAAAGCTGTGAGGAGTGGCTGAAGGGCTGGGCAGCTCTTCAGAAGGACCGTGGCAGGGTGGAGAGATGGACAGAGAAGAACATTCTGAAATGCAACAAGGGTATACCCAGCATCCTGCCCCTCCAGAGGAATAACCCTGTGAACCCGGACAGCCTAGGGGCTGATCTGCTGGAAAGCAGTTCTGTGCAGAACTGGGAGCCCTGGGTGCCCTGATGGACAAGTTTTCCATGAACCAGCAATGTGTCCTGGTGGCCAAGAGGGTCAATGGGTATCCTGGGGTGCATTAAGAGCAACATTCCCAGCAGATTGAGGGAATGATTTTTCTCAGCTTGAGTGAGGCCACACCTGGCATGCTGTGTCCAGTTCTAGGCTCCTCAGTGCAAGAGAGTCATGGAGCTCCTTGAACAAGTCCAGCAGAAGTCTACAAAGATAATTAAGGGACTGGAGTCCCTCTCTTATGAGGAAAAGCTGAGAGAGCTGGACTGTTTAGCCTAGAGAAGATTGAGAGGGGATCTTATCAATGCATGCAAGTATTGGAAAGACAGATGTCAAGAGGATGGAACTGGATTCTTCTCGGTGCTGCTGAGCAATAAGATGAGAGGAAATGGGGAGAAGCTGATGAACAGGGAATTCTACCTGAATTAAGGAAGAACTTGTTTAATGAGAGGGTGACAGAACACTGAAACAACCTCCAAAGAGGTTGTGGAGTCTGGTTCTCAGAGATATTCAAAAGCAGTCTGGACAAAATTCTGGGTGATGTGATATGATGTGCTGCAAGGTAGATGGCTTGAGCAGGAAGGTTGGACTAGATGACTTCCAAGGGTCCCTTCCAACATTACCTATCCCAAGATTTTGTGATTCTGTCAGAAATTTAAATTTGGGCTAATATTTTGAATTATTTTTCTTTGTAGCTATGTTTTCCTACAGGAGACTTGCAGGAATCTAAAAAGTTCAGTTTGTTTCTGTTTACTTTTATGCATACTGTAGTGTATTGTGAAAGAACTATTATTTGCTAACTTTTATAAGCTTCAGATTTTAGACCTCCTGTGTCTAAGACAGCCTAGTTTCAGAAATTTCCTTTTGCTCTAGTAGACTAGTTTGCTCTAAAGATTCTGGCAATTTCACTGTTTTTACCTTGTAATTTAGACTTCCATGTGTTTTCATCTTGTCTATCCTTTCCTTGAATTTCTGATATCACCAGAGCCAACACAAAAAGAACTGAGATTGGGAGTCAGAATTACCAGAGATAATATTTGGGTTCAGTCAAGAGGAATGCTGGATAAAAACTATGGTACTTCGGATAGGAATTCTGTCTTTAGGATGCCAATAAATGAATTCTAACTTCAAATCTCTTTGAGATGAAGTATGCCTATAACTGGCATTGGAATTCACAAAGAAAAAAAAACAGGAAGAAAGAAAACTTCATTTTTTTCCTCCTTCCCCCTGTTCCCTTTGCATGCCAGAAGAGTCCTAACACTTGCACATGAGGGAGCACTAACTTCATCACTTTTGATGTCATGGGATGTAGTTCATAAAGTGGAAGGGAGCACACATGGAGAAAACAGCTCCATCACTCTTTTACACCAATACATAAAACAAACCAGAGGACTACAAAATAAGTTGTTTTCCATTCACAGTAAGTCATGCTCCACAGCAGGCGGTCCTGCTTGGTGTGAATGGAAATGAAAAGAGATGTTTCTAATGAAATGAGGAACAATTGTTCCTATTAGTATCCTATTGAGAGACTGGATCTTTTATACCGTCCAAATCAAAACTACATCATTGACAATATTGAAACAGTGAATATGCACTCAGAGCATCAGAGGTTTGGGGTTTTTTTAATATTATACAATAGTTTTGAATGAGAGAAAAACACTTCACTTGATTTTTCTTTTTTTATTCCTATTCACTCTAAGCAAGAACTTGTGCCATGGACAATCACACCTTAGGGCATATAATTTGTCTGCAGTTCAGAGGTCACTTATGCCTCTGCTTTCCCAGTTTCCCTTTCCCTTCTGCTAGCCATTTTAAAAATACAGGCACATTGCAGGGTCAAGAAAGGCATCAAGATGGGGTCCTGAGGCGTCACAGACTAAATGAGGAAAAAATATTAGCCTATCATCCTAAGATTATTGATGTTATTAATCTTGTTCTTTATAACAAGTAATTCTGTCTTTGAAATAAATAGTTGGTTTGTATTTTCTTAAACCAACACACTACATTAATAAGCTAGTATACTGAATTTTTACAGATGTTTGTGCATCTATATGGCAATGAAAAGATGTTTTTAGAAAGTTCATTTTCATTGTCCTTTCTTATGGGAACCTTAAAATAGTTGCCTTCAAGATGCTTTCACTATTTGTATTGGATAGAGAAAGAAACCAACCTAGATCATAGAAGAATATTTTCTTCAAGCTATTTTTTCACCCAGAGTAGAGCATATGAATATCCTGGAAAATAAGCATGAAATTGTTCATCCTGAGAATTTATATATCCATACAATTTTTGATGTTAGATCTAAATTCCAATACATATAAAGCTATCTGGGTAAAAGAACAATATCTAAAAACAGAGACAAAGAAATATGTCTCCTGCAATTGTGTCTTTTCCACTTGCCCAGTTATCTATATCACCAGAATGAGAGAAAAGAAATAGCTAGTCAGCTTAGGATATAAGCATTAGCTTACTCCTCTGCTGAGTAGAATATATCATTAAAAAATCCAAAATCTATATGAGTGTTTTGGGAATATCTCCACGAGAAGTAAATTTTCAATTATGTTTTATATCACTATTTCCTCCTAAACTTGTTTTTTAAGAACTGCAGCAGCATGAAAGATCTAATAGCTGCTATTGTGAATGAATAATAGAGCTAATTGTATTTTGATTCCCAGCCAGACAGCATAGCCATGAAGATAAAATAAAACTCTTCTTTTAGATTATTGGAATTTGTTTGAGCAAGAGTGTGAGGTTTCAGGAGAATAGTTTGTACATAGCATCAACCTGAAGAGTATGGAACGTGCTAGAAGAGCCATCGGTACTTTCTCTGGCACCACAAGTTCCTAACCAGCGCATGGACCTGCATAGCTCCACTGCCATAGGGCTTAGAAAATAGCAATAAGTTAGAAATATTTCAATTTCTTTTGCATGGCTATGCTGAGAACCTGTACCTAAATAAGGGCTTCAGTATATGCATTAGACATTCTGTGCAATTTTCCAAATTCTGCCATGCAACATAGGCAGATAAAAAGCTGTGATGGTCTAGGAGGAACTCTTGCTCAAGCAAGGAACATAGTAAAAGTCTTTTGTTACATGTTACTGAAGCTTAGAGGAATTTCTAACTGTTGTTTGTGTGGCAACCTTTGAAAGTCCACACTTCTCTTGGAAGGATTCAGCTTCTAAGTAGAATGAAAACATGAAAATAGACCATCATATCTTCCTATAAATTTCTCTGTACTGCTCAGAGCAACAGCTGAAAGAATGAGTCTTGTTCTTCTGTGCATAACTGTGAACATTAAAATCTTTCTCATATTTACAAATAGTTTAAATATGCAGAGGCAAACTTTAGAGCAGTGGCAAGTTTTAAGAAAAATGAGTAGTTCTATGACAAACTGATTACTCCCCCAAATCACTGAACAAAACCACTGGTCTAGCCAATATTAAATGAGGTATGATAATAAGGAGGTATCACAATCACGGCTGCTTGAGCAGAGAGGCATCTGGTTCCCACAGAGAAGTGAGACCACCTGAGCCACAGGATTATGTGTTCTCTTTGAAAGTACTGTGGGCAGATTACCTGAAAAGATTGCACTGAAATCCATCAGCAAAACTACAACGTAATTATCTTGCTCTGAAATGGTTAAATTTACCATTACAAAACTCTTTCTTTTTTCTGCATACACTTTTTGGTTCTGGTTTCATTTCTTAAGATGCAGGGCACAAATAATGTCCCTTCATTTTAGACCAGTCTTGGTAAATGTCTTTTCTTATCATGATTCATGCAATACTCAATTTTGTCTGTTGGGATTCACAAATTCCTCTGGGAATGATAATTATTTGGCAAGGACTATGTGCACAGCAATTGCAGTGACATTATGTTTTGTTAGCATAGGAAAAAGTAAGGAAAGGATCTGTGTCTGGATAATTTGAGGATATAATGTGAAGGGGGAAATGAGAATGTGGAAAAGTTATTACTAGAAAACACTAAAAAATAAAGAAAAATAAACCTGAAGTTTCTGGCGGAGATGGAAGGTAAAATTATCCTTATGGGATGAAAAATAGATATTTTGAAATCTTAAGCAGAGTCAAGTTTTTAAAATATGGTTTTAATTACAGTGCTGTCTTTAAACCACTCATAAGGAGAAGAAAGGAATGAAAATGGAGTGAGAAGACACTGGAAAAAGGAAGGAAAACATATACAGTCTAGAAGAATCCAGATAGATTGCACTGTTTTAAGGCTGACTAAATTGAATGCAGAGCCCGTTGTCTTTCTGTTTTCAGTAAAGCAAATATTTAGTCTGATTGTATAAGGTCCAAACTAGGCCAGCTCTGCTCAATTTCTTTTTTGTTGCTGGTCCCATTGGTTTCAGTACATGTGGAGTAAAATATTGCATATGTATGATGGACTGAGCCTAAGATATTAAAAAGGGTATTTTCAGAGTAAAAATGTCTAAAATAACTTTGAATTAAAAATACACAATCTGGAGTATATTTGAGTAAATTAGACAAACTGCAATCTTGTTCTTGCACAAGCACATACATTTCTAATGCTATACAATAACAGTAAATAGAGGAAGAGGAATGAGACTGATCATTACGCTGAAAACAAATACATTGAGTTGTATACTTGGTTTATTGTGTCCAGTGCTCCCTGAAGCAGAATGCTATTAGAGCAGTAAAATCTCTCTAATCTGTGGAGGCAGGCAGGTTTTTCGTTTGTTTGGTTTGGTTTGGTTTGGTTTGGTTTGGTTTGGTTTGGTTTGGTTTGGTTTGTTTGTTGTTGTTGTTGTTGTTATTGTTTTTAAAAGCCTGAAATACCTGTCTAGAAGTCTTTGGTCAGGATTTTAGTAAAAGGAGATAAACCTTTCCATTTCCCTGGTTTAAATATCCAAATGTGGACCATGCAATAGGCTGAGGTGAATTAAGTATGATTCACATCAGTCTTTCTCATGTCATCATTAATACAATGTACATTTTCAATAATATGGCTTCAATTTATTTTACTGTGGTTTTTTTTTTAATCTAACATAAGAGATAAAATTTTGAGTGTAAATGTTAAGTTCCTCTATTCAGTATCTTTGAAATTACTTGTTGCTTTTAGTTCAGATCCTAGCAGACTCAGCTGCCATCATTAACATGACCAGTTACTGTTAGCCATTATAAACCTCTGTCTGGATATCATGGATTGAAAGATGAAAGACAGAATTGCTCTTATTCCTTGAAGAATCTCCCTTGCCTCAGAACTGAGGAACAGTAGTGAAAAAGAACAGAGTAAAATGATTTGACCTATTTCCCAGCCTGATGTTTGCAGGATAAATAGAACTGCTACAGCTAACCCCCAAACTTTTATGTTCTTTATGTATTTGAGCCACAGGTCAGATTTGTTCAGCAGTTTTGGTGAAAGAATTGGAAATCTTAACTTCGAACCCCAACAGTCTCTTTCCTCACATCTATTACCCATGAGGCTTTTTCTGTCTATCCAGTTAGAATAACCCACTCTAAAATGAGCTCTGCAAGAAACTTTGTTGTATAGAAGTATTTTTCATTCCAAATACTCTTCTTTATTAACTGCAAAAAATTTTGATAGACCAAAGTATCCAAAGTTTCTCAAGTGAAACATTCTCTATCCCAAGAGAATGTTTTGTGAAGAGAAAACTGTGAGCCAAGATTAGATAGGTGAAATGAAGCATCTGCTTCTGCTTGAATTTGCAGAGCCTGAAATAAAGGAAGCACAGGTCTAATCTCTGTGCAAACAGAGGTGACAGGGAAGTCAGTAGAGGCTTACACTCTACCAATTATAAAAGATGGGTTCTATCTGCTCAGAAACATCAAAAAAATATAAGTCTGCTGATAGAAGGAGTTAATCCAATAGGAAAAGTTGCAATACTTTTCCAGTCAACTGCCTAGATTTGAAATCCCAGGGGAGGTAGATAGACACCTTTTTAAATAATCATTTAGGTCAGTGAAAATAAATAAACAACTAATCATTTAAACACCTAAGGACATAGCAGTAGAGAAGCAACTTTCTTGCTGCTGGGAAAGAGGAGAAATCTGGGAATTGAGATCCCTACATGCAGGTTTTGCCCTCTTACATTTTGAATCATGCCTGGGGCTCTTGTATATGATATTATTTATACTTAATGTGATATAGAGTGCCAGGAGCTAATGTGAAATGTAACAGATAGGGTTCAACATTTTCTATATGACTAATATCTGACCTTGCACATTTCAGTAGGTGCATAAATTATTGGTATATTTGACTTTTTACAGAGGCTGATTAATTGAATTATTGACTGCTTAATGCTGCTTGCTTGTTAAGCTACTGTTTTCATATTATTCCTGGTAAAAGGCTTTTAAAATGAATTTCATTTCAGAAAAATGAAATGCAGCCTAAATGGCCTTGCTTATACATGCTACATTTATTTTTTATCTCTGGAAAGGTGAGGTGGATGAGTCACAACTCCTCTTCTCCTGCTCTGCAGTGGTGCAAGAAACTGGAGTTAGAGGAACAGAGGCAATGTGCAGCACATAAGGGCTTCTCATAATCCCTAAGATTACTCTCTAATGTTGGGGAGCCACTGAAATTTTTTTTCTCTATTTCTGGACATGGAGCAGTTTGTGTAAGAAGAGAACTTTTCCCCTCTCATGCAGCATCTTTGGCAGGATCCCTGACTGATGGGCTCAGGTTTGAGAAGGTCAGAGTGAAAACTGGCAGAATAATGGTAAGAGCCAGAAGGAAATTTGCAAGAGCTGATTTCAGAGAAAATATTAGGGGGTATTTTTGTGTTCTCCCTAAATTTCTCTAACACAAAAATAAATGTTTTTTTATCCTCATACTTGCATGATGCAGAGATGCATGGCATGCAGTAGTTACATGAGTGAATGTATTTCTCTGCATTTTTTTTACTGCTGACCTTCAGCTTTGCACTTCTCTTTCATGGTATGGATTATCAAAATGAATGTCAGGAGCTTTCCATAAAACCTTTATTTCTGTGACTGATTATTCATTCTTTCCTTTATAAAGAAGAGAAGGCTTTGGGGTGACCTAATTGTGACCTAATTGGGGTGACGTAATTCAGTACTAAGCAGTACTGAAGAGAGCCCACAAGGCAGAGAGAGAGAGACTTTTACAAGAGCATGTAGTGACAGGACAGAAGGGAATGGGTTCAGACTGAATGAATACAGGTTTAGGTTAGATATTAGGAAGAAATTCCTTACTGTAAGGGTGGTGAGACACAGGAATAGGTGGCCCAGAGCAGCTGTGGATTCCCCATTTCTGGAAATGTTCAAGGCCAGGTTAGGTGGGGCTCTGAGAAACTTGGTGTAGTAGAAGGTGTCTCATGTCATGTTACGGGTTCTCAAAATAGGTGATCTTTAAGGTCCCATCCAACAAAAAACATTTAATGATTCTATGATACCATGAAAATTGACTGATTATGTTACCGCAGAAAATATCTACATTAATAGCTCTTCTGCCCAGAAGTGAGAAAGAAAAATTAGGTATAACCTATGCCAGGGTTTAGCAAATTTCTGTTGTTTGTACTTAGAGAAGTAGAAAAGATTATTTTATGCAAATAAATCTTATATTAGAATTTGATATTTATCTCTCTTTTTGAGTTCTTAGATTTTACTCTCTCTGGAGGATCAAGCAAAAAGCAGTATGTTTGATTTTTAAATTTAGCAATTCATCAGGCAAGATAGGAAGATAAAAAAGAAGAAAGAATAACTTTTGGATACCAGTGTTCAGACTAGTATCACAGGGGAGTAGAGCACAGGAGAGTAAGGACAAGGGTCTCAGCCCAGTTCTTTGTAGAGAGAAACTAATCTAACCAGACTGCAACAATAGCCATTATTGTTGTGAGGTTTACTGCATGTCTTGGGTAAAAACCAGAATTCACAATTTGTTATGTTTAAGAGAATTAAAACATGCAACATTATTCTTTCACCATTTGTAACATTTTTGTGAGACTCAACTCTGTGAAAGTTGCTTTTATTTTACTTTTTTCAAGAACACTGGAGATTTTCCTTTTAAAAATATTCTGGATTAAAGGCTTTCCAGAGAGCTGAAAAACTTGTTTGACTGTTATTTGAAGTTTTTCAATGAACCTCGGTAGGAGCAAAATCAGACCTTTCAGATTACCAAATGTTTGTGACTGGAAAAGCTTAGAGAAATAATGTTCTTAGGATAAAAGGAGCAGGGAGACTCCGTGATATTTTGTGCTGGAATTTCTATTACACAAAAATGTCAGAGGGCATGAAGTATCTGAAGAAAGAAAAGAAAGAAATATAATGTCAGGTAATACTGGATCTAAAAGCCAAATAGAAAGTGTGCACGATGTAAGGACACATTTAAATCCTTAATTATTCTGGAGTTTTAATGAATAGCCCTGTTAACATTCTTTATAGTCTAGGTAAATCTTCTTAGAATTCTTCCCAAATCTCAGCTAATTTTAAAAAATTACTTTCTTTTGACAGCTATTTTAACATATGGCTCTGCATAAAGGAGTCATTTTGAATATGTGCAATGTAATATTGGGATATACATTATAAAAAAAAAGAGATGAGAGGACCCAGAAATATAATCTTCTTCTTGTAATCCTGTATTAATCCATTCTGTACTGCTAAAGTTTTTAATTTGAATGTGGAGCTCTGGCAGAAGTAAAAAAAAAAAAAGAAAGAAAATGAAAAGTCTTCTGTATATAAATCCCCAGAGCTACACCTATAAAGAGTTTTTGCGATCTGCAAAGAAAGGAATAGCCCCGGGAAGTAATCTCTCCTTGCATGGATTTCTCTCTTTGTGTCCTGACCTTGACTCTTCCACAGCCCCAGTAAGTTCTGCCTGGTGATGAACTCGCTGCTGCTGCTGCTGCTGCCGTCTCTCAGGGCACGCCTTTGCAGCACCAGCTCGCTGTTTAGCTAATCCTACACCGACATCCCTCCAACGCTTAAAAGGGGCTCAGCTTCACTATCAGATAGACCTGCAGAGATAACAAATCAATTGATTTCACGGCACGTGGTGAAAATGCTAATGTTTAATTATCAATGCAGTTAGTAAACTTCAGACTGGGGTCTGATCTAAGCAGAAAGTGGATCACACACAGCATTTGCTTGGAGCTGCAGCCCACTCTAAAACCTAAGAATACCAAGAAGATGTTTGCCTCTAGCGTTTCTGTAAACACCAGCTTAAGGAAGGTTAGCAAGCGAGAAAAATCTGTTTTTTCTTCTGAAGTTTGAATCAACAATTTCAGTATTAGAAATGAACCAGGTTTAAATCTCATAAAGTGATAAGTCTGAGAAGTTGTTCCTAAGGGTAGGTAACATTCTAATTCTTATTTTCACAGTCTTTCTTTCCAGTTGTCATACACCGTAATGTTAAATACCACTACTGCTATTATTTATAGTCTTTTTATAAACAAATCATCTTTTTATTTGACCAGACTGCAAAACACATCTGGAAACCGAAGCACATGGACACCTTGCCCAAAGCAGGTATTACAGCAGACCTAAATCTAAAGCATTTATATATTATTCTTGCATGTCTTACACTGCTCATTCACATTTCTGGTTTTACACAATTTTAGATTTCATCAAAGGTATTTCTTGAATATATTTTTTTCTCTAAAACATGTAAATAATTATTTCCTCTCCGGGAAAACAGGACCATTTCAGTTCTTGGGACACTCCTCCATCTTGTCAGAGCAGCCTGCTGTTTTGACTTTTGCTTTGGGACTGTGTTGACAAACCCCTTGCATTTCCTGTGTGGTTCTGACAACAGCTTCTCTCCATCCCCTTTTTTATTGCTATTCTATATTAGTTCAAGGGACAGAAGACTGCAGAGAAATTCTGCTTGTACCAGCCAGTATCTTGTCATATTTCTGGCTTCACAAATGACTTTTCTTCCAATGTTCTGGGTAATTTTGATCATCTCACAACCTGTCTTCTTTTTGTTAGACTATGATCCACTCCCCAGTGGCATTTGCCACAGCATACTATGGCACACCAGAAGCGGCATGCTTTTGTGTTATCAGTTAAAAAGGAAACATCAGTTAAAAAGGAAATTTTACATCCAAACTTACTTATTAAATGTGCAGATTTACATATTGTATTTCTGCGCCTTTGCTCTTCCTGACAAGATTTTATTTAAACAATCTGTGTATTTGTTGATAATATTTTCATATTAACAAACACTGGCTCCTCCTAATTTCTTAGTGTCAGGTTTCAGTGTTTGCTCAAGAGCACTGCTTCACATTATTCCCCAGGTTTCACTAGTGAAGACTCAGGACAGTTTCTCAGCCGCTACTTTTCTCCTACTTTCAGCTCTATCTTTCAATTTTCTGAGAGTGGGAACTATACATTAAAGGTTTTGATATTTTTAGGACGAATTTTCTTGACATTCATTTTTAGAATTTGGCAAACAATGCTGCATTTCTAAAATTATCCTTATGCTGCTTGCTGTTCATGGACTGATCCTTTTGTTAGTTTTTGGTTTTTTTAGTACCTTTCTGTTTTTGATATTTGCACTTTATGCTCCTTTCATAAGATGCTTTGTATTCTATGACTTTTTTGGTTACTAGGATTTAGCTGACCCTACAAATTTAGAACTTTAATGAATAATTTAATCCTACTGTGAACTTTATATATATTAATAGGAGTAAGCATGCACATTATTTTCCAGAATTGAGTCATTGCTGGTGCATAAAATAGAGATGAGGTGCATAGCTTGAATCATAAAAATCCTTCTAATCCTTGCTGCAATTTACTTATGTAGAATCTACTGTATTTTGTTTGCTTGATAACTTGAAAGTGCTGAATAAGAAAACAAAGTTTGGCCTTACAGCCACAATACTTTTTATGAACAGTAACAATGGGAACATTTTTTCATTTATCTGATTTTAGAAGGTCAGAAATTTCCAGCTGTACTTATGGAGCATGTGTGACTCTTACTTCAGTAATATTACTTAATTTTGGTAACTGTATTTACAAATTTATTATTTGCAAGACTACATAAAATATGTTAGAAGTTAACAACAGCAAAAAAAAAAAAAAAAAACCCGAAACACAAAAAAACCCCACCAAACAAACAAACAAACAAACAAAAAAAAAACCCCAAAAAACCCCAAACCAACAACAACAAAAAAAATGAAACACCAGATCTTGTAATATACTTCTCTATACACCATGTTGCTGAAGAAAACTACCTTATATATATAATTTGTATGTAGTTCATTTTGTTTTTAAAATAATGATTCTTTATAATTGTTAACAGAAAAATTCAGTATCATGAGGAAAAAAATAGTATGTATTTAAAAAATAACTTTATTTCATTCAGTTTTGGTTTATCTTCATCCCAACAATGACTTTATAAAACCAGTGACTTCTCATAAAGGGGGAGATATGAACAGATGGGCTTAATAAAGATTCTGCAGCATATCTGCCACAAATGGTTGAGCACTGCTACTAAAGCAGGGCTAAGATATGACTGAGGATAAAGAACTTTCAGAAGGTTTGAGCTCTCAGTGAAGGAGTTTTAAATTAAAAAACAAAGGTTGTGATGTAAATAAACATAACACTAAGAGGACACAGAATATTGTTATAAAATGAATATCCACTTTCTTCTAAAAATATAAAATTTCAGTGTGCTGCAATGTGAAAGCAGAAAATCCTGCATTGCTCTGGGGTTGGTTTTGTTATTATTTAATTTTTTGCCACTCCTGATTGAGATATGTTTTTCCCTCTTTTATATAGAATAATTTCAAAAAACACAGGTGGTTTACAGTGTCACTCAAAAAATGATGCTGTTGATGCTTTAAATTTTCATAAGTAATCCCCCTTATGAATCTTTGTGCAGGTCAGAAGAAGTTGATTTTATCCTTTTTTCTCTGCCATAGATTTTTTTCTTCCCAATAATGCATGAAAAAGTGAAAGACGAATTTACAACACTATGTTTGGAAGGACAAATTACTTCAAATATGTAGATACTGAATAAAAGGTGTCGCTTTGAAGACAATTTTTTTTTTTCATTTTCCACAACATAATTTATTGATATTTGTTTTACGTTGGACCCTGTAGAGAATGGGAGAAACCCTCCTGTAGCAGTTCTGTGCCAGAAAAAAGGAGATGCATGACACTTTTTTGATTTCCAGCTTCTTGTTTATTGTTATCTTATCTAAAATTTTGCATACTGTCCACACTAGGCTCAGCATGCTGGAAAAGCACTGCAATATGGCCCCAAAATGTACAGTTTCAAGGTGTTTTAAAATTGTCTCATCCAATTAACTCTTAAAAAGTACATTATTTCTGCTTATCTACCAATAACTCATCTCTTGACTGTCCACATAGCTTCTGCACTGTTTTCCTTTACCAATCACCCTGTGCCACCAACACTGCCGAAAATGGAGCAGATGAAGAAGAAGACAGGGACTACACCCAAATTCCTCCATCTTGCTTCTTATCTACACCATACTAAAAATCCCAAAACCTAAATTTCTCACCCAAGTGACGTACCATACTTTATTATCTATTTCACACTTTGGTACACTCCAGCCTTTCTTGAAGCCTTGGAAGCCCTCTCCATGGGTGAAGGTTAAAGGCAGTGTTTCTCTGGGGATCAGAAGACCCCAGAGCAGAGAGAGAAATATTCCCTGTGCCCTGGGTTCCCACATTGATTAAATCAACACTGTGCTGTTTCCTAAAATCAAGTGAAAGATGAAATTCAGCTTATCTGCATATTTAAACATTAATATTTAGGGAATTAGACAAGAAACGTCATGTAGTTTTAGTCTCTATATTTCGTGAACAGTTCACTGCCCAGGAGAATGAAAAAGCATTACCTCAGCATATCTCTGACTCAGCTTTCATTCCAGGTAAAACTGTATATAGCATTGGGGGTTTCTTTGTGTTGAATGATGAGATGGAACTTGAAGTGCTTTCTTCCACGAAAACATCTGTTTCCTCTGTATGCAAAAATGTCCACTGTAGTCACACCTTCATAATTTTTAACAAAGCTTTGCTTTATATAGAGAAAAAAGTTCTGCTGAAATTCAGAATACTTTGTGGATAACTTTGGAGCAGATATTCCAGTACTTCTGTTTAGAACACTCCTACTATAGCACCTGTTTAAAAGTTTAACCTTTTTTTTTTTAATATATTCAGTAGGAGTTTTGTTGTTTCCTCAAATACAAACATTTCTTTAAATATTGAGTTAAAATCTTCTGGAAATATGATAAACAACTGCCTAGTCTCAGTTAACAAGGTGAGTTTGTATGGAGAGGAATGTCTATTGCTGTATTTTTGCTGTTTATTTTGTTTTACACAAATTTAAATAGACAAATGCTACTGCCTTATTCAAAACAGGTAAATATGCAGATGCTCATCTGTTGCACCTTTTATTTGCATGGAGTGCATTGCACAAAACTTGTTGACTTTACTACAGCAAAGCACCACTTTTAGAAAAGTCTGTTTGGCCTTTATATTTTAATTACTGTACCTGTTGCCTACAAAACCTGAAAAGAGATATGGAAATGAGTATTCTTTTTCTGTGATCTTATACTTCATGCAGTTCTGCGATTCTTGATGTGTATTTGAGAGTATGGTTCCCTTCTCGCCTGTATGAGTTTAGCTGATTTTTGGAGGCCATCTCACTGAAAAGACCTCTTGTGAAGGAGCTGTCAGAAGAAACCTTAGCAGCAGCTCCCACCGGTGCTTGGGGCAGTGACCAAGATCAGAGGGTCCTGTACTTAATCCTCATCTGAGCTATTCTATGGACTCAATGATGTTCCATCTGTGCCCCATCTTGTTCCCCCCTTGTCCCAGCCTTCATCCCATCCTGATGACTTGGTTTTCTGGTTACCTTGGGCCTTTTTCCTGGCTATGGACTTGATGGGTGTTTGCTGGACTCCTGGCTGATCCTGGCTACCATCACTGGGCCTAATCTGGACCCTGGCTTACTGGCTTGTTTTCCTGGCTCCATTTCAGGGAGACTGCTGCCTGTGCTGCCTTGTGATGCTCAACTCCTGACTTGCCTTCTACAGGGCAACCTGCCCTTGTTGCTTCCTGGCAGGACTACAGGAAAAGTGTCACAGTACTCTCTAAACTCCACTATGTGTATTATTTTGCTTAATTTTCTACTCCTTGCTACTGTCACCCAATCACTGAATCTGTCTGCTTCTAAGTGACCTTGGAGCTGCATGAGCCAATACTTATGGGTATTTATGTTCTCCCCGTTCCCTGCTTCCCACATTTAAATCACTGCATCCATCATGAAAGTGCATGTCACCTCACACTAATGGTTATTTGATTAGCAGCAAATTGAAATTATCTGGATGAATTGTCAGTGGCAATGATTTAGGTATAAATCAGTGCTAACACCAGGTTGAAAGATAAGGGGGATGGAGCACCAAGGCTGCAGTGGGCTCTTGAAGAACAATCAGAATAAAGGGTATGACCATTAGTCTCAACTTCCTTTATTGGAATGAGGCAAACACACAGTTTAACTGGTTTTGAGGCTGCTATCATTTTGGATGCTGCATGCTTAATTTAAAAATGGTCATTAAGAATTAAGCAGCTTGTCCAGTTGCAGTGGTTCTCCTAGGAAGAGGCTTTATTATCTGAATTACTGTGCAGGAAAATGTGCAATTAAAAATGCAAATGTTCTCATGCTCTTGATTCATTTGAGTATTTCTAGTGAAGACAAAATGCTGCTTATAAAGAAGTAAACAAGAAAAAAGAAAGTATGATTATAAATAAAACATAGAGGAAGAAATAGCTTCATTCCTTCGAAGCTCAGATAATCTATTCCCTCAGACATTTAAAATAAGCAACTTTGAGACAGGAGATATAAGTAAGAAGAAGGACATATGTCTACATTATTAAGATATTAGATTTTAAATTTTTTTTTTTCTTTGCTATGAATATCTATGCGATATGTCTTCTTAAAAGCTCTTTAAAGCATTTATTGAATTCAAGGACAGGGAAATAATTTGTATTCAGTCTACAAGGTAGAGAGATTACATGTATTTATTTGCATAATACGGAAGCATAAAAATCAAGACCATATTCTGTCATAAACAAAATAAATTGTACAGCTATTAGTAACGGGTGAATACCAGACCAAAGTATGTACAGGTACTTTATGGAGGAGGAATTATTATATGCTTGAGTGTAGCTGAATGGAATAATAAAAGGGAGTTTCTGCTAGGATTATACCTACAAATGGGTCTTTTTAGCTGTCAGCTTATGTGTAGAGAAAAAAAAATTGAAAAAAAAAAATCTAAAGAGGTTTATCCAGCGTGATTTCAAACACAGCTGAATAGGGGTCAGGATTGCTCATTTTGAGAAGTAGCAGTCAGTGACAAAAGCAGGGTAATCTTGAAACCTCATGTGGTCCTGTACATTCTGCCCACAAGTCCACACCCTTGTCCTATCAACGTGTGCTGCCAAAGGCAGTTGGGTGAGCAGGGCAGACAGCAGGGCAGCAAAAAGAATTCTAGGAGGAAAGCAAGGATTTAGAAAGTCTTCCTTTGGCCTTGATCAGCAGAGAGGAGATGATGTCTGGTAGCTCAGCATTTCAAGCATGACTGGCAGCTAAGTAACAGAGAATCTCTGGTTTTGCTGGCATTGCAGAGTGCAGCTGTGGCTTAATGCACACAGAAAGATAACAGTACTGAAATCAAGATCAAATGATCTGTCTATTTGTTAACATTTCCAGTTGCCATAGGATAAAGTATTAATGTGCCTAAAAGATAAATGAAGTTTACTTAAATAAAGATGATAAGCAAGAGGTGTAAAGTGCCTATTTAAATTCAGGAAAAATCAAGGAAGAAAGAGAATACAGCAACAAGACCTGTAGTAACCCAGATCCAAATTCACCTGGCAACCTTCAGAAATGTGAAGCAATCTCCTTCTCTTTGTTTATGATTTCTGCATCCTGTCTGTTGAAACACCATCTCTCTGATTAAATCTGCTGTGAGATCCATGTTCCATGGTAAGTTCATGTGCTACAGGATATGGGATGCAAGTTAAGTAATTCACAAAATTTATTTAGCAAAATCTCCCATTCCAAATGTTGAGAAGAACACATTTCTGTTTTAAGGGTAGCATGGAAAATATCTGAGTATATTCTCTGTTGAAATCTAAAGACTGGATAATGCAGCCTGAAGACAAGTGTTAACATATCAATATGTCAACTATGTGAGGAGGATAAGCAGAATCAAATAGGTCAGAGAAGGTCCTGCAAATCAGAGGAGTTATTGAAAAAGAAGACTGAAGGAGCTTACCATCTTATCCATATTTTTCTTAAACATTTTACTTTATTAGGACAAGGAAGAAAGCACAGATTTCTGTTTATTTGTGTTCATTTTCTTATATGTGTTTATCTTAAACAATTTTGTGGGAATTAAGCTAGTGACATAGTGATATTGACCTGATCACAAATTATTTAGCTATAACTCTGTAAAAGGACTAGACAGAACTAACCTTAAAGTAACTAACTAGACATGTATTGTGTAATAATTACTTTAGTGTAATTAGAATATATCAATCTCCTCAGCTTTTTTGAGAAAAGCTGCTAAGGTTTTGAGAAAATTGTGTGAAGACAAGAATTGGGGAAATGGTTGCACAGAAAAATATTATATTATGTAAAAAAAAAATTTATCTTTTTTTATGGAAAAGAAAGGCTTAGATGAGTCATAGGACTGTTCAAACAAAGCATATGTTTTTCAGGTAATGGGCCAGTGATCTCAAGTATTAAAGACTGCTCTTCTTTCTTGGAGTCCTCAGATCAGTGTGTGTTCTTTGTACATGACTGTAGACATAAAGAAAAACCTACATAAATATAAGAATACAGGGTTGTTGTTGTTCAGTTTTTTTGGTGAAAAAGTATTCGTAATTACTTTTGCTAACCTTGTTTTTGTGCTGAAATTTGTGTAAAGTATCATCTCATCAAAGCAAAGAAACTGAGAACGAAAACTCACTTCTAAAGCTGGCGTGAGCAGACATTTGCCTTTGAAGATTGCTCAAGATATAAAGTTTAGGTGCCTGCTAAGGAAAAATTAATTATAATTGTAAATGGAGAGGGCAAATAGAATAGATCTTAGTATAAATGTCAACTACTTCAAAACATATATATGTATCTCAATGCTTCTAGATAGATTAAACCTGAGGAAATCACACAGCTAATACAGACACACTGACAACATCTGAGCTAAAGGCAGTCATTTGCTTTCGTCAGAAACTCAGTAACATTCCTTTCCATACTTAATTTTTTTTTTTTTTTTTTGGTGGGAAAGCCTATGACGTCTTTATTGGACATGGGGAAGTGATGATACATGTATTTTTAAAAGAGCTGATTCAGATTTCTTTTTGTCAAGCACTTACAGGAGCTTTTTGTCATTATAAATTATATCTGAAGCAAACACTAACAAGGGTATCTGGTAATATCAGAGTTCATTTCAGCTTTTTTTTCAGTTCTGCTTATTTTAGACATTAGAGTGAGGTTCTCAGACTTTCTGACTAGCAGGTGAGCTAGCTACTTTCTTTCTAGAGAAAAAAAATCCTTGATATTTTGCTGGTGTTGGAGTTTGAAAGCTTTACCTTTGAGCTCATTTTGTTTTGAGACCTTGAAGCAACTGCAGATTAACATAACTTTAACAGGACATTAAGCTTCAATATATGTGGTTAAATCAAAGTCTGGTCTTGATTTCAACTATATTGTATTCATTCATGTATCGAATTGGAGGAAGAATTAGTTCTTGTTGACAGAGTAAAATTTATTTTCCTAAAAGATTACTTCCTTGTAAGGAAGTAATATAGGTCATATACATGACCTATAACCTGGCAAAAATATTGGTTTATTAACAGAAATAGCATATTATACATTTTCCAGATTGATCGATTTTCTAAATAAATAAGGTCTGAGAAACAATTTTTTTGATAAAATTTGAGGATTTTGCTGAAATATAGTAAAGATTCAAGTAAATATGATTAGAATTTATATTTTGCTAGCCATAATTTGGCAGCTTGAAGTAATTAAAGTTGTAAACACTTATACAACCCTCTGAAAGAATTTAGCTACTGAATGTCAAGTATAGGGATAGCTGAACTAAAGTAATATTGGCCATTATTAACTCAACTTTCATTTTGTTTTTGGCGACCTTGCTGTATGAGAAGATAAATATACTGAGTAAGTATGTATATTCAAACATGTAAACTCTTTCTTTTCCATCAGTCTGCAGTAGTGGGGACCATCTTAACCCTTCTACATTTCTCTCTGTGCATGCATATGCGAAAGAAAATTTGTTAAAATTTAAATTTTAGCATCATAGTAAGGGATATTTCTCCTGCTTCTTAGACATCCTTCAACTCAAAAAGACATCCTACGGGTTTTCCAATACTAAATACTCTGTTGGCATATGATTTTACAAATATTGGGGGATTTTTTGCTGAAGTTTGATTACTCTTTGAGTCTAAGGGACAAAGGGAAAGAAGGGGAAATCTATATAAAATTATAATATATTATAATACTATAATTTACATAATATTATATTATTAATAAATTATTACTTAAAAAGCAAAATAACTTGTCAAATTTGGTCAGAAAGGACCCAAACAATACTAAATGACAACAAAAATAATGTTGATTTGTTGATAACTTCAAAATATTAATCTTAGTTGTTCTTAACAGTTGTGTTCCACCAATATATACAGATTAATCCTTGTTCTGCTATGTGACAATACATATTATGCAAATATGTGCTGTAAAGGTACTTTGAAATATGGTTATTCTAAGACTGTGATGCTTTTTTTCAATGCCTGAGATGTGAACAATGTGAAATAGTTAAATCAGTATAAAAATTCTGTATTCACCTTCCCACCTCTGACTACTCTGTGCTGTGTTGCATTGTGGACAGCCCACACTGTAGTGGGAAAAGTAGTCTTTGGATCTTCAGCCTCACACATACCGTGTATGGAGCTTACCTGTGGAATACTGTTCTAATTAACAACCTTGACCTTGCATTTTAAAGTTTTTAAATAAATTCCTCATCTATCTTTCTGAGAGACCTTTATTTCTTTGCTTTCTTGAACTGTGTTCACATGTCACAGCCAGACATATACAGCGTAATTTCAGAGCTTTGGAGCTGCTCCTGGTAATTTTTTTCCTGTGAAGACACTCATGTCTCTATTACTAGGAATTTCTCTTTTACAGTATTGACGATATTGGCCTAGAGCTGTAGGTTTCACAGTTATCTGCCCCTTATCCTTTGCCCTGATAGCATGGCAAGGAACAACCAATTGTTTTAAACCTTTTGAAGAGATAGCAATTTAAGCATTAGAACTTGGAAACTGTGAAAAAGCTTTCCTTGTTATTGACCTCCTCTACATTTCTAACTTTACCCTGTGACAAATTCTGTAGGGTAAACCTTCTCAGTTACTTTTAGTTAATGTTAAGCCTTTAAGTTTTCTTCTAGGTCAGGGAAGATGATGAAGTGTATTACAGATGTTACATATGTCTGAAGCTGCATCTTTAGAAGGGATAACAGTAAATATGAACATTTGCCTATTGCTAGAAATAGAATATAAATTGCATTTTCAGTATATCACACTTGGAATGTATAGAAATCTACTCAAATGAGTTGTATACAGCATCACTTTTGCTGCCTTGCAAGCTCAGACTAGTGATTTTGTTTGAAATTTAACTGGTTAAGGCAGGCTATAGCCAAACAAAATGACAGAGCTGGAAGGATTCCAAATGGATAGCATCAAAAAGTGATTATAAAAATGAGCTCTTCCTATACACATCCAAAGTAAATTAAGGATTTTAAGAAAGAATTATGGCCAGGAAAAGTAGTTTTCTTTTGTTTTATGCAGCAAAATTCTCTTGCACTAAATTTTCTTTCTCGTTTTCAAACTGCAATCCTGTAGTCTTCAACAACACCCTATTATGGTATTGTTTCATCTTTGTGTTCAATTCAATTTAGTCTCTCTAATTTTTTTTTTTTATATAGTTTATGAAACAAACAGTGATATTTTTTTCTCACAATGAAATTTTAGGCCTCTGCAAGGGTCTTAGTTCTATTAATGTCTTTTCTCTATGACTTCTGCAATTGTTTTTATTTCCAACACACCTAAAAATCCTCTAATCTTCATGAAGATTCTCTGATCCATTGTACAATAGCCTATTTTATTGCCTGAAATACGAACAGAATGATGCAACACTTCACTGCATGTAAGCAGAGATCTTTTTGTTCTTGTAGGAATAAAGGTCAATTCACTTCTGAACCTGAATGACAGGGTTATATCATTTAGTGACCTTGTTTATAACTGCTTCTGGTTAGATAAGGAATTCAAGCTAAAGTGATGAAGGTTTCTGGACTCTGCATGTGAAGTAATTGATTGTCTCCCCTTTCATGAAGCTCACACCTCAGGCAGGGAACTAACCTGTTTCAATGGCTCAAACTGAGCCAGATGGAGAGTTCATAGATCCGATCTGAGAGAACAGAACTCTTTGGTATTTTTTTCATTAACATTCTTCATTAACTAAGTTTGATTTCCAGAATAAAACAACTAACCAGCAGCTAAAGTCTTTCAGAATCAATTTCCTTTGTAACAATTGCAGAAGCCACCTCCCCAGAGTCCATTTTTCGTTCAGAAAATATGTTACATGGAATTATGAAGAATAAGATCTAGAGCTGATGTAAACCTGTTTTGTTCTAATGAATCAGGAAAGCAGATGCTCTACAAAAAGTATTAATGCACATTTTGAGCTAGATTCTAATGTCTGGAATCAGGACAGTTGGGCACCTATGTACCCATCTAGGACTACAGCTACCTTAATGTTTTAGGTATCTTTGGAAGTTTTCTAGATAAGATATATTTAAACCTCTTGTTCTAAATATTTTCTATATGCTCTGAAAAGATGTACATGTATTTTCTGCTTGACAATTCAATTTTCAGTAAGATAATGAAAAGGTAACAAGATAATAAATACTCACTTCAGTGTCAGTATTAGAATTAAGCTGAGAGGGACAGCTTTCTTCCAAAGAATATTGACTTTCTAAAACTTAAAAGGTACTTATGTCTTTATTTCTACCTATAGTTCACAGGAAATCTCCATGCTAAATTTCAAGTCCATATCTATTGCAGCTATCTTGGAGCTATCCTCCAAGTCCAGGTGGGCACCATAGGCAGGATATTGCTTGGCTGTGCTGGGAAGTCCTCAGGACAGAGGCTCCATCACCTGTCCCAATGCCCTGCTCCCCACAAGGAGGCACTTCTGGCTCCTCTGCAGATGCCTTGGAAAGAAAAGGGGTTTTTTTCAGAGAAATTCTGAACAAAATATGACTTTAGATGCTTGAAATGTGTATATTTTATGTAGCATGCTAGCACTTTGAGTTAACAAGATGTCAAAAAAAGCCTAATGTCTGTTTATAAAAATATTCATCTTGAGGTTCATCATTAACAAGCACTGACTGACACAGGTGTAGAAGGTAATATTTCAAGCCTGATTTATTACTAAAGTTACCTTAAGACTTACTTTCTTGAATTGTGTAAGAAAATTATTTAAGACACAGCTTTTTTTTTTTATTAAGAATTTGCAGATTACCATCATTCACCTCAGATTTGTTGGCTATAATTATAAGCTTATTTAAATTCTGATTTATAATGAAGACTTTTCAACAAATCTAATGCAACATTGGAAATGTTTTTGAGTTCTGTATGCTTATCATGTATGTCAAGAAAGAAGTTTGGTAAATAAAAAAATGGTAAATAAAGTTATCTTCTGGACATATTTTTGATTAAACTTTTTCTGGTATAACTTATCTGGTATTTTATTTCTATTTGCTCCCTCAGGATTTTTCCCCCTAAGAAATGCCTGTATGTATTTTCTTTTATTACAAACTGTGGAGGTAGAAAAGAATAAAAATTGCTTGTTGACTGGCTTCAGCAAAAGGTCTTTTGATACAAACACACAAAAACATTTCTTATAAATATGGCAGACAACAGAAGGAAACAAGGATCTTTCTCGTTCATTTATTGAATGTTTGTATTTCAAAATGAATGCAAATATTTTTTATGAAATAAATATTTTGTTTGTGTTGTGTTTACACAAAAAAAGCAAGCCTTTAAAGGTTATATGAATTTATTACTAAGGTCAGAAGAAGATTGGAAGAGAGCTCAGGTAATTAATTTTAAAATTGTGATTTTTTAGTGTTACCTCTGTAATACCTTCAACTTCCCTCATTTTAAAGCACTGCTCTATTCAGTTGTTGAAATACAAAGCACAAAACAGCACAACATGTTTCTAGCAATCAGAAATTGTCTCTTACAGGTAATCAGAATATAGCAGGTATTTCTTAAGTCTCAGTGTCCATGAATCGTGCCTTTCTGCTTTCCACTGTTCTTGCATCTGGACTAAAGGATTGATTCAGGAGCCAGTATTTGGTGTTTAGTCTGCAAACTCAGCCTCCAATTTGTGTCTGTAAAAGGTGTACAACTCTTCATTTCTTTAGTATATCTTTCTAGTTTTTAGTTCAAAGTCTTTAAGGAAGAACTTAATAAACTAAGGACCTTCTCTTTATTTTTTTGGCTTTTTAATGTTTTCTGACTTCCAGTGTATTAATCATTAAAAGTACTAAGCTCACTTTTTACAATGTCTTCAAGTTCCTGGTGATATAAAAGTGAAACTTTACTTTTCTCAGAGATCAAGATAGCTCTGTCAGAAGAACATGAAAGTGAACAGCTCTGACAAAGTTTTCAGTGGAAATAAAAAAAAAACAGCTATAAGAAAAGCCAAAAAACATTAACTGTTTAGGGAAAAATTTCATGAGATATAATTTGAAAAGCCAAGTGAGTGAGCAGGGTGAGTTTCAGAAAAGGTTCCATCTTGTTATGAACATAAGCAATATTTGCACACCTCATCTTACAAAGAGGAGTAAAGTTTGTGATTCATTGTCCTGCTCCCTGGAAGGGTAGTAGAGGAAGAATTTTTATCTTTAGTGGAAAACTCTTTCCCAAACCTTGAGAAAATGTGTCCAGTAGACTGAATTTCTCTATACCTCACTAATATGACTACTTATTTACTGTTCAATAATTTTTTTCATAAACAAACAAAAAAATAAGTGGGATTTATGTTTATTGGTCTCTTTTTGTTGAAAAAACAATCTAGTTATTAAAACATTAATTGGGTTTTAGAGATTGAAGAAATGTCTTCCCAACACTCATGATTCTAAACAGAAGCAATTGAATTGTAAAATTCCAAAATTTTCTGTGAATCCAAAATAAAGACATAAATAAAACATCCAAGGAGACTTCAGAAGTCAATGATTATGGCAAATCAACCTCCTTTTTTCTGTTATTGTTATTGTGGTGTTTGGTTTTGTTTTATTTTGTTTGTGGATTTTGATTTCTTTTTAGTATCTGAATGCAGATTTAGGAAGCTTTATATTGACAAAAAAAAAAAAAAAGAAAGCTGGACAGTTTCATGGGAAAACTATGTATATAAGACAGAAATCTATATTAACATTGGTTATATATAAGAGCAAAGCAGTGAAAGTAGACTCTGACCTCAGTCTCAGACTGTCATTCTTAACTTCTCTTGTTCTATTCATTTATTGTTTTCACATTGAAAAATGCTAAAACACGAGCCATGAAGAGTTGAGGAATCATATTCCCCAGTATAAATAAGCAACTCTCACTGAAATTGTACACAATTTGGTTTTTCAAATTAGGTTTGCCTTAATGTGACATATGTTTTTGCTAACCATATGTCAAACTGACAGTGACCTTTTTTTAATAAGATAATATATAATATAAGCATATTCTTGCAGGTGATAGGAATAGTATCACAAAAAGGATTCTGTCAATGTCACTCCTTTCCGAGGCACTTGAAAAATCTTTCTGCCTGTATTTGATTCCTCTCCAAATTCACCCGCTACTAATGTGAATTTCAGAGGTGGAATCAGTTGCTATTTCATAAAACAGCTAAAGACTAATTTATAAATTTGTTAGTAATTTGCACACAGATTGCCCACAGAAGAAAAATACCACTCGTAGGCTTTACAGAGTTTTAAGTACAGTAGTGACAGTTCTGAACAGTTAGAACCGAAGGGTATGCACATCTTAATTTCTTCCTTTGAATATTGATTTTCCCTTGAGCTCATACGGATTCAGTAGGAAGAGATGAACTTCTCTAGAAAGGGAATTCATAGCCATTATCTTGCCATTGTCTTCTATAGGAGTCTGCTGTTCTTTTATACCACTGTCTAGTGATGTTACTTGATTTCCTTTCCACAGAAGAAATTTGCTTGAATATAGGTATGGGTTGCTATTTAGAATCTGAAGTCCCATGTGGCCATTGTCAGCTTAGTAGAAACTTTGATTACATATAAGAATATATATGTAATAAAAAAATAAAAATACAGTTTTAATGGTCTAAAGTAAGAATTTTTTGCATAGCGGTATATTTAGATCATATATGCAAATAGTTTGGGAGTTTCAGAGCCAAAATGCACTTAGCATCTACTCTTTTGAGGCAACTTTATTGATTTGAAATGCACAGCTTTCACTGCTATCCAAGCTGATGTGTTACATCCAGGTTAGCCAGGCACTCCTATAGTTAAAATCTCTCATTACAGACTACACACAAAAACCTTCACATGAAAAATGTATTTACTGGAGGGTATAAACAAATGAGAAAGAGCTGGAGAAAACAAAAAAAGTTTTTTTTACTGTGTAAATGTGTATAGCCTAAGATCCCTGGAGAAAGAGAAATGCAAAAATATTTCATAAAACAGAGAAGAAACCATGAAGTTTGAATGAGCCATGTTGTATGGATTATTTAAATATTTGTTTCACTAGAGAAGGATAATTAATCTATAATTTCAGATGTAGAAAAATTTCTGACAGATGAGAAACTTAATATTCATTAAAAAATGAACTTGAATTTTCTGTCTCAATGTACCTAAACAACCATTTTCTGAAGGCCTTCTTTCCAGCTCATATAATATATAAGTAGTCCATCCATTGTTGTGAAAGCACAGGAAATAAATCTAAATCCACAAGGCCTTAATATGCAATAGCATGATGCTGATTCATTCATATAGTGTATCAAAACTTCGTTTCATTTGGAGGTACAAATTCAAACCTGAAAATACTTCTTCTATTTCTCCTCCTAGTTTAGTTGTTGTTGCATTTACCTTGTGAAAGCTCCTGGTTCAGCCCTTTCCTTGTGGTATGTTATCCTGAGGTATTTCATACACAGTATTACTAATATTCACACATAAGAAACTGGAAAATATTTTGCAGTTTTCATTTATTCTGTTTTATGGTACATTCTACATTCATCACAAAATATGTCAGAATTAGTAAAAGTAAAATTTAAAAGTATTTTATATTCATAATTTCAACTGAAACTACTTAGTCAGCTTTGACACAAATTTTGGAGGACTTTTCCATGACCTTTAAATTCAGGTCTGTGATCTTTCTGCATCTGTCAGTCAAGGATGTCCCTTGACAGTTGGAGTTAACCCCAGCAACAAAGTGCTCAGCCTGGAGAAAGTTTTAAACCTGCTTGAGCACACTCTTTTTGCTCTCCTTGCTCCTCTCCATCTCTGTCATTTGAGTTAAGCTCCAAGAAACTGTAATTGTGACCCAGGGTGGCATCAAGTGGTACTCATTGGAGCCCTTCTTCCTGCAGCCCTGACTTAATACAGCTGGGGCCCCTCACTCCGGCCATAGGCTTGTGGTCAGAATTGAGTTCAGGATTACATCTACATCATACAGACAGACACAGGAAAGGAAAAGCAGCACATGATGCCTGCTATCCTCTTCCTCATTCTTCTGAATTAGGATACAGAGTTTCTTGCAGCCTCAAGGCAGGAGGAGAGGAGCTGAGGGCTCACTCTTCTCTATTTAATATCAGGTATTCAGTGTGTGGGAGGAGAGATACCTGGGATCTAGCTCTGCAGGGATGGTTCAGTGTATAACACTAAAGACAGCCTCCCGGCCAGACAGCACTTCCATCCAAGGCTGTGCAGGTATACATTCACTGCAGAGAAGAGTGGTTACATGTAAAAAGGTTTGAATGTAGGACAATGAAGTTGTTGGTCTCCTAGTGAATACACAAAATGATTCAATTATTTAACTGGAACAATGTTTAGGAGTTTAGCTTTCCAATGTATCTGAATATACAGATACCTCAAGTCTAAGAATGACACAAATATACATGGGGGTATAGTGTTTTGTGTGGTTGCAATGAGTTATCTCCCAGCACAGGGAGATGTGGACTTTCTAAACAGGTAGTCAGAGACTTAGTCATTTGCTGAGCAACTAATTAGAATCATGTGTTCATCATTTACAGACAGCAGTGTATGGTACAGGAATTATATTATCCAGCATTACCAGTTTTTTTAGTGAGGCTTCTTATTAGCCTGGAGTTTAGGATACCACAGAGTAAGTATTTATAGCTGTATAAAGGCATGATCTTCAAATCTAACTAATGTGTATTTATTTTGTTTTAAAGAGCTGGATTTATTGCTAGTAATTTATTGTTAGTAATAAAGCCAATTTTATTACCTCTATCAATAAAGGTCATTGATTGTAATAATTTTTCTTTTTTCCTTCCTCAGCCATCCACACTGGGCCACTTATTAAAAGGCACAAACAGTATTACGATTTTTGTCACCAGTTTTGCACAGACAACACATAACTTCATGTCCATCAGTTTATTGGTGGCAGAAGCATAGTGCCACTCTTTTAATGGTATTGCCACAAAGAAGCAAGCTGAGAACATCACTAGAAGCAGTAAAATAGTGTCCATTCTCCTGACTCTCTTTCTAATCCATATTAGCTACACCATGTGCTGACTTTATTAAGAAATTCAACACAGGTCTAGCAGATAAAAGTCATGTTCTTTACAATTCCCTTGGCTTTTCTTAGGCTACCCTCCCTCCTGCTCCAGCTTGTGGCAAGGATTCTGTGCATAAACTTCTATGTGAGCACAGCTGAATTATCAAGAGAAGTCATAGCTGTTAGATGTCTTAGAAGGGTCTTACTAATTACCAAGCTATGATCAGAGGTTATTGAATCAATGGCTGAAAGGAAGTCAAATGGTGGTTGTGCAATTATTGATTTTTAGCCAAACAATGATTTAACAAAAATATGACAATTATTTAAATCATAATTTAGGCAGTAACTTGATGATGACAGACAATGATTTGGACAGCTGTCAAGGTACTACTTCCTCCACTCCTAATAGTTAAGTTTATCTCTGGCTATACAAAAATACCAGTAACATATAATCTACATTTAGGCCTAATGCAAATTGTCACTTTCTTCATTATAGATATCAGATGTTAGGTAAAGCATCTTTCAGTCTCAAGGGGCAGCCTTGAGAGAGTTCCTCATCAATGGGGAGTCCACCAGCATGCAGCCTGCTGCCACGTGGGATAGCCTGCTGAGTTCACAAAGGCTGCAGATTTTGTAGCATGAAGGTGATTAACTGGTAGACAACCTTCCCACCTTGGTGTGTGTCCAGGGGTACAGCTGTAGGAGTTTTAGCTCCAGCTTGAGTTCCTGCTGTTGGCTGCTGATAAGACACAACTTAAATTCCTTAGTTCCTGAGAAGAGGCAGACCAGTGTAACTCTCATGGTTTGCACAGCTGGGCTGATTTCAGTCAGGATTGCCTGTCAGTGAGGACAACCACAGCACCAGGCACTTGCTCAGACTGGGTGTGTCTGTCACACTGGTCATGTAGTTAGAGACCCAGTAAAAGGGCTCAGTCAAGGTGAGCTATGCAACCTTAGGGTTACCTTTGATGTATAATTTATAAACCCAGTAACAGGAGAACTTTGTGCTTCTGAAATAACTAATTTTGTTGATTCCCAGTGTCAACTGATATGCAAAGGCTTTTGGTACATCATGAATATAACAATACAATATTTACTTTATATTTCATTATGGCTGTGGTAAATATACAGGGATGAAGTTGGCCTCAGTGCATGTGGACATGACGTTACTGACATATAAAGATGCATTATTGGCTTCAGTAGAGCTGTGCTGTCTTACTACTATATCTGATTATTACTACTTGTGTAGTATATGTATGGGCCAACATTGTTATACTAGTGTAATTTAATTTAAAAACAAAATATTCTAGTGATTGTCCCCTATTACAGCGTCCTGTGTGGGCCGCTGCTGGTGAGAGAGAGACGGTGAATCTTGTTTCTTGATCAGAAGGCTTATTTATTAATATATGATATAATACATTATTACTATACTAATAGAATATAGAGAGAGGTTTGCAGAGCTGCTAGCTAAGCTAAGAATAGATAGAAAAGAATCCACAACAAAGTTGTGGCCAAGGACTCAGTCCCCTGGCTTGAACTGATGATTGGCTCTTAATTATAAACATAGAAAATGAGCCAATCAAGGTGAATCCTATTGCATTCCACAGCAGCTGATAATAATTGTTTACCTTCTCTTCGGGGGCCTCTGGCCTCCCGAAGATGCAGAAATCTGAAAGGAAGGATTTCTGTGGAGAAATGTCTGCGACATCTCACCTTTCTAAATTGTATAAAAATAAAGAAAAATGCTGATGTGGAATGAACAGGAAATTCCTTCACCTATAAAATATAGAATACTAACAATTCACTAAAACAATCCTACAATATAAGAAAATTGCAAGAAACAATGCAAAGAGAATTCAAGTCCATGCAGCTGAGTTTCAGGAACAGTCCAAGAGCCGAAGTTATTTCCCTGGGAATATCTGAGAGTCCTTTTGGTCCTGAAACAGACTTCTGCAAAAGAGTTCCATCAATAGTTATCAAAAACCATTGACAGTCTTAATACAATTTGAAACAATTTGAAACAACTTGAACAATTTTGAAATGTCCTTTCTGGCCTTTCAGTGCTTCAGCGCTTCAGAGCTGCTGCCCTCTCTCTATTTTCAATCTTTTTTATTTAATTTTTAATTTTTTTTTTTTTTTTTTTTTTTTTTTTTTTATCGAAAAGCAAACGAGCAGCAACCGAGCAGAGCAGTGCCAGAGAAGGAAAGGCCCTGGGGGCCCTGGCCCATACTGGACCAGGAACCCCAAAACTGGCTCACACAGGGGGACCCGGACCGGTAGGACAAACCAGAACCCCTAAAAACACAAGGAGACCAAATGATGGCCCTGGCCCAGGAACCTCCTGAGCCCAGCATCCCAGGCCAAACCCATAAGGAAGGCTCTGCATTCCCGCAGGCCTGAACCCTGCTGCCAGCACAATGGCAGCACGGGTAGTGAGACGCTTCCTTTCCCCTAAACCACTGAGGCATGCCAGCAGCAGGGAAATAGAAGCCTTCCCCAGAAATCCCATCTGGGGTCTGGAGATGTTTGTTTCCCACAGCAAACCAGCTATGGTCTCCTCCAATTGTGCCCTCTCCCTCAGCAATGCATCGGGTTTGTCTCTCATCCGCCCCGTGGCATCATCCCCATCCCCTCCGGGCTGGGGATCAGAGGCAGAACTCTCTGGATGCACCTGCCCCCCCATGCCACTAGGGCACAAGAGAGGCGGCGGCCTCCATGGGACAATCCCCAAAAAAACACCCCCCAAACCGCCGAGAATGCTGATCTTAAAAACAGGCAGCTGGACTGCCACAACAATGAGCTGGTGTGCAGCCCCCGCTCCACGGAAGGAGAGACCCCCCCGCCGGAGCGACTGCTGGGACGTCCGGTGGAAGCATAGGGGAGGGAGCCGAAACTGGGGAGGGAATCGCGCTGAGCGTGGGATCCGCCGCGGGCTGCTCCGAGGGTCCCGCAGGTTCAGCGCCGTTTTCTGCTGCTGACTCTGGGGTCCGCTGCGGAGGAGGCGGGGACACGCGGGAACACGCTGTTGCTGCGTCCCTTGGCTCTGAAAGCGGCGGCAGGCACGGCACGGGCACCAGCGGAGCTGGGAGGAGCGGCGGAGCATCGCTGTTGCTTAGCAACAGGTCAATTGGCGAAAGTGCTGTCTCTTCTGCCTTCTCCGACACAGGCTCTGGCGGGGGCAGGGAGGCCGGTGCAACCGCGGGCGGGACCGCCTGGAGAGGCGGAGACGGGATCTCCTGGAGTGACAGCTCTAGCAGGGCCATGGAGGAAACCTCGGAGACCGGTGCCGCCCACATGTCTGAAGGCGGAGTCTGAGAGGCCGGCGCTGGCTTGAGCGGCCGCTCCCATCCCCCCGGAGAGAGAGAAGGGGGGGAAGGAGACGACTCCATCTGAGCATGCTCCGGAGAAAGAGTTAAAAAAACTTCTTCGCGCCGCGAAGTTTCAGCCCCCCCCCGCTGCGAAGCAGGGGGGGGAAAAACACCCAAAGTCGTCACCCACGGGGTCTACTGCCAAAGGCGGTGGAAACAGAGCCTGGCCATAACAGTTAGAGATCCATTGAAAACAAGCTGCTCTGCGTTTCAGGACAGGGAAAAGCTTTATAAATGCTGGGTAGATAGAAGGCAGGACACGTCCCTTGTTCCAGACGAACTGGAGAATGGAGTCCATGCACTCCCAGACAAAAGCATCTAAAGCGTATAAGACATCAGCAAAGAACCCAAAAAGCTTTGCCCATCGAAAGAATTCATAGATATCTGTTTTTGACAAAAAGAAACCGTCTTCCCTACACCAATATTTCCAGAGGGCCATGATTTTTTCCTCTGAAGGGGAGAATTGAATCTCTTCTGGCAAGGCATGGGTCTGCCATACAAACAGCCACAAGCTACGAAGGGCTGGTTCATCAGGAATAGAAAAGCCAACAGTACCTTTTGAAAGAGTCCAGCTTGCTCTGGCCAGCTCCACAGGTCTGCTGCTCTTTTCCATCATCTTTCCTGATGGTTTTCCAGAAGAAAGATTCTCTTTGTGGTCAGCCTTGGCTGTGAACTCTGTCCAAATCAGGATCTTCAGTTCTTCAGCTCCTGGCTTGAATCCACTTTCTGTGGTCACTTCAAAGCAACCATCAAATGCCACACATACAGGATTTTTACCCAGTGCAGCAATTTTGCTCCTCTGGTCTTATCAGATTAATCTTTGCTCTGACACGAAGGGTCACCAGATATTACAGCGACCTGAGTGGGCCGCGCTGGTGATAGAGAGACGGTGAATCTTGTTTCTTGATCAGAAGGCTTATTTATTAATATATGATATAATACATTATTACTATACTAATAGAATATAGAGAGAGGTTTGCAGAGCTGCTAGCTAAGCTAAGAATAGATAGAAAAGAATCCACAACAAAGTTGTGGCCAAGGACTCAGTCCCCTGGCTTGAACTGATGATTGGCTCTTAATTATAAACATAGAAAATGAGCCAATCAAGGTGAATCCTATTGCATTCCACAGCAGCTGATAATAATTGTTTACCTTCTCTTCGGGGGCCTCTGGCCTCCCGAAGATGCAGAAATCTGAAAGGAAGGATTTCTGTGGAGAAATGTCTGTGACAGTCCCCTTTAAAATGATCACTACAGAACATTTCTTCAATTAAACATTATTTTAGACAATAATGTCCTTAACACTACTGGAAATAAAATTCAAAGTTTCATTAATAAATAATTTTGAAGCTAAGCTTCTTTATATTCAAATGTCCTTTTGTTTATTAAAAAAGAGAAAAATTAGAAGATGAAAACATTACTCCAAATTCATTAACTTTATAGAGTGGAATTTTAATATTGAGATTTTGTGTATGATACAATCTATAAGGTGCACCCCTATTAGAATGGTATATTCATATTTATGAATAAATACCATGCAAAAACTTGATTTAGTGAAACATTTGTTATTTTGAAAAGTTTCTTCAAAATCTCTTAACTGTACATATTCCCCAAGATACCATCATTAACTACGTTCTTAGAAAATCTTGACATTATCATACATATATGGAGTATAGCTTTTGTTTTGAAGCTTTTAAAGTTTTTCAAAAGTAGTAATGTAACCTCTCTTAATTAAAACTTTATTGCTTATATTCAACAGATCCTTCTTTTTTAAAAAAGAAAGAGAATATTTTAATTTCCCCAGGGAGAAAACTCAAGCAAACTTTCTAAAAATAACATTACATGGGACATCTCATCTGAAGATTTGCTGGAGAATATTCTTTTCTCCTTTAAGAAATGACTTCAAAATAAATGATCTGTGAGCTCAATTTCCTTGTTTCCATCTAGTTTTCACTTCTAGTTCTGGTCAGGAACTGGAATTGTATCTCTTGGAATTTGCAAGTTATTGGAGCAGTTCTCTGATATGAACAAGCTGATCAAATAGGTGGCTAAATATGCTCTTTTATAGTTTTGTCTTGTTTTAGAGGTATTTCTTAGCAAGCAGCTTTGCAAGAGAAAACACACTAAAAAGAAATTGTAAAACACTGCACGTTTTTTCCTAGCAATTTCTTCACTCTTGGCAATAATGCCAAGAACAAAGTGACATAATTTTTTTCAATAGGAAATGCACAAGGGATGGTTGCCCTTTGGCTTTTTTCCTTTCTAACATTTATCTTCTGCATATATATTTTAAAAACAAACCACAAACAACCAACATTTCCTGAAATCATAACCCCAGGAGGATTTGAAGCAGTGATACAGTAAATTTTGTCTTCTGTGATTGTTTCTATGCTAAGAAAAAATATTTCCTCCAAGTGAACAGTGAATGGCTTTCCAGTGAACTTTATCTTTAGAACCCTTCTAAAGTAAAAAGCTGTCCAGAAAATATGGGACTACTGAAAGAAAATTATTCAGGCATCTTTTCTGATATTAAGGTTCTAATTATTTTGTAGTCATTGCCTCATTTGTAAAGTAATTCAATTTATTTCTGGTTTAGCCATTAACGTTCTCTTTATTAATGTGCCAAAGATTTGCTGAAGGCCACAAAAATCCCCCAATGCATAGTTTTATTCCTGCCTATAAAATCTTTTACATAAAAATGAAATAATGCAAAAACTTCAAATTGGTGCCAGATATCCTGTCTATAGTAAGTCTATTTGCATTTTTTATTTTTACTCTTAAAAATATATTTAACGATACTCCAAGTTTTTAGGTGAAACCTGGCATGTTTTGAGGCTTTTAGTTCCCTGCATTCCCTTTACACTTATGATGATATTATTTTCTTTTCTGTCTGCTACTAGAATATAATTCCCTATTGAATATATTTGCTTAAAATGTTTGCTGGAGATATTTGTCATTTAATGTGCCATTTTTTCCAGGGCTCTGGAGACTGTCTTTTTTAAACTTATCTTCAATATCTTCCCCTAATTTTCCCAGGATAAGCACTTGCAGTTTTTATTCCAGTTTGGATATGAAATTCACATACACAAGTTTCTGTTACTCTGCCTTTGCTCTAGTGTTAAATACTGTTGTTTAGAGAAAAAAAAAGATTGATTTTGGAGTCATATGTAGAGATCGCTCATCTTTAATGCATTAATCGCACAAAAAATTTCAAGTCTAAGTTTTATGTTTGTTCATATGATCAAAGCTCTTTGCAGAAAAGAAAAAAGACAGAGGAAAAACTTGTTCTTAGGAGTTCAACCTCCATTTTGATAGATGTCCTTCTTATTTGAATACAATTTTTGTTAATTAATAAAATATATCCTTCTCCATTTCATATAAGCTCTATGGTTGTTCTGAGGTTGTGATTAATACATCTTGCATATTCATCAAATCTTTTCCTCTCCTTTTCCTTTCTATCTGAATTTTATTCGGGTTTCCTGATTTTAACATAAAGATGTTAAAAACCTATTTCACATACATATATAATATATCTGGTTTGTTTCTTTCAGTGCTTAATATTTGCTGTTTGGAAGCTTTAAACCCTATGTAGAATCAGTTTTAATGTCTTTCAATCACAGGTTTTTGAGATTTAAAGGACTTTAAAGGATGGGTCACTTTCCATGTACTTAGGATAATAAAAGGCTTCTGGTAAAATGTCTGGACCTCTGTTTGTGTTAGAAATCACACAGGTAACTGAGCTTTCAGTTTATCCTGCCATCCTTTCCGTCCTCATATCTTCCCTTCTCGGACCTTTCCTACCTACATGGAATATGAGCAGCTTGAACAGATCCAGAGGTTGACTGCAGTAGAAGCCAGACAAGGCACTGCTCTTTCTTATCTCTTTCCTCAATATCTCTAAAATGGAAAATATTTTTCTCTACCTACTAGATATGATAATTGCATTGTCTTTCTCTTTTTTCTTTTTCTTCTTTTAGTTAAGAGACAATGATCCAAGTATTTCTTAGTTACAAAGGTAGAGAAAACAATTCAAAAGACTTAGAAAACATAAATAAATAAATAAATACTAGGAGCCACTAGAGCCATTCTGGATAGGAAGAGTATGGAGAAATTAATTTTAAAAAGAGTAATAACAGAACCAGAGGATAAAAATAATAAGAAAAATGCACCTGGATCTTTAGGAATCCTACTACATCATTTGTAGAGTGAAATTCAAACAAAATTGTTGTGTGAAACACAATAAGCACACATTAGTCCTGATTTAAAGTACATCTCAAACGCATACAATATTGAAGAGAGGCCTTTTCTTTCAATTCAAATTCTTTCAATATTGAAAAGACGCCTTTGAAGCCTTTTCAAAAAGTGCTTTAATAAGGACTGTTGCATTCTCTGTCTCAAGCATAGCACCTAAATGGACATTGAACAAGAGTGTAGTACAAAGAGTCTGTTTTCTTTGCTCTTGAGCACAGTAATAATCCATGTGACAACTCTTACTCAGCAGATATAAATTGAGAAAGCTAAGCAAGCAGAATTTTTTTTTTTTTTAAAGTTTAAGTGATCTGCTTGGTAACTTCTCTGTCCAAATTCCAGTTATGGACATTCAGGTCACATACAATACTCAGCTGAATTCTGCATAACAAACAAACAAACCGCCAAAACACTCACAACTCATTAGCAAAGTGTACAAAGCAAAGTGTACAGAGACATCATTACTAGGCATTGTAGAAATACGTCCTGGACACAACTATAGCGTGCTATTGAAATGGATTATAACAAAATTAGGAAAAGAAGATATTTCATTAAAAAGCAGCATAACTTCTAGTCTGGTAACATTTTTTCCACCAGTGACAAGGGCTGAGATTTTCTGCTGAAACTGTATATGACCAGAACTCAAATAATTCCACTTTTATTTTACACTTAATTTCCAGAGTGATTTCTTACAGTTTTCCATACATGATTCATAGGATTTTTGAAAATCTAAAACCACCATCATAAAATATACAGTAACCAAGTTCTTCTAAATGAATTATCACAGTTTATTATTTTCAAAAATTAAAAAATACAAACAAACCAAAACTATGCATTCCCAATGTACAATGCAGGCTTCTGTTTATTTTTCTGAAGTCACAAACTTCTAAAAAGACTTCTAAGACCATAGGAAGAATATTGCCATGATTTAATGATTAATTGATCTGAACTACCTGTGGGAGCATTGTTGTTGTTGTTTTGTTTGTTTGTGGTTTGTTTTCTTCTGTTTGGGTTGTGTCTTTTTTTTTTTTCTTTTTTTTCGTTGTTTTTGCGGTTTTGCTTTGGTTTGGTTTTTCTTTTTTGTTTTTTGTTTTTTTTTTTTTTTGTTTTGTTTTGTTTTGTTTTGTTTTTTGTGTTTTTTTTTCTTTTTAACAACCTACAATAAAAGCCTTTTTTTGGGAGGAGAAGGAAAAAACTCTGCTGGATGATGCCCTGCGTGGAAGGATTGTACAAAACCCACTCAAGCAGTTTTGACATTAGATGATTTATCCTTTCTGGCATTTAGACCCAGGGACTAAGAGGAACACAGTAGTTTCATGGATGTCTTTATGCATAGCAGCATAACTGATTCAATTACAAGATATGCTACACTCTAATCTTTTGGGTTGATGTGGGTATGCTTAACACAATGTAGGCATTAATGGGACACAGCTCATAATAACAAGAAAGACCTAATGAAAGAAGAAAAGTAGAATTTCTGTTTACTGAAATTAAGTCGCCAATTGTTACCTAAAAATACTTTTTTCTCTGCAGAAAATTAGACATTTTACTGACAGATTCATCTGTCCTACTTTATCTGTCTACTTTATTATGAGGTGAATCATATCTAAAGTGTTCAGTGCCTATGGAAGAACCTCATCAGACAGCTCAGATGTGTGCATACATATTTTGTCAGATCAAATTGTAATGAGAGCAGACAGACAAACCTGAATTGGTTGAGTTTGTGTTGAAGTTATTCTTACTTGTGCAGGAATAAAGGAATAACAGGGAAGAAGAGTGGGAGATGGTGGACAGCAGTGACACAACATATAAGTGGAATTTTAGTGTTGCATAAAAGGATTTAACAAAAATAGCCTTTATAAGCCAACACAGAAAGAAAATATGGCAATTTTCCCAAACTTGTGTTCAGCAGACACTAAGTGACCCTTCAATGGCAGTGGCCATAGATGTCCTGAGTGAAATAAGGGTCTGTTTTAGAGGGAAGCAAGTTCACTGATAACTTCTATAAAGAAAGAGATGAGTATCAGAGCTCTAGAGGCCCGAGGAAAATGAAGGAATCATCATGTGTTGTGAAAGTTAATACTCTACTCAGTCAGACGTGGTGAGCATGAAGATCATATCTTTATCTGCTACTTGGAGAAATGGATATTATTTACTGCAACAGAGCATTTGTGGTGGTGAATGTTCACATTACCTTGGTGGGAGGCAATGGTAGGTGTTGTTATCCAGGAGGTTACAACCCTTAGACATCTGGGTTTATTTAGCCTTTGAAGGAAAACTGCCTGTTGCCACTTTCTAACATTGTAGCCACTTTTCAGATGTATGAATAAAGCTATTTCTTTACTTAGGTAACAGTACATGTGCTGCTGAGCTGAGGCATGTTTCTGGAGAAGTGGCTGAGCAAGGAAAAACTTGAACTGCAACAATGGTATTAAAGTTACTACAGCTTAAATGGTTGGAATTTTCCATCTTTTCCTACTGTTATTTCCCTCTTATGCACCTTAAAAAAAGTTTGCAAAATCTCTGATAGGGGTTAGAAAAAGAGACATTCACAGGAGCTGGCAGGAAATATTGGAAAGAAAAATAATCAAATATTTAAACCTGCAAGAGTGAAAATTACACTGTTTCTCACTGACCATGTGGTAACAAGTAATTTGCAGAGTACAGACTTTTTTTTACAGCAGATTTCAAAATTTCTCTTAGATCCAGGTGAGAGTGAAAATGGAATGTTTTAAATTCACTACTGGTCATGGCTTAATCTCTGCTGGCAGCTGAGCCCCATGCAGCTGCTCACTCAGTTCCTTCTGCTGAGATGGGGGAAAGAATCTGAGGGTAAAAGAAAACTAGGTTGAGATAAAGACTGTCAATGGGGAAAGCAAAAGCTCTGCACACAAGCAAAGCAAAACAAGGAATTAATTATCTGCTTTGCATGGAGTGCTGTTTTTTGCTGGGATAGAATCAATTTTCTTCACAGTGGCTGGTGTGGGGCTAAGTTTTAGATTTGTGCTGAACACAGAGTTGATAATAGAGAGATGTTTTTGTTATTCCTGAGCAGGGCTCACACAGAACCAAAGCCTTGTCTGATTTCTGTACTTCCACAATTGTGAGGAAGCTGGGGGTCCATGGGAGGCTGGGAGGAGACACAGCCAGGACTGGTGACCCAAAATGACCAAAGGCATATTCCAGAACATGTGACGCCATGCTCAGTGTATAAAGTGGGAAGAAGATGGAAGAAGGCAGGAATGTTTGGAATGATGGTGTTTGTCTTCCCAAGTAGTGGTTACATGCTGTGGGGCCCTGTTTTCCTGGACGTATTGTTGATATTGTTAGTTAAACACCCTAATAATTCTTGGACATAATCCATTTAATTTTAGTATTTCTAATTCTGCCAGGTAAATAACCAAAGTCATTCTTTCTCAGAACTATGTCCATAATTTTTCCTCATGTTATTATGTTCTTACTTTAAATGAATGGGATAGTACTTCTATTTGCCATTTTCATTATATGGTGCTACCTATTATTAATTATGAGAAAATTGATCTTTTGGCTTAAAATAGGTATCATTATTATTATTATTCTACTCAGACATTATGATGACCACAAAGCAAAAAAAAATTTAACAACGGTCCATTAAACCTGTACCTCGACTGACTGACATGAGTTTTCCCTCTGTTTTTTTGACCACAGAGACCTCATGAACATCTGAGTCCCAAGGAAAGACATATTTTAGTGGACTTCAGCATACTGTATAGGCATATGTGTTTGCAAAGCTCTGCTCGGCAAAGTAATAAAGCTTTCACTCTTCCATAGAGGAAAGTGTACATTTTAATGGCTAATACCATTAAAACAGAATTTTAGTTCTCACTGGATACAGAGATAGTCTGAAGAATGGCATTATATATCTTTGGCATCTAAGCACTGTTTCATTACCTTTTATTTTATGCGGTGAATACTTAAAATGTCCATTCAAATGACAGTGTAACACAATTTAATGGATGTCAAATGCATCCTTTTCCAATATAGCGAATGTTATAGTCAGTAGCTCTAAAGTACTGCCATCCATTTAAACATGATTTTATTCAAGATGAAATTGAGTAATTTGCATCTAAATGCAGTATAATAAAAAACTTACCCACTGGATTCTGCATTCAGTTGCATGGTTGTGATGTCTTGAACCTCAGTGAACTCACGCAAGTCTGTCAGTGGAAGTATCAATGCCCATCAGCTCATTAGTGCTCAGACATTTCTTTAAATGCAGTTTTTTGAGAATAGATAATGAAATTTAAAAAAAACCACCAAAATGCACACAATATTTGGTAGTGACCAAAGACTCTAAAATTTTATATCAGCTGAAATCTCTGGCCCTTTTTATATTTAGTGTTTGCATTCTGAAGTCATGCCATTGCCAACCACTTCATAAGCTCTTTAGCAAAGTTACCCAATTTCAAAATGTCAAAAGTTCTTTTTATTAGCAGTAATGAAATTTCAAAAGTGAACTTCAGAGTGCAACCTACTCTTTTCAAAATCATTACTAATTCAAAATATTTTCCCCAGGATTATGATATAGACATTGCTAATATGACATCTGTTGAAAACATATTTAGAAATCATGCAAACTGTCCCTAGCATTTCCAATTTTTTTATCTTTAAAAGAATTAATCATTAAGCTAGACTTTAAAAATAAAATTATTTAACTCTACTGTTATGGCCAGGAGAAATTGCATCTAAAATCAAAATTCAAACACCTATCACAGCTACCACTCATAGAAGTAAATTAAATAAAAGGACTCCCATTTCCTCTGTTGTCTTTCCTATAGTTTTTACCCAGTTTTTACAGGGGAAAACTCCACAGTGTTACCTATAATGAGAGCATCTGAAGTAAAGTTTGAGCTGCAACACCACTACTCCTTTATTAACCCTGAGCACTCATCAATACCTCTTCAATATTTATATTTTTAAAAATGTAGCTCACAACACACTTTTGCTGTTTTAAATACTGAACCATCTAAAAACCATTTTGTTTCTTATCTTGTTCCTAAGGTTCAAAGTAAAGCTGGAAGAATAATGACTCTCTTTTTCAAGTTGATGGTTGAACTGCAAAACTATGTCAAAATTAGTTCAAATGGAACCAAATTATTTCTGGTACTAACTTTGAAAAGTGAAAATCCCTGCCAAAAAACAAGCTATTTTTTTAGTCAACTTTATAATTTTTTCCTAGTTGCCATAGTAAATATGCAAAACCTGTTAGTAAATGACTAAAAAATGACAGGGGAGAAAATATGAATTTCAAAAGAAATGTAGAAAAGTTTGTATAAAATTGTTTTGATGTTTCCAAATGAGCATTTTTTTCTCCTTTAAAATCTATTTTAATGATTTTCAGGTTTTCTTCTTCCTACCACTACTCAAAAACCCCCAAATTTGTAATGATTAAGATCTCAAATGTCAAATTTTTGGGAGAAAGAACTCTTATCTTGCCTAGTGCTAGCATGGCTTTCAAACTCTGATGTAATATCAATGGTTTCTAATCCTGTGGAAGTTTGATCTTTTTATGTAATGAATAAGAATTAATGGGAGATTTCAATGTTCTTCCTGAAAAAAAAAAGTTACCAAGTAATTTTCATATAAGATTTAGTATATGAACTCTCCAAGTTTTCATATGATGAAAAACAATAAAGAAAACATACAGCAAAATTGAGTTAGCTACAATGTATGTACAAAACACATGTGGAAATTCCTACAAAATAATCAAAATCTCCATAATTAATTTAGCTGCAGAAAATATCTACATCAGGAAGGCTGCTAGGAATTTTTCTTAGGACTATTAAAAAAATACCAGAAGAACTTATCTTACTATTCAAACGAAATTGCAACTTTTTCGCAAAAAAATTCCAATTTCCACAAAATTTTTCCCTGGGCAAAATCTTTGGTTCTGATTCAGAACTTAGGAATGCAAAACCCACCATTTTCTTGGGGGATAGAAAGGGAATGTTAAGGATGTGCAAGACTGGGAGACACAGGCAGGCAATATTTCAAAATAAAGAAATAAATTAACAAACACAAAAAACCTTCAAAAATAAAACCACTTATACTGACATGCTATTTATATTCATCACCTGACTGCTTTAAAGAACACTGAATTTGAACAATAAATATAAATTTTTTTGCTGTCTGGGACTAGTCTCCATTTATACCAAAGGCCATGAAGTACTCCTGATTACTAAATATCATAAGTAGCTTAATATTTTAAGTAATTGTTGTAGTCTCCAAAATTGTCTTTAAAAAAGAATATATATATTTTCTGATAACATTTCTGATTAAATTTAAAGTTCTTGAAGATTTATCTTAACTTTCTAAACTTGCTTTTTGACCTTCTCTCTGTGATTGGGAGTATGTGTGTTTGTATGTGTCCATGTGTGCAGGTATCTTCATGCTTAAACTAAAGATATCTTCTGTTTGTGAGGAAATCTAGATCTCTGTAACAAAAAATCCACAACTGACCTGACTTTTTATGCCAAATACCTCCCTGAAACCTTCCTCAAAGCTGAGATGTCACAGACACTCTGCTGTGAGTTCCTGAATTTTGCCTTTTGACTCATGTGCTGTCTTATTTCATTGACAGTCTTGACTGAGATGATTTTTCTTTGGGAGCCAAAGACTAGTCTGTTACAAATTCTAGTCTGTGCAAATCACATGCATTCTCTGAACTAATTATAGCTTATTTATACATGTCCTGATGCCAGATAAGCTAATCATATTTAATTGCATAAATTAAAATTCACCTGGAAGTACAGAGATGGAGAATCACTCTTTATTGCAACTCACATCACCAGTATATCCATCTTTTTCTATTTTTAGACCTTTGCATATCTAATAAGAATAGCATACTCTCAGTACTCATTTTTAACAGAGTGCTTTATTTATATCTAGAAATCAAAGGCCCACCACACACGTCTTGGACTTATCAAGTTGCTGTTTTTCCAGTGCAGACAAACATGTGGTGTAAATCCAAGAGAAGCAATACACAGAAGCACCCAGGCTCTCTGGTGCACAGAAGCCTTGAACTGGGTGAAAGTAGAGTATCAAAGTCAACACTGCCTCAAACACTGGACTCTTAAAGGAGGAGTCGACAGTGAAAATTTCAAGTTTTTAAATCTGGGTTTCTTTTTTTATTTGCTTTTTTTGGGTGTTTTGTACATCTTAATTGGTGGAAAATATCTCCGGCTCTTCTTTCATGTGTGCCATTCATTGGCTGACAGCAGTAAGAATACTCTGAAGTTCTCATCAATCATTTTTTCTACCCTGTAAAATTTTTTTAGACTGGCCCCATTTTCCTAGTGTAAATCTCTGCATTCATTTATTTTCTTCATCTGTTTTAATGATTAGTTATTTGCTTTAAATAATGTGAGGGAGATGACTCTCAAGGGAGAGAAAAACTTGAAGGTTCTGCTGTGGTATGATGAAGGAACTATTACTAACATGATTTTGTAAGACTTCTGTCTTCCTATCACATTTTGGAAATTGAAGTGCCTTTTGTGGAATGCTACTGGGAAAAGAACAAAAAAAAGCAAACACAACTAAACGGTTAAATTAGTTTTAAAGTTTATGAAAATATTTTGCAGAAAGCTCTTTGCATCAGTCCTCTAGCTCAGAGCATTAGTCATATCAACGTTAGTCTTTGAGAGATGTTTTTCAGTATTGTTCTAGGCAGTTGGAACAGCAGCACTTATTTTACTGCTTCTCTTGGAAAATGAGGTCAGCTTGATGAAATTTTTTTTCTCTTTCCTGACTCATCTTTTGAACTTTCAACTTTTATAATTTAGTTATATAGAGGTTTTCCTTTTTAATATTTTTTAAGGGAATGTCAGCCCTCAGGACCTCTCCACATGTTTCAATTTCTATTTCTACTGGATACTTTTTTTAAAATTTATTTTGGCTATAATACCTATATTTCTTTGGTTTATATTTTATTTTATAATCAACCTGCTCAAATTACACATACCAAAATATTTTTCCATCTTTTTACTTGCTATCACAATTCTTATCTGAGTCTAGATATGTCATCTGCAGCACACAGCTGAAAAGCTAGTTTTCCCATTCTCACTCCAAAATAATAGATAAATCTGAAGTATGTGAAGATATTTTACCCCAATACAAAGAGGCTGGTTTAGTCCTGATCCTGGATAGAATTACTTAATCTAGAGGTCGTTCCAACAGCCTATGTTTAATTTTTTTTTGAGTTGTTCTTCCTGTACTATACAACACTGTTGTAAAATATATCTTTTAACGAAACAAATCTTTCACAGGGATAATATCTTCATATGTAAAATGTTCTCAGAAGAGAATTCTCTATATTATGGCATTCCATGGATTCTTATGGATATGATAACAAGAACACTTTCTTCCCATTTTATGAATCCAGAGCTGCAGACAATAAATCCAAGCCATCACATGCCATGAGCTTCTAAAAAAAGTGAGCTGAAGCATAAGGCACACTGGATGAGAAAAAGTCCTTGCATTGAAAAGATTGCATCAAAAATGATAAGAAAATAACAGGGCTGAAGTTACTTCTGTTTCTCATTTCCAAAGTTGTGGTATATTTAGTTTTCATTGGAAACAGCACAGGTATATGTACAAACTCAACCTGTCTAGGCACTGCAACACATTTTGTGGAGAAATAGATTTTTAAATGTGTATCTGGCTATGTAACACTGTAAGATAAAGTCTTGGAGATCCCTTGAGGCTTCCCTTGTGGATATTTCCCAGTTCTAATGAAAACATTCATTTTGTTTACTTCTTCTGAAACTCACCTCTATATTTTGAAGATTGCCAGGGTGACAATATGGCATGCTACATGAATTTAAACTTCTGTCTACTGAAAAACTAGCACAGCACATATTTATTACAGTAAAAAGAGGAAGAAATAACATTTCAGAATCTCTTCACCCTGAAAAAGCAATTCTTCCTAAACTCAGCAACATATTAGTAAACCATTAGTTTTTAAGGTATGGTCCTAGACTAGTGATACATTCTAGGAAGGAATATTACTGAAATAAAAAACATATAATAGAGTCCATTACTAGCTACATTCATATGATATTTTTTTGACAGCATGTTTTGCAAATTTTTTGATCAGTGCTACGATTAGCAACACTTTTTTTAGGTCTTGGTCAGTCTTCTGTGTTTCCCAGCATCACTGAATATTGGAACAGAAAGGTTTCTTATATTCAAATTCCAGCCCCTAGTGAAGAGGGGAATAAATACACTCTTGTGTATCATCTTTAATAGAACAAGATTTTATTAAATTTCATCTTGATTTTTCTTAAAATTGTGCAATTGGAGAGTTCAACTAGGGTGTTTTAGTAAGAGAAAATAAGAAAAAATGCAATTAAGAAATTAAGACAATTTTTAAGGGTATATAAGAATAAAAGCTGTAACATTAATCTGATGGAAGATACATTTGCAATATAATTGTTCTATAACATCTTGCAAAGCGTAAATGTCAGGAAAGAGCATCAGTGTGGCAAAGTGAAAGAAAGTAATCAAAGGGAAATGTTACCAAATGTTTACACTTGCTGTTTTGATGTGTTTAATTGACTCTATTTTGGTGTTCTCATTGCCTGACAGAAGCAGAAATAACAGAAGAAAATGCTGATTTCTTAACTTCTTGTTTCTTGTTCAGGAGGGAGATAGACATGCTCACACTTTGTGTCATACATTGTCAGAACAAGAGGTATGTGAAAAGGAGAACATGAATTAAATACTCAGAATCCCCAGAGCTTCATCCAGAGTTACTGGTTCATTGTTACTCTGAAAGACTAGGGAGATCATCAGCCTTGTACTGCAGACATTGGGAAAACCGGGGCACTGTGCTGTCACAAAGTGGTAAAATCATTTAGGGAACTTTTCCCCTACTGAACTGTTTTCTTGTTATCTATATTATAATGGGAAGCAGTTCTTATGCTAACACTGGATTATTTACTTTGGCCATTAGGTTATTTATTAAAATTATTCAGAGGATTTCCAAAAAAGATATTTCTTTTAAAAAAGGTCAAAATACAGTAAGATGTCTAGTAAGATTCAGGTTTTAACAGCTACTTATTGCTGATTAAAGTACATTGGTATATTGTCACCTACAAGTACAGTGTTTCTGTGCAAGGACAAAGTACTTGTTCTCTGAAATAGCAGACACTCAAAAGTACTTGAGTGAGAATAAGTGTATGAAAAATCTCTGAAATGAATGTGAAACCTTTCCATTGATGTTATGAGAGAAAATAAATAGAAGCCTTATTTTATACTGAAACAGTTACAGTAAAAATTAAATACTTCGGTGCCATTATCTTAGCTACAAAGTGTAGAGTATGCACATGAGAAGTTAAATGAACACTGTATTTTGAGTGGTAACTATTCTGGCAGGACAAGACACTTCAAGGGAACAAAGTGAAAGTCCCACTGAAATACAGTTTAATATGATAAATTAAAAGTTGCATAATAAACCCAGAGTCTCATTCTTCAGCCAATGTGTTTCACTCTGTGTTCTCACCTTTTATGCCTAACTATGCTGCAAAGATGTAACAAAGAGGAATATTTTGGAATATTTTGTTTTCTATTTTCTTTATTATTAGCCAGTTCTTTCCTCCTCTTCTCTTCTTCAACCTCTTTTTTCTCTCAAGCCTTGCTCTCATAAATTGTTCCTTCTTTTTTTTCCCTCTCTAATTTAGATATCTAAGTCTCAAACTAAATCTGGGATAATCACTTTATCTTCTATGTACTGGTACTTTTCAACTGTAGCTCGTACACCCACAGACTGAAATTACCAATCATTGAAAACATCCTGCTTGTTTAAAATCCCTGCTTGTTAACTTTTATATTAAAAAAAAAAAAAAAGATTTTCTAAAAAAAATAGGATTTTCTAAACTGAATAATTTAATAGAAAGCAAGAAAACAAAGATCACCCACATATATATGCAACAAATACATTGCAAGGAGTGAGGCAAAATACACTCTGAAATAAAAATAATTAAATACCTTTTTCATACCTCTTATTATTGTGAAAAAGATATTTTGTTGGGGTATGGTCATTACCTCCTGTGAAATAAACTGTTAGATTGCTCTTATGAGGATTAGAACTGTTATTTGTAACTAAACTGCCAAACTAATGAGGTTATTTGAAACCATGACAATACATTTATATTTATATTTCTAAATCGTGAATTTCACATGAGAATGGATCATCACAGGCAAGGAGAAAAGATATTATGCATACTATGAATTGAGAAAGAGTCTAAAACATGCTGGTTTTGTTTTCTTTCATCATACTTCTGACCAAGTTAAAAAAGGACTGGCAAAGCAGGATCTGATGCTGATCCTGTTCATAATAAAAGACATGCTTCCTTAGGGCCAGATTTCAGCTTCTGATTTTCAGCTTCCTACAGTGCAGCCAAGATCAAAGTAGGATTCTCATAACACCAATGTTAGATAGCAGGCATTAGAAAATGCTGGAAACAACAGTCATTATACACATAGCAGACAATTTGTCCCCTATATGAAAAGAAATGGTTTTGAAAAATTGAAACAGGGTCAGAAAGGAAGTCTCATATGAACTTTTGCACTCAGACCATGAAATATAATCACCGATTATGAAAGAATGAAGCTTACAAGTGATTTCTGTTAATTTGTGCTTTGTTTTCAATGTGCTTCTGGCCAAGAAGGAAACAGAAAGGCACTGAGTTTTGTTTACATAAGAGAAATTTCCTAGTGAGACCAATAAAATTCAGTTTAGACAATTTTATTAAAAATGTGACCTTATATAATAATCATTTAAACTGCATCCTACCTGATGTAAACCAAGATGAAAATAAATATTGCTCAGATCAGTAAGGTATTTTACACAATCTATTTCACCTAAAACTTGAGAACAGTTCAAACACACACACTCACCTACTGGGAAACAGAACTATCTATGGTAATGCTCTTTCATCATGAATTTCTCCCCTAGGAACACTGCATTTGCCATGGTTTAGGAAGGTGTACAATCACTGTCATGCCCAGTGACTTGCCTGTGGTGAATTGTAACTGTGACATATTTTTTGTGGTTGTTCTGAGATTTAATGTAGTTGAAGAAGAGTTTAGCTTAGAACTTGGTATTTATATTAACTGAAGATTTTATGCCTAAAAATCTTTTGCATGTATTCAGAACCTAGAGGATTTTCTTCCAGTAGGTGTGTCTCTTATTGAATTGTTTAAAACACTCCAAGAATTCTTCAATTCATATTAATATTCTCTATAGGTACTCCTTCTGTTTAAATAATTTGTGATGTTGAATTCTGAGCCCAGAAATGTGATAGTTTTGTTTCCTCTATTCCTTTCCAGTATCTCAAAATATTGATACAGGGGCTGGATGTGTATGAGAAATATCTTTCTTTTGTTCTTCACTGTTCCTTTCCATGACTATTTCAGGAATAAAAAAAAGAAAGATGGCTAGTGAGGGATATGACTGTCCAAAAGTACTTCCAATTACAGCAAGTGGGGTGTAACAATGTGCATAGGACTGATAGAATGCTTTGCCCAATAAAGATGAAGTGTGGGAATCTACTTCATGAAGGAATAATGGATGTTCACATGAAGTTTCTGCTGCAGTGTCATTTCAAAAACCCCAGCCCATTATGATTTTTGCATTTATGGAATTGCTATTTTGTTGGGGTGGGGGCTTTTTTGGGTTTTGTTTGTTTGTTTGTTTGTTTTTGTTTGTGGGTTGTTTTTTTTTCTTTCAAAGTGGACATTGCCTTTATAGAAAGATTGTAACTCATTCATTATTTGATTGCTATGTGAAACAGTAGCAAATCTATGTAAACTAAGAAAACCTTCAAAAATATTTGGTGTGGAGAAGCCGGTCCCCAAAGTATGCAGCTATCTTCAACTTCAGGGGAGAGGATATTTTGGAAGAATACTATGAGAAAAATGCAGAACTGTAGATAGACAAAAATTCTCCCAAACCATCCAAAACTTTATTCTGAGCTTGACTTCTCCTGATACAAAGAGTCAAGCCCAGTCATTTAAACAAATTTGCAAGAAAACTAAGGCCAACCCATATTTTGACACAAGCTGCAAAACCACCCACTGCTCTCATTGTATCACGTCTTTTCTGCACTGAATCAGCAGCATTTCTTGTCACTTTTTCAAAAAACGTCTTGCTGCTGCAGATTTTTCAGCAGAGTAAGGTATGAGCAAGGGACAATGGGAGGGAGGCCTTTGAAGAGTTATATAAAGCAATGTAAAACAAAAGGGAGATCAACAAAAGAAGCTAGAAGAGAATACAAAAGTGAAGGCATAGGGTAGGCTGGTGGGAAATAAAGAAAACTGCACATGAGTGGGAAATGATTAATTTTGTGACAGTTTATAAAAATAGGTTGTGAATCTGCAAAGGAATCATGATTGAGACAGCTGAGGAAAACTCATGTACCTTTATGCATGTTATTTGTGAAGGAATGGAAGGAGAAATTACTTCATTTCAGACATTGAGGCTCCCTAAGACTGGGATAGTCTCTCCATCTCTGTGTAACATCTCTGTGTAAAATACTGAAAAATGCAATTGAGTTCAGGAGTAGTTATTCTCTGTCACTCTGTTATTTTACTGTGAAATGTTACTATCTTAAAATTTGCAACACAGATGGTTAATAAGGAAAATATTTTTATAATTCTGTTTTTAAGGATAGAAATTTGTTAGATTTCATTCTTAATAAGAATTCAAAAGCAACTCATCTGAAAATGTCTGAAAATTTATCACAGAACTCCTACATTAATTTGTGAAGTTTACCTTTAATTTCCCAAATTTTCCTTGTACCAAAAAACTTAAGCTTTAAAACCATTAGGTCTCATTGTTCTCAAGTGTTGCTGGTATGATTGATGTATGTTATTTTAAATTGGCTCCTTATTTAGTTTTCCCTGAGCAATTGAATGAGAACCCCACAGGTGCTTTGGTACCAGTAATGCCAGAATCATACCTGGACACTGGATTACAGGGCACTGAGGACAGTAGGGTGAAAGAGGGATCAACTGAGCCATCACGTACAGGATTTTGTAGGATCTAGAAAGTGATGCTGCAGCACTACAGGTGCACCTGCAAAACCTGACAGAAGATAGGTGCACTCTCAGCCAGTGAGGAGCACACCAGTCTTGTCTAGATGTCCTCTTTCCTCTTGCAATCCAGAACTGACTTCCTGACAGTGCTGAGCACGTATCAGACCCCTATGTTATGCCAGAAGGTAGTACACCCAGGAGCAAGTGGTGAAGTCTGTTACGTAGAGATATTGCATCCCTAAATTATATTATGGCAGAGTGACCTTCACGACTAGGCTATAAAAATGGTTTTAATTTCAGTACAGTGTGTTTCAAGGCAACTTGGGAACCTACTTACAGGATGCTTCAGAGTATCTTATTTTGACAGTTTGTGTTCTTTTTGAGTTCTAAGTTTTTCTCTTTCATCTTTCTCTAGCTTTTGTTACCACTTGTTTTATTTAAAGTACGCATATGAAAGAGAATGAGTACTTTAAATAAATTCTTTTCGGAATTTCTTTTCGGAAAGAGAAAACCATACAATACCTTCAATTAACAATGCCACGTGATCCAGAATTTGCTGTCAGTTTTTCTTTACTGTGCATATTTCATTATACCAATTACATTGTTTTTTACCACAAGTTCTAGCACAGGCAAGAATTTTAATAACTACAAATTTAAGAAGATACTGAGTCCCATTTACAGCACAATAGCAAACATTTCCTTGAAACTTAGTATTTGCTAAATTCTGTTGTGAAGCTGTGTCTGAGGCTGATGTCTTTGTTAGGCTTCTTTAAAACGCTACCTGGTAATTCAAAGAAAATCATGGTCTTTTATGCACAGAAATTTCAGAAACTAAACTCTAACAAAAGCCCAAATGAGACATTATTCCTGGACAATGAGTGTATTCAAAACAAATGGGGTCTACTAGAAATTATTCAGTACCTTAAATTCTATATAATGTATTTTGATTAATTTTTCTGTTAGGATGAGCTTAAACAAAATTTTTGGTTTCTTGGAATTCCCAGCATTACTCACATCAGATGAATTTAAAAAAACATTCTCAGTAACTCTAAAGCAGCAATAAAATCGTCATAAAGGAATGCTGGAGTAATGGAGCAATGAGGGGTCCCCAGGAACAGAATGAAAGAGTCTTGAGAAAGAGAATACTATAAATTGTTTTTTATTTCACCACCACTTGTTTAAACAAATTCAAGCAGAAACTCTAATAGAGTATAAGGTTAATTAATAATTTAGTTGTAAGTAATAACTTAGTTTCAGCTAATAGGATGAAAATCATACTTCAGGTTACCTAAGATGACTAAAAGGCATACTCATGGGGAAATTTACATATGTAAATGATAATATAATGGACTGCAAGAGGACCTCCACACGCACATTAAGATTTTAGTTATAGAATCATGAGTGACAAACCACCTGTTACAATATCATCCTTTGTTACCATTTTTGTGTAAAAGGCTGTGCTTTTCTTTTTTAAAAGGGGTGACAGCTTTTGTTACATGCCTGTCAGCCTATTCTGAAGAATTATAATAAAATCAAATGTCTTGAATCAGTGCATTGACTTGCTCTTGCACTTGCTCTTGCACTGAGTGAAAGAACATTGCTTTAGGGACAACTTTATGGGATCAAAGGCATATGACTGTTGCATATGTGAATTATACAAAATAAAAGCTGAGAAAGCATTTTTTTAAATAAAAAGAGTAATCTATGGAATTCTTTTTGTATGAAAATAGTGGAATTTAAATTTGATGCATATGTGCTGAAAAATGCACCATCACATTTTTATAGCACAAATAAAGCAGGACAGCAAGTTGGTTTGTGTCATCTATTTTGATCCTACCTATGAAACAGGATTCAAATACCATTATTCCCTCCTCTTTTTTTGACTTCAAGTGGCTCACTCAGGTTTTATTAAGTATTCATTAACTTCTCTGTAAGTCAAATAACTCAGTTTTGTGGCTCTGGTTCTCCCTTTATTCATGCTGCGAACTTCCATTTATCGGTTATAGAACAGGCAATGAATCAGAAGTCATTTCATCCTTAGAAATAATGAGTCCAGTTCCTTGAGTTTATTTCTAACTTTTTAGGTTTTGAGCAAATTTTAAAGGAAGACAATTAGTATCCTGACAGTCAAGAAGTAATTTGAAGAAAGATTGTTTCCAGTCTGCTGGTTGTCTCAGAAAAGCTTAATTACTTCATGACCTCAGAAAGCAAGTGCATTATACAATTAGACTGTTATAAAACTATTTTGTATAATTATTTTTTCTGCTATGTTAGAGAAATGTCAAATTTAAAACAAAAAATTAAAATTGAAAACAAAATCTAAACCCATACAATTTAAACATCTGTATCAATATTTTTGATAGGTAGAATTCTTACTACAATATTTCAGAAACTGTACTTAATTAAGAGGAATTCCTCAATAGTCTAGGTTATACTCATTACTCACAGTGAGATGTTGATAAAACCTCTTACACTCTTTCTGTTCTCTACATATTTGGAAAGGGAGTCCTTTCATTTTTAACTCTGCAGAGTAAGGTTTTAACCTCTTGAAGCATGAACTCTCTTATTGCACAGTTGGACTGGCACTACTTATCCTGTTTACTGTCTGTGAGACATACTATGGTACACAAAATTTAGTAGTAATAATATATTTTTAATTAAAACAACTTAGTCTTGCTTACTTGCATATATTCCATATGACATAAACTGGGGACCTGAATCATTGCAAAGTGAGATGATGGCAATGTAAGCATCTGCTAACATAAATGTGATTCTAAGAATGTTGATACTTTATCAAAAGGACTTAAATCAAGAAAATTAAAAGGTCACCGTTCATATGATGTCATATATAACATCTTTGTATAATATTTTTAGACTTAGTTTAAAATCCCTATAACCATTTTTAAAGGATTTCTTGGGTCATTACAGTTCCACTCTGAATGTATTTACCAACATCCATGAACAGCAATCCGAGTTAATTTCATTGGGCTACCTGTTGCTTATGCTGAAGAATCTTGCATTCAGAAAGTCAGTCTTGTTCACAAGGCTTAGAAAACTCAAAATGCTTTTCATATTCAGCACTTGAATACTATTTTTAATCTTTACCAATATATGGTAACAGTTCATAAATCAGAGGTGATGAATAAGTGCATTTTGGGCTATAGGTTGTGGGCACTAGAAGAGAAAAGCCAAAGTTGCCAAATTGCCCTGTATTCAGAAGCACATCTATCTCAGTCTCATCTTCCAATGAAATGTACAAATATGTACCTTTCTATAGCTGTGGAGCTCCCTCACACTCTTCAGATTGCTGCCTCCCGCCTTCTCTCCTGCCAGATTGCTGAAGCATGTTGCACATGTGCTGTGGTTCAGCAGTGTGGACAAGACAAGGTAAGTGAGAGGGTGCAGGGATGGGTTTCTGACTGTCTTATTACTGGATTATAAGGAAATGAGCCAAATGCGTGTTTAGAGCAAGATTTGTGCATTGTGACAAAGCTGGTGGTCTGTGTGAAGATTGTTAGGTATATAGAAATCACTTTACTTTGTTACCTTCATGGGGAGGTACAGGGGTCCATAAGAGCATTATTATTAGAAGCAAACAATTTCTAGACAAATCGTGATAAGAAGAGTGAGGAGAGCAGCCTGAATTCTTACACTGTTATTAATGAAAGGGATGGCCTATAATTATGTGAGTTACCCTGCATATTGTTATCTTTAGAAGCCTTGGAGATGCTAGAAAATGGTTCTCAGCATGCCTCTTTTATAGAATAAGCAGCATCATCTGCACTGCTCATTCTGCCAGCTACCAGTTGTTGGGAGAGGATAGCTTTTAACAGGCACCAGAAGCCATAAAGGTGTTCCCTGTGGAACATGCCAGAACATGTCAGAATTTGTCATTAAGGAAAATGAAGATACGTAAAAATGAATAATCTGAGAAATGTGATGGATACTGGGGAGTAAACTGCCACACTAACATTTTGTCTCATTTGAAAACAAAAGCACATGTGAATAAGAGAGTAAAATATCCCCTATGCATTCAGAATAAGACACAGTTTTGGATCAAGGTAAAGCATCTCTATAAGGTAACATCTTAAGGCATAATTAAAGCACACATTCTGAATAAGAATAGACTAAATGTTGTGATTTGTGAGTTTTTATTCTGGATAAAAATTTAATTTAAAAAATATTTATTTGGACGCTGAAAGCTGGTGAATAGTCATGCCTTATAATATGACACAAGTTTGAATGAAAAATGAGCTATGATGGACATATGCTGTGGGAGTCCCACTGTGAACAAATTCAGAAAAAAAGTAGAGATTTCTGTGTCCTGCATCTTCCTGAGTTCATATTGTTGTAGGCAAGGGAAAACCTTGCCCTTCACAGAGCTACCACCCCTTCTCTTTGGGAGGCACCTGCTTCAGTTCCTTATGGACTCAGAGTGAAACTCATCCATGTCTGGCCTCGGAAGCCACCACGGCTTACAGCTGTGATTGTAAACCCCTTTTGCTCCCCTGCCTTCTTGTGCCTCTTTCTCTTCCTTCTGTCTAACAGATTAGCTTTCAGAAGGAAAATTCAGTGCTTCTCGGCTGAAATACCACAATGAGAGTGTGAGCACTGAAAGCAAAACATCATTACTTACAGCCTAAGAAAGTACTCCGGTAAACAATTAAACCCCTCACATCTAATTCAGTTTAGAAGGATTCAAGTGAAAGGGAATACTTTTCTTCAATCCTCCAAGGTGGCTTTTATCAGTGAAAGGTGAAAGATCAGGTTTTATTGCTCTCTTGTGTCCTTGCAGAGGTGAAGATATTGGATGTTGTAAGGAGTATTTTGTATACTGATTTTCTCATCTTAACTTTTATTATGTTTATGCTACTGTATATAGTATACAATGTATGTAGTATTTTATTCTATATTTTTCCCATGTCAGAATAGATTAAATATGCATTGACCTTGGAATATCTTCAAAAATATCCACATCTTTATTTTTTCCCTTAATACAAATTTACAGAAAATTTTCAAGATGTCACATGTGCAAACACATCTTACCAAGCAATAGTAGATATTATGTAGAAAAGATTTTTAATTTCATATCCAGATTTTTTAATTGAAAATACAGAAGGTAATTTGAAAAAGTTCAAGAGTATCTGGAGTAATTTTTATTGTCACAGCTACTTTGGTAAGTTATAGACAGGATACTCAAGATTTCAAATTGCTGTTGTAGTCATTTATTTATTTATTTAATTCAATTCTTTCACTTTTTAAAATTATTTCTATGCAGTTATCTGTTACATGTAAACTAAAAGATACCCTGGTATATTTTCATAACCACATACTAAAAGCAGCTACTTATACCCATGTAAAAAACTCTAGCACAACTAGTATTTGTTATGATAGTTGCAGTGAACCACAACTGGCATACTGTTAGAAGATAAAAATAGCAGAAATAATGGAAATTAACTTGTCAAGACAAAGACTGCAGGGCAAACTCTTTATGCTATGCTCTGTCTCTTGTCAAATGTGTAACTAAATGAGGTTTATAACAGAAAAGCAACATTATTTAATGATATGATTTTTGGATGGATTTTTTTCCTCAGAAGGAAATGAGATTGGGATGCAAGGTATATGTTAGTGTGTGTGTATGTGTCTTGAATCACGATGCTACTGAATCTCACAGCTAAGTGTGGGCATTGAGAGACTTTTCTAGTCCTTTAGTTAAGGCATAGCTAATAAACTTGGTGGTTTCAATATTTGTTTTAGACTCTCAAAAGAATTCACAGCTGGAATTACTACTCCCATTCCTACTGGAGGAATTTGACTCACAGCATCCACTTGACTGAACAGTTGACCTCTTTTTACTCTTTTCAGTAAGTTATCTCAGATCATATTAATGGTGATAGGTTGCCATACATCTTACATTTAGGCTAAATGAGAGAAGCAATGAAACAGCACATGGAGTAAAATAGTGGGTAAATCAAGCTGGAGCAAAAGCTTCTCATGAGGTGGGAGAGAATGATTTCTGAGGAGTGAAATTTGTTGACATGTTTTACTGAATGTATATATGAAGAAAAAAAATAAGAAGAAGGAAAAAGAGAAAGTAATTTGTGCTAAGTGGGGGCTAATAAAGAATGAGATTCCTAAAGTCACAGGCCTGTCTGGAAAAGTAGCACTGGAAACCATATCAGGTTTGTTCATCTTTTTTTGAGGAAGCAGGATTACATGGACTTTTTTTTTTTTTTTTAATAATAACTGAGGGAGCACCAAAAAGAAAGTAATGGTAATATCCCTTCTTTTTCTCTCCTTTCCCTACCAATTCCCAAATTCCCATGCAGAACAATACAGCAGGATGCTGTAGGCCGGACAATACCAGAGATGGGTAAGTGTAAGTGAATGTGATTTCAAACTATGTGGTCAGGGTTTTGGTCTTCCTAGCGTAATGTCCTGGTTAATCTCTAACAGATATATTTATTTGTCCATGTTGAATATACTTATCATTTTTGTTCCATGTGAAAATGTAACTCATCAGAGAAGCAGTTGGATTTAGAATATTTCAAAAGTTAATGCTCTGCTACACAATAAACTTTAATTCCCTTATCTTGTTAGTATTTGCAATAAATGACATTTCATTTCCCTATTACGAAGCATCTGGTCTCAAGTCAATAATTTTGTCATTGTGCAAATAAAAGGATATCTAGAGCTATGTCACACACTGACAGACTAAACATCCTCAATTTTTATGCTGTTACAGTGAAATATTAATCATCTGTCTGTCACAGAGATCCATCATCAAAATAAAAATTTGGTCATATGATTCAGTCATAGTTTTGCCATGAACTGCATGGGAAAGAGAGTGAGAGAGAGTGAGCTTGTGGGATGTGACTAATTAGCTGGCACCTGTCCTCTAAGGCTAGAAGACTAAAAGAAGAATAATTGGTGTTAATAAAGGCCAGAAAAAAAATCTGGTGCTGGCTTCTGTAAAACGTTCTGAGTTTTCTTAGGATTGAAGCTAAACTGAACTACACTCCAAAACAAAAACACTTGTGATTTTGGGTCAAAAGAGCTGAAAATGGGGTCAAAAACTTTCTTGTTTGCAAGAAAATTTTAAAATTATAAAAATAAAAACAGTAGGCATGAAATTAAGTAATTTGATGAAGTTGAGCAGAAGGCTTTCATGTGGATCCAGGACAAGAAACAGATGGACTTAGATACCAGCTGTTTGGATGGAACAGAAAGGCAAATTCAAGCTTGGGGAGAATGACTGCAAATCAATGACTGCTGGAGTACACCCTTCTTCACTACTGAAATGGTCCTGATATGCTTGAGTTGCCTAAAACTGCATATGGTCTGATGGTAAGAGGCTTTTAGGGAACTGATTTAATTGTGATGTTTATGAAAATTTATTTTCTTAGTTCAAGAAAAGAGCCTGCTGGATGTATAAGCAGTTGGGTAGCAAAGTCTGATCAATCTTTATTCTTACACCAGAAGAGTCATTTAATTTTAGCTTAATTGAAGGTTTTGTTTTGCAAAGTAATTTGGATTATTTTCAGCAAGTTATTTCTTTCTGTGTCATTGGAAAGAAAATTTTATCACTTATGTTATTATTTCTAAAATTAACCAAAAAAAATACCAGTTGTTAAAATATATGTTTTGGGCAATAATGGCTGTCAAGAAGAAAAGGTAAATTCTGTGGTACTTCTTCCTCTATGTAATTATTGCCACACAACTCCAGTGATGCAGTGAGCAGTAGGCTCTTACTGGGTTATGGTGCTTTTACAGTCCTAATCAATACACTGATTCTAGATAGCATCAGATTGATCTTCTGGCTTCATGGTTGCCTTACTAAGGGTAAATAATAATCAGCACTTGATCTGCTTTATTTTCTTGTCAAGAAGCTCTTGCAGTCATTTCCTCTCTTGCTGGTTCACAGGGAGGGTAACAACCAGCTAAGGCTATCAGATTCCATCATCAGGTCCACAGGAAAAAATTTAAAAGTTCAATCCTGTTGATGAATCACAAGGCTGACTGGGAAAAGAATCATATTTTCTCCACAACAACTTCAGAACTTGTAAAAGGATATTAAAACTCACCTCTTTTAGCAGTATTTACAAATACTGATTGCAGTTAAGCACTGAAAATTAGAAAATGTCATCGACCTGTGTTTTCTTGATTCTCTAGATATAGTTGAATATTTTCTCTTAGGACACAAATTTTACATGTCCATCATTGCATTCTCAGGTCATATTGACTAGCACATGATTTTTCTTTCCTGTCATAGAAAATTTGTATTAAGTCAAATAACCAAAACTCCTCCAATGAAGCTTCTTTTCTTTCCACCATAACCTAAATTTTTTTTGCTAGTTCCTATTTTCTTTTAGTTGATTCCATTCAAAAAAGAAATGTGCACATCTTATCTAAATTTCAATAGTTATTGATGGGGGGGGGAATGAAAAAGGATAATGAAATGGAATTTCCTCCAACATAGACATCCAAAAAGAGAGGAAAAAAGATCTCTTCCCAGCTCAGTATTAGAAAAATATGTGGATGAATTCTTTTTCATTATGCAATATTGAAAAATTAGTTGATAAGATATATTCCTACCTATAACAAGTAAACTTCTCTTTAATATTCCAAATTTTTCTTGAACAGATTCCTGTAGTGCGCATCATTTATCAGAAAACTTTTTAACTAATATGTAAACCTCTTTTGTCAGGTACATTATATTGCTTGTAACATTATTTTGAGTAGCTCAACTTAATAATGGAAAACAACATGTCAATACAACCTAAATTTCTTTATTATGTTTCTAAATATCTGTATCTGCATATTTTAGTAGTCTTATCAAATATATTATAGCTTTACTCAATACTGATTGCTTTTATCTTGTCAGAAAGTAAACTATAAATCATCTGTGTTTTTCAACGTTCCAGTTCAGAAGCTTTAAAAAGAGTCTTCCAACTGTATGGAATGACAATTTTTTCCAGTATTATATCATCCACATTTCAATCCTCTTGGAAGTTATTTGTACATGTAAATATCCCCCCCACCCCTTTCCAAACTGGAATGTAATCTGTTATGCTAGATGGTGATATGTTACTGACAATGCAATTATTTATGATTTCTATATCCCAGCTGTTGTGAATGTGTGTGGTGAAGCAGTTGTTTCAAGAAACATGAACAAAATCAGACTGTAATGAATGTTTCTGTTATAGATCAAGGGCTGCTGTAGCCTTCCAGATCAATGTGATTTCTGAGAATGCCTGAGAATCACTGAATGGAGGGAAAATTAAAGAAAAAATCAAAATTTCCCTTCAAATTTTGTAACTGTGCTAAGATATCAGGCTCCAAGCACAGCCATAACAAGCAATTGACTTGGTCTGTAGATAGTAGTCTAGTGTAAAATATTTCTCTGTGATTTTGTTAGTATAAATTCCTTGTCTTTGTTCTATGCCAACTTTCATCTCGGGTACCTGTAGCAGGATGCTCTACCTAGAATGGGGTAAACCAACTCAAACAGTGTCCTCTCTATTGTCAAATCTACCAGTGACGAATGGAAGAGAGGGCATCATGTATTTTTTGGTGTTGAAGAGTGCTGAAACCAATTTGACTCATCAATTCCAAAGTTAAACATCCTGACAGTGAGGTGAAGATCTGGTTGAACTGCTAAAATACCCAGAAAAAGGACCAAACAAGTGATATTGATGTTAACTTATCTAAACCCACTGAGCTGACACAGATGACCTGGAGACATGTGACTGACAGCCATTCAGTTTTTACTACAAAGTATATAATAAAAAATCCCACTTTTTAACAACAGGGTCTTGTACCATACCCTTCTTGGGGTGTGTGTCAAGATTTCTTTCTTGAATAGGGACACCCTCTCAACGTGTCTGAGCAAAAGAAATTTGCCCACAGTAGTGGGTAAGAGTAACATCAATTTAGCTTTTAAACAATTGCTTTAATATAATTGCTTCAATATGGTTTAGAAGGCATGTACTATCTATAATAGTAGTTATAGCTCCTATACTGTTTAATAAATAATTGTGATTAAGTATTTTTGTTTATTCACTGTCATAATAAATGTTTGTATTTATATAAATATATCAGGTTTTACATCCTTTGGATGGACTAGCTGTGTAAAAGTTCAACTATATCTGTATAATCCTTTAGACATAAACCTTTGGCAAAGTGTGGGGCTAAGGTTGGATGCAGCCACACCTGGGCTGCTCTCTGAGAAGGAGTTCAGAAAGCAAAACACTGAATATTCTATCTGAATATTCTGAACTTTCAGGAACAGCCTCAACTGACTATTGAGAGTATCTTACTTATCTACAACCTAGTCTGTTTTAGAACAGCAACCCCCTTGGGGAGTCTTTGGGATAAACAGATTAGATTCTCCATTCAGATTGCTAATTGATAATTGAAGCATGCAGATTATGTTTAACAATTTGTTCAGGCACAGCATGAACTACCTGGGTGAATCTCCAACTCCATAACAGTCCAAGGTGGACAACATGAAGATGGAAGGAGTTCATTAAACCTATCTCTCCAGTCAATCCTTTGGTTCGTCTGTGCAGAAGGAGGAGCAGTGGAGTTCCTGGACCACCCAGGGAACTCATGACTAAATCCACTGTGTGTGCACGCAGGCACAGCCCTGACACTCAGCCCCATTATAACTACAGGCCAGCTATGGGACAACTGAATTTTTCTGTTGTGGTTGCCATATAAACCACACAGCATTTGTCACGTGGGATTGAGTACGGAGATGGTAAAGGGACATTCCTCCTCAGGAATTTATCATTCCTCATCTGAAAGAATTCAACTTTTCTACACTCCTGAAAATCCTGGAGGTGTCTCTGAATTTGAGGATTCGCTGGGCCCCTTGGAAGCATTCATCACCTCACTTGTATTTTTTTCTGCTATTTTTTTGTTTATATCTTGCACCTATTATAATTCTGGTTTAAATTCTAGACTCTAAATCACCATGCAGTGTTGGGACATAGCACATTAAACCAACCCACCAAACACAAACCAAAGCAAAATCACAGAGCTGCCCACATATAGAGCTAGTAGAAGAATTACTCCCCCAAAAGAATGAGACATTGTCAGATGTCCTTAACTGAAACTGTCTATGAGGATCTGAATTGACATAAGGGGAAAGTAATTTGTCCACCTTGTGCATAATTGAGCATTAGCACGTGTTGTTCAGAGACATACTGTAGAATATCTCTCCTTGGAGGTTTTTACAGCCCTCCTAAGCAATTGGCTCCATTCAGTGTTGACTATTCTGCATAAAAGACTGGATGTGAGGATCTCTGCAAATCTCTTCTGAGCTGATTTATTCTATGATTCTGTGATTCTATGAGAGCTGGGAAAAGAGACAAAGGAAGCAAGGAGATAGCCATCTGAAGATACAGAAAAAATATTTTTTAATATTTTGAATCTTAACTTTTAATTCCTCTTTTTTTAAATTTCAAAGTGGGAGCAAATATCTGTGTGAATTTTCTGTTATAGTAAACATTTACTATTAGCTATAATATTGTATGTAAGGCTTCTTTTATATTATCTGAGACTTGGTTTAGTCCTTTTTAGAGTACATATCCATAATGTACACAATGTAATTTGCTCAAGATAAAAAAAAAAATGAAAATTAAGAACATTCATCAAAAACAACAAAAAAACCAGCCCTAGGAAATAGGAATAATATGGTGAAAATTTAGACCTTTGTTTACTTTACCTTGGTAGCTATAGGACTATAGCAGTTTTTTTCACAAGCAGTTTCCATGTAATAGAGTCACTTCTTCAGAAAATCTAGAATAACATTATGGTGAATCTAGTTCAAAAGGGACTTTTTTATCTACTTTACAGGACAAGATCAGGTCCATAAATCATAGCAACTCTAGTCTGAAGGGAAAAAAGATTTTTCCAATGTCATACACATTCCTAATAGAATGAATTGCCTAAGGAAGGTATTTATGAAAACACTAACCAAAAGTGTGAGCCAGAAGAAATCTTGTGCTGAAATTGGAGTAATATATCAAAGTGACAGAAATAAGACAGTGGGGTTTCTTTTAATCAGTGAGTTCTGTGTAATTAAACGTGGAGTAAGCAAAGAGACTTTTACTGAAAATAAATTAAAATATAGAGGTGTTTACATGTTTGCTTTCACACACCTTCAGTAAGAATGAAAAATAAAATTACAAGGAAGACAAAAACATATAAGTTTTCTTCATGGATGAAGCACAATGCTACAGCTTTGTTCAGTGCATGTTGTTAGAACCAGTCAATGCTCTTTAAATTAGGAATTCTCTGGTTAAAAACCAAAACAAGGTAGAGAGGCTGCACATCATTTCATTTCTGAGATCACCTAAGACAGAAGCAGAGTCACAAAGAGCTGTGAATGTTCCCATGTATTTGATAATTATGGTGCAGTTCACTGGCAAAACTCAGCATGGAAAATTCATAGAATATTTCTGTTATCCTTGAAACTCAGCAACAAATATGAGGGAAAAGTAATTTTTGGCATAGTGTTAAAAATGCCACGCTCCAAATCATTGCCTTAAAAACTGAACAGTTCAGTCATGGGAGTTAAAAGACATGGCAGGATGACAAGCACTGCAGCATGCGGGTAAAATAGATGTCTGTTATTTTATAGCATTCTGCCGTGAAGCAATCGCTGGATTTGAGGGTGTTTCAAATAAAATCTCTTGAACTGATATGCAGTGTAGAAAGTTGATTTATGTAATGAGTTCAATGGGATATTCAGGTTTCTATTGCTGCTAAAACAAAGAAAACCCAGAAAAGACATTTCTATATTCAATAAAAATTCAACTTTCATGAGATCCTAAGAATACAAACCACCTTGACATATGCCTGGCCCTGAAATGCCATCTGATTTCCATGAATGTCTGAATATATCTCACTTCATATTCTACTATTCTTCTAAGGGCGATCATTAAACCCTCTCAAAACAATTTCTGTCAAAATTCAGGACTCTGTGTTCAGTGTAAATTCCCAAGTCAATATGTAAATATCCTGAAGACTAACTGCAAGATTTAACTCCTCCTATTCTAGCTTGCTTACGGTGAAGACAGCCTTCTTCAGTGCTCCTCAATAACCTTCACCTTTCCTAAGTTTATACCTTTGCAGCTGTCTGTCTCAATTCCCCGCAACGGCTTGAATAACAATTGCAAAAGAGAAGGGAAATATGCAAAATTTTCATGCAGATTCATAGGTAGGAAAGCAAATATTTTAGTGCCATCTCCCAAGGGCTGAAGTCTTTCACCTTTGTTTATCTCTTAGCTTTGTATGCTGACTGAGAAACAATGGTGAGAATGTGAGATAATACATAAATATAAGCTAGGATCAGCCTGGAAAACTGGCAACAACATTCTCTATTCAGATAGATGTTTAGAGCATTGTTGTTTCAGGAAGTCAGCAGTGATGGATGCTTCTGATTAACATCTAGCCTGATGCTCTGATCTGCTAAAGAAAGCTGTAGACTTGCACTAGGATGTTTTCAGCCTTTGTCTATCTCAAAGCAAACTATGCAGCTCCCAGAGAAGAACCATGAAGTTTATATCCCACTGGATTAAAAATGCCTTGGGAATGCTCCAGAATGTAAAGCTGTGTGTATCCTCCCATTTGTTCCTTGAAATCTTTATAACTGAGCAAATCCACCAGCTGGTGTGCATAAAGCACAGATATAGTGCCCAGTCTCTTTGGAGTACTATGTACCAGAATTTTTCACGGATTGCGGTTTTAGGACACTTTCTTTAAAGGAAAAATCCTATTACCTGGTGTAAAAACTTATGATTTTCCAAGTATGAGAAGCAACATCTGCTCTTACAAGCACAGATATCTGAACTTCATTAATCCTCTACATCTCCTCTGGGTGTATTTGAAGAATGCTGAAATAAAACTTTTACAGCCTTTATTTAAGAGAATTCTACCCCATCAGGAAATTCTATCACCAAGTTTGGAGCATGTTGCCCTTTATATTAAGATCTATGAGCAAAATAGTAAAATTTTTTGCCTTGATTTGAAGGCAGTGTGGTCAGGTCTGTCAATAGTGCTGGAAACGGTGCGTTTTTATTTATGTGAATATCAGTGGGAGTTGAACATTTTAAGAATTATATTCTGTACCTCAGATATTACTATAGGTTTATATTATAGCTTGAGTCACCACTGTGAATCATCGTAACTTTTTGTTTTCACCTGTGCACTTCCCACAGCAAGTTATTTATAGCACTCAAGCCTGCATTTAGGTTATTGTTTGACAGCTTTGTACTCAGATTTTTTGTATTGCTGTTGTACATGTAGGTTTGCAGAACTTCATCCACAATTTACATCCTGAGTGGAATTGTCCTAGATGAAAGGACTTCAGCTGAATTTAACTATGAATCAGATGTAATAGCCTGGGAAAGTCTTCGACGTTATCTTAAGACTAGAATGATAATGTGGTACTTATGGGCAATAGTGCATTTTTGTATGAACAGGAACAAAAGCTGTCTCACCAGAAAGTACAGTTTTATACTATGATTGGAAGCCACAAGGGAATCAGGATGTCTCTCTCTATTTACTTTGGAATCACCTTCTCTGCAAACACAGACACAACAAAAAGCCACCATCTGGTCAGAGATGCCTACTAACAGCCCCAAGAGAATTGCCTACCTAACCTGACTAAGACTACCAAAAGTCCAAAGCCCCATATTATACATTATGTGTTTAGCCCTTAGTGGCAGGACCAGGACTGAAATGGAGAAATGAAAATAAAGCAATAGGAGAAAAGCAAACACGATGATTTATGGGCTTGATGTGTTAGATGGTCAAAAACTCACAGATTTCCTTGAATTTTATTGGCAATAACATTCAAAACATATATTTCAATACCTTGATTTTTACCCTTTTAATATCTGCTTTTAATCTACAGAGTTTTTTTCTTAAGGAAACGTTCTGTTTGTCTTAGTATGTCTACTAGTGGGATGTTTCTGCTTAATTGATCAACTTAATGTCATATTTATATTCCTAATTCTAATTTTTATTTAAAATTATATTGATAGGAAAATTCATGACTCCAAGATGTTTCTGTAGCACCACTATAGCTCATAGATATACTTTTAAACTTCAAATCTGGTTAGAAGCATTTTAAAGCTGTGAAACATATACAATGTCTTCATTGTTTTCTGCTGTTTCTCCAGGTAGTAATATTATATTGACACATCATGCAAGAGACATGTAAAAGGTGCTAGCTTTGCTTAAATAATAGGAAAAAAATATTCTCCATCAGAACTTCATCCTAAACCTATTTTTTAAAAGAAATTTTATTAAACTCAGTTGACTTTCACTAAGAAATAGTACACTGTAAAAAAGCCTCTAAAAGCTTGTTTTCATTAACTGTCATATTCATCAACAAAGGAAGACCTTGCAGAATATATTACCATCACAAATTATGTGGGAGGCTTTTCGAATGTTTAAGGAAGGCAAGGTCTTCTTTACTTAACAAAGACAGCTTATGTACATTTTCATACAAAGAACATAAAAACATAGATAAAGCGGAAAGAAACCTCCTTCATTGTTAGAGAGTTCATGATCTCTTATTTGTTTAGGCAAGTCTCTGTGTTTCCTTAACATAGAAAGATTAATATTTCTTTTTTATCTTGCTGGTGTAGTAAAGGAGAGAAGAAGCAAAAATTATCAGTGGGATTCAAAACTTTATTTAGAAAAAATAGCTTCCATATCACAATTCAGAACTTTGATAAAGAAGTGTTCAGAAGAGGATGGTGGGATGAAGTCCCTATGCTGATGTCTACTGCTTTATCTGAATTATTATCATCATAACTTTTGATAAAATATTGTGGAGATCAGGATTTAGGAAGTTCTTGGAGGAGAGAAAGGGTATAAAATTTTCTGACAATGCCCTCCCTTTAAGCTTTAAATTTGGGACTTTTTTCTAATGTTTTTCATCAACAGCACAATTGATTAATAAAAACTATTTTTATAAAATTTTCAGCATAAATATTTTGAACAGACATATTTGCAGCACACAGACTACTTTGTGTCTTAAAATGACTATAAACTTTTTCTGTGTGACATTATTCTGTTTGAAATTTTAAGATGCAGCTCACTACCTACAGTTACCTGTCAGATCTTGTGCACTGGAATGAGTTTAGTTTGTATTCCACCTTCAAAGATGGAGCTTCTGATGCAGAGAATTGTATCACTATGGACTCGTGCAGTTGTGTAAACCCGGACAAAGGGGTTTGTGTTCTTCAGCATGGCAATAACTTGGTTATTTTATCACAGAGCTGCTTAGCTTTTCTTTCCAAAGGCTTTGCCTCTTCGAGGGTAAATTCAGACTCCTTTTTTCCATGGTTTTCACATCAACAACTTTTCTCTAATTGGGTCCTTTATAGTTTCTTTCCAGTCTGCCATTTGTCATCACAAAATCAGGAAAAAAGAGTAGATTAATTGCAGTGCCTGCTCTTGACTTATGGCTTATCCAGTTCATTGCACCAGTAAGTAATTCCCACAGAGTATTCATGGAGTAAAGCTACACATTTTATGAGGCCACTTTCTCACATTCCTTTAAAAATATCCGTTATCAGATTGCTTACTTATGTTATTTTTTCTTGGTATAGACCTCAATAATTTCTACATGTTTTATTGTATTTTAGGAAAATGTCTTCAAGTACAATCTAAGCACAAAAGTGTGTCCATGCAGATTTTCACATTCCCCAGTGCTTTATGTTAATATATATAAATACACATCTTGAGATTGCATGAGATCAATTTTAAATATAAGGCAATACAGGAATGGTTCACAGCAACTGTATTGGGGTTTTGAGGTGCTTTGATTCTTGTAATATAATTCTTGATGTAATTATAAGAGTTTATTATTAATCTGGTGGAAAGTTTTGTTCCCACATAACCTTTATTACTTCCCTTTTCCTATGGTAAAAGAATGCATAATAATTTCCTTTTAGTTATTGCCCTCTCTGATCTGACCTTCAAATGTCAGACTTTCTGCTTTTTGATCATGCATATAATATGCACTTTGACTCACTTATGTGAAGCTATATAGGACAAAGGTCCTGTCATGATTCAAGCTTTGAGTGAAGTAATCTTATTATATCTATCATTTACATTGAAAGAGCAGATATTTCATCCAAACTTAGCATGCTTCCTACTGATGTAAAATAGAAGTGACAGAAACAGGAAAAAAAAAAGACAGCTTAAAGCACGAAACAAACGTAATGTATGCTCCTTTTCAGACGCTACTGCTCGAGCAAAATCATATTGGATTGTTTAGGAGCTAAAGTAATTGTCTTCCAAGTACACTTCAGTCTTTAGGCTATATTGTATTTCATGCTACAAGTGTTTTCAGAAATGGCACAATGCTTGCAAAATGCACTTAGTGCCATTAATCTCTCTAATTATTGTGTGACTGCATAAAAAGCCAAAACATTTTCTTCCTTGTGTAATTATTTAACACCAATGACTGCAAATTATGAGGCATCAGGTGTTTTTAATTTACTTAATTATCAGTTGAATTTCTCTGTATCAGTTGAAAGTTTTATATAACCTAGTAAAAATGTCATTTCTTCCCCGGGTAGGTCAGCATAATGTTGTTTCTGATTTTGAAAACTGGAAGACATTCAAGATAGATGGTTCACAGAGGAACTTTATGTAGAAAATAATTATTTTTAAGGTATTGAGCATTTTCAAAAACAGTGAAGTCTGTATAGAACTCTCTAAATGAGAAAAATAAATATGAAGGTCTTAGAAACCTCACTTTCTCTATCTATTTACCTGCCTAGATCAGAAATTGCACACTTTACTGAAGTCAAATGAGTAACATAGATGCAACATGGTTGTGAATGAAACCAAATTCTTGCAATATTTGATTTTGTTTGTATTTGATTTATTACTATTACTTCCCTTAAAATTTCTTTACAAGAAATTTTACAAGAATTTTAATGTGTTCCATGAAATCTTGAAAAATATTATTTCTTTCATCATGATACTGAATCACATTCAAGAGCTTTCAAAAGAAAGTATTCTTATGGGTAAGAAACAACCCCTGAAGTTACATGAAAAGTAATGAATTTTCTCCTTATTGGCAGAAAAAAAAAGAAAAAAAAATTCCAACTCCAGCTGCTAGGAAGATTTTCCACTTACCTTTTTGACATACAGCAATTGTGTTTATTTTGTTCTACATAATTTATACAGCTTTTCTATGGAAAATTTATCTCAAATAAAAGTTCTTCAGTCTCATCAAGCTTTACACACTGTAAGTACCCAACAAATGAAATTACTAAGTAAAAACATGTTTAGTTTTTTGGGTTTATTTATTCATATAGGCTATAAGATATATTGAGAGCCGTAGCACCTGAGACTACATGATGGGATAGAAATGCCAGTCCTTGAATGATTCCAGGTCATTTCCATATGGGATGGAATCTGGGCTCTTCGCCATTAGATGAAATTAATATTTTTATTTTCTAGTGAAACCAACATGTCCAGGCTGTTTCAGTGTGCTTTTGGGAATCTCATGCTGAGGATGCCTGCAACTCAAGGACTGAGGAGTACCACACAATTCCCAATAGTCTCTGGTTTTGTGTAACTAACTGGTGCAGGACAGGATGTCACAAGAATCTCCTCCCAGCATTATAGCCAACTGATCTAATGAGAACGGGTCTCTCCAACCTGCTTTCTCAGAGAATTTATTGTTGGTCTGTCTCTTCTATCTTGGAAATTTTTAACCAGAAAATGTTAGTAGACTTGGCTCTTTCTATCACTTACTCTTTTAAACAGAAAGATTTTTAAAAGAAGGGGAGGAAAAGAATAACTATTTATTAAGAAACTAGCTTATTTTGAAAGCATTGTGTATAACTTTTCACTATTGCAGTCTTTATTCCTCATGTTGTTAAACATTTTTCATTTATATTACTTCCACTAATTACATGCTTGGATTAATGGTTTTCATTAAGAATTATTATTAAAGTTTTGTGAATGATGATTGATTCCTTTTTCTCTTAGGAAGGAAACTCTGATGAATTTTATCTGAATTTTTGCAATCTTTTGAAAGGCATGTGAGTGACTGTATCATAATAGACATGCCATTACTCAGTTTGTGGAAAATTTGTGCTTGGGGAGGACTGTGATACCCCTGTGGTTTAAGATTTCCCAGAAATAATAAGCTTGTAGGCAAGAAAGACTATGTAATTAGTGCTTTTGTCAGAAAGCTTTCTAGTGGAAGAATAACTTTAAGCTAAATGTAGGAGAAACAGACTCTAAATGTATGTCCTTAAACTAGAGTGAAAAGCTAGACTGCTTTAAAGGTTTTGTCCTTTCGAGGTATCCTGGCCAGGACATTTATTCCACCTTAAACTGGAGAGCTGAGTGTTTGAAGTAACAGGTGGAGATTCCTCTTTCAAAATTTTAAAAATAATCTGTTTTTTAAAATGGTATATAGGCATTTTACTATTGTCCTGATTTTAGGGTTAATTTTTGCAGTAGTCAGGAGGGGGCATGGCTAAAATGGGGAGGTTATTCTTTACTAGTTCAGGTCATTGTCAGGTGCAGAGAAGGGGGATTTGGGAAGCAGCATTCTTCCTGAATCACCTTCTCCTTCACTTTTGTTCTTAATATCATTGCCATTGCTCTTCCTTTTCTTATCTTATTGCTTTTTCCAGTAAATTATATCTTACCTTGTTATCTCAACCCATCATCTTTGTCTTTTTTGGCACCAATTCACCTCTCAGGCCACTCAAGGGCTGAGGTGAGGTGGAGGGGATGAAGATGGCAAGAGGCAGCAAGCAAGAGCCTTGCAGGGAGAACAAAATTGGGGAGTACTATTTCTTAACCATCAAAAAACTATGAAACAATCTAGCAAAACTTAGAAATAATGTATTACTACTGATCATATTTGTAAGCAATTCAGATATGAATCTTTAACTGGTTTTAAAAACAAAAAAACTAAAAAAAAAAAAAAAAAAAAAAAAAAAAAAAAAAAAAAAACAGAAAATTGTGAATAGCTGTTTTGGTATTTCTTCATGTTGATTCTTTTGAAGTTGCATGGATAAGGAGAGTTTATCTGTAGTTTAGGAGGCATTTTGCTACAATACTATATGTTAGTTTTCCCTTATCATCAACTGTGAGTTTCCTGCTTTCTTGAAATATGCATTCTGAGAAATAATGTGCTGATTTTTTTTCTCTACCTTTGGTAAACTACATATGGTAACTTTTTGAACTCTATCCTGTGACCTATCAGTTCTGGGAGACTATTACACAACTTCCCCTGCAACAAGATTGCTCATGTGCCAGGGAGAGCAGACCTTTGTATTCCTGCAGAGAAAAAGGATATCACTGACAGAAGTTTATCATGAAAGAAGCCAAGCTTTTTAAGGTACAAGGTGAATTATACAAGGAAAAAAACCCCAAAAACTATTGCTGAAAATCAGAGATATCGTATCTATTTTAGCTTGGCAAAAGAAGTCCAAGGGAACCACAGGTCCTAAGGCACACTTGCTTGTCGTGAGGTTTGCTGTTTGCAATATCCTGAACTAGAGCGGAAGGAGTGTTCCGGTGAGACTGCCAAGGGCTTCCCAAATCTGAGGCTACTGTTCATTTTGTCCATGTGAGTCCCTTCTGAGGGAGATCTGGGAAGAAATAGCTACAGTAGCCTGGAGACAAAGATAAGTACATGGATTGCCAAGCAGTGTTTCTCAGTTGTCCCACTGAAGAAACAGGACTCAAGTAGGAATGGATAGGTGAGATAGCAACTGCCTGGTGTCATGGGTGATGTCTTGGCTTTTTTAACCATAGGTCTTTCTTTGAGGAATGAGAACTGCCAGCAAGAGATGGAACTCACTAGACAGTAATGGCCTAAAAGCATATTTGCCCCAGTCTTGCTTGTGTGTTGTAGAGAATATTAAACCAAATACACTGAGAATGATGAGGACAGCTTGCAGGTAAATGAAATGGGACACTGCAATGGGAGTAAAAGGGCTTTTGGAAAGGATGAAACAAGTGTCAAAAGGCACTTCTGAAGTTCCTGCACACAAATGCACACAGCCTGGTAAGCCACCAGGAGGACCACATGTGGTGTGTGTGACTGAAAAACTAAGATGTGATTGCAGGAACTGAGATGAGGGCAGCCTGTGTGTCTGAAGGGCTGTGGTGGATTGATGTCTGGGTACAAGCTTCTTAGGAAGGACAGGGAACAGGGAAAAGGAGATGGGGTTGCCAGCGCACTAAGGAGCAGCTCAGATGTATGGAGGTTTTTAGCTATCCAAACAGGTGACAAACCTATTGAGGGTGTTGGGGTCAGAAGTAGAGAACAAAGCAACAAGGGCAACATTGCGGTGAGAATTTATTATGGACTGCCTGACCAAAGGGCACAGGTGAAAAAGTCATCTTTGTTGGGCTCAGATGACAAAACCTTTCCTTTGATATGCTACATGAGGCAATTTAAAGCAAACTCAGCCTGCAGCAGATGAAGAAATGAAGGGGTTAAGTTCAGCGCTTTATTTACTGCTGTTAGATAGGACAGACAGTAAAACTGCAAAATCAAAATGTATTAGAAAGTTCTATAATTCTTGGCAATTTTAATAAAATTGTTGTTTATTCATATTAATATGGTAACTTTCTTTGGAAGTAGGATGCTGGGATAATAAAGTTAATAATATAAAATGGTTTTACTTTATAAAAAGGGTATCAATGTCCTGTAAGTAGTTTTTTTCTTCCCATGCCAATTTTTGTAGAGCATTAACACAACCACTGGACAGTTAAGTCATTCATTATTCTAGTCTTACATCACTCCATTGCTGATGAGAAAAGGTTCACTTTCTTAAGCTCTGAACTTTCCATTTCCTTATTAAATAAAGCAGAAACTTCAACTTCACTAATGCAAGCAATATTTATGGTATTATATTCCCAGGGATTTTGCATAAATGATGACTGACATTTGGAGATGCTAGCAAGTGGTTAGATCTCAAATTAGATAAGATTAACTTGTATTAGCTAGAAATTATGTCACATATTGACCTCCTAATCCTATGCATTGAATAAATCAAAACAAATATTCCATTCCTGCTCTAAAAAATGTAGTACAAGAAGTAGATATAACAGGCATATATACACCTTGAAAATGAAATAAAAAAATTCTATAATTAAGTAACACCTTGAGGAGGTCTATCTAATTTTTTAAATTATTTGAAACATTTGTCTGTTATCTGCATTAAGTGCATTACATTTTGAAATGCTATGCTCTTTTAACAAGTCAAGTGTGTATTTTTTCTGTGTCCCTCCCATTACAACATTGTTCCTGCTTTCCCAGTAGACTAGTTGAAGAAGCTAAAAAGTTGTTATCTTTTAAACAAATGTTATAATGCTCTCTATTTGACTATATTTTTGTTTAGTTTGGTCTCTTGGGTGTGGGATCTCAGCACCTCAGGACTGAGGTGCAGAGTGACCGAGACCACCCTTGGGGGGCTCGGGAGTCCTGGAATGTTGCCAGAAGTGTCTGGTGGCTGGACTTTGATCCTACACGGGAGACGACACCTGTATGAGGATGGGAGGATTTCACTGGGGTAAATGGTGAAGGGATAAGTTAATTAGAGTGTGAGACACAGGGTTTAGGATTTCTGTACAGGGGGTCTAAAGAAGTAAGATGGAGGAATTGGGGCGTGTCCTGTCCTTCTTCTTCTTCTTCTTGGCCTCCACCTTCTGTGGTGATGTTGGCACTTTGGGATTGGTTATTACTAAAAGTGCACTGGTCAATAAGGGTAAAAGGCATTGGGGAAAATTGATAAATATTGTATACGTAATTTTGAGTATAAAGATAGGTGACCGCCCCGGGAGCTCGCAGTGTGCTCATGGCTGGCTGCTGTGCAGACCTCTGTCGGGCCGAGAGAAAATCTTTTAGATAAACAACGAATAAACACCGAGACCGAGAAAAAAACCTGAAGCCTCTTCTCGTCCTTTGAAGCGCGGGCTGCCCAAGGGCCCCGGGCCTTTCCAGGTCATTAAAACAGCCAAGAAACCGACACTTGGGAACAGAAAAGAGATATGAATCCTGAATAATTTGAGAGCCAAAGGCTTATAGAAATTATTTTACCACATTTATTAGGCTTTTGTTTTTATTTTTTAAAGCTTGTGCAGCAAATGAAATTAATTTTACCAAGCATAAAACGCATTAATAGGAAACCACAAAATTATTCCCATCTTGACTTTCTCTTGAAATGCATATACAATCTGTAATTCACTGATAAAGGTCTGTTGTTTAAAATTGCATTTCTATTACTTATTAAACCTTTACATTTGTAGAAAAATAGAAACTCTTCTGTTAATGTATTAATTTTAACATAAAAAATTACATGCTGGATAATTTTCAGTTTTTAGAGTGTGCCACTTTGAAGCAGAGCCTTCAATATATTTAACAATTAAATTTAAAGATAAATGCTTATATCCTTACAGGGATGCAATGCCATGGGAACTGGGCTGTAATAGAAAAGGCAAAAAATGGTTATTATGAAAATGCTAGAAATGCCATCTGAGTTAAAGCAGTGGTGCCTACCATGGTGTTTCCCCTCTGGCACCTATAGTGGGAAGGAGATGGCAACAGTGTGATGAACACCAACAGCGTCACAGTAAACAACAGGAGCCTGGCCAGCAGCCTCATAGCTCCAGAGCCTGCGTCAGGCATTATCATTCCCTTTGGAAAACTCAGCTCTCTGAACCGGTGCTGAGCTTTCAAGCTACTGCAATTACTATGCCCTGTTTTTTAGAAAAGCCAGTTTTGTCTTATATTAATATTCAAAATAAACTGTATTAATTTGGTTGAAAGCTGGGGGTTCAGGGACCAGTTAACAATCAGTTCAGATATTCCTGTCTCAAGGGTGGTACTACTGCTTGGAAGGGTTCGACACTTGGACGTTATATTGGTAATATCCTTTAACATTTCTCAGGAATCTGGGCTAAGCCTTTTCAAGAATGCAGCCAGCTGTTAATGCATTAGTATTTATCTTTCATAATCTTCATACTAGCTTGTTTGTCCTACTACTTGTTGTTCAGGACAAACTGTTATTCATACAGGATTAATGATAAAGTGATGTCGAGGTGACAATTTATAATCCATAAAGAAGGTTGCTTTTGTTATTAAAAATGACAATATAATCTACAAAAATAAAAGTACGTAAAAGCAACAGAAAAACTATATGAGTGTATGAACCAAAAACTCCTTAATGGAGTTTTTAAGATGAAGAAAGTGCATTTTTTAATAGTTTCAAAAACACCCTTCAAATTTGTTCCCACATGTTAATAGTAATTTGTGTACAAATGCCTATCTCTTTTCTAAGACAGAGTCTGCCTGAAGCTTACTTTGAAACCTGGGGGTTTTCGCTCCTCGGTTGTGTGTATTTTATTAGAAAGTTTCATGTGGAGAGGCAGATATATTTTGCAATTTCATTTTTGATTGTTTATTGGAACAAACTCATCATTTTCTGATGGTTGATGTGCTTTGAATCAACAAGAAGATTAAAACTAAATTTCATTGTCAAAGTCTTGTGCTTTCCAGATGCCAGACATGTTTTGAACAAAAACCAGAACCAAAGTAAACTTTTTGGCTACGACTTGTCAGAGAAAGCCTTTACAGAATCATTTAGGAATTATTGCTTTTAAAAAGCTGTTTGAAAAGCAGAATTTTTCATTAAATTCTTCCATTAAATACTTTATTTTTAACAAACACAGACTTTCCCAAGTGCACTTTCTATCTCTGTTAAGGGATTACATTTGCAATCAACACAGGTAAAGTAACAAGCATTAACTAAACAACATTAAATAAGGAGGGATATAAAATTTAAGAGAGATTTATTTTTAAATCATGATTTTCTATCAGTTGGATGTAGTAAAGGGTCTGGGGGGAATTTCAATATAGAATTCCAACTGTTAGATAGGAAGAAGCACTCTAAATCTAGAGTGTCTAAATTGTCATCTAGAAAACAAACCCACAGTCACTTATTAGGCTGTTTTATGCTGGGGTTAGTTTGGATTTTTTAACTAAGTGTACACTCAGCTATCTGCGTTTTTTTCTTTTTTCTGAATTTTTTGTTTAGGATGTATTTCCTGGCTCTCTGAAAATTCCCCTTCCTTTTTCCTCTCCCCTCTCTTTAATTAGACCCTCAGAATAGGAAAATGATATGCTGCTATTGTCCAAAGTAGGGCTGCCACCTAATAGGGGAATAATAATTGTCAAGATGATGCTGTGAGTGTTCCTTAGCATACTGTGGAAGAGTGCATATCTAGGATTAGTGAAATAAAGCAGCAGTTAATTACATTTTTTTTAACCCAGCCTCCTTTCTACTTGCATTAATCCAGATGTAAAGCTTAAAGTGCATTGATTTGTTTTGTGAACAGTGTTGTCATTTCAGTGGTGTTCATTTCAGCTGGGATTGTCCTTAGTTGCTGATGGCTTTTTAATGTTTTAATTATCAACTGTTTGCTGGTTACTGTCACAGACTGCCATGTAATAGAGTGCATTTAATCTTCATATTTGTATGCAGTGGAGACCACTCCAATAGGCATTAACATTTTGCAGCTTTGTTCTTGTCTTAAAGGAGTTATTATCTATTAGCTCACACCCTGTTCCCTTACTTGTGTGCTTCTATTTTTTTCCAATTTTTCCTATTGTCCAAAGCATCACAAGCAATTGGTCCTTGCTTCTCCCAAGAACTTATTTCTCTCTGCAACCTTGCCTTTCTATATTGATTATATGCCACTGGCACAGTAAACTGCTGTCTACAGTGGAAGATTTGAATGTACAGACAAATTAATTAATATAAGCTAGACTTGGACTGGTATTGTGTGGTTGGGAAACAAAATCAGCAGCAATTGACCTTGTCTTAATCTCTTGAGGCTTCCTTTGCAACTGATGAAGGAAGGAGAACAGACACAAGTCCCACAGCAATTTCAAAGCCATGGGCTCCCTCTCTCTGTCTTCATTCCTTCACTCACTTTCAGGAAAGCATGCAAATTAGTTTCCAGCTGAGATCTGCATTTACAGCCACCTCACACACTGCTCAAAGGACTGGAGATCCTCCTTGAGCTGAGGAAGAACTTTTCCTTCTCTCCCTCCTTTCCCCCCTCCCTATGTCCCTCCTGTCCTCCTTGTACTCTTTGCTCTGCATAGATCAGCAATCCCATGGAAGCAATAGCCCTAGACTCTTACACTTAGGACATAAAAGCTAAATTTGGTTTTTTGTTCTTTTTTTTTTTTTTAATTGGTGTTTTCTACCCTTTCATGCTGTTTCATACCCATCTTCTTTCTTTCATATCTGATGGAAACATTAAAAAAAAGCCCACTTGTTAAATCTCTTTTTGATCACTTGGGAGAAACACTGTTTCTGCACTCAGGACACAATTAAATACCCACCTCCATACTGACACAGGCTTAAATCTCTGGCTGCTCTCCTGAAATTCATAGGAATTCGACTGTGTTTGATTTTTCTAATTTTTGATGAGGTAGTCCTGCCAACAACACCTTTTATTTAGATTTGTGTTTATAATAATTTATCCTCTTACACTCAAATTTTTATGGTGGGTCAAAGGGCAGATACTGCATATATGGAGCTAGAAGTGTTTTGGCTGTTTTAAAGTAGTAATTTTGTAATTATATACTAAAAATTCAATGTATTTAAATCCTGCTACTATGATGCCTTTTCTGTCAGGCAACAAGTGCCCTTTTTATTTACCTCTACAGATGTAGGTCCTGGGCTTCATTTGACATATCTGTGTTGGGATCTGGAGGCTCAGACTCACACACAAAGGTGAAATAGAACAATCACTTGAAGTTCTCCAAATATTTCTGTAGCATTCAAGGCTTCAAAATTTGATCATGGAACCTGTATCCACACACATATAGTGACATTTTTTCAAAAATAAATAGATTTCCAAGTCTGATCATTTACCTGGAGTGCAAAGCAGTACCTTGATTACTTGTGTGTGGCACAAAAATGTTCAGAGTCTGTGAGCCACAATCCTTCCCTGGAGTCAATGGAAATTCTGAGCACTGAAATGTAAAAAGAATTGATCAGTCTATTGGCTTAGCATGCCCCTGACCTACTATCTAACATTTATATTAATGAAGGCTGACTAGTTGCTTTAACCCAAAGATGTGTTTGCTTTTAAGTAATTTGCAAATAGTGCCCACACATTTTAGGAGTGCAACACAGAAAAGGAAAAGTCTATTTCTGGATCTCTACTTCTTTGAACTGTTCTGCCACTGCCATCTGTGGTTTGCGCATTGGGATTTCAGAACTCGGCAGTTCTGATAGGGATAGCTTTCTTCTCTGCTGGCCATCTGTCACAGGTGCAGGCACCAGAACACATAATATTAATTTTACAGATTAAAGCTGCAGTTGGACTAGCATGCTTGTTCATTACTGTCTGCTTTGGGTCCATGTCTTTCTTTTTTTCCTTTTTTGGGTGACATTCAGAAATGAGCTTGTGAATCTCAGTGTAGTCTCTGGGAAAAAAAATAAATAAAGAAGGAAAATGTTACATTAGGTTCCCATTGATTTATGAAGCCGAAATGTTTGCAGGAAGAAGTCTTGAACAGCTTGTTTGTTCAGCTCAGCAGCAGGGACAGCCTGCAGATGATTAGTTCCACTCATGCCCATATGTGTCATGGCAGTAAATACTGATTATTACAAATGGTTTGTAAGAGATTAGGCTAATTGAAAAAAAGTCAAAAACAAATGTATGTTGGTGGCTTTAAAATGTGTAAATAACAAGGGGTCTGCTTCCTGTTTGCATCATTACTTTTAAAGGGAGCAAAGTTATGCAAATACATGCAAAATCTCTCTAGGGTGTTACTGGTTATCATGTGTCACAGATTTCAATTTTTACAACCTGTCTCTTTAAGGCAAAAAGAAAGGACCAGATTTCAAAAAATGCCACTATGGAGAGTTTAGTTCAAGCATGGCTTAAAGAAAAAGGCCATGAAGGCATACAGTTGAGAGAACAGTAAAAGGTAGTTGCAAAGCAGTTCCAAAAGCAGTTCCCAGGCTGATTTCTATAAACAATTAGGCTCTCTCATGCATCACTTTATAAACAATAAGGTTCTCAGACAGTCTTCCCATAACAAGCAAAACACCCTCTCTGGGAAAAGATGGCACCCTGGGAACAGATATGGAAGTTTTGGGAACCTTTCATATCACAGTGGGAACACTGCTTCTGTTTTTAAAAAACAATCATAGGTATTGTAAAACAAAAGGAGTGGTTAGAGTTTTCTCTGTTAGCCTATCGTGAGCTTGGATTTTGGAATATGCATGAAGTTCATTAACACTATTATACAAAGTGGCTGATCGATCAATAAATCGGAGTTCGATGCATTAAAGGATGGTCGTCTCCCCCTCACTTCAATATGCCACGTACTAGAGAGACCTTGAGAATGTGACAGATTAATTTCATGGAGCTTTGAGGTTCCAAAATTGTATATTTATTCCATAATGGGACTAAAATCAAATGTGTTCCAATGCCTTTATTAAAATGGATGGCTGGAAAGAATGGTTTTGTTGCCCCTGTACAAGTCCAGTTCTAGTTCTCACTTCTGGCTAATATTTTCCATCTTTTCAGGATATAACAATTCAAAACAGATATAATTTCTTAGCGAATTGTGGGGTTTTTTCATGATTGCTGTGGTACTGCAAGCAAGCAATTGCTTTTTATGTTGCCAATTCAGCCACCACACAAACAGTGCAATCTGAGGTATATATGCAATTTATAAGAGTGCTTATAATGTAAAGGCTATACCTGATTTTGAGTCTTTAGGTCAAGGCCTCGCAGTGCAGACTGAAGTGCATAAACTGTAGAAATTTCCATTAAGAAGCTTAACAGTTTTATTAAGTATAATTACTATTCCACTCACGTCATCCTTCAGTCCTAATCAAGGGCTGAAATCCTCAGCAGGAAGTCATAGTAAGCTATGCCTTCCCGCTAAAATGCCTGAAGTTATCATCAGCTTTGTTAATATGAGGATCTTGCCTCATACACTTCAGGAGGATGTCTGAAGTGACAACAGGCCAGAAGTGTAACATTTCCTCTGAAAAAGTCTTTTGTGCACTCATTATCTTGGTTATTACCATCAGAAAATAGTAAAAAGCTGACTTTATTTTTTTTAAGAGCACCCTTTGAAACCTGAGTATTTATGTACTGCACCCTCCTTTGAGACACAAAGTGCATTTTAGTTCCTCTGCTTCAGAATTAAGGGGAACACACAGAGGTAATAACTGCTTGATTTTGCAGAGAGGAGCATCAAAATTTTCAGAGATGTACTCCTGCTCTTTCTCCATGAATTTAGCCAGAGAATTTGAAGACCAACAATAATACTTGAAAAATTTAGCATTAATTATTTAATCATGTCTCACGCTGTTGACCTGGTTGAATGAGAAGTTACAAATAAACTGATAACTATTTATTAAAGCTGCAAAATGATAATAAATAGATTAAGGTTCTGTGTGTTTGGAGTGTAGAACATAGAAGGCAGTGTGTAATGCCTATGATTATGTATTAGATCTACTAAAGATTACCAAAGCTCTTCTTTTGAAAAAAACCCAAAAAAAACCCAATGAAATATTCTCTGTAACTCTATTTATAAAGTCGTATTCAAGAAAAAAAGAAAGCAATATATAAATGAGTAAAAAAAAAAAACCCACCCAATTTTTAGGGTGAACAGAGAAAGATATCTTTATTTTATAAGATAAAACTGGGAGGATTTACCCTGTTCAGTCCAGAAAGAAAAATAGAAGTGTAGAGAGTAAAGGTCTGTTATCAGGAAGTACAGAAAGTTGCAGAATTGGCAAGATACAAGAAGAAAAATTAGCTCTTTATTCCAAACTACTGCTTCTAATGGAGAGGAAAGGGGTATCTAGAATATTTCTCAATGCTGTGATTTGTTTTTTATTTCTTAGGGAAGACAATAATGTTTTCTGTTTGTTTGAGATTTTTCTTTCTTTGATTTTGAAAGATTTTTAGTGTTTGGAAAGTTTGCTAACATCTTTCTGGCGCACTTGCAAATTCTATGAAAAACTTTGCATATGATCAACAAGTGCTTTTTTTTTTCCTGAGCTTTATTAAAACCTGTTTCAGAAGTGAGAGATGAGATTTTATTTCCCAGAAGACTTTCTTCACAAATTCACTATTCACTTTCTCAACAATATGCAATGGTTAGACAAGAGATTTGCAGCTGAATTTTTCTGTTCAAGGAGGTAAATGACTACAGAGGAAGATAGGACCTTTATGGTAAAGGTATGCTTGCCTGTGGGTCTCTCTTGTCGTGGAGATCAGATGGATATTTGTCTTTTATCATCTTAAAAGCTGAGATAAAACTGCTCTTTCCATGTGCTTAATATGTGATTGAGTGTTAGGGAAAGTCCTCAACTGTATAGCAATACAAGGGATGAAGCAAAAAAAAAATTATATTCTCTAAAGACTAACATTTCTAGCTGTGCATCTTCCTAATTCCATCTCCTATTGCCCTTTTATATCTGAAATGTTGCTTTCTGCCATAAGATAAATAAGCTAATCTCTGTAAATTAAAAAAAAAAAAAAAAGTATCAACTGCTCTTTTCCTCAATTCCAAAACATCAGACATTTTGACCCAGCTAATTTTTTTTTTTTTTTGGTTTTTTTTTTTTTGGTTTTTGGTTTTTGTTTTTTTTTTTTTTTTTTTTTTGGTTTTGGTTTTTTTTTTTTTTTTTTTTTTTTGTTTTGTGATTTCAGATAGAATGTTGTTTTGGGGTTTTTTTGGTCTGGTAGTGGCTGAGGGAATTTCCTTTTTTCCTGGCATAATCCTAGAATCATAGAATTCTGCTCCTCTCAGAACTATATAAACTATATAATATGACCAAGAGCACTGACCAGATGCTCCTTGAACTCTAAGAAATTTGGTGCCTGTTAGAATTCTGGATGATGAGAATTTTAGACTTTCTGTGCTGACACACTCTGACCCCCAACAGAGCATTTAACCTACTGCCATGGAGAAGGCTTCCAAAATAGATTGGTAGCACTGGGAATATGGGTGTGTGTAGTTTGATCAGAAGTGTGTAATATCATAGGATGGACAATGTTTTCCACAGGACGGAAAGGGTTTTAGAATATAAATAATATGAATAATATTAGTAATAGAATATTATAATAAAAATATAAGTAATATAAATAGAGCAAAATGGAGGTTTTAGGGTGGAGGCTGGTCCTTCTTCTTCACCTTCTTCTTCATGGGTTTGGGTGGTATTTTGTAATTGGACAGAAAAGTCTGCATTGCAGACTGTCATTAGTTATTGGGTTAAATTGCTATTTGTTTAGGGGGTTTTGGTGTTTTTTAATCCTACTTGTTGGTAATAAAGGCATTCCAAAAAGTATGAACTTCCTTTAATTCCTTCCCTTTTTTTTTTTCCACAAAAGTGAACTCTTTAGAAGGTGAAATGCAATGAACTCTTCTATTATACTTTGTGCAGTGCCAGCCTAGCTGGTACCATGTATGTAATAATTTGTGTCATGCAGGAAACCCATAGGAAAGAGTTTATTCCAGATTCTGAATATCTAGTGTAAAACAGTAAAGCAGAAGTTGCATCAACCATCAGCCAAACACATGTACATTGTCATCTCTTCTTCATCTCTGCAGCAGTCTTCAGCCAATCCTTGTTTTATGTCTGCATCCATTTTTCTGTTATCCATTCAATATCCAATAATTTCTAGACGGCTGTGTGCCCAGAATATTACTGTTGATTTTCCTGCAAATTAAGTTTCACTCATAGTGTAAACATGGGGGTTTGAACAATATAATCCTCTAGGAAGTTCTCAGACTATGACTCCTAAAATAAATTAGTATAGCTGAAACCCTTGGGTACTATGAAGAAAAAAATTTAATGTTTATAAAGTGCCTAACAGATGATTAACTGCTTATATGTCTACTCACAGCCTAGAGAGAGTTCAGTTATAATAAATAAGCAAGAAGTGGCTGTCTATTCCCAGATTTTTTATTTTTTTTTTTTTTTAACTGAGTTGAAGAGTGTACCTTCTATGTTTCAAGAGCTATCCTTCAAATAGTTCAGTTATTCCAACTGTTGGAGGGGCAACAAAGACTCAGACCTCATGGCATTTAGAAGTCATATTATCACTCATTACAATGATTATATGTATTTTTGAGATCAAGATCACCATGAACTTTCACTTACACTACAGCTTCAGGGATTTCACATCATTGCTTGAATTGAATCTAAAAATTTATCTGCTGCCTTCTTTCAATTCTTGTTCTTTCAAATAATGATTATTCTTTTTAAGTTAATTTAACTTGTAACGATACAGTATAGAAAAGATACTTATAAACTATGAATGGCCAACAATATTGGCCAGTGTTATATTTGACAGGATTAGTTATAAAAGGGAGAGAAACAACTTTATAAATTTTAGTGTAGGATAAATGCACAATTGCTAAAGTTTATTCCTTCTGGACAGATGTATACTTGTTGGTTGTGCTTCATAATAATTGTTGGGAGGAAAAGCAAAAGAGAAGTATTCATGTTTTACTATACTGTAGATATAATTAATTCATCTGAGCATCATTATCACTGAATAGTCCCAACTGTCTTCAAATGATATATCCCAGTGCACCATCTCTTTTCATCCTGTGTTTGATCTGCATGGTTAACTCTCCAGTAATATTTGGACTCCTACCATGTGTATCAGCTTAAAAATCAATGGAGATGTTGCAAGGGAGATGTTGCGTAAAAATTATGCCTCCTGACCAGCAACAGGACATATTGTTCTCAGTGACCTCTGCTGGTATCCAATGGCTGAATGAAAGAAATGGTCTGCCCCTAAAGTCTGCCAAGTTGATCTTGTCTTTGTGGTGAAATTTATGTGTTGATTTAGCTGCGATTTTTTTCTGAGCTGTGAGAAATTAAGGAACTCAGAAGCTATCAAGAGATGAATTTCCAAAAATTTTTAGTGTACCTTCACTGCTTAGCTACTTTTGGCTAAAAGATTCTGTGGTAGAAGTTAATGTAGTCATACCTATTTCTGACTTCTATAGATATTCTGTTTCAATTGCTGCAAATGACACAAAACTCATCTTTGGATACATCTGTGCAAAGGCCCTCTGCATGCTTGATACACTATATTGGCTAAAAGATCAAATTTTTAGGTCTATAAAATAAATTGTGTACAATATGTCTTGTTCAGCTCAAAATTTCTGTTTTCAAAACAGAAATTATCTCTGTCTTCTATGCAAGCTTTCAGCCCAAGCAAAATCTATGTCTGTGTCCAGGATGGAGCTTTAATTCCAATACCATGCTAAGAAGCCAACTTGCTATTACTCTTAGTAATAAAAGAGTCATATTTCTTTGTGGGAAACAGCTCCTTCAAAACACACTAAGAGTATAAACTCTTTATATGTGCAAGTACAAGGAAACAACTGGTTTGAGAAGACTCAGCTGGTTTGAGAATCAGCTCTCATTCTGTTTTTTGCATTGTTCTTGTAGGATTAATATCTTTCACCATCAGTCTTAGAAACAGATCGGGAAATGTAAAATATCATTAAAAATGTATCTGGTTTCTATGCTGATTCATCACTACCTGAGGCAACTGCTTACCACAGCATCCATCCTTCATTAAAATGGTTCCCATTCCAACATGCATAGACATTTTATAGCACTGAAAAAAAAAAGTTGTATCTTTGAATCAACACTTTCTACAATTGATTTAGTGGGCTTTTTGAAGAGTCAAATTGTTCTCTAGTCATCTTTCAAAGTCTTTTCTAGACTAATTTTATTTTATAGCTGTAGAAAATTATTGTGAATTGAGAAGTCAGCATTAAGAAAATCTATGCAGCAGCCCAAAAAAACAGGGTAGAAAGGAGATGCATTACAAATGTTTCTGTGTGGGCATAGAGAAGGAATTACCTGGAGAAAAGTCTGCCCTCTTCATCCCATATTAAAATACATTTCTGTCTTTGTTTCTCTTTTGTCCTCTCTGGATTTCCTTGCCTCTTACTCTTACTCTTCCAATCTCTACTTGATCTGCCAGCTCTCTGCCCTGGTCGACTTACTCTTTGTGCTCAGTTTAGCACCCTGTGCTCGTTGTTGTACTGCCAGACACTCAGTTGAGATAGCTGGAGAGGAGAACTGTAAGAGAGATCTCCAGAGGTGTATCTCCAATGCACAGCAGTGAGGGGAAGAGCCAAATGCAGAGGCTGGAGGAGTCTTCAGCCAGGGCCAGTCAACACCACTGGAATGTAATAATTATTGGAAAAAGAAAAATCCGCCTTGGTCAAATAGAACATGTAGAAAGACAAATACTGTGTCATTCTACTTTAAATAACTCCTTTTCTTTTTTCTTTTTTTTCTTTATTTCATAGCACACTTCATTAACATTCAATATTAGGTCAATATTATGCCAAAGGGAAAAGTGCGCACCTGGTAATTACTGTCCTATAAACCTAAATGCTAAAATTAATGTGGAAGATTTTAACACGAAGTCAGTAAAAGTCAAAGGCAATATAAATTACTATTTCTTAAGTAAACTAATAGTGGAAACTCAGAATGACATAATTCACCAAATTTACACAGTTCAGTTGAATATCTATCTCATTACAAAAAGGGACAGGAGTCTACTACAGCTAAAAATAATGATTAAAAAATAGGTCTCAAATTGCACTGGATGTCCATTCCATTTGTATAATCCATTGCTTCCTATGAGTCATCATTCCTTAATAATCAACAAGGAAAACAAATTAAGCAGAATTTTAATGAAATTACACAAAATAAGGCATGCATGTATTCTTAGATTTACATGCGAAAAATGCATCTTTTGAGATGTTTTAATATGAAGAAATGTTCCTGTTAAGGGATTAATGAATTGAAAAACTGCATAAGTACATTATTAAAAGCATTATTCTTTATTTCAGAACACTTTAATATGTATCCTCAATAGGCAAAATCTACATGGTATGAAAAATGAAAACACATATGATATTTTATTTGCATGTTCAGTACTCTCAGTGTTGAACCTATCCTGCAAGGCTTATTCCCCATAACGTCACTTATTCCTATATAGCATGTCATATTGTTTAATAACAGATTCACAGGCCGTATTTCAATTGAAATTTTCTCTTTCTTTTTATATTGGTTTTGTTCATCTGTTGGGTGTAAATATCTTTCATCTGACCATAATTGTTTAATGCTTAGAAATTTTGTACTGGAGGAGGATTACTTCCAGTCAAACTGAAACACCCTTGAAAATGAGTGGTAAGCAAAATTTTGCACTTTACATTTTCAGCTGAATTGTTGTTTGGGTGTTTGTTTGTGGGGGTTTTTTGTTGTTTTTGTTTTTTTTTTTAGGTAATTAACTCTGGTCATGTTGCAGCTCATCATAAGTAATGGGCAATGGTGTCATGATCTATTTGGATCTCTCAGCTTCCTAGGACAATGTACTCTGTGAATTAAACTTCATTTTTTGGGCTTACTTGCAAAGAAAACAAAGTACAACATCTAAAATACAACATCAATTCCTTTTGTACAGTGTTGTCTGATATCTAAATTCACCGACTAATCACCTAACTCATGATATTTTTAAAACAGATATTCTCTAACCTGCAGCTGGTATACTTATGAAGAAAAAAATAGCCACCAAGCTGATGGTAGCTCATCCTTCCTCCCACATCATAATATGGGTGCTCCCTGTAACACCCTGGGAAGCACAAAACCTTTAACATTCAAGTTGCTGCTGGATCTGCTTCAAAAACTCTTTTGGGTAAGTCGATATATTTTCCAGCTTGGAAGTTTGATCTATACCTTTTGCTTTGGTCAGCAGATTCTGGAGAAACTGTCAGAGACCCAGTAGACAGGATTACAGCTGCTGGAGACAGCAAGCACCAGTGATGGTGACTGCCTCATCACCTTTTGCCCTTCCTGCCATGGTCCTGACTACACTTTGCCCCCACTTTGATATAGTGGTACTGCTCCTGACTTACCTCAGCCCTTAGCACAAGCTGCATGTCAGCCAAAATCTAAGCAGGATTTCAGAAAACAGTCACACTCCTGCTGCATGATTTCCAAATTCTTGTCTGTGTAACAAATCCAGCAGTTTGGGGATGCAGCTGTTTTTGCAGTATATTTTTTATGCAAAAGAAATCTTTCTGGGGCAAAGAACACGTGTGCATTTGACTTGGCTTCTGTTTCAAGGCACACACAACACATCATAGTCCATTTTTCCTCAGAACAATTTTTTTTTAACCTAATTAAAAAATCAGCTATTTAAAATAAAATTATTCATCTAATAGAATCTGGATTCCTAGTGCTTCAAAATTCTAGAACTATGCAAGCTTATTGTAATATTTTTGCCCATGGAATTTTATAAAACATTAGATTAAAATATCTGCAAATGATGACAAATTTTAGAGAACTTTAAGATGTTTCTAGGGAGCCTTATTTCTAAAAATTTTAAAGAAGAGCCATACCACTACCAGCAAATTAAAAATCATTATTCATACTTACAAAAACTTTAAGCAGTTATAAGGTAAATAATTTCTTAATATTATCATTAAGACTGATAATATTATTGACTTCGTAGGCCACATAAGAAAGAAAGGGCAACTTCTGCTCTCTAAGTGGTACGCAGTTTAACTTTTACTTTGCAAACCAGAAACTATATCAGCTTTTCCTTCAGTTGAATAGCAAACAAAAATTAATTGAAGCTGTAGATCTGATTTTCTTCCTCCTCATCTACATTTCATTGCAGATGTCAAGCAATCCACTATCCCCATGGTCTATGTCAGTTTAATATACAATTTTGTCAAATTGTCACAAACTATCAAGGCAGAAGCAACATGCAAAGATATTGCAACAGAAGACATTTAACTTCTCTAATTATAATTATTATTAATTATTAATTCTTTGGGTTGGTTTTGGTGATTTGAGGGGTTTTGGTGTTTTATTTCTTAAGTTCTTCTCTCCTTATTGAAAAGGCATACAGAAGAAAATATTTGGAAAAGATGGCCGTACAAGCAGGAGCTAGAAGTAGGCTACTGCATGTCCAGCAGGAAGGTAAAATGAAAAATCTTCCCTGCAGACCTCTGTTTGGTCTTTCTACAATGAAAGGAAGGATGAATTAGTTATGCTTTCTAACTATAAGCAGTAATTTTGAGGATACACAACTGCAGATTAAAAATGTGTGCACTAAAAAGAGAACTGAGCAGAGCAGAGGTTTTGCAGCTCAGAAGTCATAAAAAGGAAAAGAGTATGTAAGAGATAAAAAATTTCTGAGTACTCTTCAATATTTTTTACTTTGATGTTTTACTATTTTACTTTTTATATATAGTATTACTCAGGGATTTTTAATAAGAAAATTCCACCACAATAGCTTAATTCAAACTGCATTTCATTTCTAAAATTGTAGAACTCTAGGTTTGAGCTGTAGCATTTCATGGATTTGCATACTTTCTTAGCAAATTTAAAGATAGCCATAGTATTTATGAAGAGCTTCATCCGCTGTCAGATTTTCCTCTCACTTTATAGTCAGTATTAGAAGCAGATTTACATTTAATTTTCTAGTACAGTGATCTACACCTATCCTTTTTTGTTCTTGATCTTCTGTTTAATTGGAAAGGAGTGTCTTTCAAAAAGCAGCTTCAAAGTCCACAAAATGCCACTGGCATAAGGAACAATATTTAACAAGCCATATCTTTGAATATGGAACTCAAATGGACTGAAAATTTCACCATTTTGAATGCATGAAGTGCAAGGGAATACCAGCTATATGCCTTAAGATTATTACCATTCAATTTGAATAGGTATTCCATCAAAATTTACTTTTTGCCTTCTGTGGATAGAAAAAGAAATAAAGGCAGTTTTTTCTAATAAACAGTATTTTTCAGGACTCTTTTAAAGATTCCATGTGTATAGTAGTACCACCCAAAGAAAACTGTGTTGAAAGAAAAGTGTTTACATTTCTCTGTTGGACACTCAAAGTACCAAGGAAATTTGCCTTTGGCAAAAGTTATTATGTGATGGTTCAAATTCAGATTGTTGTATAATATGTACAAGAAGTAAAACCTCTTTCCTGGGTAAGCTTTCAGTAGGTGGCATCTCAGTTTTCATCCACCTATTTAGTCAAGGATGAAAAATTTCTATGACACTATCTATAATTTATCCATTTGTTTAGAGCCTCTACAGCTGTTACAAAAAATTCTGCTAATCCTATATCCTAATGAAGAAACCAAGAATTTTGTCATCCCATTGATGGGCTCTAGGTGGAACAGGAACATAGATAGATAGATAGATAGATAGATAGATAGATAGATTAGACAGACGTACTTACTTAATCATGTATGCAATTTTTTGGTTACAACATAATTTTTAAGATTGACCTCAACTTGCATTTGATCCAGGACTGAGCCTTGTTTGTCCTGATCAGGATTTTTTAATCTTGCTGTCCCTTAATTGTAATTATTTTAACTGTGGGTAACCTGGTTCTCATTGTAGGCTGTCGACCATACAAGTGTTAACTAGGACTGACCGTTAATTTTAAGTAGTTCTATTCAGGAATATTAGAGGCTGTTGGGAAATTTTTGTAATTTTTCTGTTTTTCATTTCATCCTTCCAAGTTTACCTCTGGAAAAAATCTAACTCTCATTTATGGTAGCAATTAGCAGTCATTTCAAAAGTTATTGAAGGACCTCTTAAGTACCCATAACCTGTAAGTTTTAAATTCAGTAGGCAAAAATCAGGAGAAAGGGTCTGTTGTCCGTGCTGGCACACAGCAATTATTCTGTAGCAGTGTGAAAGCCTTTGTTAGCAATATTTGCCATCAGTTTGTTTAGTGGATGGATTTAAAGGGCTTTTGGTTTGTTGTTTTTGTTTTTTTTTTTTTTGGAATTAAAGTAATTCTGGACAAAGTTTTTTTGTCATCCACTGTAGTGGGTCAGAGACTTAATGTCTGACTATTTAAGCACTGCAGGAATATGCTAAGGCTTCATGAGACAAGTTTCTAGACTCAATCTCTTGATGAGCATATACTCTGTTGTGGACAAGCTTTCTGCCAATCAACCTTTGCCTTCTTGTCTACCTAATATTCTTTTTTCCCCTAACTCCTAACTACTTTCTCATATAAAGGAGTTTCTAAGGTTTTGGTGTTTTTTTTTTTTTTTATGTTTCTCTTTATCAGTCTTGATCTCACTTATCCCATGTAAGCCCCCTATCTTAGTTCTTGTTTATGGGCCTTAGGCCTTATTTATGGATTTAAAGAATTTGAAACAGACTTTCCAGGTAAATTATACCTGAAATTTCAAAGTTATCATGCTGTGCTGGAGAAAGAACACTCATTTCATTCAGTGGGGATGCTCCTCACACTGCAAAATTGCAGATAGGAGTTGCAAAGGGACAGAGCATACTCTGTTCAGCTGCCACCTTTTGAGATCTTGAGAACTTTGCAGCTAATGTGTGATATTTCAGAAACTTATATTGAACACAATTTTATAGGCTTGGCAGGAAGCTTATCTTTTCCAGAAGAGGATTTGGCATCCCTTTTGTGGTTCAAGTTCTTGCTCCAATACCCCCACTTCCACCTCTCACTACACATACAAATATCTTTTTATTTTGCTCAGAAAAAAAAAAAAAAATTACTCTCACTCTCAGTCCCCCCAAACAAGAATCTGACTTATCCATCTTTTCACTGAGGACAACTGCAGTAAAAATGTGTAAAGCGGCAAGGATGTTTGCATGGAATACAAGATTAGCATAAAGAAAAAAAGTAGGAAATATAATAGAAAAAAAGTAGAAATAGGTAGGATAACAGAAAAAAAATAAAGGGTGCTAAAATCCTTTAGATTTAATATTGATATCTGTAACATTGATTTTTATATTTGCATACATGAAATAATGCATTTTCTTTAATATGTAAATTACCTTATAAAAACTAGAAGCCTTAATTGCAGAATTTGCTTCAAACCTGAGTTTTGTTTATATAACTTAAAGTCTCAAAATGTAAATTTAAGCCAACTCATTTCAGTGGCTAAAGCATCTTGGACATATCCTAAAGGTGGGTTTAAAAAAGGCTATTTTTTTATTATGAAATAATAAATCCCAACTCATATGGATAAAAATAAATCCTGACCAAAATGGCTAAAAATTCCTTTTGATATTACCTTCCAGACAGTTTTGTAAATGTCACTAAATGATGTATGACATGGCAACCAGCAAAGAGCAAATAACCCTACTTTAGACCTAGTTTAAGCAATACCTCCACCTAGGATAGAGCAGCAGTTTAAACAGTGTATTTTAGTCTAGAAATAACAAATGCTTTTTGTGCAGAAACTTGCCTAAGAAGATAAACTACAGACTATTAGTCACAATGTTTTTCTGTTTCTGGCCCTAGAGAAGACAGTTTGAACTGGAATATGTTATGTGGTAAAACTAAACTAAGAGATGTTTAAAATTATTTAAATTAAATTGAAATAACATTCTCAAGTGGAGAAGGCCAATTACTAGTTTTAACAGTGTGTAATTTGAAGTACCCTCTTAATACAGGTGTAGTGTATATAGTAATAACAAATTTGTTTTGATTTGTAGATGGAAGAATCAATTAGCAGATCTACAGTCAGCATGAAGTTATATATTCATGTATAAATTCTATGTCCATATACTGTTTCAATACAGTGTAATCTACAGAAAAAACTTGAACATGACTAGACATAAAATTGGGACTATCTTCATCCCACCTTCTGTCTCTGCACTCTTGAAAACAACTAAAGAGTAGACCTTCTTGTGAGTTTTATTTACTTCCTCAGTTTAAGAAACAACAATCAACCACACCCTTTTAACTATGTATCGCTCTGACAGCTATTTTGTGTGGTCTGTGCACTTCTTTGTTTTGTGGCTTTTAATGAGTACTAAAAACTCAAGACTGGAAATTCAATATTACATCATCTGCTGAGTTAGCGTAGGTGTCTGCCCTTTACATTACACAACACTTCAGCTAATGGACGACAAACTTTTAAAAAATATTTTACTGTGTTCATGTGCACTGGAAAAACATGGACAGCAGGAAGAACTAGGGAAGTTCTTTCAATCAAACAGCAATATGAACTCTTTAGAAGTCTATATGAGCTTTCAGCTAATATCTGTGAAGAACTGGAAAAATAGAACATTGCAAGAAATGACAGGTTTAAATTTCACATGGAAGAACAAACAGGAGGAGTCAAGAGAGCAGCAGGCTTTGAATTTGCTATTTAGCTGATATCCCTAAAATTGAAATGAGTACATAAAAGTAGTAATGGTGTAACTCCATGAAGAATTATTTGTAGTCTGCATATTTACTTAATATGGACAGTAAAAATTTAAATTCTGCTCAAATTTGAATTCTGTATGTGTGTCTTGCCTAAACAAGGGAAATCTGACTCAAACTAGAGAGACACTTCTAAGATTAGAAAATTATTAAAATATGAGATAGTGAAATTACTCTGTTGCCTCCTGTATTCATTACATGGTACACACAGATTAAGAATGATGTTTGCAGTCTCTTCTTTTTGAGGAAATTTCCTGTTCATGCAAAGGTACTCTTAAAATAGCAGTGGGAGCAAATCATCTGCTTATACACAATGTGGAGGATTCTGCTGTGCTAAAGAACTGATGTGATGATGATATGTTTAGAAGTCAATTATGTGGAAGGATTCTCATGCTTCAGAATCTAAGACAAAATTTTTCATCCCCTAATCTACAACTTGATTTGCTAGTAGCTCAGGAAAGATTTCAGGATATAACTTTCCCTCCCCTAGACAGCCAGAGATGCTTTCAAAGTGTTAAATACAATCCTATCCTGCACTTAATGCTGATGTGCAGGGGTTGAGAAGGAAATATGGAGTAAAGAGAGAGGTATTTTGAATGTTGAGGGGGAAAAGAGGTTGTGCAATAGCTATGAATGGGGGGAAAAAGAGAAACTGTCTTCAGCCATCAGTAAATGTAAAAGTATTAAAATATGTAAGCCTGTAGAATGTAAAAGTTTTTTTGTAAAATTAGGAGATGAAGAGCATTAGGGGAACAGCTTAGATGTAAAAGGGTTTAAAAATCCTGAGGCATACAAACCTAAGTAAATGCTCAATTGAGAAAAGTAGGATTTCTCTGAGCTTCAGTGTTGTCCTATTTTTGGAAGAAAATAGATAAAACATGGTTATGTTGGCATATGAAATATTATCCCTTTAGGAAGAAGGTATCTGAAATAATTGCTTATTCCCTCTAACTTTCTCTTTTTATGTAGAGTTGGATTAGAGAGAATTGGTCTAAATTACCTGGGTAAAACATGAACACCTAACTATCCTGTGTAAGTATACAGTGCAGACTCTGGAACTGTCTATCACACGTAACAGTTTTAGGTTTTAAATATGCTAAAGTCATACATGGTTAGATAAAAAAAAAAAAAGGGAAGATTATGGGAGCTCTATTTCTTACAACACATTCTCAGAAAAACCCTCAAATATCAAAACTGTTGTCTGTTGTTTTGAAGACATTACCAGGTGGTTATCAAAGTAAATCTCAGCTGGAGCCTTTCTCCTTAAGCATTTTAAACTTCAATATATTTCATTCTTCTTTTTTTTTTTTTTCTTTGTAATGCTAAGTGTGGAAATTTTCAACTCCAAAGAGAGGTTTTGTCATTCTCTTCCTTACTTTCAGATGCTGGATTGATGTTTTTTCAAAGATTGTCCAGCAAAACTTGTATGTGTTGCTGACTGTACTGCGCACCACATGGATCCAGTTTCTTGCTTCTATGGTCCACTGTAGACTAGCCATTGATTTTGTTAGCGTTCAAAAACACATAATCACGGAGCGATTATATGCGGTGCTTTTTATTAAGAGCTCTGGGAATCGGGGTATATTCAACCCAAATCTGACTCCGACCATACATCCGAAATTGTCGGTTTCTCGGCTGTTTAGGTGACCTGGAAAGGCCCGGGGTGGCCTTGGACAACCCGCGCTTCAAAGGACGAGAAGAGGCTCCAGATCTTTTCCCGGTCTCGATGTTTATTAATTGTTTATCTAAAAGATTTTCTCTTGGCCCGACAGAGGTCTGCACAGCAGCCAGCCATGAGCACACTGCGAGCCCCCGGGGCGGTCACCTATCTTTATACTCAAAGTTACGTATACAATATTTATCAATTTTCCCCAATACCTTTTACCCTTATTAACCAGTGCACTTTTAGTAATAACCAATCCCAAAGTGCCAACATCACCACAGAAGATGGAGGCCAAGAAGAAGAAGAAGAAGGACAGGACACGCCCCAATTCCTCCATCTTACTTCTTTAGACCCCCCTGTACAGAAATCCTAAACCCTGTGTCTCACACTCTAATTAACTTATCCCTTCACCATTTACCCCAGTGAAATCCTCCCATCCTCATACAGGTGTTTTCTCTTGTGTCGGATCAAAGTCCAGCCACCAGACACTTCTGACAACATTCCAGGACTCCTGAGCCCCCCAAGGGTGGTCTCGGTCCCTCTGCACCTCAGTCCTGAGGTGCTGAGATCCCACACGAAGTGATCATGTTTTATACTCTATTGTTACATAACTTTAATGTTAATTATTAAACTTATATTGTTCTATTGTATACATAAATTTAGCCCCTCTCTGAATTTCCAACATAGTTTCTCACTATTCTTCTTATGGTTATATAATAATTACATTTAATTACTAAACAATCATCACATCTAACAATTATATAATTTATCATACTGCTTATGCAGGTGCAGTTGATCTGGGAAAGCACAAAGCCTAACATTTTAGATTCTATCTTTAACTTTTTCCAGGCTTCCACTATCAATTTGAGAAGTGTTTGCAAACTTTGCTGCTTCCAGATAGAATACTGAGATGCTGAGAGTTCACAAAGGCATTTAACTTCAATGCATTTCAAACAACTGTGCCAGTGCTGGCAGAAAAGGGAGCTCTTATGCCCAGGAAATTTACATTATTAGTGGCTGGCTTCTGCAGTGAGCACAGAGTCAGTGCAGTAACAAGCTTCTAAGAAAAAATATATGTGTTGGTACTCACCATGCTTATATACAAGAAAGACACTAAATACGGATTACATAACTTGAAAGCTCCTTATATATTTGCAAATGATTAATCATTATTTTTGTCAGTCTTCAATCCATGCACTTCCAGGAATTCTTGATCTGACTTAAATAGTCACCCTATTATGGTAATGTGCTATGAAGGTCCATCATGAAAATACTTAAAATGAAAACTTCTTCTTCGCTTTTCCTGAAATCCATTATTAGGAAATGACTCTCTAAAGCATTGCATCTTGGAGCACCCTTATACAGGTGAAACAGAAACACTTAGTTCATTCTGTGAGACCCCACTGTAAATACTAAGTTAGCAACTGGGTCAGCTGTCAAATAAACTTGTTTGTTAACATTAATGTTAATATAGTTTGTCACTCAAAATTCAGTGAACATTAACACATATAATTTTTTAAGTTTATCCTACTGAGGACCCTGTTGTGTTTGAGATTCAGTCAGCAAAACAGATTAGACTGTTTTTCACTAGCAAGCCATAATGTTCTGCCTAACTAAGAAAAGGTCATGACTTCTCAAAACATTTGTGAAACGGCTTCTTTTATTCTGTTTCTATCTTTGTGTCTTCACATAGGCTTATAATTATTTAATGCCCTTGCTGAAATCACTTCTAATCAATTTGAATGTCATTCCCTATATTCCCACACACAGTCAGTTAGGTAGCACTTCAATATGTGACCTCTGAATTGAGGGACTGAATGTTCAGTGATGTTGCCTGCTGATTTTTTGCATGCATTGTTCTGTCTCCAGACACTTGCTGACTTCCCAGAAACTTTCTCTGCCAAATTTAAGTTTGAACACATTGTAATTTTATTCTCCCTTCTCCTTATAAGTTCTCTACCTCTGACACATAAAAAACCCTTCTCTACAAAGAGCCCGTGAAAGTGCTCTGCTTTCCAGGGATATTATGATGTACAACATGACAGTTCCCAGTCAAGGCTCAGTTTGTGTGAGCATGCAACAGCTGTGGTATTTTCATCAACATTTGCCATAAATTTTGAAATCCCAGACATAAGCACCATCTGGCTGTGCAAGTTGCTTTCATAAGCTGGGCAGTTCCTAAGTAGCTCTGTTTCTGTGGATACATGCAAAAAGATCTATGCTTCAGAAAGTGCTGGGGTTGCTGAGAAGGGCTACATCCAAGGTAATCTTTTGTGATAATAACCTAGGTACCTATTTAATTTTAAATGTGCATTGGTTCTCTTTTTATACAATGCATTAATGCTTTGCAGATGTAGCAAAAGAGAATTAAAGTTTGGCCTGAATGTAGTTTTATGCAGAAAAGTTCTTGTCAAAAAAGGTACCCTGCATTTCGTCTTTAAAATTAACTCATAGATATTCATGATAATACTGTTAATAATCTTGAAAAAACATCCTGTGATCAGGCTAATGGTTTTTTCTTCATTTGATATCATCACAATTCACTGCAGGGAGTAGCAGGTGCTATGCAGCTGTTCCTTACCATCCTCTGTCTGCTGTTTAAATATTCCAGTAACTCACTGTCCTGTGGTGACTTTGTGATGCTTGTATCCCCGTGCACCTGTTTAGCCCAGAAATAAGATTTGCCCCTTTAAGACTGGCTGTGAGAGCAAAGCTGGGGAGAGAAGAAGTGTGGAGTTTGTTATCAGAAGCTGCCCTTGCTCCCCCACTTCCTCTCCTGGACTGTGCTGTCTGCAGACAGACAGACAGACAGCAGGACAGAGCTCTGCTTTGCTTTTAGTTAGCTTCTAACTAGATGAGGGAGAAAAATTCTGTGGACTGTGGTTTTTTCTTTCCTTTGGACCTGTTCAAACCTGCTCTGGACTAAACACCAGAAGAGCACCAGCACCTCGCACCTGTGGTTCACTGAGCTGGGCCTGGGCCATGGCATTTCCTGCAATGGATGGACTGATAAAAGACTGAGTGGGCCAAGCCCATGAAGGGGACTTGCTGAGTTTGTCATCTCTTCAGAGAGGCAAGAGGTTTTATTGTTTAGTATTGCTTATTGGGGTTCTTTGTGCTGGTGAATGTTTTTGCTGTTAAATAAACAATTTTTTTCCACTTTTCTCCAAGGAAATAATTTTCCAAACCAGTTTGGGGAGGGGACACTCAAATTTGCTTTCTAGAGGAACCCCTTTAGAGGTTTTCTCCCAAATTTTGCCATAAACCAAAACAGTCATTGTTATGGTGACTGAAATACTTCTCATTTTGATAGTTGATAGATGTATCCATTAACAAAAAGCTGCAGGCCATGTCATTATCATATTCTTTCTTCTTTCCAGCATTACTAAAAGTTGCTTGCTACATATTTGCTTACATCTGGGAGAAGAAGGGTTCTGCTCAGCAATTCTTCTTATCATGTTCCGGATGATTTCCCCTCCTTTTTTTTTCTTTTCCTTTTTTAAATTGTGATAGTGCAGCAAAATTCTAATCAAATTACATTTTGGTCAGTAGATTTATGCAGTGATCGCTTGCTAGAGAACTATGTTAAAAGACAGTGTCCTTGAACAAAATGCTGATCAATTTACTGTCTCCTGGTGTTTTTCAAAATTGGAAAAAAAAAAAAATAACTATGACTTGACTAAATCTGGTTTCTTGAACTGGAAGATAGCTAGTTGAATACTGATGTAAGAATTCATCAGGAATGTTTGCACAAATTTCAAACATCTGGATTGGTTGCTGTGGGGTTTCTCTGGCTTATTTTTTTTTTTTTTTATGCAGAGGCTTTTGCTTTACATACCTTTTACATCTGATATTTATGAGGGTTTGTAAGAACGGCTGTACTCTTTAAAGAATGCACATACTACAATGTCTATATAAATGGTTTTATATTTCTTGTTGACAATCCTTTTAAATAATTGTTTTGGTTTAGGAATGGTATTCTCCAATTTAGTCCTCCAACTGAAACCATGCACTGCTCTTTCCCCTTTTTTTCAACCCCCCTCACCATTGCAGGATGGAGAGCAGAACTGGAGGTGCAAACAGAAAACATCACATGCGGGGATAAGTACAATTTACTGGAAACAGCAACGAGATAAGAAAAAAAAAAAAACAAACCAGTAACAGCAACAATATTAATAATAAAAGCGTACAAAGAGTGATTCACGTGCAAGATGCTCACTGCAGAGTTCACAGCCCACCCACAGCCACACCACTGACTGGAAAAAAGCCCTTCCCCATAGTAGAAACTCCCAGCAATGACATGAGGTGGTGTGGAATAATATCCATGTCCTACCCATGTCTCCTCCTGTCTACTGCAAAAACTAACCCTGTCCTGGCTAGAACCAGGACAAAAATGTTTAAATCAACAAAGCAAGAAGACAAAAAATATCACTTTGCCAATATTCATCCCTAGTAATGAGTACTCCTGACTTAACATATGAAGAGCTAACCACATGTATATTCTTCTGCAGTCAACACAGGCAGAGAACTCTGTGTTGTTTGCAGAGCAACCCTGCAGAGAAATAAACTTGAAATTACTAGCTTCCAAGGATTTCATAAGTCTAAAGCTCTTGGCCAAGTTCTTTTGTGGACAGGTTTTTGTAGCTCACCAGAAAAATAGCTAGAGATGGTCCAGATCTTGGTATTATAGCAATGTGGCCTCTTGACATTTTGGGAAACAGCGAGTCTGAGAATCAAGTCTGCAAACCACTGAGGTGGAGGAAAGAGTGGGATACCTCCTTCTGAAATATTCACTTTAAATATACTCAGATTGGTAAGTACTTGATTTTTCAGAGAGTTTGAACAATCTGAGTTCCCACTGAATTCAGTTTATTTTCTTAACGAATGTCAGGCCTTAATTAAATCTTTGACTTCAAGGGAAATTTAGACAAAACACAAAGGTTTTAGGATATCTGTTTCCTTTTTCTATGTGTGTCTCTGAAATACCAAGCTTTATGGGGTTTTTTAGACAATTTTTACATTTGTAAGCTAATCAATAGTAGTGAAATTTACACCAAACTGGTGAATACACTATAGGTTATTATAAGCTTTTTGAAAACATTTAATTGAAAATTGCTAACCAAAAAGGAAAGCTGTTTATTTTTTTTAAATCTGTGTCATTTCTAAATAATTTAAATCCATAATCATTAACTACAATGACTTCTGCTTGCTCTTGCTCCTTTAGTTTTTCATTGGTTCTTGTCAAGTATTATTAAACCATTTCTGTTGCTCAATCAATGTTCTGTACTTAAGCTCAGGAATAAGACTAAATTCTGTGTTTTCGTGAAGTTCCACCTTCATATTCTTGAGGCAGAGAGGCACTGTTGACTGGCTTGGTTCTAGGGCACTGTTTTAAATTGATCTTTGACATGTCAATACCCTTTATATGCAAAATTTTCTCTCAAGTACTGATATAAAAAATGATTGCAAAAATTAATTTCTTTCTCTTTAAATGCAAACCAAAATAAATGCACAGGGACGGAGAAGTCCCATGTTAAGTCAAAGCTCCTTAAAACACTATGTTCTGACTTGCTTTTTCATAAATAAGGGTAAATGCACAGAAGATATATGTGGAAAACTCAAAACTCTATATTGATAGAAATGACAACAGGATTTTTTATTATTGCTTTTCTGTACTCGCCCTGAGAAACACCAATCAGACTACAGAAAACACTTGTGTCTCCAACAATCATTGCTAGATCTTCTGATGAAAGCACTTCCAGTCAGCAGAGACCTCTCCAGATTGTCAAGACCATAAAATAATCATTAAGAGAGGCCTCATTATATCATCAGAGAACTCTTTATGTAGCCTTGGAGGGGCCCATTTAGGCCCTAGAGACTGACAAGGATACAGCAGGAAAAGCAGATCCCAATGACACGACATTTATGTCAACTGCATGTTCATCATTCTCACAACCATGGTGCTCCAGCTCAAGGCTTGGCACCACTTTGGTCCATCACTGCTGTTGAAAACAGAGGCAAAGAAAGAATTTAATTACTCTGTTTTGTCTATGTCCATGTTTGTGAAGCGACCATCCCCATCCTCTAACAGGCCAATGTTATTTCTGCACTGCATTTTGCCATTAATGTATATAAAAAACCCCATCTTTTTATGGTCCCCCACAGTTTTGGCCAGCTGCAGCTCCAGCTGAACTTTGAGCACATTAATTTTGTCCACATAATGGCAAGAAGCATCTCTGAGTTCTTTCCATTTCACCTCACCTTTGTCCTGTTGGGCATACACCTCCTTTTTTTGCCTTATATCCAAAAGAAGGTCCATGCTCAGCCAAGACAGCCTTCTGCCTTTCTTGCTCAACTTCTGACATTTTGGAACTGCCTGCCCCTGTGTCATTAGGAGGTGGTGCTTAAAATATAATCAGCACTGAGGGGCCCTTCCAGCTTCAGAAAAGTTTTGCGGGGAACTTTACTCACTAGTTCCCTGATCAGTCTGAGGTCTGATCTCCTCTTTTCCAGAGCTGGAGTAATCGTGACATTTTTCCTCTTGTCAGAAGATATTTAAACTCAATTGCTTTGTGGTTGCTGTGGCCAAGATGGCCACCAATCACCCTTTCCCTCATGACACCTTAACAAGCCACAAATCAAGGAATCCATCTTTCCAAGTTGGCTCCCTTAGTACCTGTACTGTGAAGTTATCATCTAGGTGTTTTAGGAACCTTCTGTAACTGTTTGTGGCAGTTTTGTGCTGTTCCCAGTTAATTTCTGGCGAGCTGAAGTCTTCCTTAAGGATGAGGGCTGTTCATTTAGAGGTCTCCCTTAGTTCCTCAAAGAATAATTAATCAGTATCACCATCCTGAATATGTGGTCTACAGTAGACTCCCACAATGACATCCAGACTAGTTGCTAGTCCCTTAATCCCTAACCAGAGGTTCTCAATCATGCCATTGTGCACCACAGGCTCCATACAGTCCAGGCACAGGACCAGGTTTTGCTTATGTCAATGATCTCAAATCTCTGAGGCAGGGCCAAGGTTTCAAGTTCCTCTTGCGTGCTCCTCATTTGTGCATTGGTACAGAAACATTTCAGATGGGGTTTGTGGTAGCTGACACCTGCTAGAGCAGGATGAGGAATCCTATCAGCATTGGTTTCCTCAAGGTTTAGCACACCATCCCACTACCTATCACTGGAAAAGCTGGTTTTGTCCCTTCCCACATATAATGCTGAAAGAGAAAGAACAAACTGTGGATAAAGGGATGGTTTTTGTTTTCTACACATTCTTTCTTGTGTTTTGCACTTAAAACTTCATCTCTGAGAATCACATAAATCTCTCCTCATATTTACGGAACTATTAACTTTCCAAGTTAAAATGCCAATAGATTTAACCACCTAATTTTTATATTGTTTCATGGTAAAAAAATTTATATAATTTTGTAACTTGAGAATCCACTGCAGTGCAATAATATTTTAGTCCTAGGGAACCAAGATAAACAATAAAAAGGTTTATCGTAACCATTCCTCAGCTATTAGAACACTGTCAACTACATCCTTTCTTGTGGAATTTTTATGTAAATGGATTTTTCATGTCATGGAGAATCTTAGAATACTTCAGCTTGGAAGGAATCTTAAATCATCTAGTGCCAACCCCATTCCCCTTGGGCAGGGACACCTTCTACCAGATCAGGTTGTTCAAAGATCTATCCAAGCTTGCCTTTAACACTTTCAGGCATGAGGCATTCACAGCTTCTCTGGGCAAGCTGTTCCAGTGCATCAACACCCTCACTCTAAAAATTATTTTCTTTACATCTAATCAAAACCTGCTTTCTCAATTTGAAACCATTCACACCTGTTCTGTCATTACATGGTCTCATAAATAGTCTCTCTCTATCCTTCTGGTAGACTCCCTCCAAGTACAGGAAGGCCATAATTAGGTTATCCTGAAATATTTTCTTCTCCAGGCTGAGCAATCCCAACAGTCTTAGCCTGTCTTCTTAGGAGGGGTGCTCCATCACTCTAATCAAGTTGATGTCCCTCCTCTGGACTCATTCCAGATCAGTGTCCTTCCTGTGTTAAGGTTCCCAGAGCTGGAGGCAGCACTCCAGGTGGGGTCTCACCACAGCAGAGCAGAGCAGAGAGGCAGAATCCCCTCCCTTGCCCTGCTGGCTATGCTGCTTTAGATGTAGCCCAGGATAGGACAATGTTGCTGTCTGAAATTATAAGAAAGAACATAATTTTAAGATAGGGGTTCATGTTTCATACTGTACAAAATGGTATCTTACAGTGGTTTGTTTCATTCGCAGTGCTGCTTGATTGCTGTACAGGGCTGACCACAAGCCTAGCCTGAGATGTGAGAAAAAAACAGCTCCCCTTGCTTTACAGGAGTCAGTGTGGAATGATAATAAATAAAGAACTTGAAAAGAGGGACTGACAAAAATGTCTACTCCTTAAAAAAATCACTGGAGAACTTGTTTTCAAATATTCAATTTTTATTTTCCCCACTGAGCATTGATATATTTCCTTTGGAATAAGATGCAGTGTATGTCACTACATGTTCTAATGAAATGTATATTTAAAATTCTTGTTACCTTTTCCCATACTGTAAGTGAAAGAGAGAGGGTTGAAACCTCTGTATGGGACTTCATGATCAGTTTTATGGTCACATTCAGGGAGATTTTTAACTCTAGCACCTACATAAGCAGCAAACATGAATCTTGGAATTCATGATCAGATTATACATGTAATAGCATGAAACATGAACATGAAATTTTGAATTTCAGATGTAAAATAAAAATAGTTTTTCCTGATCACCAGAGACTGAATCCCTAGAGAACCAAGTTCCTCTGTACTTCTTGCAATGCTTTGCTCATACAGGCTGTTGCCTGCAAGAAGTAGTGAACTCACAAAATCTTTCACCTATTTTACTGATCAGCAACCACTTTATCCTGCTGATGTTAAAAAAATCACAAAACCACAATGATACACTAGCAAGTTTGCAGTACAAATTTGTGACCTAAGCATACCAACACTACACAAATAATACCTCTAAGCTTATTCAGATTCACTCAGATTCTAGCAGTAGTGCACATGAAAAGAAAGGGAATTTTCCTGTCCTAAATCAGCTCCAGATTTTGGCAATTTACTGATTAGAGCTTTCCAGCTTAGCAGGGTCGAGAATCACTGATTCATATCACTGAGCACAATTTGGATGAATGAGCTGCTGTCAGTATCAGTCACCATTTTGTTCAAATGACTTTAAGTCTGGAGATTTGAATGCGTAAAAAAATTATCAGATTTTGGATATAACAGATCTCTGTCCTTCTGTGCAGTCACTCTTGAGTGGCTTGAGGTTTTCTTACTTTGGCATGAAAATGAATGCTTGATGGCACTGAGAGGTGAAGTAATCATGAAAGACATTTTGTGATGTCTTGGGATAGAGTAAATTTGTTCCTCTGCTAGTTGAACTGAGTTTCTTTAATATTTTCTTTCTTTCTTTCTTTCTTTCTTTCTTTCTTTCTTTCTTTCTTTCTTTCTTTCTTTCTTTCTTTCTTTCTTTCTTTCTTTCTTTCTTTCTTTCTTTCTTTCTTTCTTTCTTTCTTTCTTTCTTTCTTTCTTTCTTTCTTTCTCTTTCTTTCTTTCTCTCAATTTCTTTGTTTTTTTCTTTAATTAATCAAAGAAGAAAGGCCTTCTGAATGCTACATCTCAAAAATCACAAGAACAGTTCACAATCCTTGGTTTTGCAGTCTCATGGTGCCAACTATGTAGGGATAAAATCATAAAAGGTATTACAAACTTTTGCAGCAGCTTCAAAGTTGTAGATTACTTTTACCTAGTTGTGAGCAAGATACTGCACAATGCATATAATATCTTGGAGTGAGATTCATGAGTGCAAGAGCTCTGATTGGGAGTAACAGTTGATGATAAATCTTGTGGAAACTAATATATCTTAAGTCTTATTATTTCCTGCCACTTAGTTATTTCTCACAGCCTTAAGGGAAGGCTGCTGTCTTCTGGGGAATCAGAGCCTACACAACTCCTGGAATTCACACTTGAAGTTTGATTGTTGTTTTGTTTTCTAAAGGAAATATTATTTCACTTGTAATGCTCTGGCTTGGATTGTTTTTATTCAATAGTTTGAATGTTTTGTCATCTGATTATGAAGCATGTATAACTACTTACTATCCCTCCCCTGAGTAGGCATGGAATTAATCTATTTTGTTGTTATTCCTACTGGTAATTTACTCTCAAAGAATAGGTGAGAATACCTTTTCTTCTTTCTGTTGTAAACACCTCCTGGCCCAGAGAGATTTTCCCAGATCTAGCAATGCAGTCAACATTTGTCACATCAGGGTTTATTTTAGGTCTTCATATAAGGCCTCCCAGAAGCCAAACATGCAAAATATTGAAAGAAGCTTGTAAATAAATATTTCTCATGCCATCTAATTTTCAGAGTAATACTACCATATTCTATGTGGCTTGTATGTGGAGGAAAACAGTCTCAGGCCAGGCACTGGGATAAGTCTGATTAAAATAAAAAAAATTAAATCTTAAGAGGTCTTGAGGAAAGGAGAGGAGACCAGATCAGACCAGACCAGACCAGAAAGGAAAAATCACAGAATGCCCTGCACTACCATGTGTTGCATCACTGCCCCATCACAGGTCTGCTTTTCCCTATCCCTCAGGAAGGACAAATGAGTTATGGTATGTCGTTGTTTTGGGGGATTAGTTAGGGGCTTTTCAGAGACGCTCTGTGAAGTAGTGTTCTTTCACTATAAGAATAGGAAATATTCAGAACTATTCAGGACACTACACCTTTTTTATGACTTCTAGAGCTAGTAGTATAGCCTCAAAAACTTAGAGACAGTCTACACGGATTAAATTTTAAATGTAAATCTTAATAATATATTTTTAACTCTTACTGTGTTATCATAATGGTTTTGGAAACACATTTTCTTTAATACTTTCATCTTGCCTAAGTTCATTCTTAGTAACATGACAAACTCTCAGGGTAAGTAAATTCATTATGACAGACTGTATCAGGCAGTTACTTACTAACATGCACAGAGTTTTGGGCTGCCCGAATACTGCAGAACATCTGTTGAGCACCATTGTGCTGCTGAAACCTTTTCATACATGAGCATTATATGCTTTCCAAATACAAATTAGCTTTTGTAAAAAATAAAAGCCCTGTTTGTCAGGAGAAAGATTTTATGAAAGACCAAAATTTTGACTCTTCAAGAGCTGCTGGCATCCCATTGTCCAGATACAGCATATTTAAAATTATTTAAGGTTATTAGGCTAGATAAAAATTGTGAAAATGATCATGACTTTGAAGCCTTGTGATGACAATGCTCATGAGTGTTCACATCTTGCTTGACTTGCTTGACCAACTATTTGATATAGGGTTAATGGAAAGGTCTAGGGGCTATCAAATGTAAAATAATTGAAAATGTATTGGAGCAAAGGCAACAACCCAGCTCCTTGTCCCATCACAAGACTAAACAGTCCGCATCACTTAGGTCTCTAACCCTCTCAATCCATCAAATAAATATTTATTCTCTGTAAAGCCAAGTAGTTTCAAGTCTCTTCTCATCACAGGCATCATAGCCCTTGTTGAGATGCATCTTGAACTCCTTTTAGGCATAGTAGAAAGTTATTGTGTGGAGAATTATTAATCTGTGACAACCTACATTTTGGAGTCTACCACACTTCACAGGAAACTTGGAGCTGGGATTGAGGTGAGGAGATTGAGTCCTTGGAGAGGAAGTATGAAATAATGTTAACATTTAAATGCACATAAGTCTGTAGATGTCCTCAGAGTCATATGTTTAAGTGGAATAGTGGTTGGGAATATAAAAATGAGTGTTCCTGAAGTATCTCATTTTTGAGTAGTACTAGGTTGTTCTTCAAGTCTGAGGATTTTTTCATGGTCTTGTTCTTGGATCCTCAAAACACAAAAAAAAAAAAAAAAAAAAAAGATTTCCTGCCATGAGAATGTACAAAAAATTGTGTACAAAATGGGTTTGATCCCATTTTAATCCTGTTGAAACCAATAACAAATTTTCACTGAATTACACAGCACAGTGTGGATACAAAGGCAGTATATCCCTGCAGGGACACTACGAAATTAGTCTGTACTGGTGTTCAGCATTACTCCATAACTGGTGTGTATCTCACTGAGTCATCACTAGCTTATTGAACTACCAATTAGATGTGGGTAACATTACCCCTTTCATTTGTTTCATTATTTGTTTGATATTATTATGATTATTTTATATCAGCTCTTAATACTGATTCAATAAATGCTTAGCAAAGCTCAGAGAGAAAATTACAGTATTAGAATTGTATAAGAACCTGGGTTTCATGGCTTAGTACAAGACTGACTGATAAAAATAAATTTGTACACATTATTATCTTACCTGGATTGAGGGGAAAAGTCTTTTCTTTTGACAACTGTTGTCAGTGTTAGTTTGCACAAAACATCTTGGCCTCTAGCAGTCAAAATGTTGTTTTCCTCTCATGCCAGACCCCTGTGACTACAACAGTGTACAACTGTCACTGTGAGAAATGCAGAGAACAGAGAGTCACGCTTGTTTTCTGAGCACCAAGTTGGCAGCTAACTTTGTTTGGCTCATGAGCATGTCCCTGACAGCATGTGAGAGGCAGCTCTGAGCTGAGATGGCACCTGCAGTGCACACAGAGCCAACTGCTATTCAGAAATGAACAAAGGTGTCCACTACAATTTTGAATATACTTTGACTGATCATAGGGTGTGTTTTTTTTCTCCATTCAGGATTCACAGAAAAGATGCCTACTTTAATGCTTGTTACTAATAATGCTACTGTGGCGTAGATTTTAAGAGGATCAAAAACCATTTGCTTAACTTGGTTATGACAACAAATCAAACAAGCAGTTTATAATGTCTATGAAAATGAAGAAAAAGCCAGGCAACTGTGGGAATTATTTTCACAAAATTTGGAGTCATTATGAGAAAAAACTCAGTCTGATAGGCAGATCATCTTATTATCTTTCTTCGTTTTCTGCCAACCTCACTTTCCGTGAGAAAGATATGTTTTGGAAGAAGTTGTCACACATTTTGTAATGAATGCCTACTACAAGTGTAAATATTTCACATTAAAAAAGCTACCAGCTCCCTTTTTTGTCAGTATTACTTAAATATAGAAAAAACACAAAAACAGCAACAACAACAACAAGAAAAAGAATAATAACTGTTTGGATTAAATAATATTTAATCTTCCATATTAATTATCCAATTTTTTTCCCTATAAATAGCACAATTTCTGTAAATCAGTTTTTGGATTTTTGCTGAATTAAAATATTTTGTCTTTATGCCCTTGGTTTCTGAAGTCCAGGCTAATTAAAAACTTGGGATCCTGCCCTGAGGACCACTTATCTGGCTGTTAAGGAGACGAATAATCTTGTCTGAGAGATATTTAAAATCAGGAATTATACCAAATAGAAAGAAAATAAGGTCATGTCATATCTAAATCTGGGCTAAAGCAATAAAGAATTGTCCACCTCTATTACCTAAATAGGTGTTTCATCTGCACTCTTAAATTTAATTTCTAAAACATGGACCAAGTAATGGGCTTACACTTTTCTTGCATAGGTGCCAAAACTTAATATAATTTCAACTTAGATTTGAAGCTTGCAAGAACTAATCTTGGTTTAGCTTGTCTCACGACAAACAGAAGTGGTTTATTTCAGACAATGGCTTTATTGCATCTTCAGCAGTCCTATGACTGCAGGATCTTGGAATATCCCTTTGAGTTCTTTGTGTCTGACATCACTACCATGCTGTTTATTTCACCTCTCATCTACTTCTCAAGGACAGAATTATGAATCAAGACTGTAGATTCCTTTTATGGGTTTTGGATTATTTACTTCTATTCTTAGAGGTAAAACATATTTCTCTGGTTTGAAGATGGCAAATTAAATGGGCTTGGAACACGACAGAGCTTTGTAGCGATCACCACAGCTTCGTTTTTAATACCTGAGGGCAAATTCATTTTAGAGTTTTGGACAATATGCCTGTGGGATTTACTCTGATAAAAGAAGTCTTTATTCTTTATGTCATGGAAACACTGGATCTGGATTCCACACATTTGGAGAAGTTAATCTAAATATTCAGTATCTGGAGACCTCCATGGGGAGAAATACGATGGCCTGTTGTATCTTCTTCCACCTTTGACATCCGTTGAGGTTATTTACATATTTGATAACCTGCTTTTACATTTCATTGTTCCACAAGTCCATGTTAAATCCAAATTTGGTATTTGGATATTGACCAATATCCACATTTGGCCTATGGCTTTTATGTATGTTTGATTCTACCTCTTTGTCCTAATACCCAAACAACCAGCTTTGCCCCATTTCAGCTCTGCATGTTTTAACCAACCACTGGCAGGTTGTCTATAGTCACGGTGTCCCTGTTGCAAGCTCACACCTCATCTTTCCTCTTCCCAATCCTCTTCCCAATCCTGTACCACATACTGTATTTCAGCTTCTGAGTGGAGATCAGCTATAATGCCAAATATTTCTCTGCACTTCATTGTTAAGGATGCAAAATTTCTTCTACAGAGAGCAAATTCTGTTTGCTGAATTCCTGCTGCCTCTATAGAAATGTCATCATACCATACAAAGATAAATAAAAGCAAAACAAATTAACTATAGGCATCTAGTCAACAGGAGAAATTGCTGTCATAGCTAAATCAAGTAAAATCAAGTTGCAGAGAAGTAAAGAATAATTAAGGCAGATTAAAATGGCAAACCTTCATCCTGAGGCCTTATAGATTTTCTGCAAAGTTTGAGGACTACTACTGCAAATGACACTACTTTATTATACAGCTATGTGACTGCAAACTTCACTCCATGACTGTATAATACATTCATGAAAAAAATTACCTATAGTCCATAGCACAGGACTTCATCAGTCTTTGTCCCTGAGATTTTGCCAGTCATCAAAGAATGTATAATTTGTGCCAAGTTTGATGATAAGAGTAAAGCAGAAAATTGTAAAGATTTAATTAAAATCATAGAAGAATCTATGTAGGATAGTATTTTTAAAAAGAATATCTAAAAAGTGGGTTCTGAATATGGCACTATGCTTTCAGAATGAGTCTGTCATTTTACATCAGAAAAATATTTGATCTGCAAATTTATTTTCTACTATTTATTAGTGATTTAAGAGCAGTGTTTGTGTGACTCAACTACATAGGCAACAAATTTTCTGTCTTGTGAGCATTTTTGATATTTCTGAGGGGTTCTTCTCAAAAGTGTTTTCCAAACTTTATCTCAATAGAAACAAAATTTATTCAACATTGCACAAATGAACAGTATTTTAGGGGATAATGAATTGTTTACTTTTGATAATTTAAAACTATTTGACCTCATTTCATCTTCTACTTGGATGTGCTTTTAGTTTCAAAGTTAAAGATTAGTTTTACCTCAATATCAAAATTGTATCAGGGCAATGTCCCTGAGCTTATATATAAAAAAGATATTGTGAAGTGAGGGAAATTAAAACCAACCAGGTTTGGCTGACAGTAGTTTTTAATGATTTACTGAATTTCTAATCAGACTAGTTTACTTGCAAACACTTGGTTTGTGAACAGAATTCACTATGAGAATGAATATCTATTGACTCTTTAAAAATCATATGTTCTGTTGTAGATGCACCCAGCAGCCTTCCTATGGAATTCAGAATCATAGGTGCTTTTTATGAGAGATATAAACTACCTTACCCAATTTCAGTCCCTTTTACAGGGGGTAGCCTACCAAGGCAAAGAAAAACAGTAAGTTGCAGCCAGTTGTACATACAGTATTCTGTACCACAGAAGGTCTCAGTCACTGCTGAGATGGGCAGAGTAATAGCATTGGTTTCATTAAATATACTCCAGCATATGAGTGGAAAAATGTAACAGTCTGATGCTTTTAGCTGAATAAATTTGAAATGTAGTTGAATAATTACTCCTTTATCTGGACTCCTCACAAAATGAGTGCTGTTAGACACTCTTCAATGGGTATGAACCATTGTAGTTCATTAGATATTAATGATTCTTTTCCTATTTTACATCACTTTAGGACAATCTCTTGGACCAATTATAAAAGAAATTACAAAGTCACATCTTGGGAAGGACAAAGGGATTAAATAAAATGCCAGCTAGGATGGAAAGTGACAATCAAGGTATAACTGCTCTTAGACTCTTAATAGTCTTAGCTCTTAAAGGTTTTTTATTCTTTTACTTTGGATGAAATTACTAACAAAAACTCTAACTGCTTGCTTTTAACCAAGTTCGGACTAGTACAATGCAATATGGCAAGAGTATTCATTTCTATAGCAAGCAAAGTAGTTAAAGACTTCACAATTCTTGATATTTGACACTTTTTATGCAAATAACCTTTTATTAAACAATACTGGCTAAGAAACCTCCACAAATTTTTAAACTCATATTTAAAGGACTTTGTGTTGTTTTTTCTTTTCTTTCACATCATTGTAAAATATAGCAAAAAAGTTTAAAATAAATCGCCTTGTTAATTGGTTGCACTTATCGAATATTTTATATTCTCAATGTAATGTTAATATTTGCATCAACTAGAAGTTTTGGAGTTTTATGTTTGAATCAACTTTTCTAATAGAGCAGGTAATTATAAGCACAAAGAAATGGTTCCTCTTGAGTAAGTGTACAACGGGAGGATAACGTGGAGAAAGCAATAGCAGGTAAGTTGTTATGAACTAAAAACAAGTGATCCTGATTAAAACGTCTGTTCTAAAATCGAGGATATACTTACTAAGATTGTACCCACTTTTTACTCCAGAAAAAGAAGGGTGACATACTTTTTAAATATTACTATTTTTTTAACTGTCTAATTTCCTTTCTTTTCTCATGCATAGACTACCCATTTTACTCTACTTGAAAAGTTATATGTAAAAGTCATTATGCCAAAGATTTAGGTAATTCCCAATTTTTTTCATGGCACATAATAAACCATATTTTCCTAAAAAATATATCCATTTTGAACTTTAAAATGTCAGTACATTCAGGCTTATGTGGACATAGATTCTCATTCCCAATTCATCAGAATACCTATATTTCTTTTTCCCAAGGTGATCACTCATTGCCAGGATTGTTCTACCATGCAAGATCTGACAGACATAGACCATCTTCTGTGTGATAAGAGGAATTAATATAGGAAAGGGTATATAGAACAGCACCGACTCTGCATCTGCTTCTACAGATGTTTTGGTGACAGAGTCATTGAGAACCCCTTTTTCACCTTTAGAGTTACCATTGCAGGAATGCAAGGTAATTTTAAGCATCTATATGTATGTGTGCCCAGGTGTCAAAGGCTGAAAAGCTCTGATTAGGCCTCCTGTTAATCCTGAAGTTGATATACCTGCATGTGCTAAGAGGAATATTCATCTTTACCGGTTTTAGTCTATTTTTCTTTTTTTTTGAATTTTTTTTCTCAATGCTACTGCAAATTTTTCCTGGAAGTTTGTGTTTTTGTCACTTGACTGTACCCAAGCCTGGTGGTTCCTCATTTTATTTTATGTATCTTTTGTGGTTCTTTAGGTTTTGAGGAAAGAAAACAGATTCAAACCTCTGAGCCAGCAAAGAGACTGACAGGCACTGCTGTTGTTGTCAGCCATTTTCAAACAGCACAGCAGGACAGAATTATCAGACTCAGGATGACTGAAGTGATTGTGCGTTACATTCAGTCATTTTTCAACCTCTCTGTTTTTTTTTCTAGTCTCTCCTTTTATCAAAGCCTGGTGGATGACTGCAGCTCTGTGATCTTCTCCCACTATGCTCTTGCAAAATAGTTTGGCATGTGCTCACGCTTCTACTTCTTTCTCCTTTTGTTATGTGTCTACAGATTTTTGTCTTGTTTCTTTTCCTTTTTCTTGTTTTTTTTTTTTTAATTTATTTTATGTCCCTTTTTTTTTTCTCCATTTCAATTATATAACAAATGAGAGAAGTGAGTAGCCTTTGTTAGATCAACAGGATAAAGGTCCTTGAGATACTGCTTAATAAAAAAAATTTAAAAATATGTGAAACAGCAAGCAAAAAAACCCACCCTTATTTCCCCCTCCAAATAAAACCCCACTCCTACACCCCCCTCATTCCAGAGACTCACCTTGCATCTACCTTACATCTTGCATGCTTGTGTGGAAGGGAGGTAGAACAATGAAAGTATACAGACCTGCTGCTGAGTGATTTGATCCACAAAAATCCTAAAGACCCAACAGGCTCCATCCAAGGTGCTGAAAAAGATGGCCAGCATCCTTTCAAAGATGCTTTCTCTTGTCATTGATAAGTTGTCGTGGAGTTCAGGAGAAAGTACCAACAACTGGATAAAGGTAAAGAAATGCCACACCCATCTCCAAAAAGAAAAAAAAAACAACCCATGGTTGTCTGACTTTGATGCTGGAGGAAGTCCTCACGGGCCCCATTTTTGGGCATACACAGGAGATGATTGGAACCAGAAGCCTTGAATTCACTGAAGGGCAAAGCATGGCTGACCAGACTGATTCCGTTCTGCCGTCAAATGCTGAAATATGTGGGTCAGAGGAAATTGTGGCCGTTTTTTATTTGGACTTCAGCAAAGTTCTTGACACTTTCGGTCACTGTATTCCTGTATCCCATTTCAGACACTATGGACAGGTGAAAAATGATGATCAGGTGTGTAGAGGTGTACTTGGTAAGGTGTATTCTAATTGAAGCCTGGTGTCAAGCAGACTACAACAAAAATCTGTCCTGGGACTCTGTCCCCTTAATAATTTTAATAATTAAATCTTAATTATAAGAATTTAATTTTTTTATAATTTAAAATTTTAAAAATTTTTAAATTACCAAAAATAACTCAAAATTATTTTTTGGTAGACTGAAAGAGGTGATGAATAACTGTCTCTTTTAGTTTGCAGATGACTCCAAACTGTGGGAGAATGACCAGGTAACACTCTTGAGGACAATGTGCCAGCTGGAGAGGTCTAGACAGGCTGTAGGAAATGGACAGTAGGGACATTATAGGTTTCATCAAGACCAAGGTCAAGCATAGCCCCGGGGTAGGAAAGACCCCTGCAAGCCATAAAAAAGCAGTGTCTTTTTGTTATATTGTGTAATGGACAGCCACACTAACAGGAGATTAGTGTGTGCCAATTTCCATAATATAATTTTAGCCTAAAATGAAATTTGATCACACACATAGCAGCTCCTCTTGCACTGTTAAAATACACCATCTAATAGATACACATAAATAGGATGAGAGAGAAGGTAATTTAAAAATCATGCAAAAAGTTTTCTTGCATATAAAATACAGAAATAAATATATCGTTACATAAGCTGCTTTAAGTATTTAGGAATTTAGGTGGGTTTTTTTTGATTTCGGGGTTTTTGGAGAGGCGTAGCCTTTTTTCTAAAATCTTCCCTAATTCAGTAAAATAATGAGAGCATTATGGTCTTAGGAACTTTTATGAAACTTTATTTTCATAAACCACTATTATAAAGGTCTTCAGGCAATACTACAGGAACTATACAAAGCTCGAGTTCCTCTAGTATTCAAACATTCACGCTCTGTTTTCTGTAATCTGAAGTGTTAAAACAAGTTAAAATTAAAATATTTTATGACTCGTTATGCAAAAATGTTGTGAAGGATCCGATTTCAGATGAGACCTCTCCTGAGTAAAGATTAATAACTTTTTCTTTCAGCTGTGTACACAGATTTACAAAGTGATGTAGAACAATACATTTTCCCAAGGAGGAAAAGTTCAGTCTAAGAAATGGGTACAAAAGTCAGTGGAAGCACAACAATATTTCTCATGTGTCTAAGAGAAAGAAAACTTATTTTAATTTCTTCTCATAACTGGAAAGGCATAGAAAAGAATAGGACTTGTGTTTCTACATGGGGCCATTTGGTTTTTTTGTGTTGCATCATTCTTTCCCCTCTGTTGCCCACATATTTCACAGAGGCATAAATCAACACATACACACACCTGCTCTGGATTTACAAGCATCTGGTATGTGAGAAACTTGTTTTGGTGAAAATCTCTGAACTCCATTGGAGCAAACTGGAAAAGGAAAAAAAAAAAAACCAAACAGAAAAAAACCACCCCTAAATGACAGGTCATAAATCTTGTCTGTGGGCATCTGTTTTGTAAAGAAACTTTATGTTTCTCTCCTATCATAATCTGCAACTATTAAGAAATTAATTATTCCAAAATGTTAAAATTTAAATTCAGGCTTTAAGCCCTAATATCAGTGGTTTATAGCTCAAAAATAGATGGTGTTTTGAATGGCTCCTCTATAGATTTTTACACCCCAGAGAACTTATTCTTAGAAACTTATTCAAAGCTAGGCCATACTCAAGAAGGTAAACTATATTTGACCTTTGCAAAGCCTCATTTAGGCACTAGAAGCCCTTAAGTCTTTCTTAATGCATGATCAGAAGTTAGCAATTTTCAGCCTACCTCACACAAAACAAAACAAAAGCTGTTTAACATCTTTTCAGTTCTTCTTTGCAACATAGATTTTCTGACTCGTCATAATAGCTTTTTTGGTGCAGAAATAATTATCTCTGATTGAAAACACTGTTGATGTCCTTAAAGCTATTAATAGATTTGCTTTGAAAATCCATTTCAACCATTAGAAGAGACTGCCCATACGAGTGCTGCAGTCACCATCTCTGGAAGTGTTTAAAAGACATTTACATGACAATTATGGAGATGGATTAGTGGTGGAATTGAAGTGTTGAGTTAATTCTTGGACACAATGATCTTAATTGTCTTTCTCAACCTAAACAATTCTACAATTCTGTGATTCTTCTGTATTTTATTTCAGCCGATTTCATGTTAAATATACTGATATGATTCTGATCTCCCAGGATGATTACATTGGTTTCTCGAAGAAATTTTATCTTATGCATGATGTATAGAGATAGTCATTCAGCCACTGGTCTAAACAAAAATGACTGCTTATATAATTCTCTGGAGCCATTAAGAGAAGTAATTTAAGTGTTTCTGTTAACATTAAGAAATTCCTCTTTCCTGCATAATAATGTTTCTTACATAATACTTGGCTACTCTTTCGTGAAGAGTGGGTGGAAGGGAATCAGGGAAAAACCTACAAGATATGCTGAAGAAAGATCCATTGTTTTGAGTGATTGCTAGGGTTGTAAAATGATCAGGAAGTGGTGAAGAAAATAGAAATACCTTTTCTCAGATTTAAGAGCTGTGCTATATCTTTCCCTTGATGATCAGCTCAGGTTCTGCTACAGCACATGAGCTGGAAGGTGGTAAGTGAGGGTCTTTTAGGACTTCAAGGTACTTTCTCATTTTATGGCTATGGATTTTGGTTTCACAGCAAGTGGACTAGATCCATAATTCCCAAATCTGACATTTTTCCCCTTCTTGATCAGTGAGCAAGTGTGTTTAGAAAAAGCCTAGTGAAACTGAAAGAGGTGAACAAAACTGATGGTAATGCTTCACTGTAGTTTGAATGTTGATAATGAAAAGACTAAGGTAGTCCCTGGTACTGTAAGAGCTGCTTGCTTGGAAGACTGAAATTGAGCAAGAGGGTTAGTAAGCCTTTTGATGACACAGCTTTAGTATGCAAACTGATTAATGAAGATTTTCTTCCGCTGAAATCAAAATCAAAATAAATCAAAATAAATTGGGATGATTACAATGGTTATATATTGCGGTGCCATCTGGTGTCAAAAGAATGAGAAACAGGAAAAGGAAAGCATGTTTTCTGAAGATGCTTCTCATGGTAAAACAGCACTATAGAGATAGAACATGTTTCACTACAGAAGAGATCATGGGGCTCATGAATACTGCCAAATTTTGACAACCTTTTTGTCTGTATCTTTATTTGATTAACGTGGCCAGATTTTGGTAGTGGCGGCAACAGGGGTGGCTTCTGTGAAAAGCTGCCAGAAACTTCCTCCGTCTGACAGAGCCAATCCAAACTGTCTCCAGGACAGGCCCATAACTTCTGTAACTTCCCAAGGCTCTGCCAGTTAGGGAAGGTAGTGCCTCTGCGATAACACATTTTTGAAGGAAATAAAAAATCATTGCACAGATGTAATTGTTCTCAGACATGAGAGGAGTGAGAATATGAGAGAGAAGCAACTTCTGCACACACCAAGGTCAGTGGAGAAAGAAGGGCAGGAGGTGGTCCAGGGGGTCCAGCTGAGATTCCTCTGCAGCCTGTGGTGCAGACCATGATGAAGCGGCTGTGCTCTCTCTTAGAGGACCATGGGGATGCAGAGATCCACCTACAGCCAATGGAGAAAGCAGTGTCTGAAGGACTGCACCCTGCTCCATGCTGGAGCAGTTTATGAAGAACTGTGGGAAGGATTTAGGCTGGAGAAGTTGTTGGAGAACTGTCTCCTGTGGTGAGGGCTCCACGTTGGAGTAGGGTATGGACTCCTCTCCCTGAGCAGCATCAGGAACAACATGTGATGAACTCACCATTACGCCATTCCCCCCATCTCCCTGCACCACTGGGTGGGAGGAGGTAGACCAAGAAAGGAGGGAGGTGGTAAAGTGTTTTTAACATTTGTTTTACTTCTCCTTATGATGCTCTGATTTTGATTTTCAATAAATTAAATTAATTTCCCCAAATCAAGTCTGGTTTTTCTCTGACAGTAATTGATGAGCACTCTCCCTGTCCTTTATCCCAATTCACAAACCTTTTGCTGTATTTTCTTTCCCCATTCCAGTTGGATAGAATTACTTTGAGGGAGGCACCTGGCATCCAATCAGGGTCATCTAACCACAGGATCATACTTATATAAGCTACACTGCTCTTCCAAATGTTTTTGGACTTCAGGTTACTGTATAACTGAATTTAGTGGAAATCCTACCTTCATACAATGTGCCATATCAATTCCTTGAACATTGGAGATTATTAATCATAAAATATTATAGACTGTGTAATAAAGATCACATTTAAAATATGTGAGAGACTTAAAGACCACAGTTGCCTCAAAAACTCTTAGGGGCACAGAAGGAACTTGCCATAAGACAAACCACCATAGCAGGTGTCTATTTCCTCTTATCTCTTTTTCTCTCACATTTACTGCTACATAAAATCTGTACTATTGGCTTTAGCATATGGTCTCATTTGCACCTTAATTTGGGCTGAAGCATCTCTCAAAACTTGACAATAACAATGTATCAAAAGCTTTTTTAAAGTAAAAAATTATGTCTTATTTTGCTCTGCACTGAGGCTTACTAGCATAGTGATATAAAAGATAAGGATCAAAGTCAGTTTTCTTTTAAAGGTGATTTTTTTCCTTTCAACATAATAGAGTCCTAAATCCATATTATTGACATTAATGAGTCATTCCTATGACACTATCTAAAAATGCACACCTTGAGTGTGAATAGTGCTGTGTCTGGCTCAGCAATGGGCACATTTTTGTACATACAGCTGAAACATAGACATGTAAGCAAAACCTATCTAAAATTATGCACATGTGCATAGGCTATCTAGGAATATGGGTATGGGTATGACTATTATCATATCTTGTGCACACTTGGCTATTTGCAATAAAAAAAATCTTGTCGTCCCAGGGGAGACTGAGGTTCATTCCACCGACTGCAGCTCTTAAAGATGTAGGTATTGCCCCAAAATATCTCTATATATCTTTGTGTACAGGTGCACATGGCCGTGCAGCTCTGTTATTCCTGCTCCAAGACAAGCTGATGCAAGCTGTTTGTAACCTGGAGTGGTGCAATAAAGGCAGCATGCTGTGCTGAGTCAGACCCCCAGATCATGAGCCATGGCAGTATGGTTGAACAGCTTCCAGCCACCTCTGAGCATAGGCAGAGAAGATGCACAGATGTTTGCAGCTCTCTGCCTGGCTACAACCTCAAAAATTAGTTCTCCTATATAATTTTGTAGCTGTAGCATTGTAGGCTAACACCCTCCAAGAATTAGAGGTTCTAGCAGTTTAGTTTGCTCTTAAAATCTGCCAAGACCAACTTGGATTGCTGTTCTCTTACAAACTAGTACTTGAGGAGATTCTGTCTCTAATAAAAGTACAAAATAATAATAGCTATATAGCATCCAATATTACAGAAGTTTGTAGTGGGTGTGTGGTTAAGGTAAAGGAAAGGAGATAAAGGGCTGGACCAGGTGTAGTGGGTTGACCCTCTCTGGATTCCAGGCCTCCACCAAATCCCATCACTCCCCTCCACAGCTGGACCAGGGAGAGAACATGTAATGGAGAGTTGATGGGTTGAGATACGAGCAGAGAGAGATCAATCACCAAAGGACACCACAGGCAAAACCTGGCTTGAAATAGAGATACTGCTTGAATATTTTTATTACCAAAATCAGAGCAGAATAATGAGAAGTAAAATAAGATCTTGAGAGCACCTTACCCCCACGCCGTCCTCCTTCCCAGGTCTACCTCCTCCTACCCAGCAGCAAAGGAAGACAAGGAATGGGGATAATGGACAGTTGTTTCTGCTGCTGCTCAGGGAAAAGAATCCTTCCCCTGCTCCAGTGTGAGTCCATCCCACAGGATGCAGTCCCTCAGGCACAGGCTGCTCCAGAATGAGACCCTACAGGGTCACAAGTCCTAACAGGAAATCTTGCTCGAGAGTGGGCTCTTCTGTCCACAGGTCAGCACGTCCCTGCCAGGAGCCTGCTCCGGCAGAGGCGTCCCACAGAGTCAGAGTCTCTTCTTAAGCATTTCCCTGTTCTGGCATGAGTCTCTTCCATGGGCTGCAGGTGGATCCCTGCATCTCCATTGACCTCCATGGGCTGCAGGGGCACAACTGTGCCATGGTCTGCACCACAGGCTGTAGGAGAATCTCAGCTCCTGTGCCTGGACCACCTCCTCTCCCTCCTTCTCCACTGACCTTGGTGTGTGCAGTGATGTCCCTCTCATATACTCTCACCCCACTCTTCTCTGGCAGCAATTACAACTGCACAACCACATTTTGTTTTTCTTTCCTCTTAAAGATGTTACCACAGAGATGTTACCACCATTTCTGACTGACCCAGCCTTGACCAGGGCACATCTCTCCTGGAGGTAGTTGGCATTGTCTCTGCTGGACATAGAGGAAGCTTCCAGCAGCTTCTCACAAAAGCCACCTCTGTAGCCCCCCACTACCAAAAGCTGGCCACGCAAACGTAATACAGCTTACTAAGAGATTTCAACAACAAGAAGCTACTGAAAAAAAATAAGAGAATAAACTCTTCTTCACATCCTCTGGGAAAAGTCATGATGGGCTTACACTGCAACAGAAGAGATTTAGACCTGACATTAATAATAGCTTTTTAATGGCAAAGACAGACTGTAACAGATTTGTTAAGGGACTGGGAATCCCTTCCTTTTAGACATTATTATAGAGATGTTAGACAAATATCTCACAAGCACTTTTGAGATACAGCTGATCCTGCACTGGAGCAGAAGAAATTTACTGATTTGTTGAGCTAACCTCTTTCATCTCAAATCTTCTAGGCTTTTGTGAGTCACAGATCTAAAAGAGAGCAGATAGAATAGTCACTGATAAAGACTTACAGCCTGTCACAACCTTACCTTATGAATCATATTCTTGGAGTTCTAACGATTCATTTGTGATGGTAGAGTTGCTGTCAATGAACTGAAATGCTCAATCCATTTTATATAGATTCTCATCATCCAGATCACCATCTGTACACCTCAAAAAGCCTGAAACATGTTCTTTAGTATTGTCAGTCTTACTCAGCTTGTTTTCACCTTCCTGCTGCTGCTGAAGGTGAAATGGAAGAGAAGAAAAAAGGATTGGGAAAACTCAGTACTGTGTTTTATCAGAGAGAGAATTTGTTGTATTGTATTGAATGCATGATGTATTTGCTATAATTTTGAAATTAATTTAACCATCAATACATGAAAAAGCTGAGGGCTCTAGAATTTTGTGATAAAACTATATTTCAGGAAAAAAAATCTTTTTTTACAACATTGAAACGTTACACAGAGCCAGCATTTAGCATTTAGCCTACATGACAGTTTTCGGCCTGATTGTCCAGTGAAAATAAGGTCAGAAACTCTAACTTTTATTGTTACATGTTGACCAATCCATTACTGAATGTTGCCTTGGAATAAAGATACGAATGCTTCAGACTTAGCAGCCTTACAGTAAGAAACCCTGACCTGTGAATGACCTATAATTCAGTGTTTCCTGGCTCCTTTTCATGGACTCAGCGGTCAATTTGGCAATAAAGTAGGGGCTGGAGAAGACTTCCAAATTCACTACAACTGTGGTGTTAGAAATGCAAATGCCTAATATCTTTCAAAGCATGTAGGACCAAATAGATCTCAGACAAGCCAGGATTTGTGGCTTTCTCACTGTAGCTCATAGGAAAGGAGTTTTGCTTCTGTTGTTATGCTCTATGTTTAAATAATTATCGAACTGGGTAATAAAAAAATTATGTATATTTCTTTTAATAGGAAAAGAATTTTTCACAGAAATTATTGCTTATTGAACATCCTCTCTCACTGCCATGTGCAGAGAACTACATCTCTGTGTCATTATTTTCTAATGGCATCAGAAAGGCAGAAAACCTCTGAATGATTTGCTTTCATTCTTACCTTCAGTTATATTTCCAAGAACCATATGTAAATAATTCCTTCCTAGCTTCTAGAACAGTGTCTTTCATCCTTCTCAGTGTTTTTATGCCATCTGCAGGTCTCTTTAAACCACTGAATTCTTTAAATATTTTTTCTATAAGGCTTGATGGCAGACAGCTTTATTTTTAAAACAGTTTTAATTATTTTGTAGATTTACACCCTACTTAAATAAATTTTTCTCTAAATTACTTATTAATCACAAAATCCAGATCAAAGACATCAGTTGAAATGGCATGAAAGCTTCAAAAGCCCTGAATTTTTAAATTTTATTTTTTCTCATTGTACAATAATTTTGTGGTGGCTTATGATAAAAAACCCTTTGTCTTAAATCTTTATTTGAACTATTTCAATTAAATGGTAATTTTTTTTGGAAGAGCTAATTGTGAAAATTTGTGTTTCAGGAAAAAGCTTTTAAAACATAGTCCAATAAACTTTATAAATGTATCTACAATATGTATAGACCAAATGCTATTTTTATTTAAGAATTAATAGAAAAAGAATTTTTTGGAGGATTTTTGCAAAAAAAAATCTGATTGAGATTATTTTATAGTCAGAGGGATACAATAAACATGTTCTCTTCAATATACTTTGTTTACCAAAAGGCCCCACAGTCTAAACCTAACCATGAACAGACAAGTTGTGGCGACAAGATGTAGGGTGGAAATACAGTGTAAGGAAGCACAGAGATTTGTGACAACAGGAATACATGTATTTGTTGAAAATGTTATGATCTTTCAATCACTTTTGTGCTGTGTACAGTTAAAGAATCCACTGATGAGATTTCTACCTGTACTGTCAAGGACAAAACTCTAAAGCCCTCCTCAATGTGGTTCATTGTGCTCTGTATAGATAGGGCAAACCACTTAACACTGACAAAAAGTGTCACAGAGTATTTCCAGAAATGACTACAAATAAATGAATGCATGAAAAATCAAAAGAAAAAAAAAATGCCGGTAGCTGACTCCTACATGGACTAATCTATGCTATAAATATTCAAGTATGACATATAAAATATGGCTGAGAAGAATTTTAACTGAGAAACAATCTTTCCTACAAGCAAAACTTTACCTGTCTTGGTTTTTCTTTGTGTTCATCTTCTACCAAGAAAAGAAAGTAACTTTTATTTTACAATTGAATGGGGTTTTTTACACTATAAAATGTCATTGTTTTTTGTTAACTGATGAAGAAGTGTGGAAGTGACCTTGTTTCCAGGTAGATTTATGATATGTTTTCCAGCTAAAGAGAAATGAGAGTTAAAAACTACAATTACAGCTATGCAAAGTAACTCAGTGCCATGAACAAAGTGATGCACCTCATTTGTGAGAGGTAAACAATAACATAATTTATTTTAAAAATTACCAAATTAATAAAGTTCAGTGGCAAATATGACAGCACTTTAACAAGATTCAGTGGCAAGTTTTGTGAGACTTAATTAGGACTTGATCTGAAAACAGTTTTCAGACATGTAGTCCAGCTTCAGATGTGTATATATTTACAAACAGATGAAAAAATCATGAAGGAAACTTGGGTGAAGGCATTTGTTAATTTGACATAGTATAATAATTTTATGTACTTAAAGTATGTATTGACCTATTAGGTGTCAGGGTCAATCAGGTATCACAGTGTCCTTACAGTGTGCATCCTCATCATTAATACACACATACACGTTTATCTATTTTTAAAAAATCTGTACTAATTTCCCACTCTTCTTGCACTTTCAGCCATATAAGGACTATATTTTACCATTCCAAACATCCTATTTGTCAGAAATGTGAGAAGAATTCCCTACAATTAATTGAAAACCTTAAAAAAAATTTAGAAACTTTAAAAAGTATCTTTAACAAAGATATTTTTCATGTATTGCAGCCATTTCAAAGTTTTAGCAGTTGAATCTTAGTCAACAAAAGCAAATTTCTGCATTTTACCAATAATAAAGAACCTCAGGAAAAGGTTGACTTGATGATCACTACTCTTCTGCATTTTAAGATTTGAAAATGAGATGGAGATGAGAAAAGAACCAGGAGACAACCACCTCTGTTTGCAGTTCCTCACCACAGAGTTTGTTTATTTCTGTGCACAGGGAGCTTCTAGTAGAAACATGATGAAGCACTGCCAAAGTTGCCCTAAATTTAAATTACCCTATCAGTTTAATAGTCACCTGATCACTAAAATGGCATGCAGTCACATACAAAATAATTGCCTAGGAAATAGAAGCAAGTACTTGTTGTCTCATTTAATGGCTTTTGGAAGAGTTTTTAAACTGCTCATGTCCATGCTGTCAACCATGCTAGAAGGAATCAAATTACTCTATTACCTTTACTCCTTTTGTTTTTTTCTTTCCTGCTTCAAAATGTTATGGAAAATTTAGTACACTGTAGGTCCTTTCTTTCTGGCTGACCTGAAGATCTTCTGTATGATAATCTTGTACAGCCAAGTTGAAAACTTCAGTATCCACTTCCAGAAGTGCTAAATATTAAGGGTAGAGGAAGCAAGTGCTGGGTTATGAAGACAGTCCAATTACATAATTGTAAAAATCTTATTAATTTAATTGTAGATCTGAACTTGAATATACGCTGAAATCTTTTTCATTCGAATTCATTTGAATGCGCCTGTATGCATGCGGCATTTATGAAGTTGTTTTTAAATTAGTGACTTTAAACACCTATGTTATTTTTACTTAAAATTCTGGAATTCAAGTTATTGAAACTCTGAAGACCATATGTGATTTTAGGAATATAACTGCACCAAAGACTATCACTGAAGCATTTTAAGCTTGTAAGAACATTCTTTTGTGTGTGATATGTGTGTTTGAAAGGCAGCATAATATTAGCATAATCCTAAGGAGAAATGTTTCTGTGAGTTTTTGAATACCTGTTTACCTAATATAGCATAGGGAGGAAAAAGTCTTATTAAGAAAAGCCTCACATGGGAATTCAAGAAAAAAAAATCTAAATAAGAAATGACATCTTGCTATGCAGAGTAGAATAGTCTAACAGTTATTTGCCCCTTCTAAGGTTGACTAGTTGTGACCTGTGACTCAACTAGCTATGGTAAAAATAGTACATGGAAATCACACTGAATCCCATTTATAGTACACTGAGTATAATCTGAAATTCTAGGTGAGGACAAAGGTCTTCTAGAATGCTTGAGGTAGCTAAAATGAGATAAAGAAAAAAAATTATCAGACACAGATGAACATTTCCTGATTTTAATCAGGGGCTTCAACAAGGAAGACACTATCGTGTTTCACTGATAGCACTTAGAGTACCACTTAAAGATCAAAACTGGTAATTAATTCAGGGGGCACAGTATGGATGAAAAATAAGAAGAAATCTGTAAACATACTAAAATAATTCAATCAATGGAAGAGTTAATATAACTTGTGTGAAGTGGGGTTTTGTGTGTATTTTTAAACAAGATTCACAATCATACATGTATTGAAAGAATTCCAGTCTTTTTCAGAGTACTTAGTAACAACTTATTGCCAAAGTCTTTTCGGGTCTATTCACCAATGCAGGACAAGATGTGGAACTACAGTCTTTACATGACAGGTTTATATAGAGTTGTTTGTTATTGGATTGTTGTAGGGTTTTTTCCTCCAGAGTGGTTAAATATCTCAAAGACTATAGTCATATTTATAAGTTGGTTTGTGTTGTTCATGAATTTTAATTAACTTTACTGTGAATAAGATTATATGTCTTAGGTTAGTATTACAGAAAGAAAACTTTTATCTATCTAAACCTTTTTTTTATCTACCTAAACTTATATCCTTTATCATGCATTTTTTTAAATGTGGTTAGGAATATTGGGAGCTAATGTTGCAGTTCTTTTTGTAAATGTAATAATTTACTAAATGGAAAAAAAGTGCCTTTTCTAATTTTCACATAATTGGAATTTTAACAGTCTGTGATATCCAGAACTATTGCTACCTTTTAGTATCTTTCCTTGACATTTTGTTGTTTTACTGAATAGTAATGCACATGCCTGAGTAATAATGCCATGTGCTATATTGATTCAATGTACTATAACTGCCAAGATGATTGAAATGCACTCTCTAGTGGTCTTTGACAGCTCATATATTGGGATTATGATTTGCATTTAGTCCCATGGGATTTGGTGATTGTCTGTATCTGTATGCCCTTTGAGAATGATGTACTTTAAATCTCTAAGTAGAAGAAATCTGTGTGGGTGATGAACCATTTTATTCATAGCCCTGTGGGAATCCATAAACATAATTTGTCCTCTCTTGTCAGTTCATTGGCTCCTAAGTAGAACTTTCTATGGCTTCCTTCCAGGTCACAGCATATTTTGTGAGAAAATTAAAAAACAAAAAGCAATGAAGTTTGAAACATCAGTCTAAAAATCACATTCTGAATCAGGGCTGTAAATAGCAATCTGAAGTCCTCTATAGCATGGCTGTACTAAAAAGAGGGAAAAATTTTGTCTTTGATTCTTCTGCAGCAGTCAGCTGGAAATGTTGCAAGTGTTTGATGAAGCATGAAATTTAGGTTCACATGACATCAGAGTTTCATATTTTGAATTAATTTCTGTTTTTCTGCGTTTCTGTAAATTAATACATTTGGTTTGTGCTCCTCTTAGTCGATTAAAAAGTTGATCAGTAAATGTCCTGTGCTGGTGGAGATTTGTTGATACTTTCAAAAGCAGGTGTTTATGTACGTGTACATAGGCATGACTGTCCTTATGTGTGTGCATATACATACATGTAAACCCTTTCTTTGACATAACCTTATCACTTATATCCTTTTTATATCTAGCAATTAATGAAACAAATGGAATTTAAAGCACAATTAGAACCATGGCTTTACTCAAGAGAAGGAGAATTTTCTCAGTGGCCACTATTGTTGAAGAGTGCAATATTGCTGAGTATTCTCCATGTGAATTTTACATCAAACTGTATTCCTGTTGGTGATTTGTGATCTATTAGAAGCACAGTCTGCCCAGAAATACTTGTGTAACTTTGATCTTGAAAAGATGCCCTGGTATTCCTTCATGGATAAAATCCTTAATTTGCAGATTTTCTAAATAAATTGTTTGTTTGTTTTTTAAACTGGTTATAGTGTAGCATTATCTCACAAGACATAACATCTCACAAAAATTGTTCTAAATAGAGATAAAATTGATTGCATAAGCCAAAACTTTCTAACAAAATCTGATTTTATGAATTATTCTTTCTTACATGATGCTTCTATTTCTGTTAAAATGCAGATGTCTTTTAGAATCTGTTTGAAGCCATATGGATGCCCATGACGCATAACACTTGCTGAAAAATACATTTGTATATGGGAACTTAGCTCACAGGGCAGATTTTGTTCTTATTGTCTAGCCCAGCAAAATTTAACTGACTTTGGTAGTTTGCTTTAGCTGCACAGATTTGTACTTAATTCAGCATGAGCTGTGTCCTCCAGATCTGTGCACACAAGATCAAGTCTGGTGAATTTATGAGAAAAATTTGTTCTTTTTCTAGGAAAAAATATTTTAGGTTTAGCTAATGAGAAGGGACAGAGATCTGTATCTATTCCAATGCTTGTGCTGCTGGTCTTGAACCAGTTCCTTTCAAACCCTGAACAATTTTCTGCAGTATCAACCAAAAGTTCTCTACAGAGGTTATTTTTTCCTTCTATTGTACCACATTGTTTACATCTTCATTGCATGTCGTGTTGTTCTTCAGAAACAAGTGAATAGCTGCACTTTGTAACATGGTTACATTTATCATATTTATAAAGGATAAATAATTGTGTTTTCTATATAGGAAAATTATTTGATTGCGACATCTGTTGCTGTATAATAAAATATTGCAGGTTATTAATAATCTTAATAACTGCAAAATTGAGATTGGATTTCATAGTCTGTGAGCAGGCATCACTGTCCTGTTCACATGGAAACTACTTCTGTGGGACTCCTTAAGAGTCACGGAGACATTGACAAATGATTGCAGATGTTCACTCTAGAATATTTTTGTTCAAAGAAAATATTGTTGGTGAGTCTCTTAAAACTTGAAATTTGACAGTTTTATCAGCAAATTCAAAATCCTTCATCAAAGCAGTCATGTGGAAACTTGTGGTGCTGTTTTGTTTTGTTTTGTTTTGTTTTGTTTTGTTTTGTTTTGTTGTGTTTTATTGTGTTTTCTTCTGTTTTGCAAAAACCAGTTAGTCCCTTGTTCAGTACCCACTTTAGAAAAAGTCTTTCAAGGTTTCCCTTTCCACAGGAAAATATTTTTTTATTTTATTTTTAATAACAAACTGAAACTGAAGAACTTAAGGCCCAAATCAAGTATGTTATTTTTCTTTGTCCCCCATTTCATAAATGTAAGGGGAAAACAAGACTTGTCAAAGTAAAATTCATCATTATTACTCTACCACTTTTTATCTGCACTCATTGAGTCAAACATGGTCCTAAAACTAGGACAGATTCATTTTATGAGTTTTTGCTTTTATTTCCCAACTCCAATTTCTATTACAGCAAGTATGATTTTGGCATTAAATTGTGTGCCATGTAAAACTAAAAAGAATAAGAAAGCTTCAGGCTGCATGCACAATAGTTTTTTTTTTTTTCACTTCATCCTTCAAAACTCAGGATGGAGAATGACTGTTAGGAGAATTGGCCTATTAGGACTAATTACTTTTTCACTTTGGGGCAGACTTTGTATATAATTGTAAATATATTTGATATTCAGGGTCTTCTCATCAGAAGAATGTGGGAAAATCACCTGAGAATTCCAGCTTGACTCCTGCTTCATATCAATGAGGCCGGTCATAATATGAGTTGCCACACAGTTAATCAGAAGTATTTATGAAAACTTAATATTAAAATGGATTTTTCAACTTTTACTCTGGCTGCCATGGGATAAAACTATCCTTAATTCTGTGAGAAAGATAAATACTACTGAAAATAACATATAATACTGAGCTAGGCAAAGCTGAGAGAACAAATGATATTAATAATAACTTTGGATTGATCTGGATTAAGTTGATTTCAGTTTAAATTAAATTAAATGGATGAACTAACAAAAGTAAGTCTAATTATCATGCTGAATTTCAAAAGATAAAACATTACAAACCAGGATATGGAGACAGGAGAATGCTTTAGCTGCTTCTCAAAAATATGGACAAGGCAGGGGTCTTTATGTCTATAGAACCAGAAGTATCAAAATGAATAGCTTAAAAAGGGGCTTTGTTCAGAAATTTGTAGAAACAGATTGAAGATCAATGCAAAGTTCTATTTAGTAGACTGTGGTCCCAGTCTGGAAATTTGATTTAGAAGACAGATATACTCATAATTTTTCATACAGAAATATCTTTCTGACTGTCAAAATTAATATTATGCAGGGCTAAAGAGATTTGCCGTCCTCATTTGTTGCATGTATGAGTTCAAAAAGGGAAATTTGCTGCGTTCCTGAGCCCTTAATTTGCATTGTTTGCAGCTTGCTGCTTATCTAAGGTGTGGGATTGTGGGAATGGAGGGAAGCACTATTTTCCAGACAGGGAAAATTAGAAGAAACAGGCAACTTTGTAAAACATTGTCGAATCCCAAGTATTAAGGGGTTTTCTATAATTATGTGTATTTCCTCACCTATAAGACAACTTTGGTTGGCATTATTATGTGCAGCTTCTGAACCCATCAACATATTAAGGATTTTCATTCTCAAGTGATCCTGCAGCTAAGACTACAAGGAGAGTCAGGGGAGGAATAAATTTCTATCTGTAGCAATGCATTTGCTCTAAAATTACCCCAGTGTAACTTGAGAAGCTCCAGAGTCAAACCATATTTTCAAAATGTTTTGTCTTCTGAGTCAATTTCCCAGCATTTAAAAAATAGGGATCCAATATCTGTTTTGCTCTTGGTTTTCATTCTTGTCTGTTTACTTTGTGGCTTTTATGTTTATGTAAAGGCAAAGCACAGAGAAATAATGCTTTCCTTCACATTTTGTATGCCTAACTGTATTTTGGGTAGTGATTCTGGGCATTTTAATTAAAAGCAATTCTACCCCTCAGTCTCTTTTTCTGCCATGGTGTTCAGTCAGAGGTGGTGTTGCTCCTTTCCTTGAAGCCTTTTTTCATCAGAAGTTATCTGCACTCCTGAATGCAGGCAGGATTGCTCACAGAGGGTTCCTTCATATACTGCATGGTGGTGCGCTCAGAGACATCTGCCTCTTTTATGTATTTTATTTTCTGTTTGAATTAACTTCCCTTTCGGGTAAACAGTGAGACATCTTCTCTACTGTTGTTTCTGACATTGTATTAAAAGCTCCTTTTACTTTCTGACCAGTAAACAGTTACTGTGCAATTTTCCCTCAGGCCAGGTTCTAGCCCTAGACTATAGGCTTGCATCCCCTGTTCCTCTGTAGTGTTAAGCAGTACAAAGAGTGTCTGAGGAAATTAATTTTACAGAGAGTCAGTTTGCAAGCCTAAAATTTTCAGCAAAATATATTTTTTTCCTCTCCTCCCCCTCAGGAGTGTTGACCCCAATCAATAGCTAAGTACCCACCTAGTTGCCTATTCACTCTCCCCACTGAAGAACAAGAGAGAGTATGAAAAAAAACAAAAGCTGTCCAGTGGTGGAGAGGAAGCACAGAGCAGCTTTAGTGAGTGCCTGGCATCCAGTCAGGGTCAACCCACTGCAGAGGGTCTCATTTACTTCACTGATCATTGTAGAAAATCCTCTAACAGACTAGTCAGCCTTGTTTTGCTCACTTTCAAAGTGAAGTCATGGTCAGGCATATAGCTGCTATATTGCACAAATTATAGTAGCATCATTGTCACTGAAACCTGAAGGCTGAATTTATGAGCCAGTATTTATTAATGGAACTGATTATTATCACATTTTTGGTGCTAAAATTCAGAACGGTAAAAAGGTGTCTTTTTTCATGCAAACCTTCTCAACAACAAAAATAAATTCAGTTTATTTTCCAAGCAGGTAGTATTGCTCATAAAATCCTAAGGCATCAGTGGTACTAGAAGGATATCTACAAGCACAGAGGACTAACCCAGAAGTGCTTCAGTATATAAAGATGGACCTATGTTATCATTTTGAGTTGTATTGTGAGTCTGATTTAGAAGAATATTTCTTGGTTGTGCCAGCTAACATCTGATGTCATGGAGAAGCCCTGAGGTGGCTGAACTGAATTGTTTTCAGACAAAGCTGAAGCAGAGATATGCTCAAGAAAGGCAGGTCATGCTGATACCAACCACTGGGACTGCAGGACCTGACTGGGCCTGCAGAGCAAAACTGCCTGTAATAGAGATGATAAAAACACTGTGGCCCCAGCAACAGCTGTCAGGCTCTACTCTTATTGTTCCACACTTCTTGCTAATTTCAGATAAGATAGAATAAAATTCAAGAAAACATTATCTTCAGCAAAATTTACTGCTAAAATTACCTAAGATAGCATAGAAAACCAGGTGCACTTTCCCAGAATAGTCCAAGCTGGCATATCAAATTGTATCTGGGAAAATGAATAATTGCTGCAATGGGATTCAGCTAATTGGTAGTACTTCTCAATGCCACACAGATGCAGATTTAAACTGCTTCACATTCAAAAAGTAGTGTGGTTTCAGCTTAGGTATTTCAGGATGGTTATGCACTGTGCATAAAAGACAGTTCCTTGTTTTGCAAATGGTACTGATTAATATGCATAAGAAAACTTTTGGTCTGTTTTTCCCTGCCAGAACAAGACTTCCAGGAATCCTAGGCTTTTCAAGTAGCCATAGCTACAATTTTGGATATTTCTATTTGTACTTCTTAATAGCTACTAGCAGAACTCAGGCATCCAATACTTCCACAGATTCTAGATGGACAGCAACAAGAGCTGAATTAAAAGTCAAGCAGGTTGCTATTAAGGCATTAGCTCAGGCCATAAACTAGCTAAATCATAGTAAGCTAGGAAAATTAACCCAAGATTTTCTGGGCTTAAGCACCATGTCTGGCTTCTCAGGTTGTTTTGACCCAGTTCTGTCAGTTGCTTCTTGCTCTCCTCTCATCCACCACCTGTCCTCCCCTGACAAACTTAAGGGAATCTTTCTCTACGTCATCTGTCCTGCAAGGTCCTGCTGAGTATCCCTTACAACCTCTCCCCACACAAACTTCTTCCAGTAGCCTTGAATTGCTCTGCTATCTGCACTTTGCCATCCCTTTCTGCCATCTCCAGCAGCTTTGCTAACAGTTTTTTTTCCCAGCTGTTGGAAAACTGCATGTGGTTCTGAAAACAATACACCCCCTTTTAAAACACAGCAAGTCCTTCCACAGTTCCTTTTATTCTCCCTTTATGTGATGAGACATTTTTTGTTGTTGTTTGCTTTACTCCAGTCTAAATCAAGCTCCATCACTCCAGAGCAGGAAAACATTGCTTTAACTCAGCATGACATCTCTGTAGGCAGATTCAGATGTTGCTGGCCTACAGTTCTCTACACTATTACAAATGTAGCGTTTCCTCAATTTGTAAGTGTAATGTCACTCAAACATACTAAAACAGTGCCTGTAAACCAAAACCAGTTTCAGACTAGCAATTGGAAATTTTATCTCCTACTCTCATTTTCAGATACTATTTAAGCACACCTGGTTTAGGCTCCTATCACTTCTGGAGTTATTGGAGGAAACTAGAAATTAGACATCTGCTTTGCACGTGTTCACACAGCATAACACAAAATTGCCTCTTTTCCCATCAGCAAAATTCAGGTGCTCGATTTTAATAGCAAATCTTATTTTATCCCCAACTCAACTAAATGATCCTAAATTATATCGGTATTATGAAGTATGAAACTAATTTTCTGAAGGAAATACTGTAAGAAAGGTACAGTAATATAAAGACAAGAACCTCCTTTTTCACCTCTTGCATATCCCAGAAATTATTTTCAATCTCCTTGAAAATAATGAGAACATGATTAAGCTTTAAGGTCAACAGAATGAAACATTTAATTGTGGAAAATGAGACAAAGATATACAGCAAAAAAAACCACCTACATTTCTTCTTTTGTCTCCATGGTAAAACTTTAAAAAAGTCAGAACATATTAATATAAACTTCAACACTTGAAATTATATTGTTGGTAAAAAAGGAATCAAGCACACAGAAAAAAAAGTATACCTGAGCTGAAGCTGAGGAGGCTGCGTTCCATGTGCCCTTCATGAAAGTTAACTAAGAAACAAAAACTGAAGGGGGAGTAGTGAGGAGAGCTGCTAGAATGTAATCAGTTAACTAGTACTTCCACTGTTAATCATAAATTTAGTTAAATTATGACCACTGCCTTACCAATGCCCTGATGAAATACTTATTAAAAGAAGTGTATTCTTAAATTTATTTATGAAGTGTTTCATGACTTTGAGATATCTTACGGTCTCAGTACATCTGCTCTTAAGGAAGTCTGATTACTCTGTTGGATTCCCTTATAGAACTGAGCATAATCAAGAAAATAAACCCAGAATTCTTATTCTGGATAAAACTTGCAAGGTTTTTTAGCTTAACTTCTTATAAAGGTGATTTACTTTCTAGGATTTTGCTTTAACTGTAATGTCTGTATTAATAGTGTACAAATTAATTTTAAAAGTGTGTTAGATGATGAAATAACACTACACTCCATTTACATCTTATGCGCTTAAATAAAATCTGCTCTTCATAAAAGCTTAGGCCAATGTGTAGATGGATTTAGATCTGCCAAAATTACTTGGTTTTGCACTCATCCTGACACACTCTAATACTTTTATTGAAGTAGTCATAAGTAGAATATCTGTTATTCCCTGGCTGTTCTTCCAAACATAATGTTTCAGTGTTAATGGGCCTTTCTAGGTCAGAAGAAATATTCTCATGATCCTGCAAAAACATAGCTCCTACTTAGGATTTCTCCAGGTAACTGGAGAAAATAGGAAATATAGATTTCTTCAGATCACTGGAAGCAATTTTATTGAGGGAGGAATGAAAGAGGGCAGCACTGGGACAAGAACTGATAAAGTTCATGGTGGAGCTGGATGGGCAGTAAGACATGAATTTTCCCTGTGAGAGATTACTCAGAAAATCTAGATTCTTAATTGTTCCTATCTTTGCTCTAAAGATGAAATTTGGAAAAATTGCATGAGAAGATTTTTTTTCTGTATGCAGTTTGTATAATGTGCCTCAATTTTCAGATGTCTGAGCTAATTTACATCCATTTTGATTAAACTTTTGTGCTCATGGCAGCAAAGGACAATTGGAATTGCCATTACAGGTCAAACCACTGATCTGCTAATTCAATGTGCTATTTCTGTCAGCAGTCAATACCAGCTGCTTCAGGGAATGAGCACACATAATAAACAGTTATGGAATTACCTGCCCAGAGGCAAATCATCTTCCTAATCTTATCTACCTCTGTGTATATCATTAATTGTGAAACGTTAAATGTAGAGAAACCGAGAAAGATAGCTGAAGAAGCAGGGAATTGCCAATTACTGCAATAAGGGATCGGTAAAACTGGAGTCTTTGGCACATTTTGTAGAAGGATTTTGTAAGACTTTCCATAATAATATTGTAAACAAAGTGTTTATCCGATCTTACGTTTGCAATATCTACCTGCATATCAAGACTGGTCCCTAAAATCAAAAGAATGATGGCATATCCTGCTTTTATTACCTTTGTATGCATTTAGGATACTCTAACTCTCAAGATCAGAATTTTGCTGGAGGTTAGGGGAAGATTCTTTCCTACCCATTTGAATCACATAAGAAAATCCAGCATTTCAATTCATCTTGTATAGCTTGAATGAAAATGAGCATTCCAGATTACATTTTTTAATTGGGTTTTGGAAAAACATATTTTTCCCTGACTACACTCATTTTGAAGAAACATATAGAACAAGATTATGTGTGTATATATATGGACATACATTTTGTTCAGCACTAGCATTCTGTAGAGACATCTTTAAACCTTCTGTATCTTAATATTCTGTACTTCATGGGTTTAGACAAAAGAGCAAGCTCTGGTGCAAAAAAAGTTACTAAATTAAAGCAGTTTCAGCTTGAATAATCCCAATGACTGTAATGGTCTCCAGATGGAGATGATCTGAATTTAATGAATCCGCCTTTTTAGAAACAATACAAATTCTAAACTTTTGTTTCTTTGATATAATAAAATAGAAACCAAGATGCCTGGTTAATTTTAGGATGTCCTGCAGAGTCAACATATGGTTTTTACTTGCAAGTGTCTTTGTACATTGACAGCTCTTTGTTTTTGCTGCTAAGTTATGACTTTCAAAGCTGCCTACTAGATTTAATTTTAACAGAGACCGGAGCAACTGAATCTCTCAGGTGGCTTTGCAATAAACTTCAGTTAAAAAATCTTTTTCTTGATACATCGTAAATAGTCTGAAAAAGGTATTTTAATAATTTTGGTTGCCCTCCTAACAACAGTATGAGATACATTCCTCTTTTATTTATGGAATGTAATTAATGTTGCAATGCATCTTATGAATTTGGGAAAGACCTTTTGGTCATACAGGACGCCCTCAGTGCAAGTCTATTTTCTTGTGTGTTCAGAGAATTTCTGCAATTAAGACCTTAGAACACAAGGAATTTTTTTCCATGGCTATCATTCTCATTAGAAACAATCTGTTTCTCATATTCTGTCCCTGTTTTGCCATCTTAATTTACTCTAAATTTCCTGCTTGTCCTAATTGCTAGACCATAATTGCTTCCTCTGTCACTAAGCTTTAATTTCATAGCAGCCATGCTGTGAATGTACTACTCTAGATAATACCATGAGTATAGTATGTAGGTATATAAACATAGCAAAGGATATTTTCTGTTACAAAGAATTCACGAAAGCACCATTATGAGCACACAATAGGATCTCAGAAGGATTATGTACTTAGTCTAAATAAGATAGGAAATTGGTAAGAGCACTTGGAATTAAAATGAGGTCTTCTGAATGCCATCCCATTGTTTGAAACTGTTTTTGTCTGCTCTCTTATCCTTCTGTTAGCTAAGAAACATGCAGTTGGCAGAGAAACAACAGGTGTAGCAGGGCTTCACAGAAATTCCTGGCATTATAATGGTATTGCAGACATTTCAGATTAGACTCACTGCTTAAAGCTTTCATTTTTCTGGGCAATTTAGTAATTTGAGCTCTCTGAAGTGTGCTCTTTTCTTTGGAACTTGCAAAATGTCTGTCTTGGAGAGATACTCTGATACTCATAATACAACAACATATCTGCAGTAAAGTAAGAAGAGCCCTAGAGGAAGAATATCTCTGAAATATTCCTGTGTTTAGTTTCCACACTTGTACTGGACTATTCCTAAAGAATGGCAGTATACAAAAAATGTATAATATAATATTCAAAACCAACTCTTCATCCATCATTATTTAGACAGTGGATTAACATTATTAAATTGTGTTTCCCTTAATCCAAGGTGAATATTATTTTGCCTTATGTTTCTAATCTTTTTGAAGTCTGATTTTACATCTTTGTTCCAAGCGTTTTCTGCAGTTCCTTTGTCCAATGAATTTTATTTTTAAATATTTCCTTGAAGTCTAAATCATTGCAATTTCCACTGATTCTCCATTTTTATAATCTAATCTTGTCCAAATGTCTTCATTATCCCATCCACCTTTCTTACTTGTACACTGGCAGTTATTTTCATTTAGAGGTAGGCCGGTATCATGAGTTAGCATTCACAGAGAAAATTTATGTTGCATAATGAGCACCTGGCAATAGCAAGGTTCAGCTTTGAGGATGCACTTCTCACCTGTGCAAGCACCCAGAATATCTCTTTGTGGCTTGAAGTGTGATGGGTATTCTGGATCTTACTGCAACAGTATTGATAATGACAGTCTCTTGCTTAGGTATCAGTAAGAGACTTTATAAAACCTTAATGAATGTATGCATGAGAGGTCAGATCAGTGCAAGAAAAGTGAATCTGCTGCACTCGTGTCCATTGCACCTTTTCCAAGGAGAAAAAAGTGGTGGATAACCCCATATGAAAAAATATTTGGAGATTTCTGACAAAGACAGTTTTTTCATTGGCATAAAATATAATTGGGTCTAAAACAAAAACAAAAAACTCCAACACATAACCTGAAGGAAGGAAACTTCAGAAATATGTTGAAAAGTTCTGATATGCAAGTAATTAAATATTTGAAAACTCAGATAAATTAAAGCATCTCAACTTATATGTGAGCTTTATAACAATAGAAACAATTAATTAGAGGAGCTCCATATCTTGGGCTATATGTTGGATATCCAGTTGCGATCCTTTTTTAATTGTCTCTGAGTGTATTTTACTGCCATAATTATACACAAAGGAGAAGATTTAAAGTAATTAATTTTCTGGACAAATATTTTTTCTAATGGAGTAGAAGGCCTATAATGTCAGACTTTTAATAGCTCAGTTTAGCTTGTCAATATATACAATTAATTTTTATCCATCAATTTGAAATTGTGTCAGCTCTTTGATTTATCTTATCTAAAGGAAACAGAAACAAGCACAAATATTAGTGTTGAAAGGCCTTAAGGCTTGAAGTTGAACAACAATAGAGCCAAAGCCAGTATTAAGCATTTGTCAGAGAAAGCATTTCTATCTGGAGGACCTTTTAATATTTCCTTAGATATGAATTTTCTAAAAGACTAGAAAGGTATTTAAGACAATACAAATAAGAATTACGGACCACTGGGGGAAAAGAAAAAATGCATAACCATAGCTGAAGTTAAACGAATTATTTCTTCAGCGAGTGTGTGCTCAGTCTTTGAATGTGCTATCAGAGAAGACAGTAAGCTTGAATGCAGAAGTGTGGATGGATTTATAAAAGCAATGAATAAATTTATTATCTGTAGTTACACTGAATATTGTGCATGTAAGAAAGCGATAATGAAATTTCATAGTTGAGAATTTAGGCTGGTCACCCCATCTGTCAGATTGGACTCTTTCCTACTATGGAAAATTTTCTAAGTCCTCTCATCTTCCTTGTCACCTTATGTTTTGAAGCATCAGCTTCTCCATACTTTCAAATTCATACTGAACTTGAAATTTTTTCAGGGATGGAAAAGTCTGTATTTTCCTGATAGCAAAATATGTCAAAATCCTTATAATTGGTGAGTAACATGACTGAAATGGGGAAATTTATATATTTATATCAAAAGATGCATAATGCAGTAGAGAGGACAATACAAATCTGAAAGTTATGGTAAAATTCCAAGCCTTTGACTAGATAGACTACACAGTAGGTTTGTTTACTGACTGGAAATTATGAAAACGCAGCAAGAGTGTTCTTCAGCTGTATAGTGACCCCTTGCATAGCATTGGAGATAACTGGAGAGAGAAACGCTAGCTAAGTCACATTTGAGTTGTTGCTTTGCCAATTCATGTTTTGGGGTTTTTTTTAAATATATATTAAAGCGTTTCTCAAATGCTTTATATTATATATTTCTCTCATATATTTTGAATGGACTTCTGCCACGTTTAAATACAGAATGTTCCAAAGATTGCTGACATCCTTCCATGAATAATTTCCTGAGATTTAGCTTATATATTTCCTTACATTATGTTAGTATATTTTAGCTTAATAGAATAATAAAAAAAAAGGAAAAAAAATTATATCTCAATTATCTCAAAAAGAACACATGTAAACCAAAATAATCAAAAGAAAATAGGACACAGTGCAATACTACAGGGTAGTTTTCACTTATCGTTACTATTAAAAAAAGTTCCAACTTATCCAAATTATTTTATTAATTATATTCTATTCTATTTATAATTATTACAATAAGGGATGAAGAAAGTTGCACAATTTTAATTAAAAATGAAAGGTACCGAAACTTATTTTAAATGTTATATGAACTTAAAATTGGAAAGTTGTTTAGGCTGCACCAATTTGAAAACAATTATGCAATCTAGTTCTTTGATAGATTTCTGTGTAATTCATAAGCAGATTCACGACTAAGCCACAAGTACACTTAGCTTAATTTGAATGTTTTCCAGATGCTCATTGAAATGAGGTGGTTGCCTCAAAGGACATAAAAATTCCCTTGCTGTCACAATGGATTTCTCTCTTCCTAGAAAGGTACATGTAAGCAAACCACTGGTTTCACTGGTATTAGGATTTAATTTTTGGTATAGTCAATTCTGCTTTGTTTGGGAGAATTTCAGAATATACTTATTGTGGATGTGACATATATTGCCAAGATTTATATAAAAGATGTTTCAGAACCCAATTCACCTCTGGGATAGATTTGTTTCTTTGATATCAGTTCAATGCACCTTCCGGGCATTGAAACTAAAGTTCTTGTAAATTCAAGTGAAACTCAAATTTAAATGCATTGTCTTGATTTTTTTTCATGCTTGAAGCTGTTATTGAAATAGGTTCAGCGTAGACTCCACACATGTTTTCACACATCCCATTTCACCTCTCAACAACAAAATATGACCTCTATCTGCCCCTGATTACACAGCCAGGCACAGCCCCCTTTGATGCCCTCTGAATGACACACCCTTTTTCTTGGTGGTGAGCCTTCCACCAGCACCTTCTGACACCTGTAGTTCCAAAACACAAAATATACTGCCAACATGCAGACTGTTGAGAGGAAATGAGGTGAAGGACACGGCTAACTGAAAATCAAAGTAAGACTTGGTATATCCCTGGATTATGACTGGTCTCCAAAGTATTTATGGGTATAAGTGTGATTCATTCATAAGTAAACATGTCTTTGATATTTCAGTCCTTTTTTCTTTTCCAAAATGTATTTTCAAAACAAAAAACTACCTTAAATTTCCATTTCTAATGACAGCAATTTTTTTTGAGACTGAAGTGTGAAGAGCTGTCAAAAGATAATGTATTCATGTATTCTGTTCTAGTTAAGCTCTTTCTGCCCTCAGCAGTTTCCTGTAGTGACAGTAGGTCAAGTTTCCTGTCAGCAAATTTCTCTACAATTCAGCTGGTAAGCTCCCATCCACTCTAAGTATCATCAGGTAAAGCAAGTGGAACATGAATCAAGGACAATGAATGTGTCAGGCACGGGGAATCCCACATTCCAGTTTGCAGAAGAGAACAATGATTGTAGATGCGTCTGTAGTGCTGCCAAAGTATGACTAGACTGGCCCGGATGAGGTAGAGCTTCAGATAATTTCTTGAGGTCCTTCTCCCAAGAGAGTGAAAATAAAGTTTTAGTTTTAGGATATTTAATTAGGTCTGACCTATTTTTTTTTTTTCAACCAAGAATGATATAAAAATTTTTATACCTTAATATTCATAGGCACTCAAATAAAAGAAAGCATTTTGTGTTATTCGTGGCCATCCTGAATAGGTTACGACTGTCCTATGAGCTCCCTTTTCATTCTTTGGAACAAAAACATTTCTTTAAACTTTTAGTCTATTAGATTGACTCTTTACGTATTTACCTTTGAAAATTCAGAACAAGTTGAATTACTCACTGCCTTCAGACTGCAAAGAGACCTCTCTGTTATCTTTACTTTGTTCAATATAAATAATTTGCCCTTGATCAACAACAGTTAACAAAAAACTGGTGATGATGAGTTGTCTTGATAATTTAGGGGGTTGTTTAAGGCTAGGAAAAGGAAGTTGAAATACTTGTAAGACACAAAATGAGGTGACAGAGAAATGTCAATATATAAAGAAGTGTTTATATATTAGAAAGAAGGTTGGAGGGAAACAAAGCAAGTATCAATAAAAAAATTGGAATTTTATTATAAGTTGTGTAATGTAGTCTTTCTCATTCTCTAACAGATTTTCTTAGGTTATTCACAGTACACATTAACAAGTTATTCACATGGCAGAAGAGAAATCTAGTTCAAGCTTGAAACATGAATGAAGCTAGTGCTTTCAACTCTGAAATACCTCATTTATTCGGGTTCTTCTGCATAATTCTGCATTCAGTTTTTTGCATATTAGCTCTGTTGCAGAATGTGCTATTTCCTCAGCTGCGAGGCATTCTCAGTAGTAAAAATTAGATGTAGAGAAGTGGCAGATTGAGTTTCTTTAAAATTCTACATTTATTCATTGAAAAATGACTGCAAATTGCCAGCTTTCATTGTTGATCATGTTCTTGCTCATACTATAGCAAACAGTTGGCTAGAGTATTTCTGGTTGGAATACATCAGGACCTACAGAGAGGCTCACGTCTCTCAGGGTGATAAAGCATGCCAAGTTTCTGTCTTGCTGCAACTGGGTTGTGATTTGTCAAGCTACAGTGCAATGGACAGGGTGACTGGGACCTGTACATGCTGTTTCTCAGATATTCTGCTGAAAGGTCAGCTAAAAATCAGCAGGTGATGTTTGGAGATAAAAAGTGCAGCCTTGCTGGCCACAGCGCCACAGTATAACAAGAACTACATGCACTTCTGAAATCGGGTAATTTGTTTTACTCATCTTTGTCTGTGCAGCAAAGTAGTAGTCCAAGCTCAGGTTCCTGGGACTATCATAAATCAAATATTATTTGTGATGTACTTTGTCAGTGTGTGGAGTCCCCTCAGATGAACATATTTTTACAGAAAGCAAAGATTTGTAAAGACAGTGGTTAAGAATAGTCCCTAATATACATAAATTAATAACTAAGAAAGAAACTTTAAAATTAATATGTCTAAAGCCTTAAAGAGGAAAAGCAAAAGAATACTGACCTTATAAATGAATGTACTGTCCATGCATTATACACGAATATATTTCATAAAAACCTTAGGGCCCTCACAAATGAATACCTATTTAAAGAGTAGTATGTTAAAAAAGACAATCCATTGCTACATGAATATTAAGTTGACAGGTTTTTTGTACGTTTTGAGGCAAAGCACCGGAAATTCTGAAGAAGAACCTAAATGTTTATGAATTGCATTATCTTTTGTCAATTTATGCAAGCTTGTTAGACCTAAACCAAAGCACAGTCACTAAAGCTCTTATTTAAGTTGTGCAACTATAATTTAGGATAATGCACATCTAAAAATATTCCTGTTATTATTTTACTTACACAGAGATCCATATAAGGCTCAGAGGCTCCTTAGGACAACTAATGGATAATTACACACATGTTGTGAAAGACTGCTTGCCCCAAAGGTTTGCAGTTCAAATAGAATAACCAGGAAAACACGCTCTGAATTGAGTCTGCGCAGCAGAGCAAGGGATTCTCATCTCCAAAGTTCTAGTCCAGTAGCCTAAATATTGGTGCATGTGTTTTTTTTCAAAGGCAGTAAAACCTTGTCTCTTGAAGAGTACTGAACTCCAGTCAAGGAAAGCATTCACATCTAAGATAAAACATAAGGGGCTAAGAAACACCATGTTTCCAATTCCTGGGAATATGGGTATGAGGATAGCTCTTTCAGATCAGAACCAATAGGCCTTACCCTTGACACAATATAAATCAATGCAATAGTGCACACTGCGCCCCATAGAGAAACCTCCAAATTCAGATCAGCTTAGGCCTCTTTTCAGTTAGATATTTCTCTCTGAGTAGATTAAATTTATTTCTGATATTTTTATTCTTTTCTTAATTAAGATAAGGTTATTTTTAAGTGGTTTTTAATACTGATGTTCTCCATTGCCTATTCTTCTCTGTTCCTTCAACTGATACTTACATGGTAGATGCAGAGTGAAAAGAATCAGTGTTCTTTCTGTATAAATGTAAACTCCTACACCACCCTGCTAATATTAATTTCCTTGTTATGCTGCCTGAAGACACACATAACAGGCTCATAAAGCCAATGCTGCCAGAAAATACTTACCATGTCTCTTGCAAAAAAAACCCAGAAAACAACAACCCTGATTTTCCTACATGTCTCATTGACTTTTCTCTCCTTAGACTGCTCTTTTATAAAAAAATAAATCTAAAGCTAAAACATTCCCTTGTTTCTTGCAACCTATCCTACTATTTTTATACATCAGACTCAATAATGCTTATCTTATCTATTCCTTCTAAGTAATTAGCATGCTTGTGATCTAAAGGCTATTACCAATTATTTAATTTATCTAGTGAACAAAACTTTTTTTTATTATTCTTCAACTGTAAAGAAAGGAAAATCAAGAAACACATGGTAAAAATCATACTGCAGGAAATAGGATGAGGTTACATGGGTGATGTTCAATAACAAACTGAATTTCTGCATAGTTGTCATTCAGGAATTATTGGGGGTATTATACAGAAAAATATTATTTACACACCCCTGTACCACTGAACAGTGTACAGGGGTGTGCAAACAACAAAATGTAACAAAGGGTTCCTTAGCTGAGATAAGAACCAGGGGAGATTGTTTCTTGCATCAAATACTGCCATGCAAACCTAATATACCAAGGGAATAAAAATGTTTTATAGACTCAAATACTTTTCATTAAGACATCATCTCTTATGTTTAAAACTGCTAAAACTGTTCAAAATTCATTCATAAACATTCGTGACTGAAGCACAGATAACTTCCTGGGGATTGATAACTAGTGAGAGAAGCTGTAGGTATGTCAAGTGCCATAAAATCTAGTTAGTCATTAAACTCCTTGAAATACCCTATGCTTCAGTTGGTATTTGAGTGAAAGGAGAAAACAAGGTTCTGCTTTGTTCTGCCATAAATGTTGGATCAGTCTATTGACTTCGAATTTGCTTTGATTTATCAGGCAGTAGAAATTGATTTTCTTCATTATGAGATTCAGTTACTTAATTTATTTCGCCTTTTGTCTTACTTTGCAATGTACAGTACTGCTACAAGAGGAAGAAGTCATTTTGGTCTGTTGTTATAATAAATAAAATAAAAAGCTACTTCATGCTTGATTCAAGAATGTCATTGAACCATATTGAAAATGTATAACAGAACTTAAACGCTATGCGCAATTTTTTTTAATTAATTGGCTTTTATGTGTGATCACTCTCCTGTAGTTTCATTGTTTAATGTATTGTTGTCAGCTCTAATTTTCAATTTTCTCTTATGGTTGGACTGTTCATCCAGTAGTGTGCTTTGTTATTTTATTGTCATAGTAGGCCAGAATTTCTTGCTCATCAAAGCAAGAATGAGAAATTTAATTGCAGGTCTGCCAGTTGTTTCAAAATGTGGCTTAATTATCAACAAATTAGAAAAGTAGTCTCTAACTAGAAATGCCATATACTCCTACTCTTTACCTTTACCCCCTTCCATATTCTATAGGACAACCTGGTAGACTTGAGAAAAATATTACCTTGGATTTTTCTAGGATCCCAATGAAGTAATTTGCAATCCTTTAATACAATAGAAATGGGTTTAATATCTTTTTAATTCATAAATGTGCTAGTGTTTAGGTGACGAAACAAGATCTGCATCTTGAGAAGGCTTCAAAAGTGTGTAATTCTTGGATTATATGTAAACACGGGAAAAAAAATGGGAAAAGTCTGAGCCATGTCAATTATATTGCCAAAAATTTTGTAGAGGGCAAAACCAACCAAACCAGAACATACAGAAAACTTGATACTCAGAGGAATAGAAAGAGAATAGTATCACCACTAAAATGATACACTAATAGAAAGGATTGAAAGGAACAGGAATAGATTTTCCATATATAATGGGAAAGAAAAGGAAACGGTAGAAGACACTTCTGGTTATGTAGCTGAGTTCAGAAAACAAATTGACCTTTTTTAAAATATAGTAAAAGAAAAAAAATCACAGAAAATATAATCAATTAAATATATTGAGGGACCTGAAATGAAAAATTTTGAGTTGTAAAACTAAAAAAGAAGAACATTGAAAAGCTGAGAAAATACATGCTTATAATAATTACAGAAGCTAGAACAGATACAGATTAGGCTGTTAAACTTCAGCTGCACTGTTACTAGAAAAGGGAATATTTTTCCTTTTTAAGACACTCAATGTGAGGCTATAGCTGATGAATTTATACTAACTGATTCAATTCACATAAAAATATTTTGGAGCTGTAAAGGTTTTTGAGTGAACACAAATATCAGTACATGCTGCTGAATTCAGCTTTAACTTATTTATCAGCAACAACCAATAAAAGATCAGATTCTAAAATCTTTGTAGTGGACAACTGCTGCAGCAGAAATAAACATGAATAAATAATTCGATTTTAATAGGAGTAATAGGTATAAATAATAAAGTATCTTTCCTTTAGTTAAAAAAAAATGAGATCACAAATGACTTTTCATAGTTAGATATGAAATGACAAGAACTGGTGGAAGAAAAAAAAAGGGTTTAAAAATGAAGGACAGTTTGAAATGCAGGTGTGAACCCACACAGCTTGTCTTAAGATATCTGGACCTCCAGCTGCATCTCACAAGAGGAATTTTTCTGACTTGCTCTGCAGTGTTGCAGACTTTATGATGTTGCCATGACCTACCACTGTGCCCCTTAGTTGTAGCAGGAAAATCAAATGTGCTAATTCTTAGCTCACACAACAGTGAAACAGCAGAAAATGCTGAGGATGGAGTTTTAAGGCAACACATTTACTTCTGTTATAGTTCACTGTGCACAGCACTAGCTTAAACTGACAAAGAGCATGGCTCAGGTGAATGTATTTACTGCAAGATGCAGTGGTGGGAAAGCCAGCACAGTTTGAGTCCACCAAAACTGCTGTGATGAGTTTCCAATGTGAAGGAAGGGCAGACAGCAAGAGTGACAATGTTATAAATCAACAAAGCTACACGTGCCAGAGCTTGGGAGAAAATATAAACTTATATCTGGGTAGTTTATGACAAAAAAGGGAATCCAGTCATCTTGGAAACATTAGTTATCACTGCTGTAGACCATTTCCATTGCACATTTTCCCAAAAAAGTAGTGTTCCCTCAATTGCCTCAAAAAAATTCAGCTTCTCTGATCTTCGCCCATTTCCCAGTTCTGTGGGGAAAAAAAGCTCTGCGTAGTTACAGGTTCATTTCAGTGTCAGATCTATTGCAGCCAACATGTTAGCTCTTAAATATTTTGGTCAGACATCCTTTTATTATTCTATTGTCTTGTATGCACCTTGTATTATTTTGGGGGTCAGCTTTTGCCTTTAAAAGCATATGACATATTCAAAGCAGATCAACTGCTGTACTTTCCAGCAGTTTGCAAGACAAGTTCATGATACCTTTTCTGTTACTTTGTCACATTCTCTCCTTCAAGAGAACAAAGTTTTATAAACATAGTGTTTCATTGATACTTAAATTAATTTACCTTTGTGTCCATAGCTGAAAACATTGTATTGGGAAGAATCACATTTACAGATAGGTTCTATTCAAGATTTCAGAATGAGTTATAGTTTCACAGAGATCAAATTGTCCAAAACATAACTGGTATTTTTTATCTGATTTTTCTCCTGCCTAGGTTGAATAATGTGGAGATAAGTCAATGCTATTACAAAAAATAACTGTCAGCCTTATAATAGAGATTTCTATAGCCTTTCTATTAATTGTTATAAAGCCACAGAGCTCAGGAAATATTTTGACTTTATTCTCAACTATTCTCAGAAATTTATGAAATGGCAAATATTAAGCAGAATGACAAAGATTAAGATGATTTTGCTAGCCCTCTGTTGAGATAATATAAAGACCATTAAAAGATGAATATTCTGGCTGTCCTTAAGCAGCTTACCTTGCTGGCATTTTGTACCATTGCAATACTAACTGGAATCAAGCGTGAACATTTCCTCTGCTCTACAGTAATAGCTTCCTTTAAACCTTGCACTGCCTATTTGAGAATTAGAGTAGAAATATTAAGAAGTCTGGTCCTGGAAAACCAATACTGATACATATAAAACCCCTGGGAAAATACAAAACAGACACCAAGAGGTCAGCTCAGAAGAACTTTCCATACAACCTGCACTATTAACTATCTGCTCGGGGGGACCAATTGTGCAGAGCAAGAAGCCATGTCTGTAGAAGGTGTGTTCACATATGACAGGAGAATGATAATTTTTTGAGAAGGATGCACTTCTCTAAATCATACCAAATACACAGAATAAAACATGTTTGTCAGATGTCTGTATCCTTGCTTTAACAAGTTGAAAATAATGAGTGCTACTTGGATGCTGACTCAGATATGCCCATTTATGGGCATGTAGAGACCAGATTTGCATCACCTTCTACTCATGGCAACACATATTTCATTTCTTCTGATTTACCTCAATGTGAGACATCCCTTCAGACCCCAAACAGTAGAAAATTTTGAGTTTTTGGCAGGTACAATGTGACACAAAGAGTAACTGTGGCATCTACTGAGAAAACAGACAAATGAGCTGTTTCTAGTTACTTCCATCATGTCTGCCATTCTTACTGTAGTGAGCAAATGAATCTTTTTTCTCTCAATGCCTCACCTATAGCAACAGGGAAGGATGGATGGAGTAAACACAGATGGTAAGAGCTCAGAAAAAAATTAGGTATGGGGAGCTCAACTGGTGAGACCTTAGCAGCCATGTTGTAGTCTCTTTGGTTTGTACCCTGCCTGAATTCCACACATTCAGCTTTTTGAGATGCACGGTGCTTCCACCCTGTGTTGTTCCCACTGGAACTATCTGGAAGTTGCTCCTAACATTTCTCTGCTTTTCTCGTGCCGTGAATGCATACTCAAAATGTGAACACATGCAAATACTGAGTAATTATGACTTCTGACTTTACCTTTCATAAATCAGTAAAACTAGTCTGTAACCACAGAGTGTTTCAGGCAGCTTAGATTTTGTCTATACTAACAAATTTTTAAGAGTGCCTGGGGAAGTCTGTGAGAGTGATAAGTGGCATGAACTGTAACTGTCCCTGAAAGCAGGCTTACAATAGAACAGTGATGCAGTTGCAGACAGATAATTATCAAACCCATCTGAGCTTCTGGTGCAGCACAATATGAAAGTGCTCTCTTTGCTACATTGTGCTTTCCTTGTGAAAAATGTTTTAATGGTAATTACTGTTTACCAGAAGATTCTTCTTCATACTGAAACAATGCTGTTAGGAACTGGGCACTTCTAGAGCATCTTAGAATCCATTTTTTGGAGTTTCCACATTCCCTTTTTCGCTACAAAAACAGTAACAGCTCAACAAATTCAAAATACCCAACACACTTTTGTATAGATAGAAGCCTCTACATAGGTTTAATAAGGACATGAAATACAATTTTTTTATTATTATTATTGGTTCAGCTAGCTTTAAAATTTTATTTTGTCATATAAGCATTGATTTGAAATATAATAGATTTTTCACAGTCTTTATAAGAAAAGGCTAGTTATTTTGAAGCCGTTAGCCATCAGATTTTCTTCACACAACTGAGTTGAGGTTCGGAGGGGAACTCATTTTGCATTATACTTGATAATACTCTTCAGATTCAGAAAATGATGGGAGAGTAATAAGAATAGTTTTTCAGAATCCAAATAATTTTCCTTTCTCTACATTTCTCCCTCCATTTGGAAATGTTTAGCTTGCATTTCAGGAAGAATGTTCTGCACATTCATATGTACAGGAGAGTGTAATTTCACAGCCACACTTTACAAAGCATGTAAAAAAATTGTGTCTATGGTTACAACCTTTTACCCATTTTTAATTAAGAGCACAAGAAAAAAGTAAATCATGCTGAGGTAATGACAAGTTTGATGTGTGCTGGTGCTTCTGAATTTAAGGAATACACTTCAGTATATTTATGTCTCTTAAATAAACAACTGCAGAGTGATAAAAAGTATAAGAACTCAGGTTCTTCAAGAAAAACCTCTCAGGGATGGGAGAGAGAGGGGAGGACACAATACAATATGGTGGGGAAGGAGATGTGGGGATAGAGATGTTAGAAAGGATAGGGTTTTCAGTGTGTTTTTACTCCCATTTTTTTTTTCTCTGCAGTGACCTATTAGTCTTTAATGGCCAGGTCATTTCTTTATTTCATTGCAGAAATCCTTCTCAGTACCTTTTTCACAGTAAGAGAGGAAAGTTGACTGTGTTAAAGTGGCCATTTAGCATCTGCTTGGTGAAAGGTACTGCCCATCTGCCTGATGAGTATTTTACTTCCATTTAAATTTTTGCTGACATAGAACTCTCTTAAATACCTGAGCAAATTGAATGCCCAGACCTTGACATAGCATTCTGTGACTGCTTGCCAGCATTTGACACTAGGAGGGATTAAAAAAATTTCCTTTCAGACAGCACTTGAAATATACTTTGCTTCTAGAATCTAAAATGTAGATAAGTCTTTTATAGAAGATGTGTCACAGCTGATCAGATATTTAGAGCATGATGCATTAAATAAATTCTTATCAGAGTAATAATCCTGTAATTCTGAGAGAAACATAACCTCCTGTGTTTCTTTTACATAGTGAGGGGTCTTTGAAATCAAGAATTTTGGCAGTGTAGAGCAAGCATTACCCCACCCATTGTTGTAAGCTGTTTTTCTCTTTCAGCACTAGCTTATGCTGACCGATGTTGGCTTCTCTGTGAAATACAACCAGAAATTCTTAGTTTTGTATAAAGGCGGAGTTCTGTTCCTCTTTACAAGCAATGCATAGTAAAGTAAAATCAGCCTAATGAGTCAAAAGTCTGGTTTGATTTTTTGGAAGAACATTTGTTTTTTTTAGCCCCAAGGAATAAATAAAGAAATTAGTTGCTCTATTATGTATATTCAAATAATATTAATTTACCAATAAACTGTAGAAACATACTATAGAAATATAGAAATGAAAAATTACTTCCCTTCCTCTTTTTTTTTACAAGAGATTGTGCATATTAATTTTAACTTTAGTTTGAGTGATGGCTGCCATCTGCTGAAAAAGGCAAACCTGAAATAACACAGGTTATTAATAAATACTTGAAACTTCCACCTTTTACCAAAAAACTGACAGTACAACTTTTTTATCACAGACACGGAGAAATTACCAATCAGCTTATGATGGGATCTTCAAAGTCCTCTAATATGTGCAGTTTGGGGTAGTGAAGTTTCTTTCATGCAGTTTCTCTGGTGGTTTCGAGGTTTTATATTTCTTAATGTCCGAGCAACATGACTATGCTCACGTGATGTGCTCCAGTTGTCAGACAAATGACAAGTCCTAATTATGAGATTTTTTTGGTTGATCCCATGTGACTGGATTTTCAAAACAGAACAGAGGTAATGACGTACTGAAGATCAGCAATTTTCTGATGGTCAGAAAGGATCAACATAAACTAACATTGTTGGAATTTATTCTAAACATAAAATACTTTACTGCCATCAAGCATTCAGTGTGTGTGCTGTATACTCCAGAGCATAGCACTTAATTCAAAACTTCAAAGAATGCTATTTGCATAATTTATTCTATTTTGCATAATTTCCTGTATGATTCATGCTCATAATTTGGAAAAAAATTCTTGCATGTAAATAAAAATATTATAGTGTTAGAGCAGTTTAGAACCATATTACCATTGTATTAGGAATTACTTCTTGTAGCCATCTAATACAGTCTAAAGACAAATATATATTTTTCTGCATTATATATTCATAAAAAGAATGCCGAACATGCCCAGGTTTGTGCCTTACTTCATCTCACCAAGAGAAGGAGGGTAAGCCTATTCATTTGTATATTAAGCAAACTGAAATTGATTTTGGAAGTTCCTGCTTCTCTCTTCTGACTCAAAGACAGCATTTTGGACACCTCAAATTCTGAAAATTAAGTGTGAAGGATTTGGGCCTGAATCATGAGCTTTGCAGTAATGATTTTGTTGATGGAATGAAAGGTGGATGATGAATTTTGAATGTCACATTCCCAGCAGCCACACAGGACTTTTTTGTCATGTAAGCTGGTGTGAGCCTCATGTTCTGGAACTGCACCTACTCAGAAAGATTCTACCCCAAACAGTAAAGTAAACTGTATTCTGCACATTGGCACTCCCCTACATTAGCTAGGAAATTTATGGATATCATCCTAATGCAGTTAAGACAAGAAAACTGCCCTCTTGAAAAGCGCACCCATGCAAATCACAGTTTTAGTTACTGGTGAACCAGTAGGGCTGATTTAAGCTTCCTTTTTCACACATCTTAAGGCAGAATGCAGAGAAAGCTGTTCTTGTTCTTATTTTACAAAGACAGAGGTGCACAAAACAGCGACTTTTCATTGTGACATACACAAAATTGACAGAGCCAGTACTCTGACCAGGTCACTCTTTCATGCTGTGCTTGGGATTTTCCTTCCTAAACCACAAGGCCTCTACCCAGAAAAGAGGGATTAGGAGCTATGGTAACTGTTACCACCTATACCAAAGAGAGCTGAATAGTGTGTCCTGCAGATCTGGTTGTGGAATAGATTATCTTAAGTATGATCACATGGCACATGCAGGATAATGAGGGCATCAGGCTCAGCCATCATGGATTTAGGAAAGGCAGATTCTGCTTAAAAACCTGATCTCTTTTTATAACCATGTGGCTCACCTAGTGGGTGTGGGAAAGACTGTGGATATTGTCTACCTGGGCTTCAATAAAACCTTTAATATTGTCTCCAGGCTAAGGAAAAAAATGACTGGAAATCTGCCTAGAATAAAAGGACTTGGGGATGTTTGTTGACAGCAGCTGCACATGATCCAGCTCTGCCCAGGTGGCCAAGAAGGCCAATGACATCCTGGCCTGTATCAGCAATGGTGTGGCCAGCAGGAGCAGGGCAGGGATGTCCCCCTGTACTTGACACTGGTGAGGGCACACCTTGAGTCCTGTGTCCAGTTCTGGACCCTTTACTACAAGAAAGATATTGAGGTGCTGGAGTGTGTCCAGAGAAGGACAGTGAAGGTGGTGAAGGGTCCAGAGTGCAAGGCCTATGAGGAGTGGATAAGGGGACTGGAGTTGTTTCATCTGGAGAAGAAGAGGCTCAGATGTTAACCTTATTGGTCTCTAAAACTGCCTGAAAGGAGGTTGCAGTCGGGTGGGGATCAGCTTCTTCTCCCAGGCAACTACTGATAGGACAAGAAAAAATGGCCTCCAAGTGCACAAGGAGAGCTTCAGTTTGGACATCAGGAAGAACTTCCTCATTGAAAGGGTGGTCAGGCTTTGGAACATGCTTCAACGGAAAGTGGTGGTGTCAGCATCCTTTTAAGCGTTCAAGAAATGACTGGATGTGGCAATTATAGCTGTGGCCAAAAGGACATGCTGGTGTTGGGTCAAAGGTCGGACTCCATGGTCTTGGAGGTCTTCTCCAAGCTTAATGAATATTGTTTCTGTGACCTGGTGCATCGGTGGGATCACAGAGCAGTAGGAAGGTGTCTATCCTGGACTGCTCAGAGAAATCTAGCAGGAATCTATATTTCCCGGCAGTAGGATTGAGCTACAACATTGGCTCTGTCATGTGGTAAAGCTCCTCCTCTTCTTGCGTGACATGCTGTGTACAGTATCACAGCTTGTAACCAAAAAGAAAAAAAAAACAAAAAAACAAACCTGTGCATTCTGGACAAAGAGAGGAAAAAACCCTGAGAATTTTCAAGACATGTATCTGTTAAGTGTTCAGATTAAAAGTCCCCAAATTCCTTTAATTTCAATACATACTTTAAAAACCCCAGACTCCGACAAGCCATGAAATACCTTATCTTCAATACAACAAGCTTTAGTAACAATTTAGCCTATAAAATACCATGTGAAGAGGAAAGGATTATGCTTGTTTGACCAGAAAGTGAGTTATGCTCCAGTTATCTTATCTCCAAAAATTTCAGAACTGTGGAGTTTTGTTCCTTGCTGCTTTTCTTATTTATTGATCTCAGTTTTGTCTATCTGATCACAGTGTTAAGAAATATGAACTACTTGACAGCTTCACATGATTAGCTTAAAGCTCAATACAGTGCTGTTCAGCTCTGTCTTCAGTACTTATGAATACAAGGAGACTACAGGGAAAGGAGGCATTGTCCTTTGAAGTCTCTTTGCAGGAGGAGGTGGATACTGGTGGCAACTTCACAAACCCTCTACTAATAACCTCCAGAACCTAGCTGCCACTCAACAATATTTTGTGACCTTTGGTCCCTCAAATTCATTTCATCTTTACTTCTGTGATAAAGAATGAATGTCCTTCAGTCCACAAGCTACATCTCAGAGGACAGATAGGCTTAAAAACTCAAAGAACACATTCCAAATCCAATCTTCAAGCACCAAATTCTTTTGAGATATGAAGCTTTTCTTTCTTTTTTTTTTTTTAATAGAGTGCATTTGGAATAGTAGGGAAATAGAGTTTATAATTCCATTACTTGATATACTGCAAGAATTCTCTGATAAAGAATATATTCTAAAATGTGGTGGTCTTTTTACTTTAAACTGTTGACAAAACAGTTGTGCTATTTCTGCTTATCACTCTGTACAAAGTGAGGTCCTGGGTCTTAAACAGAAGATTCTACTTACATAAGATGGTGCCATTCTAGTTCTACTCAATGTGCAAAGGGCAAGCATTCAGTGAGGCTGAAAACAATAAAATGATTGAATAGAAATTATCACTAAACATTGCATAGGTGGCAACAATCCATTTCACAGGGAGTTGATACATTTTATGCTCTCATGACAGTCATCTGAGTTAGGAGTTGAACCAGAAATGTAGAGAGCATAAAAATAAGAATAGTAATTCAAGTAAAAAAAGGCAAAGCATCAAGAAACTAGAACTAAACAATACAAGAAGCTTTTTTTCCAGCTTGATATGAAAGACTAAATGCAAATAAGTTGAAACTATTGGATTCTTAACCTCAGTTTGGGTTTTTTCCAGTTGTTTGCTCATTATTTTCCAGCCAAATTGTCTATGTTGCTTTAGTAGAACAAGAGTAACACATATTTCAAGCCTTTAAAACACAAATCCCACTGTCTTTGTAATTAAGGTACAAAGGGTAAGAGAAACCATCACTTTGACTCACAAGGTTCAGAGTATCACACATACACACACAGACACACTTACCCCCTTGTTTTTGAAACTCTGTCCCGGCTGTAATCTGGGTTAGTTACTGAAAATATTCAAAAGGACAAACCATTCCATTTGGGTTACATTTGGTTGTTCAAAAGGACAAACCATTCCATTTGGGTAACACTTTGGGTGAGAAATGTTCCAACAGTGTCAGGTGCCTTGGTGTTATGTTCATGCCCTTCCATGGAACAGCGCTAAAAAGCCACAGTTTGAAAGGGAAAAATGAAATTTTTTACAGCCTCTTTCTACTGTATTGCTTGTCAATGTTTTCCATTTCAATGCAAAGATAAAGAATATTCTAATTAAATAATTTGTTTTCGATCACACGTTGTAGATATTAACCTTGCCAAGCAAAATATTTTTTGCTATTGTGTTCTCATCTGCAATCAATATTCCTGATAGTAAGGAAGAATAAGGCATGTAGTGGGAATAAATGTTAAACAAAAGGAAAGACAAAATAAATACTAAAAGTCAAAAATTGGAGCTTTGTCTTTCAAGTGCCTGTAGTATTTGTAAAATTAATGTGGCTTTGCACAGGAAAAAAAAGGATTCTAATCCATGCATTAATGATTTGACTAGAGTTTGGTGAGTGTAATTGATCAGGAAACCTTTAAAAATAATATTTTCAGAATTCATTTCATGAAGCTTCTCACTAATAAAGAAAGGCAAGAGGCAGGAAATAGGAGAAATTTGAGACATCAGTGATGCTTGCTTTGCCTCTCCCTCAGCCTCCTCCAACACAAAACAGGAATGTAGCATCAATACCTGGTTCTTAAGAAAGTGTTAAGGTACAGCAATCTCAATGCAATAAAACTATTTCAGGGTAAAGAAATAGGAAAGGGTAAACTAGCAATTGTACCCATATTTAAAAATATTTGCAGTTTAAAAATACGTCAAGCTTTTTGGAGAATAACAAGTATAGCTATCAAAATTGCATATTAGACAGAAACAGGATCCTAGGATACAATGAAAATTAAAAGACTGAACCTTGAAAATTCTCCATTACATATTTTCAGCATCGGACCTAAGGTAAGTATCTGTCACTACTGAAGAAGAGAGAGAGGTATGTATTTATATATTAAAACAAAGCAAAACAAAACAAAGCCCCAAATACAAATCCAACCAAACAACAGAATGAGCAAAAAACCCCCCACAAAAACTAAAAAACAAACCCAGGTGTTCCAGGAGAAAACTGAATTCTAGATTAGGTTACAGAAGGTATCACATACTATCAAGCTGTGCATGTTAAAGTTGTTTATTCTTGATAAGTGCTAAACTGTGATATCCTTATTTCTGTGATGACTCGAAATGGAATACTCTATGAACCAGCAGAACTATATCACTGAGTCTGAGTAATGGTATAAAAACGTGTTCAAAGATTTTATTTGAAATCTCCTTTTAGTGGCTATTTTAAATAAGATTATTACAATAAATAAGTATCAATATTCTCCAATAGAAACAACTTATGCAATATAAAGAGACATTAATTATTAACTAAATTAATAATGTGTTTCTAATGATGATTTTGCATACAAACTTGTTGCATTGTAGATGAATTTCAATTTCTAACTTATTTTAATATTTGTCTTGCTGTTCTCTTTGATTGAGATTAAACCACTCTTGATTTTTTTGTTCTATTTTTTTTTTTTAAGATAACACAACTGGTTGTCTTCAGTGTTTTCCTGATTTTGTCCAAGAAGGTTTTCTTTTTAACAACAGAAATTAAATTCTAATTTTAAATAACTGACTTAAACCCAGTTTTCTGGACTAGTACATGTAATTTCTAGAAGGGAAAAACAATTTCTTGTATATTATTTATTTTATAATCTCTCATTCATATTGCATTCTGAAGTGAAAGTTTTTGGAAAAAAAGGAAGGGCAATCTGTAAAATCATACAGTTGCTCTTTTCACTTTTTGAAAACCTTTAAAATTATTCAAGCTAATATTACAAGTTTATTTTATTTCTTTTATTTCCTTTATTTTGTCTGAATCATTAAATGGTTGCACAGCTGAGAGTAAGGCTGGTGTCTTCCCAGTCCTCAGCATTGCAGGTCTGCTCAGAGGTCAGAGCCCCGGGTACCAATAGATTCATCAACCTGCACCATGCAAGGACTGCATTTCACAGCTGTTTGAATTAGGGCATTCAATTTCTCTTTGCCCATATTCTGTTGTTAAAATATGATCTTTTATTTCAACATAAGACAAAGTCAAGAAACACTCTAAAATCTAGTTCAGAAATACTATTCCTGATAAGGAAAATCTGGGTTTTTTCCAGTGTGGAGTGAACTGTCCCTGAGATTCAGAACCATTTGTTTCAGTATGAAAAGTTTTCTCTCTACTTCTGTTTGCTGTGCTAACCTGGGTCCTGTGCAAAGAGGGTTTCTACTCCCTCAGGCGTCAGCCAGTGAAGGCCCCTGGAGCCACCAGGACTGTCTGTGCCCAGTGAAGGAGAGCCCCAGCTGATCCACACGTGGTCCATCCTGGCACGACCCTCTGTGCTGTTGCTGCCGCTGCTGTCACCAGCACTGGGGCACCTGCATCTGGAAAAAGGCGTGGTATAAGTCCTCCAGCATGGCCTCTGATTCCAGCACTGGCAAGCCCTCCCAGGTCCCCCTAGCCCAGCCACCTTAATGGGGGTAAATCTCTAATGCTCTATGAGGTAAGCTCAGGGTCCCAGAAGATGACAGGAAGTGGGTTGAAATATTTTGCACTATTGCAGAGGGTGTCAATAAATGATGAAACATATGGTACAACCCTCTGCTCAGTGAATGGCATCTGTATGTTTTTATGTGTTTCCTACGTGTTCTGCACAGTATGATGTTTTGCTATTTAGTGTTTAGTGTTAATTTTTTACACTCACTACTTTTCACTGGACCACCATGTGAGTCTGCACCTTTGAAGCTGACTGGTGATATGATTGAAATACAGGCATTTTGCCTCATTGATTCACTTGCAGTTTTTTAACTTCTCTTTGAAAATGTCTGCTAATGAATATGTTTTGCCTGTCTGGACTGACCTTCGTTACCAAGTTAATACTTCAAGCCTTCTTCCCAAGAGTCACAAACATTTATTCATTTACTTCCTGGAGAGAGTCAAAATGGCTCTTAATCACCTCTGAAATGGTTTCCAAAGCCAGCTCCCTCCATGAACCTCCAGTAAAACACATCAGGCAAAGCTGTCACATCCCTGGAGTTTCTCCTCGTGGAAGTGTTCAGTAATGGTGCAGCACAGGGAAAAGCTGATATTGTCTTTAGTTTTCTCTAACCTATCAAGGACAAGCAAGACTATCAAATAAACATAATGAAAAAAAACCCTCTTGAATTACATAGTAGTTGTCTCTCTCAAACATTGCCCTCCTTGTCACCTTGTTTTTTCCTATTGTGATGTTACAGACCAGGGTATCAGTATGCTTTGTAACAGGCAAAGGTTCCTCCTCTCAGCCATGTTCTCACACCTTCAAAGTTCCCAAAAATCTGCAAGAACTTCAGCCCTGCAGAAGTCAGAATTCAAACTATTGGAAATTAGAACTTTTCTGGTGTTTTTATTTTGGTCCTAATTTTGAAGACTATGTCCATCCACATGTACAAAACTCTAGGTCTGCCTGTCATTAACACTTAAGCACATAGCTTAATTCTTGTATTCTGAAATCAAGTCTGAGCACAGTGGGCTGAATGCAAAACTGCTTAAAGCAAACACAGTTCTTATTAAATTTATCAGGAGCAAACATGACTTAAACAGAGCTAAAAATGACATGTGGAGTCTAAAATTGTCTAAAATGAAAATCAGACTAGTTTTACCTGCTCATAATTATGAAAAAAATCACATTGCTTTGACTTGATGCTCACATTCAGACCACAAAATAAATGTATTTTTTGCCCATGTTGCTGTGATAAATGATAATGTAAGAGGCTAGGAAAAAGTCATTAACCAACCATAGTTACAATGAAAATGGATCAAGATCAATTGTCTTTTATTTCCAGTACATGCTTCTGAAATTTTGAAGGCAAACCCCTTGCTGAATGTGGCTACCTAAGCGCATTCACTGTGTCAAATAACAATGAGAAACTTTAGCCTCTGTTTTATATGCAGAAAGTATTTTCTTGATTTCAGTTTATTCAATTAATTAAACTCAATTGTCAAGTCATTTACAGATGAAAAAAGTAAGAAAACCTTTCCTTTTTTTTTTTTGGATTCCATGAGAAATATATAACTGAGGTAAAATCTACCAGTCAGAAAATCTTATAGATGCTTCCACCTAGGAGCAATCAATTTAATCCACTCACTAAAAGTCCTACTTTGCTTAATATCAGTTTGAATAAAATTCAAATTATTTTATGAAAAAGTAAGATTACTATTTATTTGGAACACTTGAGTTAATTGTTCTTCATTTTTATATATTAATGTCATTGGTTAGACATTAGATTGTCAGAAATTGTTGTCTCATACATTTTTCAATAGTCTGTGTTTCCCACAGTTTGATATACAAACTAAAATTGTTTAAGTCAACACTTTCACTTCCCTCCTCTGTGGTTCTTAGTGCTCATTTCTGATTTAGCACTACATAGGACTCTGTGCTGCCTGAGCAATAAACAAAGCTGTGGGATGTTTAGTTCTAAAACTGACATTTAAATATATATACATTTATAAATCTATACACAAAGAGAAGGATTATACATAAGTATTTTTGGATTTATCTAAAAATTTATTATTTTTTATCTAAAAATTTATTTGAGCATAAATTCACTGTTTGACCATAGAACTATAGTTAGACTCCATATAAAGGGCTGCAACTACGTGAAGACATGGATTACTTCTTTTTGTGGAGATACCAGTTTCCTGACATAAAAAGTGTGTTAAATTGTAACCTTAGATTTTCTCTTCACTGTAAACACATGAATTGTTTTCCCAAGGGAGAAAAATAACATAAATCTGCTATCTAAAAAGTGGCATGTGGTTTTTGCTTCTGTGTAATTAGTAAATGCCAACAAGATGCATTTTGACTTGGAGCTTACCTAGAGTTGATAATAGAAGCACAAACTAGTGACTCATTTCCACTAAAATGCTTACTTAGAAGAATGTACACTCAATAATTGATTATTTTAATGAGATAATTCAGCTGATTTTACTTAAAGTAGAACTGTCTCTTTTTATTCTGTTTATTCCTGAGGGTGTAGAAAGCTGACCTGGAATTTTCTAGCTATAGTTTTGTAAAAAAATAAAATCCATTTCTTTTTGTTTTCTAGCCAATATTACAAAACTGTCAAAGTATCCTCTTCCTGTTTAAAGAAGCTTCTTAATTTTAGATGCTTTCAAGATGTTACTTTTTGTTATCAAATGGAATAAAAATGTTTTGAATAATTCATATTCTCATAGTATGGGCATTTTATTGCCTGTTTATGAAAGAGTGTGCATCACATTGCTGAAGAAACATTTATCAGACATTCAGATAAAATATTGAGATGTTGTGTCTTTTAGAGGTAATTTGAAAGCAGAATGTTTGACTTTTATTACCTCCATAGAAAACAGCACAATAATGTTCTGCACTGTATATTTCAAAGCAGTGGATACCGTGAGGTGGATAATGATGTGTGCTCCCTGTTTCACATGCTTGTGAATATGCAAACAGGGAGCTCAGCTGCCTATGACATTTTTTAGAGCATGACTCCACACATTTGTGTTTTTTAGCAGCAAGCAGATTTGTGTAGCTACTTCTGATTCTGCTTGCTCCCACATCCACAATTCCATGAGTCCTTTAGAGCAGACACCGCCACGAATTATTCTCTTTCATTATCTGTGAAACGTCTGAATTTAAAAGAACACTACACAAACCTCACAATTTATTCCAATACATGCTTTCTAATACCACTAAACCTTTTCTTAAATTCCCTACCGTTTAAAAAATGTGGTTGGAAAACAAAACTCCATCATACACTGATCTTCATCTTTTTCAGCCTATTCTTATCAAGTTTTTTCCTGAGCTGCTTAAAGCAATTCAGAAAAAGGTACATCAAGGGCCCAAAAATGCCTGTTTAGCTTTAAATGTATAATTGTTGGTAGTTGTGTGTTACTCAGCTTTATTACTGTGGTTATACACACCTACACTATCCCCGATTTTTGTGGCTACAGCTGACAGTTTATTTGATGATCACCCACAGTGCTGATTCAGTTTTTGTGGATATGGGACTGTGGCCATTTGTTACTTATTTTATTCACTGTGGCAAAGATAAAAATTAGATGCCTTGAACTGTTATTAAAATCATTATGTTGCTCTTCCAGCATTTATAAATAAGGAGTTTAATATTTCAGACAGCTGTAGTCCTTAGGATCTCTATATTTGAAACAAACCAATGAGCTTAAGTTGTGGAGATCAAGAAGCAAAATTTCATGCAGGGAATTACATCATACAGTAGATGAGCAGCTAAAACTTCTATATAATGAGCATTATGCTAAGAGTTCAAAGCATTTAGATTATTTTCTTCTTGCAGTGAATTCCAATTACAAATGATGCTCCAGAATATTTTTAGAAAGCTTTATAAAAATCACTGGATTTGCACAACTTCAAGTTTGTAGACATAAAATTACCGAAGCTATTCATTAAAAAATCCTACTGAAAAAAACAGAGAACTTCTTATGAGCTTTTGATTCCTCAAAGCACTGAGATACACAGTTGGCTTAACTGAAATGAGTTGAAATTTTATATTTATGTAAGGACTGAAGTGTCTCAAGACAAAGACATGAACTGACTGTCAGTGTAGACACTCATACACAATTTATGGAGCAAGTCCAAGTTCTTTTGCTCAGCTGGCATCCAACAGAGTGGAACTATTTATAAGGAAGGCAGGATTTACAATTCTAATTCTATATCAATGGTTTCAAAGGTAGGGACATCCGACAGAAATTTTACTTCACATAAATTATTTCATTGGAAATATGGCAACTTTTCTCACCTCAGAATCAAATAATTTTCTTTTCCTCACCCATTCATTTTACTATATCTCACTACAGGACTGAGACACATAGTAAGAACTCGTGGAAATGAATCATCATCTTCCATTTCTATCCATTTGCAGAATGTCCATGCCCTTAAAATACACATACTGAGAGAAAAAAATCTCATTGACTTGCCCATGTTGGATGTGACATTTTTTGAGGTGCTCTTGTCATACTGCAGGAATTGTTAATGATATTTTGTTGGATGTTAATCTTTGCTATATAAGCAATAAAAATTTTAATCTATCCTTTAAATGCCAATTTGGGGGGGAAAAAAAGGGGATAGCAAAATAAATTTCAAATATCTAGACCAATAGAAAATTAAGAGCTCTGAATGAGTTTAGTTACATTTGTGTTATATCACTACATCAATTTTCTATTGGATTTTCTTTTAAATAGCAGCTTTGAAATTCAGTTGTAGTTTATTGCAAGGGCCTCTTGCAAGATCCAAGAGAAACTTCTAAGTTAAAGCCTAAATTAATTCATAGCTGAGAAGAAAACTAGAGATTCCACTGTGGAGAAAAAAATAAAAGAAAAAAAAGTGACTTTTAATTTTTTTCCGTATCTCTTAGGGAAAACCACTTTAAAAGTTTAGTCACTTTTGTTATTTACCTAATACACGTATATAAGTGTTTGCATGTATTACATTATTTTAGCTGACAGATCCAGTTTTGTAATGTTTACTTTATACATACAGTGCTTTGCTAAAACTAAAATAATGCAATTTTTGTTCTGATATACTCTGCAGATTGTATGAAAATGAAATTTTTTGGAGGATTTTTCTTGAAGATAACTGCTTCAAATTGAAAACTAAGCCATTTATAATCACAATTGTATATGACAGATTTTCTGTACAGGAGTTGATATATTCTCAATCAGTAAAGAAAAAATTAAAGACTTTTGCAGCATAAAACAACATTCTTTTCAGCTTTACAGTTCTTCAGCACAATTCTCTCTTCATTTTTAAAATTCAATGTATTAATTTTGTACATAATTCTAATTTGTTAATCTTCAAGCAAGTCAAATGTGAGGCAACAGTGTGCCCTGGCAGACAAAAGGGTCAGCTGTGTCCTGAGGAGGTTGTGGCCCTGTGGAGAAAGGAGCTCACACTGGAGCAGGTTCCCTGGGGGCACTTGTGACCCTGTGTGGGACTCACACTGGAGCAGCCCCTTCCTGAAGGGCTGCACCTTGTGGAAGGGTCCCACTCTGGAAAATTTTGTGAAGAAACGTAAGCTGTGGGAAGGGCCCACGCTGAAGATCCTGGAGGATTGTCTCATGTGGATGGATCCCAAGCTGGAGCAGGGGAAGAGTGTGAGGAGGAAGGAGCAGCAGACACAACGTGTGATGGATCACAGAACATGCTGGTTTGGAAGGACCCACAAGGTTCATTGAGCCCAACTCCCAGCCCTGCACTGCCCCATCCCCAAGAGCCACCACATGTGCAGGACCCATTCCCTGTGCCCCAGTGCAGTCAGAGAGAGGAGGTAGAAACATTGGGGAGGGTGAAATTGAACCCAAGGAGAAAGGAGGGGTGGGGGCAGATGGTTTAAGATTTCTTTTATTTCTCATTACCATACTCTGATTTTATTGGCAATAAATTTACATAATTTTCCTAAATCAATTCTCTTTTGACCATGACAATGTGGTGACAACATGACGATTCTGTATGATCTCTCCCTGTTATTATCTGGACCCACGAGCCTTTGACTGTATTTTCTCTCCTTATCTGAACCCATGAGACTTTGATTGTATTTTCTCTCCCCTGGCCAGTTGAGGGGGGGAGTGATAGAGCAGCTTATTGGGCACCTGAAACCCATCTACAATAAACCCGCTACAAACAGTTTTCAGATATTTTTTATTTTTCTGTTTCTATTCCTAATCATATTTAACCATATGTATGATTACTTTCAATTCAGGGCACCTGCAGCCTCTTTAGAAATAAATGAAAGATACGAGTATGCAACAGTTCTGAAAACCTTGTTAGTTTTTTTTCATGGGTTGAAATAGGCTGTTGTAGCTAACTTTAGGACAGCTTCACAGGATAAGACTGCTTTTTAAATAGCAATCACCGAATTTAATCTGTGGAGCCACAGCTGTGAGTTACATGGACAGCTTCTTAAATGAGGAACACTCAAGACACATTACTTCCCAGGAAAAAATTATATTAAGAGCCAAATACAGTTTCTCTTTTTGGCAATGTATAAAAACATGAAGCTGACTGGTATTTGGAAGAACTTTATAGCAAAATAGAACCCATTATAAATACAGCCAGACATTTCAAATTCTGAATACAACAAAATGTCTTAAATAAATAAAAGGAGAAATGGGATTATGGTTGCTACTTAATCTTTCTTCCATTTTCATAATTTTCATTATTACATTTGCTTGCTACTTCTAAAAGGTTGGTTGTTTTTCAAAAGCTGATAATGAATTTACTTTCCCAGTCTATTTACAATGACTGTACACATAATGCCCCTCTGACAGTTGTTGTAGTGTGTTCATTAAGTTCATTTAATTCCTCCCCCATTTTATGTATCTGCTCCCCCCCATTTTGTGTAAAATGGTTCTGCCATCCTCAGTTTTCCCGCCACAGCCCTGCCAGTTCTATTGTCAATCTGTTAGGTTCTATAATTCCTCCTCCCCATTTTCCCTAATATGTATGCTTTTTCTCCTCCCTGGGCCAAGTCAATCACCCCCCACTCCACCTAGTATTCCAGAAGCTTCTCCTCTTTGGGGGTTGTGGTTGGCTGCGCTCCCGGGGACCCTCCCATACCTGGTACCTATTGGGCTCTCCACTATGTCATTTGTATTAAGTTCATCCCCTCTTCTCCCCCTATTGGTCTTCTGTAAACCCCTCCCGGGTCCACTCCTTCCCTTTATAACCCCTAAGCACCCTTTGTTCTGGGTCATTCGCTGATACATCGTGGGCTTTCCAATAAACCAAGTTTAGCCCCCCGGCGAGTGTCCAGCTCCTTCCTTCTCGTCGTTTAGCAGCGATCCAGTCCGCAATCCAGCCCAGCCTGAGGCCAGGACGCCAAAGGGGGTTGGCACTTTATGCAGTTGGGGTGTCGGCCACCTCAGCTAGCTGGACTTCGCCTTAGTGGCCACATACAAACCGCTGCAGACAGTGATTTTTTTTTCCGTTTTTGCATAGATTTTCTGTACAATGTGTAAAAAAAAAAAAAAAAACAAAAAAACCCCAACCAAAAACAGATTCAGAAAAGATATTGCACTCTTATTACAGAAATATTTCATATTTATATACAATCAAACTCTGAAAACTGGACAAAATGGGACTATGTAACATGGTCCCTCTTGATAGACCATGTGCTATTTCATCCAGTGGATACAATTTAAACCAGTGGTAAATTACCAGGCTATTCAAACAGAATATGGTTAAACAAAGCTCTTCCTGAATATAGCTCTCCGTAATAATACTAATAATAATATGGAAAAATAGTCTCAATTAATTACTTAGTAATTAATATACTGCTTAAATAAAAAACTACTAGAATAACCTGCTTATTTTCATATACTCAATGATCTTCACTAATTTCCCAGGTCATTATTTATTTCACTTTTTATTTCTCTTTTATAACTCTCATGTATATCTACTTGTTTGACTTTTACCAAGAACAGAATCAAAAGCTTTGCCTCAGGATTTTATGAACCGGATTTTTTATATGAGTAGTAATAACAATTTGTTATTAAATGATATTACCTGATCAGTTTTGTCCATTTCAAGAGCTAAGGAAATACACACAAATCTAATATTGAAGCAAAGCAAATAACAGTTAGCTTTAATATGTGCAGACTGTTGCACACATTCCATATGTACCAATTACATTTTTGCTGTTCCCATCTCTGCGATTCCCAAGGCTATTTTCTAATGGTTTAATATCATAACACCTTTATGACAAACTGTGTAGCCAAAATACCACTGACCTTTAGCTGTAATGTAAATTTCTAGAGAATATATGAAAACATGATTTTGTAGCAAAGACAAAATCATCCTAAGGGGCCAAGAGGAATCTAAAAGCTGGACTTGTTCTACTAAAGAAATCTGGGTAGTTGTGCTACTGGCCAGTGACTTCCACAGCCAGTTCCTGGATCAATGCCACATGTTCTCATCCCAGCACAGCATATATTCACTCTCAGGACTGAAATTCACCTTTATGACATTCTTTAATTTGTCCCTGGATTAATGACAGCGACATAGCTGTAGGAGCTAGTCTGGGACAGCTCAGAAAATTAGAAAGTCTAGGATTATGTTCTCTCTTTGTAGACAGTGACATATTATTTATTTATTCTTTAACACTATATCAGGTATGGATGGCTACATGAGATAATTCCGATGATGACCTAAATTAACATATGTTACATAGATTAATTAATAATTACATAAATTAACATACATTTCTCTATGTGATGTGAGGGACTGATTTTTGTTCTTCTTAATCCATCAGCATTTTTTTATTATTCTTCTTTTACAACGTTAATGCTTGTTTTCAATTATATCACCTAAACCGTCCTTCAGGCAAAGTTCAAGCACTGATAGTGGAAATGAATGAATGGAACACGTGCTGCCAAGAGGATGATACTGTACTCTCTAACAAAATAACCAAGAAGGCTGCAGGCAGCCAACCTTGTTTATCCAATCCCCTTGGTTCCTGGGAAGAGGTGTGTCAGTATCATGAAAAGAAATAAGAAATAAAAATTATTATTTAAATATTGAACAATCAAAAGAATACCCAAACTATCCAGTCAGCAACAGATGAAAAGGAAAGCAGTCTGAACTTATTTTGCAAATGCATACACTTCTGGTATTGCTGCTCACAGAAAACAATTCAGAAACTATCGCCACATTACAATGTATCACTGCTACCTGCTTTAACAGGATTAGATTAAAAAAGGTTTATGTCTGCACTTTAACAACAGTGTGGATTCTCATTTGCTTTAATGCACTAAACATTTCCTTTCAAACTAGATACGTGATGGTGGATCCAGTGGCCTCAGTCAGGAGTGAGCTGTGTTACACAGCATGCACTGGAGAGTTTCAGCCCTGGAAGATTCAGGGATGTAACCTCTCACTCTTGCAGAGATCTCTGCAGGTGCCTGGGTGCAGGAATGATGCATACCATTGTGATGAATAGGGAAAAGACAGGAAAAGGATGACGGAAGCATGGTAGCCCCAGTTAGTTACACTGGCTAAATTATGTGTATATTACTGGTTTCAGGTTCATTTAAAAGGTTTAAGAAGAGAGTTTTACTGTCCTCTTTTTAATTTTTATTTAATAGTGACTCTGGCTTTACTTCTATAAGTGTTTTTTTTAATTTACTTTACTTCATTTTCCCAATCCTCGTTTCTGCTTCCTCCCACCCCCCAATTTACATAATTATGCACATATTTCAACTACTGTCTAAGATGATGGACATAGTAAAATACAGTGATGGCCTACAGTACGATGATTTTTCCTGTGTGAGTCAAGTTTCTCATTTACAACTTGGCAATGTAAAGTGCCTGTAATGGAGATACAGGCATCTATTATGTTTAGTAAAGAGACATTTCTCTTTAGAATAAAACATTTAGAGAACATTTAAATTCTAATTTGTCTTTTAGGTCAACCGTATGTGTCATAAAATGCTATTTAAAAATAGTGTAAATGTGATAAGCCCTGAGTGGGGAATAACATGGAGAGAGATATTGTAGGCACATTATTGTGTTTCAGACAGCATCTAATTCTTTTAAACTACTATTTCCCTTTCTTTCCAAGACCATAAATTAATTTTATAACTTGTAGGTCTATGGCGAAAAGGATTGAAAACACAATCTTTAACACAGATAGAAATCAAGAATTAGAATTAAAACCTCTTTCAAGAGAAGAGACTTGCAAGTCCATAATTCAGTTTGCATGGTAGGAAACTAAAATTATTTTGATCACTGAGGGACATAAATATATGGATTTCCTAGATTCAAAATACAAATCACAGCTGGTTATGAGTGAAGTGAATGTGATCATTTTGTGTTGGTACCTACAGAAACAATGACTGAGAGTTTTCTCTTTTTCTAGCTGTCAATGCAAATACTCTAGAGCATTAACAAAAGCACTCTTTCACACTCTTGATATCTGCCACCTTTATAGACTTGCTTGAGAGAATATGCTATCTGAAAGGTGCCACATGTGGCATTGACAGACAGCAATTCAGAGTATGGCAGACAGCCAGTAAATCATTCAGTAGAACTTTCTGTCCTTCCAGCCATATCTCACAGAATCCACAAGTTTGGCCTTTGAAGTATACTCCAATGTCAGAGGTTATATTCTTTTTAAACTTTTATACCTGAAAGTGACAAAAAAGTTACACATTCTCCTGCTAATTGATTTTTCTCTCCTTTCAGGGCTTAAGTGCACAAATCCCAGCATGTGCTAACAAGTCTCTCAGTCTTTCCAAGTAGTCTGAGTGAAAAGAGTGGATATTTTTCCCTTCTCCAAGGGTGGAAAAGAAAAAAAATATTTATAGGTTTTTTGGTCATTCATGCTATTATCAGTTTGTTAAAAATCTGTAAAAAATATTCATCCCTGAAATTAAATATTCAGCTCTTGCCTGATTATAAACAGATATGAAAAAATATGTAGCCTTTTTCTATTTCTTGTACATTCATTTTTTTCAGCTGTTCAAATATTTCCAGTAATGAACCAACTCTTCTTAGAAAAACTGCTACAAAGATGCAGTAAATACCCTAATAAAGCCACTGTGTGTGTTAAAACTGTAATAAATCACTACTACAATCCTACCTGTTCCGTCAAAGGGTCAGCCTAGCCTAGAAATTTCCTCCATGAATGGATTTATTTGAACATCCAAAAAGGAGTAAGGAAAGGACAAGCACATGTGCTACCTATTCTATGAACGTGTATAACATTATCACATAAATTAGTCTCATTAAACACTGTTGTCACAAGGTAACATTGATCATAACTTCATATGCTGTGGTCAAATCTGTTTTCAAAAAACCACTAATCTCTTACGCTCTGAAATTTTTCTCTTTGGGATGGCTCAGCTTTACTAGATACATCCCCAAGTTTTAGAGCATTTGAATCTTTCTCACGCAACTTTATCTTTCGATCTCAGGAATGCAAATCTATTATTACAAAAATATGAATGTATCTGAAGCAATTCATTCAAGTGTGGTGTATAAGCTGTGGAAAAATTCAGGCTGTGGCTCTGTAAGAGACTGGGGAGACTGCCTTGAGACATTTTGGGGTGAGAGTTTGAGGGAAGGGGAGGGACAGGTGAAGCCTTGTGCTGCTCCACACCGCCCATCCCTAAAGCCTGATCTCAACTATTACCGCGCCTGAGTGGGCGCTGGCTGGTGAGAGAGACGGTGAATCTTGTTTCTTGAATCAGAAGGCTGAATTTATTAATATAAGATATAATACATTATAGTTATACTAGAAAGAATAAGGAGAGAGGTTTTGCAGAGCAGCTAGGCTAGGCTAAGAAGAGATAGAAAAGAATCCACAACAAAGCTGTGGCCAAGGACTCAGTCCCCTGGCTTGCACTGGTGATTGGCCCTTAATTATAAACATAAAACATGAACCAATCACCAATCAAAATAGGTGCCCCTGTTGCATTCCCCAGCAGCTGATAATAATTGTTTACCTTGTCTTCGGAGGCCTCTGGCCTCCCGAAGACACAGAAATCCGAAAGAAAGGATTTCTGTGGAGAAATGTCTGCGACACTCAACCATGCAGTGGCTGTCAATCCCTGCCACACTGAGGCAATGCTCTACACCTCCCTCTGGAGCCCCTAACCCAGCTCCTGAGTAGCTAAATGACAGGAATTCACACCTAGGAAAAGCACCCAGGAAAGTCAAGGAGTATTTAAGGCCAAACATGCAGAAAGAACATCGTGACGCTACTTCCTCTTGGAATTTCTATCAGCTTGAACATTTCAACAGCAAGAGTGGTAACTATATTTGATCTTTTCTATATCTTGTCCATCTCACATTCTTCTAATTCCCTCTTCACAGAATTTTTGTGTAAATAAAATCAGACTGGCTTCGATTTTCTGGGGTTGAATGGGCCAAGTTAAAACTGTGGGAAGTGTCTATATTGACTCAATGTTGCTTAACACCTTTTGTGAAGGTTCTTTGATTTTCCAAAGTTGCCAATAAAGTTCTTTTTGTTGTTTTGACCTCTTGAGAACATCTTATCAGTTTTTCTCCTGTGCTTCTAACTGAGTGCACAAACAACTTTTAAGTCTTGTTGAGTGAGATTTTTGGGGCCTTACAGTCTCTTACAGACCTTCTGTGTATCCTGTAACTGCTTCAGTAATTCTGACCTGGCCATAAAACACAGGGCAACATGTATTTGCTCTTCCTTCATTTTATATAAAATAGTAATTTAAAGGCAGCTTTTGTTTTGTGCAGTGGTTTCCAATGGATGTTCTGAACTCAAAAGGAATACGGTTTTTGTTCCCCTTGTCTTAGAGATAGATAAGTTAAGTAATCATTTCTCTTAGCACAAGCTCAAAACTGTCACAGTGATTTGCTAATCCTCTTGCTTTCTTTGCTGCCTCAGGCACACAAAGCATATTTTCTGTCTGGTCAGAGCCAAGGGTATGTGGAGATCCCAAGGCATCTTACTGAAGAACCCCTCACAAGGCCAGCCAGCAGACACAGGAGATGCACATACCCCATGTGTACTGGCTCCTAAACCAGATTTTAACCTGGTGGGATTTGTTCTGCCTTCACTGAGAGAAAAGCATCAGCCAGAGGGTGATGGAAGTGTTGTGGGTGTGGTCCTGCCTGACAGCTGCAGCCTGGATCCCCCCCAGAGGGTGGCCTGGCTGGGCTTTGCTAGGGGAATCGGGGCTCAGAGCCCCAGATGGTGAGGAGTGCTGGGACCCTGACAGCCGACATCCTTCTTTCTTTTGATAAAATTGGTTTAGTTGAAGGCCAGAGTTGATAATCCATTTGTTTTCATCGTTTCAAGGAGTTTTCAGAGTTTTATGGAGGCTATGGAGTTTTAAGAGTTTCTGAATGCATGTGCATGAAGTGTGACCATTCCCACACATTTTTATATATAAACACACGAAGGACTGGAAGTCCTTGCAAAACAAAAGAAATATCAATTAATAACTTAATAACTGTGACCATTTCAGTGTAGATCAAGCGAAGCCAAATTTTGACACATCTTCCATGTTTACTAAGGAGATAAAGTCTCATGTGTTGGGTCCATTTTACTTTGTGGAAGACTAAAACCATTTTCAGGGAAGATGAAATCAAACAGCATGACAGCTTTTACCATTTTTAGCAGGCCTTCAAGGGAAAAAGGAGATAAGAGAACTAAAACTGCAGCAAAAGGCCCCCAGTCAGACCCATTATCACCTAAGTTACATTCAAGTGCTACCACTTGAAATAGCATGGACTCTTTAGCAGACCCATTTTGTCCCTAGTTTCACTACTTTGGCAGCAGGTTCCAACAGCTTTTACCTGTAACTGTGACCTGGGAAATCTGGAGGTATTGCATTCAGTAATTAATTGCCAAGCATATTGCCTGGAAGCAGCTATAGAGTCCTTGTGAGCCTTTTCCAGAGATGAAATTGTCTCCAGCAATTTCTTCTTCTGAGACTTCAGACATAAAATGTTAAACCAAACACTCAAAACAAAATAAATATCTCTCTGTCTGGCACGAATAGTGGAAATAGTCCCAAGGTGATATGCAACAACCCTCACTAAAGAGAGTTACAGCTTCCTTTTTCCAGTTTTATCTTCAACTGTGATTTAATTCTGTTTTGTCATTTTCAGCACTCTTCAGTGTTGGGATTCTGAGGCTAATGGGTTTAAATGAAATGTGGGCTGAATGAAGGAAAGATTTTCAATGGTGTATTTTTAGAAGAACTAAGCTGTAGAGAAGGGAGAATTCTGCTAGGGGCAGGGAATGACTTCTCCAGGGTTTCCCAGCAAGCCACTGGCAAGGACAAGAAGTAGAATCTTGGTCTCCTGGGGCTGTGCCTGCTGTTCTGTCCAGCAGCCTCCACAGCTGATTTTTATAAGTAGCAGTCACAAAAAAGCAGTCACAAAAAAGCCTTCATCATAAACCAAGAAGCAAGATGTATTCAAATGCTTCCAGCAATTGTCAAGCTGTTGATTCAGTCATCCCTCAAAGCATGAAGAACAGCAGCTCTTTTCATTCCTGAAGTGCATATCTGCACTGCACAGGCATTAGGCAGAGAAGGAGCTGCCTAATTAGGAGGGCTTGTCCTGGCTTTAATACAGCTTAAGAACAGCTGCTTTAAGTTGCATTATTGGCCTATGGATGCCACTAAAGATGATTTCTCTCCTTCAAAATGAATCTGTTCTGTGGCCTTTAGCAAATCAATAAGTCTACTTCAATTGAATGGAAATATTCTGATTTGCTGTCTTGTGTAGGGTGTGCCAGCAAGTTATGGGCTGCCCGCTGTTAACTCCAAATCCAAAAGGAGTCGTCACCATTTAGAATGACATATTACACTATTTGTAGCATTTTCAGAAAGGCTGCTTAGCCAGGTGCAACTTTGATCCCACAGGGGAAGGAGCTACAGCTGCAAATGGATGGAAACACAGAATTTTGTAGTGGTAGTGAGAGAGCATCGCCAGATGGGAAATTTAGCAGGAAATTTCAGTGCCATTATGAATCTCATCCTCTGCATTTCCAAGTGAAAACGAATGCTTGAATGCTGAAAATTATGACATATTAAATCATTATTGTGAATTGCAGTTAGCTGGCTCAGATATACCTGAGGTTCTGGAATTACAGATGGCAAATTTAACCAAGCATTGTGATGTGCTTTTGCTGCAGATATTAGGGAAGCAGGGAAAAGTGTACTCAATCTCTGACAATAGCTTCCAACAGTTTTGAGAAACTCAAACAAGGGCAAAGAGAGAATTAATACACAGAAGTTTGTTCTCTGGGTATACTCTGTTCAGAAAAACATAATCTACTGCTTCTGTCACCACCTGTTTAGTAAAAAAATATATCTAGTGAGTACTGAAGGTCTTGTCCTTACAGCAGAAGGATTGCACACAAATATATAGATGTGGTATTAGATAAGTTAGATAACTAAGGATTTTTGGGATCACTTTTGTGTGTGTGAGGCACACTATCCTGTAGACTAGTCAAGAAAGGGGAGGTAGGGGTGGATAAATATCTTGGATATTAACTTTATTTACAGTGGGGATCATTTGGGTTTTGAGGAATGATGAATAATGTTCCACAAAATGACATATTTCTAAAACTTATTGATGCGAGTAGGTAAATTTGATCATCACAAAAAAATATGTCTAATATGTATTGATAGATAATAAAATCCATCATGCTTCACTTCAAAACAATGGATACAAAAGGAAATGTAATAGGACTAAAAAGAATAACTCTATCTTTTTCCATATACTTCTTAATCTATTCTCAAATATCTGGGGCTTCATTTCATTCTAAGAGCAAAGAATCTAGCACTTTTTTTTGACATCGAATATTCTTGAGGACTTTTTAAATATCAAATTACATTAGAAATCTTGTCAAGTTTTATAGTCGACTTTGCAAATGAATTACTCAGGAGTTAATGAGTTATCAGTTAAGAGATTTTCCCAGTCTAGTTTGTCTAGACTGTTTTGCTTAATAGCCTCTTTTCACTTTTGTAACATGCCCCATCTCAGACCTTTAACTGTCTTTGGGTAAGACATTCTCCAACCTCTTTTTCACATAGCTCATTGCATTGCTTATATATCCTATTATTTCACTTTCTCCATGACATGTAACTTCCCTTTGAGAAGTGATAAACAAAGATATGCAGGTTCATTTAGGAAAAAAAAGATTCATTTTGCTTTTATGAGATTTTCCCTTCAGCAAAATAATTTTATTATCTGTGCAAATATATAGAAGAGTGAAAAGAGAGCACAAACAGGCAAAAATGAAGGACAACCCATTTTTTTCATTCGTGTGGATGTGGAGTAAAAGACAAGTTGTGCTTTTGACTGAGACATATCAGTAGCACATAAAACAAATTAATGAACTTAGTCTTTTATTTTGTCAAAAGGCAAGAGAGGTAATGACATTATACAGTGCTTTGTAAGTTATCTAGTTGTGGGAGATAAAGAACATAGAAGATAATCCAAATAAGAGCTGGATCAAGTGTGCTTTTCAGTTATACGGGAGCTCAGACCTTTTGGATCCAAACATTTACAAATGGAGGAATCAGACAAGACATCCTGCATATCCAAGCACAGTCAAGACAGCTGCCAGAAAAACAAGCAGGCAAAGCAGAAAAAGGATGGTCTTTAATTGTTTTAACAGCATTCTGAGAAATTACAATAGCACCTAACTTACTTTCCTGGCTTTAGAACTTTTATTGCTGCACAACAAAGACCATATTCAGGTACCATGAAACTGAGTACAATATTTGAAGGATGTGCTCTAGCCCTAAAGGTAATTGTTTGTTCAATATCTGTGCCCTAGCCAAAGACTGCAGAAGGTTATTGTGTCCTCTAAAATTGCTTAATTTGCCTATCACGAGATACCTAAAAGAATAGTCTGCAGTCACTAGCAAAGATAAATAGGGATCAGCATTTCAGCTTCTAAACCTAAAAGTCACACACCTTTATTACCGCTATTTATCTTATATATTATCTGATCAATTTTATTTAAGACCAAGACACTGAATGAGACATTATCACTTCAGAATGGCTATTTCTCAGAAAATACACTTCTAAGAAAAGTGAAGTGAATCACAAAGAATTTGGCTTTCTTCCCTGCATGACTTAGATGTAAAATAAATACATATATATATATACATATAATTATTTAATAATTATAAATGGTAACTGTGGATTGTTAGGAAATGGTTCCATTCTGGACACGATCATTTCAAGTGCATGGCAAAATACCAAAAAGTTGATAACCCATAAAATTTTTTGTCTCTGTTTTGTTCTACCCTTGTGTTAATATTATTTTTTTCATGGAATTCTGAAACCTAAGAGGTCTATTGTCACCATTTCATCCAGTAGGCCATGTAATTTCCTTTCTGCATCAGACCTGTAATTCCTACCTGAAATTGTCTAGAGTAATTTTCTCTATTTTGTTGCTATTTTCCCTGTTAACATTTCAAATCTTTTTCTCCTGAATTTGTAGGTTCTCATAGATGTTGGGAAAGCAAATCTGAAACACATGCTGGATGGAATAGATTGATCTCACACAAAAACAATTTTCTAGGTAGGCAGTGTCTTCCTCTTGGGACTTTTTGCTGCAGTATTCTAGAAAACAGACTCATTTTTAATAGCATTATAGTTGTTGTGAATAAATTCCCAGAGATGGCTGGATATTATTTTTTTCAAAATTTGATCATAGCTATCTCAAATAATTACTTATTTTACTTCTGTATACTCAGTTCTATTAAAAATAATAAATATTACTAGCTTTTTTTCTTGGTAGCTGACACATGAGTATTTCAAGATATTTCAAGTGTCAAGAACATCCTCTCACTTTTCTTTTGTAATGCTGAAAATTCCACTAGGAGTTTCTTTAGTTTAGAACTGCCTTAAGCAGTATCAAAGACAATAATTTTTTAATAAACAAGATCTACTTAGCAACATTAAAGGGTGTAAATATTTATCTACTACAAAAAAGCCTAACTATGGAATTCTTTCAAACTCCACTGATTTACACCAGCCAATGTTATGGCCTAGAGGTTTTGATCTAAATGACCAAGTAAATGTGTTGAAACCTACTTTTATCAGTTATTGGATTTTCCTTCATTTAATGAAGAGTATATTGTTTGACACTTTCAAATCGAATTTTAGTTTTAAATAAGAGCTTATTTGTTAATTACTTTTGCTATTTGCAGTTTTGAAATTAAAATATCTAGATCATAGATAATGAAATGCATAAAGTTTGATTATACAGCTATGGAATCCATCTTAAAAAGACAACAAATTAAATATAACTTTAAGTCACCCTGAAAAATCTTAACAAATTAAATAATAAGAAAGCTTGCATGTAGTATTTATTTTTTTAAATTGTGTATTTGTACACATATTATTACAAAATTTTTGAATTAGAAAATACAGCTGTGTTCCAAAATTACAAAGAACTAATTCTTGCCTTTGGTTAGCTGATAACTAAAGGAACATCCTTCCCTTTCTTATGTCCTCCTAAAGACTTAGTGCAAATAAACCCTTAACAAATATTTTAATGTTTTATATAGAGTATGAATGTGTACATATTGCATACATACACCTATTTTATGTACATGTACAAATATACGTAATCTTTCTGATGGAAGAGAAAATGTTGAACTCAACTCCTTGATATGGGGTAAATTCTTGAAAGAGAATATTATCGCACAAAGGAGAAAAATCTCATAATCTTCAAGTTGCAATCTTCTCTTCAGTTTCATTCTTGAAGGTTTGTGTCTTGAAATACACTAAGACATGAAAATGTTAATGTATTTTAAACTTCAATCTTTTTAATGTATTTTAAATTTCAATTATTTCTTCTAAAATTTTGATTTTTTTCTCCATAAGTATTACAAAACAATTTCCCTTTTACTCTCTCACCAAGTATTCCTGATTCCAATTTTTCCTCCTTTTTTATTTTAAATTTGCTTTTTTCAAGTTTGGACTGTGGAAAGTGCTAGCTCATGCATTTCCTGCATGCCTGGAAAAGAAAAGCAAACTTCATCTGGGTCAATATAAATTTTATGAACAGTGGAGAATGACCTGGAAGATAAGAGCGACTGTTAACGTGTATTACCTCCGATAATTTACTGCCACCACCTCATCTTCCAGCTCTGTGGAGCAATGGTGTCTCCTAGTGGACAAGTAGCCGCAAACGGCAGGCAACAACTCTTCAGAAAATATTCAACTCCATTTCAGTTGATATGTGCAAATGTATTATCCTAATAAAGCTAATAATTGTGTAAACTGTTTCTGTTGGAAGTGATTTGAATGGAAATTCATTCAAATACTCCGTATACCTGGATTTACGAACTTTGGAAATAGATAGCTTCTTTTGGAAAAAAAAAATCATTAAAACCAGCAAATTTTGTGCCTTTGGTTTTACTTTTCTTTGATTATGACTTAAATTATCTTCCCTTCCTTGGTCAATAATGTATTGACTGGATTATTTCAAACAAAACAAAACAAAATAAGAAAAAAGAAAAAAAAAAGAAGAAATTTAATTGTGCTGAGTTTTTACACATTTTTATGTGCCTTGCTTGCAGTTAATGGGAAATCTCAGCCCCTTGTGCAAAGCAGTGCTTTATAAATCACTCTAATTCCTTGCATTGCATTTTCTCTTCTACACACAAAAAGGGAAGGAAGTAAACGTCTCCCTATCTTCAAATTCAATTTGAGGCATTTTACTTGATGAAATGTGTATTTGCATAAATATTTCTCACTGGGGATGGCATCTAAATTTGCACTGTGGATCTTGACAGCAGAGCTTATAATCTTAAATTCTACAACATTGATCTAGAGCTCCTGTTTGCTAAGTAATTTCCTATTCATATTCATATTTAGCTTAGACTTTAAACAAAATAAGATCCTGATCTTTGTAATCAAAGATACACTTTGTATGAAAATACTGAGGACCAGATGTTGTTACTTTTCAATATGTCTGACAAGCAGAGTTGAGACATTTCTTTCATAGCAAGCTTACAGAGTGAAATGAGGTTTTATTTAGCAACAAATTATTTTATGTTAGAAGAATATAAAAAAAATACTTGACTGCGCAAAAAAAAAAAGTTGAGTAAAACATTAAGCTGGTGAGATTCTGGTCTCTGTGAAAAATCTCATATTGAACAGGCAGAAAAAGAGGTGCTCCTTCAGAAATACAGATAAACACATCAATTGGCATCAATATTAATAGTTAGGAAAGAAGTATTCAGAAGTCTGAAACTAATTTTCAAAATTATTGTTCCCTTCTCTGTTTCCTTTTTTTTTTTAGTGGCTAAATATGTCTATGAAGTTATAAGACCCAGTTCTACCCCTGGAAGCAGATAGAGACAGACTTACACAGAAGCCTTAAAGTGGACACAGAATGACATGAAACCAGCTATTACTCAGCTTAAATCAGGTTTGTTGAGTTGACACACTAGAAAGTATTGCCAAGGAACAGGGCTAAAATGCATTTCAGACCTGCTGCATATAATGAAAGGTGGCAGTTGTATTTGTTCTAGGAAATGTTATGCACTTGACTTTTACTGTCAACAGGAAAAATTACATATTTTTAATTAAACTTAAATGGAATTGATACATGGGCATTTAAATTCATCTTAGTGCTTTAAATTTTTATGTTTTTACTCCCTAAAGCTGCTGTTCCTACTACATAAAAGTTCAATGTGTGTTCCCATATATGACACTTTGTACAAATTCATATAAGGTTGAAGAAAATACTGAGGTAAACATGAAGATTTTCATAGGTTATGTATTATTACATAATGGATGGCTTATTACCTTAGTTTTAGTTAAATTTCAGATCCTGTAGTTTTTCAGTAGTTTGAAATATTTCTGTACTAAAACTCAAGTACATTTTAGGCAGGAGGTCCACACAGAAAATTCAGATGCTGTAAAGCACAAATTTGGAGATGCTCAGGGCATAAGGTTTACTTAGTTCCATTTCTACTGGTGTTGTGATTATAAAAAACACTTTGCTCTTGTTACTAAAGGCCTTGTATGATGCTTTGCATTTTTCAATTTTCAATATTGATACCTCCAGGGAAGGAGGTATCAATATCTTCAGGTTTCAGTTGTAACAAATTCTTCTCTAAGATGTAAGCCTTCTAACGTCTTTGGCAACAAAGCATCCATATATCTGCTTTAATCCTTTCTTGCATGAGTGTCTATTGCCATAGGTGGAATAAAGATCCTGTAAGGTGAAAAGATGCAGAATAGCTGTGTCCTGTTGATAGAGCAGAGATTACTCAGTGTCTCCAATGCAGTGTCTCCAATGCAAATGTCTCCAATTTTTACAAACAGAATTAGTTACTGTAGTAAGAGAGTTTAGCTGCTTTAAGTCATTCTTTTCGCTGTGTTTCAGCCATTTAAGGAATCTCTGATGTGGCTTGTGCTTTTGTTTGTCTTTTCAGCAGACACTTTAACCATGATGGGAATACTGAGAACGGTTGGTTGGGTTTTCCTAATTCCATCACCGCCTTTAGAATTATTCAAGACATTCAAAAAACATTACTAATTTACAGATAGTGTAAGCTAGATGGTCAGAAAAATCGCAACAGAACACAGCTTTTACTTGCACATAAGACTGGCTCATTTCTAATTTCACTGTTAAGAAAAAACTTGATAGTACTGATCAAAAGCTGTGGCACATACAGATATTCACTGTCATTCCATTTTTGCAAATTTCAGTTCCAAACAGGCAAAGTGCTTATCAATAAAACACAAGATTTAAAAGTCTGTATTTTGGGCATTCAAGTTGCCATATAGGACCATTGCTTATAAGTTAAGATAGCTTTGTTTTAAATTTTAGTGACTTGCAAAAATATCTAAAATCAACACAACTCAGGAGGATGGATTCACCAGAGGTTTGCTTATAACCATGTACATTAAAAATGGGCTGTTTACTTCAATTTGGGAAAGCTAACAAAGGTTTTTTTATTGATTGCCTTCTATCTTTAACTGCATGCAGGACCAATGAGCAAAACAAGTGACACTACCACTTAAATTTGTCTGCAATGCAGAAAGCTGAGTGAGAATAAATACAAATCAACAAACCAGAGATATCTGTAGTTCCCAAAAGAGAAGAGAACAAAGGAGAAAAAGGAAGATGCTTCAATATATTATGATTAATTATCTTAGGAGATACAAATAAACTATATGGATTGTATCACTATTTCTAGAATTTGGCCAGAAAAAAAAGTCTGAATCAAAGTCCTAGAAACAAATGCACTCACAGAGCTAAAGTTATTATAGAATGAATTATAGTAATTGCTCAGATAGTGGACAGCTGCCATTTTAAGCATTTCATTTTCTCTTCGGTATATATCAAGTTCATCTTTCTGGTGCAGAAAAATTGACAGTGATAAGTTACTTGTAGATGGCCTTAGAGAAGACACAGCGACAATTTCTCATCTAATTCTTTTTTGCTGTGACATTGTGAACCTGAACTCTGCTATCTATTACAGCTAATGTAGAGGCCAGATTTTCAATAAAAGGCTGAACAATTTTGAAGGTCTCTGTTTCTGAGACACCGATGTAAGTGGCCAGTTGTCTTTGAAAAATATCTCACCATGAACGTTTTGCTGAGAGGCTGCAGCATGATCACACCTGACACTAAGCCATTGTTTTGAAATAACTAGACATTATATTCATCTAAGATTCTTTTACTGTGGGTCTGGAGCTTACTGATGCAAGCTGTCTTTTATCTGATCAGGCTGGAGAGAGTACAGTATGTGTATGGTTCTATCAGATAAGATAACTAATATAAACAGGTGTCGTGGTTTGACCGGAAATGGGACATCTGGGATATGTTGTTTTTGCTGTGGTCACCAATGGGTGGTCGGATTTTAAGATGAGCACCTGGTTTTACCAGTGGGGTATTGTATCCGGCTCTTGAGACTACAAACCCAAGGAGTTAAAAGCAGGGCTCTTGTCCTTCAGAGTCCTCTTTGGATTTCTGGCGGGAAGGAGTTGGGCCTCCCTCCCCTGGCCCAGTTGCTGGCTGGGCTGGGGGAGGGGAAAGCCACGTGGCCCATCTACGGTAGGCCCGGATTCGGTGGAAGGGTGGGGGAGCATCGAGCGACCTGCTTATTCCCCCCCCCCCCCCCCCCCCCTTTTTGGAGACGAGAGAGAATGCAGCCTGTGCTGTTACCTTGAAACTTGATATCATGTGCCGGCAGCTCGGCTGAGGGGAGAAGGGGGGGGCAGCGAGCAGCCCAGCTGCCTGGAAGAGCTTTTAACCCTTGTGGATAGTGAGAACTTCACGGAACATTACCTTTCCTAGGAAAGGGATAAGAGTGGAAGATGAAGGAAGAAACAGGTCAGTAAGGGTGTCTGGCAAAGAGAAAGAGAGATGTTGAAGGAATGGGGGAAGATGGAGTGGCAACTTTGCTGGACTCTTTTGTTGTAGATCCATGGACTGTTTCCTGGTGATACAGAGGCTGCATTGCAGGGGGAAGCGGAGGCTCGGAGCCAGGAGAGTTTGGTGTTGAGACCCCTCGGCCCCAGGGGGTATAGAAGAAATGGGGGACACAAAGGTCCCAGAGGTGAATCTGTGCTCTGCTTGGAACGAGACGAGGCATCCTTAAAAGGCCCACCCTGAAAGCAGGCCTCTGCCCCATCCCATGCCTGGTGGTGAGAGCACCTTGGCATGGAAAGGAGATGTCACGAGATAGCAGGACTCCGGGCGCTGCTAATTGTGGCAAGATGTCTGTGGTACAAGGAAGGACTCTGTCTACTCTTCATGAGCTGAAGATTTGATTTTCTAAAGGGTGGTGCCAGACCGAGTGTGGATAATTTTGGGAAATGAATTGTACTGGGATCTGGAGGAGGAGGGGGAAGTGTTTCTGTGTAGTTTTCATTTTCCTTGTGGTTTTTTTTCCTTTTGTAGTTTAGTCTTCTGTAGTTTAGTTAATAAAGTTTCTTTTTCCTTTTACCTTAAGCAGGAGCCTGCTTTGCTTATTTCCTGGTCACGTCTCACAGCAGACCTCAGGGAGGAGGTATACTCATGGGGGCTCTGGCTTTGCCAGGCCCAAACCATAACAACAGGTATATAGAAACATAAAATATATAATGGTATCCAGGTTTGTCTATTACAGCCCCTGCTCAGGTCAAGGGAAAATGAGAAAACTGTTTCAACCCTGGGTTAGGGTACAACCAGCTCTGTAGCTTGCAGCTTACCCTGCATTGATCCGCCACTGAACTGCATTAACAGACACACTGTGGTTGCACTGGATCTATGTGAGTTGATTTCATCTGAAAGACTGATGCGAAACTTTCTTAAGCAAAGGTGATTTGCAATTTTTCAACAGGTTTAATTGAATCCAAAATTCAATTTGTTCATGTCATCTGCAACCTTTAAACAATCAATGGCTATACAATTTCAGCAATGACTCTTTAAAATAAGAATTATTGAAAAGGCTTACAAGTAGTGATAAACAGACTGAGGTGGTATTGATTGGCCAGTGGAAGACATTGATTTCAACTGTAAACAGGTGTTATGCTAGAAGAATTGCATTACAGCATGTCTTTTTGCCACTCTTTTTCTGAGTCACCTGTAAACACATTAATGACATTTATTTGATTATGATTTTAATATGCTTTTAATAGCTTGAGGAGATTAATGGTTGAGGAAACAGGAAAGACTGAAAAACATCATGTAAAATGGATTCAAAGCACAAGTTTCACAGTCTTTTCTTAGTTAATAGATTGTGAATGTTTATGATTTACTGAACAAATATGCTTACCATATAAATGTATTTATACTGTGCTTGAAAATTGGTTTTCTCAGAAAAGGAGAAGAGTTGTGTACATTCTTTTTCATCTAGATATTTTCAGTCCTTACTTTAAGCAAAACAGAAATTTTGTACTGAAATTTGTGAAACATATAACGTATGTATGCCTATTCACATGCTTTGTGGATATATTATTTCAGAGAATAAACTTGAAAATTACTAGAAATCTTCCATTTTATTTGATTTAGGCTATGATTAAATATATTGGTATTAAATGACATATCAACATAAAAATATAAGAGATGAGGACTAGAATAATAATAGGCACTGTTTCAACCCAGAAGATGGTACTCTACTCATCAATGGGCTTTTAATCCAAATATGAAGACATAGAATGACTAATCTAGCAGCAGAAAATGGGTTAATATATTCTCATTCTAACTTTAATTGGTAGGTAAACAACTGAATGGGGAAAAACTGGGTAAGCTACAAGGGTAAACAAGATTACATATAAGAGTTAAGACCATGTAGAGAATAGAAAGAGAATTAAAAGAGATATAAGATAAGCATGTCTGCAGAGTTTAGAGAAAATTCACTGAAATTTAAGTTTTGCAAAACAAAGATCAAAAGTTCCTGGCAGACTTAGAACCTTACCCTTCACATCTGCTGCAGGAGCCTTGGTTTTGACTGTTGTTGTTCATCTCTTCTTTCATCAGCAGGGATCCATGTTGCTAATTCTATACTTGCACTGTGTGCAAGTCTCTTATCTATGTCAGTGGAAATGTCAAGCATGAAATGTGTTTAGTATCTGAAACAGATTTGTACCAAGAGGAAAAATTTCCCTCAGTTTTGTCTTCAGGCTTAACTCTGACCTGACCTTAGAAAAGCATACACAAATCTGAGCAATTCTTGGAAAAATTTTGAGTCACATCTTTTGAGGAGCTGATCCCCACCTCATACTGACTGTATACCCACCAATTCTGGTGAATTCAGTACAATGACACCCACTGGACACATTTCTGAGAGGTAGTTTAAGCCCTCACAGTCTGTCACTATGCGTCACTTTCATAGATGTAGAATCTAAAACAGTTAAAAGGCATCACAGTTCTTCTATTTTTTACTGGCCTCAGTAGGAGCTAAAAACTGCAAAATCCAGAAATGGGATGTAAATATCCAAACAACAGCTGGTGGTTTTGAGAAACGAGGTTACTTATTCAACTTACATAAAATCTAATGGCAAAAAATCTGTTTAAATCTAAGCCCAAAGTTTAGGAAAACTGTATTTTTAACCCCTGGCTGCTCTAGATTTTTCTTTCTTTATACATCCATTTTGTAAAGATCCTAGGGTTTTTCATGTTTATTCCCATTTTGTTGTTGCTGTGCACTACTGCAATGCAGCATAACTTCATAATATATCTGCAATTTTCCATATGTCCACTATAAGATATTCCCTTCTACTACATTTGAAAAACAGAGTGATTTGTATTTTATAAGTTTCCTCCACCTGTGCTTATGGAAAGTGCAGTGAAGAATTTGTCTTTTGCTTAAGTCATTAAGAAACATAACAGATGCCAAATTTTAAAGCTTGTACTCCCCACAACATGATATGGAAGGGACTGTAGTATCAAAAGAAAATGTTTTCAATTTGGTGTGCAGGCATGACTTGCTTCATAAGGCTTCAAAGCTTCATGTCATCTTCATACAAAACCATATTCAGTAAGAACTAAAAAACACACCAGCATATCTTTTGCTGATTATCTGCTTCTATTGCCCATTCACACACATTCTACACAAACATAGAAAAGGGTCAGGACAGTAGGCAGTCTGAAGGTCTTGAGTATTACTTTTTTACAGATATGTTTCTATATTTCTAATTTGAGATCATCCTTACACAAAAGAAGGGTGTACTCCTTCAAAATCTGAGATGTGAGAGCAATACATGCTGAACAGGAACACTGTTTGCTCTGTTGGGTACTGGGAAAGGTTGGACAAGCCAGTGAGATATAAACTTCCTCTCTTTTATAAACACAGAGAAGAACACATTCTAGAAACATCAGGAACCACAAAAACTTGAGGACAGAAACTGAAAAGTACCAAGTAGCTCAAAAAAAGACAAGATGTATCTTGGATGAGTGATAGCAGTTCAGAAGCTGCAAAAAAAACCTCTATGAGGGCAGCTGTAAGGCATGGACCTGTGCTGGGCTATGGCACATGGGGGATCCTGGATGCATATTTACTGCCAAAATGCATCTGAGTCTCAAAAATTGTGTGAATACTGTAAAAATATATTCATCTGAAGACTTACTTTTAAAAAACTTTTATTAGTATTCAGAACTCGTACTTTGTTACTGTCCTGCTTCAAAAGCTCGAGTCATCCAGTCAAGGTGTAGAAGCTACACTTGATGGTCTGGGTAATCAATAATACAGGACTCTTAAGCCAAAACAGACTTACAGCCAAAATTGAAATCAAATTTGAATTCTGTACATATTATACACAGAAAACTTGGTGTTTCAGAGACAGAATCTGGTGTTGCCTTTTTTATGTTTGCTGAAATGCTACCTGACATTTGGGTCTGATGTGTTTTTTTATTGCAATTTTGTCATGGGAACCTGCTGTTTCCATTATAGTTTTTTGCCAGAATCTAGTCTTTATTTAAATCAAAAATGTTGATATTTATTTCATTTAGATACCTACATGCCTAGAGATTTCATCTGCATTAGCAGGCTTTTTTTTCTCTTAAGCAATACAGATGCAAGCAGCAAGAGATACACTCTTCTATTGCCAGAACATCCAAATGCCAACTGCAGAGGAACAGATGCAGCGCTCTATTCTGCAAATAGTTTGAAAAAATGGCTCTGGATGGTACAATGTGACCCGTTATAGCAATGTTATATTAAGTGTGAAATGGAAAGATGTAATCAAGAAAACAATAAAAAATTGACTACTGCTTATGCAATTCAGATCATAAAGCCAAGGTACTAACTCAGACTGTAGATACTGTCATGTTACTGAATGCAGACAAATTTAGCACAGGCTGCTGTCCAAATGCAAAAAAAGCTTTAGTTTAAAGGTAGTCAGGAGGGCAGATTAACAGTTTCTATGTGACTTTGTAACACACCGAGATGTATGGAAAACATCAAGTAAATTGAAATTAATACTATCTAATAACATATGCATACAAATTTCTTTGAATTTGTGGTCATGAAGTAAATCCTTTAAAGTTTTGCAAAGCACATTATAGAATGCCAGGTTTTATTAAATTTCCTTCAATAAATTTTCATTAATTTTAGAAAATACTGGGTACTTACAGTGGAGCAAACCTAGATATGGAGGAAATTTCCTTGCTTATTTCTCTTTCTCTACATCTAAACTCTACAGTGGAGTGAGGAAAAACTCCTGACTTACACTCTGTAGATGGCTACACATAGCCTCCATTCCAGGGCACTGGTCCCAGAACTAGGAGTAGGTTGTGGGGGTAATTCAGGTCTGAATCTTGGTTTGTGTGGACTAAAGAATTCACACAGGTCCACGTGAACTTGTGTGGGGGGAAGGGTCACATGGCACAGAACATCCTTGTCTGCAGTGTGAATTCTGAGTGGGCAAGGTCAAGACAAAACAGATTATTTTTTGCCCAGGTGAGGTCTAAGCAATATCTTGTTTCAGACTGAAATACCTGAGGCTTTATGTTAATTGATTGAAACTGTGACTGGATTTAGAAAGAAGAGTAAATCCCCCTTCAGCCCTAACAAATGTCTTTATTACTGGGGAGTGCTTTCTATTTTTGTAAAGGTCATAGATTTAAAAAGGAACAACAAAACTAAAGCTGATCTACGACTCTGAAGAAATATATAACCACTATTCTGAAGAAATATGCAACAATGCTTAAGATAGTACCCCAGCTGTTGAGATGAGTTTCATCTTCTTGGACGATTTTCCTAGCCATTTTAGTGTTGCTGCCAGTGCCCTGGGGACACTAATAGGTCATAATAACCCTGCCCAACCTCACTTGGTACCACCACCTACACCCTCTACCAGTGAGCCCAGGAGTCTTCAGAGCAGCCCTGGGTCTCCAGCCCTTCCCCGGGCTGAGCTGCACCTGTTCCTGTCTCCAGTCTGGTCCATGCTCTACTTCTTGGCACGGCTTTGATTCTGTACTGTTAGCAGCCTGACTCCAGCCCTGTTTTCTGGTTGAATACCTCACACTTGTAACTCCAGTCCTGCCTCTTGGCCCCATGTTATCTTGCTCCTGACTGGCCTCTCTGGATTGACCCCAGTCCTGATTTGTTGCCTGCTCTTGATGTGCTCTTGCTGCCCTCCAATACTTGTACCTGACTGCCTTACATGATTAGGGATGTTACCCACTGGTGGAGATGAAGGCCTCGTCTGGTCATCTTTATCTCCTGGCTCATCCTTCATCTGGGACAGTCCAACTCTTTCTGCTCTTTGGAAATTGTAGGAAATGGAGACAAAGCTGCCATGTTTTTGTCAGGAGTGACTGGGGCATGTTGTGTGCACCAAGAAGGGCTGGAAGGAGCAGGTAGAAGAGCCTTATCAGGCTGAGGACTGGAATGCTGAATGCTCAGATCCACCAATGTGGTGGCAGTTGTGGTGCTGACAAACATGCCCTTTCAAGGAGATAACAAATGTATAACCCACAGGAAGGCCTTGTTCAGAGATTACACTTAGCATACCTTTAATTCTCCCAAGTTCTCTTGGAGATCTGTGCTCCCACTGGGATCACAGCAGCAGTAATTATGCAGTGCTGAGTCTATTTCTTACCACGTTTCTGCTATGAAACCAGTAATTTCACTAGGGCACCTATACCAGTGCTTTGTGATTTTTCTGTATTTTTGTTACTTCTACTTTCTAAACTGTAGTTTTGGAGTGCCATGAATGCTGGCACCTAATATTTTGTGTCTACCAACCATCTGCATAACCTACCTTGCAGGCAGCCTGCCCAGATTTTCCTGGCAAAACAACAGCAGACAAAAGTATTGAAATCTGCCCTACATATGGGATGGTCTGGCAGGGCTGGAGGCTGCAGATCAGAAAGAAAAATTGCTGTTGTGGGCAGACTCAGACTGTTCTTTCTGACATTCCCAGGAAATAAACACCTTTGACTATTTTAGGATAATTAACAAACATTTAAAAAAAAATCCCTGCATTTCTTTTGCAGTCTTGCCACCATGCTGAAATCAAACATGAGGCAATTTAACATCAAGTCACTGGAAAAAAAATCATTTTCCTCCTAGAATAATTTCAAAATAATTTTTATGCTCAGTTTCATGGATGAGATATTTCAGTGTGATGATTTCTATCTTAATAGCCTAATCAAACTATCTTTAAAGTTTAGGTCATTTCTTATTTGTCTGAACTACTTACTGAGTATAAAATATCTGTTCAATTCATTATTCCTTTAATATTCCTGAAAAAAAAGAGGGGTGTCTGGTATCATTGGGGTTTTTTTAAGACAGTTCTTTGCTGGGAAAGTGAATAGTGGTTTTGAATTCAAGATATAGGATTTAAACTTCAAAGTCTTTTTATGTTCTTTTATTTCTTTGTCCTCCAGTACCAGACAATTTTGTATGTGTGTGTATATATATATCTGTGCAGAAACAACCTTCAAAGATCACAGCAAATTATTTTAGCAGTATCTCAGAAGGTAGCCTCAAACAGCAATTTTTATTACTGCAAGGGATGCTATAAAATAGATTTTTACTTGTGTCTGTTCCCACATTGAATTCAGACTTCTCTGTCAGAAACAATGATATTATTACTTCTTTACCCTCTAACTTACTCCTCACTGGTTCCCTTCTATCTCACAGGCTACATAAGAGTTTGGGAGAGAGTCTTTTAACAAAATTTAATGGTATATCTGCCATTTTTTTAATGAGATCAAGTTCACTGTATTATAAAGAATGGAAAAGGTACACCATTTTTTTTTTCTTCTGAAAGACAAGTACAACCCAAATAAGCTAAGGATTAATTGTGCTAAATGATTTATCTAATGGAGATTTTTCACACAAGAAAAACTGGGCATATAGATAACAAGTCTGTGGAGACCTGGTAGAGGGAGAAAAAAAGCTGCCTTCATTTGAGAAACTGCAGGTTCAAAATCTTGATTCAGTAAAGTATTTTAATACTTTAGGCCTACCTTTAAGCAATTTGCTTCATTGTATGTGCTATTGTTAGGAAAAAATTTGTGGCTATGTCTGGGAATGCATTCCCAAATCTATGAAACAAATGGCTTTATCACAGTCTCACAGGAAGCCTGTTGTAGCCTTAGGAAATGGATTACTGCCTAGTATTTATGAATCCAATACCATGACCTTAAATTAATTTATTTTATGGCTGTTTGGATAGGAAAATCTTGGCCTCTGTACATGCATTCTGGCATCTTAGCTCTATACTGATGGCAGGATTACAGATTCCACCAGACAGGTCTATTTTTCTTTTTGTCTGCACTGTCCTTCAGCATTTGTACCGGAGTCAGTTTATTCTGTTTCTGACTGAGGGCAAGAGATTGTACTAATCAGATAAAATAGATCTCAAGTAAACATAATGGATATAGGCTCTTTTAAGCCTATTGGGACACAGCAGAAGAACCAGAGCAATAAGATCATCTTCGTTAACAAATAGGCTGATGTGCAACTGAATAGGGAGAAAATTCATGTTAAATTGTATCTGGGGTTGGTCTGGGTGTACAAAGATATCTTAATGGTGCTATTTAACCATCATTGCAGTTTGCTAAATAAACTGTGGAGAGTTGGGGGTTATATTTGGGGATTTTGCAACTTGAAAATGAAAGGTGGGAGATGAACTTAAAAAAAAAATAATCTGTGGTGAGGAAGAAACAGTGTTATTCCTAGTGAGCATAATCCAGGTGAAACATATTATATTTACCTCATGCTATTGATGGTAGAAATTAGTGGGTTAGTGCAAGTTAACCAAGCACTTCACTGAGAGAAGTTAACTTCTGCCTCCAGAATAATCACATCACTTATTCTAGCAATTAAAAACCCCACCTGAACAAGACATCTTTCAAAAAACCAAAATGCACTTTTTATTATTACCACAAGCTATCCTGCTCCTATTTTAACTTTGTTGCAGTTTGCAACTGATTCATTTTGGGGATAATGGGGATAATATACCACATTGCTGTTTAGAGTGATGTTTACTGTATAAAAAATACAATTAGAAACACATTGGAAATTATGAGTATGTGGGATCTCAGCACCTCAGGACTGAGGTGCAGAGTGACCGAGACCACCCTTGGGGGGCTCAGGAGTCCTGGAATGTTGCCAGAAGTGTCTGGTGGCTGGACTTTGATCCTACACAGGAGACGACACCTGTATGAGGATAGGAGGATTTCACTGGGTGAATGGTGAAGGGATAAGTTAATTAGAGTGAAACACACAGGGTTTAGGATTTCTGTACAGGGGGGTCTAAAGAAGTAAGATGGAGGAATTGGGGTGTGTCCTGTTTTTCTTCTTCTTCTTCTTGGCCTCCATCTTCTGTGGTGATGGTGGCACTTTGGGATTGGTTATTACTAAAAGTGCACTGGTTAATAAGGGTAAAAGGTATTGGGGAAAAATGATAAATATTGTATACATAACTTTGAGTATAAAGATAGGTGACCGCCCCGGGGGCTCGCAGTGTGCTCATGGCTGGCTGCTGTGCAGACCTCTGTCGGGCCAAGAGGAAATCTTTTAGATAAACAATTAATAAACACCGAGACTGAGAAAAGATCTGAAGCCTCTTCTCGTCCTTTGAAGCGCGGGTTGTCCAAGGCCACCCCGGGCCTTTCCAGGTCATTTAAACAGCCGAGAAACCGACATGAGTACAGCTTCTGTTTCAAACTTAAACTCACTATTTCAAAATGTTTATATTACACATTCTTGTAAGATACTTTCATCTTGTCTTTAACAGTGGTTAGTAGATTTTTGCAGTATAACAAAACATAATTTTTTTCATCTATGTAAAAATGATTTAAACCAACAGTATTTTAAAATTTTGGAAATTCTGTAATATCCTTCACAATTAAAAATAATAGTTATTTTAGTTTCAACGGTGATTACAGAAACAAGACAAAATTCACTGTTTTGTGTCTGGAAAGGTACAGATTACAAATGAAGAAAAAATATCAGTACTGAGGAAATATTTTTGTTAAAGGAGATATATTTTATATTTGATATTTTATGAAACCATTAGAACACCTTGGTTATTAAGCTCTATTAAAGCATTTCCTTTGCAAATACAATATAGTGCAAAAATAATGAGTATTACTTGAACTCATAGCAGCTTAGCTCAAAATCTCTGATGTTTCTAACCTCAGTCATATTCCTATTTTACACTGACAACCCTGGGAACAGAGCACGTCCTTCAGAGTGCCCCCGGGAGCTCATCCAAGCGTCGCGTTCCCCATGCCTGTAGTTCCTCTGGCTGTAAGCTATTTCTGAGTCCCTTTCTCACTGTTCTGCTGATTACTAAAATTCCATCTCTCTGGGGATGTGGGCACCACTCACTCATGCCTCCTGTTGAGAAGAGAGGTAGTTTCCTACCACAGCGCTGGCTGTAGTGTCCGAGCAGTCATCAGCGAGCTGGCAGTGGTGATCCAGCACCTGCAGCCATGGCATCGCCGTCTCCAGGTGGTGAGCTCTTCCTCACTCTGCTGAGGCTCACAGGAGCCGCCTCTGGGGAATCCATGAGTCTCTGGTTTGGGAATAGCACAATGTTGTCCCTGCATGAAGGAGCCTCCCCAGACATCCCCCAAGGCCCACCAGGGATGGTGCTGTGCTGCTGCTGCAATGTGCAGCTGCCCTGCCAGGTGCCTCCTGTGGCACTGGTGACCCATATGCCACTTATCCCTGTCCTTGGCATGCTGACTTCCAGCCCTGTAGCTACCTGCCAAAGGAACAAAGGGTCCTGGAGTAGAAATTTATTGTCACCGTCGTATTTTCTAGAAAAATCCCTTTGCCCGGGATTCTTCTCCTGGGAAGCTGAGAAGCCTCAGAGAAAAAGGAAAACGATATTATCTGATTTGCTTCTCCTGTGTTTTGGTGCGTTGGAATGTGTTTGGAGATTGTTTACCAACAGGTGATTGTTTCATTGGTTTCATGTGAATTATTTTGACTTAATGACCAATCACGGTCAAGCTGTGTCGGGACTCTGGAAGGAGTCATGAGTTTTCATTACCATTTTAGCCTTCTGTAAGTATACTTTCTGTAGTCTTTAGTATAGTTTAGTTTATTATTCTTTAATATTATATAGTATCATAGAATAATAAATTAGCCTTCTGAGAACATGGAATCAGATTCATCATTCCTGCCTTCATCTGGGAACCCCACAAATACAGGCATTTATCTTCAAGAAAATGCAACTGGGTAACAGATTCTTTTTTTTTTTTCCTAGCCCAGCATCTGATTGGTTGTGCATTTTCACTAACAGAGGGACTTCTGTCTAGAAAAAAGCAGAAATGATTTTCCTCAAATGGATGTTTTTATAGATTTGGAAGGCAATTATCACTTCAGGTAGGCCTGATAAAGTAATAAATGTATGTATGCAATAAATGTATAAATGTAGTAAATAAACAGCATAAATGAGGCCTGAAAAGTTATTAAAGGAATATAGAAATAACCTTATATTTCAATAGCTTTTATTGAAATATATTTTCTGAGGCTAAGTGAACTATGATTCAGAATGCAATTTAAGAGAATATTTTGAAACAGAGAATGAAAATGAACTTATCATTTTCATTAGCACAGTTAATTAAAATAGAAATAATTTGATAAAGCTTCTAAAAAAAAACCCACCAAAACTCGTATCTTTCCCCTTAAAATATTTTTAAGTTATTGTTTTGTTGTTTGTATTAAAGGCTGCTAATTTTCTTAGTGTTTGTACTCTGTGGCTGGGGAAATGAAACAAATCTATTTTTTATGCATATGTTTTCTGGCAAGCATATTTAAAGCACTTCCTATTTTGGAAGTTTTTCAAATTTAACATGATCATTATCAAAGATTTTCCATTTGAATAGAAATCCCTCCTTCTGAAAGCATCCACACAGTCATGGTTATTCTGAAAACATTAATATCATGGAATAGTAATATTAAGGTCATACATATAAGAGAAATGGAGAAATATTGTGTGGTGTTTTTAAATACAAGATTAAAATCCAAACTTTAATAATTAAATTTAAAGAACACAGCATAAACTGAGAGTTCCTTTAGTAGTATTTTCAGATAGATTTGTGTTAGGAGTAATGATGCAAATTAAAATTAAAAACAAACGTTTTGATTCAAATGATGGCTCATTACTTTATACATTTTATAATTTTTTTATAAAAATACTTTAAAATTTTAAACTAGAAAATGCTGAATAAGGAACATTAAATAGAAAATGTATACATAAGAAAATAAGTTTTCATAATCAAGAATTTGATTATATAAGCTACATGTGTACAAAGTTTAGTATGTATCTTTAACATAATTTAAAGGACATTAGGAATACTTTAGATAACAAGATTTTAAACTCTATTGACAATTACCCTCAGTCTTATTAAGTAAATTTCCATTAGCTATTCACAGCATTTTGACCATATAAATATAAAATCCCATGAAGTCCATGTATCTAAAATAGCTTAACATTTTCTAAAGCCTAGAGGGGATATCTTTGCAGCCCTTGGAGCATTCAGGTAGAAGAAGCATGGTGCCAACTGTATTTCAGTTTGAAGAAATTTCATGGGAAAGAAAGCTCAGCTTCATTCAAGAATGTCAAGTTATATGAAGCACATCTTAGTGATAAACCAGCAAATGTTCTGCATGAGAAGGTCTTTTTTTGCAACTTATAAAAACAGGTTGTTCAAGTAAGTCTTGTATGACATGGTTAGTTTTCTTTATGCATTAGTCAGTAGTTCTATTGATTTGATGAAGTCTGAAATATCATAAATTACACTCTCTAGCCACAGAATGATGTCAGAAGGGAACTTGAGAGTAATTGTGAATGTATACTGAATTTTAAACCTGCTTGCTCATGTCGTCGTAATTTCCACTGTTGGACACTTACCAATGCATATTTTGAGATGCAAATGCAAAGTGGGAAAATCTAATATGTCATGTACAAAGGACTGCATTTGAAGAAACAGATGTTTACTTTAAGCATCCCTTTAAGAATATGGTATTCTGAAGTACAGAGACATTGGACACAGGATTATTAGACCTGGATATTAAGCAAACTCTAGTCTGAATGCTGGATCATTAATGTGAGCCATACTGCATTAGTGATTGTATTGATTGGTATTTATTATTGAAGTTAATTTTGTTGTCTGATAATGATTGGGTAATTACCTTAGGGTCAATGAATTCACATTCATCAAATGCTGACTGTGGAAATGACCACAGGAAATGTTTAAAGGTGACCTGGCTGACTACTTCTGGTAATTATTATTTCTAGTTATTACAATTTCTCAAAGGCAAGCCTATAAATTTACTCCAGTTTAGTAATTTGCCTACTCAGTGCCTTGAGCATAGGACTTAGGAAGTCAAATTAAGTGATCTTAATACAAAAAATATTGAAGTGATTTGACCTAGTTCTTACAGATTTTATCCTTTGGGAACGAGGGAGAACCTTGTTCAACTGAGACACTTGTACCTTAGGAATTTTTTCTTTAAACAAATTTCTAGAAGATCTTTTCTGCTTCCAGTTGAGAAAGGATATGAGAATAGAGGGAAATAAGATAAAACTTAGGTCAAACAGTACCAGTTTTATAAAAATAAAAGCCTAAATCATAGTATCTTGGGAGCTCATTTTGGGCCTCCTGAAAGCTTTCCACTTGTCTTCTCTAGTTAGTTGTTATCAATCTTTGCCAGTCACCCTCCTCAAGAAGCTCTGATCAGAAGAGTTTGTCCCACACAATATCTAGACAAGTGTTGACTATTTCTAGGGGTAAGAGCTGAAAAACCTAGCTGAGGAACCTGATTACTCGCACAGTAAAATAAGTTTTTCATTTTTTATATGCAATTTCCTATATTTCTCGTTTTGGCCATTTATGCTGGTTTTGGTTTTAGTAGAGTTGATTTCCCTACCTTTATTTTCTATAGCAATCACTTTATGAAGGAAAAAGGCTACCATGATAAACATGTTGTTTAATGTCTACACAAACCAGCATCATAACTTATGTCTTTAACATATTTAGCATGAGATTTCCCACTAGCTGATTTTATATGCATGCATGATTCCATGTTTCTTTTCTTATTCTAAACTACCCTGATTTTCTAACCATACTAGTGTAGTGCTGTTCGTCCAGACAGTTTCACTTTGGAATGTCAAAACATATGAAAGATTACCTTTTTACAAATAAGATTTGTAAATTGAAATTATATTTTTTAGGATAGACTAAGGATACTTATCTGTATGTATCTATATCATTATCTAGCTATGTCCTGTATTCATCTACCTATGTCTATATCTATATAATTTATGTCTATATCTAAATATATTGCACATAAACAATTTTTCGTTAAGTATGGAGAATTCTCCATGGGCACCACTGTTACCTTCACTCCACCAGACCAGTGCATTTAGCTGATTTGGCACCTTGATTTTTGTGCAGCTCTGGCTTTAGTTCAAAGAAGCTGTTGCTTCCAGGGGCAAAGCTGCACATGTGCAGCTCCTTGGCATGTTCACAACCAGGTTTGCAGCTCTCATGGGGTGAGAGCAAAGGCAGCACTATGCCCCACACCAAAGGCAGTCATGAGTGTTAAACACTCATGTGTTACGCAGTGACATGGATGAGCTCTGAAATAAACACCCAGCAAAAAATATCCCAAGTGCAAGAGGATAATTAGAGTTATTTGGTGACTTGAATTTTGTGGTTGAGGGAAGCTCAGGCCCAACAGTATTTAAATTTTTATGAATTCAATTTGCTTAATGAGGTGCAGCAGAGGTGACAGTATCCCTAGTGCAAAGTGTGTATTTAATTTTGACAAGTTATGCATGGGCAGAAACCACAGCAATTTCCTTTTGACAAGCACTATTACTTATAAATCACACTAGTGGCACAGCAGCGCTAATGCAGAAGGATGAGCAGATTAAGGAAAAGCTACCTGATCCTATTTCCAGCTCTCATCCCTCAGGTATTACAGACAGCCCTGCAGTTTTGGTCCTGCGGCAGACAGCACCCATTTAATCCTTGTCTTAGGGGAATCTGTATCTTTCCCCTTTTCGGCAGTCACAGGTCTGGCCAGGCTATGTGAGGGCCATTGGAACCAAAGGAGGGTAAGGGAGCCCAGAGACATTGAACTCAGAAGTCTCTGCAATATTCAGTATTTGAGGAGGTTTTGCTGGAGAGAAGCCTGTGCTTTTGAGAAAGAGAAAGCAGGAGTGTGAGAAAGAGAGAGCAGGACTGTGGGAGTGCCCAAGGAGCAGCTCCCAGACAGCATCAGTGACAATGTACAGGTCTGAGACTGTAAATTTACAGGGCACAACTGTGCCCTCAGTGAGGAAGTGACTAGGTAGCCTTTTGAGTTGGATATCACATTTACAACATGGCAAAAAAAGTCTTAAAACTTGTGAAACATTCACATTAGGAGGTTAAAAAAGAATCTGAAGATTACGCCTCTTCCTAAAAGTGGATAATTTGTGTGAATATTAGAAGCTAAAGCACTCACCTGTTTGAAATATCTGCTTTCCCAAAAGCCAGTTGTATGCAAAACAAGTTTTAAGGTGCTGCTACTGCTTTTCTGCAAATTTGTTGTCATCTCATGGGTGCCCTGTAAAAGTTGTACAAACTTGAATGTCACTTAGCATGATTCTTTTTGCAAGAAAAATTGTGTTGTAGAAAGGTTCAAAAGGGAAAGAAGCCACAAAAAGGAACTGTTCTGTCTAATGAAGACCTGTGTAAATATCATAAGAACATTTCCCTGACATCCCTTCAAGATAAAGTAATAACTGCGTTATTGTGTATTTTTATAACAAAAATGAAATTCTGAAATCATATAACCTTGGAGTAACACCAATTCTTTCCCTTTTTGTTGAGAAATGTGAAAGAGGAACTTTTTATCCCTTCATGTGATTTAGAAAATATGAAGCTCAGTGTATATTTTAAGAAAATATTTGAAATTTGTTTTAATTATGTGTCGACATATGGTAGTCTGACCACACCTCTCCCAGCACCTCGCCTTGATTGCAAAAGCCAGCAGTGATGTGCTGCAGTGGGATCACTGTAGTGACACCACTCCAACAGCCCTTCTCACCACAAAGTGAAGGGGGACACTGAGCACTTAAAGGGCTGCTCAAAACTAGTGCCTGTCCTAAGGAAATAGCATTCTTATTCATTGCTGTAAGAACGTAGTGCTCTTAGGGCCTATACAGAGTGACCATCTCATGATGATCTTTCTCTTTGCAAGGGATTATAAAGCTATTGTTATTGGGTGAAGCTGTTTAAGGATATTTGCTGTCTTGAGGATGAAGGTGCAATTCTAATCACCTGATCAATATGGCTCTTCCCCTTAATACACACACACATATATATTTATATACATATATATCTCACATATTTGTATCTATATCTAATCTATATTTATGACTGTGTGTAAATTAATTCATGTTGTTACTCTCTATATTACTCTTAATCGTATTCCTGTATATAAAGTAATGTTCCAAAATTCTTTGTCTGTCATAACAGTCTTTTCTCCATTGAGTCACACCATTTAAAGTTCAAAACTTTCTGTTTAAAGACACAATGAACTATACATAATTAAAATATTGGAAGATAAAACTTGTGGCTTAGCAAGCTGTGAAGGTTATGAAAACTGGAATAAGATATGCAGCACAAAAAGAACCGTGAAGATACACTGAATTTCTGATGAGGAAAAGATCAGCAATATGAGCTCATCAGTAATGATCATTACAGAAGGAAATAGGAATTTAGGCACATGACTCATAATAAAAGTTGCAATAAAAATGGTTCATTCAAGGAACTGAAGTCATATAAACACCTGTGTTAATAAATGTGAGTAGATGAAACAGTGAATAGATGAAAAAGCAGTTGACAGAACTAACATATCACATTATTTCATCTTGTGGAAAAAAATGATAAACTAAAATTCTCTCTGGCCTTGATAACTTTTGTTTTCATGGTTAGCTGGCAGAAAATCCATTGAAATAAAATTCCACCAAGTTTACTGGTTATTTTCCACAGTCTCACCTAGATGCTTCATGCTTTTAAATTCAATTTCACCATGCATAGCAAAGCTAAGTTAAAAGAAATTTTTAAGTTAGACAAAAAGCAGCATGAGAAACAATATTTTCATGAAACTGATGAGAACAAAAGAATGCAACCAGAACTGTGATAAAATAGTTCATAACCTGCCATAGACTGCAAACATTATTTTCAGAATACAAAACAAGAAAATAGAAATTAATTCCACACACCTCTGGCTTTAGGAATTGTAATTCGTCGTTTATACTGATGCCTCGGAGAGGCTACCTGGAACAGAGGCTAGACTGAGTTAGAAAATAAAGTAGGTATTTCTTGAAAGGCCTTCAAAGGACACATCTTGGGCAATGTAGGAGCCTGGCAGAGGCTGCACCCAAGATGGATGATGGTCATCAGTTTTTTGGACAGACATGGGTTTGGTCTATTTGCCTATCAAGGATTAATTGTCACATTCCCCCAGTTTGCGCTCCCCTCCAATTCACTTTTGTTTGTACTTTTCTGGCCTGAGGCTGAGAGGACCTTGGTTCCATCTGAGAAAGGATTGTTTTGTCTGACTAAACTGTGAAGAGACTCCATAGGAAGTTCAGAGTTATACATGAATGCAGTACAGGATCTGAAAAATGCAAAATCTAAAACTCAAGGCATCAATATTGTAGATAGAAATTACAATGAAAATCTTTTTTTCTTTACTTATTTTTAATATCCACAGAAAAGAATTTGGTATGAACTTAAATTCCCTTTTTAAAATTTTTGTCCAGAAATTATGTGTAAATATAACTCGAGCAGCTACCATTTATTTATGTCACCAGAGCCTAAAGATATTCCTTCAAGAAGCACTTGAGGTGTTGTAGCTGGAAGAATTTGCTTAAGGAATAATAGTCAAATACCATCTGAAAGCATAGGTTGTTGGTACTCAAAAAGCATATCTCATACCTTTAATTTGCCATGCTTCAGTAAGGATTTCAAAACCTTGAAAAGCCTTATAAGCATATTCGATTTTTTTCTGAATTTGGATTCTATTAAAAAAAATCCTTTTATTAGATTGTCACACCTAAAAGCAGCAATCTACTGCTTTTATTTCACTGCATAAGTTTAGCTCAACAGAGGTCTTTTCATGCTTGCAAAATATGTTTTTATTTAAGTTTAGGAAATACAGATCCTAAGTAAATATATTAATGATCACATAATCCTCTCCTTCCTACTGCCTTTCTCAATTTATTATATATTGAGTAGTGGTTTAATAATAATAATGATTCTATTTACTCTAAATTAAGCAGGTAGAAATAAAGAAAACTCCTTTTGGCTGAGGAAAAAAATTACCATGTACACTGTAAGTTCTTTATAGTTATGTCAAATTGTAATATATTTCTATGTCTTACAGGATTTTCTGATATCTGGATGTTATTGGAAGAGTGGTTTCTAACTTTCTTCATGGAAGTGTGATTCCTGAATTATTCTGGGGAGCCAGTTGGCTACAGTGGGTTCACTGCTGCACATGTCCCTGAATCTTCTTTGTGTACATAATATGAGTATGTAAGTAACTCATGGCTTGTTTCTTCTCACAACCAGAGGAATTCTGCAGTGCAATGGTTACCCAGATTATGGCACTGTATTCATATGTTATGATTCTGTCAATGTAACTGTTTCTCAGGTTACAATTTTTGTATATGAATTCTTTAAATGTGAGTTGAGAATACTGACAGAGTAGACTGCTTCACAATTAGTCTTTTAATTGCTTACAACTTATTAGATCAGGTCAGTAATTAATTGGTTTTGTTGGGTTAACATCCAGAGTAAATCTTTGAGAGTAAATCTGCTTTAAAAAGGGAGTAATAATACGGTTTATTCAGCTACTTTTACATGAGAACATAAGGTGGATTTTTGTAGATTTAAGAAGTCATTTTTTCAACAATCGGTATGGGGAGCCATCAAATTGAAAAACATATTTTGAAATGCTCTATGGCACAGATAGATTACTTTAAGTGTCAGAAGGTTTCTTAGGAGGTAGCCCCAATGACATCAGTGCACTGATGCTTACTTAGCCTCTTGTAATCAGTTTCCAGGAGAGTGCAGTGAGATGACAGCTCCTGAGGCCATTGTTAATGTTTCATTGATTCCTGGCATCAGGGATGACTTTACACACTACATGACACTAGTTATAGTTTAGAAGTACTGAGAAATTACCTTGAATTTCAAATTATTTATCCTGAAATTAGGAATAGTCTTCACCTGCTCTAATCTCTTGAGGTAGATGTATCTGTGAGGAGGCATATAGATTCAGCTAGGAGTGTTGGTGTACATGGCAGGTGGTTGCAATCAGCAGTCTGGAGCTTCTACTTTGCATTACACTGTGGACTTAGGAATAGAGAAATTACTATATAGAGAACAGAGAATACTAATAGAAAATTACAAATACTTTCAGATACAATCTTCTGCTTTATGGACTTAAAAAACTTTTTAACACTGGGTTATCGGTAGCTTTAGCAAACTGGCAAGCATACAGGAAAATACTAAATACACTTTTAGTACCCTTTTCAGGTAAAAAGCTTAAATAAGTATTTTAAGATTAAGAACAGATAAACCAAACATTTGCAGCAAAACTACAAAGGCCAGCAAAGGTGCACACAGAGTAAAGCATTTAGAGATATTGGTGATAAGTGTTAACAAAATATAAGGTCACAATAAATAAACATTTGGTGCAATGTGAAACAAAGCACTGTGAAACAAAGCACTATACCAGTTTGAACTTGGCTAAATGAGATCTAAAACAATTTATATAAAAAATAATTATTAAGAGATCTATCTGGGAAAAAATTACTGATTTTGAAGGTCTCACTGAAATATAATGCTTAGAAAAAATATTTTAAACTGTAGCTACTGAAACATACAATACTCTACGACCTATTAAAAGATTTTGTAGTTTTGCAAAAAGAAAAAAAAGACATTTAAAAAAGAGCACAGCTCTGTAAATCTGGGATACATTAAAGCTACTGAAGTGTGTAAGAGCATAAAGTACTAAACTTTATGGCTTAACATGCCATTTATAAACACACACTGCAGATACTTTGAGGAAGAATAATTGTCTAAAAGAGAAGAGAGAGCATAATATTAGACACTCATACAGATTGTTGTTTGGGAGTTGTTAAAGCTGCAGTAAATCTAAATTGACTTTTTTCTAGGTGTACATAAATATCTCAAAACTTTGTTTTACAAACTTTACAAATAATATGTTGTCTAAACTACACAGAACAACTTGAGATGGAAGAGGAAGAATATTTTATATTATCATCTTTATTTTTTCCCCTCAGAGTTTATATACTTCAAAAGTTAAATGGAGGTCTCTGTATCTACTATGTAGGCAACCGTATGGAAAATGTAGTAGTCTGAAGAACAGTCACCGGTCCACAGTAGAACTCACCAATGTCAATGTTTATGAGACTGGGCATTTCTTTGTGCTCTCATTTGTTTTTCCAAAAAATCAATTGAAGTTTAGGTAAATAATACCATGGTGTGGTTTAGAAAGCAGCTTGGCTTGCAGCTGGTGTCTTTGTTTCTGTTCATGTTTCCGGTGATGCTCTTCAATGTTTTCTCTTTAAGTCACACAAACTTAATCTGCAATTTTCAAGATATTAAAGCACCATATTTTCCACAGCCACATTGGATTTACATATTTAATGTCACTCTAAAATGAAACCAAACACTAGGATTAAATTTACTGTGATTTCCAGCTGAATGTCAGAGGCTAGGGAGTCTGAAGGAGTCATCTTAGCTCCTCCTGTCTTTGGAGGCAGCCTTACTCACCATGCCTTCCTGAATCCCTTCTAGCCATCCTCTCTCTGGTGCACTTTCTTATACTGTTTTTGTCTTCAGACTTGTGGAAAGAGTTTAATTTCATTGCAGTATTGTCATGCAGTGAGACTTCCCAACCAATAGTCAAGTATCTACCCTCCCTTGTAAAATCAAGGTAGACTTGCCCCTGACATATTCCCTTTAATGTTCTTTGATCTTTTCTTGCCTAGGAATAGAAGGGAATGTGAAAGCCAGGTGAACCAGGATTATAAAATCCCTAACTTCTCTCTTCTGCCCTCTTACCATGGATCTGAGATACAAACATAAACTAATGAGATACCTGGGTATTACTCTCTATTCTCTGCTCTGGGTCTAGTCCATTACTACTCATGAACAGTGTTCACTATGTTTGACCCATTTATTATTGCTGTAAGTGATTCAGAGAAACAGCACAGAGAGGGGTCTTATATCCCGTGTCACAGTTTATTAGAAAATACAACCTGATAAAGATTCAGAGGCAGGTTCCTTCTTTATTCAGTACTTCATCAATTCAGCAGGCATGGCACATATTTTGACAGTTCTATAGCTTACGCTTTCTCTTTTCAGAATGAATTAAATGATCAGTGTGTTGGGTGAGAACTGCTAAGCATAATAATCTCATTAATAACAATTCCCTTCATATATTAGACATCACTATACGCTGAGCGAAACAATTTGTTGGCTTAGAATACCTTGCAGCAGGAACTTGATGGATTAAAGAAAGATGAGTTGTGTGAGAGCTGTTCTGAGGTATCCCCTCAGTTCTGTTTTGGCGGCAAAAATGTTTCTCCCAGAAGGAAAGGATCCTCCTTAGTGTACATAGATGCCTTGCTGACGATCTCAACTCAGACACCATCCATGTAATTATTTTCAGTTAATAACCTGAACCGCGACCATCTCTGAGAATTATATCATGAGTAGGAGAGCATTGTCCAAAGCCCTCTCGAGCTCTGTAAGATTTGGAACTGTGACCACTTCCCTGGGAGCCTGTTCCAGTACCCAGCCACCTCTTCATGGTGAACCTTTTCCTAATATCCAACATAAATGTCCCCTGACTTAGGACATTCCCTCAGGTAAACACATAGAAGAGATCATTGCCTGCCCCTCCTTTTCACCTCATGAGGAAATTGTAGGTTCCAATGTGGTCTCCCCTCAGTCTCTTCTCAAGGCTGAACAGACCAAGTGACCTCAGCTGCTCCTCATACAGCTTCCCCTCAAGGCCCTTCAGCATTGTCATTACCCTTTTTTTGGATGCTCTCCAACAGCTTAATATACTTTTTATATGGTGGCACCCAAAACTTCATACAGACATAGGAGATGAGGCTGCCCCAGTGCAGAGCAGAGCAGAACAATCCCCTCCCTTGCCCATCAGGCAATGCTGTGCCTGATGCCCTTCAGGACACACTTGGCCCTCCTGGCAGCCCAGACATACTGCTAATTGCAGACTAATGAAGATTCTTTGTGCAGTTTACAATGAAATCTGAACAGATTCAAAACAAACCACTTATTTTCCCATTTTCCACCCCCCATCCCCAGTTGAAATACAGGTTTTGCTGGAACACAAATGAAAACTTAGCCACTTATATTTACAATTAACAAGAAAATACTGGTTCTTGAATAATATTTTCTGGTTTGGAGAAGCATTTGGTGTAAAGGTATCTTAAAAAAAGGTTTCATTTTTAAGTGTATCTTGCTCGTTAATAACTTTTTTCTAAGGCTAGTTCATTTAATAATGTGATAGAAATGCAATGTAATGTAATCCCAATGCTCCTTTCTGTGCATTAGGAATTACTTTTCCATTTTACCATTTTTGAAACAGAAATGGTGTTTTTTCAGTATGACAAGAAAATATAGTATAATTTCTATTCCTTTTTGCATGGAGGTTTGCATCCTAATGAAAACTTTTCACTACTCAAGATTTGTAATGTTATGAGCATGATTTAGGTCAAAAATTTGCAAGCACTTATTTCCTCAATATTTTGGGAAGTTTATATTACTTGAGGAATTTAAAGAGTCAGAAATGCTTTGCGGATAACGTTATTATGCCTGTAGAAGAGTTTTGTCTGTTTGTGTAGTGGTTTCTTCTTCATTTGTTCCAAATGCATTATTTCCTGATCTTGTCTCTGCTTTTTGCTTTTTTAAGAGGTTTTCTTAAGAATTCTGTTCAGCTCAGCTCTGAGTATTGTACAGAGAGGAAGGTGTATGGGATACTTTCTTCCTTGACACATGCAAAACAGACAGCTGGACAATTTATTCTCATCATAACAAAGAATGACAATATTTTAGAGAAGGATGAGAGATTCTTACTTCACCCCAAGTGAGTGGCTGGTAATTTGCTGCTGGAGTTTACCTTTAGAGCTTTCCAGAATAAAAGTAATAAGGCCTGAGTATGCTTAATGTCATTGACAACTGCAAAGGAGGAGCTGCAGTATATAGTCCTGCAAGATACATTTCTATTAGTGGGGCTGCTTTGACCCCTATACAGCACAAGGCACAGTTTTCTCCATTAGAAATGTGAAATAGTCATTGTACTGAGCAGGACATAGTCTTGGCACAGCCAATGCTAAATGTGAAACTTAAAATTACATATAAGGTTCCCAGATTTCTTCCATAATCTTATGGTTTGGTTTGGGGCTTTGTTGTTTTTGGTTGGTTGTGGTTTGTTTGTTTGTTGGGTTTTGTTTTGGGGTTTTTTTTTTTTGTGTGTCTGTATGTGTCTGTGCTGTTGTTGTTTTGCTTTTATTTGTGGCTCATTTGGTTTTCTTTTGTTCTATTTTTCAAATTGAAAAGAGGCTGCTGAACTTCATGGACTTTAAGCTCCAAATTCTGTGTAAGTAGTTTTTTGTATGTGACAATCACAAGCCTTCTGATTGCAGTTAATCATCAGCAGATAGAGCTGAGATTTATCCAATATTAATTATTAAAGTTAGCACTATCTAAACAATGAAAAAAGTGATATGAAAGGGATGCAAATTCTAAGTGATCAGGAAATGTTAGGGCTGTACAGACCTACAGAAACCATATGAAAATTCTGCTAGGAAATTAATTATTTTGCTTAGATTTTTAGTCTTTTGATAATAGTTGAAAGGCTTCTTTGTAGAAGAAGTCCTTGATGAGATTGTTTGTTACATCTAAATTTGCAAGTAGTGGTGCTAAAAAGTCAGACCCTTTAGGAAAGGATTAGTCCAGATAATAAAACAGTGGCATTAATCAATTGAGTAGGAGCAGAAACACACTGAATTTAGAAATGTTCTAAAATCAGGCAGGTTTTATATCCCTTCAGGAAGGGAACCCTTCAGGAAGGGAAGAAAAGTACTGCTAATAGGTCCATTATTTAAGCGATTTGTTCTTGGTGGCAATCTCTACTACAGTTCTTAAATTCTGGGAGTGAATAGTCTTTCTCTCACTTGGTAAAAGTCATCTTCGTTCCTACTAAGTATTGGATTCTGATGGGACTGTCCAGAAGACCCAGTGAAAATCTTAGTGGATTTAGAAAGAAGTAGATCAGTAGGCGATGGGAATTGCTGGTACAGACAGGCAGGAGATATTATTTTGTCTTTTCCAATGCTTGAGTGTGAGTGATTTTTTTTTTTTTTTGGTCTTGTTAATAATATTGAATACTTTATTAAAATCTAAGGGGGTTTTTTGTCATATAGAATGAAAAAATATTTAATCTACCTCGAAATAGTGTATATCTAGAGTGTTTCTAAAAAGTAAGGTCTTAAAGACTAACCTTTTCAACATTTAAGTCTCACCAAGAGCTGTATCAGAAATGGCACAAGAATGCAAAGGCAAAAAGTTGTGGTCATAACCCATCATGTGGTAAGGGTGAGGTTTCCTGTCTGGTGCAGCAAGCTGAAAACACTTCTGTTACAAGGATTTAGATTCTTAATTTTACTCTTCTTCAGTGTTTAAACACATGCAGCAGCATCAACCTAAATACCAGCTTTAATACCATATAGGTTATTGATTTTTTTTTCCCTTTGAGTCTGTGAATAAGCATACAGATTTTATTTAACACACTTCTTGCTGATTGAAGTTCCTTTGGATGCTGATAATATCCTCAGGCTTTCCTGCTCTCTTTAGTCTAATTATAATTGTGACTTTGGACTTCATTTAGTGGGAAGATATTCTCATATGTTCAGTAGACATGTATTTGGAGAAGGTTAAAAAAAGGTATTTCACTGGCTTTTTAGAACTAAATCTCTATTTAACAAGTACCTTAGACTCTGCCCCATCTTTGTTTGTTACTTTTTACTTCTGTATTCCTAAATATCTGATGAATTCTCCTAGACATAACCACATTCAAAACATTGAAATAATCTGATTTCTAATCTCCTATTATTGTGTCCACACGTAGCTGATGGAATTAATGAAATACTGTTTTAATCAAGGTGTGCAACATGTCCCTAGCCTAAAGCTGGGTCAGTGGTACCTCCACAATAGAAATCCTTTGTTTCAGTGTAGGGCAGTGAGCTCATTTTGCAAAATATTTCCCCTTTGGGAATTTGAATACCTAGTACATTGAGAACAGTTTGTGGTTACATTAAAACACTTTATAAGGTTAGAACAGCCTTCATTCTCTTTCTCTTTTGCAATAATAAGTGGATATTACTGAGAGTTGTTTATTGTCTTATCTCTGCCAATATGGCAATTTAGTATTTATTGTTCCCATATTTCAGAGTAAGAAAGAGAACAAGTATAAAACAGTTATGACAACCTTGTTTGCTTACCTAAGAGCCAAAATTTTATCGCTGCTCTAAGCAGTAGACCTAACCTTTACACAGGCTAATTAGTTTAAATTCCTTCATCTTTTTTCTCCCACCTATACTTTTACACAGCAGAAATTTTTTATTGCTGTAGCTTGAGATAATTCTGGTTTTACACAAAGTAGCTGCAGTGAATTAGTTTTCCCTTAAGCTTTGACTATATTTCTGCACAGAAAGCCAGTGGGAGGCTAATGACTTTAAGAGAGCCATTGTTGTGTACATGTAATTTAGCTGAATTAATCTTACTTAAATGTTGGGAAATGTTACTTACTTTAATGTGGTTCTATTTTTGTAGGCAGACTCTTACGGATCAGAGAAGATAACTTAAAATGATAATGATAGTTTCCAGAAGTAGTGCTTCCTTCTGCAGGATGTTTTCCCTATGTTAGGAACCTTGAAAAACAACCTTCTTATCATTAAGATTGCCAGTCCTTCCTTCAATAATTTTATAAATAAGAACATTCAGGGAAATCAAATCAATGTGAATTTAATTCTTACAAATTACTTAAACTGCATTAAACCAGCACATTGCTGTTTCTATTTAAAATATACTAAATTTACTTTAGACAGAAATGTAAATCCAGATGGGGTATTTTTATGCTTGAACTCCTATACAAGTATTTACCTGAATTAATAATTTGGATTTAAAATTTTACAAGAAGTTCATAATGTCTCTTTGTCCATAAGGATATCATCTACACTTGCAATCAAGTATAGATGATCAGCTCATGACACTTTTTTAAGAAATTACCTTCCTATACTTAGTTCCTTCATAACAATTTTCTTCAGGGAATGTTTTCACAGTGGAAACAAAGTGAATATTAAATTTGTTTTTTTAATAACACCTTTTTTTTTAATTGCTTCCATCCAGTGTTATGTTTCACAAACTAGACTAAGTTTGATATTAACACTATTCATGCACACGTCAACATGCATGTTAACAGCCTGATACATATACTAATATAAGAAAAGCATGACCTATTTTCTAGTGATATTTAAAAGAATGAAGATTGACTTGTACAATGGTTTGCCTCTGGAGAAAGTATAAAGGGAAATGTAATCAATCCCCATGAATCACTCCCATTTTACCCTTTTTAAGGCAATAGCACAATCCTTTCAGTCCCTGCTTTGTGGGATTTATTGAAGGATATAATGATTTGAACTGAAGCAACACTGATAATACTGATGATTTTCATTGACTTACTAGTAAATGTGATATTTTAGTTGGTTTTTTTCTAGTGACTAGCAGGGATGAGAAAAAAACTGAAAACTGAGGCTGAGCACAGAAAAGGTAATAGTGGTACTTGGTGTAACCTAGGGCAGAGGGTAGGAAGACTCCTAAGAGGAATCTGGACAGGCTGGATAGATGGACCAAGGCCAAGGGTGTGAGGTTCAATGAGGCCTCGGGCTGGGTCCTGCACCTGGGTGGCAACAACCCCACACAGTACTACGGGCTGGGAACAGAGTGGTTGGAAAGGTACCTGTGGTATCAACCTTTGGGGCAAGCTGCCCAGGGAAGTGGTTGAGTCACCACCCACATGATATTTAAAGGATGGAACAGGTTTCAGTAGGGAACTTCGTAGTATTATTAGGCTTATGGCTGGACTTAAGGACCTTAAGTGTTTTTCTCCTCTAAATTAATCTATGATTCCATAGATAAGCAAAGGTGTTTTAATTTATGTAATGACTTTTAAGACTGTCAACTATCTTCATCATTAAAGATTAAAAAAGAATTGTGAGATTGTTTGTCCTCAGGGAGAGGTGGGGGTCAGGAATTTTTTATTACTTATATTTTTTCAAAAACCACAGACTTTCAAGATTTGTAAGTTTATGTTCTACATGCTGTATTACTTACAAAATAATTCAGTCTCACCAGTGTCTGTCACACTGAGAAATGTTGTGGCTCAGGACCTGATCTCTCTGAAAAAATTTGATTTCAAACATACATTTGACAGTGGTGGAATTCTTGGTAGTTCTCTTAATGACCCTTATTCTTAAATAAGAAAAAGTTCTGATTTTAAACCTATGAAAAATACATAAATATTAAGTAAAAACACATTTTTGAAAAATGTCACCATGCCCTTAAAAAATGTCAAATCTTTTTAAACAACTGCATGACATTTGGTTCCTCCCTGGGAGGGGTGAGGAGTAGGTGATCAAAATTATACAGGGAAGAATTTGGATGTACGACAGTGATCATATTCATGCGCTGTTTTTTACCTCCAGAAGTAGTTTTCACTTCCTGCTATTTTTTTTCTTATTGTTATTTACATATTCATAAAAAAAAAAATCAGATTGAGCCAGAAACTGTATTCTGCCTGTTAAAATCTTTGACATTATCAAATTGCATAAATCTTTAGATATCCATATGTCAGGAGATAAAAAGTGATGATCTAGTTCTTTTTGTAAGAAACTTTAAAAAAACTTGAAATCAGTATGTCGTCAGTATGTGCAATACCTTTTAACTGTTAACAAAAACCAATCTGTCAAACTGTATTTTGTTAGTTTTCTGGGAAATGAGTTTTGATGATCTATAGCTTGAGGCTCCTAATTTTAAATGGAACAATAGATAGTATCATATACTGTATCAATTTTCTGAGCACACTAAAGTACAAAGTTTTACATAGTTTTAGCCTTTCAGCATGACTTCTAAATGCTTTGGATTTTTTTTTTTTTTCAGTTCTTCAACACAGACTCTGCTATGCAGGCACTTTCTGTTCTGTATGAAAAATGGAGGAAACATATGGATCACTCAGAATAATTAAGAAGATTCACAGATTGATTGATTATATATTTTACAAATCTTGAAAATCAATAGTTAGAAAAAAAATGTTAAAATAGTTACACACAGTAATGGACTAGTTGTTTTCCATAGCCTTGTTCCTAGATTTCTCTAAGACAATGAATCAAGAAAATCATAGGCAAATTTGCTCATTCTTGTGTCAGTCAGTAACACAAAATTCCTTTTCCTAGTTCTCCTTTATTTTTCTTTTCTACATAAGAAATCTTATAAAGATGTCTGGGGGTTCTGCATAGCTCAGATTACATTAGTAAAAAGTCAGTCCCTAAAATCCTTTTGTACATATTCTTTTTTAAGTGTAGATAATTCTAATCTGTGGAGAGAATGGAAATTCCTGTGCCCCACTTAAACAACAGCTTTTCTATTATGGAACATGTCATTATAGAGCTATAATTCTGATTAAAAAATTTATATAACTATCTACCACAAAGTTTGGCAGGCAAATACTGAAAATCTTGTATAAGATTTTTTAAGTCATGCTATCAGCATTCACTTATTTCAAGAAAAGCTTCCTGCGCGAGGGCGTACGTGGCCCTAAGTCTGGCTAGCTGTAAGGGAGACGGCCGACACCCTCACCGCATCTGAGGCCAGCCCCCCTTGGCGTCGCGGCCTTGGGCTGGGCTGGATCGCGGACTTGGATTACTTGCGCTGGACGAGACGAAATGAGGGAGCGACCACTCACTGGGGGTTAACATCGGTTTATTGAAGGACGCTGGTAGCAACAATGGCAACCAACAGGCGGAAAGGACCCCAGCAAATGGCCCCGAACTGGGGGAGAGGCAAGGTTTTAAAGGGAAGGGGTGGAGAAGGGAGGGAAGCCCAGCTAACCAATGGGGGAACATAAAGGGAGGTACTTAACATAACTGACACATGAACATATCCAATAAACACAAAATAAAGGAGGGGCCCCGGGACACCAGCCAACCACAACCCCCAGAGAGAAGAAGGTTCTCGAAAGCTGGGAGGAGTGGGGGGTGATTGACTGGGCCCGGGGAGGAGGAAAAACTTACTTATAAGGCAGAATATGGGAGGGGAAGTTATATAACTTAAGCGATGGACAACTGAGGGAGAAGGGGTAACCATAGCAACATAACTGTAAGAGGAGCTGTGGCGGGAAAACTGGAGGGGGAAGAACCATTTTACAAAGAACAGGGGAGAACAATACACAAAATAGGGGAGTAAAACAAGAAATTTAAAAACACACTGCAACATCTCCCCGTTTCTTAACAAATAAAAGAAAAGGAACAGGAAGTCCATAAAACTTAAAATTTGGAATCTCGCGGCTGGTCCAGCCAGGCCTCGCCTTCCTCGAACTGGGATCCGGCTGCCCATGGACGGTCAAAGGGCGGTGTGAATGACCCCTCCACATCCGCAGCTTCTTTGGCCTCCGAGGAGGGGTCTTCTAGCTCGACGGGTTCATCCGACGGGACTGCCGCACGATTAACCGTTGGCGAGGCAACTTTGGCCATCAGTCTCAGGACCAGAACGTGGATCAACATAATAAAAACTAAAAGTATTATTAAACTTAAAACAGCTTTACATACGGATTCAAATATGGAACTGGCCCACCCGCTAAGGCCCCAACCCTTAAAAATGTCCCCCAGCCAATCCAGGGTTGGGAGCCAGCAATGTTGCAGCAGGGGCCATGGGGGAGACGTAACTGAAACAAAAGAAAACAGTAAAAGTATAAAGAATTCACAAAGATGGCTCTTCCCCAAACAGCCACTTCAAAAGAAAGGTACGAGGAGAAGGAGCTGGATCTGGAGAGGAATGGGATGAAATGTGATCCAGCAGGTCCAGGGGTGGAGGAGAAGAAGGCGGAGAGGGCTCTTCAGCCACAGAAGGGAGACCTGGAGAGAGGGGTGGTGCTCGGTGGAAAGGCCTTCTCCGCCACCGCCAACACGCCTGCCGGACCTGTGGTATCGCCTCCTGCTTTGTCCTCTGCTTCGAGACGAAGGGCCTGACCCACTTAGACGGAACCCACCGGGGGCCTGAAGGAGTGGACACACAAGCGTACCCCCTCCCCCAGGTCACCAGGTCAAAAGGGCCCTCTGTCCGCCAGGTCTCTGGATCCTTTACAAGAACCGGGGGCCTGGCTTTAGGCTGCAGCTGCTGGTGTTGGACCACTGGAGGATTTTTGCTTTCAAAAGAGCAATTTAAAAAGTTGAGGGTATACAATGCTCTCGACAGCCGGACGTGGGGGGTCTCCACCTTCATCGCCGGTTGTTGGCGGGACAGGATCTTCTTGAGGCTCTGGTGGGCCCTTTCCACCATGGCTTGACCTGTCGGGGAATAGGGGATGCCGGTCTTATGAACTATTCCCCATTGCTGCAGGAAGCTCCGCAGCTCCTTGGAAGTATACGCAGGGCCATTATCTGTTTTTAGGGCCCTAGGGATGCCCAAGACAGCGAATGCCTGAAGCAGATGCCTCTGAACATCCACTGCCTTTTCTCCCGTGTGGGCAGAAGTATAGATAGCCCCAGAGAAGGTATCCACTGAGACATGGACGTAACACAATCGACCAAAAGATGGGATATGTGTCACGTCCATCTGCCACACCTTGCTGCTCACCAGACCTCGGGGATTGGCTCCCGAGGCCACGGTGGGCATTTGATGTTGTTAGCACTGGGGACATGTGGCCACTATTGCCTTGGCCTGATCCTGCGTAAGATTGAATTGACGAACCAGGCCAGGCGCGTTCTGATGGAAGAGTTGGTGGCTGATCTTAGCCTGGCCGAACACGTCTGGGAGAGGGCCCTGCGTCACGGCAGCCGCGGCCAGGGAATCGGCACGACGGTTACCTTCCGCAATGAACCCAGGCAGGTCAGTATGTGATCTCACATGCATGATATAAAAGGGATGCTCGCGGTGGGAGACCAATTCAACGAGCCTGTTAAGTAAATCAAACAACTTTTTGTTTGAGACCTCTTGAAGAACTGCAGATTCAGCTCTGCACACTACACCAGCGACATACACAGAATCTGTTACCAAATTAAAAGGTCCTGGGAATCTCAGGAATGCCCTGACAACTGCGTCCAACTCAGCAGCTTGTGGAGAACCCTCCACAACAGCAACATCAGTCTCCCACTGCTGAGTCTGAGGATCCTTCCAAGTCATTACTGACTTGTGAGATGCTCCAGACGCGTCTGTGAACACTGTCATGGCATCCAGTGGCTCCCTGCTTTGAACCTTTTTCAGAGATAATTTGAACTCCGAATTAAATAATTCGTGGGCTGGCCGATCTACTGCGATGCGCCCAGTGTAGCTGTCAAGTGCAAACTGAAGATATTCATTAGTTTGCAGCAGTTCCTCAAAGGTCCTTAATTACAATTGGCCGATTCTAATTTAATTGGAATATGGATTCATGCGAAATCACACCCTGCCATCTCCCTGATCCTCAATCTTGCTTTGAGGATCAGTTCGGCTACCAACTCTTGTGGCCGTGTCATTCTTTTGGACCGATGATGGCTGAGGAACAACCACTCTATAATTAAGAGGGGGTCACCCAGGCCTTGGTCCTTAAGACTGCTGTCCCATTGGTGTATTATGCCATGGAGGTGTGGCAACTTTCCCAGTATTATAAATTTGAAGGGCAGGCCCGGATGGTATTGGTAGGCCTGCCTGGCCGAAATAGCTTTTTGTATCTTCTCCAAGGCTACCTGTGCCTCTGGGGTAAGAGCCCTAGGGGAACTCAGCCCCTCTCCCCCTTTCAACAAATTGAAAAAGGGGGGCTAGGTCCTCAGTTGAAATGCCCAGCCAGGGTCTCACCCAATTTAAAGACCCACACAGTTGATGGACATCCGCTAGGGTCTGGACTTTCGTCCTAATAGCCAATTTTTGCGGAACAATGGTCCGCTTTGTGATTTCGAGGCCCAGGTATTTCCAAGGTGGCATCCGCTGAATCTTGCCCTGCTGGAGCTTGAACCCTGCAGCAACCAATGCATTGGTTGTCAGGTCAAGCTCATGGGCAAGTAGACCGTGGTCGGGTGCACACACGAGGATGTCGTCCATGTAATGGTGGATAATGATGGCATCCCCGAGGGCTGTACGCAAAGGTGACAGCAGCGAAGCGACGTACCATTGGCAGATCACAGGGCTGTTCTTAATGCCCTGAGGAAGGACTCGCCAATGGTAGCGCTTGGCTGGGGACTCACGGTTGATGGATGGAACCGTGAATGCAAAGCGCGGGACATCGTCTGGGTGAAGGGGAATTTGGAAGAAGCAATCTTTAATATCTATTACAGTCAGATTCCAATTTTGGGGTTGCATTGCAGGGGAGGGCATCCCTGGCTGAAGAGACCCCATTTCAACAATTAAATCATTAATTTGCCTGAGGTCGGTCAGGAGCCGCCACTTATCCTTGTTGGGTTTCTTGATGACAAACACTGGGGAGTTCCAAGGTGACATGGTCTCCACCAGGTTGCCTTTTTGCAGATGCTCCTGAACGAGCTCGTTGAGCGCCCTTAATTTTTGTTTGTTAAGTGGCCACTGCAAGACCTGTACTGGTTTATCTGACAGCCAATTCAGCTTCCAGGTCTGGTGCTCATCAGTGGCCACTGCCCGAAAAACCTGGGGAGCCTTTGGGAGGTCAATTCTGGCTCCCCACTGGGCTAGAAGATCTCTTCCCCAAAGAGGCTCGGTGTAACCTAAAACGAACGTGCGTATAGAAGCCAATTGCCCGTCGGGCCCCTGAATTTGTACGATGCTCTTAGATTGATTGGCCAATTGAAGGCCCCCAACACCCGAGATCGTGCCTGCAGCGCTTTGCAAGCCCCAATGTGACGGCCACTCCCGAGAGGGAATGATCGTCACATCTGCCCCCGTGTCCAGTAGACCCCTTACAATCCTTTTGTCCCCGCCCAACAAAAGTTGACAAGTCAGGCGGGGTTTCTCCCTCCCTACCAGCTGCGCCCAGGCCACCGTTGGAGGTGATGACTTCTCTTCAGGTCCTTCCCAGTGATCTTCACCAGGAACTGGAATGGCCTGGGCGATGACCTGTCCCTTAGGCAGGAAAAGTGGGGGTCGGACACAGTACAGCCCTACCGCGAAACGGTCCCGGTCGGTAGTTACCAAACCCAGTGTAAATGTCTCATGGTGTGTGCTTAGTGTCCCCGACGACGGTCCACCTGCAACGTCCGAGTTTCCTCCAGCGACCCGGATGTTGCAAGTCGACAGACACCAGCTGAAGATCACTATTTGGGAGATGAATGTCCCTAGTGAGCTGCAGCCTGTAGGGGGAAGCAGAGGACATGGTGTTAAGCGCAGGTGTGGGCTGGATACCACAGGTAAAAAGCATCACATCTGATAAATAGGTCAAGTCCGGTAAGGCGTGCGACGGCTCTCCCTTTTCTCCTCCCTCCCCGCCGGATGTTGAAAGGCCCGCCGCATTTCTGTCAGCGCGCAGGGAGGGGCTGCGCTCAGGGCCTCGTTTTTTGAGCCCTTACTTTCTTCCTTCTCCCGCTTCCTCCTATACTCGAGGTAATCGAGTCGCATAGGGCATTGGAGCATCCAATGCCCTATTTTGCCACATAAGTGGCAGGGGTGGGTGACCGCGGATCTTCTGCCGGACCCTGGTGTTGATGGTCTGGCAACAGGGGCAGCTTCAGCTTCATAAAATTCAGGCTCAGGGCATTCGGCAAAGGCTACTGATGCTCTTTTTGGACGCGATGGTAAAGGAACCCTACTAACAACGGCCTCTATCATCGCATCCACCGTGGGCCGGGGACTCCGAGGGAGAGTTTTGGTGGCCTTCCTGCACTCAGAGCTGGCATTGGTGTATGCCATCTTTCTGAGCATGCTCTCCCTCTCATTGTCCTCGGACACTTGTGCCTCCATGTAATGGTAGAGGCACTCGATAAAGGCCATGTAGGGCTCCTGCGCCCCTTGCCGAATTTCGTCATCTTCCCACTGAGATGTCATGACAGCTAGCTTATAGAAAGCTCGCTCAGCCGCCCTGGCGGCCTCCACTAGCTGCTGTGGGAATAAAGCCTTGGCCTGAGCTGCCCCATTTGCCCACTGCCCCTCACCCACCAGATGGTCTTGAGAAATCACCAGACCATCCGCGTCGTGAGATGTTGAAGGACTCCCCCAAAGAATTGGGAGAACCTCCAAGATCTCCCTCCTCCATTCTGCCACCCAGACCCTAAACTCCATAGGTCCAGTGAGGCTGGAGAAGAGGGCCCTCAGGTCAGCGGGCACCAGATCTCCCTGCGCAAGAGCATTACGGAGTAACCCCCGGAAGTACTCGGACTCCTGGGAGTAATCCTTCTGCGCCTTGCACAGTTCCTTGATCCGGGCCTGTGCAAACGGCACCCATTGGGCCTGGGAGCTCCCCTCTCCGCTCAGGTGGTATGTGACCGGAGCGGCTTCCAATATAGGTGCCTGCCCCGGCTTCCAGTCATCCACCCCCCCACCCCCCCACCCCCCCCCCGGAACACAAAGCGTGGGAACCAGAAGGGGGAGCATGGGAACCGGAAAAGGAGGAGGTTGAGGCGGGGTCTGGCAGAGAGGTGGGACAAGGGCGTGGGCGCGGCACACAACCCCACTCCGCCCCCTGGGTGATGTTCGGAGGAGGAGCAATATACAAAGGAGGAGCAGGGGAGGAGTCAATAGGAGGCGGAACCGTAGGTGGGGTGAAAGGAGGAGTCTTGGGAGGAGCCGAGGGAGGAGAAAAGGGTGGGGAAGGGGGAGGAGCCGAGGGAGGGGCAACAGGAACCGCAGGAGGAGCAACAGGAGGAGGGGTTGGGTCAGGGGGAAAGAAGGGGTTGGCACTGGGCTGGAAAGCGTTGGGGGAAGGAGAAAGAACCCTGGCAGGTATGACCGCATGGTCGCCGCCATTTTGGGCTCCCTGGGAGCCATTTTGAGAACCGTCAATAAACCGTACAACCTTAGGATGCGCAACTGGGGACATGGGGGCTGGGACAGAGGGTGTGGAAAGAGAAGGAGCCTGGCCAGGGCTCCTCAAAGGGGGAGGCTGAGCAGGTCGAGGAGGAGCAGGGGCAAAATGGACCCCCTGCCTCTTGTCAGCCTTTAAAATCCCCCTCGAGGCCTCCTGCATGCAGGAAGAGGTTAAGGGTTGGGGGGTAGTGGTAACCTAACCGGGAGAACACGGGGATAAAGAACTAGAACTGGAGGGGCTTTTCTTCAGCTCCCCTGACGGGCAGAGTGTGGCATGCACTCTGCCCGCCCAATATGCCACGGTGGCCAACTTAGTTTCCCCGGAGTTAATGGCTTCATTTAATTTGGCTACAACGGCTGCCCAAAACCGTGGCTGTTTTGCAAGTTCTGGGGAAACTTCGGGGAACTTCAAAAAGACCCATTTAACTAAAACTTTCAGCTCCTGCTTGGGGGCCTGATACCCACCCTGAAGCAGGGAGCCTTTAACAACATAGTAAACTTCCTTTTGGGATTTTCCCAAGCCTGCACCCATAGCGCCTTCTGTGGCAGGAACTGCTGCAAACAGAAGGGGGAAAATCCACAGATAGAAACAACCACCCGTCCAGAAATAAAGCAAACTAAAACACCAAACCGCACACCGCCAGCCCCTGCTCCCTCCCCTGTCCCCAAGTCTGGGGGTTCAGGCGGAAAAAAAGAGGAAAATTGGGAGGTGAGTACAGGCCCCAAGTCTGGGGAAACCGGCCCTCACAGGGAAGGAAAAAACAAAAAATGCAAGGGAGTGAGGACTGCATCCAAGTTGGGTGTGCAGCCCTCAAGGGAAAAAGGTAAGGAGTAGGTCCCCAGAACAGGGCATGTACTCTAAGGGAAAATTTAAAAAGGCAGGGGAGAAGCCCGGAGAGTCCCCAGGTCGGGGCCCGGACTTACCAATCCGACGATGGCAGCAACAAAAACTGGAAGGTGGCCTTCATCCCTGGAGTCTTCGTCCTGGGGTGCTGAGGCTGTGACTCCAATCCCCGGGGAGCGCTACCCCTATAACGGGGCCTGCTACCACCCGAGGTAGTGTAGCGTCCAAAGGAAACTGTAAATCCAAATCCGCGGGGTCCGGTCAGCAGTCAAATGTCCACTTCTCAGGCCCCACATTGGGCGCCACACGGCGTGAGGGCGTACGTGGCCCTAAGTCTGGCTAGCTGTAAGGGAGACGGCCAACACCCTCACCGCATCTGAGGCCAGCCCCCCTTGGCATCGCGGCCTTGGGCTGGGCTGGATCGCAGACTTGGATTACTTGCGCTGGATGAGATGAAATGAGGGAGCGACCACTCACTGGGGGTTAACGTCGGTTTATTGAAGGACGCTGCTAGCAGCAATGGCAACCAACAGGTGGAAAGGACCCCAGCAAATGGCCCCGAACTGGGGGAGAGGCAAGGTTTTAAAGGGAAGGGGTGGAGAAGGGAGGGAAGCCCAGCTAACCAATGGGGGAACATAAAGGGAGGTACTTAACATAACTGACACATGAACATATCCAATAAACACAAAATAAAGGAGGGGCCCCGGGACACCAGCCAACCACAACCCCCAGAGAGAAGAAGGTTCTCGAAAGCTGGGAGGAGTGGGGGGTGATTGACTGGGCCCGGGGAGGAGGAAAAACTTACTTATAAGGCAGAATATGGGAGGGGAAGTTATATAACTTAAGCGATTGACAACTGAGGGAGAAGGAGTAACCATAGCAACATAACTGTAAGAGGAGCTGTGGCGGGAAAACTGGAGGGGGAAGAACCATTTTACAAAGAACAGGGGGGAACAATACACAAAATAGGGGAGTAAAAGAAGAAATTTAAAAACACACTGCAACAGCTTCCATTCAGGAAATACTCAGGAAATACCTTCTTATTCAGTATTTTTGTGACCTGCAGGAATGGATTTGAGCTGTAACCTTCTCAGACTAAAAATAGCATGATTTTTACCACGTCCTTTACTGCTGCTTAGTGCTGACCAGCAGCAAACTGATAAAACTAAAGTCAGTTTTTGACAGTGTCATCTTACAAGGAACTGCTGATCATTGTAAGAACGACAAATGTTTAATGACCCGGAGAGATGAACTGAGCTCTCAGTAAGTAATCATTCTCACTAAGTAGCAAATATAAGTGTGAAATGAATGATGAAAACACATAGACGAAGTGGTGACGTATTTCTTTGAAAGATTGGTTTAGACCTCTAGCACGGGCCAAATTAGGAATGACTTTTAGAACCACCACAAATGAGTAAAATTCTAATGGAATCAACTAAACAATCACTTAGTAATATGAGATTTTGTTTTCAATCTTTCTAATAATGTGTCAAGTATTTAAATATTCATATAAAATATTAACTTTCCTTTGAAATTACTAAAACCTTCTACCATTATGCACTAATGCAGAAGGCCTAGCTGTATTTTACTGAGGGTTAGGTATCACATTTTATTGAGCCCTTAAAATTTTATTGGAACATATTCTTCAAGATCTATTAAAACTAGAATTTATTATTACTCTTTATTGCCAATCCCACACTGAAATGTCTTAGAGGGGTTACTACAACTTACCTTTGTGTAATAACCTATTTAATGGTCTCACCTTTCAGTATGCATATTTGGAAGCAGTAATACATCTGAAAGGCAGTTTGATACAAATTAACTTTGCCAGTGGATCAAAGTAGGTAGGTACCTTGCTTGCTCACATATCACCTCTGTGCAATCAGTCCATAATTCACCAGTAGTTTTTCCTTACTTAGCAGCAACGGAAACGAAAAGGCTAAAAGTGCTGAGGTAAAGGAAAAGTTAGACTTACACAAACCATAAAATCTGAAATTCTTTCCAAATCCTTCCTGAAGGAGTATTTGTGCTTTCTGCAGTGAATTTTATTCCAAGGCTTGAGAAATCCACTATATTGTCAGTGGCTATAATATCTGCTCAGCAATCCACATAGTATAAATTAAATCTTTTAATCATCAGGCAGCTGATGTTCTTCCTATTTATAATTAAGTAGCCTTGAATGAAGCTATGGGAATTACAAACAAAGCAAAATAAACCAAACCCACAAGAGACTTGGCAGGTATTTTGAAAGTGGCTCCCAGCCAGACAGGCACCTACCTATATCCTTGCACAAGTGTCTCTTTTGCCTTGCCAAATTTCTCACATTTCCTGCTGACCTGTTCCTCCAGGTTGATTAGATATGTATGAACAGTACCTCTTCACTCTAGCGTCACTGACCAGCTTCCTTGCATTTGATGTCGTCTGTAATCTTTGAGAGTGAGCTCTGACAATTTCTCCAAGGGACTGACAAAAATGTTAATTAGGTGTGGTCCTGCAATATTGCTCTCATTAGCCAGTAAAAACATACTCTGAGAACTGAATGTGAGGTCTTAATTCCAGCACATCCACCCTAGCCATTTCCTTCTGCTGGTGCCACAATCTGGGTTCCACCAACAGGCCTTCCTTGCCCTGACCAGACTCACTGGGGTCTCTTCCCAGGTGTCTTCTGCCAGGTCCAGGAGCTCTGTTTGGGCTCAGGCTTGTCAGGCTGGGACACCCCATCACACCTTGTGCGGAGTTGTTGTTGTCCCTGTGTTCAGTCTTAAATTCTGCTCTCTCTGAGCAAACCCTCTGGTTTGCTGAGCCCTGGTTTGATCAGCCCTGACTCATCCCCTCATCCTGCCTGGGATTGCCATCCAGGGGATTGCCAGCCCCAGCCCAGCCCTGCTTGGGTCCTGCTGGGCTGCACCCTGTTAGGGACAGCCTGGCATGTGCTGTCAGCATCTGCTGCTCCTGCTCTACAGCCCTGGAGGAGCAGCCTCAGTGCTGATATTTGGTACATGGCTTGTTTAATCATTTCACAGTGCAAACATACCTGCCTGTCCAACCAGGCATTTGTTACAGAATACACAGGGTCTTGGTTCACTAAGCCTTCCATAGTTCCAACCAAATTCTCCTCCAGCCTCTGAAGGATGTCAGTGTAGGGAAGGGATAGGTACATGGAGAATTCTAGCCTTTTTATGGTAGAATAGGATAAGAATAAATAAGAATAAAAGGAAACTTCAGCCTTGCCATAATAAAAATTGCTTTCTCTTGGATAAAAGAAACATCTCTTACATAATAGTATTCTCATTTTCAGTTTACATCATATTAGTGTTTCTACTGATGCATTTACTGCTAACACTACAAAAAATCTAAGACTGATAGATTATTAAAAATTCAGAAATTATCTTTAAAATTTTTCATTTTCTGCCCTAAGATGTGTTTCATGCTCTTTCTTGTTTTGAGCAAACCTGTAGGAAGAAAAGAGAAGAAAACTAATCTACTTTTGCCCAAATGTTTCTGTACTGTCAACTCACTATCTTCTGAAAAAAATGCATAAATGGAAGTATAGAAAATTATTATTGTAAATGGGATCATTGCATTCACTTTTTCCAAGAGTTTTGATAGTTCTGCCACTTATAAAATGTTTATTTATATGTAGCACGGTCTGAATGAAATGGTTTCGTCTCCTGAAGCAAAGTAATTTTCTGCATGACCAGCAGTAATGTAATGTGGGAGATTTTAATAAGGGACAATTATTTTTAAAATTAAACTTTAAACAGAATGCACATTGTAATAATATAGCAGGGAAGTGCTCAAGATTACCGCACTGCTTTTAAAATTGTTAACACTGAAATGCACTCTTTTATGATTCAGAGCAGCACAGAGCTTCCAGAATTAAAAAGATATTTCCACTTTTCCCATCCTTATTTCTTGCATCATCAAAACCTTTCTAAACCTTAAATACAAAAAGAACAAATTACAACATTCAAAGAGAGAAATCTAAACATTGTTGGATTTTTGTTTGTTTTTTTTTGTTTTTGTTATTGTCTTTGCTTTGAGGGGTTTTGGTAAAAAACATACAGTGTTAATAGAGTAAACATCAGGGAACAAAATGTTCAAGTTAGGAGCTGTCATGTTCCACTCAACTTTTTATTTAAGTACATTGATGACAATCTCCAAATATATGATCAAAGCCTCATTTTACACCCAGTAACAAGACAATGTTGACAACATATTCAAACATTCTGCTGAGATCTTAGTCTTGCCATACACACCTTCCCAAATGTTGGAAAATTTATGAGGTTTGTAGAATGTGAGAATGGCACAAATACACTACACTTAACGTTGGGACTCTAGTGATGATCTCTATCCATCTGTGGGTCTTCAACCAGTGCTATCAAAGTTTCTCTTATTTTGTATAGTCAGTAAGGCTAAAAATGTGCCCTGTGACTTTTTATTAGAAGTGAGAAAACCTGAAAAATTTCATGTTTTCTGATTTAGTGAGCTTGTTCCAATGAATGAGTCTGCTGCAATGCAACCTTCTCTCTTTCAGTTATTTTATACTGGGTAACTTTTGACTTATAAAGGAAATTCTGTAAAGAGGACACATATAGCTAAAGAGAAGCAAGCAATTACACATTGGCTATTCATAGAGCAGATCATCATCGACTAATGAGTTCTTCAGCTCTGCCTGGTTAATATGCCCATTAATATGCTCATGATGAGCCTTTGTTGGCCCATCAGTCTCAGATCAGGAAGAACTGGCCTGTGTTGCTTCCTGGAATGGACCAGTGTTCAATGTCAATCAATGCTTGGCTGTGTAGTTTCACTGTTTCAGTTTTTGTTTTACTAACTATTGTCTGCTCTTTCATACCTGTAGTTCTCCTCCTGAATCTCTCAGCTGTTACTCATCTCTGTTTTACTTTTCTTACATTCCATGACTCCAGGTTATGCAATTTCTTATATGTTATTTTTCAAAGCCTAAGAGTTTTGGCGGTAAACCTGACCCAAGGTTTTGCAACTTGCTATGTCAAACATACACACGGGATTGAAAATAGTTGAACTGCTGAGCTAATGGATGGAGATGCAGGGAGGAAAAACCCCAATAAAATAACATGTGTAACAATTTTTTTTTTGTTGTTCTATTCTCAAAAAGTGGCTAAAATGAAATGGTTACAAAAATTCAGCATATGGCAAAAAACTTGATGCAGGTCAAGCATTAATTTCTAGAAACCTAGCATGTAATTAACACCCCTGTCAGGCAGTCCTAATCGATGGTGCTAGAAATAATTAAGGTCTACTTTGGGATTCGCCTCATGATGCATGTTTCCATTTGATTCAGATCTGTGTGACAGCTGCCAGATTGGTCAGTACATTAGCAATTTGGCTGGGAGCATTGCCATGTGCAAGGTCCTACTGCGTTAGCAGAAGCTCCAGAGTTCTGGGGCCAGTGACAAGTTTTTTTTTTGTACAGATTTCATACTGGGAAGAAAGCTAAAAAATCCACTTCTCTAAGCACTGATTAACTTAAGGACAGTATTTTTTATTGATTCCATGCTACCTTGAGCTTGTAAATGTGGAACTTGTCCACCTTTTATAAGGGTGCTGATTATCCGTTCTAATATTCAGAGTAACTGAATATAAAATAATAAAACTTAACTTTGGATTTGTGAACAGTTATATTGGACAGAAAAATATTTTACAGAACAGAGAGAGTCAGATCCTGAAAAATTCTCTTAGAGCTCAAGGACACTGCCATGAGGAAACTCAGTTAAAATTTTGGAGATATGATTTTAAGATACAAGTTGATTGGCCAGATTTTAAAATAGGAAACTAATACTTTGTTAAGGCTCTATTAGTTTCTTAGGGATAACTATTTCTGTCTTAATAATTTTACATTATTTTCTTTTACTTTCAGTGGGGGAAAAAGGAATTTTAGGGAAAAATAAAATATCTGAGCCATATTTCAAATTTCAAAGCATACTTGACAAATAAGAATGTACTCAACAGGAATTTGTTGTACAAAAAGTAGAAAAAAACTTCCACATGATTTTGGTAACACTGATGTTAATTTGAGGTAGAGAAATTAGTCAGTGAATATGTTTTTACAGAAGACTTTGCAAAAACAAATAGAGTGAGTTACCCAACCAGGATATGAGAATGTCCAGGTCTTCAGACAGATGCAGATTGATTTAAAAAATAGTCTTGTATGTGTTAGGTTGGCAGTGTTTTCCAGAAAACTAATTTCTATGAAATGAACACATTTCTAAAGCCCAAGTAATCTTTTTCATTTGTTTTTTTTTTTTTGGTGTTGTTGTTTTTTAAGTAATTAGGTCATTAAATATCATGCAAGATCTTTAAAAATAATTTTTCAGAGTTTCCTCATTAAATTAGTTATTGACAAGGACGGATATATTACCTTGCGTAATTGTTTCTAAATCAGACCTTACACCATGGAAAATACTGTCAATTAATTGTCTCATGTTGTGTTGCAAATAGTTAAGAAAAAAAAAATACTTTCCCTGCCCCAAATTAATGCATTTTTTAATGAAGTTGTCAGCTTCAATTAGCTTTGAGAGAGACTCAAAGATAGAAATGCTGAAAAATTTGTAGAGTATATGTACTTATCTCTCAATAATTTTTTTTTTAATAAAATTGAAAGATAAAATCTCTCAGTGTCTTTTACATCTGACATATGAAGCATGAAACCTGAACTGGATTTTATGCTTACAATGAGACTGCATTTGAAATATTATCAGGATTTTAAATTGAACTTTTATTCCCTGTTCTAGATTGAATGATGGCAATATGGATTAAAACTAGCATGTTTTTCTGACAAAAATCTATGCTAGCATGTAAAAGGAAGATTTAAAAATAATATTTCTCTTATGGTTGCCAGATCATGTTAAGTAAAGTGAAAGAATTTCAGATTAGCAATCTTTTCTGACATAGAACATCTGGAATTTTCTGTTGAGGACTTCCAAAACATTTCAGAAAAGACCAAGAAAAATTGGAAGAGTGGAGAAGTGTTTGTTAGGAAACAATTTAAATTAAATTACAAAAGTGGAGGTTAGATCTCCTAAGATTAGACTTTTATGTTATTTAAAGAGTGCAGAGGTAAAGGATCCAAAGAATAACAGCTGTGGTACTATGAGGTGAGTAAGAAATTAAAGTAAGTATATCAGGTAAGAAATTAGAGAGATTGAAATTTAGACTAAGTTCAAGAAAAAAAGGTAGTTAATTTGCCAATAAAAAAATATGTGAGTGTCAAATATTTCTGGAAAAAAGTAATGAAATTACCTGAAGGGAGACTTTAAACTGTAGTAATTTAGATACACATAAATGTCTTCTAGGAAAGCAAAGTGTGGCACTAGCAGAGGCAATAGCACATGATTTTTTTTTCTCTTTTTGGTGTGTCTAGAACAAAAGAATAATAGAGTTTTTTATATTGCTGAGGAAATACATCAATATTCAAAGTATTACAGCTTCACACCATTACTGTTTTACAATAAATTGTTAGCTATATTGGTAAAGAGAAAGTTGTTGAAAATCTTACATTTCATTGGAAAGAGTAAGATTTTTTTCACTTTATTTTTCCATGGGGTGCAGTCCTTCAAGTACAAGCAGCTGTGTCATGGGCTCCGTTTTCCATGGGCCTCCCACAGGGTGAGATGTCTTCTCTCAGGCATCCATCGGCTCTGGTCTAGGTATCCTCCAAGGGCTTCAGGTGCATCTCTGCTTCCCTCATGAAACTCCATGGGCTGCAGGGGCACAGCTGTTTCACTGTGGTCTGCACCATGGGCTGCAGGGGAATCTCAGTTCTGGCACCTGGAGCACCTCCTGCCCCTCCTTCTGCACTGACCTTGGTGTCTGCAGACCTGTCCTTCTCACATATTCTCACTGCTTTCTCTGGCTGTAATTGCAACTGTGAAACAATTCCTTGGGGTTTTTTTCTTCCTTCTTAAATATATTATTACAGAGTTACTAGATTTTCTAATTGGCCCAGCCTTGGCCAGTGGCATGCCCGTCGTTGGAGCTGCCAGGGTCTGGCTTTGCTGTGCATGGAGGAAGCTCCCAGCAGCTTCTTATAGAAGCCACCCCTGTAGTTCCCCCTCTGCTCTCAAAGCTTGCCCATGCAAACCCGATAGACAGACATAAGACATGTTATTTTTACATTTACTTGTTGGAGATTAAATTATAAAAACATGCTGTGCAAAGTCTAATAGCCTTTTGAGTGGCTTTGTCACCGAGATTTCTTATAAATTTTGTTATTATTCAGATAAATCTTTGTAAATACATTTTTTTTTTTACTCCTTTAGCAGTCTCATGATCACAGTGTTAGGGAAGAAGTATGTTGGATAAGTTCCTCTTCCAGAATTTAAAGCACCAGCAAAAAACAGGGAACAGCACTTTCATGCAGCCATACTGAACAAAGAAACAGATAATTTATTTCATGTCCACAAGTTCTATACAGAGTAAAAGCCCATTTGAAATTGTAATGGAAGTATTAGTACCTAAATGATAACTTGCAGAAGAAATACATAGAAAGAAAATGGGGAAGTCACTTAGTAAGTGTCAAAACTATAATTTGCTCCTTCCTCTTGATACACTGCCCATAGTTTATCTACTCCACTGCTCTTATGCAGTAAAAAGAACAGAAGTTCATGGCGTAACAGATTAATGACATGTTTGTAGCAATATGAACGAGAAGGTTAGGAAATTTACATTACTGTGAGCTACAAGATGGATTAATGTAATTTCTGTTTACAGCCTCACATTTAATTAATCAGTTTTTCCAGGAGAAAATTCATTACTGGTATCATGCTTCAAGAGAGTTTTGGAGTACGGTTATATTAGTAGTGTATAACTAGAGACATTTGTTATAAATACAGAGTTTATATCCATAAAATGTTGAACAGTTTCCTAATGGAATATAACTTTTCTTTGATAACAGGGTGAAACAGTGTCAGTTTTTTGTCTAGGTCTTGGAATATAAATGAAACAAAAGCATCAAAGTAAAGGTGATAAAAATTGTAGAGCTCTAAAACTGCATTTTATTTACTTCATCATTTTATTATCTCTACCTTTATTGTTTTTCTGAAACTTTGTTTGAATTTTCTCTTTTTTAATCTTCCCAAAATATAAAATTAAATAAAATTAAAAATAGACAAAAATTGAAAAAATTTTTTTTTGCAGGGTACAACAGGATAGTCATGACGCACTGCTGATACTTAGCCATATTATAATACCTAATTTAGAAGAGGATTTAAGAAGAAATTTAAATACTATGTTGAATAGGAATGGATTTCATGTATGTGTGTCACTGTTATTTTTATCTTTTCTTTTTTTAGTGTATTAGACCTGATACCATTTCTTCAAGGATTTTTACAATCAGTATGATTATTTTCTCTTTTTTTGATGAAAAACACCTGGAATAAGGGAAAAGCTGCAGTTCTGTACTGTAAAAACTAATTTTTCTTAATATTCAAATCCAGTTAAAAATGCAGAGAAGAAGAATTTGCATTTCTGTAAAAGATAGGAAGCAAAGTAACCTACCTGTGATGAGAACTAGCTCTGTTCTTGGCTGCTTGCTTTCCATTTGTGTCTGCCTCCCAAGTCACCGCCCTGTGGCAAGCCCTGCTATAGTAGCTGGCTCTATAAACCAGCTCTGCCAGTTTAAGACATTTTATACAAATATATCATCTGCAGTCAGGAGTATTTGATAATTTTTATGCTGTTAGAAAATTGAATGGTTAAACAAATATAAAATATATAATACAAGACAGACAAGGCAAAAAGTTCAAAGATGGTATTTCACCAGAAATTAATAAATTGGTTATTGGAGCTTTTCTCCTTTGTTCCCAGGGGATTTTAAGACAACAGCAGAAGCTGGAATTTGTGATGGGTTTGGGAAAATGAAGACTCTAGGCAACATTTAATTCATTTTGTTATTTCTCCAAGCATTGAGCAGGCAAAAGAAAATACTTACACTGTATTGCCAAGATCTTGAGGTATTACAGCAATGTGTATTTCTTGTTTGTTAGTAAATTAATAGTACCTTATAATTTACTTACAGTTTGCTTATATATGGGTATAGGAAACCAGAGATCTGAATGCCACTGAGTGTAGCTCTCACGTACCCTTTCAAAGATGTGTATTTTGTGTCCCTTCCTCTCATTAAAATGATGGGTTCACATAGTTACTTTTGGTATGCAGAAGCATCTGGAAAGAGCTGGAAAAAGGAACAGGAGTATTGTTATTAACAAAAAGCCTAAATGGACATTAATGTTGTAGTGTATTTTTTACTGGATAAAAATACTGAAGAATTTTCTTCTAAGATTATCTTAAATAAAAACTGTACAAAAATATTTTGGATGATTGTGTCTTATATGTTCACAATGCTTTTTTTCTCTTGTTCCCTTTCATGTGTTACTAAAATGAACAAGCTAACAAAACCACAAAACCACTGTAAGTATCCAGGTCTTTTAAAAATCTGATCTTTTATATAAACTAAGTCAAGAGTTTGATTTTGTTCACTTTTTATTGCATATTTCTGACAAAAATGGGAGTTGTACAATCTAATATATAAGACTGTTAAGTCTTGGCAGAGAGACTGCTTATAAGAATTTAATAAAAATGACAGCCTTGTATCATTGTAGAGGTTTTAGATATTTTCTTCCTGCCTATTTGCTTTCAAAAGGAAGACAGTAGGGTTCAACAAAGCTCCTGGCAAAGGTGTGGTACTTCTACATCACCTCTTCCTCTGAGAGAGTTAACAACAGTCAGAGAGGAAGCAAAGCACAAGGATCAGAGAGGTGGGGGCTGCGGGATTGGGTGAAGGGACAGAATTTTGTACCCTTTTTAAGTTATACATGGTTGACTATGCATTCTGGGATTGTGATTTCAGTACAGCAAAAGTAACACTGTGCATGTCTACAAAGGGAGCTGATATTGGTCATTGCCCATGTTGGAGAGCATTGTGGTGCTATCTTTGAGGTGAAGTCAGAAGGTAAGGAGCGATGATGTATCCCTATCCTTTGCTTTTTTAATCAGCCCATTTTGAAGAGACAGGAAGCACTGGGAAAGATCAGGGGATCCCTCTGGCACGACTATTGTAAACTCATTTTAAACTTCCTTCTGTCACTATATTTCAGTGTAGAGAACCTAAGGCTAATCATTGAACAAATGTCAACCTACCAGAGTAAATTTAGTATAGACAGCTTTGAAATCTTTCATGTGATTGTAGTAATCTACATCCTAAGGATACAAATTCTAAGACAACTTCCAGTTACTTGTCCTTATTCCTAATGTCAGCATGATTCTTCCACCCTCATTTGGGAACATTCTAGTAACAAAAATATCTAGGATTTGTAATACTTCCAGACAAGGATATACATTTTCCCTAGTTTCCTTTACAGAGGTAATTTCCATCCTTTTTGCATACTCTCTGGGCATTTTTTATTATTTTATCTCAGTGTTTTAATTTTAAGTTTCAAAGATAAGGGACTGGCAGCCACACAATAAAACAATTATACTCCAGTTTAAAACTATGCATATTCATTTAAGTCCTGCAATTTCTGCTATTGATCTGCTGTTGGGTTTCAGATGTTTATTCCCTCTGCTAGGGAATAAAATTTTCAAGATAATTTGTGACCACCTGGTATTAGTAAGCTCTGTTTAGAACATCAACATCACATGGCAGCATGCAAAACAAATATTTTGCCAACAGTTTCTGACCTTTAAATAGCAGCTTATCTCAATGTGGCCCTTTGTAGTTATCCAACAAGCTATTATCCGATTTATAGAATAGAATAAGATAGTGATTAGCTGAGAGTTTAGATTCTTGTATGAACCCTAATTAAGCATCTGGGTTTAGTCCTTCCATAAAATTATGGTGATGTAAGAAACATTGTATTGAGTTAATCCAATATGTTTCCTCACATTGTCACATAAGGGGGTCATAGTGGAGACCCAGCAACTGCAAGAGTTTAGCATTCCATTGTTTGTTTTTTTTCTAACTTCCCAATTGGTGGTAGAATTTAAACACTGTACTTATTGCCAGGGATCTAGAAATTTTTGTAAAATCATCTGGCATTTGGCCACATCAAGATAGAATTTTGAGCAAGTTACTTCAGTGTGTATGGTGTTTATCTTGACTTAGAGTAGGCTAGAAAAACACAGCAAGAAACTGATCAACATGAAGTGGTATGAGTGGGCTATGGACAATTTTTGGTAGGTGGTCAGATACCCCATCAATCATGTCTTTTCTTTATTCACAAGTATCCAGTAATCAAAAAAATCTTTTTTCTTACCTTCTTTTCAAGCTAAGGATCATAACTGCAATATTCAAAACATAGGACATTACTAATATGAATTTATGCACATTACAGTTTTGAATTTATACCTTTTCTAGTAACTTATATAATTCTAATTACGTTTTTTGACTGCAGTTGAACTTCATTTGATAATCTTAGTTCCTAATATATGGTAATATGGAAATGTTCTCTCTTGAATCTGTAGTTTCCTTCCTTGGATGTGGGAAAGGCTAAGGAATGTGAGCCCATTCAGTCTCCCTCCCCTTCTCCTCAGCCTTTTTGGACATCCTCTTGAGCACTGATGACAAGCAGTCTGATAATATTTTGAAGTTATTTGCAGTGATTTACATCTCTACCCCTTGAACAATGACAATTAACAAAAGTTAAAATACAGATAACCTTTTTCCCTTGATAGGAATCACCAAAATAAATAGTGCTGGAAGGAAGGAAGTGGCGGAAGGAAGGAAGGAAGGAAGGAAGGGGCGGAAGGAAGGAAGTGGCGGAAGGAAGTGGCGGAAGGAAGTAAGTGGCAGAAGGAAGGAAGTGGCGGAAGGAAGTGGCGGAAGGAAGTAAGTGGCAGAAGGAAGGAAGTGGCGGAAGGAAGGAAGTGGCGGAAGGAAGGAAGTGGCGGAAGGAAGTGGCGGAAGAAAGTGGCGGAAGGAAGGAAGTGGCGGAAGGAAGTGGCGGAAGGAAGTGGCGGAAGGAAGGAAGGAAGGAAGGAAGGAAGGAAGTGGCGGAAGGAAGTGGCGGAAGGAAGTGGCGGAAGGAAGTGGCGGAAGGAAGGAAGGAAGTGGCGGAAGGAAGGAAGGAAGTGGCGGAAAGAAGGAAGGAAGTGGCGGAAGGAAGTGGCGGAAGGAAGGAAGGAAGTGGCGGAAGGAAGGAAGGAAGGAAGGAAGTGGCGGAAGGAAGGAAGGAAGTGGCGGAAGGAAGGAAGTGGCGGAAGGAAGTGGCGGAAGGAAGTGGCGGAAGGAAGGAAGGAAGGAAGGAAGGAAGGAAGGAAGGAAGGAAGGAAGGAAGTGGCGGAAGGAAGTGGCGGAAGGAAGGAAGTGGCGGAAGGAAGGAAGTGGCGGAAGGAAGGAAGGAAGGAAGGAAGGAAGGAAGGAAGGAAGGAAGGAAGGAAGGAAGGAAGGAAGGAAGGAAGGAAGGAAGGAAGGAAGGAAGGAAGGAAGGAAGGAAGGAAGGAAGGAAGTGGTGGAAGGAAGTGGCGGAAGGAAGTGGCGGAAGGAAGTGGCGGAAGGAAGTGGCGGAAGGAAGGAAGTGGCGGAAGGAAGGAAGTGGCGGAAGGAAGGAAGTGGCGGAAGGAAGGAAGTGGCGGAAGGAAGGAAGGAAGGAAGGAAGGAAGGAAGGAAGGAAGGAAGGAAGGAAGGAAGGAAGTGGCGGAAGGAAGGAAGTGGCGGAAGGAAGTGGCGGAAGGAAGGAAGTGGCGGAAGGAAGGAAGTGGCGGAAGGAAGTGGCGGAAGGAAGGAAGGAAGGAAGTGGCGGAAGGAAGGAAGGAAGGAAGTGGCGGAAGGAAGGAAGGAAGGAAGTGGCGGAAGGAAGGAAGGAAGGAAGGAAGGAAGGAAGGAAGGAAGGAAGGAAGGAAGGAAGGAAGTGGCGGAAGGAAGGAAGTGGCGGAAGGAAGTGGCGGAAGGAAGGAAGTGGCGGAAGGAAGTGGCGGAAGGAAGTGGCGGAAGGAAGTGGCGGAAGGAAGTGGCGGAAGGAAGTGGCGGAAGGAAGGAAGGAAGGAAGGAAGGAAGTGGCGGAAGGAAGGAAGGAAGGGCGGAAGGAAGGAAGGAAGTGGCGGAAGGAAGGAAGGAAGTGGCGGAAGGAAGGAAGTGGCGGAAGGAAGGAAGTGGCGGAAGGAAGTGGCGGAAGGAAGTGGCGGAAGGAAGTGGCGGAAGGAAGTGGCGGAAGGAAGTGGCGGAAGGAAGTGGCGGAAGGAAGGAAGGAAGGAAGGAAGGAAGGAAGGAAGGAAGGAAGGAAGGAAGGAAGGAAGGAAGGAAGGAAGGAAGGAAGGAAGGAAGGAAGGAAGGAAGGAAGGAAGGAGACAAAGATGAGCTAAATTTTAATTATAAGCTGCATAACAATCTGTAGATGGAGCATGATTTCTTGAATTTGTTTAAAAGGCCATAGTGTTGCTAGACTTCAAACATCATCTGCAGAGATTTTGTAAAAAGAGATGCCTTTTGGATGGATTGCTGTGTTGCTTATCTCTGTGTGTGCTGACTTCTCAAAAGAATTGGTAGATAGCTCAGACAGCCTTTCCCTTTATAAAGGCTCCTCTCATTATTCTCCCCCATATTTCCATTATACTTTATCTTTTATAACTTCTTAGAAATGAAAGTCATACTGCAGAGAAACTCAATCCGCTTTTTCATTTGCTAACCATTTGCATAACAGAATCCACTTATTTTTCTTCATAGAGAGCTAATGTTATAGGCTTGTCTACATTAGGAAAATAGGTCATATTTTGAAAAAGCTAAATTATTAATGCTTCAAATAGCATGAAAATCAGAAGGAAATATGGTAATGAAATCTTGATATGTTTTAATACCAGGAGAAACTAAAGCAAACTCAGCTTAAAGGCATAATATCACTGGACTGAAAATTGTTATAAAACATGAGAACAAATTAAAAAAATAGTATTTGAGAAGTCAGGAGATGAAGACAAAAAAATTTCAATTGCAAGAAAATTCTGAAAAATAATAATGCAGGAAAATGTTAGTAATTTGAGCATTTGTGTTTGCAGGATTTGTGCATATTTTTCTCTTAAAAACATAGTAGCAGAGCAGCAAAAGTCCCCAGATTTGTGACCTCCCGGAGAAGGTGGTATGGGGATTCATTATAGCATAATACGCAAAGAACAGCAAAATCAGTGTGTTTATCAGTCTCTAAGCAAGCTCCATTGCTGCCTAGATTAATGCATGCCATGCCGCTGGATCCAGCTGCTCAGGCATGAACAGTCATGCTCATGGGGAAATAGCAATAGGAGAAACAGCCTTTCATAGAGTTTTCTTCCTATGAGGGTCACTTCATGACAGCAGCATAATCTGTTACAAGGCAGTTTTGAAAAGGGGAAATGAAAAAAAAAGAAAAAGAAAAAAGTAGGCAACTTAAAGTGTTGAATCTTTGCAATTGGACTGGAGTCTGGGATACTGTATGCAGTATCCCAGAGAAAGACAAAAACAGAAAGCAGGCACTTGGCACTGCTAATAGCTGGTGTTGGGGCTGTGACTCCACCAGGAGGCTGTAATAGGCAGCAATGGTAGATAGTTTTTATGCATGGAATGGACAGTAGATGATGATAAAATAAAAATGCAATTCAGAGGCTTATGGGTGTGGGCTGATAGAAAGAACATGTGGGCACATGGTGAAACTGCATGTAAAGATCTTTGAGAAAATAAATGATCAATTGTCAACTACTGGCCACTAAACACATGCAATGCTGAACTGGGAAAACTGGTTTCAGAACTAACAAAGGAAACACAGAATAGCTATTTAGCATATGTAAAACATGTCATATACATTAAGTTCAGATATAACACAGAATTGCAGACCAGTAGAACTAAAACCAGGCACAGTGCATGTTCCGGAGTACATAAAATTAGTCCATAGGATGCAGAGGGAATAATATTTGCTATCAATTTACCAAATTTGCCAATTATTACAAGGGGAAAACAGCTTCATTCACTTAGATTAGTCTTATACTAGAATCAAAGCTATTGATATATTTATTATGGATTTGTGTTAACCATCTCTCTTTGATTTATCCATTTGGGATTAATATATGTTGTACAACAGACAAGGTAGAATCCTAAGCATTTATAAATTGTTGATAATCATCTCTCTGCAACTGAATGCTCAAAATTATAAACATGCTTGGGCACAGTCTGAATACTAGCTGCTCATGGCTTCCTATGGGGAGGTCATCCTCTTTAGCAAGGGCAGAAGTTTATAGTGCCAGCAAGGATGGGCACTGCTGTTCCTATTCTAGGGTATCTACCTCTCTTTTGTTACAAAAATCTCGTTTCTTCTGTATTTCTTCGGTGAACTTTTCATTTATTTCCAAAATATGGTAGAATTTTCCTATTTACCATTTACACTGGCTGATGTTTTTCTTGCCATTAACACCTCCAGAATCACTTGGTTCCCAGCCATGATATTTAATGCGATCAGCTTTGGGCAGGCACGCTGCTGAGCTTCGTGTATTTGATCTGTATGCACATACTGTGTACACTTGTTCTAATCCTGGCCAGGTTGCTTTCAGTCTATTTGTCAACAGTGGGCTGTATGAGCATGCCCACACCAGTGAAGAATTCAGATTATTGACAATTGACCACAGTAATACCCACATCTGTTCTTGAGGAGTGTAAGGTTGGGGACCATAACAACAGGGAAAGTTGGATACAGTGAAATCCATATATAGGAGAATTCTAGTCTTGTTGTTGAGAAAAATAGTTTGAAAATTTGATTATTTTCTTGTAAAGTTAACAAGTATCTTTTTTAATATATTGATCATTTATTAGTTTAATATTTTAATTAGAGTATCAATACATTTACATGTAAAGTGTGTTTTTTATCCCACTTAGATTGCATGGAGGGTCTGATATGGTACTTCTACCTGTAGATTTAATTTACATGAATCACAAGGCCGACAGCTCTTTAAGATACATTGACCAATATATTTACAAAAAATACACACACAAAAAAAAAATTGAAACAATATTCTTGAACTGCTGCCTACAATATACATATCATCTCCCTTGAATGAATTCACTTCCAGAAGACTAGACAATAGAAAAAATTATACTGATTTTCATAGAAGACTTCAGGAGTGATGAGTTAAGCAGACAAAAAATTAATTGAAAAAGATATTGGTGCTGACATCGCGGGAATCAGAAACAGTTAGCAATTTGCCCAGGGACTTAGAGAGAATGACAAAGTGGATGTGAAAGAGGGTCACACCTGTCTAATGCAGGGGATACGTGCCATTTCATGGCCTCTGGAGTCTGGCAGTGAGAGATTGCAACCACTGACTCATGGATCACTGACTCAGGAAACCCACCAGCTCAAAAAGGAGAGAATGATTGATCATCTGGCCTAATTAGTATGAGATGCAAAAAATTATTTAACAAATAGAGGGTGACATACTAATTTTAAGAGAACTAAGTAACTTGTAGCCAACAAACTGGTGTGGGGTTTTTTGGTTGGTTTTTTTTTTTTTTTTTTTTTTTTTTTTTTTTTTTTTTTTGGGGGGGGGGGTTTGTGTTCTAAAATGTATCAATAGTGTTACCTTTTGAGAATCTGTGTGTTTAATTTCTGGAAAAGCTTCCACCTTTTACCCTGTTCAGAATCAACAATGTAGCCTATCTAAATTAGGCGCCCTGCCCATGTTTAGAGTCCCTAAATTGGCAACAGCGCCACACTAAACTCAAAGGTATTAAGCAGGCACAGAACATCTGTGAGTTTTGGGTGATGATGTGTAATTTCACTAAAAATGCTAGTTTGACAACAGTACGGTTATATAAATAACGGATTAGAATTTTTTTTTCATATTTTGGTTTTTTTCCTCAGTACAGGTACATGTTAACCTCTTAAGTGCTATTCTCTGATGAGTGTGTGTGTAAGGGGGAGGAGAAATCACTAAACATTTCATCCTATATTGGGGCTAAAATACATTCCTGACAATCATATACAACTCAAATCTCAAAACAATAACTTGAGTTGCGTATTTTAGCAAGTTCGTTCTATTCTAAGTGTATTTCTTAACCCTAAGTCCATTGTCAGGGTAGAGGACCAAATGATCTTGAAAAGTTATTCAGAGGAGGAAAGAAAAACATCCTAATGATAATTTTATTTGGGCTCTCTAATTGCTATTTGGCAGCCTTTAATTGATTCTGCTTCTGCTTCATGGACAACCGACAGGGACTTTTGAGAGATTTCAGGGTGTCATAAAGCAGCCTATGCCTTATCCAAACAGTACCTATTGTGTGAGGAATTTGCAGATACACAACACCTCTCACTCTTGACATTTATCATCTCTGCCCTTCTTTGAGAGTTGTTGCATTGGCATATTTACATCTTTTTATTGGTACAGTATCCCTTTTCTAGTAGACATAATGAATCAAAGACCTTGCATTTGCAACCACACCTGTGTAGGTCTTTGTTAGCAGAAGAATGAACTCCATAGGCTTGGATTTTCCCTGCTCCCAGAAGGTTTTGTTTGTTTGCAGTGCAGCCCTGTCCAGCTTAGGAATTATGTTGTTGCCATTGCTGGTAAGAGGCTTGGTGCCAGTTATACTGATCACGTCAGCCTTCGGACCTGCCAGGCTTTACCTGGGATTGGCCTGTTCATGGACCTGTTTCAGCTTGTTTAGCTGTAACACCAGCTGTGCAATGGTCAGGCAACTACTGCCTCTCTTGGTGTGATATTTTGTTTAACCTTGTACTGCTGCGTGAAATAACAGTAATTGCTATTACACGTTGGCAACTACTAGGCCACAATAACAAGTAATTTTTCTGCATAAAATAATTAAAAATATATAGCCTAAGAACAAAATGCAGAGTATAGGTATACAGCTATGGGGTGACAGCAGAAGCCTACAATGTACAGGTGAGAGTGATAGGCAGAGGGCTACAAAAAACTGGTAAATGCCCAGCAGTTGTTCAGCAGCAGAATGTTGCCTTGGAAGATGGGCAAAACCAGTTTTAGGGATAAAAAAGTGAAGAAAGGGCAAGTAAACAACATAAGCAACACAGACTTTAGTAAATCTGAGTGCATTGGGGAGTTGCAAACCATTGGGAGGAAAAACAGTAAGGTAGATCACATTAATATATTTAAAATGATGCAAAACATGACAAAGAAGAAACCCTTAGCTTTGTGTCTGTGCTGCAGAAGGACTTGCTCTTGAAAATGCTTTGAGTGTAACAAACTGATGTGAATTCATGCAAATCAGAAAGTAATTCAGATGCAACAAGTGAGTAACCATATTTGAGCTTTGCACATAAAGTAGGATGCTGTTTTGTACAGCAGACACTGAATTAAAAAGCCCCAATTTTATGCTACAGCATTAGTGGTCTTCTTTTATTATTATTATTTTCTTTTTATAGATTCTGACAGCACAAAGTATTCTATCAGAAGTTGGTAGCAGATTTAAAACAGACTGAATAGTAAAAATCACATGAGGAATGGAAAAAATTTGTTGCTTTTCCAAGTTTTATGTCTATCCTAACTTTTGCCTCCTTGAAATACTGGGAATAAATACCAATTGAAGTCGACTATGCAGATTTTCACATTGTCATTCTGGTTTCAATCATGGTTCCATGGTTAAGGGAGAAAAAATCCAGACATTTCACCCACAGATAGTACAAAAAGTAGTTCAATAAAACAAAATTGGTTTGAATAACAATAGAACACTTTATTTTTACATATGTAAATGTTTGGATTTGTAATGTTTAGAGTTTAAAGTACTTTCTTCAGCAAAATTTTCTGTGCAGGTTTTATTAATTTCATAGAATTAACCCTGAACTTTACAAATTTCATGGAGGCAGTTATTTCAAATTCCCCAGATGATTCAAATCCTAACAATTTCATAAAGGCTGTATGCACTTACTCCTCTATGTGCTGTGTACAGCATGCATGTGTTAATTCAAGTTTACACATGGCTCACAGGAGTACTAGAAAAAGCATTTTACAGGGATGTGTTTGGAAATTTCTATTTTCTGTGAACAGAGAATGCTATTCCTTAGAGCAGAGTCCATGGCATATGAATTTTCTGTATGAGAAATAGAAGCACTAAGGCTTCTGGTAGTTTAGATGGTCTCACAGGCCAGTACTTATGGGACCATGGGGTTTGAATTAATGTATTGAGATGAGCAAGATTGTTTACTATCACAAAGTCTTTACCATTATCTGTTCAGTCTTTTTGTATGATTTTAGTGACAGCTTCGAGAATTGCTTGTCTATGCTACAAAATTATTTTTTTAGATTTGTGTTTCAAAGTTGCAATTTGTTCTTTAGCAAGGCAGCTGAACTAGTCCTCTGTCCTTACATAGTTCTAGTACGAATGCTCAGTCTTCACTAAATTTTGCTTATATACTAAAGGATACAGTTTTTAGGCACAGCACTGTTAATTGAGAATTTGGATGAAGATACTTAATGCTAAATTATGTATTAAAACCGCTAAAATTGGAATGATTTCATAAGTGTTTGCCCAATGCTTCTTTAGATACAGACTCTTACTACAATGCACTAGACTCTCTTCTGCACCTAAATGGAGCTAGAGCTTTTTAAGAAGAATAAATAATAAAGGATAAAATTAAAAAGTCTAGAATAAAATTAGTGATTCAGGTCAGCAGAAAAAATCCCAAATGAACACTGTCATGTCCTAATAGACATATATGCTTATTTTGTTTCTGTAAAACCAGATATAGAAGATGGTCAGGGGAATATAGCCAACTGCATCCTGTTTGCTGTGTGTGGTAAGATTGGCAGTCACCAACCCTGGTGCTTCACACCAGCAGGGGATTTTTTTTCCTTTTTTTTTTCATTTTGCCTAGGCTCCTAAATTGTAATCCTTGTCAAAATGAAAGCAAAAAAAATGGGGTTTTTTTCTTTTATTTATTGTTTTGCATGTTTCCTTTTTTTAATGCTCTGGTCTTTTTAATAACTTTATTCTATTAAAAAGAAGAACTGAATGTCCCTTAAGGGAATCAAAGCCATGATTTTGGTATTATCAGCACCATGCTCTGACCAACTGGGCTAATTTCAGGGTCACACTATGAACTATGTTTAAAAATTCAAACCAAATTCTTTGCATTTTAGCAGGTGTATTCATTAATAAATTCTAGTCTTTTAAGATGAAAAATTCCAAAACAATTTTGCACAATGCTATGGCATATTGTTAATATATCATTAAGGTGTTATGTTTTGTAAACTTAAAGAATAAATAATTTTAAGATTAAATATTTGTACAGGGATCAAGATCTCAGCATTTTCACAGGAGAAAATCACAATTTTTCGTACAAAGGAATGAAATCTAGACCAATTTTGAGTAAGTCTTCACACACATTTTTTTCCCAATATGTTTTGGGGGATTGGAGTGGTTGGGATCACAATGTTTCTTGTGAAGTATTTTTAGCATATTGATGTGTTTTGAAGTTCTGTGATAGCATTTATAAGTATTAACTATGGAATAATCTTATATTTATTAAGAGATATTTGTTCCTAACATGTTCATGGCATTTCAGAATGGTGATCTACATATTCAAATGTATTCCTATGATAATATTGATAATATATTCAAATAATTTATATTTTCTTTTTCATATATCTCTTGAAACTTTTGCTAACCACAGTGGTATATGCTTACACAGTTGGTTATGGGAAGTTATGATTTTAAAAGGCATCAGCACAATGGTCCTCTTAGATGAATCTGGATGTAACCTTCTAGAAATAAAAATGCTTTTAAAATTAAATATTCACTGGCCTTGGTGTCTTGGGAACATTTCTCAGGTACTGGATGGGATCTGAGCAAGTGCTTTAATTGCAATTTAGGAGAGTTCCATGGAGCCTGAAGTTAAAAATTCAAGAGGAAACACTTAAAATAAATCTACATGTAGATTATATGCTTAATAGAGTCTTTATGTGATTGTGACTTTGTTTTTTATCTCAATTTTGTGTGACAAAATTGATTGGCCAGTTGCAGTTGACCAGCAGAACTGTGATATTACACTGTTGCTCCCTCTTAGAGCCCTTCTCAACAACAGTGGAGTAAGAGGTTGCTCTGCCTGGGACTCAGCAGCCAGTTTCTACCAATATTAGAAATGAGCACCTGAAATGAGACTGATTTCACTCCATTCCTTTGATGCACACATATTTTTGATCATTACACTGCTAGTCCCTAAACAGAAATATTTGCTCATATATATGGGATAAGGCATTTAGAAAAAAAGGAAACTGATACCTGTTGAATCTGTGAATGGAAAACTCAACCATTTTTAAAGAAAATAGGGAGCACTAATGCTATAGTATGCATGGTCCACATTAAATAGGGTTGGATTTATTGTTTTTTATTCCTGGCTGAGTAGGAAATATCTCTGCCTTTCCTGTGTTCCAGCACAGTGTGCTATGATCTCCTGCAGACTGCAAAGCTTGCTACTTCAATGAAACGTTATTGTAAATTTTATTCTGTAAATTACCCTGAAAAAGTATAAAATTAATACAAGTGACACCTACGAGAGAAAAATCTAAGAAGTTTTAAAGCTTTAGCAGGAAAGGATAAAATATAACTTTGTTTTAAAGAACTGAGAAAAGTTTTTGAGAGGTTTTTTGTATGAGTAAAAATGTGAACTTTTTGGGAGAACCACATAGAATGCACCTGGAGAAAATGGGTAAAGAAGGATATGTAATATTAATAGTTATCCAAGAGCACTTTGTGATGATTTCTTTTTGATAATTCATCGCAAGCACTGTGTCAATAGTGCTGTGTGCTCATCCATGAAGTACTAAAAGCTTTGTAGTTGTGGCAAGGATAAATTCCCATATGTAAAAATGATCAATGAAGGAAGAATTACTTTGCATTACTGAAAGAATGTTAAGATTCTGAACATAACATTTTAAAAGCATCTGTCTCAGCTTCAAATTGCAAGTTCTATCTCTGGTAGTCAAGGGTATTACAAGCACCAACTTGCTTTATAAACTTACTCTTGGATACCTATCCTCTATTTCTTTTTTCAGTCTGTAGTATCTGATAAAAAAACAAATCACTTTTTCTTGAAGAAGTATATTTAGTTCAGGGAATAATGGAATTTCTGGCTTAGCAATCTCTCAGAATTTTGGGTGAGTTTTCAACTTTCCCTAATTTGGAATACTGAGGAACTAGAGATTCAAGCACCTCAAGGCCAAGTCTTACAAGACATTACCTATTAAGTTATAGAACTAAATGATGCAGCTTAGTCTTCAGTGAAAACTATTAAACTATTCTTAGAGCAGCTTTGATCTGCCAGACTGTGGAAGCTCTTACCTAGTGGCAAATCCTGATACTTGAATATGTCACTGACTGTAGGCTGAATGCTTTGCAAGTGTGTGGCATTTAAAAGGAAAATCAAGAAGGTAGACTTCCAGTAAAAGATGTGTTAACGTAGTTAGTATTGCTACAGAAAACACTCTGGTTTTGAGACTCTACATTTTCTGCTGAAACCCTAAATATGACAATCCTGAATTGGTTCATCAGGAAAAATTCATGTAACTATATGAAACCTCAATATGTAAAATATTTGATTTTGGCTGAAAAAGCAATGAAACAACCAAACTCTCTATCATGACTGTATTACTGTAGATTTTTAAAATATTTCTTATTATCAAAGAATCTGGTTTTCACTGCATAGCCTGAGGTCCTGGTGCCCCACTCATCCTTACTGCATAAGGCACCTTAAATTACTCTTTTCCTTCATCCTCTAAATTTTGTGTTGAACAGTGTTAATAGTTCTCTGAAGGAAGCATGTCAGACTTATAAACCTCATTCCCAGAAATGACTGAGATCACTGAAAAGATGTTCCCTTAGCCACAGGTGGGCTAAATTGGCCTAGCAGTTACTTTGTAGAGCCTTTAAAGTGTATGTGGCATCTTTGTGGAGTAATAATTTTGTGCTGAAGTGTCCCCAAAATATTCTAATTTTTCCTATTTACTACAATGATATCTGTAAAATGTGAAATTGCAATCATCAGGGAATTACATCCTCTGTAACGACTGGAAGCAGCAAAATTTTTTCACTTCAGAAACCTTTCAGATCAGCAGAAAATCTAGATTACACAAAAGGTGTTAGAAGGCAACGGTGACCTTTTTGTATCATACAAAAGGCAAATAGAATATTTCAATGAGCACTCAAATAAATTTCTTGCAATGTTTCAGCTACAGTGAGCCAATAATGCAATACAGCAGAAAATGAGCTTATATATGTTGCTGTGAATATATGCTTTTATTATTCCCCTTATGTTATGCCCTTGGGGTTATTTTATGTTCAGGAGTTTTCAATGCAGACATTACTTAAAATTAATCTCTTAAATTATAATGTCACTTACCCTCTGTCCAATAAATCTGACTTAATCATGGGATAAAGCCTGCATCTCTTGCCTGGGATTACTAATAATAGCTCTTCCTTAAAGTAATGCTGGAGTGGTTAAAGAATCTATTTTGATTATTATGCACATGTGCTGTAAGAATAAAAGCTGCTGTTTTTCAAGCATTTGTGTTCCATAACAGATAATGAGATGGCTTCTTGAAGCTAGGGATTACAAGGCATAGAAGTGCCAGCAGTCATTAACTGGAAGAGAGTTCATTATCTCCAACTGAAGAAAATCAAAATGGTTAATATACATCTTATACATCATTAAATTGGCCTTTGGGGGTGTGTGGTGGATGGAGTGACACACTTCATTCTTAAGAGATAGCAATATGTTCATTGATAGAAACCAGCAATTTAACAAATTTTGATAGTAAATAGTACAGTGCTTGAGCAACATTTGATAACAAGGCACTCTTGACTATTTACTGCACAGAGAACTGGGTCAGACAAAACTGTCAAAGAAACCCTCCCACAGAGTTCTGAGTTTCAGAAAGGACATCCTTATGTTCTTAACTCTTCCTAAGAGTGGAGTTTAGGTGCAGCTGGATCCAGATTTAGTCCCAAACTTGGTCAGTGCTTTATGTGTAATGTATTATATACGCACAATAAATCATACTTGTCAGCAAAGATTTCAATATGAATTAAATGCCAAGGATCTGCTGTGTTAAGGAATATTTCATTCTAAAGAAGTAACCTTGAGAAGCTTCTCTACCCAAGGGGAGATCCTGGCACATAGCCCACTGCCATGCAGGAGACCTCAGCAGGCCCTGGGCTGTCCAGTATTTATAAGATAAAACAATTGACTTAAAGTCATATTTGCATACTGACTATAGATGTTAATTTCTTCCAAACTTAGCTTGAGTCAAATCATTGACCAGGGCTGCTGTTAGGTACTTGTGTTGCTGACATTAGCTCTTGGCTCTTGAGTTGTTATCTGTCTCCTCCAAATGCACAATGAGAGCTACAGCCAAAAGGATCAGACACATCCATGGTAGCCACTGGAACTGGTGGTTAACATTTAGGTAGACTTATCAGCAATAAAGCTCAGGTTGGGATCGTGGCATGTGGAGTGGAGAGCAAAGCATCACAGGATGTATGGCACCAGTGGATATTTCTGAAGTGCTTTTGTTATAAGAGAAACTTGTCCTAGCATGAGTATTACAGATCTTTATCTTTCTTTGCCTCTTATGACTTCCATTTTCTATGGATTTTAAGATTTATTAGAGAGGAGACAACAAAAGCAAGTTTGGTGAAGAGGAGCTCCTAACAAAATTAAGTCATAATCTTTAAAAGTTGTTCACTAACACGAACATAAAGAATTATATAAATGTTTTAATGTGTCAGCATTTTAATCTTGTGCTGCTTTAGTAGCTGGAAGTCATCCTGGTTTGCCTGGTTTAAGGAAAAGTTGAAGACAATTTCACTTTTATAGTCTTGCTCACTAACGTTTCTTCCACAAACACAGTGAGTAGGAATGCTGAAAGAGGACTCAGAACTGAAAATAAAGAGGATAATATTTCCTTTAATAGCTCATATTCTTGAGAAAAGTATTTATTACTTCACTGTGAAATATGTTAGTGTGTGAAGAGAAATAATATGCTGGTGTTCTCAACTAAGCTGGCCTTGTTAGGATTTTTATGAGCAAGTTCTGCTAGTGTTCAGTCCGTAAGATTAACTTAAAATATATCATAATGCTAAAGGAAATTCAATTTACTAAATAGTGCATAATTTGCATTTTTGATGCTTACTAATAAATGGATGTATTATGCCAATTTTCTCTCTAACATTGAGGTTTACTGAGCTATTGTAACATCTGGTTTCTGGTAAACAAAGGAAATTTTCATTTGCTCTGTTTATCTCATTATGCCAGAAAGTTCCCACATAAAATTGTTATGGGTTGTTTTTTAGGATTTTTTATTGCATTCCTTTGTTGATATCCATAGATAACTTTTTCCTATAGTCCTGCAATACACCCTTAAATGTCGTATCCTTGCCAAACATATGTCCCTGTCACTATCTGTGTGCTCTTTAACTGAAGCATAATTTCATGCAAACTGATGTTGTGTTCTGTGTTGCCACTGGAACTTCAGTCCAGATAGAACCACAGAATTATGGAGGTTGGAAAAGACCCTGAAGATTGCCAAGTCCAACCATTAACCCAATACTGTCAAGTGCACCACTAAATCATGTCCTCCCTGAAATCTACATTTACCCATCTCATAAATACCTTCAGGAATGGTGACTCCTCCAGTTCCCTGGGCAATGTTTGTCTAATGTTTGGCAGCCCTTCCAGTAAAGTAGTTTTTTTCCCAATATCCAGTCCAAACCTTCCCTGGTAAAACGGGAGGCCTTTGCCTCTTGTCCTATCTCTTTTCATTTGGGAGACAAGACTGACCCTTACCGTGGTGGTCAATACTTTTCCTGCCTCAGAAAGGGATATGGTTGGGCACGTTTTCTTTGAGAGAGTGCTGCTCACTTATGTTCAGCTTAGAGTCCACCAGGATCCCAAGTTCTGTTCTGCGCTTCAGCTTTCCAGACAACCAGCCTGTAGCTTATTCTGGCACAAGGGGTTACACCTTACCAGGTACAGGTCTTAGCTCTTTCCCTAGCTGAACTTCATGAGGTTCCTGTCGCCCATTTTCTCCAGGTTCAAGATACCTCCTGGATAGCAGCACAACACTCATCCCAGACATCTGAAAACTTGCTGAGTGTTTGCTCTGTCCCATCAGGATCATAAATAAAGGTGTTCAACAGAATTGGACCCCATATTCTGGGGTACATCTCTAGTTTCTTGTGATTTATAAAACTGTGGTTCTGTCTGTTGTATGACAGCACTGTTATTCCGGAGTTTTACCCTTTTTAAGTCATAAGTCTTAGGAGCAAGTTGCTTAATATGAAATAGGTCCTCCTCTGCTTGGTGTCTGAAATTTTGGAAAAAATATGGCATGTGAAAAAAGGATGGGCTTTCAAGATTATTTTTTATAGCAGTTGTTACTAACAGCTAATTGATCATTATGCATGCTTTTCAGTTGATTTTTTGACATCCCTTTAGAGAAATTATCAGAGATGACTATTGTCTGCATTTAGTATACTCCACCTGAAATGCAGGTCTTTAATATTCAAAACTGATGTAGGGATGTCTATTTCTGTGAATGATGAAATATGATAAATGTAAAACAATTCTGTGTGTAGGTAGAATATGTATACTTCACATATAACTAGAGAAAAAAATAGTATCACTTAGAAGACTTTGATATGCTACCACTTAAATACTTTGCACACCTTACAGAGAAAAACTCTGCTGTCTGAGAGGTATTCTGATAAAAAATCATGTTTCTACTGAAATGAATACACTTTGAAAAACATGTCAAGTTTTATTATATGTGGTTATCAACCCATGTACTTTAAATCTAAAACACAAATTCAAAATGGAATGTTGATTTGAATTTTGATATGAGAATATAAACCTTCAAAAGATGAGGAGGATTTTATTTAATCATAGTGAGTGTTCAAAATATGAGAAATCATAATTTTAAACTGTTAAAATAGGGATGAGCCCATAGAAATTCTTAAACTGTAAGATTTTGCTCTTATCTACCACTACTAAACAAGTTTCTTTTTTTACTGTTGGAACTCTGTATGCATGAAAACATGTCTTATGATTAGGTTTATTGCCTTAGAGAAAAAAAAATAGTATTGGGTTCAGCAGCTGTAATCAAATGCTTTCTTCAAATACTTTCAAATTTCTCACATGTGTATGCATGTGTGTATGGGTGTGTGTGTGTGTATGTGAGAGAGATAATGTTGCTTAGTATTTGGACCTAGAGAAAATTATTTGAGATTTTGTGAATTGCAACATTTCTTTCCTTTTAACTTCAACTCCCTTGAAATGTGCTTGAAAATGCTGCCACAAGACTTTCAAGTGAAAAAAATCTGAATTTTTTTCCAAAAAGTAGAAGTATTCTTATCCAGGTGTGGGTTACCAATTATGCAAATGACAAGGTACTAGATATTAAGTTAAGCAAGTAGCTTTTTCTCCAGAGCTTTGTAATAAGCACCTATTGCTCTTAAAATAAGTCTGAAACCAATATTTCACAAAATATTGTGCCTTGTTTTAATCTCTGAATACAATAAATAATGACATTCATAACGCAGAAGTACCTGATACTCTGAAGAAAGATTTAATCAAATTATATATACCCTTGAGTAATATCACAGCAATCCCTTCAATAAAGATAACCTCTGTTTTTGTATCAGAGTATAAGCTTCCATGGGGCTGTGTAATTCATTCACTAAACTGCATTTTGTATTGAGAGCAACCTGAGGGATCAAATGGATTATTCAGTTGTCTGAGGTTTTCTTTTTATTCTAGATAAATGCTAAGCCAATCTGCTTCCAAAATGTGAAGTAACTCCACACCGAGGGTAATTAGAAACTCTCTAGAAACTTGGAGAGGTGCCTTTTGCTGTTGGGCTGCTTGAGCCTATATTAATGATCCTGGGCTGGTGGAACTGTATAAGGTGTATAAGATTATACAGAAATAATATATAATTTTTTTTATGTAAACAGCCCATTTGCCTGCTTTTATTTCTGCCTTAGCTGATTTTGCATTGCAATTTCTTTAATAAGTCTAAGTGATAAATCTTCCTTTTGCCTGTAGGAAGGCAATAGGTAGCCTTAGCCATAGAAATTCCGGTTAAAAGGTTTAGAAACTTCTGTTTCTGTTTTTCTGGCTCTTACAACAGTAGATTCTCCTAACTATTCACAAAAACAAACAAACAAACCCACCCCAGTAGTTATGAGTACATTTTCTTCCCATGGGAAGAAAGGGCACTTAGTTTATATGCCTAACGCCTTGCCAATGCAAGGAAAGGTGAACCAAAGTGCAGTTTTAACACACATCTGTTCTCTCGGTGTTTTCATATTGAGTACATCATTTTCACACTTTGCATTTTGTTTTCTATTTATCCCTTTAAAGGATGGGAGATTAGTTAATTCAGGAAGCTTAAGTTCAGCCACACACTGTTCACATTCTTAAATGTTGTTATTGTTGGTGTTAAGTACTTGACTTCTCTGTAAAAGCAGTAATGTGTTCTGCTTAAATTCTATTACAACTCCTAGAGCAAGCCCTTTTCTGTAAGTTCAGAAGCTCTTTTTTTCTTTTTGTAAATGGAGGTTTCTTCAGGGTATGCATTTTATAGACATGAAAGGAGACCCGTAGAGCACTGACTGTCAGCTTTATGAATATTTTTTCAGAACACTGGTTTCATTAAACTATTACCAAAGTAGGGAAGAGTTTTTTTTTGGTTTCCCCCTGTAGCTCTGAAATTAATTTTATAAATCCTAGATGAAATACATAGAATGCTCCTAATCTTCATTGTGAAGTTCTTCACAGGTACAGTAACAGCTTACCCTCTGGAGCATTTGCACAAGGCATGAAAGCCCAAAATCATGCCCTTGGTTTGCTTCATCTGCATCAAAGTTTAGCTTAGTCTTTTCACATTCCTAGCGGTTAGACAAACCTTCTGTGCATTGGTTCTTCTATACTGTATTGTGCGGGGAGGCCTTGAAAGATACTTTTTGAAGCTTATACTATTGCATTTGTAGGTGTCTGGCTACATCATAGTCCCTCCTCCCTGTTTATGTTTGTTACACTCATTGGATGGTGAATGAATTTTATATATTTTTCCACTGTCCTTGGAGAAACTTATTGGATGTGTCTCAATCTGTTTGTATCTAATTTAGATATGTGGCCTTTTAAACAACTAATATTTTCTTGTCAGCATGGTGAAAAACTTCCATGCTATATGACATAAACTGATAGATCTTCTGCCCTACATGTTCTCCTCTAGTATGAATAATCTGTTTTCTGAGCATTTGAATGTGTTAGACATCATACAGAACATTTGGAAAAAAAGAACAAAGTGAAGTGTCATTACATTTTTTCCAAATGGCTCACTGTGCTTTCTGTCTTCTTGGAACAGTACGCTAACAAACTGATTTATGATTGTAGTTTATTGAAAATCCTAATTTCAATGAGTCATTTCAAAAGTCCTTGCAAAAGTCAGGAAGCCCGAGACATCAATCATTATAACTTTGTAAATCATTAAATTTCATTTTATTCAGGGAAATCAGAGATTTTCTGTACTGCAGATCTTTGCCCCACATTATGTTTAATAATATTCCTCTGCATATTTTCCTTCTCCTACAGATTTTATCATTTCAACAACTGCAAATCCTTAAGAGAAAAGGTTTTATTTATTGGAGACCAAAGAATTTAAATAATTTGCTTATAATTACAAAGTGTAAAAGAGATTTATTTTGAGTCTTCTTCTTGACTAACTGTCATTTTCCAATCACTGTCAGTACTTTCAGTAGAAATCAAAGGGCTTGGACTTTATAGCACATGAGAACATGGATTTTTAACATTAGTATTAATCGTGTGTCTAAAAGTTAAAGACAGAACAGATGACGCAAAAAAATAAACAAGGCAAGCAATTCTGGGATGTACAAAGTCCTGACATGACTTAAAAGGATGTCAGAGCAAACCAGATTTTTGTTCTGTCAATGGTGTTAAAGTTAATCCTAACTGTTCATTTCAAGCTGTCTGCTCACCCTATGACAGCTATTTTAACAGAAGATCTGGGAGTCTGAAATTATTCATGTGTTAGTGACTGTGGAACTTAATACCAAGATGTGAATAAAAAATACTTAATAGTTGGATCACAGTTCTTTTTCACTTTTACTTTGCCCATGTAGTAATACATGATCTATTAATAAACATGAATATATTCCAGTGTAATGATAATAACAAAGATATATGTGCTGATTAAATCAGTTTGTCTTCCTTAAGTAATACTGATATACGCTTTGTTTCCTACTGTAAATTTTAATTAAGGTGGAAGGAAGGCTGGATGAAGAAGATAAAATATTGGAGTTGAGAGCCAGAATTGAAGGAGAACTGGAATACGGTGATAAACAAAATGATGCGCACATGAGGCAGGAATATTTTAATAGATATTATGAAGTACACAGCACACAGATTGAGGTGATACAGTCAAATGATTTAGCATACCTGGCACATATATCTGGAAGAAAATGGCTCTAACAGGGAAGAGGTATGAAAAAAGAAGTAAAAATTGAGACATTTAGAAACATGGAGTCTGTCTTTGCTCTCTTGACTGAAGAGAGAGTCGTTTGAGTTTTACTCCTCAGAGACCTGATTTAGCTGTTTTATAGGCATGAAGTTATGAGTAGTTGCACCAACCAAGGATGTAAAAAAAGTACATTGGACTTCCTGAATTGACTAATTTTAAGTATAATTCTTGAAACTCTTGAAAGTGAACTCAGATTTCATTGTTTAGGTTTTTAAAAATTAATAAAATAAGGAATATCAAATTATACGATGTTGCAGAAGTGCTGGCTACAACAGGATGAAAATATTACTTTTCAAAGACCAAAATAAATAAAAGTGAATAGAAAGCTGATACAGATAGGATTTTTTTCTAGATGTCTCCCTGAAATAAGTACAAATTACCTGAAAGAAATAATTAAAACACTTAATTGAATACAAGAGGAAAATAAAAGGATATCTTGCCAAAAGTTTCTAAGGTCAGGAACCTTAGTTTCTAAGGTCAGGAATGTGGCTGCACGTGTCCAATTTCACTTGCTAGTCAAGATGCAAATAAATGAACATAGTTAAGTGCAACTTCTGTGGGTTTGACTAACTTGTGTGATGGTGCACTGCAACTGTAAGTGGAAATTACAATTTATTGATGAATGTTGTGTTTTCAGATTTTTTGTCTCTATTCTTTAGTGTTTCAATATCACATTCTAATGCTAATTAGATAAGGAAAAATGCATGGTACCCGAACGTACATTATTATGCACCAATGCTGGAAGAGGTCAATTGAAAGTAATTAATAAATACATAAATACCTTGTTTACAAAGAACCTAAATGTATGCTTAGCAGATTTCTGTAGAAACTATCTGGAAAGGCAGTTACTACACTAAGAATCAGAAACAATTTTTTTAGAAACTAGCAATCTGTTGCAGTTTTTTTGACTCATGTGGTCATGTCCCTTTGTATATCAGCTGGAGTACAACCAGTTTTACAAGTTTCAGTCTGTTGTTAAATGCTTTATGACCATTGAAACACCTTTGTGATGTGCCGAATGCATCCAACTGTAACACAAGTGTCATAATAAAGGGACTTGAACTCTTGACTCTTTCCCAGAAGACCAAACTGCCAGTGAAAAAAGTAAGCAGGGTTGTCTTTTTGTGTGTGTGGTGTGTGGATCTGTTTTGTTGGGTTTTTTTCTTGCACATTTATTGACTGGGTATGGTGTTGACCCTGGGAATACAATCAAAAATCGTTTAATCTTTCTAAAAATCTATTCTACAATGCATTTCAGCTCAGTTACACTTTCCTGAATGATAAATTAAAAACACTGTGGAGTTCTAAACAAGCTGAAAGCTCCCCCTGCTGTTTCAGAGCATTAGGAGATGACTCATCCCTTTGCATTTTTTATTTAAAAGAAAAGACGAGATCAAATGCTTAAAACGAGCTAATGGTCAAAAAATGTTTACTTCAGTGATGACATTTTCAGCTGATAAAAGGCAGAAGATAATATGTATGCATTAGTATTAAATTGCTAAGAAGAATCATTACAGATAGAAAGAAGCTCTTTTAGTTAAACTAAATGAGGAAAAATGTTAACTCCAAAATCCTTTTTTTTAATTGCACCACTACTTAATATAGGAAGAAATATTCAAGGTATTTGAAAAAATTATTGTTAAGGTTATGCATATGTTTTGGTTAAGGTCAATTAACAATCTCTGAAGATTACACTTTTGGGAATATTGGGTAGTTCATTGTAGCAATATTGTATTTTATAAATGGTGCTTGAATACAATCACAGTTATACCTGTCTTCACTAGTGCGTTGAAGAAAAACATCTACATATCTGGGATAGATGCCTTTCTACCATTCTGCATATGAACAGTGTGCTCCTATTAACCATAAAATCCAAAAATCAGTTGGTGGAGGGATAGGTAAAACTGAGGGATAGGTAAAACTCATGTTTTTGAGCATATTTTGATTTAAGGAGAGTACCAACAATATTTTGCAATACAATATGCAAAAAGTATGCTGTGCTTGGATAAGGTTGCAAATTACACTTGTGCAGTACAACATAAACCAGAGAGATTGCATTGATGAGAATGAGAGGAAACCACCTGAATTGCATGCAAACAGAAGAAACAAAGTGGATCTTTAATTCTTTTTCTAGTGGCTGTATTGTACTTCTGATGTCTTTCACAGGGGGAATAGCATCACAATTCTCACTTTTCCTGTTTTTTATTCTCCTTGAAATGCTGATCACACATCACTGTCTTGATATGTGTCAGCCAAACATGTAACAGGATATTCAGGTCTATTTTGTTCTCAGGTTGTGTCATCTACAGCAATCTGGGCTTGTCTTTCCGGTTGACCATGCCTGGTTGCCAGACATCCACACAGCCATGCTCTCATTCCCCATCCTCACTAGGAGAGAGGGAGTAAACAGGGTGGAAAATCTTCTGGGTCAAGACAAAGACAGGCAGATCCATTAGTGTCACAAACAGTGACAGCAAAACTGACTCCACTTGTGCAAGATCAATTTCATTTATTGCCCATTGAAAATAAGAATAAGATTGTGAGAAACAGAGACAAACCTCCCCACACAAATACTTTCCCTTTATCTGTCAATTTTACTTTCAAAGATCACCTTCACCTTGAACCTTCATTCCCAATTTCTCCACTTCCTTTCCTCCAAGGTGTTCCTGGGAATGGGGGTCTGTGGTCACAGCTTTCTGTTGCTCCTTTCTCCTCCCACTTTACCCAGCTCCAGTGGGATACCTTTCCAGAGGCTGCAATAGTTCAGGATAAACTTGCTCCAGTGCAGGTTTTCCCCAGTCTGCAGTCTTTCAGGAAATGTTCCCCATCTCTGGTGTTGAGCCTTCCCACGAACCGCAGGGCCGGCCCAGGCGGGCCGGGCTCTCTCGCAGGCCGCAGGGCCATCCCTGCCGGGTCTCTCCTGCCCCCGGCCCTGCTCCCGCTGTCCCCTCGGGGCTCGCAGGGCTGTTTCTCGCTCGCTTCCCCTGGCTCAGCCCCGGCTGCCGGGCGGCGTTTTGCCCTCCCTTGCCCAGGCTTTCCCCGGGGCTCAGGGGCTCAGCCGTGCCCTGCACTGGGGCCGGCCTGGGCAGAAGATGAGTTTCAGTGTGCACACCATGCCTCTGGTCAGTCACCCCAGTGATGTCCCCTTCCAACCTCCTGTGTATCCCCAGCTACTCACTTCGAGCAGGTGAGGAAGTGCAAGCACAGCTCAGCAATAGCTGGATATGTTACCTGCAGCCTATTGACAACAAATGCAGAGTGCAGAGATTGCTGCGAAGAAAGTCAGCCCCAGAATTCCATCCCTTCAGCCCAGTCATAGAATCATAGAATGATTTATGTTGGAAGGCGCCTTAAGGACCGTCCAGTTCCACCCCATCCTGCAATCAGCAGCCACATCTTCAATTACATCAGGTTGCTCAGAACTCCGTCCAACCCAGCCTTGTACATATCCAGGGATTGGGCATTGACCATCCCTCTGGAAAATCTGTTCCAGCATTTCAACATCCTCATCATAAAAAAATTTTCATTCTTATACCTTATCTACATCTATCTTCCCTCAGTTTCAAGCCATTACCTTCTGTCCTATTGCAACAAACCCTGCTCAGAAGTTTGTCCCCATCTTTTTTGTAGGGCTCCTTCAAGAACTGAAAGGCCACATTGAGGTCTCCCTGGAGCCTTTTCTTTCTCCAGGCTAAACAACCCCATCTCTCCCAGCCTGTGCTCAAATAAGAGGCGCTCCAGCCCTCTGATCATTTTTGTGGCCCTCATCTGAACCCTCTCCAGAAGGTTCATGTCTCCTTGTGTTAAGGGCCTCGTAACTGGGCACACTGCTCTACGTGGGATCTCACCAGAGTGGAGTGGAGGGGAGAATCACTTCCTTCCACCCTCTGGCCACTCTTCTGAGATGTGTATGGTTGGCTTTCTGGGAGCAAGAACACCTCAGGCTCATGTTCTGCCTTTCATTCACCAGCACCCCTAAGCCCTTCTCATCCAGTCCATTTTGTATTCAACCGTTTAAGTTCCAAGTATTCTGTTGCTTATAATTCCCTCTTGACCTAGGATTATAGAACATTACCTATTGTGACACTATCAGATTTCTCAAGGAAAGTGTGAAAAATTTAGAGTTTCTAATATCAGTTCTGGTTATACACATTTCCTATCTTTGGAATTTTTTTTTCCTTCAACGGTCCTGATCTGCTGTTTCTTCAAGTTTCTATTTAAATCACAGAAGAAATCTAGTTTAATTCTGTCAGGATTATTTTTAATAGCTCTTTGATTTTCAATTCCTTCTTTTTAACTTTCTCCTCTTACAAGGTTAAGGGGTTGTGAAGTTCTTACCTCCCTTTGTTTGAATTCTGAGTGTTCCCCTTGTCAGAGATACTGCACAGAATCTTTCATAACATTGAATAAAAATAAAGTGTCTTTAAAAATCTTATTGCTTTTACTCAAAATATTCTCTATTGTTTTAAGAAAGAATCTCAAATCTCTTCATAATCTTGCATACAAGAAAATTTCATTTGGCTTAATTGACTTAACTAATAAAACTGCTTCATATTTAAGCTTGTCTAATATTTGATGCAGGATTCACTGATGAATAATGTAGTCTAGCCCTCTCTGAGGTACGGTTCTTTCTCAAGAATATTGTGGTACTGTGGTTTTCTAATGTTTCTCTCATCTGAAGGGGTCAGTTAAAATATAAACTGATATAGAATTCCAAATTACTCTTTTTCCTCTGTTGTTTGAGATCTCTACTTGAGTTTCTTAACTGCAGTCTGTGAGTTTTCGTACACCAAGTCTATTATGAGGGGTTTTATTTCTGCTGTTATGTATAACAGTAGTAGATGAAAGGTCTGTTTTACATAAGAGTTTATAAAAATATGAATGGCTTATGTTGGCAAGTGTTCATTATCCCAAATAGAGGCTGTACAATAAATCCCCTTTATTTATGTTTTAACATTACCCTGATCATCACTGCATCTGACTACTTCATGCTTATTACATTATTTTATTCACCAAAACATACAAAGAGTGAAGCTATTACCATAAAATTAGAATCAGAAGATTCTTCAGTTTGGAAAATATCTTTAAGATCGCCCTTAAGTCCAACCATTGACTCAGCGCTGTCAGTCCAAAACTAAACTACGTCTTAAAGTGCTACATCCACATGTATTTTAAGTACCTGCAGGAATGGTGACTCAACCACTTCCCTTGACAACACTTTCAATGAAGGTGTGAAACTATTATAGACAGGAATGAAGTCAAGTATCAGGGAGAAGTTTAGAGGGAATAATTGAAAATATAGTCAGATGTAGACTGAGTAGAGCTAAGCAGCTCATTATTGTTTCAAAAGGTCAGGGTTGGATTTTCCTGTTTCCATATGAAGACTGACTTGTACGCTGCCCTTGCTCCCTTCTAAGAGCACCTTCTATTTTCTTCAAAGAAAAATCATACAAAAATGCTTAAAAAAGAAATATAAGCTAAAACTCAAGGTTCTGCGTTTAGATAGTTAGGAAGTGTTCTTAAAAGCTGACAGTGTGGGGGGTGCTAACTGGTTAAGAGAGAGCCCTCAGACTGTGGCTCGTGTGATTTAATAGGAAAACTGACTGAACCAAAGCTGAGATCTATCAGCCAGCTCAGGATAACGAAAACTAAGACCATGTTAGTATAGCTAAAAATCAAACTATTCAGATAGCAGACTGTTAGTAAATTTTGCCTGCAAGTGATTGATGTCATAAGTCTTGTAAATTCTCACTAAAAAATATAACATTTTATTTCCAGTAGGATTCCTGCAAGAACCTAGCAGAATATGTTATTCTTTTCTGTACAAACTAGAAGATGGATGGAAGGAAAAATTATTTCTAGATCTTATTTATTTTTCACAACATTTGAGGTTAAATTCATTTTGGCAGCTTTACCATTTACTTGGTATGGTCATCGGTTTCTGCCTCTTTTATTCTTGCAGCTTTTGCATTTATATATGAATATATATATTTATACATATTTATATATGTATTTTTATATGAACAGAGATGAAAAAAGGACAAATCAGAGTTAATCTTTTGATGGATTTGCAAGGAAAGAAGAATGAAACATTCTACCTTTCATCATAAAAAAATAAAGCTCCAGAAACATTGTGACATGACAAATACTTATTTAAAGCTATTAAAATATACCAGTTAAAGCTCCTGCTTCTGGCATGTTGATCAAAAGAGTGAAAGAGAAAAAATTGATCCATCATATCACCATTAGTTCTTTTACAGAAATAATCAGTGCAAGGTAAACACAGCAAATACTGCCTGATTGTTGCAGGGCTCTGCAAGTGTTCCTCAGGGGTGAAGAGATAGACGAGAATCTTGGCTTCATGATCAGAAGGCTGGATTTATTAATTTATGATATATAATACATTATGACTATACTAAAAGGAATAGAGAGAAAAGTTCACAAGCTGCTATGCCCAGAATAGAATAGGAATCCAAAAACAAGGGAGCTCTCTGTGAATCTGTCCCAGAGACCTTGGTCCTGTGATTGGCCCTTAATTGTAAACATGGAACATGGGCCAGTCACAGGGGCACCTGTTGCATTTCACAGCAGCAGATAACAATTGTTTACATTCTTCTACTGGGGTCTCAGCTTCCCAGAAGAGGGAAAATCCTAAAGAAAGGATTTTTATGAAAATATGTCAGTGACACCTGATGGACTTCTAATAAAAAAAAAATCATGTCCATAAAGTTCCCAAAATCTATGAAGGATTGACAAGAAAATGATGCAAATATCTAAGATTTCAGCGGATGAAAACCAGCATTAAACCTAACTGACTATAAGTAGATATTTCCAGTTTCAGTGTTTTGGTATGAGTACTTACATAATTATTTATTGTTTGCCAAGGACTACTGAGTGTAATTTCAGACACAATAAATCAAATATTTTTCTTTTTTTCCCCCAAATATCTTATTCAGGATTTGTATAGTACATTATGATTTATGCATTAAGGCATTAAGTTTTGGAGGAAGGCCTGGCTCTTTTTGTAGTTGTGAATAAAAATGTGCAACTACATTGTTAGAGATGCAGCTTGGTCTGAAGGGAGATAAAATATTACATTATTTGAGAATCTGCCACTGAACTGCTTTGAATGATTTTTTTTTGCTATGAGTGTGGACAATGTCACTATGTCATTGTCATAATTGATATTACATCAGAAAAATACTTGTTTCTTTTCTGTTTCAGAGTATTAAACTGCTATGCACCATTTCAACACATAGTGAGAATCAGTTCCTATTGCTAATGTATTATGTTGAAATTTGGGAGGCCTAGGTCTTATTGCTGACTGATCACGCTTTTATAAAATATAATTCATTTTTTTGTTTGTTTTCTGAGGTGTAGTAAACTTTATAAATAATAAAATATGACTATAATTCTGTTTCCACGGATTATAACCAAATTTATTTGTCAGTCATTGCTTTTCTTATTCCATCTATGCATGCTTAAAATGTGCCTGAACAAACTTTTATACTAATTCTTGAAAGTATACTGATCCTAAAAATTCTCCATACTGTAATATGGCCTTAGAAATAAAAAACGTAACTCTTTTTAGGGCTCCTGAACTCCCAGCATTAGCAAACTTTGCAATGGCTCCAGTGACTCTCATATTGCAGCATGTTTTCACCAACCTTATCTGTGTATACTGGAGGATGGAGAAAAACAAGACAAGCACCTCTATCTAAACAGATGTATTTTCAGTTTATATGTTTGGACAGGTGGTTGTGGCTATGACAGAGTGATTATTAAGTCAGTGCTTTTGTTCATAAAAGCAATATTTTCTCAGAAGAAGAGTATGTTTAATGACTGTATTTTCAAATTTCTTATTACTAAAGAAGGATTACTGATCTGATACTGCTAGAGGAATTTTGGCTGTCATCCACTGACATGAAACTGAGATATTTTCCAAGGCCTTAGGTGAGGTCCCCACCAACTCAGTGCATGTAAAAATGTTTCTTTATAGTGGCATTTGAAAGGTATCTTTCTCCTCTTCTGATGCCTGTGATATCAACTCATAATCTAGCTCACATTTATCATCTAAGGCCTGTATCTTCTACCCAATTAATTGCCCTTTAGACATGTTGAAATAGTGTGAGGAGGAGTATCTATGCTTCTTGAAGTTTTCAATGCCCATTACTTAGATGTTGACCTTTGCTGGATAAGTGGTGCTAACAAAGCTCTGCTATTGCTTCCCCTCCTCAACTGGACAGGCAAAGAACCATACTAAAAAAAAACTGCTTTGCTGGAAGACCTCTTTGATTATGTGAAAAATCTATACAAAACAAAAGTTTTCAGGAGATTAGAGTTGGTCAATTTTTCTTGCCAAGATTTAAACCAAAATATTATTTTGAGTAAAATAAAGTTTTTTAGAAATTTTAATCCTTTTTGAAAACATGGTTTTTTTTCTTTTTCCTTCTACTTTCTACTTCTATTTTTGAGTACTTCAAACTTTTTTATTCCACTGGAAAATTTTGGCATTGATCAAATTGCTGTTTACACGGTCAGCATTTGGGCAACTTTCTCTTAATATTGAAGCATTTTCAAATGAGATTTCCATCTGTTAGAACTCATTGGAAAAATACATAAGTGGGTAGATATAGAGTTTAAAATGTATGGTGTGGAGCTTGATCCTTCTCCATGCAAGTTTGAGTCTATGCCATCCTAGGACTGGCAGCAGACTGTGATGGTTATTTAGCTGAATGTTTTCATTAGATCTGACAGTCTCTTCAGATGTAACATGGTGTGTTCAGTTAAGTGCATATTTTGATAGGGATGAATGGTACTGCTAACCTGAATAGCTCTGCTGATTTTTCATGGTTTTGTTTTAGAGAGAGGTAATGAATAACAGTCTCCTAACCGAGGAAAGCAATTGCTTTTGGACATTTATAAAAAATCACTTGGAGAGATGAGAGTTAGATTCCAGGGATGAGAGTACCAAAAAATGACTTCACTTATAGCTTATCAACATCTCACTATTGACTTGCTGCTTTTTCAAAAAAGCAGTGAAGTAAATCAGTCATTCAAAACTCCTCATAGTTTCTAGATATTTGTGTGAGGATGGAAAATTGTTTGAAGTATGTGCATATGCATTGGAGGACTGGACTGTTCTCAAGTGGATTCAGTAAATTTTAAAGGTTTGGTAGGAAGTGAGCAGAAAAAAAAAGGGTTATTGAGGCCCTAGAATTAAATACAGAAGGTTATATTTTAGCAGAAGTCAAAGATAGCTATGTTAATCACCAAAAATATTTAGAACATGAAACCTCTCTTTCCATCTTTCTTTCACCTTCCCAGCAAGTGACAATTGTTCATGATCTCCAGGTTATCCAAGCAGTTAGGCTTGTTTTATGCCAAACAAAAGCATTCTTAGCTCTTAGCAAGCACTTGTGAGGAGTTATGTAAAAAAAATCTGTGGTAGCTGTGAAAAAATCCCTCATTGCAACTGCAGCTGTGAAGCTGATAATGTACTTCTATAATACAGTACTTAATCTGTTTTACACATGGAGCTTTCAGGACAGTATTTATAAGACTTTGAATTACACCTGAAGCTTCATCAGCTCTTCATGTCCTAAAGACAAATGCTATGCTGGTGGGCTCTTTTCTAAATGTTCTATTCTTGCACCACTCACTGTAGATGCAAAGCTGGGATATGTACCTTCATTTATATTTAAATAACCTGTTATTGATTTCTTGTTCTTGCCTTCCTTCTGGCTTCACAAGACAAGCAAAAAGTGAGATGACTTTGCTCTTTCAATGATCACATAGCTCCTCTGATGCAACATTTCCATTATGCTGAACTGGTGTCTGCGTTCTCACTTCTCGTGTTCTAGCAGGGACATCACACTGTGTAATGCAATGAAAACACCACATTTACACAATTTTAGTATTAAGATCTGTGGTTTTTAAAATGCAACAGAGAGATTTTTTATTAGTCTAAATTTTGGATTTGTTTTTTTTGTTCTAGGAATTAATGAATATTGCCTAATGAAGGCAAGAACTGTTTCTTGCATGACATGACTATGATTCTGCATGATATAAACAAGCTTATTTCTGCAACACAGTTTGTTAAAGGGAAATGTGTAACTAAAAATTCTGAAAACTAGGGCACAGTAATGAAAAATCTTCACAGTTGCAAAATACTAGATTTGAATAAGCACACAAAAATTCGAATATGTACAGTTTTATTCATTGTCATGTTTTCTTAAAATTTATCCTTTCGATTGTAAGGCTACACGTTTACATCTGATGTAATGTCTAGTGAACTGATTTTTGGTCAATCTTCAATCCTAATGCACAGTGTTGTAAAACCCTGAAGACAGTGATAAATGGAAATAATTTGGCATTGATAGCATTATCATAATTCAGAAATTGTTCAACAGAGAGATATTAATGTTCTGTATGTATAGGGGAAACAGTTCCCGTGGTTTTGTGCCACAGAGTGAATGTATGTACAGTGGCATTAAAACTGTTGCTTTTTAATAAGTTTTAATCATTGCCAATGAGTGTCCTAGGGTGACATTATGATGCTTGTATTCCCATTTGTGTGTTCTGTTTCTGCTGGATATTATGTTCTGTGCCTTCAAGACTGGCTCTGAAGAGTGAAAGTTTTGTTTTGGTTTTGCTATCAGCCGCTCCCCCACAGCTGGCGGGACACAGAGATGGGGCCCTACATAACGATGCTTCTGCTTTTTGCTTGGCTTTTTGCTTTGCTCTTGCTCTTGCTTCTGCTTTGCTCCTGCTTTGCTCTTGATTTTTGCTTCTGCTCATTAGTTAGTTTAGCTAAGCAGTCCAAATTTTTCCTGGACTGTTTCTTCTTTCCCTTTTTTGGACCTACTTGAGCCTGCTCCGGACTGGGACCTGGGAGCACTGAGAGTTTGCACCTTGTGGCTGCAGCAGCTGCCCCAGTGCCAGAGAGATTGATAACAGAGCGGCCACCCCCAAGAAAGACTTTCTGAATTTGTCATCTTTTTCAGAGCAGTGAAAAGTGGTGTCATGCAGTATTGTTCATTCTGTGTGCTGGGGTGTGTTGTGCCTGTTAAATAAACAGGATTTCTTTCCGCTCATCTCCGAGGAAAGCTTCCCAAACTGGTTGTGGGGAGAGGCTGTGTGGGTTTGCTTTCTGGAGGGGCCCCCCTTTGGAGGTTTTCTCCCAAATCTACCCTAAACCAGGACAATGAGTTATACAGCAATTGCTAATTCAAAATTGCTAATTGCTAGTTGACAAGAACAAAAAAACCCAACAAATACATTACCAGCAAAACCTCCCCTCCAAAAAAAAGAAAAGAAAAATGAAAAGTTGTGTAATATAAATAAAATTTAGCATCAGTTTTCAGTTTCCTACACCATCTTTTATTTAAATTTATTTTCTATCTGTATGACTTGTTTTGTATTCTGTAAATTTTAGTTTGTATCCCCTGGGCACCATTTTATCTTTTGTTTGTTGTCTGATTTTCCAGCAGATCTCATGCCAGGGTCATGCTTTGTCGTTTGCATCTCATCTCTGTTGCACTGACACTTGTGTTACGCAGTTCATTTTAAAGTCCAGGTGTTGCAGTCATCCAGGTTGACTCTTTAGATAAATCTCACATAAAATGTCTTTTAACATTTGCAAAAAGAGATTTGTGTTTTTGCAGATGAACAAAAAGGTTTAGTTTTTCTGGTTGTCACTAAATCACACTATCTTGTTCTATCTTCAAGGATACAGTCTTCTAGAGAATCAAAACAGAAAGCAGGAGTATTTGTAACTATACTGTGAGCTCATAACTCTTTGTTAGTTAGCTGATCCTGCATTGTGCATAAATAAGTTCTGTGGAAGACAAAATCATCTTGTTAACATTTTAGATTAAGGTTCAAGGACCACATAAAATGGATCAAGGCAAGTCTATGCAGAAAATGATCATTTTGATGAGATGTTGATGGACTCTCTGGAAACAAATACAATATATGCTTAGTTATATTATTATCATAATCAAGATCACAAAAAAAATAAAATTCCCTTTACAATTGGGATACACAGACCGAGTAATTTTGCATATTTAAACATTTATTCATTCTTTTGGAATTATCCTACATATTAGACTTTATTGTTGTACAGATTTATTTCTGTTGGGATACAGAATACCCATGTATTTTCTATTAATAGAATGAATTTCATAATAAATTATATATCAAGTATAAATTTATGTAAGGTCTGAATTATTTTTTAGTTTTGTGATCTCAGTTTAAAAGAATCTAATGATTAAAATAGCACCTTTATTAATTACCACTCATATTCTATTGACTTAAAAGGAATTATAAGTCCACAAGCATTCTATTTACATAAGTAGTATTGTTTTGCGGAGAAAAGAAGAAACCTCACAACTTTATAAAAGTTGTAAAGCCCGGTATGTTTATTTACGACATGCGCCGGACGCAAGTCCCCCAACAAGGCATGCGTACCTCTGAAGACCTCAGGTCGTCTTTTATCCCCCTCCCAAATGCATATGCGTACAGTTTCACAATAAGTTCATACATATTCATTCCGCGTGACATTTAGCATTAGTTCTTCTTTATCAGAGGAATTCCTAGGTCTGGGGCAGATCGACCTTGCGGTAATTTCTGTTTTTCTTTCTCTGTCTCCTTGCTGTCTCTGGAATGCGGCCTTTCCTTCAGCTTTTGGCCCTACAGACCTCTCACCTCTTCCAGGCACTTCACCTAATTCAGAATGGATCCCCACTCCGTCTCATTCCCCCCTTTCCTAGGAAATAAGTAAATTCTTTTACTTAATGAAAACTTTCACAACAGTAAGTGTCTTTTAGTGCTTCACCGTGTGCTTTTGACAAAGATGTTAGTACAGCTATTTGTTGTAGCATTCTCCAGTACCGAATTAACAATATAATAGATAGTCCTAAACTTATCCCAACTAATATTAGTAAGACTACAATGGGGTGACACAACTTATTAAAGATTCTATTCGCAGTTGGTGACCACCCAAAGATCACATCCAATAATCTTAACAAAATTACATATACAGAGATTAGAATGGTTTCTACTAGACAGAATAACATCATTGCTATTAATTTGTACAGCCGCACAAGCAGTTCTCAAGCATACCCCCTTTTCCAGTATATACGAGCACAGTTTTCTGGTCAGTGACTGGATGGACTTTGAAGGGACAAATACTCTGTTCAGTGTCCAAACACACACCCTGAGCATTAATAGTATTGCTTTCGCAAATGAATCCCATCTGTTCTCTAGTAATGCAGGATTCTAAGTTTACTGTCTGCCACTTTCCATTCATCTTTCGTGCCCATACTCTATGTTCTGAAGGATAGAGTATTGTTTTTCATGGTTTGATCCAGAGCAATGATGGGATGGACAACATAAACAGTGGCATTATGTATGGTAAGCACAAAGGCAGTTGCCACATTAGAAACAGGATCATAGGTGAAATTCACTAGTCTGCCAGGATTGAAACTTCCTTTCAATATCAATTGCATTATCCCACACAATTTCTTGAATTTTAGCTGGAAAATTACCTTCACCCCTTTCCCATATGATCAGAGCTGCTGTTGCTTGTATCCATAACTGTGCTTGTATACAACTGAAAGCTAAAGACACATTATCTTGTACTATACTAAGTGTTTCTACTATCAACTTGTGGTCTTGGTCTCCGGCCTTTTCATACTTCCTTACTTTGGCAGTACTTTTGAAATCTGTCACTGGCTAGTTCCTAATGCCAATAGAGATTACTATAAAGGCTGCTTCAATTTTGTTAGGCTACCTGCTGCAGTGGCCAGTTTATTCACCAGTATTTCTGAATCAATTCCATTTAAAACTCCTAATCTTGTCCCTAATATGCCAGTTAGATGTTTGTTATGGGGAACAGGAACTGCTTTCTGTTTATGACCATCCCTCCCTGCCAGAGGGATGTGCTGGCTCACACTGCAAATTCAGACACACTTCACAAGTGTATCTGACAGAGGTTTAGGTCATATTTGAGGCAGATGTTTGTTCTGAAATGTGGAGACCTCAGGAATCTCCTTCCCCCTCCAGAGCACCTGATTTCCCAGATGTGTGGCAAGCAGGAATGTCTCTCTTGGTCTACGAAACTTCACCCACCTTGCCCCTAGCTTCAGGTCCAAGCCTCAAGTAAATAATGAAGGGGAAGTCTGAGAGAAGAGCTTAAATTCATTGCAGTGCCTCAGAAGAAACTGGGATCAGGTTTCTGCTACTTGAAACACTCAGCACAAAAGTGATGCTCAAAATCTTACAGCCTGCTGCTGAGCTCTGAGGGGGGGTCTCTCTACCTCTTTTAAGCAGAATCTAACTGCTTCAGACTGGGACAATCACTGATCTAAATCTCAGTAGGAAAGGGGATAGCTATAGGTAAAGAAAATCACCTTCCTTGCTTGGGTTAATTTACCACCTGCAGTTCAGCACCCTTTACCAGTCATTGCCTGGGTGTTCAGCTAACCGGCTTGGAAAATGACCTACGGAAACTGATTTCTTGGTGTTCCTGGTTTTAGGCACCAGGAGAGCTGGTTCCTTCCTTTCTTGTTCTGCTCCTGAGATATGCCTGTTTTAGTCTGAACTAGTATGGGGTGTATAAGGCCCTGCTGTGGTAAAAAGTGCAGTGTCCAGCCCTCAAAGGGAGTTTTTAGGAAGGAGGAGCAGGTTGGTCGGATTGTTGAGATGTTAATTTGCATTATCAACTCCACACATTTGAGAGACCATTCTGGATTGAATAATAGCTGTTGTTCAGTCACATCTACTTTGAATTCAAATGAAAGTCTGATATTAATTCGAGCTCAAAGGCAGGTCACTTCTACAGGCTGTATCAAGGTGAAATTACACCAACAGTCTGATTCACTTAGGTTATCACAGACTTCCTGGTGTTCATATACACCAGGGGAGGTTCAGACACTAATTACATCTGGTCTCTCATAAGCTACCCTATTGATGACCTGGCACCCTACTTTGATTTCTTCTCCTCTGATTCCTTGAAGAGACCACAGTTCCTGTTCTTGCCATTCTTGCTCCTCACATATCTGATTCTCGTGGATTACTACAGTAGATATGTTTAAATCTTTTATCTCAGAAGGTTTTCCTATGGATCCAGTATACTGATTAAATGCCAGAGACCAAGGCCATTTAGCATTACTTTGAACAGAGGTACTCTCAAGTTCTGAAACTTCAGTTATGATTACACACAATACAATTCTACAAACTAAAATATGAGCTACTCCCGACCGCAATATACTCATTTTGCCCGAGTAAGTTTTAATCTCAGTTCATTGTCTCCTGGCGTCACTCCTTAAGGGGTTTCTGGGCCTTCTTCACCCGAGAGTGATGGATCCAGGCATTCTGCTCCTTGATTTTGATTGCAGTGAAGGTGGTGAGAAGTACTTGCAGTGGTCTGTCCCACTGTGGTTCCGAAGTCTTCTCTGTAAGAGACTTAACATATACATCATCCCCAGGCTATCTAACTCCCTGCTCCGAGTTCCAGCCACATGTTTCTCAATTACTCTGAGCTGTTTGCTTAATGCCACCATGTAGGTGGACATTCTGGACATTCCCTTTGTATTCTATATGGTCTTCTGTAAGGCATTCCAAAAGGACTCAGCATTCCTTTAGCTCAAGGTTTAGTTTGAATTTGCAATAGTGCCAGTGGAAGAGCTTGGGCTAGGGTAGATTAACTTCTTGCCCCAGTCTTATGATTTACTGCTTAATCAAATGATTCATTCTCTCCACCTGGCCGCTTGATTGGGGGTGTTATGGGGTGTGAAGTTCCTAATCTGTGCCCAGATGGCTACTAATCTGTTGCACTATTTTGGAAATGAAATGTGATTCTTTATCTGAGGATATCGTGGCTGGAACTCTGAAGCGTGGTATTATTCCTTATAAAAATAATCTGGTCACCTCTTGAGCTTTGACAGTTCTGGTGGGGAATGTTTCTGGCCACCCTGAAAATGTATCTATCAATACCAGTAAACACTGATACCCCCCTTTCCTTGGGAGTTCTGAAAAGTTAATTTGCCACCGCTGTACAGGCCCATGGCCTCTCCCAGTCTGACCGAGTTTTGGCCGGGGGGTATTTTGGGGTTAGTCTGGAGGCAAGGATCACATTGTCGGCTTACCTGAGTGATAGTGGCATATAAATTCCTGACAACGATACAACGATTGTTTCAATCAGATGTGTGTTCTAGAAAGCCTGTGGAAATTACTGCTTCAAAGTCAACGCTTCATTTCAATGCACTCAGTATCACTCGCAGCCTTGGTCATTTTGAGAAAGGAGCCACACTCTATAAAAGGCTTTTAAGTAGTTAGGCCCTGGTGTGTTTTCTAAGGCCTTTCCTTCATTAGTAACCACGAAAATGGGAAGGGATTCCTAGCTCTCTTTCAATGGTGGCCCACCCCTTGCAGTTGTACATCTCTTTTGGTTAGTATTATTGTATTATGGCTTACCTTCGAGGAAAATCTGTACCTCACCCTTTGCTGCTTTCTTTGCCTCTCCATCCGCCAGCTCATTTCTTTCCTCCAATTTTAAGCTCACTCTCTAGTGTGCCTTAATATGCCTTTTCAGGTAGCTGAACTGATTCCAGCAGCTGGATTGTCTCTTCTTTCCCTGTGAGGTCAGCAGTCCCCTCTCCTTCCAGATGGCTCCATGTGCATGTGTGACTCCAAATGCATTCCTTGGGTCTGTGTAGATGGTTATTCTCCTCCCTTTTGCCCTTTCCAGGGCACGGGTCAGGGCAACTATCTCAGCCTTCTGTGCAGAGGTACCTGTTGGTAAGGGTCCAGACTCGATTACCTCTCTGCAGGTAGTCACTGTGAACTTTGCAATGTCGCTTTCCTGTCAGTGAACCAGGTCTCTGCATAGTCCGGAGGAGTGTCCCTTAAGTCTGGGCGGCTGGAGTAGGTAGCTTCGGTGGTCTCTAGGCAACTATGGTGTCCACTGAGAAAAGAAGCTGAGTTGACAATATTAGTCACCACTATCTCTACATCGTAAACCTCTGTGGTGAGAGCCAGTGGCCACTCTTTACTTCCAGTGCTGCGGACACTGTGTGGGACACTAGCACAGTCATTTTTGTCCCAGGGTAAACTTGCATGCCTCTTGAATATTCAGCACAACTGCTGCTACAGCTCTGAGGCAACCTGGCCATCCTTTGGCTGTTGCATCTAGTTGCTTAGAGAAGTAAGCAACTGCCCTTCAGTAAGGGTCCAAGTCCTGAGCCAGTATTCCCTGGGCAATTCCTTGCGTGGAAAAATAGAAAGAATGGTTTACTTACATCTGGAAGTTTCAAAACTGGAGCCGACATGAGGGCACTCTCTGTAGCTGGCGAAAGGCCCGTGTGGTGTCTTTTGTCCACTGGAGATCTCAGTTTCCATTGGCAATAAGAGCATAGAGGGGTCTGGCGAACAGTCCATACTTATAAACCCACAGCTGGCACCACCCTGCCATGCCTAAGAAGGTTCGGAGCTCCTTCGTTGTCTGGGGTTTCAGGGTTTGGCATAAGGCTTCCCTGCCTTAAAGTCTGCTGCTCAGCACTCACTTCTTACCCCAGGTAGATTACCTTCTGTTTCACTACCTGTGCCTTTTCTTTGAGACTCTGCGTCCTTGGAGTCTGCAACAGCCTCCTTTCCTCTTGTGGAGCTTCCTGGGACTCTGGGTCTTTGCAAGCTGTTCTCCAATCGGAGTGGGGAATCTTGAAGCCTTCAGGCACATGGACTATGTGAGCTTGTGTTTGAATGCAAAAATTTTCTGGCTGGCTTCGTGGATAGGGAGGCAAAAGAAGGCATCTCTTAGGCCTAAAACAGTGAACCAGGTTAGCTCAGGTGTTAAACAAGTTGGTAAGGTATATGGATTTGCTACCACAGGGTATAAATTCTGTGTTATCTTATTGACAGCCCTTAATCCAGTACTATCAGTTATTGGGCTGATTCCTTCCTTATCTTCCTTTTGAGGGTACTACTCAGTTCTCACTAGTTGTGTTCTTTCCTTAAACTTGATGCTCATGGGGGAGCATCTTTCAGTCTCCCTGGTACAGCAGAGGCCCATACCCTTGAAAACATTTATTTACTTATTCTAATATCTCCTTACTAATGTCTCTCTTAATTTCAGTGTCTGTTAATGTTAAACCTAACATCTTTGTATCATTTGCCTCCAGAGTAACCTTTCTCATTTGAGAATGTTTAGCAAATTGAGCGAATTGTACAAAAGCTTTTAGGTACACATAGTACACATATTACTTTAAAGGTTTGCACAAGGATGCCTTCTCAGACTGGCCAGTTGTTCAGTTGTTCCCCACACTGCAACATAAACATTCTCCACAGGTACTAAAGCTTTATTTAAAACTGAATATATGGCCCTTGTGTCAACAAAAATTCTTCCCTTTTGGGGAGGTCATCTTTACCCTTCCTCCCTTACCATGGGAGGAGCCTTTAGCAAATCATATGTACTCATTTTGTGAACTGTGATTGCTTTGCATTTCAGCATGATAATCCTTGCCTGATTTCATACGTTGCTATCTTATGCTACACGCTGAACAACATGTTTGATTTGCTTTCTCTTTGCCTTGTTTTCCCTTTTCAAGAAATCTGGGTGATTTCTTAAAACACAAAGACATTTCATCATACAAAACTCTATCCCATTTATCCTCCTATTTTAAAACAGTACTAACAGCAATGAAGTATTATAAATCTTTTTATTTTCTGAGCTGCTCCTGCTGGCAGCCTTCTCCCAGTGAGCCCCTCCCAAAAGGGGCTAATTTAGGAACCTCTTTGCTCTGGTCAGTTCTCATTATTTATTTCTCCTTGCCCTGTCTCGCTTCCACTCAAACCTTTTTACAGACCTTCACAGTAGTTTCTCAAATTTCCTCCTATACACACAGCTCCAGGTGGCAGGTATCAGATGTGGTTCCCACACACAAGTTCTAAGACCTTAGGTTCTGAATCCGCTTGACCAGAAACTTCTAATTTACATGTGCCCTGACACTTATTAGAACAGCAAAACCAGTGTTTCTCATAAACACCGCACTGTAATAATAACTGCACATCCAGCTTTTGCTCACAGGCCATTCCCGTGTTCCCTGGGGAGACGGGGCAGCCAGAGCTGTCCCTGTGCCCAGGGGACAGCCACTGTCACCTCACACAGCATGCTAATCAAAAACGTGATATAGACACTATATTCTGATCAAACAAAATATCAGTCTTTTCTAGTTCTCTTCTTGCACAATCTAATTAAGCCCTGTGTCTACTTACACTTGTTTTACTGCTCTGCAAAAAGGCTGTGCTAGTCACCCCACAGACACAAACACTCGTACCCGCACCCCCCCTTTATCTCAAATTCGCTAGAGCCAAGGCTTGAATTGCTGTGAGGGGGGGGAATTCTTGGAATTCATTTAACTCTATTGTAATTAAGCATAAATCACGGTACTATAGTTCTCCTATGTAAAATGCCACTCTTGTTGCAACAAAATCTTAAAATCTCCACAAACACTACTATACAATCTGAGAATCAAATTACCACAATGCAGCGGAAGAAAATCACCACACAAAACCACTGGGAAAGGGCATATCTCTCAAAGTGCTCACTTTCCTCAACACAACATAGCATACCATAATTCAGCATTTACTCACATCAATTTTCTTGGACACAATCAAAATAACATCATACAGTCTGCAGATCAAAATCAAACATCCAAGGCAAAGGAACTCTCTGAGCTCATACTCATACTCACGGTTAAAATGTACCAGATCTACACAAATCACTACATTTAAACACGATAAGTACCATCACTGACATTCTTCCACTTGCTTCTCTGTGGGGCACTTCTGTCCCTGCCCCCGCAGCCTGCTGCAGCCGGCGCCTCAGGCCTCACTCGCCTGCTTCAAACACGGGTAGTACTGACCCCCCCACACTGTAGATTTATTCTCTTTTATACACCATACACTTATACACTTGCACGATTAGAAACACAGTGCACCGACCACACAATGCACACATTAACCATACAGCAACACAGTGTCCGGACATCACACACATGCAGATAAAACACACACGGGCTCAACACTTCTGCTCTATCAGAACTATGAACCCCCAACACACATACACGGGTTCACCCGGCTCACCCCCAGAGCCACTAGCGGTCTGCTCTATCAGAACGATGAACCCCGTCTCTAATACAGCTGCTCTATCAGCTGAACCCAGACGTCTCCGGGTGGTTTACTCTCTTGCTCTCCTTTCCCTCCCCCAGGGGTCCCTCAGTACATACCGTATCTTCCTCCGCAGGCCAGCAGGTCCTTGTCTGTCCTCGCAGGTGGCAAGTTGAGACGAGCGGAGCCCCACCAGGAAAAAAATCCTAGGGCGCGCCTTGGAGGTCCGTCTATCCCCCCTGCCCCTGCGGGGACAGAGAACTCCTGCCTGGCTCGCCATAATGTTTTGCGGAGAAAAGAAGAAACCTCACAACTTTATAAAAGTTGTAAAGCCCGGTATGTTTATTTACGACACGCGCCGGACGCAAGTCCCCCAACAAGGCATGCGTACCTCTGAAGACCTCAGGTCGTCTTTTATCCCCCTCCCAAATGCATATGCATACAGTTTCACAATAAGTTCATACATATTCATTCCGCGTGACATTTAGCATTAGTTCTTCTTTATCAGAGGAATTCCTAGGTCTGGGGCAGATCGACCTTGCGGTAATTTCTGTTTTTCTTTCTCTGTCTCCTTGCTGTCTCTGGAATGCGGCCTTTCCTTCAGCTTTTGGCCCTACAGACCTCTCACCTCTTCCAGGCACTTCACCTAATTCAGAATGGATCCCCACTCCGTCTCAGTATTGTCTAGTATTTTTGAGTAATTTTCCTCAAAATAAAAACTAAAAATTCTTTTATAATTTTTCTAGTTATGAGGAGCATTTACTTAACATAGTATTCATGTCAACACTCACTATTTTTTTCTTAATATTTTCTTAAATGCTATATTTACTTATCTTAGCTTTCTTCTATAGGCATCCTTATGGCCTTGTGTGATTTTCAAACATACTATAAAACAGATTCTGTTCTTAACCTCAATAATCTTGTGTTCTAGAAAAGGAGGATGTAATACATAATTTGAACCACATTCATTTTATAGAAGCAACAAAAACTTGAAGGCTGCGTTAATTTACTGAAAAGAAAATTAAAGCTGTAGGCAAATAATTAACATTTATTTAGTTAGTAAAAATGTAGACAGTCATGCATTAAGGTCTATAACACTGACATATATTGAAAATAATTTTGCAAAGAAATCCTATGTCACATTCCCATAATGGCAACTAGTACCTATGGAGGACATTCTACATACTTCTGAAAGTGTGAAATTTAACTATTTTGAGTTTGATCCACCAAGAAAAGCAACTTTTTAACTTTAAGTATGCAAGTACTATTCTGAGGCGTCCCTAGATCTGAAGAAAAGCCATTATTTTAAACGTTATTTTTGGTTCAAGATTAGAGAGATCACCTTGTGGATGCTTTCTTAAAAAAATAATAACAGCAGACAAAAAATACAAAACACACACACACACTTGCCTCCCAAACATTTCAAGACCTAGAATCTTCTTTTCCATAGTTATGTGAACTCCATTCTCAAGTAAGTTAGATACCAGTTTCAGTTAGTTGGGCTCAGAACAGCTTTTCACAAACTTAATCTGCTTTGAACAGAATTTAACCTGAGACATATTCCTGGGATTCCATGCAGAATCATAGAAAAAGATAAAATCAAAATCACAGATAACTGAAAAACCCTTTTGCAGAACAGTCAATTCATAGCTAAGTACTGAAGTCTATGCTTCAGGTACTTCGCATTTACAGCGTCCTTGCTGTGGTGTCACGTCATTACCTTACCGTCAGGCCCTTCAGCCACCCCTGTCATCTCTGCTGGATTCTGTGAATAATTTTAGCACAAAGTAGACACATATGGGGGAGAGACTACAGCAGTAATCTAGAAATCCAAGTGGGTTATGGGAGTAGCATGAGAACTTTCCTTTTAAAGCTTGGCTTTCTGTGTGACAGTATTTATGCAAGCTGATGAGTCTTTCATAACTTAGATGAGTATTCTAACTACAGGACTCCACATTTTGGAGTAAAAGTAAATGGTTTGGGCTTTTTTCTGCACAAAGTTGACAAACTTTTGTTCAAGTGTATGTTGATATCTCAGTTAGTTAGAGGAAGGGTAATCTTTTTCTAATCTAGCCTTAAAATATAAATAGGACAGTGGGGAGCAGAAGTAGAACACTGAAACAGCAAAAGGCCTAAAACATTGTTAAAGTGTAGTTTTCTGTAAAGCTTCAGTTCTCGATCATTCCGATGGATGCTGCTCCACTGTTTGTGTTGCTACCTTCGTTTAGGGCTTTAAGTTCTTCATCACTTCTGTTGATATTTGCTGCTTGCTTTCACAACTTGACCAGTTCTTCTTCCTTTGGGATTATCCAGTTCAGAAGAGGATCTCCTGATTTTGGTTTATAGGTCACATATGTCAAGACATATGTTCAGAACATATTGTCAGGACACTCTACATATCTCCTGGATATATGTGCTCAACACAAATGTGCTTCCAGCAAACATTAGGATGACAGAAGTCCTGGTTGAACATCTGGGCTCGATGTGACTCATGAATAACATGATTTGTTTCAAAAAACTTTCATAGGAATAATTTAAGGTTTTCCACAATTATTACTTTCCAGGTATTACATATCTATTAGGCTATCAAAGCATATTTTTCAATTCTTTCTTTTTAATTCATACATAGTGTAGTAGCTGTGCCCTAAGTGACCTTCTGACCACAATTAATATCCTGAATAAAGGAAGTAATGATAGCTGTTTAATTATTCATTCAATTCAGTTTATTATGAATCATTCTAAAAATCTTAGCAAGACCTGCAAGATTTCAGCTGAAAGTATATTAACTGACTGTAACTGTTAGACTAGTGAGCTTAAACAATGAACATTATAAAAGATAACTAGTAATTATTTCATACTTTAGCTATTCTAAGTCTGAGTGATCTGCACTATTTTCAGTATAGATTTCTTTCTGCAAAGTTTTTTAAAAATAATTGTGGATCAAATGGCACAGAAAAATAATCTTATTTTTGGTTTATGTCAGATATTTGATTGTTTGGGTGGAATTTACTATGGCATTCTTCTGTACAACTTTCAAGATCAGAAGAAGCTACACTTATGTCCATTTTAATAACCCATGAGCAATGGTCTCAAATAAAGAAGTAATTTTGCATTGCATCTGATCCAAAAAGCATAATTTCAGTTTGGTAATAATTTAAAGTGATGCATATGCTACCAAAATATTTTAGTGATGAGCCCTTGCTTCAATTTGGCTAATTAGCTAATTATAAATAAGCTAATTTAAAGTTTTCCCTCCAATTCAGAATATCCAATGGTTCTGTGATATTTCTTCATTTGCTCATACAAAGGGTTTGATTTCAGGTTAATTCTTTGTCAGATATATATCTGTTTGCCTGCATTCTGCTGCTTTCTACTTTGAGTGATGACTGTTTTTACTGAAATGATAATTCATACAGTGTTGCTTAACTTATTAAAAGTGAGAGGTAGTTGGGAATTTTCTCCTTTAGTTCTTTTGAAATTTAGCTCTTAGCCATACCAATTCTTAAGTAAACATACTTGAGTTGACTCCAAGTTACTCCGTTTGCACCTGCAGTGCAACAAAGTTGCTGGGTTATACCATATTATTGATTTCTGCTAAAGAGTCTCTCAGAGATTGGGAGGTCTGTTTCAGACTGCTGCCATTGCAATTTGGAAAAAAAAAAGATATTTTAATTTCTATTATAGCTTATTATGGTATGAAAAGATTACATAAGCTACATGAGAATTTTGTGAAATAATTTCTGTATGAGAGAGTACTGAATGACTTTGGATGAATCTATGAGTCAAAATATTCCTAGTATTTTTCAGGGTCATAATGATTTTAATTTACTCATAGTGTTACCTAAATGGAGGTCTCTCTGTTCTTCCAGTCAATCTCTATATCACATTCATATTCATAATTAGAGCCACTGTACAAGAGTAGTGCAAGGATTGATGAACCATCCCATAATCTGAAGGATGGAAGAAAAAAATTCAACTATCTGCTTCACAATTTCTGATCAGAGAAAACTTAATTACAGGTTATATTTATCCCCATTCTTCACTAGATGAAAGGAACTAGCAGTCACACACAGGAATATGCAAGTGTGAGATATTGTAAATCATATTGTCATTTACAAATAACTCTTTTTGTGAAAAAGTACAATAACTGTAAATTTAGATACTTCAGTATTGAAATATTTCTCTTTTATCACAGAAAAAACCTGCAGAATCATAGAAAAAAGATAAAATCTTTTCCTTTTGATCTTTCTAAATCTGCCATTAAAATATTTTCTAATAGATATATATTTTGAATGATCGTGCTTAAACCTATTAAGTGTTTCAAAATTCTTGAAACCCATACATTATTTAACATCAATAACATTCTGTCCTTTTCATGCAGTAGAAAGAGAAGTACATGAGCAGCAGCTCATGATCTTCCATGTAATGCACCTTATCAGGGAGGCAGAGAAACCACACTAATTACCAAGAATAGTATGAGCAAACCCACAACAGAGCTTCCATCTCTGCAGGCTCAACTTGTGTGATTCTACAAATATATGGAGGATGTGCTGTTCATTTGTATAACTCCTCAGTCAGCAATACCACCTCTAACATCCCAGCCAAGTGTTGTAATAAAATGTGATTTCCTGCAGTAACGTGAGGATCCTGTTCTATACTCAGTACTCCTTTCATGTGGTGCATTTTATTTATACAACAAATATCTTTTAGAACTGTGGATAAGCAATATGCACTGACCTAGAGTATAATTATTCTAAACAAGATATGAAGGTTCTACACACACATCAGTGTAGGGATGCATGGCTGTATCATGCTGTCCTTCACTAATATATATTCAGTGGTTTTTTTCCTAGCTTATACTTTTCCCTGTCAGCTGAAAGGATACTCCAGGGTTTTTCACAATCCTTATTCTATACTATCACTACCAGGGGATTGAATCTGGCCTTATACCTTAGATGAGAAGGATGATCATTTGCTACTTTGTTCACATAAAGCAGCCTTCCTATAAACACAGTTATTCACAATAAAATGTCAAATCTGACTGATTCAGTCTCTCATAAGAAAACAGAAAATATCTAAAACAATTAGACACCTCCAAATGAAGTAAAAAATATTTTTTGCACAAATTCCTTTATTTGTCCAACATATAAATCTTAGCCTCTGGCCCTCTGTCATGCTGCAATAGAACTAAGTCTGAGTGGGTTATCTGCTATGGTAAAATACACTGTTGCTATTGCTTTTATAACAGAGCTATGACTCTTACAGATCAGTACTACAGTATTAACAATTTACTGAAATGCATTAGTAACTTAGTGCAACCTGGACAGTAGATTTACTGTGCAATTGCAGTCGTGTAAATACAAAACTAACTCCCAAACTAATCACATGCTGAATGACACAAGGACTATCAATCCCTAGACAAAGTATATCCAAAGTGCTGGTGTAACAAAGTTTTGTCTTAGTGACTAGTTTATCACTCCTGGAATATTTTTTTCCTAAGCAAACAAGATTGATGCATCTACTTTAGTAGTATTTGAGACTAAAACTGTTGACAGTGCTGTACTACAGTGCAAGGACATTACCACCATTTATGCTATATTTGGAGTGGTACAAGTCTCTCTGGGTTCATCCTTTTGCTTTTAGGCTAGTAGGAGGAAGATTAACTGAGGCCAGACAAATCTAGACTCTTTTGGAGTATAATATACGGCTCACTTAAGGCAATGAATTAGAAAAAAATATCTTTGTCTTCTCCATTTTGAAGCAGATATGACTAAGATGTGAGGCTCTTTATCTAAAATTCAGCAGAAAGAAGACGATACTGTGAATTCATGAAAGTAGATTAAATACTGATAGTGATTGTAATGTAAAGCTGTATTTCTATTTTTGGGAGAAATAAAGCTATGTCCTCTGCATTTTTTTTTAACTGCTTTACAGAGATTTTGTCTAGATGCTGGTTATTATCTATAAAAAATGGAGATAGACTGGGGTTTTGTCATCTTCTAAATTGAAAGACTTCCATGAAAATTTAGATGTGATACCTTTCCCAGAAAACAGAAGCATGTGAGTTGAGTGATCTGCTCAAGGCATGCAAGTGCATCCATGTGTTTGATCCTGGAAAAGATGTTTCCGCAGCGTGTTGTATAACAGACTCTCTCCATCTTTGTGCCATAAAATTCAGTTTGCTGCTTTTGCAGAAAGAAGATATATATACCATTACACAAATTTATCAGTCTGCATTTTACAAATTCAGTCCTAGTCCTCATCCTATATTCCCTGAAGAGAATCTTTTGGAATCTCTCACTTTGGGTTGTTGAGCTATGTGTACATATTCAGATTTAGTCTGCTTTGTGCCTGTGCTACTGCTGTTTTGCTTGGTACTGTCATTTATGTACTCACAAAAGATGGACAAGCCTTCCAGAGAGAAGGAATGGCTTTTACTAGAGGCAACTAAATGAGATGTTGGAATAAAAATTAGGAAAAATCTGTGTATGCATTCATTCTTCAGATTTTCAGAGGGTATATCTACTCTGTAAACAGGTACCTGGAAATTCTGTACACTTAGTCATCCATTTCCAGGACACAGCTGAAATATGTTGTGGCGTCTTTCTGGACTTATTTTTTTCTCCTCCTAAACATCTAATTTCTGAGACATACCAGTCTGCCAATGTTTATCAGTGTTCCAGTCCTTTTTTCATTATTGATGCTTCACAATTTTTTGGGGTCCTATTCAAGTGTCAGGATATTTGGGCTTTTTTTTTATTAAGGCATTCTCTCATGTCACATCATATGTGACCTGTGATTAGCAGGTCATACTGGTGCTCATGTAAGAACAGTTGGTTCACTTTGGTCTTTCATGTTTCACTGTTACTTTCTCTCTGATAAAAAGAGAAAATCTATTGTTCACACAGCATTCCAAAGAATCTGCGAGTACATGGTGCTGAGCCTGAGCTAATTTATCTTGAGACAGACTTACTAACTCTCCCTGCCCTGGCTAATGGAAATGTTCTGTATTCTGGGTTCAAAGCAGTGCTGTGAACTCTGTGCTCATCCCTGAGACATAGCTCGAAGTGTCTGTGATATTCTTTGGTGGCCCATATAGACATGGGTCCGTAGTCAATCTTCAGGAGACCTGATTTGGAAATAAATACAGAAATTATTCTAATTATCAAACAGTCTTAAAACATGTACCAGTATCATAAGATAAATGAAGCCACTTCCTGGCACCAGCATTCTTTGCATTTCTAGAAGCAGTACATCTGCAAACAGCCTGAGATTAAACTCAAGAGAGGCAAAGGCAACAGAGTGGTAAAAACAACACCTTTGACAAGCTGTCAGGTTATTTTCCTCTGTAAGAGTATGAAGTTTACATCAATTTATGCCAGAAGGTGCAACCTTTTTGTCAGTGTTTTGCAGCATGAGTTTCATTTCATTGATACCAAGTTCATTTTTTTGGAAACAACTACATAGGTGTCAGTAGGATACTGGCTGTCAGAGAGTTTTTGGCTTTGTTTTTGGTTTTTGGTTTTCCCCAGATTAAAGCAGCATGTTTTTAACCATACTCTCTTGGTTATTCAAGCCTGTGTTCATGCCCACTATAAAATTAGGCCCTCTAAGTAATTCAGAATAATATGCTGATTATTATAATATACTTAAACTTACTATGCTGCACAAAGAAAGGACACTATCTCGGAATAACTTTGAAATGTCAGAGAACAAAATGTAATTAAAATTAAAACTTAGAAATGAAATGGAATATTGATCCACTTCATATTAGATCAATACAGTCAATGTTCATCAAAAATGCTTTTTCTTCACTTAAACACAGTGTTCTAAAACTCCTGCAGATGTTCCTGGTCTGAATAATTACTAAAATATTCACTATATATTGTCTTTCAATTTTTTATAAAACCTAATTATCAAGAAACCATTTGGAAACCATTTTAATATTTTCCCCTAAGCAGAGAGGAAATAAGAGTTTTAAAATTTAGAGTTTTTTACTTTTTCTGAATGAGGGAGGTACTGTTGCACCTTTTATCAGGATTAGTCTTCCATGTTTTTTCTTCCTTTTAGCATTGGAGAAGTTTGGAAACAGAGTAGAAAAAAAAATCAGCACAGAAAAAGAAAAGATTTTTTACTCTTTCTGGAAAACATGGGGAGGTTAATATGAAAAGAACAGCAAAAAGACCAAAAATAAAACAAAACACCAAGAGTTGATTTTGAAGCATTCAGAAATGGAGAGGAAAAAAGATGACAAAGATGACACACTGAATTCCATAACAAGCCTCTTTCTTTTAATTTTCCACCTGATTTTGGTCTAACCAGTTTCTCATTATAAGCACTATTTATGTGTCAATGTCATAAGTATAGCAGAAGCAAAATCTGAGGGAAAAACTAACAAAACCTTATCTGGCTTGGTTTTGTTTATGTCTGTTATTATGCAACTCTCTTTTGCTATGACCAGAAAGGATAAGATTAAAACATTTTCAAATTTTTAGCAAGAAATTAGGGACAGAAATATTAGAATGTAATATATTTTCTTATCTCTATTATGGTAGAGAGTTTGAATGAGTATGGCTCACCTTTTGCAGTACTTTATCCTTCCCACATTACAATAAGGACCAATTACTACCTGAGATGTGGTGTAAAGGGGTAAGATCCAATGAAACACAAAAGTGAACAGGGAAATCCCAGAGATCTGAAAAGCAGGAAAGTGACATGTCAGAAACTGAGATCTTGGTCTAAAACCTGACCATAACTCATTCACTATAGAAGTCAGATGACCTCCTCACGATCAATCAATTTTAAGGTCATGCAAGGAATTTTTTCCAGTAGCAGGCACTGAGACCTGATCTGTCCCTATCCAACATACCCAAGAAAAGGTTTTTCCTATTTTGTTCTTTTCCTTCTCTCATTTTTCTACCAGCTCAAGCTGTCCAGTTCTCTTTTGCTTTGCAAAGCAGTTGTGAGCATTTCTCTCTTGTTCTTCTTTCCATTATCTCCACATTTTCCTAAAGTTTTAACTGTAAATTAAGATTATGTAGTTGTGTCAGAAATTTCTTACAAGAGCTCTAATATACTGCATAAGATTTAAATGGACATAATAATGTTCAAAACATTAGTTATTTGCTGCTGGCAAATAACTCTTTCCTTCACAAAATAGGGGTGCCTCTTTTATAAGATTTGCATCTCCAGCTGCAGCAGGTTATACCCAGGAACACATAGTGCTACACTTTTACTTTTCAGGTCTGCTGAATTTATCACTGGTAAACTAAAAGAATTTATAATCCTTTTCTTCAGTAAATTGCACTATTTATGAATTTGTAATTGTGAATGAGACCAGACTTATAGTGTAACCCACTATATGCACCTGGGGTCCTACTGAACACAACCAAAGTTGTAATTCCAAATTGGTTCCAATTGGAAATTAAGCCCAGCCACATTCAGCACATCTAATCTCTGAGGACCAGATGGAACACAAGGGGGGTTTATTTTCTGCCAAATTTCTAGAATCTTAATGCAACAATTTTCCACTTAACCGAATAATTTTTTTGAAAACCCACTAAAACAACAACACTAACAACAACAACAACAACAAAAGTTAAGAGAATTTTTTAAAATTTAAATTTAAATATTTTTCCATTGATGAAAGGAAACCAGAAGACAAGGATAGATGGAAAATTGTATTTTACTTAAAAGAAGCATTGAGTTTAATATCCTATTAAGACTCCAATGTGATTTGCTCTTTGTAAAACTTAGAAGGGAAATAAAAAGTGGGAAAGATCTAATGCCCCTTTTGATGAGGGTAGTTAACCATTGAAGTGGTTTTAAAAGGTCATATTTTACTACGGTCACTAAAACATAGTATTTACGTTAAAGGCTCTTATTATTGAGATCCTCAGAGAGATAATTTTGGACACAAAAATAAAGATATTTAAGTTTCTCTAACACCTACAATCCTTTAATTTTATTCACAACAATTAAACTTGCAGTCTCTTTAAGTCTCACAGTTGAAGGATCATATTATTGATTTCTCTTTACTTTCTGTTCAGTGAGAAAGTCTTTGTAACTTGATTTATTGGTAAGATTTCCATGATTCCCAGGCTTGAAAGTAAGTAGCAATTAATTGTCTTCCCTTAGTGTCTCTCTAGAGGTGACACTAGAGTGTCATTGACTTCCTCAGGATTTGGAGGTTAGGATTTTAAATCTTAGATTAACCTTGCTCAAAAGACAGGAATTTTCAAAGGTATAATCGGTGTGATCCTGAGATGTACTGCAGTTTTTCTTCAAGCATATTTTAATTCTGATTTTAGTTGCAAAGATAGCTTCTGATTGCTCTAGTATGATACTTAATTTATTGTTGACTCTCCAGTAATGCAGGCACAGGAACACTACAAACTACAGGCAAAATAAAGCCTTAAACTCATCCTGACATTAAAGAAAAACTTTGTGGAGTAGTGAAGAGAATAACTGAAAGCACTATGATTAAAAAAAAAAAATCCTCTGATTCATTGTCTGAACAACTTGATTAGCTAATAGCTTAGTAGCATCTTGTGAAGTTTATCTTTAATTGTTGGTTACAGATTAGCATGGCAATGGTATCTTCCAGACTTACAGATTTTTTGTATAAATTGAATCATTCTTTTCAATGTTGCTGCATACAGAGCAACAGTTCCCTGTAAAAAAGTAGCAGAAGTATCTGATAGACTAGCATAGTCAGGAGAATTATATTTAAATGCTACTCAGTATCCTTGGCGGATATCCATTAGTTGTTGAAACAAACCTCTACCAAAAAACCAAGCTATTGTATCATAGTATATCAAGGAATTGGCAACCAGTTTGACTAGTTGATATTCACAAGCAGGTTCTCTTGGAAACTGAGGAATTTTCTTGCTCTGAGTGTGAGGAATTTGATGAGGTTACTTAACACATTCTGGTATTGTACCCTGCATAAGCTTAATTACTATTTCTTTGAATTTTACAATGAAAGACAAATTTTTATAATGATGCATTATATTAAGGAAGGAAATGATTTGGAAAAGTAAGGTACTTTCTCACAAAACTTTTTGTCCTTACATTTTTGAGAGAACGCTACCCTCATCATTTGGAGAAAGTTCGTTAATGCTGACATTTCCTGTCAAGACTTTTTAAATCAGTTTGTAAATATTAATATCCTTTTAAATTAAAATGGAGGAAGAAATTTTAAATGTATAAAAGATATCCACATCAGTTTCAGACTTATCAGAATCTCTAAAAATAGGGCAGAAAGGTGTGTTCCTATGGGAGCAATGTAGAGCCTCAGCTGCCACTTGAGATGCCCACACAAATCATGACTTGACCTCTACAAATCAGATGCATGCCTTCCTTTTTATAACCATAATTGTCATTTTGTAGTTAACTTCACGCTTAACCTCTGGTATATCCTGTCACTTATTTTGCTGGGAAGGTGGAATGTAAATTTTGAAATGTGAATCAGCATAATGGAAAGTTGCTCAAAGTATTGCATTTATACTCTGCAATTGCATTCTTAGAGTTTTACTGACCTTGGGGAATGCAAGTAAAAATCATTTCCACAAAAATTGAACATGTATTTTCTAGGAACCTGTAGATAAACCTTATGAGCCTTTGAGAACTTATTAGATGGGCACAGCTTTCTCATTTTTGAGCTTTATCATCTAGCTAAAGCACTTTGAAGTAGTTTTACAGATTTGTGTAGCGGAAAAAAGTCAATTACAGCCTTGAATTTAGTACCATTTAGAAACTGATACATTGCCAGACAAATTAGGAGACCACCAAATTAGTAACTTTATTGCAAAGCCAGAAATGCTCAGCAAATACGTGTGTCTAAATTTATTCCATTGGTTTCCATTGCTTTTTACATGTTTTTTACAACTTATGAGGATTAAAAAATAGATAATAACTAATAGCTGCTGAAATTTACATTGTCATGGGGAAACTACTCAGTTTTCCATAAGTAGCAGAATATACTTTTAATATTTTGGTAAGCATATGTTGCAGAACTGATAAACTGATAAACAGAGTCATATGAGGGATTTGCCTGGTACACTGATGCTAAACTTATCCTCAGAAAAGGTGTTACATCTGCGAAAAACAGAGCATTGCAGTTCTGCACAGATCTAATACTTTGGGGTCCAGAGCCAAGGCCTAGTATTGCCCCGTAATTTCAATGGACCCATGTACTGGGTTTGTGTGGTCAGGTTTGAGTAGCAGAGGGGCTACAGGGGTGGCTCTGTGAGAAGGCGCTGGAAACTTCCCCTTGTCTGACAGGGCCAATGCCAGCCTGCTCCAGGATGGACCCACCACTGGCCAAGGCCGAGCCCGTGGGAAGTAATGGTGGCGATGCTGGGATAGTATGTTTTAGAATAGGACAAAAACTGTGCAAGTGATGCCAGAGGAGTAAAAATATGTGGGATAAATAACTCCACAGATATCAATGGCAGTGGAAGAGGATGGGTAAGAGGTGCTTCAGGCAGCAGAGCTGAGATTCTCCTGCAGCCTTTGGAGGAAATGAGGCAGCTGTGCCCCTGCAGCTAATGGAGGTCCATGGGAGCAGAGATCCACCTGCAGCCTGCGGAAGATGCCAAGCCAGAAAAGGTGGATGCTCAAAGAAAACTGTGACCATGTATGAATACCCATTAAATCAGGCTCCTGGCAGGATCTATGGACTCATGGAGACAGGAGCCCATGCTGAAGCAGGTTTTAAAGCAGGACTCGTGATCCGGTGGGGTGTCCATACGAGACTACACCATGCCTGAAGGACTGTGTCCTTGGAAGGGACCAACACTGCTGTAGTTTGTGGAAAACTTTAGCACACAGGAAGAACTCACATGGGAGAAGTTCATGGAACACTCTCCCACTGTGGATACCCCAAGCTGGAACAGGGGAAGAGTTCTCTCCCTCTAAGCAGGAAAGAGTGGCAGAGACAATGTATGATGACCGGACCAAAACTTGCTGTGCCTCTGTGGGAGAGAAGGTAGAAAATCAGAGAATATAGTTAAATCTGGGAAGAAAGGACGTATGAGGAGAAGGCATTTTAAAATTTTGATTTTATTTTGCATTATCCTACTCTGATTTGATTGGTTATAAATTTCATTCATTTCCCCAAATCAAGTCTATGTTACCTATGGCAGTAATTGGTGAGTGATCTTGCCCTGTCCTTATCTCAGCCCATAGGTCTTTTGTTATACTTTTTCTTGTCTGTCTAGCTGATGAGGAGAGTAATAAAACACTTTTGGTGGACATCTGATGTCCAGCCAGGATCAGCAACCTTCACAAAACTGAAAATTGTATGGCACTGCTGCTTTTATTCCCAAAAGAGTATAAATTAAATTTTGAATTTGTACATATATGGAAATAATCCTAACGATAAGATAAAAAACCACCAAGTGTATCAACAAAACTGAACTTCTTTCATCAAGAGAATCCTCAGTTAATGGGTGGAAACAAGTTTGGTTTGATAATCGGCTTGTTCTCACTTGCTTTTGAAGTCTCAGGTTCCTAATTAGCAGCTCACAGCATGCTTCCCATGTGCAATGACTGAGAAAAACAAGGGCCTCCTCATCCACTGATGAGAATTTGTATTTTTTATTTCTTCTCTGTTACAGGTATTTACACTTTATTTCATGTTATTGAGCCTGAAAGATTAATTCCTTTAAAGATTTTTCTAAATGGCATTTTCCATTCTGATTCATTATCTTGCCTAGGAAATCAAAACCAAAAACAATTTCTACTCATTAATTTCTCAGAGTGAGAAAATGGTGGCTTCTTTGAAGTCAGGGAAATATTCTATTTAAGTTTGATAACTGAAGGGTTGTTCTAGTTCAAATGCAGGATGAATAATATGAAGTGGTTGTTTACAAGTGGAAAAGTACCATGAAGTTTAAAACAAACAGAACCCAGACTTAGGGTATATTATAGTGCCAGATGCTGCTGTGGAATGAGAAGGCATAACAGCAGAGTTACCTCCAGCTATTTGAACAGATAAATTCCAGATTTACTGGCAGTACTGTCAGCTGGATGTGACTTTGGGTTCCTGCTTTAATATGTGACCTTGACAACAAGACCTTCTAAAGTACTCTGATAAGGGATTTTTGACTTAACATATATTTGCATGCTTGGGGAGCCTATAATAACATTGCAAAACCCATCATCTTCACTTTTAAATTCTATGGTGTTTATATCTTCGGTAAAATTCACTTTGCAGTTTTCTGGCAAAAATGAAAAGTAGGATATCACAGTGGAGGTATAACTGAAAAGAACTTGATTCTGTATTGAAATAATATTTATAATATTATTAAATATAGTTTATTTTTTGAATAATAAAAATTTTTAATCCTTGTGCTTAAATAGTGGAATGAGTATTAACTACTTGAAATCTTTTCCACTCGTGTCTCATGACATGTCCTAGGAAGCCCTTAGAGAGTCACAAGTCTTGCTTGTGATCCACAGTTCATCCATCATGATTTCAAAAATGCTGCTCTTTACTAAAATATGTATTTTATGAAATTATCAGTGTTAAAACTGTAAAATTTATAAAACTTGTCTTCCTTTCACATTTTATTCTGCAGAACCACATTTGTACAAACATACCAGCAAGAATCAGAGATCTCAGAGAAAAATAACCAAAAAGTATACAGATACACTTCTTACCAGTAGTCTACTTAGACCAACGGATGGGCGAGAGAGATCATAAGCCCTGAAACAAATGAAGATACATGGATGAGAGAAATGTGAGTTTAGTGCTGTAATGAAACGCATTCAAAGATTCTTGCTGTATTAGCCATGAGAAAACAGTGTGAAAAGTGGCTTAGTGGAACCCCTGGAAATGTCAGTTGTTAATAAAAGGGTCTGCAACATTAGCACTCTCTTTCAAAATATCAAAACCTGTAGCCCTTACATCAGCTGGTACCAAGCCTTGGTACCATTTTACTGCACCAGATAAGCCCATTCTCTTGAATTGAAAAGATTACCTAATTACATTGAAGTACTTATCTTTTATAATAAATGATTGAAAAAATTGCTTGCGTCATTTCTTCTTTCTGTGCCTTACAAAAAATGGCTGAGTTTTTCATAGCTTTTCTGAATGCCAGAAGAGTTTCTTCTTGTTCTTGTTTTTGTGTTCATCAGAGAACAAAAGAGATGCATGAGACTTTGGTTGCCTGTCAGCATATTATCCTCTTCCTGCCTCTTTTCTATTTTATTTCTTTCTTATGGAAGGTTGCCAAAGATGTTCAGTATTGTTTCCACTTATTCTTGTGTTTTCAGCAGATTTAAACAAAAGAAAACATAGAGTAAGTGGGAAATTACATATAATACCTGGATGAGAAAACTACAAGTGCCTTTATGCCATTTCATAAAAATTACCAGAGAGAACTTCAGTTGTAGTGCTCAGAAAGACTAGCTCAGACACTTAAAATTGTCACAATTGTTTGAAGATAACAATTATACAGCTGTTTACAGAATATACCTTGTGTACCAGTCTCTTATGATTCTATTGTGCTATTCTTCCATAGAATCTCCACAAATGATAAATGATAGTACAATAAAATAGAGTTCTGTTTAATGTAAGAAACAAAGGGTTGGAAGAGAAAAAAAGACATTTTTGTAGAGCCTTAAAAAGCAGGAGATAAATTTATTTTTAGGTTTCCCAAGATAGATTTGTATGTACAGAATTTCAGTGATGGCTAGATCTTGTTCTAATATACAGGCAAATATATTTCCATGAGTGAAATTAGAGTTCCAAGGTTTCCCACCCAATTTTCTGTGCTTTTTTACATATAGTGCAAAGAAGTACTGTAAAATATCTTTATACAGTTCAGTCATGATTTGCTCATAGTGAAGCTAGATTCTTTCAAACTGTGAATTTTTTTGCAGCATACATATAAAACAATGTAGACTAAAACCCTGTTAGTGATACTCATTGATGTTATAAACATTATATTGAGAGTAGAATAAAGTTACGTGAAGTTTGTCAGTTATATTGGGTCTGGGAAGGCAGCAAGAAAACAAGATGTACAAAGCTGTCAAGCTGTCAAGAGAATGAAGTCAGGCTCTTCTTGGTGGTGCCAAGCAATAAGACACAAGGCAATGGGCAGAAACTGATGCACAGAAATTTCCTCCTGGCGATGAGGAAGAATTTCTTTATTGTGTGTGTGAGCAAGCACTGGATCAGATTGCCCAGAGAGTTTGTGGACCCTCCTTCACTGGAGTTATTTAAGAACCATCTGGACAAAATCCTGTGCCATGTGCTCTAGGATCACCCTGGTGGAGCAGGTAGATTGGACCAGATGACCCACTGTGATTCCATTCAAACTGGCCCATTCAGTGATTCTGATTTTGTGAGAAATAGATCAAAGTCTCAGGTAACAGTAGATCATGTTTCCCAGAATTTTTATGGCATCTCTGTCCTGGAGATACTGAAAACTTGCTTGGACAAAAAATTTGGAAAACCTGCTGTAGCTGACCCTGCTTGAGCAGCAGCATTTGACTAGGTTATCTCAAGAAGTCCCTTTCACCCTAAATTGTTCTGCAATTTTGTGTAAATAAATACCAACATATATTAATTATTTTTATAAATTTGTTATATCAAGTACAACATTGATTTGTACTGTCAGAACTGTGGACAATCCTTAAAAAAAAAAAAAAAAATAGTCCTGCCAGGAACAATTAAGACAAAGTTGTGAAATCATATGACACAACTATGTGTCATACATTCTAAAAAATGTTTTTCCCTTTCTAATAGTGTGCCACTAGATTTTTGTTATTAGGAATTTGTAACCATTCATTTTGTCTCATTACAATGTTTGTAGTCTTTCATTATAATTTGCATTCAGTGTGTTCTGTGGAACAAAACCTTTCCGTGTTGTAATCAAACAATTTGTGTCCACAGTTACAAATGATGGATCAGACTGATGTTTCCAAATATCATTTCTGATTGCATATTTTTCCTGCAGAATCTTATTGGTCTTTTTTCTCTTGACATTTGCATACTCTGCCTTTGGGAAGGCACACTTTTTTTTCTCTTCTCCATACAGTTGTTCCTACTAGGACAAATAAAGGTCAATGGATACTGGGAGATTAGGTTATTTATATTGCTTACTGCCTTCTGAGTTCTCTACCACAGAAAACAAGCTGAATCACTAATACAGTGTGTGCTGCAGAATGAGATTACACTTCTGCGTTTTTGTACTGTACTTTGAATATGGTAATTGTTTATTCATATTATAAATACATTTTTATTAAGATAAATCTCACAAAGGTTTTCTCCAGTTGCACAAGCTGAAAGTCCTAAGAGAAAGTTTTTCTACGCAATTTGCACTTGCTTCCGAGAAAATACAAACAGTGCATTTTTGGCAAAAAGTGAATTCCAGGTGCAGTTCCATAAAGTTAATTTGGGGCAAATTAATTTGAGAAGAACAAATTTTGGATGCCTGGTGGATGACCAGTTTATGTTTATGTGATGACTGACAAGAGAAAGATGGAAAATTAATTTCTGGCAGGAACAAAATGCAGGTTGCAAACATTTAATAGAGCATCTTTTAATTATTAGAGTGAGGAGGATGTGTAGAAGTAAATTCCTGCCTAAGAAACTCTGTATGGCGCCAGGAAATTGTCCTGTTGGCAGAAGCAAACTAGAGCATGTATTATGTATGCTCTAGTTTGGATAGTATGGTCAAAGCTTTCATTTTGCATGAGAAAACAAAGTTAAAGACTCATAGTTGTGATTTTAAATACTCAAGGGGTTTTTGTTTTGCTTCTTTTTCAATACAAACTGACATTAGGTGAGAAAAGAAGGCAGAATCTGTGTAGTCTTAATTGTGATGTAAAACTAGTTTACAGATGTAAAATAACTTTGAAGCTGCATTCTTATTTCAAATAGCATCATGTTTTTATTGTGATAGGATAATTTGGCTTTACATAGTTAAGAGAGAAAGAGTATTTTTCACCCCATTACTAGTCTCCATTGCTTTTTTTTTTTTTTTTTCTGTTCTTAGGAGCTGTTTTCATGTGGAGTGCAACTACTGTTTTCATAAAACAACATTGTACTTTTAATAACAGTCATTTAGACAGATTCATACTTCTTGCTGTGCACAAATGGCTCCACAGTGTCACTTCAGGACAGCATATACTGCGGGCTGCGTGGAATCACATCCTCCTTTATGGAGCAGAAAAGGCTTTATGTCTGTAGGGATTTGTTTAGTCTCACCAGAATCATTAGTCAATTTACAGAAAAGAGGAAGAGCCTGGGCCCAGTATCCTGCTGGTACATCATTTTGGAATTATTGGGCAAACTAAGAAAAGAGTATCTGCGCAATGGTGTTATTTATTGAAACTAAGGCTGGAAGATACTTTTTTAGGTGAGCTTTGTGGATAAGTACAATTTAGCCTAAAGAAGGGGGTTTTGATCTCCTCCAGAGAGAAAAAAAATATTCTGAGCTGAAAATTTGTTGAGGTGATGAGGTCAATATTAAAGTATGCTCTCAAATCCTAAGTAGCCATGCATTTCACCCACATGTTTGGAAGGGCTAAGATAAGGATAACTATCCATTTAAATCAGAGGTTCAAATCCTGACACAGTGGGAGAGGCAGAAACTAGATTTCTCAACTATCAATATAAAAGTGAGAAATAAATTGAATAGAAAAATACAAATATATTTTAAACTTTTTCATAGGGAATTAGTAAATCCTTTGGTGAAAGGGAGAAATGTGGGGGTTTTTTGTTGTTTGTTTTCAAAGATGCATTATATTAAAAAAAAAAGCATTCACCTAAAAAACTCATTGCAACCATTCTCAAGATCAGATTGTATTATTACTTTTCGAAACAGAGTGTCTAGAAATGCATGGATGTTTGCCAAGTGGTCACCCACTTGGATTGCTTTCATACAGTGGAAGAGTAAAAGTAAATGTGTAAATTCCCTTGTTCTTCTGATAAAAATGCTGTCTTCTATTTTCAGCAGATGTAGCAACTCATGCACTGTGTTACAGGACAATGCTAAAATCTCTTTACTCAGGAATGGAAACATAAATAACACTTGAGGATAGTGTGCAGTATTGGATAACTTGGTGACACTTTTAAACATAGAAGAAGTGGTGAAGTATATTTGACAAAATTTGCTCGGATGGACTTTCTGCTTTTTTCTCTCACAGTATTCTTTCACTACTCTCTGGTTGAGTTTCTAATGATTTAATAAGTAGATTGATTTTAATCTTTCGCCTCCTGAAATAGGACAGTTCTTACCAGGTATTCTTCTTGAAAAGTCAATGGAATTAGACAAACTCATAGCAAGGCAAAACAAGCTCTTTTGTTTCTTCTTTCATTTAGAAATGAAATTTGCAAGGAACTTATAAATGTTCTAACAAGAAAGTCTTCTGGTATTTTCTGAGACCCCTGTCTGAGGGAGGAATGAATGAATCTGATTCCATGTTCTTAGAAGGCTAATTTATTATTTTATGATCTATATTATATAAAAGAATGCTATACTAAACTATACTAAAGAATAGAGAACGGATACAGACAAAAGACTAAAAAGATAATAATGAAAAACTCGTGACTCTCACCAGAGTCCCAGCACAGCTGGACGGTGATTGGTCATTAAGTGAAAGCAATTCACATGAAACCAATGAAACATGCACCTGTTGGTAAACAATGTCCAAACACATTCCAAAGCAGCAAAACACATGGGAAGCAAATGAGATAATATTGTTTTTCTTTTTCTCTGAGGCTTCTCAGCTTCCCAGGAGAAGAATTCTGGGCAAAGGGATTTTTCAGAATATGTGATGGTGACAAATTCTCTTCTTAGCTGAGAAATATTTATGAAAAGTCTTCTTCAGGCAATGAGCTCTCACTGCAATATGCACCAATGAGGATGAGGAAACGAAACTGAAGGTATATTTGGTTAAGCTCAATAGACAAACAATAGACAAATCATTGTATGCCCAGAAGGCTTGGGATGGAGAGTACTCAGAGGAAAAAAAACCAAAAACCCACTACTTATAGTGATTCAAAGCAGCACTAGTTTTAAAGCCACCACTGAATACATTGTTTGGCATGACCTAGACCTACCTATTGTGTTCTTTATTGCTTCTTGTGCAGGCAGATGTGGTAGTTACCTCCCCATTTGTCTGCTTTCAGTTTGAAAGGCCCACTGGTTTGTGGGGGATCATTGGTGGTGCTTTCCCTTGCTTTTCCTTGCTTCCTGGAAGAGCCAAGTGGAAGGGAAGTGCTAAGCACAAGAAGGGGGTCTACCCTTTCTAACTTACTGGATGAGACTTATGTAACACTTTAGAAGACAGCCCTGCAAATAGAACCCCTGCAAATACTGGTGAATGTTGTACAAGACAAAATGCTAGAACATTTCTTGCTGGGATGTGACTTCTACACTAACTTTTATATTATGCTTTAAACACAAATACCACAAATTGACCTCGCTGTCATAGCCAATTATGTGAACAGGGTTCAGGATTCACCACAGGCCAGAGTACAAGTCTGTAGCTAGAGTACAAATGTATTATAGACTTTATAAAGTACAATTTTTGATTACTTTATAGAAAAGATCCTGTACAATGATCCTTCAGTTCTTCAGTTCTCAGAAAACTGTATAGTTCAGTTATGAGAATTTAAACGTTTCAAAGCCATTTTTTCCCTTTGATTTATACACTTTTTAGAAAACCTTTAATGGTGCAACATTTGCTAATGTTGCACACCTAGTGTGCAAAAAATATTAATGGCTATAAAAAATTCTTGTACTTAGAGCTCTTAAAGTGCTACACACTCAAATGTGGCTTGGGGAAAAAGAAGGGTTGAAAGCTGACGGGAGAAAAACAGAAAGTCATAAACCTGCTGAATTTGAGACAGAATATATTTATAACTTCACAAATTATTGTTCAGTGCATCTTTCTTCCCTCAGCTATTTTATGGATAGATTATCCCTTTTCTATTTATCTTCTTTTTCTTCCACAATACTTTTGTCTTTTGGACTTTGCATTCTTATATAGATCCTGCATACAGACCTGCTTCTTCATTCTATTTCTGGCTGCAGATTTGGTGCACTGATACAACAGCTGTTCAGAAAGCTGCCTTTAACAGGATGGTGGAAGAAGGGTGAGATGCTCTGACTGCATGCCTGTGCATGCAGTCATTCACTTGTGGCAACTTTAATGGGAATAATTATGTAGTACCATACTAAATAAACAAAAACAAAAATAAAAGAAAAACCCCGAAGGTTATGGAATTGATTTGCTTTACTTGCCTTTACATCCCAAGATTTGGATCTGGGATAAAGTTCACTCCTTGAGTTATGGCCTGGCTCACTGAGCAATCTGTGATGAGGACAGGGAGAAGAATGATGGGAAGAAGTAAAAGATCAGAGTGAGTTTCTGTATGTGTGTGAAACCCCAAAATGCTTCAATTTGATGTTTCAACTTCCTGTTTCAAGTCTCACCCCAAGATCTGATTACATCAAAAATAAACAAACAAAACCCAATAACTGAAATAAGCAATGCTCCCCCCCACAAAAGGCCCAACAAGAAGAAAACAAAACAAAATTTTCTATTTTTAGCTCCAATGGACAGTGTTTACTTTGACTGAGAATTATGATTTGAGGGGATAAGATGAATATAAATAAGAAATCCTTTCTTTTTATGGGCCTTAAATACTAACATTTTTTCATTATTTTTGGTGACATATCCACACAATCAGACATATCCACACAATCAGTTATTTGCGCAGCTTTACCTTCCAAAATAATTTTATAATCTTAACGCTAGAGGCTCTTTCTTCCTTAATAGCCGTGTAGTTAAGAAAGTTGCATAATTTATTGTAGATATAAATCAACGTAGCTACATTGCTTAGTTTTGAAGGAATTAAAAGTATAATCTGATGAAACTGTCTTGAGTACTGCGGCCTTCAGATGAGATGCAGAGCATGTGAGGGAAAGGTTCTGGGTTTTGGTCAGAAGCAGTGTTTTATTACATTATCCTTAATGAGACCGTAAAACATAAAACTGGTTTTGGTAGCAATGATAAAATAAAAAGGTGGCATCTGGAATTTAACTTGCAAGTTCTTTATGTAATAAAGACACAGACTGGCTTGGTTATGAAGTACTGCACAAAGCTAGCCAGATAGTTGTATGTATCATTGTCTGGCAGCAAAGTGATATTTCAGAATGAGAGTGTGCCATATACTCTTTTCTGCTAAATAATCTATAAAAATATTAAAGGTGATTTTGTTTGTGATGTCAGAACAGTAGTTTTCATAGCAAATTGTGTCACATAAATGAAGTATTCAGATTGAAGTCAGTCATGAGGGAAAGACTTGTTTGGCTTCAGGCTGTCATTGCTATTATTGTTGAAACTATAAATTGTTATGAAACTACATAAATTTGTATGGACACAAAATCTTGGTATTTCAGTTGGCAGTTTTATCCACCTTAGAAATGGTATTGAAAATTGTTGCCTTAAGACAATTTCTGCATAGAGTCATCTCATCATGTAACTCTTACTGCTTTAACATTTTTGGATGGGAATAAAAAAAATAATAATTTTTCACAGAGGCAGTCTAGAAAACAGCTTATAGAGAACCAATGTGTCTCCATTGTCCACTTGTTGCATCATAACTTGGAGTGCAGTCTGGTGCTGAATTTGCACTAGTAAAGAGTAAGTGGCTCTGTTTTCCCCAATTCGTCTCCAGATGTATCCACATATCCAGAGGTGGCCTGCCTACTGTCTCGTCCCCATACATGATCTCTCAAGCAATTAGAATAATGCTCCAAAGTGACAGATACACTGATCTGACATTTTTACTTTCTCCTGTACTTTCTGTTGTGTCCCGGGAGAATGAGAAAAAGCAGTTTTCTTGCTTGTATTTTTCTAGTTTTAAATACCCCTTTCCAGACATCATCTATCTTCAGGACAAAATGATGACAGAAGCCTTAAGTTAACAAATGCCTCATTGGAGTATTGTCAGAATTGAGGGGTTTTTTGGTGGTTTTTAAAGGCAATAAAATAGAAACTGAGAAATTGTCATGAGGTGATTCATGAATGCTGTATTTAAGGAGAACATTTCCCTTAAATGGGTGCAGATCTTTGCCAAGATAGAGTGTATTTTCTGCATAATATCTCGTATGGGATTCTGTTTTGGATTTGTGCTGGAAACAGTGTGCTTCATGCCTGGCACAGGCATGTTCTCATTATTGCTGAGCAGGGATTACACAACACCAAGTCCTTTTCTGCCCATCACACCACCCCGCCAGCGAGGAGGCTGGGGGTGCACAAGGAGCTGAGAGGGCACACAGTGGGGACAGCTGATCTCATCTGACAAAAGGATATTTCAGGTCATATGGCATCCTTCTCAGCATATAAACATAGGGGAACAAAGAAGGAAAGAGAGGCCTTTGAAGTGATGGACTTTCTCTTCCCATGTCACTGTTACACAGGATGGGGCCCTGCCCTCCTGAGGAGGGCTGAACACCTGCCTTCCCGTGGGAAGCAGTGGATTAATTCCCTGTTTTTCTCTGTTTGTGTGTGCAGCTTTTGCTTTCCCTGTTAAAAGGCGAGAAAAAAAACTCCTGAGAAAACCCAGGAGTTTTCTCTCTTTTACCTTTTCAGTTCGGTCTCCCATCCCACCAGGTCAGAGTGAGCAAACAGCAGTGTGAGGATTAGTTTCCAGCTGGGAGTGCACAAGGAGAGTAGGAAACAGAATGACCTTTTCCATCCATTACTGATATGTGTTTCTTTCATTTCCATGGTTTGTGAAAGGAAATGTATGCAGGGTTTCATTTCCCACTGTAGCTGGTGCAAACCCTGCTCCTCACCATAGGATGTCTGCAGGGACACTTGTTCTTCTCCACAATTCCCACAGTGTCTTGAAGGAGTAATCTGCTACTCAGTTAAGTTTCTAGTCTAAAATATTTCACATAACTTCAGCACATGTATTGTTTACTAACTCCTAGTTAGATCTGTTTGAGATACTGGGGGAAGGTCCCTTTGCCCTCCCCTGCCAGATTCCTTTACATGTTTTGGTTATCCTAGAATATATTTGCTGAAACCAAATTTTTGACAATTCTCAATTCAGTTTTCAGTTGGAAACCATTGTTTTCAAATAGTTTAAAAAGTTGACTTTGTCATTAAATTTATGTTTTACCTTCTCCCTAAATAAGAATTTTTGTTTAGAAAATGTAATTTATCTGTAATATATTGTTGAAAATTCAGTAACCTAAATGAAGCATATAAAAGTTTTCAGGTTTCTTTCCTGAATGAATTATTATTGATGTCAAACAACTCTTATAAAATTTTAAATTATTTCAACCAATTTAAGAGGAGAATAATTTTCAGAGCTGTCAGAGAACAGGGAAGTTTTCTTTCCTCTTGTTTTACTCGGTTAAAAATCTGTGCCAAATTCTGTCTTAAGAATTATGAAAACTAAAGCAGGCAGTAAGTGCCAAGATAACTATGTTTGAGCAGAATCATTACCTTTTTCAATTAATTGTTTAGATGAAGGTTCTGTAAATGTGAAAGTCGTGTTGAGTTTACATTTTTCTCCCTTCAGGTTTGCTGAATGTCTTGGTGTGACGTTCTTTGTTATTCATCACCTTATCAAGTGAAGTTTACCATATTATTGCTGGGACAAAGCTGATAAATCCCTAAAAGAATAACAGTGCATCCCACCTGTCAAATCAATAACTGCAGATGAAGGTTAGCTGGTAAATGGTATTAGGCCTTCTGTTATGGGGCTGTGTATCTACACACCTCTAAGATGTTATTTTTCTCAGCATCTTTCCCTCAGGAAGTCTGTTTATTCTGGCAGATGTGAATGACTCCTGCTTCTTCTATCAAAATAAATTGAGAATAACTGAGTGCTGCATTCTTCAGCTTAAATACATTGCCTTGGGTTATGAGTTGAACAAACATCCAATTACGTTTCTCTGATGTTTTAATAGTAAAATGAATAATTATTGGTTTAAATGTTGACTACAACAAAATGAAAACTTTCTTTGTGGATAGAACTTTACATCTACACATATCAGAATTTTTATCTTTTATTTTGTCAGATAACTGGAGTTCTTGCTTAAAGGTCAGTTCTCTGAAGTAATGGGATAGTTTACTTGGGACTACCACCTTTCACAGTGCTTTATTAGAAGCAGTATAAGACATTCACTAAGGACTTTGCATCCTTGTAAAATGCCCTTAGTGATATGTTTGAAAATTGCTAATAGGAGTCTGAGGACAAGGGAGAAAAAAGTACCTGTCATTCTTCAGGCTTGCCATCAAGTGGCATGGTCCCTGTCATAAGGTTGAATATCCCCAAAAGCTGGCTTTATCAGCTGTCAGATATCTCCACAGGCTCTTCAAACAGATTGTAAAAACGTGAGAAAGGCCTACATACGTACTCTTTATTTATAGTCCCCAAACACTTACCCTGGGGAAAGGTAAGACACTGCTTTGTAAAATTCTCCAAAAATGTAATTCAGAATGGGAGATCTTGAAAAGATTGTCCTGAACCTAGACTGGGAGCTGACTCATGAGGAAAGGTGGCATGAAGAGGAGAGAGTAGAAAGTAGCAGCTAAAGATGCTTTCGTTTAATTTTTTGCCTGTAGTTCTCAGATAAATAAATAATAAAGCACAACTTAGTAATGGTAGGAACACTCCAAAATCATATTTTTCCTTCAATAACCTAAAAAAAATATCAATGGAGCCACTTTAAATAATTTCTAAGCTGCTGCTGTAGGACAGAGTAAGCAAATGCCTGGATGCCTCTCCTTAAATCAAAGGTTCTACCTTGCTGATTTTTTTCCTTTTTTTCTTTTCTTCCTTTTTTTTTTTTTTTTAATTATAATGGTTATTTAGTTACATCATCAAAGACCTAATATTGCTAGTACTACCTACATGCCTCTCAGGCACCTCTACAAGCACTTAATGAAACTGTACCAGAGAATGTACATCGCCCAGTCTCCGTTACTTCACTATAAACCAAGAAATGGGTTTCTATCTAAAATATACAGGTAATTTCCATATGCAGATTAAACCAACAAATGAGCCTTAAACTCAGCTAAAGGAACATCTTACCTTCCACATTCATCTTACATTTCCTCTCAAATATATTGTGACTGTGATTAACTACTGCTGAATTGTTTCTGAAAGTTGAAACACTTTCACCTTTTCCTCTACTGATGTTCACATTTTAAATTCATAACACTTATTAAAAGTATGTTAAAGGAATTGAAAATAATGCAGGTTTTTTTAATCTATTTCTCACTGCTAACATTTTTCTGGTAAAGATCTACATATTTAAGTGAGTAATTGTATAGACACGTGATTGAGTTAACACTTAATGAAGAGAAAAAAGGTTTATCTAATTAATGAGCTTAGACAAATGAAATACAAACTACAAGCAAAAGTATATCCTCTTTCCCATTCTTGTAAAAATGCTGAAAGCCGAAGCTCTCTTTCTTAGACAAACTGCAATGTAACTACATTTTGTAACTGTAGCCTTGTGTCTTTCTTCAGAAGAATATTTAAAATCAGTAGCTTTGTAATCTGCTTTTGAAAATGTTTGTTTTTTGGCAGTAGGTAGAAATATGAGATTATGAAAGCTTTCCTAGACTGGTATATTTTGTTATAACTGTGCAGTAAATATGCCAGCCTAGATTAAGCCCATCAGACATATGTTATATTCTTTCCTGGATTCATCAAAACAAGCATTTTATGTTTTTTCAATGTGTAAATACACATCTACTTTTTGCTTTCATGTAGAGCCAAATAGCCTGTTGATGTTGTAGGAATCCTGCTTTTAAAAATAAGTATTTCAGTTGATTGAAAATGTAATTTTTTGCTTGCTTGCCTTAAAAATTTATCTCAAAAATCTGGGGGAAAAAAGGCTGTTTATATGAATGTTGACTGCCTGCAGGAAAGGCAGAGAGTAATTAATTTGTGATTAACCATTCAAAAAAATAATTTTAATACAGATGCTATTTTTCTTAAATTGGACAATACTTATTTTCATTCCACATTTTTATTTGTCTAAAGAATTGATTTTATAACTTTTATTGAAAAATAGGGATGGATGATCAGGAAAAGGTAAGGAGAAATAGATTTCAAAAATATACTTCCACTAAAGAAGGGCAGTTTCTCTTTGTTTCATTTCAAAAGGTAAGCACTTCTAAAAATTAATGCATTTTTCCTCCTTCCTCTGAAGTAGGATGGTGTTATTTTTCTCAGTTTGAAAGGAGAAAAAGTCTCTGAGAGATTTTCTTTATAGACTAGATTGTCTGTATTTCATGGTTACTGCTGTAGAACTGAGGCTGTCTGATGGGCTCTCATGGTGGTGGGCTCTGTGCATATTCATTCTAGTAAATGAAAAATAATTAAAAGTACTCTGAGCACTAGTGGGAATATTTCTATCACACATATGAGGAAATTGCAGCAGACAGAAAATTTAGGAGAGATTAAGGCAATTGACATTTCTTTTAGGTGTTGCTATTTTGGTACTAATGAATCTTTGAAAATATTCCCAGAAATGTAGAATTATTCCACTTAATTTAAAATAATGAACTGTGACACCTAAGATAACCACCTATTCACTTTCCCACCATAATCAATGAAAATAGCTGGACTAAAATGAAGTTGCATTAGTAACTGGAGTATTCCAACACTTCAGAATAGGAAAGAAGACCAAATCATCCTGAGAAGCAGAACATAGAGGAAAGCATTATGTGTAATTAAATACATCCCTTTACTCACACGTCCATTTTCTTTTCTATGCTTTTAAATCTACAGGTCATTATTCTTTATTCATCATTTGGACATACTGATGATCTCGTTTTCTACTGAGAAACACTTTTATTGCAGATTGACTAATTTCTGAGATAGGGAATGAAACTGTTCTTTAACAAGAAGGAGAAAAAGATAGAAATACTTAAATGAATGCAGTTTTATAACATATCTACCATAGTTCTTTTACAATTTTTAAGTACTTCCTACGGTGCAGCAAATAGAATATTCTCTTTTTTTCACACATAGTAGTTTCTGATGATGCAGAAGACATGGACCCATTGATAATTGCTTGCAGAATGATGAAAACTCCAGCTGGTTTGTTCAACTGGATTCTTTCTGCCTAGAGTGTTCAAAAAAAAATCTTTGTGTTTCAATTCAGGCTGGTAATCCTTATAGTTCCATGTCCTTCATGTTAAAACAGGCAGCAGGAGAGATTTTCTAACACAGTGAAATCTGTCAAAAGCTCCTCTTCCACAGGGAGCTGCTGATTGCTGGTCTATTGTGCATAGTCTCACAGTAGTCAGTGGGACTTCTTAAATAGAACCAAACTTATCAGTAGGGTAAATGGAAAACAATTAAAATTTGTGAGAGTTGAGAAAGGTCATTTTGATCTATGTTTGCCATCCATTCATGGCCTCAGTCCAGTACAGACAAATTCCTGCCTTTAACAACAGGACTTTGTCTCGGAGAACTGAAGAGATTACTGATATGCCTAAGAAGTTTGTGTGAAAGCACTTTACAAAATCAAGCCAAAATGGAAGTTTTCAAAAGCTTTTTTTCTTTTCTCTTATAAATCATTATTGTTTCAGTAGGAGCAGCCAAAGGCAGCCATCTCTATCCTTCTCAGTACCAACTATTGACACATATTATTAGCATCTACATAAAACGGCCCAGTTGGAAGTCAGAGGTGGAGAAGGTTATATCTGCATGGTAATTTGAGTTCCTGTTAGAAAGTACAAAAAACCTATGCATTGATACATGCATTGACTTTTCATTGCTTCCCAGATAAATTCTTACACAGCGTTCTTTAGCTCAAATCCATAATGAGTCAAAACAAATAACATTCTCATGGATTTTGGCCAGAGCAGAGGGTGCTCAAAGAAAGCTCATGAACATCTACAAAATCCCATATGGACAGCAGACACCATGTTGCTGCAAAGTTTTACATTTACAAAAATCTTTTGATTGTGATTTTAGGGATTTTTTAAAAATCCATCAAAAACTGCTTAGACTAGATGCTTTGTTTATTCACAATAGGAAAAATTACAGAGCAAGTAACATTGGATGGTTTTTCCTTGCTGCTTTTCAAGAAGCAGTGAGAAAATATTTGGCAGTGACTCACTGCTAGTTTAAGTTCTATTGTATATACAAATCTTTAAGGTGCAAGGTAAATAATATAAGGTTGTTTATTAAAAACTATCAATATTGCTAATGTAAATATTTTAATTCTTTCTCTTGTAATTTCTTCATATTCATATTTCTTTAGTAGGAGCTTTGATGTAATTCAATTTTCCAGTGCAAACATATACAGAATACACAGAATTTTAACTGTTTCTACGCCCATTTCACAGAACTTAATAAATGCTATTCTTTTCAGCATTACATAGTAATGATTTGAGGACATTTTGAATGTCTTCACATATTGATTCATTAAGCTTATACAATATTTTTTAAAACATCCAAAACCATTCATTTAAATAGCAAAAAAGTGAAAGAGGGGGCTAACTGGGAGAGACAGACTGTTTGAAATCACTTTATAGACAGTATCTCTGTAAAATAATTTCTTCCTATATTTTTTGTTTTCCTTCCCTTTCAAATCAAACATTTTGCCCTTTTCCAAATTAACAAAAGTTTCCCTTTGTATTTAGAAAACATAATATTGGAAAGTTCCTGCTATTCAGAACAAAGAATTAAGAGACCTGTCCATCAATTGCATTGTCATTTTTAAGTAGAAGTCTGTGGTCTCTATGTCTGTATAGAAAACCAGTTCTAACTCAAAGAACTGTGGTGGTTGTAACTCTAAACTGAATTGTGTGCTTTAAGTAATTGTGGTGATTTTAGCCTGGATGGACACCAAGAACCCTCAAAGCCATTCTATCACTCCCTTCCTTAGCTGGAAAGGGGAGAGAGAAGAATTGAGAGAGATTATTCACCAATTGCAGTAAGGGGCAAAAGAGACTCGATTTGAAGAGAGACTTGATTGGAAAATTATTGAGTTTATTATCAATCAAACCAGTGCAGGAATGAGAAATAAACCTAAAACTTAAAAAAAAAAATTCCCCTCTCCCTTCTTCCCAGGGTTAACTTCATTCCTGAATTCTGTGCTTTGCCTCCCACAGAGGGGCAGGGGGACAGGGAATGATGACTGTGGTCAGTCCATCACATGTTCTCTCTGCTGCTGCTTCCTTCTCAGGGGGAGGGACTCCTCACTCTTCACCTGTTCCAGCCTGGGGTCCTTCCCAAGGCTGGAATTCAGAATGGGAGATCTTCCCAAGGGCTTCAGATCTTCATGAACTGCCCTAGCAGGGGTTCCTTTCCATGAGGTGCAGTTCTTCATGAACAGCCTGCTCCAGTGCACGTCCCCCACAGGGCCACAACTCCTGTCAGCAAATCTGCTGCACTACAGGCTCTCCTCTCCCCTGGGTCACAGCTCCTACCAGGAGCCTGCTCCAGCACAGGCTTCCCATCGCATCACTGCCTCCCTCAGACATCCATCTGCTCCGGCATGGGGTCCTCCATGGGCTGCAGATGGATCTCTGTTCCCCCATGGGCTGCAGAGGAATCTCTGCTTTAGTGCCCGGAGCAGGTCTTCCACCTCTGTCTTCACTGACCTTGTGTCTGCAAGGCTGTTCCTCTCAGGTGCTCTCACGCCTCCCTGGCTGCTGTTGCAGCTGTGCAGCAACACGTTCCCTTCTTGGATACACTTTCCCAGAGGTGCTGTCACCAATGCTCATGGGCTCAGCCCTGGCCATCAGTGGGTCTGCCTCAGACCCAGTGGCCATTGCCTCAGTCAGGAATGGGGATGTTTCTAGCGGCTTCTCATTGAAACTACAACTGGACCGCCCTCACTACCAAAACCTGTCCCTGCAAACCCACTAAGTGTTCAGTTAAATTTGGCTCATATGTAAGTCATCACAAGTCTTGCTGACTTGGAATGTTCAACGCTTTTTCTTAGCTGAATCCAGTTTATTGCTCTTAATAAATTTGCAAGCACTTAACAAGAGAAGCATTACACTAAATACAGGAACTGTGGAGAGCCATTGTTGGGTATTTGCTACTAATTTATGCTTTTGAGATGCACAAAGCCCTCTACTGTGTCAATATTCATCAGACTGTGTTGTTCTGGTGGATTCAAGCTTTTCCTCACAGTCAGTGGTACTCCTGAAAAGAGATCCAAGCTCATTGATTTCGGTTAGCTAGTATTTGATTGCCAGATCTTTTTATTCTTGTTTCTGTGGAGTTTTGGGCAAGCTGAAACAATTTATTATAGAAGGAGCTATTATCTCTGAAGCTAGTGTATAATAATCTATGTATATTTATATATATTTATATGTGTTATATCTATATATATATATATGCAGTGAGTGCCATTTTTATATCCATTTCTTAATGCACATAAGAAAATTTTGTTAGTAGCAATCAGCTTTACAACTTGAGATTTAATTGACAACATCCAATGCTATTTTTATGAAATAAAAAGCACATAAAAAAATGAAACGAAAACTCACTAAAAAATAAACATGCATGCTATACTATGGAAATAGGTCTTAACAAATATTAATAAGGACTCAAATAGGAATCTCCAATACTACCTGGGATAATTTGTTTCTTTATGTGCATATACTGTTTCTAAGTGCAGCTCCATCCCATCGGATGCTGCAGATTTTGGATGTACTGTAGCAAAGGTACACTTACCCGGTGTGAACACAGTGAGGCCCCTTTTCCTGCCTTGGGAGGACTCCTAAGGCTCGGAGCCACATGAGGGCAGCAAAGACCCAGACTCCAAGGGAGGGTTGTGTGAGCCATCGACAGAAGTGAAAATGCCGCAGTGGCTTCTTTATTCTCCTCCTTCCTTTTGCTTTTCCCAGATAAATTTTAAGAAGATCATAACAGTGATGGTAGAAAGTCCATCGCTGCAGTCCTTTAGAAATCACTGGCCAGAGTTGATGGCACTCTCCTGCCATGAGGAAAGTTCAACGGCTTTCAGTGGGAGCTCCCAGCATTACTTTGGAATCCCAAAGCAGATTTATGTAGCCTGTTTTCTTCACACTATGGATGAGAGGAACTGTGTCATAGTTCTGAGACAAAACTATTCTCCTTTGTTCCTAAGGTATGGAATATGGAAAGTTTTCCTCTGGTGCACTGCTTTAGTAATATTTTTTCTTTTGAGTACTCTTTCTTCTTTTGACCCACTTTGCTGTTCATTTTCACAGCTACTTTTTTTGTCACATAGATTGCAAAACATCTGAATACCCTGGTTCTTATAATTGTTTCAATGCTTTATAAATTCACACATTTATGGAAACTTTAGGTAATCTGAGCCAAGAGAACCCCCCCACTATCTATTGCCTTGTCAGTACAATCTTAGCCGAAATTAGAGGAGTATACATTTCATATTTCTGTATTTTTACTTTCTATTGTTCTACTTAAAACAATTAACAAAGAATGAACTTTAACAGCAATAGAAATTCATAGAAATCAGATTAATAAGCATGTGTGGCCTGCAGTCCTATTAGTTTGAACTAAACAGAGTATTTCATAACTACACACAATGAAATGAGTCACAATTTCTGTCAAAATTGGAAAATGGAAAACATTTGTTACAAATTAAGATAGTAAAACCTACCAGCTCTATGGTTTGATATGGCACTCAGCAGTTGTCAACCAGGATAGTTCCATTTTCTGAAATCTTAGTGCTGATCCTATTTCACATAGGCAAAGAAACAGATCAAGTGGTTACCCTCTTATTTCATGGTTACCCTGATAGATTACTATTCCATTTTTATGCTGATAGAGAAGTTGATCATTGCTTTTTTTATTTTTCTAAATGTTAGTATAAGTTACCAAATGACTGTGACACTGATGCTCAAAAGCGCAAGTAGAGCAGAATGACAGGCATCTCTGCTGCAGTATCCTTCCCCTAACCATAAAATCCCAGCTCCCACTGATCAGAACCAGAATCCAGTCTTTCAGACAGAGAGCAGTTTGAGGTTTTGCTTACACTACTGTTTCCTTGCACATGCTGGGGTACTTTAGAAAGTTCTTCTCAGATGTTCTGTTGAGTGAAGGAATCAAGTCCTTGCAGCAAAATACTCCTTTTGTGCTTACTGTAAGTATGTGTCATAAAACATCTCTAACTGCATCCCACCATTTTTCTGGGGAAAGGACTGCATATCTGCCACACTGCATTACAAGCACAGGCATACATCTACCTGTTCCAAGACAGAAAGGCTGCTGGATTATCAGCAGCTAATGTTTTTCAGATGTGTATTTGTGTTCTGCTCCAGGGAAGTCCTCTTCAGCAGTTTTTCAGTACCACTGAAACACCTGTAAACATTCTTCCTCTAAAACAGAGCCTATCAAGCAAGGGGAGGGAGGCAAAGGCTAGCATGCAGCTGGAACAATTAGAGCAGAAGGGGATCTCAATGCATGTGAGTAGTTGTAGCATGGGTGGAGTACACCACAAAATGATGGTAAGAAGAATATTGATTGTACATCAAGATTCATAAGGGTTGCAGGACTATTGTGAGTGCTTCAGCAAATTGTTGCCAAAAATGTGAGTTAGTGGACAGGCAAGAAATAAATGATATGTTTTGGGCTCTGGAAGGTATATCTGAGAGAGCATGATTTTGTAATACCCTCTAAATGATCAGGAGTACCAGAAGAGAGGTAATCCTACTAACACTTCAGAACAGATCAATATAATAGTAATTCAGGAGAGATGTGGCCACCTCTTCTAGAACTGATGACATATCACTGTCCATAGATCACAAGAACTTTGGTATCCAAATGATTCATTGTCCAATTTTCTGTAAAAGTGGAAATAATTCTGGTAAGGAGACTTAGTGAAATAGGTTAGTGAAATAAGCTAGAGCTAAGGTCAGAACATGAAACTAACTCCAGCTGTATATTAATGCTGCACCTATGTTTATTTTCCAACCTGTTTGTATGCCACTACCATAATTTCTTAGCCGTATAACATTCTTCAGTCAGTCATGCTGACTCAGCCAGTCAGGCATTGTAGGATGGAAAATGTTGTGCCTGACCCCGGTGAAAATATTCAGTGTCAGATTTCTCTGTGTTGCTAAAAGAGGCTTTAAACCACAAAAGGCTATGAAGTCTGCAAATTCATTCTCAATATTTTTAACTTCATTTTCAGAGGTTTTTTCCAATACAGAACTGTTGATTGTGCAGCAAACTGAGTAATCTCAATCTGTGTCTCTATACTGGAATCATTCATCCTGTTAGAGTTGCCAGATTGATGATGAACTCATTTTCTTAAGTTCCTTCATATGCTTAGAAATCAATGTATTAAATATATTAATAATTTAAAAAATTACTTTCACTGTTTATAATACTTATTGAAAATGGTGAACATTTGGTTTTATACTTAGTAGTTTAGAATTAATTTGATAAAATATTATTTAAAATAACTTGATGACTGTGTAGAAGTAAAAGCATCAACAAAACATTCAAATACAACTTAAAAAATAAAATTAGATACAGCCACATCCAAATACATAAATTATTTCTTGTGTAGTAAAAGTATCAGCCTAGTGAACTGTAAAGTGCAAAAAAAAATTTTCAATGTAGGAAATCTGGGGTTAGAAAATGGGTGTTATTGTTTGGTTAAAAAATACTCTTTAAAATTTTCATCACACTTTTTTCTTTTTAATGGGATTTTTTGGAAAGAAGTAGACTGTTAAAAAAAGTTACTGTCAATTTTGTTCCTATTTAGCTGTACCTCCTTTGTTTCAGTGTCTTCTCTACTATTTGTTCTGTGTATCATACTAAAACTTTCTGAAATGCTTTAAAGCCATAGTTGAGGAAGTTTCATGTATTAAACTCATTTCCTGTTGAAAATGTATTTCCTGTTCTAGTGCTTAGAGTTGCCAAACTAATCTATTACACTTCTATAAAATTTTTAAATGAAATTTAATGAATAAAAAATAATAACTAACATAATAAAATATACATGTTTTCAGTGAAAACTTGTTCCATACACCAGAACACACTTTTCAACTCATAATAGCCATTATTTTAATTTACAAGTCTTGTGTCACTGCAATTCAGGATTATTTCCATTAGAGTTCAAGGTGTTACAGTACTGTAAAAAAAACAAGACATCCAATCTCAAATATTCAAAACACGTTATCTGGCCAAAAATATATTAAAAAATCATTAAGTTTTATTGTTTAAAAATGTTTGAATCTTTAAGTAGTTATGTAGAATATCCATATGTCCCATCAGATAGAGTGAAAATAGTGTTCTAATATCTCATTAAAATTGCTTACTCTTTTTATGTAGATTTTTCATGGCTATACCTTTTGTTCTAAATTTTACTTCTCAAGATCTTGGTATCTGAGCATAGCAGGAGAAAGGCAGGAGAGTTTCCTCTGCATATTTTTAACAATTATTATGTGCATTAGTCTCTTTTACAAGTTTTTTCTCGTTTCACAAGTAGAACAAAGCTCTTCAGTTACATTAAATATTGCAGATTCAGCAAGTGCAGAACAGACAAAAAGAAGAGCTGTTGCACACTCAGAAAAACTTTTCTACTTTCTATTAATGGATAGTTCCAGAAAGCAACTCTAAGCCAGAGAAAATTCAACTTGATACTTCAAGATTAGCTGTGTCTAGGTGAACCAGAGCAGTCAATGTATGAGACCAAAACTGAGCAGGAACGAGAATGTACCTGGCCAGATCTTTCTGTGATACAAAATCAGCCAGAAGCAACTTTATAACACCATTTTGCATATTAGAAATTGAGCATTCCTTATTGCAGTTCATTTGCCAGTCTGGGGATTCTTTCCCCAACTGAGTGCCCCAGCATCAGCTGAATGGAGTTTTTATCATGCACACCTGATTACATATTCATTATTCACGCCCTCTTACTTGATGTATATGTATTAATTTATTGTACATAGTCGCACTCCTTGTCAGAAATCCTTGTGTGGTCTGCTGGAGTCTTCTTTGGTGATCTTTAGTGTCTGGCATCATAATATTTGAGGTGGTCATTCACTGACCCCAGTCCTTGAGTAAGATCAATGCTGTTGTTTTGTATGACTCCTGCTATGTCAGCCTTGCAGAGCTGAGCTGGCATCCTGTTTCCTTCAGTTTCATCCTTTATCTGCTTTCCCAAGCCTGTGCTGTTCTGTTTTACTGTCCTTATCAACTGGAGCATTTTCAGTCCCAGTCCTAAGAAACATCCAAAGGCCAGCCAGTACTTATTCATGGTTAATTGAGTCCAATCCTCTTATAGAAGAGACAGTTCAATCTTCATGATGAAGGAAGAAAAATTCCTGGAAGAAATACTATGAATGAAATGTCATTATTTCTCCACACAGGGAAGAATAGTTTGCCAGGGATTTGAGATTTTACAGGGCAAGTATTAGCTGTGAGAGAAGAATCCAGAGGGAACAGTGCCTTGCTTGTGAGCCTAACTTTTCCTACGGAGGATGGAGGTTATGTTTTATGGGCTTGACCTGCTAAATTATCTACTCCTTTGCACACAAAGTTTATATTGTTTCAGCAGATAGTGACCTGAATACACTATGAGAGAAGCAAGATACTTTACTTGCTGCAATCTTTGTAGTGCTTTAAAACTGGGCTCTTCAATTTTGTGTGCATACTTTAACTGTTGAGCTACTGCATGGGAGAGAACGGAGTTTTTTGTCATTGGCAAGTTTAGTTTTTTCATCTGTTTTGATTGATTTCGGCAAGTGACTTTTGCAGCCTTGCCACACTAAGGCTGTGGCAAATAGGATTGCAACTGACAATTTAGAAAAGGGAGAGTTTCGTCCTGCCTTTCAGCAGAATGTAGATATGTTACCATTGTCACTGATTTTCTACCCTGCCTGAAAATTCTTCACAGAAAACTTACCCTGGTTATAAAGAAAGCCTATGGACAATTTCTCATCTGAGAACCTGGCACAATCTTAGAGGGAAAAATACTCTGCAGGGCATGTTTTCAATTGTGTATAAATGAAGTCATATATACTATGTAGGTGTCTGTGAGAAGTTTCAGATTAGTTGTTCTTCACCACCCCTTTGGAGGCTGTGCTGAGTCTAGCTGGGATGGAGTTAGCTTTCCTCATAGCAAGCCTTTGCACCTGAGAGCAAGGCAGCACTGATAAACACAAATCTTCTGGCTATTGCTGAACAGTCAAGGTTTTACTTTCCCCACTCTGCACTGATAAACACAAATCTTCTGGCTATTGCTGAACAGACAAGGTTTTACTTTCCCCACTCTGCCACTCCAGTGAGGAGGCCTGGGGATGCACAAGATTTTGGGAGGAGACACAGACCAGATTACTCCAGCTGGCCAAAGGGATATTACATACCATATGGTGTTGTGCTCAGCAATAAAGCTGGGGGGAAGATTTTTCTTGGAGGCAGTCCTTGTTTCTGCACTGCCTGAGCATTGGTGTCCATGTAGGGGGAGGAGATGTGTTCATTACTTGGTCTTGGTATGTGGGTTTTTTCATGCTTTTCTCTTTCCTTCACTTTTTAAACTGTCTTTAACTTGTTTCATGAGTTATCTGACTTTCTCTGCCTACTCTGTCCCCAAACCCATTGGGGAGGGGAGTGAGTGAGTGGCTATATGGTGCTTAGGTACTGACTGGGGCTAATCCTTCACAGGATTTTTGTGTAGAGAAAAAATAAGATGCATGATGGAGCCTGGTCAGCTCAGAGACTTCAAACAAAAGGGAGAGAACAATTTTGGTTTGCAACATCATTTTGATCCATGTTACGCTGTTTTATTTAATCCTGCAATGCTATGTGTAAATGCATGCATGGTCTCTGAACTACAGAAGAGCAGTGGAGGCCATTTTATAAGGAAAGTGTTGTGCCTTACAGTCCCTTGAAGATCATTTCAATGTGAAGAATAGTCCCACTTAGATTTTCCCACATATTTAAATTTTCTCTGCTGCTGAGTGTTTTAAATGGGGATCTCACTCTGTTCATGGCAACAGTTTTCTAGAGCAATTACCCAAAGGAGTTGTCAAGTCAAGACACTGTTTCATTAAATCTGAGCCATGAGAGACCATGCTCCTCTCCATAACCATCAAGAAAGAACTCAAGCACTGCTTTCAGCTTGGGTAACAAAGCACTATCTACAGATAGGCAGCAATTCAGACATCAGTATCTTGTCTTTTAACATCTCTGGTCAGCAAATTGCTTCATTAAATCGTTTTTCTGATGTTACTTACTGTAGTCCCTTGCTACATATCATATTAAGCAATTTCAATCATATCATTTGGATCAAGCAAAAAATCCCTAATGTATGTGATATAAAATTTTAATTTAAATAAACAGAATTTCAATCATAAAAATTAGTCCTAGAAAGAAAAATGTAGCACTTACCAACTGTGGGACAGCATTCCTAGAAGCAATAATTATTCATTGGTGAGTTAAATTCTTCAAACCTGAAAAAGATGAACTGAATTTTTGTCCTCAAATTTCACCTTTTATGAAATGAAGATTAATATCTTGCTTTACTGTATTTGAAGCATTTCTGGTTCATTTGTCACTGACAAATTCTCCTTCATTTCATAGAATATATTTTTCTTAATTTAAGACTAAAAACACAATTGAGCTAAGAAATGTTAGCTTCTTATTTATAGATACAAAAGGACACTAAATAGAAATAGCCATAAAAAAAGGAGGACATAACAACTCTAGAGTCTTTCATCTCCTACTCTTTGTGTCTCCATCCCTTAACAGAGAGGATTTGTTTTTACATACTGAGGTAGAACAGGAGAAAATCCTCTACAGGTTTTGTTATTGCAGTTAGTTTTTTCTTTTTCACACTCATTGTCTGATTTTTGTCTATGTAAGTTGGCAGAACATTATTTTGATGTTTGTTCATTCTGAAACATCTTATGCAAACCCAAACTACAGTTCTACACCTGTCCTCCTGCATCCTATACTTTTTCGTCAGATGCTTCTAGTGTGAAGCTTCAGCTGTAGTCATTTATGCAGCAAGACACACAACTGGGAACATAATGAATACACAGGGGGATAAAGATGCAATTTCAAAGTAACCCAACCAACCTAAAGCAGCAGGGGCTGAAGGCAATGGGAGCATTTGAATAATATTAAATGTATCCTCTGACCTCACTTACTGCTCTGACAAAATGAACTCCAAGGACAAAATTAAAAATATAACTATTTACTGCAGTCATATGACCAAATAATATAAGACAAGCTTTCAAGGCATATTTATTTGTGACCCCTCTTAATTTGATTACATTTCCTCACCATACACCTTTTTGTGTATGCTTCTTGAATTGTCCTTTTTTATGGAGGCATACAGTAGAAAAACATACATTTGAGTGTAAATGCAGAGTATTCAACATTTGAAATCAATAAATCACTTCTAACATTACAACACATAGCAGAAGAGCAGTAGTCTGCCTTCTAGAATAGTGGACTAATACTGGCTCCATTTCTAGTCAGTCACTTCATTTTCCTCTCTCTTTTTCTTGGAACACAGGGATGTATTCAAGACAGCTAACAAATGAAACACATGCAAAAGAGGACATGTATTGTAGAGGTTATCTTCTTTATGCAGCAATGTGGGGTTTTTTTGTGGTTTTTTTTTTTTTTTTTTTTTTTTTTTTTTATATAGACTAAGCCAAACTGTGTCATCAGCCCTAACAGCAGTGTTAGTGTCCCTGTTAAAGACAGAAAAGGGTAAGGTCTATGTAAGGTGTGCAGTATTGAAGGAAATACATAAATTACAATGGTTAAAATCTGAGGGAAATAACAAAATATACATGCATATAAGCATATGGTATGTAATAAATAGGAAAAAACTTTTTATCTATGTGATCTGGAAAATTAGAACTGAAGGAATGTTGATATGAAGATCAAGTAAATTTACAATAAAATCATAATAGGAAAATAAGTTAGTCAAACTTGGGTAGTAAACTTTACCCAGCACTGGCAGAAGCTGAGATCCCTGCAAAACACCAAGAAACCAACCATGTTATATGACTTACCAGATGCCATTCAAGAAGACACTCAGCCAGATATGATTCCTGTGTATTAAGTAACCCACAAACTATCAGTTTTTCAGGATTTTTGTCCAGCCTCTTTTTCAACCTGTCTAAACTCTGAGCCTCCATGACTCTCTCAGCTAGTCATTACATGAAGAATCACATCTGGTTTTTTTTTTAATTTCACCCTTACATCTACTTGTTTCATGTGATACCCCTCACATCTTGTACTGGAAATCGCAGTAAGTAATTTATCCCTCTCCGCCCTATCCTCATTGCTAGTAACTGTACAGATTGCTACTCTATTTCTTCACTCCTGCCTCAGCTGTCTCACTGAAACAAATCATAGTTACTGTGGGTGGAGCTTTGAGAAACCTGATCTAGTGGGAGGTGTCCCTGCCCATGTCAGGGGGCTGGAACTAAGATCTTTATGGTCCCTTTCCAACACCAACCATTGTGTCATTCTATGTTCTACTCTGCTTATGTAGTTAGGCACCAAATGCTATTGAGCTTACTTGAGCTGAGGAGTCCAAGTGTAATTTTATCACAAGTCACAAAATGGATGAGGCTGGAAGATACCTCTGGAGATTATCTAGTCCAGCCTCCCTGCCTATAGCAGGGTCAATTACAGCAGGTCTCTCAGGAAAAAATCCAGTTGGGTTTTGAAGAAGATCTCCAAGGCTGGATACCTGAAAACTTCTCTGAGCAACATGATCAACTGTTTAACCGCCTGACAATAAAAGCAACCTCTTTCTCGCATTTTAATGGAATTTCATGCATTTCAATTTAAGTTCATTAACACTTGTCCTGTCACTGGGTACCACTAGAACACCTTGCTCCACCTTGTTTACTTCCATCCGTCAGGTATTTATACACATTGACAAGATTTCCCTGAGTCCTGGGAAGCAACTTAATTGGAAAAACAGGCATGAAAGTAAGATTAAAAAAAAAAAAATACCTGAGAATTTTAGTTGAAAAATAAAGTTGAATAAAAGAAGCCTATTAATTAAATAAATAGGTTAAAAAACATTCCAAAGTCCCACCAAAAAGCTCCAGGTAATTTTCTTAGTTTTGCTCAAAATAGCAATGGCTGCTGGTCTTCTGACTACTTATCTGATACTTGATTTAAATAAGAACAGAAAAGGATTCAGGTTATTATAGATTTTCCATTACAAAAAGGTTGTGAATGAGTGTAATATAAAATTTGATTTTCATTCACACTTAAATGTCACCTCAGTAGGGTTGTTATTGGGGGTCATTTCATTATTTGCTTTCATTAACTTTTTCAAAGCTCAAATATGTTTTTATACACACAGGATTTGAATGTCTATGCTAACAGCATTCATAATAATAAAAGTAATAATATAACTGCAAAAACAGTACAACCCCAAATCTCAACAAGTAAAATACAGTCACTAATGTAATATTATATGCCTTTAACCCAGCAAATTATTACCTTTTATTCCCGTATTCATTCAGTAGAGATCTGTTATTCCATAGCAACACAGTCTTAACTCTCATATCAATAATGGAGGTAAACCTAGTATGAATATATCATCTGCAGAACCAAATTTTTAGCAGTATCAAATAAGGATATGGAAATCTTATTGTCAAAGCAAGAATATTTTGAAGGCAATCTCTAGAACAATATTATTAGTAAACTATTGAGTCATTTATTGGTCTTTGCTTTATAATGAACTCCATTTCCAAAACCTAGAGTAAATCTGTACTATATGTGATTGTATTTCTAACAGTGAAATTTAGCCAATATATAAGACAAGTAAAAATAATTAAAGCATAAAATATTCAACCATATCTTTGTGCAGGAGAAATAATCTACTGCCATTGCTTTCCCAATCCTTGTTCTTTGACTCAGTCATTTCTGCAGATTTGTGTTACAAGAATAGCAGTAATTTCAGATTTGTGTGGTAGAGGTCTTAAACCCAAATATTAATAATCTTTTATATTCTGACTCCACAGAGAAATTGTATGAACTTCCCTAAGTATTGACATTTTCAGTTTTCTTGAGAGGGCAGGGAAGATTTTTTTTCCTTCTTCCCTGAAATTCCTTTCAGATGTTGTGTTACACATTCGTCTTCAATTTTGTACATCTATGATTTAAGTTTAATAGTTGGCTTTCCTTAGATACTTCCACTCTTAGCTGAATGCTTTATTTCAGCACCAATAGTGTATGTCATCAATATTTGACCTAAAAAATGGATTTTTTTTTTTTTGTGCCAGTGAAGTATTTCAATTACTTCATATGCAGAAAGTGTTTTACAGAATGTTGTGATTTGCAGGGGATGCACTGTTGGGACATATGAGACGATGTTAAATGTTTATGCACTAGTACCCTATTTTTGGAAATTAAAACAAAAACATTCTCTGAATTCTGTGCCTTTTATACATTTTCTTAGCTTCTTGACACTCTGATAGTTTTTGCGGTTTTGACGGAAAGAGAGACATCCACTTCAACATCTTGACTCTGCAAGGTATGTTTTAAGACATAGTGTGTAAAACCAGAAGAAATTAACTAATACAATTTACACGTGCAGTGGGGTTCCCTAATTCTACTGACTTCATATCATCTCTGATGCCTTGACATATTTTAATTCCTGTAAATTTCATGTTTCTTTAATTATAATTAAAAAAATAAGATGTTAAAAACCTGACGAATATCTTTTAGAAAGGGAGTGAAAGAACATGGTATTAAACACAAATTTCCTCAATCCTAGGTTATGAATAAATGAAAAGCAATTAATTTAATTAGTTCTACAGAATTGCTTACGAAAAATACCCCTAGTATGCTAAAAGTGTTTGATCACTCTTCAAAAATGTTCTTCAAATATTTTAATTATTTATTTTAAAGGCACTCTTGTAAGTAATTACATTTTTTTTTTCTAAAATCTTCCTGGATGTGTATTAAGTATGTGATAGCAACATCTCAGCTACAAATAGCTAAATGTAAAAAATATTCACTTAATTATAAATTTTGGTATTGATTTAACATACAGCCACTCACTGTCACGTACAGATTGTGTGTAGCAGCATGTTGAAGATTATGTTTTCTGTCTACCCATTTTGGAAGTCAGGCTCACATATAGACTGTCCAACTTAGAGACAAATGCCTGCCTATTCAAGATAACTAATGTTCAGCCAGTATGAGCTACAAATACAGAGAATTTCCTCACGACCGAACATGCCTCATGGTGTCAAAAAAGTCAAACACTGCCCTCACTTGTGGTGATTTTTCTAGTGAAAGGCATGCAAAGGACAAACACAGTTGCTAAGAGCAGGGCTTGGCTACAGTTTGGCTACAGATGTGCATTTTCAGACTGCACATCTGGAAATGATCAGAGTCAAAGGTATCTTTTAGTTGTGACAACAGGGTAGGAAGCATTGCCATGCACATGCTACATGAGGAAGCTTTGCTCATTAGTTGTGACTCTTGTATGAATCAAGTCTCAGTTGTGAGTAGTAGAAAATATAAATATTTCTTCTTTTATCCAGTGTTCTGTTTTAGGCCCATTGTGCAGTATCAAGTTGGTTTTGATATACTGTCAAGATGTGTGAAAATTTAAAACAATCTTCAACATGAAAACTTCTGTGCTGTCAAATGAGCTCCATCACTTCCTCTGCTTTCCTGACCCGTAAGGAGAGAGCTTTTATTGATTTAGTCTGTCTTTAGGAAATGCAGGATAACTTTCCTGAAACAATAAAACCCACGTTTCCTTGTTGCCACTGGCTGTGTCTCTTCCTCAGCACACTGCTGGTAGAAGCTATGCCAATTGTGCTTTTGATGCAGCCCTGTCCAATTGTACTGAATGATCCAAAACTCATCTATAATGTGTTTCCAAGTCTTATTGAGAGATTAAGTTATATAATGTTGAAATACATTTACTTTTCCCCCAGAGGGTAAAGGGAAACTTACGCACATTAATATCAGGTGTGTGAGCTAAGTATATCTGATAGTTATTAATTCTTTAGCTGTACAAGAGGTAAGCTATAGATCTGAGGTGAACAAAAGACTTCTGGTTCAAGAGAGACTCAGGCTGACCTTGGCAGTGCCATTAATCATGAGTAGAGCTCAAACAGATTGTATAGCACTGCAGAGACTTTGGGAGGAGAATAAAAGGATATATGCACTTTGGGAGCCATAAACCATTGTCTTACAAAAAGTCTATGCCTTAGATCATCAGAAAAAAGTTACATAAAATAGTTTTGCAAGACATTTTCCAGGACATAATGCCTTGTGCATATCTGAACTTCTGCCATCTGCACAGCTACATTTAGGCATGCGTATGTACATAAAGAGTAAACAAAAGTGCTGGTTTATATATTTATTCTGCTTCTGTTTAAATTTTGTCAAGAACAAAATTAAGAAAATGTCCAACCTCAAAAGTTTTTCTCAAATGTTTCCTGTGAGTGTGGCAGTGAAATATGGAAATATGCTGAACTGTAGCAGATCATCAATGGAAAAATAGCTATATTTATAATATATATGCTTATGGTGACTACAAAGTAACAATCTAAATGCAAAGAAGAGTGGTGTGGAGTTATTTACATGTATTTCTTTAGTGATACTTATAATGGAAGAGGTGGCTTTGTACTGAAAATACAGTAATAATCTTTAAAAACCCTCTCCATTTTTATGTTCTAATAATAGTCTCATTTCAAAAGAAGCGGGGAGACAAGGGAAATTTCCTTCACATCAAGGAATAGCTGCTTTCATCCTTTTATTATTTTGGAAAAATGTAGTATTCGTATGAACATTTTAAATATTCACCGATGTAAGTTAAGATCTTTTCCTTTTTAATTTGGGCTTTACATCTTCAAAGTGAGCAATAGCATTTTAAATTTAAATTCTCAGTGAAACTTTGGAAGAGGAAATATGATGTCTTGACATATTGTTTTTTTTAAAAAAAAAACAACAAACGTAACCCCCAAACACAATGTACACACCCCCCTCCTCCCCCACAGTTCTAGTCATTAGATACTCCAGGAAGTGATCTCCGTTTTTTTCTAAAAGAAGTCAGCATGTTGCTATTGCTTCTTGTCTTAAAGTTCATGTTTGATTTACCATTCAGTTTTGTAACACCATCACAGCAGACAGCTTACCACTTAAATGATAAAAGTTTCAATAGGCACTTTAGTGGAATTACGAAAAAGCTACCACTCTTCCACCATGATGCCAGAAAGCTACCTTCTTTCTAAGTCAGGTCAGTAAACTGCACCTTGTAGGCCTGAGCTTGTCTCAGTGTAATTCCAGAGTAACAAAATAACAACAACAAAAACCTGTGTATATTACAGGATTTATCATTCTTTCTCAAATCAAACCAAAGCTGACGGTATGATAAATGTAGTAACTTGCTGGAAACAATTTCTGTCTTTTATAATCAAAGTAATTGTGTTTTATATAAAGCTTAGGTTTATCTTCTAATTTTGCTGTTGGTTTGCTTTTCTTTTTGTTTCACTGTTGTAGTTGTACTTAAGTGACTTTGTCAGGGTTATAACTTTCTTCTCCAAACATATCTGCCAAGATCTTAAAGCGAGGTCCCCAATCACTCAGATAGTCATAATCCTGATCTGCCTCTGTTGTGAGTGAGTCTATAGAGCTGAGAGACTCTGCAACAGATCCATTTCCTTCATAAGCATACGTTGCCAAGGAGTCATAAGGGGGTGCAGATGGATCTACATCATTTTCCTGCAGCCTTTGATTAATGAAATCTCTTATGTCTGTGTTATCTTCTGCTGGTGGTCTGTGGCGCGTAAAACGCAAGGTGTCTGGTTTTATGTCCCTGCGCATTTTATTATCTTCAATCACTTTGGGATTCCTCAGGGCACCAATGTCAAAAGCCTGGGTGTCCTCTTCTCCACCTCCTTCATCATCATAATGGATAACATTATCTCTGATGTCTTCTTTAGAGGTCATCAGGGTGTCTTTCTTCTTCTGCCTCCGTAGTGCTACATACAGTACTACAATAACTGTAATGAGAGACAACTGAAGTTAAGACATGCAGAGAAATAATTTGATAGTCTGACGACACATCATTATATCTTTCTTTGAAAGCCACAAGCAATCAAAGGGACTTTTGTCCTTAGAAAAGAGCAGTGCTTAGCAGTGCTGTAGCCAATGAAAAATTATATGCTCTTTGACATACGAATCTAACTTTCCTAAGTGATTGCTGTACTGGAGGAATTGCTGGAGGAAGCATCAAATAAGTTTCCTGCTGGCCTGCTCTACAAACTAATTGAATTGAAAAGGACTTCAGGTTTTTAGTTCAGAGAGACATTTAAAAATATTTTAAAAAAATATTTTGCATATAAAAATAAAGAAAAGAACCCTAAATTTACACTTTGAAGAAAAGAATAAAAAACTAAACCAAAACCCCAACCCAAAGAGTATTACAGAAAAAAGAAATTGAATTTTGAATAATAAATAATTTGAATAATTTCAAATTTTGAATTTTTGGAACACAGAAAAAAAATCCTACTGTATCTTTTTATACAGTACACTTCAGCTCTTCAGGGATCTGCTTCAAAAAATTACTTGTTATAACGTTCTGGGAAGAAGAAAGGTCTAGGACAGCTGGTTGGTTTTCAAGTATCATGTCCTCCAAACTCAATAATGATCCAAACTGAGGAGCAGAAGATCAAGAAAAGGCAGCAGAAAGCCTGCATTGATGAATAAGAAGCTCTTATTTAAACTCAGTGATAAAAAAGAGGCATCTAAGAGTTGAAAACAGCGACAGGTGAGCCAGGAGGAATATGCAGTGCTAGTCTGAACACGCAGGAATGAGGTAAGGAAAGACAAAGCCCACATGGTGCTGTCTCAGGAGGGACACAAAAGGCAGCAAGAAGGGCTAGTACAAGTAAGACAGAAAGAAAGGGTAGAAAGGTAAAGGTGGGCCCATTGCTGAATGGGGCAGAGGAGCTGTTGCCAAATGACATGGAAAAGGCCAACCTAGCCAGCAACTTCTTTGACTGTCTTTTTTCTGTAAAGTTCTCCTTCAGTAATTTCATGTCTCTGAGACCAGAAGGAAGAAAGAAGACCTAATCCTTGGTGGAAGAGGATCAGGTCAGAAAATACTTGAACAAACTGGAAGCACAAGAGCATGGGATATGGTGAGATACAGATATGAATGATGAGGAAGGTGGCTGCTATCGTTGTGAGGCTATTTGTGATAATTTCTGAAAGGTCATGGTGACTGGGAAAGGTTTCTGACAACTGCAGCAAGTGTCACTCCTGTCTTCAAGTAGGGCAAGTAGAATGAGTTAGGGAACTAGAGCAGCCACTCTCACCTTGATTTTTAGGAAAATTATGGAGAAAATAATTCTGGAAACTAAGAAGGGGCATAAGAGTAACAGGGACGGATTTATGAAGATGAAATTGTGCTTAACTCACTTGATAGCCTTCTACAATAAGGTGACTGGTTGATGAAGGGAGAAAAGTGCAGTAATATTATCCTAACTCTAGCAAAGCTTTTGATATTGTCTTTCATAACAATCTTCTCAGAAAACCTGAAAGTGAGGACTATCCAAGCAGATGGTGAGGTGGATTGCAAAGCTGCCAAACTGCCAGACTGTAAAGGTTGTGAACAATATTTCAAAGACCAGATTGAGGCCAGTCTCTAATAAAGTAGCACAAGATTTGGTACTGGGACTACTTTTGTTTGATACTTTCATAAATAGCCTGGATGGTGGGATTGAGTGCACCCTCAGCAAATTTTCAGGCAATAAAAAAGAGTAGTTTTGCCACTGTTCAAAGGGATCTCATCAGGCTGAGGGAGTGGGCCAAAAGGAACTCGATGATGTTCAACAAATAGAAATTCCAAGTCCCACACACAGAGAGGAGTAATTGCTTACTGAAGATGCTGTTGGCCAACTGACCAGAAAGCAGCTTGATGGATGAGGCCCTGCAATCCTGGTGGACAACAAGCTCACCATGAGCCATGAACATGCCCTTCTATCAAAGAAGATCAACAGCATTTGGGACTGCATTAGGAGAAACACTGCTAGCAGGTCTAGTGAGATGGTCATTGCCCTCTGCTCACCTCTGCTTATGCAGGGTTGGAGTTCCGGGCCCAGTTCTGGGCTCCTCACTAAAAGATGGACATGGACTCCCTGAAGTGAGGCCAATGTAGGCCCACAAAGATGACTAAGGGATGGGACCATCTGCCACACAAGCAGAGACTAAGAGAGCCAGGTCTGCTCCTTTTGGAGAAGGCACAGAGGGATCTTACCAATGTGCATAAATACCTGATGGATGGAAGTAAACAGAGCCGGGCTTTTCTGAGGGGTGTCCTGTCACAGGAGAAGAGGCAATGGGCACAAAATGAAATGTGGAAAAGTCCATTAAAATGTTAGAAATAAAAGGTTTCTTTATCACCAGGATGTCAAGCAGTAGAATATGTTGCACAGAGATGTTGTGGGGTATTCACCCTGCTCTAACTGGAATTGTGTCAAAGGAGACAGCATTCTTCTTGCTTCAAAATACTCACATAAGTTATTTGGTTTACTTAGTTTTTGGTTTTGTTTTAAATTCTTCAGAATGAGTATATTTCTGAATTTAATTGCTACTCCATGGGAAGAGTGACCATTGGCCATTCTTGTTCTGATTTGAAATAATATTTTTTCTCACAACATTACTTTTTGACACAGAGCAGAAATCCTGACTTATACCCACTATTACTCAGAAGCTATTTATGCAACCCTGAGTCTTTAGTAATTTACTTAAGTGGCACCTACATCATCCAAATGTAATGAGATATTCACATGTTATATATTCTGTGTCAGGATCTATTTTTGGGTATACATTAGACTACCATGTGACCTTGGAAGCCATTAGTATCAAAACAAGGCATAGGCCAACATCTGTAAGACTGAGTCTGATTTCTGAAGCCCACATGGTGCCTGTATAAGCTTTAAAGTTGATTTTATTTCATTAGCAGTTACTTCAGGCTATATTCCAAGTAAGATGCACTTTGGATAGGCTGTTTATAAGACAGTACGTAAATATAAGTTAGAACAAATAATAACGCCACCTTATGAAATCAATGCCTGCCTAAAATCAAAAAGCTTCCTGTGAAGCTTTAAATAGATGTGGCCAGTAACAGTCTGTTACAATTGCTTTCTCCTCTTCCATTTCTTCATTCTCTTTTTGCTTAAGTGAGCATGTAGAATTAAATAAAAGCTCTTACTATGTTCTTACTGCTGTTACTGTCAGTAGGACTTGTCTACCTCAGTAATAATCTAAAAAATGGATCTTTTAATAAAGATATTGAAAATAATTTCAGAGAAAAAATTATGATTTGGGTTCCTCTGAAAACTAATGTAATAAGTGATATAGCATGGATTAGCAGATTCATGGTCATGAGCAGTGTTTTGGGGTATTCTTCTAGAAATAAACTGCCGCACATTTTCTATGGCTTTTGTTAAAAACTAGGGGAAGCTAGTGAATAATCATAGTAAAGCACTTTGCAGGGTTTCATGAGAACTAACCTAGAAGTATAACAATACACAACAAGATTGCAATCAAAGCTCCTGTGCTGAGGCCGACTGGTAAGAAGATTGCTTCCACATTGCAGGACTGGATGGTGCCATCAGAATCACATCTGCAAACACGGATGGTCAGAGTGTTTGTGCTGCTCTGGACAGGGTAACTGCTGTCTTCAATTACTATCGGAAGAAAGTACAGCTCTTGCTGCCTTCTGCTGTAGCCATTTCTCCTGGTTTCAATCCCAGCTGTGTTGTCTGTAAAACATGACAGTCATTAGCAGGGTTTTATTGCGTACTTCACTCCATGTTTTAGCCTATATCACCTTCAGTAATAGGCTGGTATTTCATATTTGAACCTTGGTGAATTACAAGCATTACATAATTGCCTTGCTTTGCCATTACAGAAGGCATTGTATTCTGACTGGTACAGTTATTTTTTTCAGAGCCTGAAACAATTTTCCTTTTCTTGTAAACCTTTTAACAGCTGAAATTTCAAAGAAGACAAAAATAATTTAAAAAACCCCAAACAAAACATTAAAAGCATGCTTCTGAAGACTTTTCAGTTTTTTCACCTGATCTCCTTATATTCTAAGCCTGTGGTCCAAAGGATTTTGATTTGATATGAATTTAGAATCATGTCTGAGTCAACAACTTAATTTCCCTAAAAATACAAAAAAATACACCTGGACAAAATGCAATCATTTTAGCCTTCCTTCCGCATTAAAAATAACTAGAGAAATTAACTGAGTACTAAAAATTCAGTACAGTTTCCATCAATTAATCCACTTCTAGACTTTGTTGTTGCTTCACAGTCAGTTATTGATGCTTTTCTGAATCAAAGTAGCAAGCAATTGATGTAAAGATGAATATATATACATTAAAAACAAAACTAAAATTAATTTGACAGGGAATTAATGAGATGACAGAACTAAATGAAAGTAAACTGCTGCAATTACCATTTTTCCATCTCACATATATTTTTAATTACATTTTTTACAAGATGTCACATGATGGTTTTCGTGCCTCAGAGGTTTGATACAAGGTAAAAGGATTAAGGGTGCTGAATTTCACACTCAAATACTGGTATGGAGTTCTGATTAAGGACAATTAGACAGAACCCTAAATGTCCAAAATTAGATATGTTATGATTAGATGCCATTGAGAAGGTGCATAGATTAAAAAAATACTTCAGACACCTCCTTTTCATCAAACTCAAACATGGACAGATCAAGTTCAGTTACACTTAGTTTTGAAAAGGAAAAAAATATCTCAGAATAGTTTGAATCAAACCAGCTTCCATCTTCAGCTTTGTATTTCTCTCTATAATCACTTGCACTGTATAAAATTTAAGGAACTAATTTGAAGACATTCAGTTAAATCTTATTTCTATTATTTTTTCTATATTTCTATTATTAGAATTATTCATATTCTTTTATTTTTTCTTCTAATTGAAACACTGAAGATCACTTTAAAAGCTTACAATGGAACTAAATTACTTTCCATCCTCCTTTGAGAAGAATAAATCAGATAAACCTCTTATCTCCTTGGTTTTGAACAGTTTTTGTTGCTTTTTTATGACCCCTTTCAATTGTTCATAGTTCTTTTGAAAATATGGACACAGGTAAGTGTTTGAACTCTACACAGGAGAGTCTAGAAAAGCTGAGATAGCTTCTGGTTCTTCAATCTGTTGGCAATAAATTAATTTATAGGCTATGTGTGAGAAAAGGAAATTCTGTCTGTCACATGAGCAATGGAGTGTACTCCACATGGAAGCTGCCCTCCAGAGAGCAGAGTGAGGCCAGCAAAGCAAAGCATTTGCACTCCCTTTGGAAGAGCTCCAGCTCTGCCAGGGCATCACTTCTATTAACAATTAACACAGTGGATTGGTCTCAGTGCTGCTGAAAGGCAACCTTGAGCTTCTGTCTCACTCCACAACTCATTTAGTTATATTCTGAAGTTCAGGGCCTGGCTTCTCTTGGGTGCAGCACAGGAATACCTGCTGAAGCTACACCTGCTGAGGTATCAGAACACCCATGATTTTCAGTTGTATAGAATAGCACAGGGATTAGTGCTTCTTGGTATATTTAAAAATTTTAAATTCCACCTTTACTTGTAAGAGCGCTAATTGTACTACAGTGAACAACACTGTGTCCTCAAAAAATAGAAAAAAATTGCTTTCACAATGTACCTGCTTGTTACTAACATAATTTCTAACTTAAAAGAAAATGGAATTTGTCTTTAAAAGGTTTCTCCGGTGAAAATAAGTTTGTGTTACTACACCTCTAAATTGTGCACAGAACAGACCATTCTCCACCTTTTTTGGCCAACAAAAGGCAGATGAAATTGCAAGACAGGGTTTTTGTTTGGACAGATTTTTTCCTAATATCTTTGCTAATCATCAATAATGAATAAAAAAAGGTTTTTATGGCTTTTTTTTGTTCCTTACATTGTAACAAATTGCATACTTCTTTTTTATTTTTCTTTTTGTTTTTAAGTGTTAAGAAATGCTTTTAAAATTTTATATCTTGGTGGTTTCCACTTTATCAGAATATTGCATTTGTTTTTATACAGTAATGAAACTTCATTAACAGATTACTGAGATCCAAATCATTTCAGTGTCAACATTACTGGTTTAAACAGGGAAATTTAATTATCTAATAATATTTGAACAATTTCCTCACCAACCTCACACGCTTTTTACAAAAGCTCCAATTATCGTATAGACTTACTAAGTTTAAAAATTATTTTGATGAATTAAATCTGTTAAAATTACCTGAGAAGACTTCTTTTTAAAGCAGAAGTTCGTAATTATTATTTTAAAAAACAAAAAATAAACCCCATAATCCTTGTTGAAGTTAAAGGATATTTGAAGAAACAGAGATGAAAAAAAATAAGTTAAAGCTCTTACTTTAAAGAAATATTTATAAAAAAAATAAATTAAAGGTATTTAGAAATACATAGTATTTATGTTCTAAGACTATGTAATTGTGAAGATTCTACCCATATGGCCTTAAAATATGTTCCAGAGCAAAGTAATGCCCTAATCTTCCAAGAACAGAAGTAAGGGAACCTGGATCTGTTGTAAAGTCCTCCTTCATATTCATTGAGCTCTCTGTCTCAAGAAAACTGTTTGAATGCCATTTGATAAAATGCGTTAGATCTACATAGTTTTGGTTTTATAAGATACTATTATTCATGTCTACAATATTATGAATGGTTTCACTATATTCTCTATTTAAGAAACCTTAAGTGAAGTTCTTGGCTCACCAGTTCAGTCTTTTTAACTACCTATGACACACAAAGATAAAAGTCACTATTTAGTTTCAGAATAAACCATTTTCATTGTATCAGCCTCATAGGAGAGCTATACATAAAGAGAAAAGAGGCACAGTTTGTTTTTTCAAATTTATTTCTTCCTGAAGTTTCTTCAGGGTTAATAGTGGTTACCTTATGTAGTTGGCTTTGGTTTTCTATTACATAACAATGTCAATAATGCATGGCTTCAAAAGTTATGTGGACCATATACATAATTTAAATACATTTTTAAAAGGTTGAAAAAAAGGCCTTCATAATTATTTCAATTGGTGTATTATTCATTTCTAGCACTTTTAAGGGCTTGGGTCACTTAATTCACAAGAAAGGAACCTTTACCTTATGACCTATGTAACCTCAAATTTAAATTGAAAACAACATATAAAAAATTAAGAATTATGTACTTTTTTAGATAGTGATATTTATAACCTGCACAGTCAAATGTTTTTGAACTTTGTTGAATAGCTTTAGATGTTCTTTCTTTGAAGTGTAATTTAAATTTAAAGATCATCTAATAGCTTAAATACTTCTTTTTTTCTTATTTGATTAAATTAGTTAGTGATGAAAATTTGCTACAGTTTTGGTTTAGCTGTGTCTGTTCACAAGACTACATCCTTGAAGATCCTTACAGTAGAAAGAAAAAAAATGTGTTTTTTTTTTTTTTTTTGTCATCTAACAAAAGAGTTCAAGTTAAAAAGTAGGAAAAAGGATATTCAGTTATGACAAAAATTTGAAGAAAAATCAGGGATGTCAGTCGTACAAATTTACAAGTTTTTAAGGATGGTGTACCTCAGCAGCTCTGTAGATATTTAGAACTCACTCTTCTGCGGGATTACATATCCTCAAGAAAGCACAATATCTGGGTACTTTGAAAATGGTTAGCAAAATCATAGTATTTAAACAAGACAGCAATAGTGCCTTGTTTAAAGGTATACCTTCATTGGCATATGGATTCTTCCTGAGATACTGAATGATAAAAGGAAGAAACTAAAACAGGTAGCAGTGTTTTTGAAGGCCTGTAGGGAAATCTCAGCCTTTGGTGTTCTGACAATTCCTGCCCCTAAAAATAAGAAAAGGTGCAAGACCTGAATTTATATTAATATAAATCCCAGATAGTTTAGCAATTAGAAATGTCAAAGAAAAATGTTAGGTTCTGCAGACACAACTGTAATTGAAAGTAAACATATTTGTCATTGTAACTACAGTCTGCTGCTCTGAAAGAGAGTTATGGGTAACCAACTTACTTCTGTAGTCATGGACTGTGAAGTTTGGTTTGTTGGAAGCCTCAGATGACAGTTTGAAGGAAAACCTTTGCCCAGCTGGTGACAAATCTTTATCTGCTGCAGTGATGGTCTGTATCACCTGAAACCAGATTAATTCAGAATCAGTTCACTCTTCTAAAAGAAGCAGTTTTGTAGAAGTGCAAAGTGAAAATCAAACAAAAGTGTTGAAAGTGAGATCTTGTTGGATTACTGTCATTCCTTTAAAACACTGCACAATGGAGGCAAGAAGTCTGAATTCTATAACCACCAGAGAACTCAGAAGGTCTTGCTTTGACATATCTGATAAAAATCAGAAACATTTACTGTATATTCACAGTATTTATTATTTATTATTTATTGTTTATAATAAAATGCTGGTGATGGCTTTTGGTAGAATGGTTATGCTTCACTTCATCTGCTACTACTCCTGTCACAGTTACAACCCTTTAAAATCCCTTTGGAAAAGGGATTCTTTCTCCTCTCATAGCTATTAAATGCACAATAAAGGGAGGCTCAGGCCCATACAATTGGAGAAATTTAAAAAAAAAATAGACTGCAAATTGACCATAAATGTCAACAAACAGAATTCCAATATGTATTTCCAACACAGACATTTTGTTTGTAGAAGAATTCTGCCCATGATATAATTTTTAAACCCAGAAATTTCTACTTCTATAAATAATAAGGAAAGGAAAAGCAAAAGAGTAAGCATCACAAATTTGAAATACCTGTCCTGGCTTGGCATTTTCACATACAGATGTCTCATAGGGAACTGAAATTTCAGGAGGAAACTCGTTGACATCCAAAACATTTATTATAACATTGACTTTGCTGGTTAATAGTGGGTTACCTATAAATAATTTTAGAAGAAAAACATTACATTTGTTGTCATCACCAGTCTCATAAACTGACATAAACTTGTGATCTCAGTACTCTGGCTCCCAAAAGCCCTTGACTTCCATTTATTTCTGATTTGAACTAAGAAAACAGAACCAAACTTCTTATCAATTTGTACCAGAATTTGATCCATTACTCTTCATGGGTTAAGGAATCAGTTAGGGTGATTATGTTTAGAGCATAAATGGAAAAAAAGTGAAGTTGTACCTGTTATTAAGCATGCAAATTTTTCTCAGATCACTTTTCATTAAGCCTGTGGAAAACAATTCCAATGATTAAAGCTGAATTCTGTTTTCCACAACTAAATGCAGAAAATCACTATTTATTGCCTAGCCATTTTTCAACTCTTCAAGATATTAAGGAGGAAAGCAGAGCATACCAATTTAAAAGACAAATAAGAGAGAAAGATATGAAAAAAGAAAATCTTGCTGCCAGCCAGAGTCAGTGTTAAATTTAGCAGTGGAACACTCACAGCTAGCATTCAAATATTTGGACATGTCATGAAAGGTATTTCTTTAACTGCAAAAGTGTTTGCAGGCAGCAAATACTTTTGTGCAAAAGAAATGTTAAACAAAAGTACACACCACATTTCTTTCCACTGTCCTTCCTCTATAGATAATTTTCATCAGTCACTCGATGCATTTTATAAACAAGTTTACTTGCAAGTGCAATGTCTGACAAAACAGAGACCCTAGTACAATACAAAGCACATCATGTTCTCTTTTACTTTATGCTGAGACCTCCTGCAAAATAGCAAATATGTGAAAAATAGTATAGCTGGTGAGTCAAAAGTATGATTATTTTATCCTTTTCCACTTAAGATGAGTGGCAGAAACAGTTAACTATGGAAAAAATCTATGCTATAAATCAGGTTGTTGTAGGACTGACAACGTGAGATCATGTTCTAGTACAAGAGGAGCTGTCTTGAATCTTCAGGAATAATTCATAGAATCATAGAATGGCTTGGGTGGGAAGGAACTTTAAAGATCATCTAGTTCCAAGCCCCCTGCCACAAGCAGAGACACCTTCCGCTAGACCAGATTGCTCAAGCTCTCTTCCAACTTGGTCTTGAACACTTCCAGGGATGGGGCACCCACAACTGATTCCTCAACCCATGTGCCAGTGGCTCAGCACCCTCACTGTAGCAAATTTCTACCTCATATCCAATCCAAATCCACTCTCTTTCAGTTTGAAGCCATTTCCCCTCGTCCTGTCACTACATGCTGCTGTCAAAACTCCAGCTTTCTTGTAGGCTCCCTTCAGGTACTGGAAGGACACAATTAGGTCACCCCAGAGTGTGCTCTTCTCCAGGATGTAAAAGCTCAATTGTCTCAGCCTGTATTCATAGGAGACGTGCTCCAACCCTCTGATCATCTTTATGGCTCTCAATGGACCTTTCAAACTATTTGTATTGGGCACTTGCTTTGCAACTTGTATCATCCTTGGCATTTCATTTGTTTATCACTAACACAGCAAAGGGCAAAGTCTCTTCACATTGTCACTGTAAAAAACAAAAAAAATTGCATGCTTTCTTCCTTATTCTTAGGAACTACTAAATGCAGTAGTAGTTTCAGGGGGCCTCGGTTAAAACTAAAGGTATTCCCCAGTTATTTCCTAGTTACACAGGACTAGCTGCAAGATGAACTTTTTTTTTACCTATTTAGAAGTAGTTAAACCCACCAATCTATAAACACATCTTGGAACCTAGAAGATGACAAAAATGCACTACCCAGATCACACATTTGTAGTCCCTATTTAATAGAGAAATATTTAATATTTATTAGAGAAAATATATAATGACCTCTCTTTGAATTCTTGTTCATTTTCAATTCAGCATCATCCCTCCGTGCAGAATGTCTCTGTGGAGGAGTGAATTGTGCAGTACATTTAAAGACAGAGTTTGGTCTAGCAACTAGGAATTGTGCACTCATTTTTTAGGTGCCTGAAGAACTGGAAGAAATCTAGATCACTTGTTCACATTTGAATTGATTCCTTTGTATAATGGGAAATTTAAAAAAAAATTAAGAAGTTATTTTATTCAGTAGAGGGCAAGACCTCTATAGAGAGATCAGAAAACCCCTGAACAGGTCAAATTCACACAGCTACTGGGAGAAACAATTTGACCTAAAACTTCCCTCCTAGCAGTGCTCACTGAAAAGGACTCAGCAACCCACATGGAGTAACTCAGGCTTTGCTTTAGATGTTTTTGTGTGTCTGTGTTCATTTTAAGGTGCAACACTGATAAAAGGGGGTTCAGGACATATTCTTCAAACAGATTAGAGATCATACATTGCCACCAAAATACAGGCATAGGTATCCATTTCCTTTTATAAATATGTTCACTGTGCCTTTCCAATAAAATTTTTGAATGCATTTAAAATTTATGCATCATGTACATGAAAATATCAGATGGTTTTGATAATTTCTGTTAGATATGTCAGTTTCTTTAGGAAGTTTTTAGGTCATATTTTTGTAAAGTAGCTTGTATAAATTACTTTTTTCTACCTTTTGCAACAATTTAGGTAGTATGTGACCTATATTTTTCAAATTAACAAAAGGATTTGATGTTTTTCCCCCCTCAAAATCACAACAGGATAGCATGCTCTGGAAATATACGTGAATATGAGTATACTTTTTACATTTATTTCTCACTGATGGTATCTGATTTATTCTCTCTCGTTCCTTGAAGGATATATTGGAGGCAAAAATCTTCTAAGTATTCCAGTAAACTAGAATTTTACCTTGCACAAATGGTGTGGAAAAGGCAGATATGAGAGTAAACAGAATTACCAGAGCCTAAGATGAACCTATTTCAAGTTTTCATTCTGTTTACATGATTTTTTCTCTGGTTTGCACTGTCATCACTTTAACTACTTGTATATATAAATGAAGACTGCAAGAAGATTGTGTACAGCTTTGAATTCAAATGCAATACCAAAGACCTGTAATACTTGATGTGAGCAAGCATGAAGAATTGCATTTAAAATACTACTTTGCAGACTTGACCTCCATTTTCTCTGCTTTTTGGTTGATGTTTCGCTCAAATTCAAGTCTTCATGAACCCTGTGAACACAATTGTGACGTACATACTGGTATCACTGAGTCACTAAAAACATCTGCTTATGCCTTTTAAACCCAGATTGCACAGATGAAAAGAGAAAATGGGTAAAACATGAACCTAGAAATTAAGAAACTGATTTCATGTTTCAATTCTTCCTGTAAGATACAGGAAAATTTATTAGCTTCATTAATTTCTTTTAGCAACTTAATTAATTAGTTGACTTTATTTTCCCTTATTTTTCCTGTCTGTAAAACAATGACCATCCTGCTTCCTTTTTTTGCTTGATTACCATCATTTGTCAGCATCTTAATGGTTCAAAGCCATTACAGCAGTAGAAAACATGTAACATTCTTTGAATAATGAACTTGTGAAAATCCAAAGTATCTGAGAAAATAGATACTGACTATTGAGGAGAAGTTCAGATTCTTTAATCCCAGTTATGGTACGCAGGAGAAGATCAACTCCATCTTGTGATTTAGGGTGAGATTTCTTTAACATTCTAAAAATTTGGAACTAGGCATAGCTGAGTTAGGAAGATGGTTTGGACGGGAAGGATTATTACTTCATTTTTATCCTTACATTATGCCTTGAGGATAGGAAAGCAGAAGTAAGTTCTTATGCATTTTATCCATCTCCTCTTTTGTAAAATGGAGAAAAAAACACTTCTATACTAGGTAATTAGGCAGCATATGGAGGAATTTTGAAAACTGGACTGTGGTTTTTTATGCCAGTATGCTCTTATGGCAGCTCTTGGTACAGTTTTGGCCCACAGCAACCAGTGATCTTGTGGACAATTCACATGTATGTGCTGGGAATTAGTAAGGGCAGGGAGTGCTCTTAAAGGATCCCTTTACATGTGGGGACTCTGGAAGGTAAGAAGGCGTAGAAATAAGCTACTTCATGCCAGCTGGCCTTTGTCCTTGAAATGAATGACAGTCATGTTTAATTTCTTAGTTTGGATAAGTTCTGTGGCATCAAAAAATGTTCAGAAACAGCAACCATGCAGACTACTAGGGTATTGATTTTTTAAAATTATTAAGAAACAAAACAACAAGCTAAAATGAAATATAGTCATGTAATGAAAAAAAGCACAAAGGAATTGGGAAGTGAAATGGGGGAAAAAAATGTGAGTCTGAAACATCCTCCACCTGCTCAACCACTTTGTCCTATACAAAACCTGAACTTTGTATCTATGAATGGGTTAGGGATGTTCTACATTCAGCTGCCTTCTCAGCATGCCTGCAGAACTATCATCCATCTTCTAGTTAAAAACATTTCCATTTAGGGACAATTCAAGAAAAGTTAGTTTACAGAATGACCATTAGGATGTGCCTAAAAAGTGTGGGAGGTGTTGTTGTTGCTATTCTCTCACAATGAGAAAACAAAATTTTAGCAATTACATTTTTAAAATAACTTAATCTGTTACTAGCTATGAGTCTACTTATTTATTCTTATTTTATAAAGACATATTTAATATATATATATATATATATATATATATATATACACATATATATGCACACATATGTCCTTATACAGAGATAAAGAGATAAAGTCACCAGGAAAATACTTCAATAACAATACTGTCTGTTCTTTTCTGAAGAAAGTTTATGCAGCTAATTTCAATACTGGGCCACTTTTTAAAATAGTCATGTATGTATCAAGGCACTTCTCAGTGTGTTTTTCCTGTGATAAGGGATGACAGTTTTAGTTTCTATGTCAGCACTGGACAACAATTTTTTATATCAATATTTCTTCAAATATAGCAATTTTCCTTCAATCTTTTTCATTTTTTTTCTCTCTAACAATTATATTTTGCTTTTGTGCAGTGTGTCATCCCTCAATCCTCCACCCTTATTTCTACGCTCTTAGTCAGACAATTGCACATAATGTTTTGACAGTTACTATAGCCTGAATCCTCCCAAATTTTGCCAGTTACTAGTATAGTAGAGATATGGCAATTGTTACCATTATAGATAATGGTCAATATATAAAGATTTTGGGATATGCTGCAATAAAGCACAGATATGTTTTAGTGGCAGATTCTTAGTATAGCAATTGATAAAACTTGGGATATCAAAATATATACTATTTGCTACAGCTCTGCATAAATGTCATAGTATTATATATATGTGTCCATGGACAAATAAATTTCAGGGTTTTAGACATCTTTAGTTACTATTGGGAATAATAAACAGATTTAAATTAAGTTTATGAAAACTGTTTCCCTTGCTGCAGGAAAAAAAATTTATAAATCTCAAATGTCCTTTGCCCACTACTAAGCCTAAATAGTTGAGCTTTACTGAAACATAGACAATGATGAGACCTTCTTTCTGCATCTGCCTGCCTTTCAGTTTCTCTGGAAACAAATTACAGTTTTGCTGGTTTTTCTGTGAGCATATACCTGCACGTATATCTCCATGGACTCAACCACTTCTGACAGCTTAGGCTTCTCTGTTAGTGTCTTTTCCATCTAGGGATAAAATTCAATCGTTCATTTGACCGGTGCTCTCTTTATATTTTCAGGTTCCCAGGAGTGAGCCCATCGTTCTTTTTGAGATAACTACAACTGAGATTTCAGGGGGTTTTTTATCTGAAATAATATTTACCATCTCTGCTTCCCAAATCTCCTGTCCTACTTCTAGTTAGTAGCATGTATTAACTTTTGAAGACTCAGCCAAACAATACATTGAGGAAAACATGCTATTTTCTACAGAAACTTGCCTTTTCTGACACATAAACAACATAGAATGAATAAGAAATACAGCATGACCCTCTTCTACAGCATATTGATGTCAACAGAAAGAATTCTGTGTCCTTTGCACAACTGCTAAGTGACCAAAAGATTTGTATTCAAAGCATGAGATACACCCATGAGAGTTAGAGTTTGACAAGAAAATGAATGAGAAATTCCACACACATGGATAGCAATGAAGAAAGTTGCAGGCACATAATATAGTGGAAGAAATGACTTAGTAAAAAAAAGGCTATGGAGAAGACATAAAGACAAGAAATGAAATTATCCCACCGAAATCACACAGGAAAAGAAAAGAAGGGGTTAGGCATAAAATTTTGGGCAGAGAGAAGAGATAAGAGCAGAGATGCAGCACACAGATTTAGGGCATTAAATCTTGATTTAATTTTAGTGTACTTTTTATCTGAGTATAAAATGACTCTTTAAATTTTTCTGCCTTCAAAAAACACATTGACAGACCTGTTATTTGACTAACTTAATTTCATATGAAGTGACTGAGAAAATCAAAAATCAGAACTGGAAGGCACCCATACAGCTCCATGATGACAAAATATTTTTCAGCTTCTAAGGGAACTGTGGTTACCTGAGATCTGCTAGCAAAACCTTACTAAACAGGGCTGATTGAACTTCACAATTATCCTAATGTGTCTGGGAAAATGATATTCATTGAACCTTCTTAAATAAACACTTAGCAAATCAAGTAGTCTTCACTTTATATTTATACCTGAGCATTATATTCTGAGAAAAATACCATATTAGCATATTAATTCAGTTTGTGTCATACTTACTAACTTTACTTGCAATTATAGACAAATTGTATTGTGCTGTGCTTTCTCTGTCCAGTAATTCATTAGTAGCAATGGTTCCTTCAGTGGCATCTATTGTAAAGTAGCTGTCCACATCATTCTTCCAATCCATGAAGTATCTGTATGTGAAAAATATTAAAGAAAGTAGATGCAAATGTGCAAAGATTACTCATTTATCATAGCAGCAGTGCACCTGCCTCAAGTTTTGTTATTTTTCTCTTCGCAGCTATTACCATCCTTGCAGGAAGAAGACAATAAAGAATGATTTGTTTATTTCTTTTTTTGCTGGGTTCGAATGCTCAAGGGGAAATGGGATATAATAAAAGGTTTAGTACTCCTGGTGTTCAGATTATTTGAAAACCTTGAAGTCCCAAGAAGTTGATGCGCATCTTCTGTGACCCTGACTACTTATATCAGCCACTTTGGAAGCACTATACATGCTAAGAGGGAAAAAGAGAAAAACTATGTGACATAGGGCTTGAGGTGATGAATGGTGATGAAGACTGTGCCAGATCTGGTCTCTTTGCTTCCATTTTTAGCTGCAGTGGGCTGGACATAGCCTCACAAAGAGGTGTCCCAAAGGATTTTGTCAGAGTAACAGCAAGGGAGATGGAGAAGAGTATGTTTATTCCCCCACATATATAGGATCAATAAATAGCACTTTGCCTTTGTGAAGAATAGGCACATTTCACTGGACCTGTGTGGAACAGGGAAATACCATTGTTTTGCTTTATTTTGTTTTGTTTTCCTGTGCCCTTATTTGTCAAGAAGTAGGAACATAGAACAGATTTAAAACTAGAAATGTTTACTTATTTCTTATTTTCTCTAGTGAGGAATAAAAAGCAGAGATCTACCTGGTAATACAGCTGCTTAAAAGCAATGTGATAACTATCCCAAACCCATTTCCCTTAGATGCTAATTAATTTGAAAGTCTATTTTAACATTTGATGCTACTGTTTGTAGTCATAACAGAATAATATTTTTTCTGATGCAATTGCCTCCCGCTACTAATTTCCTTTCCATTGTTAGTCTCTTCATACCTTTATAGTGTTTCTCAAAAACTAGGCATGATTAAATTGAGAAAGCCATTTGTGAGCAGTAGGCAATAAGAACAAAATGGCACTCAACAAGTACATTCAGAAGATTATAAAGCCTAGAGAACCACTCCTATGGCACGTAATTTCATGTAAACCAGTGAGAATAGGAATAAATCTGCTTTTTCCATCTCTAATTAGAGTTATTTATGTATTTAATATAAAGGGTATGGAATAAGCACTATATTTACTTCTGTAGAAGGAACTAATGGTAGAAAGGCATATATGTCATATTCACAAAGAAAATATTTCCACTTGATACTAAGAATGCCAATAACTCTGGAAGACTTGAAGAGTAAAAAAGCCACAAAGAAGGTGATATGCTCATTTGGAGACATTTTGTTCAAAATCACAATAAAATTCCTATCTGTCGATGAAAAAGGTTATTTCATCAATTGACAGGCATAATTACCAGTTTACAGCTTTAATTAAAAAGCCTCAGAAATGGTTTGCTAAAGGCAGCATGTATCCTTTAACACAGTTGAACAGTCACGTTTTCTTGAATAGGATATTATTATCTACAAATATTGCAATTTCAATCTCTTTGTTCAAAATTTGCTTGACATTAAAATTATGAAAAATATATAAACCATTTATTAGAAATATCATTATCCTAAGATGCTCTCTCAGGAACAGCAAAATAACTCTGTCAGGCTTTGCATGTTTAATAAATTATAATTTCTTCCAAAATTAAATATGCAGCAACACACAAATAAATGAGTTAAAAGCATGAGAAAGTAACTTTTCCTTTATTTCCCCTTACGAAGATTAACATTGTCTGAGTACCCTGCACATTGCAGCATGAGCCAGGGGAAAAAATACAGCCTTAATTCAAAGCACCATGAAGGGGATGGCCTCCTTCACTGGGGGCTTTGAAAGTACAGAGAACATACTAGGTATGAACACAGTTGTGTTTGAAGGGAAGTTCAGGCATGAATATTTGCAGGATCAGAGTCTGATACTCTGTCTGGAAGCATTCACACAGGTGGTAACTTCATGCACAGGCCCAGTGTGCCTATTCCTGAGCATAGGTACCAACAGCATCAAACCCACAGTAGGCACTGCAGGGATAGCATTACTCCTGCTGGTACTTCTGGCAGAATTCCTCATGGCTTCCATGGAAGTGGGAATTGAATTAAATCAGGCTGTTGTTTCAGCTGCTCTCATTTTAATAGTCTACATATCCAATTAGACTACCAAAGGGAGAGGTATAGGAAGAATTGTTGGAGATATACTGTCTAAAAGAGATAAATAAACAGGAAAACCCGCAAACAAGCATCCATTCTTCCTCCTTTTATTCATTCTCCATGTATAGTACCCAAAAAAATGTACCTAGCAGAAAATCCTCTCACAAGCAGATCTTCTGGACATAGAACTTCTCCCAGGTATATCAGTAAGTCTATAAAGTTTAAGAAAAGTGGGATGGGACCCCACCTATCTGGTCTGAAATGGAAATTTTTTGGGACACTCCAAGGGGAGGTTACTTTTGACAAAAACGTAGTTTTGAAGAAAATGTAGTTTCCTTTTATAGGCAGAAATTTCTCTTTCACACACTGATGCTCAGCATGTGATGTTTTTCTAAACAGGACAGCAACACCTAATCTCTTCCTAAGGCCAACTGCATAGCCTGAGCTCTGTCCTTAACATGGAAGAGATGTTTTGAAGAAGAGAAGAAATGGAAAAAATATCTCCAACCAGAAAATCAGTAACTTTCCAGAGATGAACCCAGATATCTAGGACATAAAGCCTGAAATTTCTTGTGAGATTGGGATACGCAGAGGAACACTGTTGAAATACTGCTATTAGGACAGCTGTCTAGATCTTCCAGTCATGGTCTAGCAGTTTGAAGCAACTGAGGTTGGTTTATTTGACTGCTCAGAGTCCCTGCAAGACAGACCATGGATAAATGCACTAATCCTAAAAGGCATTTCCTTCCTTGAAAAGTTAGGGAGAACTTGTTGATATAGGACAAAGCAGAATTATTTTTCAGATGTCCCTGTACAGCCCTGCCTGGCAGCTCTCAGTACCAGACATTGATATCATTCATATTCACTGTCAGTGAAGAAATTTTGACATATATGTTTCGCTGAATACTCTTTCCAGCAGAGAAGTATATTCCAGATTATATTGTTGAAGGGAATGTGTGGACAGGTATATCTTTGCTAACACTGTCTGGGTTTTCTCAAGAATAGCTGCATTTGGACATCATGTAGGACAGAAGAGATAGAATGAAAATATTCAGTTTATAAACTTACAAGATTCAAGCCTAAAAAACTCACCCAGATTCCACGAAACCTTCTTAGGACCACCAATCACCCTGGCTAGACAGTGATGCTGCATGTCCCTTAGGAGCTCCCACAGAACACTCCCATGGAAGAGGGCTCACCTCCATTCAAAGAGAGGAGACAACAAGGAAGGCTGAATTGATTTCTGCTGCAGCACAGAAGGTGGTAGTGCTTGATGGAGTGCTATTGAATAGATGAGTGACAGCAGGTCATCCTTGTGAGGATAACAGCGACTCTGAGCCATCAAGCAGACAACTGCAGTGCCTTCAGACTGTTATGCCATGAATAAAAGAACTGGACAGCTGTCCTGGGCTGCTGGAGAAACCCATGTGACAACTTGCTCTGAAGGGATGGGAGGTGGCAGGATGCCAAGGAGGCTGTGAAGCTTAGGACTCGGGATGTAATTTTTGGTCTTAAAAACGTGGAGGGGAAGATTTCTCCTGCCTATCATGGAAAATGTTCTTGATATTATGGTCATGTAATTTAAACCAGGAAATGAGCAAGGTCAGACATCTAAAAGTGTGTGTGCTTTAGAGGAAAAGAAAACTGCTTTAAAGCTATGCTGGGAGGATTAAAGCCAAATGCCAGAGGTAAAACTCAAGGATTGACCTTAAAGAGTGCTTGAAGCACAGACAATAGATAAAGTGGAAGATAAAAATATAAGATCAGCACAACCAAATTTAGGCATTTGAGGGTTATAGGCTTCTGATCAGTGTGCCTTTGTGCTCAATAAACATTTCCTTAAAAAAATCCTTTTTTTTTTTTTTTTTTTAGTTTGAGAGGGAGAAATAACCAGGTGATAGAAGAGCTTTGCAAAAATAACTTTAATTTGTCTCAACTCACCCTTTGCTGATGTGGAGCACATTGCATACTCTAGTACCTAGTGACTTAGAATGCAAGCTATTTTTAAGAAAAATATTGCAAAGACAGGTATGGGGTGAAATAAAAATTTACTGTAATGTGATAGATTACTATTTGTGTATATGACCTTAAATTGTTTAAAAGGCATTCACTTTAAGTTTGACTTCAAGTCAAGCCTGAAAGAATTTAAAAAGCTAGAGAATGAAATGTGTTGAAGGATACAAGCTATGTGACCTCCAAAATCCCATCTTGCCACTAAAATTTACTTCCTGCAATTCTAAATCCATTCACTGAGTTATCATTGTGTAAAACTCAAACAAATCTTGTTATCATATTTACATGCATAAATATGAGAAACTCTAAAATAACTTTATTGCTCTTCTCAAATGTAAGTGCTAAACTCTTCAGCAGATTACTGGAAGTATCTTCCAGTCCAGGTAACACAAAGGAGGGATTTCAATGATTTTGCTAGAAGTGCAATCAAGAATTTTCAAAATGAGCCCCCAGCGTAAAAATATTGAATCAAATACTCCAGCATAAGCTTTTCCAATTGCTGAGCACCTTTTTTTTATTGGAAAAAAAAAGGTACAAAAGTCCATCAGTCCCTGCTCTCAGAGTCCCAGCCACCCATTGAACAAAGGTTGCTGGAGGAGTCGGATGTTCTGTGTGAGCTCCTGCATCACAAGGGCACAGACGCTCATCAGTTGCAAGAATTCATCAGCACGGTCTGCCAAGCATTCGTCTGCTCTGGAAACTCTCAACAACGACAGATTTCTGCTTGTTGCTGTAACCCATGCATGCCTAAGGAAGTCATTGCGTTCAAACAGGTCTAAATATATTTAACAAAACATTTTATTTTCTTATGCTAAATGATACAGTCATCTGAGTATTTATGACTAAATAGGATTGTGAAATTACCAGTCTTTCTCAGGGCTACAGCACTTGACTCAGAATTATATTAATTTAGTTTCTTTTCCATATTTCCTTTTGACTTTAAATTACCCTAGACTTAGTTTCTTGTGGTTTTCTATTAACTTGAAAATGTTGTTTCACACAGTGTTACAGGAGCAGAAATGCTAAAGAATCTTTTTTCTCCTCTGTAATATGGTAGTATGAAGTAAAATGTCATGTACTGCTTGCTCGACAGTAGCAGGCAGGTTTGCATATTATTCATGTTGTCCTGCACTAATACAATTGCAATACAATTGCAATAATTTACACTGCCCTTTACACTATACAACCCAATAGCTGTTTTGTTGTAGGCATGCATACTATTATATATGTAAAATATTAGATATTTTAAAAAAGTGCTTGTTATAAAAAAGTACTTGTTATATAAAACTAGTTATATACTTACTTGCTATATACTTACAAAGACCCTATTAATATAAAATATTCTAAGAAATAAATTTCTTAGTATAATGAAAATAGATAGGACTTCTCTTTTGCAGAACTCCCAGTTTTAATACTCTGGGTTTAATATTGTGATATTCTGCTTGAAGGAAGTAAATGCAATCAAATTTACTTATTTTCACATAAAACCATCATCTGATATATTCACACCTGTCTTGAGTTGGTTCTTACGTAGCAGATGCTGTTCCACTAGGTTGTGGGGTATTATTTTTGTTTATATGTTTTAAATAATTTATTAAGCCATCTCCCTTAATGGCAGCAGAAATTTTCTGTACCTTTGCAGAATATCTTCAGAACACTGTTGAGGCATTAGAGATCAAAGCAAAGGAAAATTTGACTGGTCTGCTGTCAGATCATACCCCTTCATCATTTCCCTTCAGTAATCTTATGGATACCAAGTAGATCACAGAAGAAATCCCATACCCATGCCAATACATAACAGTGTCAAATACGTTGGTTTTGTTTTTTTTTTCTTTTTAGAAGGAATACTAGAAATGGAGGATAAAAGGATAAATAATAATAAACAAGCAAACAAACAAACAAACAAAAAGTCATCAATGGAGAAAACCCAGTTCTATCTGAAGTGTGGAATCAGCAGAGTCACAAAAGGCTTCTGCTGCTGTTCCAGGTTAAGTAGCTATGTCCTATCCTGACCTCCCTTCCTGCTTTGAATCAGCATTATCCTGGTGTTCTCTCAAATGCAATTTCCTTTTCAAACAAAAAGGGAGAGTTCGTAAAAATGTATTTTGGTTTCAGCTGCTTTGTGACCTAACTAGTGTCACAAATGGGTCCTTGCTCAGCTGTGCTTGCAGAACTTATGTAAAAAACCACCTGAGGTGTGATGCTAAGTTTGCATAATAAAATGCAACCAAAAAATAAGCAGCCAATGTAGTTGGTTGACTTTACTGTCATATAATAACACAAAACCAACAAGGGGAGCATACACTGAACATTTTCAGAGGCATTACTTTGTTCCAGGGTTTCAAAAACTAGAGATGCCTGTGTGTTTGATGCTGTAGAAGTGGCAGAATTGTCTTTATAGAACATCACACTTGACACACCTAAAAAAATGCACCCTCAAGTTTACTGACATACTAAAATATTTCTGTCAGTTTAACTATGTTTTTCATTCAGCATTTCACACAAAAAGCCATAATCCTACATGATTTTGCAGATATTTTCAAATGTACAATACACTGAGGGAAAGCTTTTTTGATAGTCCAGGCTGAGTGCTTTTGAAGATGCCGGTGCAGTAATGTATCTAGTCTTTTAGGAAGGATAGTTTGCATTAGTTAAAATATTTTGGCTTAAAAACCAGAGAATTCTGGAATTAGTTTGACAGAAGCCTAAATAAGTTCTGTCTTTGTATCCCCTTCCAAAGGAGTTCAGCAGTGTAATTTCTCAGAATGCTGTCCTGTGATCTGTACTTCAGCCTTCCCACAATGAGTGTTGTCTACAGCCCATGAGGTGGTGGTGATGTTAAGAGAAGGACAAAGAGATTGTTACACCCTGGGTAAAGGTATGAAAGCTTCCTGTCATTGTTCCATGCTTATCATTTGCATGTCTTTCATGTAACACTTGATCTCCCACAAGAAAAAAAAAAACAGTTTGAGTCTTTGGAATATTACTTGACTGGGTTCACAGTCCTTATACATGGCTCCCTACTTCTGTGATTTTAATCAGGAGGTAGAAGGTTTAGTGATGTTAGGAGTCATTATCTTACTTAGTCTGGAATGAGTAGCATCACCGCAAATAAATTACATTTTTCTCCTTTGGAGAAGATTAACCATTATGCCAAATTAATTGACAGGAAAGCAGTGGCTGCAGACAGCCAAACTAATGATGGGTCAGAGTGAAGCGAAGGAAGCTGTTAAACTTTTCATAAGCCTTATAAATCTTACATAGGAATTTTAGTAAAACATGGTAGGTAATATAGGAATTAAAATGTGCAGCAGTTCTGTTATCAACCCTTTCAAACTGGCAATTCTGCCTGTCTACAACTTCCTGTGATTTCTCTTCCTTCTGCCTTTAAAAGGTTTTGTTCATTTGCTTATCTGACCCTCCAGTCAGCTCCACTGTCTGCTCTGCATTTCTCATTACCAGCTGAGTATCTTATCAAAAGCTGTTGTCATTTGGAAAATGCATTGTTTTCATTCAGTCTCAACATCATTTTTCCTGCTTCATTGAGCAGGCAGAACTGCAAGACAGCCAGGCAGAGGGAAAGCTTTGTCCTGCAATTTAATTAAGTCTCAGTTTTTGGACTGTGAGCAGCAGTAGAAGGCATGTTGGACTTAACACCCTCACTCTTGGTTTAGCAGTCAATCCTGCTATTGTGGGAAAGCAGTAGAGCACTTTCTATACCAGTACCACACATTATAGACCCTGAACACCATTTCACCCCGATTTTGAAAGGTGTGCATTTGCCCTTTGCCCTGCTGCCCATGGTCTGTTCTGTCCCCTTTCATCCAGCCCATAGCAGGAGAACCCACACCCTGCATCCACCAAGGGACCCAGGCACCAGGGGGCACATCTCATGCTTGGTGAAGAAGACAAGGGCTCTTGCTTGGCTGGTTTTAGGTGTGGAAAGAGCATGCTGGAATGAGCGTCTGGATGCATATGAGTATCTCTACTAATGGACAGAGTGAGTATAGAAAGATGGAGCAAGTAAACCTGAATGAATACCTCCAACCCTTAAGAAAGTTGAGAGGGTTAAAGCAGATGCTGTGACTCCATCAGATAGTCAGCCTCAGTAGACACCTAAGCTTTATTTTGCACTTGGGTGCATCTGACATAAACCCAAAAGGATAAGACAGAGGTGATTCCCAGGCTGCTGTTCCCATACCTGGCCTGGAATGCTTTGTCTTCTGATAAAGTGCTAAGGCATTAAATATCATAAATACAATAAAGGAGAGCTGGCCCACTGGCATATATCCAATATAAATAATCTTTGATTGTTTTCTTTTGCATCATGTAAATACATAAACATTAGCTCTGTTCTATATCTTTGGGAGCCAAAAACTGAACAAATATCTTATATTTTTATCCATTTAAAAAGCTGAAGTAAAATGCTGATGCTGAGATAATAAAAGGAAAAGCAAATAAAATAACCATGCTGACTCTAGAGAAAACTGCAGCACACAGTAAAAGATTTATTGCTTGCTTAGATCATCACTTGGGACTCAGATTTTCAGCTGGATCTGCAAGGGGAAACAGTGAAATCAAGAACTGGAGGCTTCTTTGTGCTGCTTTGAAGCCGATTTGGTGAAGTGCTTATAAAATAAGAGATTATTCAGAACAGCTCTGATGCTGCAGAGCTGCTGCATTTTCCTCTTTCATTTCTCCTCCCCAAGCTTCTGATGTATCAAGGAATGCAGAATCTACAGAGGTCAGTATAAGTATGAAGTAACCTTTTCAAAGGTTTTATAAATTTCATGAGGACGCCAGGCAAAAGTTGCTGGATAAGCATCTCCTCCTTGTTCCCATTTGCATGCTGATGGTCTGACCTGAGCAACATCAGGTTTCATCATTTACTTCTAAAATTGGTTCCTCTCTCCTTCTATTGGGGCTGAATTTCTGTACTGTGTTTCCTTCACAATATTTTCCGATTTATTTTCTAAAATAATCTGTTGCTATAGCTCTGTATTCTTACTATTTCAATGAATGCTGACAGCAGTTTTTTAGCCATCATAGATGATTCTCTGCCTTTATTTTCCACAGATTCTATTCCAGCTTATTAAAGATGGATGTCGCAGCATCAGAGAAGGGTGGAGGTTGGACCTCTAGAGGTCATCTGGTCCAAGCCATCTGTTCAAGCAGGGACACCAAGAGCCATTCACCCAGGACCAACTCCAACAGTTTTTGGGTATTTTTTTAATATTTCCACAGACACTCCACCACCTTCTTGAGGAATCTGTGTCAGTGCTTGGTCAACCTCACAGCAAGAAGTGTTTCCTGTTCCTGATATTCAGAGGAAACCTGTGCTTCACTTTGTGCCCACTGCCTCTTTTCCTGCCCCTGGACACCACTGAGAAGTTGCCTCCATCCTCTTTTCACCCTCCTTTCAGATGCTCCTATGTGCACTATGTGTTTTTATAACTGTTAAGACCCTCTCGAGACTTCTCTTCCCTGAATTGAACACTCCCAGCTCTCTCAGCCTTTCCTCACAGAAAGAATAGTCCAGTTCCTTCATCACCTTCTTTTGCTGGATTCCCTGCAGTATGTCCCTGTCTTTCTTGCACTGAGAAGCCCAGAATTAGGAGACAGTAAAAGTAGAAATATCTGAGATCTGTTTGTATCTACAGTCAGAATATGACTGAAACTTCAAAACACAGAGATCTCAAGAAGTCTAAAACTCTCAAACACCCCGTTGTTTAAGCTTTATTACTTAAACTGCAAACAATATATAAAGTGCAAAATATATAAGAAACTCTCTATGCAATAACTATTTAAACATAATAATAAACCTTAAGTATTTTAGGAGAGGAAAGTATAGTCAATGCTTACAAACAGACCTAAAGGAAAAATTCAGAAGGAAAAGACTTGGAATCTGACCAGGCTTCAGTTATCCTTGTAGATGAAAGCCCTTAAATGAAAAATACTGGGAAGCTTATTTCTTATTCTATACTAATGAGGTAGCTTCATGGTCGACTTGGTGTACCAAAGTGCAGATTACCAACTAACACACTTCCCTGTAGCACATAGGTTTTTCTTAGACATAGTTTTTATTCCTTAGCCCTCATAATTCTCTTTCAAGCCCTGAGAGGTTCACCAATTGAGGTGATTTGATAATGGCTGTAGCCATTAAAGCTCTGTTTTATTCTCACAATTGCTTTCTAGAATCCTTGAGAAATCTGTTCCTGAAGAAATTTGAAATAACAGTTCTTGATGAAAAACCAGGAAGACTATTATTTGAGGTAAAATTACAGTTTGTGCCTCTGGGATAAGAACTGGCTTTTCAAAATCACATCACCAGGTGGTACAAGTGCTGTGAAAGAAATCAGAAACTATTATGAACTATTATGATCATATTGTTCCTTTCCCTTCACTTTGGCTACTTAGCTGTTCTCAATTAATTGAAAAGCTTTCCTTGCTAAGTTGTTCTTTCCCTTGAATCTGAATGCATACTTCTTTATTTTCAGCATCCACTTCTTTCACAAACAGGCCATTGAGAGCTGTAGTCCATAAACTTCTTGGGTCTACACATCTATTTCAGTTCAGTCTCCTGAGTGACATTTTATAGCGTAATATGACTGCATATGCCAACAGAAGATCACTTGCTGTTTTTCACAAGTTTCAGTAAGTTGATGAATGACTGCCTGTAAATAAAGGTTACTGGCCTCTCTCAATTTTAGACTTTGTTTTCAGTTGCTTTTGACTTGCTGGACTTAGGAAGTAATATTTCACACTTCAAGTGCATCCAGGAGTTGATCTATGAAAATTTATACAAGTCAAATGAATCCAACCAGTCCTTTATGCGGCAAAGTCTGATTTTTCACAAGCACAGTCTTTCTGACTTGTGCCAAAAAGTACTTACCTTTGCTCCGTGTTCCTGCCAGTCTCGAGAAAACCCACACAGATCAAAATGTCAGTCTGCATGTGTCCCAAAATTGCAAAGAAGGATTTTTAACGCACAACTCCATCTGCTTCCAGTGAACCTGCTGCAGCATCACAGAGGGTTAATGAGTGACTACATTTACCTTCCCTACTGATCATGTGTGATCACTGCAGCCTTGAGTAGATAGACTTAAGATTAAGGTTAAGACAAATTCACACCTTTTTGGTAGTTTCTTCTCGTAGTAGCTCCAAGCCAATCACTGAATCAAGGTACCACAGACCCTGAATTGATACAACTGAGCCACATACAACTGATACCAGTTGAGCTGTGATAATTGTCTGCATGCACCTAATACGTCGCAAATGTAAAATAAAATGTAATAATTTAAACTACCATGAAGAGGATTGACACAATAATTTGTTATTCACACTTTGTTTCAGGTGTAGAGACTGTGCTGCTAGAAATCAGTTCCTTTTGATGAACAATTTTTACACAGAAGATAAAGACTTTTTCTGCCTTCTGTTTCAAGAGAAGTCACTTTTTTGTGCAGTTCCTTAAAACAACCCTGTTGCTGGGGAGGAAGACAGGTCATTCAAACCTAGAGAATGACAGAGCAGTACATGGAACCATAGGGGAAAATCTTACAGGAAAAGGGCGGTGGAGCAAAGGATGTGATTGCTTGAGTTCATGAAGTTTGGGATCTAGAAAACAGAACAAAGGAAGAGTCAGAAAGTGGGGAGCAGTGGGATCCAGAAGTAGGAGTTAATTGCCCTATATCATACCCAGCATTGCTGGAAGGTAGGTAGATGGAGATCTTGTTGATTTATGGTAGCTTGGTGTTCAGTGAGCCAAATGAGAATGGGAAGGAGAGAATAGTGAGGAAAGAGCAGATTTGTCTGCTAAATGTGGCATTGGAGCCCCTGGGTGAGCAAGGATAGGTTGGATTCCATCTACACAGGGACTCTCAGCCAATGTTATCCAGATCTAAATGCAGATGTAGCACTGGCCAGAGAGCTGGATGGGGCTAAGGCCACCACCAATCACAGCTCCTATAAAAGGAGCTGGAGGAATAAGCTGGAGGCTGTTTGTCACATGGAACTTTGGTGTGTGTGTGAGTATTGTTTCTGTCTCCCACAACTGACTTCATGGAACACATGGATAATAAACACAGTATGTGTTGGTATACCACACAGGTGTGGGGGGGTGGTAAGGAGGGGCTGGGGTCCCTCCCTTTTGCCAAGAAAACTGAGGTAAAACCCCTACAAGAGAATGGTAGGGAGACGTGTGTGGTAGCGTAGTGCTGTGGGAGTGGTACCAGTTGAACCTTCCAGTTGAACCTTGTGGTGCCAGCCACATGGCACAGCCAACTCACAGCAGCAAAAGGCAGGCCACTCTCTCAGTGGGTTCAGCAAGACACCAGCAGCCCCAGCGCCAGCATCCCAAACAGTGACCCAAAAGCTCCAGAGCCCAACACAGCACTCTGAAGAAACCCCAACTGTGCTGAAAATTGCCACTCCAGGGGGGAAAGGAGGTACTCCTGGGAAACCTTCTCCTACACTGCTCAGGGCATGGGAAAAGCCCCTGCAGGGGGCCCAACAGGCCTGTGGCCATCTGGAGCAGCCCACCCCTCTCATCACCATGGAAATGCCAGGTCTGCCCCCTCCTGAGACCTAGTGAGCTTGCTCCAAAGAAACACATGGAAATGCCAGGTCTGCCCCCTCCAGAGACCTAATGAGCTTGCTCCAAAGAAACACCTTTGCTGAGTATAGCCATGTCTCCAGGAAGTATGGTTCCATCCCGATTCAGCCTCTGATGGCTGTGACAGTGTTCACAGGGGTCCAAGGAAGGGGGAAGAGATGAGGATCTGACTCCATGCTTCAGAAGGCTTGATTTATTATTTTATTATATATATTATATTAAAACTATACTAAAAGAATAGAAGAAAGGATTTCATTAGAAGGCTAGCTAAGAATGAAGAACAAAGGCTTGTGCCTTGGACAGAGAGTCTGAGCCAGCTGGGCTGTGATTGGCCATTAATTTGAAACAACCCTATGAGACCAGTCACAGACCCACCTGTTGCATTCCACAGCAGCAGATAATCATTGTTTACATTTTGTTCCTGAGGCCTCTCAGCTTCTCAGGAGGAAAAATCCTAAGGAAAGGATTTTTTGGAAAATATCATGGCTACAGATGGCCGTGCCTGCTTGCTGTTGCCCTACAGGGGAGAGCCCTAATGAAACACCACTAGCACAAAGGTGCCAGGTCCTAGACCCTGCTACAGCCTCTCTGAACCTTTCTCTGCAGAGGTGTGGCAGCAAAAGTAGTGAGGGAGAGACACAAAAATCTGCAAAAGACGCCTACCAAGGTCTTTCATACTACATACTTTCTACATACTCTAATAAGCTGATACTCAATAAAAGAGAAGGTCGAGCTAGTTTAATAGCTCCTTGCTCAAAAGGGAAGACTGCAACATCTACATATGTTAAGGTTAAACTGATGCATAAAACATATGGCAAAGTGATTTCACTTTTGCTATTTCTGTTTTGTAATACTAAAGATTATGTGTGTTTATAGTTTTAAATGGGTTTGTTTGTAACGAGAGGGCAAATAGTGACATTTGTCTGTGTGTGTATTAGTTATAATTGTTTATAAGTTTTAAAGACATTTGTTTATATAAGCACTTAATTATAGTTCTTTATAGTTTTTTTATAATATCATAATTTAGCTAGAGTTAAACAACAAAGCCAACTATTCTGTGGGATATAACTGAGAGATTACTTTTAAAGATGTGATGGGGAAGCCCATCCAGTCTAGTCACAGCTCTGGCCAAGCTGTGGCCTTAACTGGCGAGAAAGGTGTTCCATCAGACCCTTCCAGGCTAAGTCATAGCCCTGGCCAGGCTATGGCTTTGTCTGGCAGGGAAAGTTATCAAAACCAGGTATTTCTGTGCAAGCTAAATTGGCTTTGCAAAAGCTTTACTTTGAGATAAATATGGAGGCTTCTGGAAGAAGCCCTCCAAGTCCTCATTGGGAGAAAGAGACCCCTCAGCAATGGCAGACCCTGGGTGATGGTAAAGCACGTAAGCAATTGTAAGTTTCACCTTATTGATTTTGTTCTAAGGTATATGTTCTACTCCTATTATGGTTATTAGAACTAAGAAAAGGGGAAAAGAGGGGTGGATATACACTCGTCTCAAAGGTCTTAAGTATTCTCATATTCTCATGTTTTTCTCATGTTTTTCAATAAAAATCATAGCATGACCTGGCAAGCCAGGGGCTCATCAGAGGAAAGAGATTGTCAATAGGGAGGCAGTCAGTCCATCAACTTACTCAAGCTCCAGGAGGCAAATATTTAGAGAACATCAGTGGCAGAAATATGTATGGTTATCATTGAAATGGTTTTGAGTTGAATTATTATTGTTTGTAGTGTTAAGTTGTAATTTTGTAACTTTTAGGCATTAAGCTTGTGGCATGCTAACCTAAAAAGATTGCAATGCTAATAGTTTTAGTTGACAGCTTCCGGATGGGAGCATCACAGCTCAAATGATACACAAGGTACTCCACTGCCTGTTGAGTGAAAAAGCCTTATTCAAGTAGGCTCATCAATTACATTTTTTACTATAACTGAAAGGGTGAGTTGTGCCATTGGAGTCCCTGGGTGAGCAAGGATAGGTCGGATTCAATCTACACAGCGGCTCTCTGCCAATGTCATCCAGTTCTAAATGCAGATGTGTCACTGGCCAGAGAGATGGATGGGCTAAGCCTTCAACCAATCACATGTGTAATTGAGCTCCTATAAAAGGAGCTGGAGGAATAAACTGGAGGCTCTTTGTCACATGGAGCTTTGGTGCGTTGTCCCTGTCTCCAACCACTGACCCCATGAAGCATGTTGATAACATATTTGCTAAAGACATTCCTTGGGATTCAGAGAAAATGTTGGAGGGAAATGGTTTCCGTAGTTTTCAAAAGAAGATAAAGTAGCTGAACAAAGTTAAATAAACACATCAAGACACTGAGATCAAAAAAGGTATCTGTCCTCAGCAGAAGAAAAGAAGAGGATAGAGCAGCACTCCCATGAAGCTGATGGGAGATGGTTCAGCAGTAAAAATACAGAAACCAGCCATGGGAGAAAGAAAGACTGTGGAGTAGGAGACTACTATTAGAGCATAAGAGATATAAGAAAACACTGGGCTAGTAGGAGGACAGAAAACCATACCAAGACATCTGCAGCAGAAAATGAGAAGTTGTTCTGCAGGATTTTAATTAAATAGTTTGGATAAATTAGAACTTGGACTAGAGGTTTTGAAAGTGGGGTGTGCAAAAGATGGAATATAGCTAAAATTGCAACAGAAACTGACAGGAGGCAACAGAGCAAGAAGTGTGCAGAACAACCAGAGCGGCTGAAAAGGAACCAAAATTCATGAGTGTCAACATCTATCAGTACAAAACTGACTTGCTTCTCTCCAGCATGATACCATACACAGAAAAATGGCTGTCACTTAATCTGTTAATAAATGAAGACACTTGAGGTGCTGGAACTAGATATCCCAGATTTTCTATATATGTATGAAACTGTAAGATACATTTTAATGTCACACGGTAGGACTTTTCTTTTTGAAGAATAAGTAAATTCAAAAAATGCAAGCACAAAAAGGTTGGAAGAATTATGGGACTGAAAATTCAAACTCTTACATACTTTATTTCATCTTGTTGGTGCTTGTACATTAAGGTATGGTGTTCTAGGATTCTGGAAGAAATCTTTATTTTCTTGATCTTAACATGACAAAGTATTTTTTCTGGGAAAGCAGAAACTATTCATAAAAGTGTATGGATTATTGCGAACTAGTTCAGAAAAAAAAAAAAAAGGGTTTTCCTTTGAAAGCAGATGCAGGGAATACAGTCTTATCCCTGAGATACTGAGGACAAGACTGACCTATGGATAGTACACATGACTTCTTACTTTAAAATTGCAGTTTCATGACTCTGGACTTGGTCAAGAAAACGCACAGTCCCCATAGCTTTCCTGCTTTGAGTGGTTCTTTTGGTTCATAAGGCAAAACTCCTGAGTCAAGCAGAGAAGACCTGAAGGACAGTGTTTTGGCACAGAATATAAAACCCATTGTTAATTAGAGTTGTCTGGGATTCACATCAGGGACAATAATCCTCTTATACTTCATGCTGGATGATCATCTTCATGGAAATCTGACAACTTCAGACGTGTCAGTGCAAAGTTGTTGAACTTCTCACACACTGTTAGACAGAGCTCACTAGGAGGTACTGCACGTAATTCAGTCTTGCCCTCCATTTCTGCTTTCTTGTTATTTTGACAGCTTTGTCTATAACATTCATGCAGTATGGACACATAAAACAGCGACTTTTAGGAAGTCCTAAAACCCCTTGTTCCAGAAGTACAAGGATCTTTACCAAAAGCTTGCATAGTTACAAATTACACACCTTGCAAAATATTACAGCACAGCAGCATTTTTTCCTCCCAGTCATCTTCAAACTGTCATAAACTAGAGGAGTCTGAGAAGAAAATGAGATCAGAGTTGTTTTTGCAAGTGTTTTGGGATTTTTAATGGCCAAAATGTACATAGGTCTTCATATTAACATGTTTCTTGAAGCACTATGGATGAAATGGGAATAGACAAACAGATCACTTGAGACACATAAGCTCCAGATTTAACACAGTTTGAAAATTAGGTGCACTGGGGTAATGTTCCAAAACAGCTGCAAAGCCAGTCACCCTTGCAGGTGTTGAATACCTGCAGCTCTTTTTCTCCTTGTGCTGAATTTCCTGTTCATTTCTAAGTGTATGCTCTGTGCCCTTGCACTCCAACATCTCTAGCAAATACCTTTCTACAAAACAAATCTTTTAAGTTTTCTTACTTGTCTAAAATTTTGATACCAGTAACAGAAGAAAAGAGAAAAATAATATAACCTTCGCCATTTTCAATGTCCTCCAGCAAAATATTTTCTTTAACAGCTGAATCCGGTTTTCATCCTTAGTCGTTATCTCCCCCTTCCTGATGTGTCTAACATAGCAGATATAAAATTTTTGTCTGATAACATGGATTTAGTTGGCTGGAACAAATATTGTTTCTTTTCATGTGAGCTGCTCTAGCTTGCATTGCTCTCTGGAGTTTTGCCTTCTGTTGCATGCAGTGCAGATTTTATCCCAGTCTTTATTGTTTGACAGAATGTTGACTATTTCTTTTTTCTGTTACGGACTTCTTAATGGGCAAACAATTCCAGTAAAACATTTCACTGAAAATGAATGAATCTGTGGAGAAACTACAACTAGTAGTTGTAGTACTACCAGTACTATCTGGTACTTTCTATGGCTGTGTCTTCAAAGAGCATGACTTGCTTTTCCCCATTTGTTTAGAGTGCATATTTACTCAGAAGTTTCTGGGACTTTTTTGCAATATGATGAAATTTATGAAGTCGTTCTTTAGATCTATGATTTCATCTAGATTTTAAGCAGCTTACAGAGGTTAAGATAAAAAAGGATACAATAAGATACAATAAGGTTATTGGTTAAGATACAATAAGGACTTGCAAACACATTTAGCACCTTCAAACTCACACTTTTCTAAATTATGATCTTGTTTTGTTGTTGTTTGTTTTCTTGTTTTTCATTTACAGCATATAAAACTTACAGAATATTGAATACTTATACATTGTTGTATTGGGTCTGGTTGAGATGGAATTCATTTTCCAATAGCAGACTTCACAGCGTTGTGCTCTGCATTGGTACCTGGAAAGGTGTTGATAACACACCAGTGTTTTTTCTGCTGTTGAACAGCTCTGGTACACCATCCACTCAGTGTCTCCAACATTTCCCAAGATCCTGGGAGGGGACACAACTACGCCACCTAAATTAACAAAAGGGATAGACCACACCGTATGACATCAGCCCAGATATAAAAGCTAAGGAAAGGAGGAGCAAAGGAGGGCATTTGTCATTGTAAATATGTTTGCCTTCCAGAGAAACTACTATGTGCGTTGAAATCCTGTGTCCTGGGAAGTGGCTTAACATCCCTTGCTGATGGGAAGTAAAGAATAAACCTTTCTTTTTCTCTTCACTTATGCATGCACAAAGCTCCATTCTTACTTTAGTAAATTGCCTTATTGAGTTGTTTTCCATCCTATTTTCTCTCCCCGTCCAGCTGGAAGGGGAGTGATAAAGTGGCTTGGTGGGCATGTGGCATGTCTCCAAGGTCAACCCACCACAGTCCTTTTTAGTGCCCATGGAGAGACACAAAGGCAGTTCTATTCTCTCTCTCTCTCCGACTGTCTGATTGTCTGTCTATCTATCTATCTATCTATCTGTCTGTCTGTCTATCTATCTATCTATCTATCTATCTATCTATCTATCCATATTGCATGCTATAGTAAGAGGAGCTATCTAGTAGCAAGCTCCTTTGTGGGACATGGGGTTTGTCAGCTGTGCTCCTTATCTCTCTGTTTTGCTGAGTTTGCTGGGAATGTGTTAACACAAGCAATAGCTCTGTGCTTTGCCCTGACATGGTAGCCTGGTTATGCAGGGGGAGCTATCTTCTGTGGATGATCTCCCTGCCCAAAATTGATGTGAATGACTTTATAATACAGGCTCCCATGGACATTGCTCATCCTTATTTAAGCTGCTTAATACTGTCAATAGTATTAAGGAATACTACTGGCGCACTATGGGATTTGTGGAATCTGATGTCATCCTGGTGTTAGAGAAAACAAACTTTAAGTATGGAGACATTGAAATGTGCCCTGAGGCATCCAGTTCCTGGGTGGTAGGGTGTGTGGAAGAATTTGGGCAGGTTCCTAGGGTGGTTATTACCTCCAGTTGCCTGTGACTTTCCACCTGAACATGTGCCCAGCCCTGGCAAACTGACCCATCAGTGATGGAAGGGTGCCTTGCCCACCCCAGTGAAAGCCAGCAGCTGCCTGCCCTGTGCTGGGGCTGGACCTGTGCGTGCCGTGCCACTGTTCAGTCCTCACAGAGGTCTGTAGTTGAGGCAGGAACCCAAACTGCATTTGAGGACACTGTGGCTGACACAGGCCCTCAAACCACAGCAACTACAGTACCTGCACCAGTAGTGAAAACAAAATAACAGATGAGGGAAGCTACAGGTCCATATAACTGATAAGAAAGGTAGGAAGAGGAAAAGAAGGAGGAGGAGAAGGAGGACAATCAGGAGAGGAGAGGTCAGATGAAAAAGCTGGTCATTCAAGAAAAAAATTTGAACGAGTGAGGCAGATCAAATAGGAACCTGAAGTTACCTGTTCCTTGACCTCATCAGAACTTTGAGACTTGTGGAAAGACTACAGTCGCCAGCCAGGTGATGCTGGGATAACAAGGCTGACAGTCAACAATTAGAAGGTCATGAGGCCACAACAGCAAAAATCCCTTGCTAGAGATGGGGAAATTGAAGGAGGAATTGGAAAAGAAGGAGCAATTTGCAGTGTCTAGAGATGGCCTCTCGAAAGCATGAGGGCATGAAGTCCATTTAAGGAAGACCTTGTGAATTCGCCAGGAAGGTGGATCGCTGCAGATGAAGGTATCCAGTACTTGAGAGAATTAGAAGTCCTGGAAGTGCTTTGTAGTACAGTAAAAAGTGATAATGTCCTTGTCTAGGTTTAGGGACAAAATTTAGGATAAAATGCCCCGGAATGAGCATTTTCTCTAAAGAAAAGGACTTTGATAATCCTGCTTGCCAATGAGAGAAATAAATCTTAGTGGGTCAAAGTGAAAAAAAATCCAAAACAGTTTATTAACAAAGGAAAAAACCAAAAGAGTGCCTGCAAGGCACAGAAAAGGACTGAATAAATGCTAGATACTGAAATTTCAAAAACTTGACCCCAACCCCCCACCAGAGAGCATAGTCATGAAGCCAAGATGGTATCAGGGAAAGGGAGGAACAGGAATTAGCGTATCTACTCGGGTAGAATAGACTGGAATCTTTCTGATGTTATTCTCTTTCTTGCAGAAGGAGAAGCTGGTGAGTTTAAGTGTCCTTTCTGCTGTTAGTTTAGCTGCTTTGAGGTCTCAAGTCTGGGGAGGCCTCCCCACCAGCTCCCCACGTGGGCCAGAAAAAAAAGAAAAAAAAGGAAAAAAGAGGGAAAAAAAGCAGAAAGAGTTCAAGGAAAAAAAAAAGGCAAATTAAGAAAAACCCCAGCTGTTACTGGGCATAAGCAGACAATTATGAAATAAAGAATCATTATAAAATCACCACAAGACAGTCCCTAAAGATCTAGAGGATGCCCTTTGCACAATGACTATATGGAGGAAGGTGGCTCAAAGTGCCCAAGAAGCACCATCATATAACAAGTTGTCCCAAAACAAAAGAGGCCATGCTCTATTTACTGCTGGATCTTTCTGCATGGTAGGAAACCACTAGAGGTGGAAAGCTGCTGTGTGGAGTCCTACACAATGACTGCTGTGGGAAGAGAGCCTCTTTGCAGAAGTGAAAGCCATCCAACTAGCCCTAGAGATTTCTGAATAAGAAACAAGGCCTGTATTCTATCTCTGCAGTGACTCCTGGATGGTGTTCAATGTCCTGAGGTGGTGGCTGCAGCAATGGAAGAAGACTAACTGGCAACACAGGGGCAAACCCATCTGGGCTGCTGTATTGGGGCAGGAAATTGCTGCACAGGTAGAAGATATGACCCTGAACGTAAGTCACATAGATGCACAGGTGCCCAAAAGTCACGCCACTCAACAACACCAGAACATTCTGGGACATAGTTCATGTTTTTCTGTGGGCATGAACCAGCTGAATCCACTCAAAAACCTGACCCTGGGAAGACTTACGCAGCTTGTTGGTGTAAGGGGTCACCAGGAAGAGCATAAAATGTAGGGGTATTAACTTAATGTATTAATGTAGATGGGCATTTGGACACTTAAGTAGTGAGTTCAGGGCTAAACAACATAGGTGTGGATGTTATAAAATGGCTTAGGATTCAATATTCCAGTGAACACAGCACATGGACAAACCATCGAGAGACAATTATTTTTCTTGTGTTGTTGCAAATACAGAATGAGTAAAAAGCACTTGAGTCTCCTAGGAGCATTTGTGAGACAAAAAAATCTCACTGAAGAGTGGTTATACATCCAAATGATTCCACTGTCATATGAAAAACTGCTCAACAATGTGATAAAAAGCTTTCTATCTGGTTGCAAGAGAGTATGGTTTTCAACAGAATTTTGACATCACTGGGGCTATTTTCATAGGCTACCACCAGGGAAAAAGGTTCAGATTTGAGTCTTTGTTAGTAAAGGTTTTGATCCTTTGTCAGAGAAGGAATGTGTCACAGAATCATAGACAAATGCATTTCTATATTTTTAAAAAATGAAGATTATATTAAAAAAGTGAAACAAACAGCAATAGTAATAGTTTTAGGCAAAAATTAACAGTGACTTGACAAAGCAGGAGCTAAACAGTCACTGTTATATGTTAAATTTTTGCATATGATTACAACTAACATGCTTATTGTATGTTTTGAGAATATAAGTACTGCGCCAAAATACACATAATTATTAAACATGGATTTAAAAAGTCCAAATTCAATTTGTAATCAAATATGCATGAAAATGCATGCCCTCGGTAGACACTAGTGGCATTTCCTGTTCTGTCAAAGTCCCATTTGATAAACATTAATATTTAAAGACTGATGACATGCACTATGTCTTTAATATTTCTCATGAAAATCTGGGGATAAAAATGTTTCCTGCAGTCAGGTAGGCCCAGCACAAATTGGTACTGGAAGTATGTGTTAACAACTGCCTACATCTTAGACTGTGTCTAAGCTTTAAGGAGCTTCCTTATGACTCTGGTTCACTTTAATCTTTTTAATGTGGCTGTAAATAGGTTCTCAAAATCAATATATTACATTTGTATACCAGATTCCCCCTCCTTTTTATATCATTGAAATAAACTATAGCAATAAATGAGAGGCTTGCCTGGCAGGAGTTTCCTTGTGCTGAACACAGCCATGTTGGTCACAATCATGTCCCCATAGCCTCAGCCAAGACACGTGATGATTGTATATGAGAACATTTGTTCTTTGCAAGAGGTAGGGAGTAAGTGGTGAAAGGGGCAGTTCTGTCACCCATTGGGCTCTAACTCATACAGACATAGCAAGTAAAACAAACTTTCTCATTACTGTACTTTGGAGATATATTTGTGGAAGACCCAGTGTAGAGGACCAGACCTAAGCACATTTCATCTCAAACTTTCTGAGCTTTGCTACAGGAAAGGTGTGATCAGAGGAGAGGATCCTGCAGAGGTGGGGCTGAGCTGTTCTCACCCAACTTCCTGCTGCACCTTGAGGCTCATTCACAGCTTCCACCTGCCAACTCATTCCGTGCAGAAATGCTGGCTGTGCATGTGCCAACAAAACAGTGTGAAAAATCTCCTTTACATAAGAGGTGTGGACCAGGTTAACTATAAAAGTCAGGGATTGGGCCCCCTCAGTCTCTCTGGAGGTGTGTTGTGGCATCCTCCAGCACAGTTTGAGGAGCTTGTTGTGGGAGTTGAGAACATATTGAATTGTATTGTTCAAAATTAAGGGTCACCACTCTTGTGGAAGAACATTTAAGAATTTAAGGGCTTGTTAGACAACACCTTGTGAATCAAAGTGATGGTACAATAATAGCATGAGAGTTCCCTGACATGTGTTTTTGTTCAGACTGAAAGAGAATTTACAGCAAATATCACATCCTCTACCAGTGGGTTGTGACACCCAGGCACCATGCTGTTCCTTAGTCTTAGCACAGCATCTCTGAAGTCATGTTAGTGTGTGGTAACTTACATGATCAGTATGATAAGAAGCTGTGAGCACTTTATGATAATTCACCCAAATGAGCGCCTTCTTCCAATATTTTGTTCAGAGCATCAGTTACCTGTTACAGTGACAGACTAGGTATATTTTATATCTTCATACTAAATTCTTTGCCAGTGCATGCACCCAACTGTCAGCAACACTTTGGGTTGTCAGAGTTACTAAAGGAGGAAAAGCTCTCTTACCTAACTGAGCTGCTGCCAGCATCAAGGTCTTGTGCTGTCACTGCACCTATAATGGTCCCCACGGGTGTATCCTCATAGACTTCCATCGTGTACATGGGCTTGCTGAACACTGGAGGCTCATCCATGTCCAACACATTTATCTTCACAGTGGCAGTATCTTTGAATGGACCCACTGAGTGAAATCGATGGTCAAGATGGAGATTGGAGGCCTCCACCTTAAAGGTGTATGCCTTCTTTGTTTCAAAGTCTAATGGCTGTAGAAAGAACAGAAGCAAAACATTAGATTTGACTAAAAATTAGGCATTGCAAAATCACTTTGGTTGGATTAATCTGACAAAACTTAAGATGCCTTTTGTGTAAAATTCATCTCCTGAGCTAATCAATCATTAAAGTTTGTTTTGCAGTTCATCTTATGCTAAGGTGAATTTTGAAATAGGCCAGATGAATCACAGTCAGGAAATTACTGCTTCTCTACTTCAAAAAAATCAGGATGACTGGCGTGGATGTAAACAGTTACGGTGTAGATGTCTGAAGTTAAATGAGTGAGATTCATCTCTTGCAAATGAGCTGAGTGAAGGTTAGTCAGAGATTTGCATTTGCAGCTCCCATGCACCGGCAATCAGCTGTCTCTAGTGGATCCAGCTCCTTAAGTAGAAGATTTCCTGGTTTTTTTTAGCAGGAAAGGCTTTCAGAAGACCATGACAGTGATGAAGATGAGCCCAAATGAAAACTCTGATATATACTAATGAGTCAAACCAAATTTCAGGTACAACTTGGAATGTAAATTCTAATTTGATCTGAAAGAAGTTTTCTTGTAAAATGTCGATCATAGCACTGAACTGCTATTCATGTCATATGTTTGATCTGCATGTACTTTGCTGTCTCTAGTGGATCCAGCTCCTTAAGTAGAAGATTTCCTGGATTTTTTAGCAGGAAAGGCTTTAAGAAACCATGACAGTGATGAAGATGAGCTCAAATGAAAACTCTGATATATACTAATGAGTCAAACCAAACTTCAGGTACAACTTGGAATGTGAATTCTAATTTGATCTGAAAGAAGTTTTCTTGTAAAATGTCGATCGTAGCAGTGAACTGCTATTCATGCCATATGTTTGATCTGCATGTACTTTGCAAAATGCAGACTTTGGCTCTGTCTTATGATCCTAGGTGTAATTCATAAGGTCTTGAAGATGACACAGCAGATTTTGTGTAGTTATGTGGGGTTTTGACAGAATGCATCCTGCAAAATAAGGTTGTTTTGATGTGGGTTTCTGTCAAGGCATATCAATTTAGTGCCTTTGCTTCTAGAAAAGTAATCATCTCAAAACCCTCAATACAATCTTATTTAGTTGAAAAGATGCAGAAGCTTCATTTTCATTTAAAGGGTTTATCTGCATTGGCTTTCATGTTGTTTTTAAGCTTTCTAACAAAGCCTTTTCCTGATGTCTGGGTAACACTGGCACCTAGTGGTTTCTGTCTATAATTGTTAAGCTGGAAATTTGCTATCAGGAATGAACAAAAAAAGAATACGTTCACATGTGTATGAACAAGAATATTTCAATGTCTGGTTTTTTTTCTCCCAGTGTTTTCAGACAGTTGTCACAGCCAGGATAGATTTAAATTCTTCAGTTTTCTGTCCTTGTCACAACAGGACATAATTGGCAAGATGACTTGTTTAAATTGAAATAGCTCCATTAAAATCAATTGAGTTACCTTGACTTGCATTAGCTGAGCCATAGTGATTATAAATCCTTATAAAAGACTTTGTCATTTAAATAGACTAGATGCTAAGTCTTTTTTTTTTTTTTTTTTTGAGCTGGGGACTTAAAATTATCCATATAAATTTTAATGCCATAGAAATAATCACACTTGAAAGTAATTCACTACCAAACACAACCATCCTCCTACAGACAAAATTACCAAAAAATCCAGTATGTGCTGTACCTTTGTGTCTGGACTGACAGAAAGAAGAAGAAACTGATCCTGAGAAGAAACAGACAAAATTAAGTCTGGTAGATCTCATGTCCCAGTTGTGAAATCCTAAGATGTTGCCTTCACTAAAAACAGACAAGTTGGTCCATTATCCAAATTGCTGCCACAAATATTTTCATTTTCTATACTACTCGTACACACCTGTTATGCATTGCCAAAATAATTTTACCCAAAAAAACCCAAAAAAAACCAAGACAACTCTTCTGCAAATATTTATATCAATTGGTAACACATTTAAAAAAAACATAATAAAAGAAGAAATATGAAGTTTAAGGACTTAGTCTGGCAAAGAAAAAGTCAGGGGTTAAAGTAGAGATAAATGATTAAGACAAAGAAACTAAGAAATATAAGCTCCCACATAGGTAGTAATTCTGGGTAATACCTTGTAGGTATCTTTCATACCACCAAAATTGCATTAAAACTTTTCAGATTGGCTCCTGTAGTGCATCAGTATATTTGCAAAGAGAATTATTAATGGAAAGAGCCATAATTCATGCAGTCTTTGCAGGCTGTCTTTCACCAAATTACTTTTCAAACACTTATACCAGATCATGGTGCATGGCCAGTACCCAGTCACAGCATTTCATGATGCAAGGGGAGCAGAAAGCAGGAAGATTTCAAACAGTTCTGTCCATTGGTATGTTCAGACTGGCATATTCCACTGCACAGATACCCAGGGAGCAGGAAAAGGCTGCATTATTTTTCTACCCCCAGCATTATGGGGAAATAGTAATGTATATTTTGAAAAAGACAGTGTGGTCCCACAGTGTGATCCCAAGAAGGGATAATGTTTTTCCACTGTAATCTCAGAGGAACTCATCCTCTCTTTCGGTCTTTTTATGGGTCTGATGATAAATATAGTTAGAGTTTATGCAGCCAGTGCAAAGCACAGATGGCAGTCAAAATAAGAAGAGACAGGCTGGAAGTGATGAGCCATCATGAGAGAAGGAAATCAGTGACAGACTCCCACAAAATAGCAGAAATTGACCTTTTGCCTAAGTGAGGCTAAACCACAGCTGAAATGTATGGAGAATTGGGAAATGCTGCAAGTGGTAAACCTAGAACTTAAATAGAAAAATACTTTATACAACACATACCACGTAACAAGAGTACAGATTTATTGTCTTGTGTGTATGGGGATTGCATGCTACAATCTCCTGATCAGTTCTGGTTTTCCCATATTTGAACAGTTAAGTCATATAGATAGCATTGACATTTTAAGATTTCGGCATTTCTCTGAATTGTCAAGAGTCTGCCTGAAAACAGTAGAATGGAATGTCTGCTTAGGTCTCAGGCAAAACTTTTTGGATTTTTTTGATTTTTGGTTTAAAAAACATTTTATATTATTTTTAATTTTTAGTAGATATCACTAAAATCTGTCAAGTTAATGAGTGGTCCACACAATATTGTACCAGTTTTTGTTACTAAACCAAAAAACAAAGACCAAACAAACCCAACAAACAAACAAAAAACCAACCCCATCACTGTGTCTTGCTGTTATATAATAGCTGTCTCAGAGCGCTCAGTTCCACTTTTATTTTCAATCTGGAATGCTGCTAAGGAAACAAACGCAGTAGAATGCTTGCATCATACAAAAAACTCCAAACCAGTCCTATAAGGTTCCTTAAATGTTTTTTTAATTAATCAGATTTTAATGGAATTACTTCATAGATTTTTTTTAATAAGCAAAAGAAATATTTATTCCATCTATAAAAGTAATTACATGCAGAAGGTAAATTTGAATAAGGATTTTATTTTGCAATTTTTTTTTTTGGTGCAGTAAACAGTATTTTTGCCAACAGTAAGGTGATGCCTTATTAACTGTGAACTATTAAAGAACTGCAGTATTTCTAATTGATATCCTACGTACCACTGACAGAACAGATGTATTGGGCCCCCTCAACTTGTCCTCATCTGCTTTTTCCTATGTTGAGGTTACAAGCTGCTCTATATAGTTGCCTAGTAAAGTGCTATCAGCATATACACACCTGTGTACAGCAAAGCCATTCTACAAATCCCCAAATCAAATACATACTGACAAATCACTTTACCTTGCAACTCTGTAAGCACCATGAATGGACTTATTTAGTATGACTAGGACAGCACAAAAACAGGTCTGTTTTAGAAATAAACATATTTTGAAATATCGCTGTTTTCAACATTCAAGGCAGAAGTTAAGAAATGCTGCTATAGTGGGAAAGAGAGAAATAATTAAAGAACTGAAAGGAAAAAAATGGTCCAAAAGATATAATGAATTCTAATGATAAGCACAACAAAGGGGGAAAAAAGAATTACCCTGTCAGTTTGTTCTGCTTCACAAAGCGACAGGACTGGAAACTCCAGAAATTTCTGCTTTTTATCCATAGATATCTACACATAAGAAATACTCTCTCACATAAGAAAGTATTGTTTCTGATAGATACTTTCACCTAAAATGATGGAAAAGCTGTATTTTTGGATGAGATTTTAAATCCCAGGACATATGGATAGTTACGGATAGTAGGACTGGGTTGACAGGAAGTGCATAATAACTTAGGCTTGACTTCATACTAGCATTGTGCAATTGCAGAATACCTCTGGGTCATATGTGCTGCCCTCAAAAGCTGGAAAAAATTTCCCCTTGGAATGGGTTGAGCACCTATGCATTTTGTTAAATATTGGCATAAGGCAATTTGTTGTGCATTGACACAACTTCCGGATGAGCAGTTAAATTTCAGTAACTGGATTTCTACACTGGATTCTAAATAGCATAAGGAAACAAGTGGTATTACAGAGCAGGCTTTGTAAAGTAGGCTCTAGATCAACCAGGAGTATTCATTAGTTAGAGTTGAGAAAGCACAATAAAAACTGAGATCTGTAGTGAGTATTTTGAGATTTGATGGCAAGTGGCCAAAATATATGTCTGATTTGTATCTGGAGAAGGGGAGAAGCTGACCAGTGTCAGGGGTTCAGTTGTTTGCTGCTTTCAATTGTCTCACGCATTTTTGAAGGTGTTGTTTTTCCAGGGGAAACCAAACCAACCAGCTCTATCCACAAACTACGAAGACCGAAGGTCTCCTCTTCCTTACTTTTCCTGTTGTTCTTTGTGACTGTATCTGCACACAGCTCACTAATTTCTGCCTGTACTGAAGGACTTAATACCACTTGCTCTTCGTCCTCAAAATGCACAACCAATATTTGCACTCCCACAAACCCACGAGTTATGATTACGGGCATACAGTGCCTGTGCTCACACTTGCAGAATTAATTCCCTGCCTTTGGAGAAAGAATGGGTGGGGTGGCTCATGATGAGAAATCTGTACAGTTTTGGTAGTAAAACAAGGAGTGGCTTGAACACAGTTCTCACTGAAGGACATTGGGAGTATGCCTTATGCTCACTCTTGTGTGGCACAGGTGTTCTCAGACTGCTCTTACATTACAGCAACATCCCAGAGCTATGTACTTGGGCTGTCCCATGGGCAACACAACTGAACTTAGCCCACAGTCAAAGCACTATTTACTGAATGCATTAAAGGCTTCTAAAAAGTGCCTTCTGAGGTTAAAAGCAAGCACACACTCCTAATACTTTCCTGCAGCTTCTGGTTCTGTTCATTGTCTCACAATTTCTTCTATTTTATCATCACTAAAGTTACTGTTTCTCACTGTGCAATGCTATGGCATGCTGAGATTTCATGGCCACAGCTTTGCCATCTGATCAGTGAGTTTTAGTCATGGTGCACAACTTACAGAAAACAAGATGTGTTTGTCCCCTGAATTTCCACTGAACCATGTGGAGAAGTTGACCGAGTGTAATGGAGCAGTGTTGGATCACAGCAGGTGGAGCTTAGAAAGAGTTGTTTTCCAAGGTTTCAATGAAACACTGCACAAATTAGTAAAGCAATGTCTTCAAGCAGAACAAGTTCAGTGCCTGAACCCTACTCAGTTTCTGGATTAGCACATGCTGAGCTAATTAGAAGTCTTCTGCACAAAAATGGGGTTATTGTATAAACTCATCCTTGGTTTAATAAATTTAGTGACAACTTTTCAGAGAAGGTTGGAACCTTCTATTTTCCTTTACTGTTGTGCATGTTCAATAAAGATTTCAAAATCAGTCCCTTGCCTGGAACTCATGCATCTGAGGCCAATATACTCTGGCATGAAGGAGATGGCCCCTTCTGTCACCATGTTTCTTATAGCTTATACCCACTGTAGTTTGCTGAAGATTCAGGTACAATAGAAGATTCTATCTAAATACCAAATTTAGTATTTTATATATAGTATACTTTATAGTATACTTTATTAAATAGTATATATATAGTATAAATATAGTATACTTTATTAAACAATACTAGACAAGGGAGGGAATGATAATTCTATTCCTAATATAGCAATATTTCTGACTGTCTACAGAGACCTGCATATAGCACTACCCTTAAGCCAAGTTTCCCTCCCCTTTTTTCAAGTGATATTATTTTCCTTTATTTTTTATTTTGGGAGAAAAAAAAATTACAGTACTAACCACACGTTGGTGCTAGATGGCATTTGGATGGTTTATTTAGCAGAACATAAGAAAAGCCATTTCATTTTTAATACATGTAATTAGCACAAGAGTAGCAGCAATCAGACTTATATAGGATCATGGCACAAAAAAAACCCCAAATAAACAAGCAACCAAAACAGATTATCCAAGATCTGCAACTTGTCTAGCTGTAGCTGTTCTTACCAATTTCCAAAGCAGAGAATGGCACCCCTGAAGCAGAGAATGGCCTTCTGCATCTGTCAACACACTTAGTGTGCTAAAAGGAACAGTTTACTCTGTGCAATTTTTTTCTCATCAAATGTATTTTCCACCAAAAATAAAGGTAGTCCAGGAAGGCTCCATTTTTTATCAATTTTGATATAGAAATCTCTCAATGTTTTTCTGCATAATAACAGAGCAAAAAGCATCTGTGCAGTGATGGACAGTTTCTGCCTGCAAGAAATTTTTCAGGGAAAATAAAAGCAAGTTTTATAAATGGTTTTGAAGTGGCTCAGAACTGAATTACTGCAGCACTTACAGCACATGCTTACAGAATATGCTATAATAGAGAAGAAATTGTTAACCTGTTTTTAAAGCATATAGCAGTTTTTATTAGCAGCTTTCACTGTTTATTATTTATAATTCTTAATTGAATGTGTTGGTCTTATTCATTTACCCACTTTCATTTTTAAAAAAACTTCAATACATACTTAAATATTTGCATAATTTCACAAGGTCAAATCAGGTTGTGTCAATTTTATTTTTTATTTCATCTCTCTAATTTTCTTTCTGCATGCCCTAATAACATCCTTAAACATTTCCTGAGTTGCTTGCCCACTTTTCCAAAGATTATATAGCCTCTTTTTTCTCCTTAGTTTCTTCAAAAGTCCCTGTCCAGACAGGTCATTTTGTTGGGTCTTTTTTTTCCTGTAGCTTGTCTTTTGACTCACAGGGATGGCCTGCTCCTGCACCTTCAAGATTTTTTTCTTGAGGCATATCTTTCCTTCCTGGACCCCTTTGTTTTTAAGGGCTGTTTCCCAAGGTACTATCTGATCAGCATCCTGAAGAGGAAGAAGCTTGCCTTCCAGAAGTCCAGTGTGGAGCTTTGTTGACACCCCTCCTTGTTTCATCAAACATTGAAAACTCTGTGATCACTGTACCCCAGACAGCCTCTGACCACCACATCTCCCACCAACCCATCTCTATCTGTAAGCAGAAGAGCTAGCAGAGCCCCACCCCTGCCTGGTGATCTTCAAACATCCTCCAGCTGCTCACAGAATAATTTATCCACCACTTCATCCTGGCTGGGCGGCCTATAACAGACTCCCACCAGGATGTGTGCCTTGTTGGCTTTCCCCCAGATGCTTACCCTTAGGCACTCAACCTCATCACCATTGATCTCAAATTCTATCTTGTCAAGAGACTCCCTAATGCACAGAGTCATCCCACCACCTCTCCTTCCTCTCCCATCCCTTTGAAAAGCCTGTGACCATCCATTGCAGCGCCCCAGTTGTGTGAGTCATTCCATCATGTTTCTGTGATGGTGACTATGGCATAGCTTTCCTTCTGTGTCATGGCTTCCAGCTCCTTGCCTATCCAACATTAGTGTACATGCACTTCAGCTGGACTGATTTCACCCTCGACTCAGACTTACCACCCTTAGGCTTATCTCTGAAGAGCCTGGTTTCATCCCCTTCCCCCTTCACACCTAGTTTAAAGGCTTCTCAATCAGTCAACCCATGGGCTAAAATCCTTTTGGCCTTGTTAGATAGATGGAGCCCTGGGATGGTGGTCACAGGGGTTTTCAGGTGAAGGGAGAGACGAGAATGTTGACTCCATGATCAGAAGACTTGATTTATTATTTTATGATATATATATCTATTACATTAAAACTATACTAAAAAGAATTAGAAGGAAAGGTTTCCTCAGAAGGCTAGCTAAGAATAGAATAGAAAAGAAAATAATTATAACAAAGGTAGCTCTCTCAGACTCTGTCCAAGATAGCTCTGTCCTTGATTGGCCATTAATTATAAACATCCAAGACGGGCCAATCACAGGTGGACCTGTTGCATTCCACAGCAGCAGACAACCATTGTTTACATTTTGTTGCTGAAACTGCAGCTTCTCAGAAGGAAAAATCCCAAGAAAGGGTTTTTCATAAAAGATGTCTGCAACATGAGTCCATCTGACTTTAGCAGTCCTGGTGCTTTAAAAGTTACGCTATGATCAAAATCTCAAAATTGTGTGGATGTCATGAGCCCTTAAACCACTTATTGGTAGCATGGATTTTCCTGTTCCTTTCATCATTCATCTCTGCTACTGAAGGAACTGAGCAGAGCGCTGCCTGCACTGCTGCAGTGTTCATCAGGACTTCAGGCAGTGCTCTGCTCAGTTCCTTCAGTAAGAAGGAATTGAGCAGATTTTCACCAACCAATTGACCCAGAGCCTTGAATTTCCTTTTTAATTACCCTGGCACCCTTCTTATCATCATCACTGCCAACCTGGATAACCAGCAGTGGGTAATAAATACACTTAACCACAAGTATGGAATATTCTATTGTTGTGTATGAAAAAAAAAAGGAAGCACAGAGGAGGCTTAGGACAAGGAGAACTGAATTCTGTTCAAAAACCTGCTCTTGATGATGAAATAATAATTTTTTAATGGTTCCTACTTACTGCATTTTCCAACTGGCAGTGCATATGGAGGGGTATGCAGCTGCTCAGCCTGACAGCTCCAGATGGACCCATTTTTGAGTCATCTCCATGGAGGGAAAAAGGTGACCAGAAGGGTGTTTTTAAATGAAACTAAGTCTACAAATTCCCATTAGGAGGAAACAGAACACTCAAACCTTTAGTCAGAGAAGAAGGGGGGTGTTAGGATGTCAAAGAGTTTGTGTCTCATAGACAAATTACTTCCTGTGAGTATAGTGGCTTCCATTTTATGTCATTAAAAGTAGAAGAAGATTCAGTGACTTGACATCATCTTGTTCTTTAATGCATCCATGGATAATTTACTATTTCCCAGGTCAGGAGGTTGAAGCCAGGACTTCCATTATTAGAATGGATATAATGCAAGTATAGATCAATAGTCAGAGGCAAGGAAAGTTAAGCAGCAACATTCTAAATTTTCTTAGAATTAAAGCTTTACTTTTCCTAAAGCTTATCCTAATATACATGTCCAGAACTCTTTCCTTCCCAGACCCTTGTAAAGTGTTCAGCTAATAATTTGGTTTTTTTACAAAATTTACATCCACAAGCCTGAGCTGTGTATAAAACATAACTGTGCCTTCCAAAATGACCCATGGTTCAGACTTCTTTCTACTGAACAAGTTGATCATTGGTGTATATGTAAATGCCTGGCTCAGAAAATAATAACTGGTAAAATGTGAAACTCCCTGTGTCGATTTCTCCTACTGAGTGCTTTAATCACTAAATTCTAAATGAAAAGTGCCCTTCCCATCTTTGAAATTCCATGAATTCAGTAATTGTGAACTCGTTCTAGTGTACTAAAGCAACATCAGTGACTGAGATGTAGTGTGTTTTCCTGCAAGAGTATCTTATAACGAGCTACTTGGAACACTATCACAAGTTTGGAAGTAGTACATGGCTATTTGCCATTTGGGACTCTTCTACCCTGAATAAAAACTGTGTTCACTTTAGTACTTAACAATATTCATTATCAAAATAGCAAACACAAAGTCAAAATTTTCAAAATAAAATGCCTCTAAGTCAAAATATATTACATTCCATGTAACATAAAATATAACTCTTTCATTCTATGATCTGAACAAAAATGTTTTTTCATGGTTTTAGGTAGAAAACTTCCCAAGCAAGAGAAATTGTACTTTCTGGACAGAGATTAGAATAACTTCTTCACCATGACATTATTTATGAAACATCACACCTAATTGTATGTGAAATGAAAGTCTAAACTGCAATGCCTTTTAAAATGAAGATCACAACCGTGGATTCAAATGGACATATAAACTACTTATGTAGCACTACTACTGTGAGCTATTTATGGCATGAAAGTGCAAAATGTTTCATTCCCTTACCTGGTTTACCACTTGAGTCATAGGCACATCCACCCATTGGTGCCACATACCTTTTTCAGTTTAATGACTCCTTCCTGGGTGTACTCATCTGTCGTGATGTCAAACAAGTTTCCTCCATCTCCTGGAACTATGTTGTACTCAATTTCTGCGTTTTTCCCAAAATCAGGGTCCACAGCTCTGATCCGTCCAATAGCAGAACCAACGTGAGAGGTCTCAGGTACTTTCAAATGGAAGATACCTGTGACAAAGTGGTAGACAGTCATTCTTGGGATTTCTTGGTAATTAAAACAGATATTTCTGATTAAAATCATAGAGCCTGAGAAAAAAAAAAGATCTAAGTAATCTAATTAAAATTAGAAGATGAAAACACCAAAGGTTTTGAAAAATATATTCCTGTTTTATCTATTGACTTCCCCTAGATTCTAGATTTTGTCCATTGTAACTGTAAATTAGCATTTATATATCTTGAGATAGATATCTATATTTCTATCTCTAACTTTTCACATGTGATTGACTCTCTTGAATTAAATTGAACTTATAGACAATAGTACAATTAGATAGTACATGTTTTTAAACACTTTCCTCCGTTTGTTTTATTTCTTGTTTTGATTTTAATTTGATTTTGCTTGTTTTTATTTTGTTTTGTGGTTTTTTTTTAAATATATTTATGACTTTCACATTGATTGAAAGGAAGAATTCAGTGGAAAAAGTTTTCACCCATTTCTTTAAAATTCAATACTATAAATAAGTGTGCAACTCCTTTCGGAAGGAGATATAGAGTATTGTTCAGGCATGAACCACCAGAGGGTGCTCTTACAAAAATTTCAGAGCTAAACAATTTTTAGCTTAGAACACTCTTGCTTTCAGATTATTTACTACAAGCTATAATAAAAAAATGAAAACAAACCACAAAAAATATCACACACTTTTAAAATAAGTATTGCTGCTGACATGTAAGGAGAAAATGGTTTCATTTAGGTGAACAACCATGTTGGAAAATGCTAGACATAATAGAGCTAAATGTAAAAGTCCAAAGTGCTTTGTGGCAGCCTTGATTTTAGCAACAGCAGTAGCAGCAGGCCTGGGCTTGTAACATGGTGCCCTGACCTATTTCACTGCTCCTGAAGTGTCTGTATTCCTTGTTTAGCTGCGCCTCTCACAGGAGTTTGTGAGAAACAACTGCTCACTTTGAAAATTTAAAAAAGGTTTATTAAACCTTAACAAAAAATACAGTGAAGGACTACATCAGGAAAAAGCTGCAGCACTGGGAACTGCCCCTTGTGCATACCACATGGCCAGTTCATCTTCAAGATGGATGCTCAGTCTTTTATACCCATGGGGGGTTGCATGCAGGGTTGCAGCCCTGGCCCTTCCTAAGGTCTGTCAGTCAGCTCTTCTTTGCCATTTATGGGTGGAGAATGCTTTCTTGTAACTTGATTGGAGGTCAGGTGTTGCCATGCTGCACCCCCTAAGCAACACCCTAAGCTTTTCCATTCCCAGCTGCCCCATGCAAGGGACACATGTGCACACCTTCTTTCTACCTGTCCTAGACAACCCCGGCTGTCTGATGGTCACAACACAGGGGGTGAAAAGGGAACTATGGGGAGAACAGAGGGCATCTAAACTACAACTACATAACTATACATCCATAAAGCTTTTATTAATATTCACACCATAGTTATCCTTTAATTGTGAGAGCCAACCATCTCATTATCCATCTATAACAAGTTGTTACTTTGCTCAGCTGCCAGTGAGCACCTCCATGATCAGTGTTTACAGTGGGCAGGCAGAGCTCACCTTTCTTCATGCAGCAGTCTCTGCTGTCAAAACTGCTGGCTACATTTGGAGCTGGTTTTGAGCCCAGGATGTTTGTTTCACTTCATCCTGTCTCTCAACAAAGCTAGCCCCATCATTTTATTTCCCTCGGTCCATCTTGTTTTCCCGGGTCAATGTTCCACAGCTCTCACAGAGCAGCCCCTTCAGAAAACATCGGCAGTGGCCGCTCGGTTCTGCTACGTGTGACATGTGGGCGGAAATTTGCACCTCTTTTTCAACAGCATAGCAGGACAGTCTCCTGTGACTCTTGGGAGGCACATTAGGGGGATCTCTCAGAGATTTCCACCCAGCAGTGGTTCAGCCACACATCACAAAATGAGGCTTTGAAAAGCTGTATATTATGTGACAGCAGGACAGATGACTTTCACATTCAGCTGCTGAATTAAACAGCAGACAATGTTCCCTGTCGTTAGCTCCTTACAGTGCATGCTGTGCCAGCTTTTCAGCTTCACAATATTTTCAGGTGAGGAACAAAATTACATTAGCACTGCTGGATTAGGAGCGGGCTTACTGTTTTGTGAGCTAGTAATTTGAGCTATGGTACCTCTATAATTGTCCTGTTTGATTGCCTCTGAAAAAATCCCTTCTGTTTGCTTCCGCCCTCTGGCCAACAATATGCAAAGTATACCAGAAGGCAAAATTTGCCTTTTTTCTTAGAGAAAATCCCCATGAGTAAAGTCAGCTTGTGCCAGCATTTACTTCTGGACATCACAGTGTATAGGTTTGTACTACCCATTGACTGAACTATTAAAGACTGAGCAATTATCATTTCACTATTTTTCTTTCCAAAGGAACATACTAAAGGAAGTGTTCTTAGTGTCTTTCTAACAGCGGGAAAGGATTATTATGACATAAAATGGTGTCATGACAAGATATTCTCAGCTATGTCTCAGATGTACTTCAGTGATTCTGACTGAAGAATAAAATTTTGACATGCTATTCATGATACAGTCAGAAATCCTCCTATTATTTAAAGCCATTTACAAACACGTGTATTAATGGGTTTCTGCTATGCAAATTATGAAGAAAAGAGACCAAAAGGCCTTTATCTGCACTTGAATCCTATATTAAGTTTCCACAACATAGTCCTAGCCCTGATGTCCCAGTCCTTTACAGGCTCTTATATCGGATTACAGAAATCATTGCTGCAGCCATTGCTGTTTACAGACACAATTTTAGTGAAAATAAAATGGAAGAGTGTATGATCATAGATTTTTCCATCTTTGACAGCTTGATCTCTTTTTAGTGATCTGAAGATCACTCAGATTCATTAAAAGAGACATTTCCCTATAAAATACTGCACCTGGCTGAAATGCATATGGGACTTAGATGGAGTGAAAGAAAGACTAAATTACTAATTTCTCATTGTTTAGGTTTTTATCAGTTATTTTCAATGACTTGGCATTTCATCATTTCCAGAAATCCAACAACAATAAAGATGGGGTCATCCAGACTAATTTGAAACTCTGAAGCAGTCTTCAACCTTGCAAGAGTCATATTTCTGAAGACATAGTATGTAATTACAGTGCCCTTGTCCTCCTGTGATATTATCTTCACAGCACATGGAAGCTGTTAACTGTTCTACTGTGACAACTTCCTTTCAGAATAAAATAAATGAAAACAAATCATGTATATTGCTCCCAGCTTGCAGAAAAACTTTGACAGAATATAATATATAGCATGAAAGCCTCATTCCCTTCCTCCCCACCCTCAAATAAGAGAATCCTGGAATCACCAAATATGTTGAGCTGGAAGATACCCAACAGGAGCCCTGACTGCAACGCCTGACCCTGCACAGGACTCCCTGAGAGCCACACACCATGTGCCTGAGAGTGTTGTCCAAATGCTTCTTGAACTCAGAAAGGCGCAGTCTTTGTAGGGAGGACATTTGAAATGATCAATATATGCTATCCATCAAATGAGATAGAAAGACAGCTTTGTAGATTTTCATTTTTCTGTTTCCAGCAGACATTACTTCTTGCTGTGGACTTGCTGTGACAGTTTAGCATTATTCACTTTTTATTGTCCATTTTGCCTGTATACACTAGTGCCTCCATTTGCTATAGAGATATATTGAAACAGGCCTGAGTAATAGCCTTTTACTCCGAAAGGTCCTGAAAACCTTGTTCTCTTCAGCTTCCAGGAATGATGGAACAAGCACTTCAGGCAAACTTATGCAGCAGCTGGTTACGCTGCTCAAACAGTTCTGTCAAATTTTGTTGATGTGACTTCTCTGCCAACAAAAATCTTTCTTCTACTTGCATAAATCTCTTTTAAATGGGTTTTCTGAGTTTGTTTCTGTCTTTTGGGATGTACTAAAGGAGAAAGCCCTGATTTTCCTCATACTGCAGTATAAACTGGACTCTGAAACTAGCTCCCCACTTTGCTGATTTTAGTCACATATATTGCATGCAAGTCAGGATATTTTCATGTATAGGAAAGCTGGTAGCAATAAATATTGTTTTATTGCTTGGTTAGGAATTTTTCTTCTATGTTGAGTGGCATCAGTGAGGATGATAAAAATAAATGAGTGATGATGCTGTTGAAGCTTTTAAGCTGAAATAACTGACAGGGCTAATTGCATAGTCCCAAAATCATTCAGGAAAATGAGGCAGAGGTTAGCTAACAATTCATACACACTGCCTCTGAGTTTCTAAAACAAAGATGGTTCCAAAGCACACAGTGGGAAGAAATAAGAGCTGAGTAAGTGACAGGTAATCAGTCATATTGACTGAAATGCAGCACACATTTACAGTTCCTCTGACGTGATTAGATTAGTTTTAGTTTTTAAGGCTCAAAAGCTGTTTGATTTTTACTTACGAAGATGTTAGGTGCTTTTTTGTTTGTTTTTCACTTAAAAAGAGGTTTTTTTGTTGTTGTTTCTCCACTCTTGAAGTTTACACCATCATTTACCAGAAAGCTTTTCAGGTCTGATAGGAATAGCACATAAAAACCATCATTACTTCTTATCAGCAAAACAACCATTAAGAAATAACCCATGTTGGTATCCAAGGACTTAAGCTAAATGAATAATGGCCTTCAATCAAACAGCTGTAAATGATATTCTAATATTTTTTCCTTATCTGTCACCATACTTGTACTGTGCAAGATTATCCTCTCCTGATTTTTCTTTGTCTCTAGTTCTTTCAGCCTTCTGGCAGTTGCCAAATTATTGCATTGCAGTGGAGCACAATAGCATGATTCTTAAAGGCAAAAAGACTGAAGTAAAATAATTAATCTCTCTTTCTTCTAAATCTTTAACGTTTCTTCAGGAGGAAAGCAAAACACCAAAACAAACAAAATAGAAATACACAAACAAAACCACAAAATAAAACAAACAAAAAAATCAGACCAGCAAAAAAAACCCCAAAAAAACAAAAAAACAAGCCAAAAAACCCCAAAACCAACAAAAACAAAAAAGAAAACAGCAACACAAAAACCAAACAACAAAACCCAAACCCACCAGACAGTGTATTGTAATACTATTTTTTAAATTAAATTATCAAGGCATTTTAATTTTTATCCCTATCCAGGCTGTAAAGAGACTGATTTATGTCTGTTTAGGAAAAATCATAAGGCAACAGTTCATATTTTCTCACTGGTGTTTTAGCTACAATATAATAGGCAAAGGAAAGTCTAACATAAATACATACACTCAATATATAAAACCTTCTACATCAGCTACAGCTAATCCTAATAAATAGCAGCATCTGATGCATATGCTCCTAAAACCAGGGAGATGTGATTTTGCACAGCAGTGAGATGCATTAATTCCTTTCCTGGATGTGGCTCTGTGCCCTGCAGAGGGGCTGGGACATTGTGTGGGGAAAAAAGCCAGGCTGTGTCACTGTGTGTCTGATGCAGGTCACACATGATCTGGGATGGGCTTGTAAAACTTCACTTATGGAAAGAATCCTTCCAGTCTATAACCCACTTCTCTGAGTAAGGCTTTATGGCCTCATTAGATATAACATAACCATGCTTAAAATTTTCTGGTTCTCTTCTGTGGATTCCAAAGTCCACACCTAGAAAAATGCACCTTCCCATGCTGCAGAGATTGTGTATGTTCAAGGGTCACCAGTACTTCAAGGGAAAATGAGCAGAAACAAAAACCATTTTGAGTTTGATCCTACCCTAGTTTAGGATTATCCACATGATGGTTCTTCCCCAGAGCTGGCAGCTCCTGAGCCAGCCCTATCTGGCTCCTGAGCCAACCCTCAATCACCCCCTGAGGTGAGTTAGCGGACTGTGCTTTTGAAGCCATCCTCCTGCCACCTTCCCAAAGGAAAAAAATACTTTAATTATACTGGTATAATTTTTATATACTGAAATATTCAGTATAATAATTTGCCTTTTTTTTCCTACTGATAAGGTGTTACTGTCATATAGCTTTCTAAAAATAGACCTACCCACTCCAGAGAATAATTCCACAGACATGAACATCCTCCTTGTTGGAGCAAGGGTTCAGGAAATGGGATATTCCAGTTCATTTTTATTATCTCAAGATAATCAAGCCCACAGCTTTTGCCTTCAAAGTGTGCTGGTTGTTGCATAAAGAATACTTTTTCCAACAGAGAGTACTCTATTTAACAACATAATGTATAAATAATTATAGAAGCAGTTCTTTTGAGCCATGCACACTCACATGTGTGCGGCAAGGATACTTAATCTATGAAGATCTTAAAATCATCTTTGTATGGTTTATAGTTTTACCAAGAGGGGAAGAAAATACTAGGTTCTGTAAATTCCTCAAGTTTATAAAGAGTTTCTTCTAGACAATATGGAGTTTCCATGTTCCAGCAGGCTGAGGAGAAATAATCAATTCCTCAGTAACTGCTTTAATCCTGATGTTATTGTTGTATACGAAAGATGCCACCTTTATCACTTCCTCTTTTTGTGAAAAATTTGACTTTGCCAATGCATTCACATGTTAGTGTAGCTTTCTGTAACTCTGAAGGCTTATGTGGAAAACCAGTTCCACATGATCAGCTTCATTATGTATCATAACCAATGAAGAACTGTTCTGCTAATATCCAGTCTACTAATTAGATATTATTACCAAACAAAATAATCCAATGAGAGAAGTAATTTTTGGAGGGTATAGTCTAAAAGCTCGAATCAATTATTTTGTAAGTAAATTATATAGTATTTATAAAGAATTATCAAGGTGTAACTTGTCTTATAGATAGAAAAAAGTTTTCAGGAGAAGATGTCTTTCTATTTTCAGAATTCCAGGCAACATGTAATTGGCATTTATCAGGTAGGTTGGTTGGTAATATTCCAGTGATCATACCGTCACCATGAAGTAAATCAATACACTTGTTGCCTCTATAAAATTTAAATTGAAGGATACATGTGAAACATTAACTTGATAAAAAGTACATTTTCAAGGATGGGACAAAGAGTTTGTAATGCTCTGCTTAACATCCCTGCTTCTTAAATATCTTGCCAGGGCCTTTTCATATTGTCTTTATCACCCTTGCAAAAGATATAACAACTTTTACTACAATTCATTCTCTCTTAAGAATATGGTCAAACCATTTACTTTAGGATCTAAGCCAGGTGCTCTAAATCATCTGTATTGGAAGAATAATTTTTCTCTCCATTGACTAAGGAAATTAGGTTCTATTCTTAAGTCCTCCACATCAAACCTCAGTTGTATACCTAAAATCACCTAAACAAAGCACGCTCAACATCTGTGTTACTCATAAAACTCCTTGTGAAGACTTGATTTTTACACACTCATTAAGTATATTTCATGCATTTTTTTCCCCTGAACTCCATATTACTTTTCTTCCCCATGAGGGCACAGGATGAGGCCAAAAATTATTACTTCTAAAGATGAAATTGTGAAATGATCAAGTACATGTTTATTATAGTTTACTATACTTTGTTTCAAGTTTTGGTTTACTCTCTGAAGTTTCCTTAATTGCTTGTGATTTAGTGTGTGATATAGATAGGAAAATAATAATATAATGGGATAGCCATTGTGTATTTTGCATTTGTCTTCTCTTATACTTTTATAGCAAGTACACTCAGCTTATCACAAGTGATGCTTATGTTTTACAATTTAAGTCTTTCAAGTAAGCTCTCCTTATAAATACTGCTCATTTTGCAATAAAATGCAAAAGTCATGAATGCTTAATTACAGGCCTTTCTCTTGTGAGCACTGGACAATCACATTTATAAATTCAACAGATTTTCCATAGAAGACACCAAGAATAAAATAATTGTCATGAATTCAAGACAAAACTTTAAAAATATACTCTAGAATATTTCTATTACTTTCTTTTTATTTTGCAGCTTTCTCTCTGCAAATATACTGAAGACATATTTTGGATTCACGGAAGACAGTTACAAACTGCTTGGTATCTTCAGCTCAGCTCCTACTGCTGTCATTAGGAACGTATGGATTGTTGCAAGCACTTGGGCATCCCATTTAATGCTTTTACAAGGAGTGGAGCACTGCTGAAATTCTGCATACAACTGCAGTTCTTTGATATTCTTGAAAATTATGAGCCTAAACTGTTGTGATTATAATTAGATAATTACATATGGTCTGCTTCACTTTATGTTGCCCTGTGGTCTCTAAATTTTCAGAAAGTAAGCTCACCACGGTTGGAAGCAGAAAGGATATGTTGATTTCTTACTTAGATGGAAGACCTCAGGGAAAAAGGCAGATGCTGCCAGAACTGACAGTGACACAGCAAGTGGCACTGTTGTCAGTGAGTCACTTTGGAACCAATTCTCAAAGCATTGCAAGGCAACCCCATGCTGTTAAATCTGTAGCCTTAGCTCCTTTTCAATATCAGAGTAGGTGGAGATGCATGGGGCTTTCAAGACATACCAAGGTTACTGAGAGTAATTTCATGCATCCAATCTAAATATTCTCTGTGTTTTGAATGAATAATTTCTTCATCACTGCTCACAGAAAACACATGGTAGTGGAATGAATGACATGATTCCTGCCAAAGGTTGTTGAATTTCTATGAACTGTATTTATTTTTGCCTTCTCTACATAAGGTAGCAGATGTAAAATACCATTATTAATGATAATAATCTACTATGATGATAATTATAGTGTTTAAAACAATTTACCTAATCTTTCCATTAATGATCAATTACTGCGTAGAGATGATGATATGAGGGAAATGAATTAACAACAGAATGTTATGACAAATAGATAATATTTAACTTCTAATCACTACTGTGCTCATTTGTATTTCTTGAACTATTGTTTACAGTGCAATCAGAGCATGGTGCTTCAGCCAGTGAGAAATTACCTATATTTTTCATTGGCTATGGGGTAGTTTAAAGAAACAGCTATATTTGGGCTTATGCTCTGCTTTGGAGCTAAGGGTTCAGTCTCTATCAGCTTAGACCTTTAAAGAGGTTTTTTGTTTCATTCAATGTGTACTCCAAACAGTCCTCAGATAACCTTTGCTACTTATGCATTCTTGAGAAAGTTAAAAAACAATATAAGTGCAGCAGACAAAGAATTTGCTAAACACTTAGTGTTTTGAGAATCTGTGGTAATTGAATATCTCCCCCTCCAGTTTATTTCTCAGTTTTCTTCCAATTAGCATGCTTTGGCTGGGATTCAGTTATTCAGTCTGAATAAAATGATTCACTCTTCAAGATGCTTTATAATTAAGAACTTGCAACAATGACAGCTACAAAAAAGAGAAGAAGTTTCCAGGGAGTTTTTACTAAGGTTACATGCACCTTGGGGGGAAAACCAGCTCTTACTAAAAGTGCATGAAGAATTTTGATATGAACAGAAATAAGAAAAAAATTAAGAAAAAGTTGGCGTAAGTGTAAATAGAAATTTTTATAGAGGTTAAATTTTAACTCCTTTATGTTGGACTCACACAAATAATGATAGAAGGCTACTTAACTGTGGGGTACTGCGACCCAAAGAGGGCTGCATGGCCTTCATTACAAAGCATAGGCTCAAAACTGTTACAAATATCCAAAGAAATTTTATGTACCAGTCATACTCTGTGGCCCAGAAGCCAGCCAATATAAATGGCCTAATTCCATGTTATTAAATTCTTTTACCCACACCAAAATAGGTCAATTTCATGGAAAGTGACTGTAGAAAATAGTTCCTGACCTGTACTAATTTCTCCAAATGCCCTAAATTTCTCTGAGAAAGCTTTACTTGGTGTTGGTCAAAATTGTGCCCTGGACTGTTCAAAGACTAACAGTACAGACAACGTAAAACTTCAGGAACTTTCCCAGATAGTCTCATGTCCATCTTTTGCTTTTAAAAGCAAAATGCAATAAGCCATTGTATATCTTCTTTTAGTCTATGTAAAAATGCCCATAATTTCACTGATTAAATGGTGGTGAAGGGAAAAGAAAAATACAGAGGCTTTTTTATGACTACCTGTCAAGTATGTAAGTCAAGTGAGTGAAATAGAAACAGCAGGCCAGGGTCACTGAGATGTGTGATAGGGTGGTGGCCAAAACAAGTAACATGAAGATGTAAAGAGTTTATCTGGGATGGTGAAGACTCATGATTTCAGTATAGCAAATATAGAGAAATGCAGAGCTGGGAGTGACTCAGCAAAGTATAAATTCTTTTTGCAGTGCTACCATTGGGAAAGAAAAGAAAACCTACTTGTGGAGTTGAAGGAGGACATGGCCACAATCTAGCTATACAATGAAAATGAGATCAAGGATAAATATATGTCTCTCACACAGGACAGTGGAGACAAGGGTGTGTGTTGAAAATAAAGATATACAGGATGAGGAGGAAAGAGAGGCCAAAGAAGGATGAAACAGGTGAGGAACAAATGCAAATAGTACAGAGGTGTGAGACTTAGAAGGAGCCTGGATTAAAGAGGAGCTACCTTTGGTTCTCGTCTGATTCCTGTAAGAGCCCTGTGAAAATACTGGTCAGCTGGTATTTAATATGCTACTGATTTGACTGTAGTTTTACTGATGCTGAAGCAGCAGTGAGTCAAAGGTATTGCAATCCAAAATGGGTGCTGTTTTCCTGATTGGCTTGTGATTGTATGAACCCATTTCTGGAGCCTTTGCATTCCTATCTTCCATCACTCTTTGAAATGATTGGTTAAAGCACATGCTTAACTCAAAAATGATGCTTTAATTTACTCAAAACTCACAGGTAAGTGAAAATCAGATTGCATAAAATTTTCTGACATTAAACAATGTAAGCTTGATTAACAGGATCAAGCTGGTGGTTTTTTCCTTTTATGTCTTATGGCATAGACATTAGAAAATTAAAGATAGAGAAAACCAGGATTTGACCTTCCCTTCTCTTCTGAATCAAAGCAGGTTCTGGCTCAGTCTCACAACTAATCTCTGCCTGCAGGCTAGTCTGCAATGAATCTGTCCACCTGTCCTGTGCAGGTATCTCCCAATTGGTATAACGTAAGTAATTAGTTGCTGGAACTGAATTAGAACATCTTGTCTGCCAGGCAAATTCTTTAATCAATGAAAGATGGACTCATTTTCATTCTCAGATGCAAGTGCTGTATATAAAGCATAACTTTTACAGAAATACTGAGAGAAGCCATGTTTCCATATCTAAATTACAGGGAGTAGAACAACTTCCCAGAAACTCATGCAAACTTGTTAAAATGTTTAATTAGGCAGATCTGAACCTTAATCCTGAGTAAATTTTCTAGCTAAAGAAAAGTAACTAGTTCTATATTGTCCAAGAAGGATGGAATAAATCTCCCTCACTTATTTTTAAATCAAATCTATGCTTTCATTATTTAATTTTTTTAGATTAGTGAACAGAATAATTTATTAATCACATGATCTTTTTCTATAAATTTCTAAAGCGTTACTGGTTGGATTTGTGTTGCATTCTTCTGAAATCTTTAAAAGTAGATACCATTGTCTTTCATATCCCACTCATCCAAAGCACTGGATTCAAATATTTTCCTTTTTATCTCTTGTGGACCAGAAGACCTCTTCCTTGCACTCTGCTTCTAAACCAGTTTTTCAATGTAATCTGAGCTAGACTTGTTCAAAGTCACTTGAATGGAATGAGACACATTTAGTTTACTGAGTTAAAAACTGACCAGCTTTAATGTAGTAAAACTTGGGACAATTAATGCATGTGCAATTTCTGTGATGCACTAAGCTTCCAATAACATATAAATAAGTAACTATGATAAGTATTTTCAATCAAAAAAGTGTGTATGCATATGTTCATATATGCAGGCTATTTCTGGTTCAGTGCTTGGTTGTTCTTTCTTTTTAAATATTTCTATAGATTGTAGTATTTGACAGTAAGCCTATTAAAATAAACTACAAACCAATAAATAATCACAGAAAAAAAGATGCAATCTAAAGGGTAATATTATGCAAAGCCTATTCCTAATATATAATACATACTGTGTCTATATAATAGGTCGTCCAGTTAATAGATCATTCAAGGGCCATGCCAAAGTTAAATAACTAAGGGAATAAAGGGCTTGTTTATGTTTGCAAAAGTCCTTTTCACTTACGCTGAAATTCCTGGAATTGCATAAATGAAAGGTGTTTTTCTGTTTGCTTCTGAATTGTCTATTTTATGAACTTTTTTCTCTAAGATTACTGTTTCCTCTGCTGTGTCCAATAGAGGATTTAATATATTCTATGGAATACACTGTACTGGCCATTGGTGAAATCCAAATCCAATTACCTGCAAACTCCTACAGTATGGAATGATACACAAGGTTGTAGGAATGAGCCTTCAAGCTTGTTTAATTTTAGGTGTCACCCACCAGAAAGATGAATAGTCGTGTTTCTGTTTCCAAACATGTTAGCATTTCTGCAAATTTGCCGTGTTCTTTTATGAAAACTATCTTGATGAATTTCACTGAGTTGCTCTTGGAAAGACCAATGACAGCAAAAAAAAAAATGTCCCTTGTGATGTCTAGGCCTTGCTCTACAGCTGTCTGAATATTTTAAATGTGGTTGCACACCCTCCCTGAGATATTGGTTTCTGGCCATCAGAGATGCATTTTTTTTTAAAGCAAAGACATGCACAAGTAGACAAAATTCAAATATTGGGTTCAAACCTTAATTTCTCTTCCATTAGAAAAAGCTTTTAAACAGTCTCTCACAAAATTGACTTCTGTTAGCTGTAAATGATATGATAAAATATAACTTTAGCTAAATAGTTCTTTTGAGTTGCAGAAAAGCAAATTCGGGAGGTGACACATTAAAAAATACACACCCTAAAAAGAAACAAACTTATTACTGACTTCAAAAGACACTTGAAATATTTTATGTGCTAATATCAGTATAAATAGTGTATAAACTTTAAAATTCAACTGCATTTTTTTGTCAGGCCTTATTCTCTAATAGCATATTTTTGTCATATTAAAATAAAAAGACATATTATTCCTTTGACTAAAATGATTCTCATGTGCTTTTATTGCTCAACATATAAGAGTTTATATCTCTAAATTGTTTTCACACTCACACTGTCAGCAGTGAACAAAAGAAAGAGACTGGGAAACTGAAGCACTATAAATTTACAAAGTATGAATCCACCACTTCACTTAATTAGTTTGATTCCATAAAGCATAATTTATAGCAACTTATTATGCAGCTTTTTGTCATTTAAATGTTGAAAGAAATATAACCCATCCATTTTTTCTTGAAGCTTATTTTAAGAATTGGAAACAAGCCACTGCTGTCCTGGCAGCTGTCTCAGACTGGTCCTCTGCTTGATGAGTTAAGGGTTAGCCCATTAGCTTTCAGGAATTATGTGCTTAAATATGTTTTTACTCAGCCAGCTATCATGTACATAAGTAGCTGAGAGAGAAGAGCCATCAGTTCCCTTGTGGACCAGGATGCATGCCTACACGTACACAGCTTTTGTCCACTCCTCTCTGCTCAAAGGCACTGCTGTGTTATACCAAATGTTTTTCAATTACTCAAACATTTTGTTATGATAAGAAAAGTACTTACCTTTTCAGCCATTGCCTTATTTTTTTCCTCTTGTTTTGGTAAAAATAAAACTTTGATATGAAATATGTATTTTAATATTTACAAAAACAGTCTATCTTTAACAATGAGAAATGCACAGCAATGCAGAAAGCTGCTGTACTAATGAAGAGCCAGGGAAGAAAGAAAATACTTCTGGAAATAAATTTTTACTAATAAAATAATTCAGATTAACTTTTTTCTACTAGTTTTAAAGAAAATATCAGTTTATTGAAGTGTCAGTTTTCTGAAATGTGGGCCAACAGATACCTGCAGGTCAAACAACTCTGACAGAAATCTATGTTTAGCGGTTTCCTCTCTGTTACACTCCTCATTACTAGGAGACATGCAAGGTGGGAGTTCCCCACTGAATATGTTCAAAAGCACAGGTTCTAAATAAAAAATTCTGTGTTCAGCAGGATAGTGAGTGGTTTTTCATCACTGGATGCTGATAACCCATCCAAACCTGCCTGTCTCCTTAAAGGACCCTCAATAAGATGAAGGTGTTTCGTGATACTTTTTTTTTGCAAGCTTGTAATGTATTATTTATCAATGTAGCTCCTTCCAAATATTAATAATATATGTTCTCCTACTTCTGCTCTTCTGCTGTGAAATATTTTTTTTCCCTCCAGCTTTACTAAGTTCAGAAAATAAATTTAAACTTTATCCTGTGAAATGTTAGGTGATCTACAGCATGACTTATTTGGCATAAGTTCTTTGCAAAACTGTGGTCCTGATTATGTGACACAAAAACATTAACCCTGCAGCAATTTGTGTCCCTTTTTCCAGTCTGCACCTCCTGGCTTTGTTGACCAACGAGGAGCAATGGAATATTGGAGATCTCAGTCCCAGCAGCACCCAGGGGTCCTGACTCTTGCCAGGACTGAACTTGGCACCTACACTGACTGGATTTTAAAGGCTTATTTTTCACAAAACTAAAATTCCTCCCAAGTGTCCTTTTAGCTATGGTAGTCAAGCAAATGGCACCCCCATTTCCTGGCAGGTAATTACTCCAAATCATTGCAATGCTTTCAAGGAAAAAAAATGAAAAACACAGTTGTTGTTTTTGAAATATGATTAATACTCCACTTTTTCTCACTTTTTTATTTTGTTTAGCTGTAATTAGCCTGGCATCTCTGTGATTTTCAGGCACACTACACAGGCTTATCCACACTATCTCATGCTGGATAAGCAAACAGGGCTGGCTAAGTAAATCCCCATCGATCAAGACTGTTGCCTGAAACACATGCAAAAAAAACCCAATAGGCTTGACCAATACACTGGAGACTCCACACTGACATTTTAGCTTGTAAGTAATTTTAAGTGTTTGTAATTTTTGATATCAACACAAACTTCCAATCTTATTCTCATTTGTTTTGTTGAGCATCACTGCGGTAATTTGTCTTTTTTGACGTTTGATATAATAGAAAGAAAAGGTTTTCAACCTTACTAGCATGCAAAGTACAGGACAAGTTTGGTTTTGGTCTCTTGTGAGTGATTTATTTTGCTTCTTCATAGCAACAACTGGGCAAAGATGTCATAACTGCAATTCATGCATTAAATGAGACCTGGAGGCTATTTTCTTCAAACAGGATGATATATTCCATGTTTTCCCTGTGTCATGAAAACCATCTGACATTATGCAAAAAATGTGCTTTTTTGCACAACACAGTAGATGAAATCATACAACAAAATATAAAATACTAAGGCCCCTAACAACAAAGGAAGTAAAATATACAACTAAAAACGAGAATGGGCGTGAGCATTGGGCACATGAAGCTTGTCAATGAACTGAGTTTTCAGTCCCCAGACAGTTTCATTGTTTTCTGTTGCACCCATGGCACCCTTCAAACAACAGAGGTTCCAGCTGAAAGGAAGGAGCAAACTGCAATTGTGAGCAGTTTAACAAGCACTGAGGATGAAAGCAGAAAGAATGATGGTACAAAGAGGCCCTCTGGGATGATTTGTTTATTGATCAGGTTTGGAGCATCCCACAGGTGCTTAGACAGCATGTCATGAAACTAAAGGAGATATCATGTGAGGTCTGATAAAATAAAAAAAAAGTCTTAGGATTGAAGTTCAGGCTAGCAAACGAAACCTGAAGATAAGGACGTTCATAGTAGCATAGTTTGAACTAGTCTCACCATGTACAATCAGGAGAAAAAGATTGAAAGGTAGAGCTTTAAACAAATGCCTGGCTGAGAAAAAGGGGTGAGGAGAAGTGAGTCACAATATTAGAATGTTGGAGCACTTGTTAAAGAATAGGAGAAATTGTGAAATTCATTTTGGCCATGAGAAAAATAGCCTTATGAAAGCTTAAAAACTTTTCTATCACCATTGTGATACCTAGTGAAAGGTTCAGGAGAATTTTAAGGTGTTGGAAAGCAAAACATTAGGAAAAAAAAATGCACAAGTATGCAGTTCAGACAAAGGGTGAAGTAATGAGAATTCTGCATTCTTCACTGGAGAATGCTACAAAAGAAGATGACAGCCCAGTAAGAAATGCAGAAGTGGTAGTTCATGCAGAATCAAACTAGGGACCATTAAGGGGGAAAAGAAAACCATAATATAAAGCCAAGGGTTAAAATGGGACCTAGTTACCTAGTATAGGCAACTTTGATGCTTAATGCTAAGGAAGAATATCAACATTATACCTGTGTTCAATATCTGTGGGAAAGAAGAAAATCAGTAAGGCAGCATAGTATCAAGGAGCAAAGTACGCAGGAAAGTCACTGCAGACTTTGTCCACGGAGGAATAATAATGGTTGTGAAAGGAATCTTTGTCAACTAAGACTTAGAAAAGAGGACAGTATTAACATTAGCTATTCAGGAAAAGTTCCCTAGTTATTCTACACTTTACAACAACTATAATTAGTTTAAATGCAAAACTTGTGCAGGAGCAATAAAAACTAGAATTACAAGATGGTTGTATTCAGTTAAATAAATAATAAGAAGAAAGTGGAAATAAATAAAACTGAGGCATACTACTATAGAAATTCTGAATGAGATAGCTGAGATTGTTAAATCACTACGGGTGGTGTGGATGCTATCTAGGGATATCATTTAGAAGACCCACAGCAAATGCCATTAAAAGGAAAATCTGTAAGGGCAAACAACATAGCTAATAAAAGAAAGAACACATCTTTCAAAAAAATGAAGTTGTGTCTCAGAGAGGACAATAGAAAGAACCATAAACCTGCTTTATCTATAAAACCTCAATAAAGAAGTTGAAAAATGAGTTTGAATAAATCTCAGCAAACAAGCTAATAATAATTGTCTTTTAAGATATCCGGAGGCAAAAGCCTGAGAGGAACTGTGTAAAGCCAGCCCAAAACTGAGATACAGAAGTGCTCAGAAAAGAAAATATCACAAATGTAAAACCTACTATATTTTTTTCTTTATTGTTAGTGTAGGAAAACTTGGGATATTTTTTCTACCCTAGAACTTTATAGGGGACTCAGGAGAAGGTTAAATTAGCTATAGAAGCAGTTGAGGAACAAACAGACACAACAGTAACAAATCATTTGGATTAGCTGTTACATGCCCAAGAGCCTGAAGAATGAAAGAAGGGAACTATTATGATGTGCAATATTTTGCTTCAAACCACTGTGGCACAAGAACACTTGGAGGTATAAAATAACACTGATTTTTTCCCCCAAAAGTTCTCCAGGGAGTCCAGGGGAGATAAGGATGGATATGACTGACATGTACAGGCAAAACAGTAGGCAAATCAGTAGGAACAGATTTACTCAATTCAGAGAAAATTTCCCATTCTGAAAAAAGAGAAATCAACACAGCTTCTCTAAATAAAGCTGATATTTTGTGTTGCTTTCTGAATTCTTTGAAGAGGTTAACATGCAGGCAATTATATAAAGATGGATTAAAAACAAAAAAGGGGGAGCTCTTAGTTATATATTATATATATATATATATATATATATATATATATATATATATATATATATATATACACACATGCTCTGACAGAGCATGTGGACTCTGAAATTTAACATAAATTTCAAAGCAATGGGGCAAATTGCTGCAAGAAAAATACATCAAGTGTTGTAAATACAAAGACACCATTAGAACTAAATACAATTAGATAGTAAGGAAGTCTTAGGAAGTATTGCTTGGCCTGTTTTGTGGATACCATCTAGACACAAGTGTAAGAGACAGAAGGAATGACCAAATGGATTCTTCTCATAACATGATTTTTCTTACATGCCTGCAAAAGCACAATTTATTTTCAGACTGAGTAAAAGAAGTAGAATTTTTATGAGCGAAAACTTCACAGTTGCAGATGTGGTTTTCTACCTATGGAGTATTCATGATACATATAGTGGGATTTCAATTCATAGGGAAGAAAAAGATGCAAAGTAAAAAGCTGCCATGATCTTACTGCAGATTCATGCAATATATTCTAATATGAATTAGCCTTACTAACAAATTTTTAGCAGCTAATAATTATAGTTATCAAGATATATGCTTGATTGGTTTCTGCATTTTGAAGGTACAGAATATACTAAACTTCAGTAAATTTATGGAGACAAGAATATGACAATCCTCCTAATCATACACAGACTATAAAACTCTTTAAATTAGCATACTTCTGAAAAGCTTCATTTAAACTAACTGATGTGAAACATAAATTATCAGTAAATGATCACTGTTTGGAGGCTGTAAGTGTTTTCAGGGACAGATATAACCTTCTGAGCCAAGACATATAAAAATCTGTTCCTGAATATAACAGTAATGCTTAGCATGAGCTAGCTCTGCCTTTGGTACCTGGAAGTCTCAGGTTATAACTTTTTGTAATTTGAAGGAGTTCATTCAGTTTCTCTTGACAAAATAGTATTTCCCAAATAAATTTTATAGTGCAAATGAAATTAACTCAGGCTCAGATGGGTTTTGTGGAATGATGGTGTATATACTCTTAAACATTTAACTCAAACTTTCAAAGTCAGCTTTATATTATTTTTAGAAAACAGGATGTCTGATTTTTTTTCATCATATACTGTTCTTTTTCCAGGATCTCAGCTTCTTATCTACAGGGCTTTTCCAGATTAATACTTTTAGTCATACTTATTTGAAAATCAGTGCTTTGGAATATTACATACTCTTAGGAAATCTGGGTGGGTTGTCGTTGACATCCGTGAGAGTAATATTTACAGTGGTAGTACCAGCTAGTCCTCCCAGCTGTCCTCCCATGTCCTTGGCTTGGATTAGAACTTGATATTGCTCTTTCACTTCTCTGTCCATGTTTGGCAAAGCTGTTCTTATTACACCTATGAGAAGAATGAAAAAGAAAAGGAGCAAATAAACAAAGGGCTGTGATTGTCTACTCTTACAAATTAATATTGGATTTCTTGCACCAGGTATAGAATTCTTCTGAATGGTTTGATGAGAGGAGGTCACATGAAAACACAAAAATCACTCAGGCTTTTTGAAAGTGTGTTTGTCAGCTATTCAACCACTCTAAATGACTGTTTTACCTTTTCAATCAGATATGAATGGATGAAAGAGAATGATGCATTTTCACTAGGGATGTGAATGCTGTGATCATAGGTTGGCCATATCAGGGTTGAGGAGCACTGCCTTGTACAGAGTAAGGCAATGTAGAAAGAGGCGGCATTGCATTGCAGAGCCTGCATCTTCAATTGTTTCCAACCATTCACTTGACAATAAATGCAATTTACTGTAGGCCAAGACAATGTTCCTCTACACAAAAGGAGGTCTTTATTAGAAGACTCTTCCTTTCCTAGAGAAAGTTTTCTTGATATAGCACAAATATGCAGTGAAAATTTGAGGAATTTCCTTTTAAAAAAGGAATTAAATATCACTGTAAGACATGACTTTTAGTCTTCAGTGATTTTGGATAGCTGCTATCTAAGCAGATATGCCATAATCTCCCTTCAGATATGCTAGGAATATATAGAATTAAAGGAAGACTTGGAGAGAGAAAGAGAGAGAAAGGGTGAGGTCCCTTTATACAATCTCATTGGTTAATTTGAACACACAGATTAACCAATGAGATTGTATAAAGCTAAAAAGTTTGGGGTACTAAAGGCTTTTTCTTGAAATCAAATGTGTAGGAGGAAATACATGTCTTCCTCAAAATTTTACAAATATAACAAGCATTGCAAAATGTTATTTATTCATCAACAATTATCAAAAAATGTCTAGGTGCACATTGGTGCAGATAACATGCAAAATTGAAAAACAAACCAACTGGAAGTATGGCCTTCCTGGTTATTATTGGTTTAGAAAGTATTATTTTCTAGTATTAAACAATTTGATGTTAAAAGCAGGTTTTACCAGGTATTAAAATGGGTATGGAATGGCAAGAAACTAACTTTAGGACCATTCTTATCTTTATAGCAGCTAACCACTGCTGCCTTAACAAGCCAGCATATGAACCATTAGCTTATAATACTTTTTCAGAGTCTAGAAATAACATTGACCTGAATCTGCTATTTCTGGAACCTATTAACAATTCCCATTGAATTGAACACTGTAACAGTTTCTTTCCACCTGTAACATGATGATAATGACAATATTAGAAATCACCATTTTCCTGCCTCAGGATGGCATACTGCACGCAGTTTTCTCCAAACTGAAATCTTTAATTATAAAACTGCAAAAATTTGTTAATATTCATGAGATTCAGAAAATGAATATTTTTGCAAATAGGATGAACTTTACAGGTTTCCTCTTGAATCTCTTAATCTTAATTATTGCTTAATTTGGCATTGTGGAGGCTATATGTTCCGCAGCATTTTACAACATCCTTGGTATGTTCATTCCAAGGGGAAAAGACCTATGGGAATGAAAGGCCTCCTGTGTCATACTAACAAAATGAAATATAAGGATTACAGAATGAGAGTATGCTAAATTGGAAGCCACCCATCAGGATCATTGAGTGCAACTCCTGTCTCTGTGCAGGACACACCAAGTCATAACATGTTCCTCAGAGTGTTTCTATAAATGCTCAATGAACTCTGTCATGCTGAAGCTGTGACCACTTCCCTGGGAAGCTGTTCCAGTGCCCAACCACCCTCTGGGTGAAAAACCTTTCTCTGATATCCAACGTAAACCTTCCCTGACTCAGCTTTATGACATTTCCTCAAGTCCTGCCACTGGTCATGAGAGAGATCTGTACCTGCCCCTCCTCTTCCACTCATGAGAATGTTCAAGACCACAATGAGACTTCCAATCAGCCTCCTCCAGGCTGAACAGACCAAGTGACCTCAGCTGCTCTTCATATGGCTTCCCCTCAAGGCCCTTCTCTCTGAGAGCTCACATGGGTCTTTTTTATATTATGGCACCCAAAACTGCCCCCAGCACTCGAAGTGAGGCTGCCCCAGTGTAGAGCAGAGAGGGACAATCCCCTCCCTTGCCCAGATGTCGATGCTGTGCCTGATTCCCTCAGGAGATGGTTGGCCCTCCTGGCTGACAGGACACAATGACTCAGATTCAATTGGCCATTGTCCAGGACATCCAGGTTCCTTCCCACAGTGCTGCTTTCCAGCCCCTCATTCCTCAGTCTATACACAACCATGGTATAGACTGCAGAATCTGGTACTTTGCTAAGCTTCATATGTTCAGTGACTGCCCAGCTCTCTGTTTTGTCAAAAATCTGCAGGACCTCCCTGCCCCCAAGCGAGTCGACAGCTCCTGCCAATTTAGTGTTATCAGCAAACTTACATAGTGTTCCTTGCAGTCCTGTGTCCAAATAATTTATGAAGATGTTGAAGAATGCTGTGGTGAGGATGTATCCGTGCAGAGCCCCACTAGTGCCAGGTCACCACTCTGGTCACCCCATCACTCAGGGCACCCCATTCACTGCAACCCTTTGTGCCTGACCTGTGAGCCAGCTGCTCACCCATGACATGATGAGGTGTTTACCCAGCTGTGTGCTGCACATTTTGTCCAGAAGGATCCTGTGAGATATGGTATCAAAAGCTTTGCTGAAGTTCAAAAAGGTGACAGAAAAACATGACAGAAAAAACTGAGCATGGGCACACAGCAGGTTGTGAAGAGAGAAATGCAGTTTATCTGGTTGATACAGGTGTTCTGGGTACAACTAAGTGACTTTCTCAGAAATGCTGCAGGGTTTTTTCATAAAATGAAGAATGGGCAATCACTCCACTAGTAAAGGTCCAAATCACCCACTATTTATTCCTGTCTGGATGTGTAAGGTCATTCTATATATTTTTCTGGAAAAAAAACCTTTAGAAAAGAAAAAAAATCTATGAAAATATTTTTTTTATGTCTTGCAATTCATGGGCAATTTTCTTTTTTCTGCCTACTCTATTTCAAAGGCTTAGACAAAATACTGAGAAACATTATTTCTTCCAAAATCAGTTCATATGGACAGGAAAAATGTGAATTAGAGTTATCTTACCAGCAAAATAGAAGAATAAAGTAGAGCTAAGGATCCATGGGAAGGAAAGGGCTACAAATGCTGGTATTTCAACTGCAGCATTACGAAGAATATCTAAATTTAAATCAAAGGGTTATTAAAATGTAGAGGCCTTATGTGCTTGTGATTATGTTCTGAGTTTTTGTAAATCTTTTTACCTTAAGATTTTACAATATTGTTCAACTGCAGAACTGAATAACTTTGATTTTCTTTTTTGTCTTTTCAGATGTCATCAATATCAAATGCGTAGAAAAATATGGTCTCCATGAGATTGTTGAAAACTCCAAATAGTATGTATGGGACTTGGGACAGAAGATTTGCTTTCCAAAGTTATTGACCTGTAATTCAGCAGATCATCCACTTTTGTGTAAGAGAAAACATAGGTTCCAAGAAAAACTTCCTGCATAAATATTAACATCAATACTCCTGCTGATACCACTTTGGATTTCAATAATATTACTGAAGTCAGAAGATGGACTAGAATGCAAAGTCTAACAAAACTTGGTAACATCTAGCCATAAATAAGAATGTTGACCTAAAAAACATATCAGAAAGCAGGGTGAAAATGGACACTTTTGTAAGAAAGGGAATGTACAGAGACAGTGGGTATGCAGGTACTGTACTCCTGGACATGTCAAATCTACTGGGAAGTGGAAAAGTTGTGAAGGAGAAATACTTTCAGACTTTCAGTTACTTTGACCCTGCTAGTCACCCAGGAACTTTTCAAGGACAAGTTCTTTCAAAGCTAGAAGAGTATTCCAGGGGTACATCACTAAACACTTACTCTTCATCCCTCACTAGAACTAAGCAGGCTATCACTTTGGGAAACATGACACAGGGCAGAAACTTAGTATAGATGTTCTTGGGTTCTTTAAATAACTACAAGATTATGTCTCCAAATTGTTTCTGGAATGCAAGAGATGGCAAAACAAGCCAACAAACAACACAAAAAATGCTTATTCATCTGCTGGCAGCTCTGGGTTTGTCATTGTACTGAAATGGCTTTCTTCCCCTTTCCTGCCAAAAGCACTCAGGACAGATTTTTGGCAGTAAAACTCTCCAATGAAAAACTACCGTATAAACTCCTCAGTTATAAAATAAAGACTATGAAAGATCAGATCTGTAGTACTGTCCTTGACTTCTTGATTTTAGAACAAATCGTTAAGCATCATCCTGTGCAGTGTTAATCACACACTGCTTACCTCTAAAGTCACTGCTAGACCCATGAGTAATTCTCATAATGCGAACTTCCTAATGTAAGGCATGTTACAGCATATTATTGATGCTTGTAGAACCATGAATCTATATGTTTTTTTTCTGGTATAGGATTTTAAACTACGCTGGGCTACTGTTTCACCAATCTTCCTCTGCAGCTGTGTCCGTTCTTTTAGCACATGAGTAATTCATTTAAGGTAATAGCCAGGTTTGTATGATGTTCCAGGGCTTGTAAGGTGCAGACCATCACCCATGGTTGTCTCACTATTGAGTAACAGATGAGAACATATGATACAGTCATTCAAAGTGCCATGAGAAAAATAGTTCTTCTTCCACGTACCACTAACTACTCTTTTTTTTTTCTTGTGAAACTTGTACTAAAACTCCAATTTTGGCTCCAGTGAAGCTTTTTCTTGCCACTGAATTTACACTGATTCTTTACAAAACTGAAATGAAAAATTAAAGGCAACTACTTTTTTTTCCCCAGACACCCGAAGAAGTCCTATTTCAGTTTGAAAAGTAAAATTGCTCACTGCAAATTGCAGTATGATCTCCTGCTAAATGGAGCATGGAACAAAGGAATGTGTACAATGGAGATGCTGCGCTCACAGGCTTACAAAGCTCCACCGTCAGGGCTAAAGGCCCTGAATCTGACAGTCTACATTGGAAGGTGGAACTATTTGCTCAAAGGAGCATATGGATAGCTTTCCCTATAGCACACTCAGGATGCCACAATGTGTGTCATTCACCATGTACGCTATCGCTTCCTCAACCGAATTACTAAATATAGAATCAAGAATGACATTTAGAAATATAGGACAAGATGCCCAATTAACATGTCCACCAACCTCCCAAATACTTCAGTCTCTTTAAACATATTATGTTTTTCTGCTCACACATCCAGTAACCCCAAAGATAATATGCCCCAGGAAAAGCGGAGGGAAGGAGACAATTAGCTGTTCCACAGTCTCAAATTAGTTCAATATAACAAAACAGTAATTGCTGGAGAATTTCTGTCTGTATGTTCAGAAAGTAAAAATGCTGAGAAGACCCAAGTAAAAATACTCAATCATCAGGGAAAAAAAAAAAAGGATACATGTAGAAGACAAAGCTTGATCTTAGGGAAATGAGGAAATAGTAAAGCATTGAAAAAATAATCATTCAATGTAGACATATTTTAGATATTCCAGTACTGGTTGGATGAGCATGTTTCTTTTCTTTCTACAACACATTGTAATTCATGAAAAGCTAGTCAATACTCAAAAATGAATCATGTGGGAAATTGCTCTTCTGGATTTTGGCCATATCAACCAGATCCATATTTATTCATTGATACTGCCCACATGAATCAAAAAATCCAAAGCTTAAATCTCCCACTGTTGTTGATAAACTATTTACCTGTCTTGGGATCAATGGAGAAATATGGTTGCCCCTGAAGAATGCTGTAAACCACTCTAGCACTGTTTCCATAAGTGGGATCATCAGCATCTGTCGCCTTTACTTGAAGCACATATGCTCCTGCAAGGAAACAAAGGTAATCACATTTTTGTAATATATCAACAATCAGGGATATTTCAGACATATTAGTCTAGTTGCTAGTGGATTCTGTTACAATTCTTGTTCCATTGGAAAAAAGGTGAGAATAAAACTGTTAATTCTTCAGCTCCACGCTAGCAGCCATCTAGGTAATAGCTGAGGCATAAAGGGGAAGAAAGAGAAAGAAGATATTTATAAAGATACTGACATCAGAAGATACTTATAAATAGTTTATGATTTTTTGCAAAAACCTTTTACATAACACATACAGAATGGAGGTTTGGGAAAACTCAATATTAAATTTTGAAAAAGGATTATACCCCACAACTTTGAGAAAAAGTAGACAACCATGAAAGTAAAACATGGGAGTTGCCTTTAAAACAAGTGTTTGGTCAATCAACTCCTGAATCTTCAGTAAGATCAAACGAACCAAGCTCTAAGTACATTAAAGAACTGCACTGCAGTCTCCTAAAGTTGGAATTCATATTCTTCAGAGTATGAAATTAGGTGTTTAGTTCAGGTAGTTGTCTTTAAAATCCAGACATGACTACCCTTGCCCTTCCAATACAGCTCAGTAAGAATTAGAAAAAATGTGGAGGAAGCATTTTTGTCACTTTGTCTTCAGCCATAACTGTAGACCAGACCTAATGCAGTTTTCTTTACATTGCAACCTAAAATGGACCAATGGAGCAAAAATGAAATGCACATTAAATCAGAAAATTTTCTGCAAATAACAAAAGTCCACAGAAATTTCTTGTTCCTCCTGCTGTTTGCTAATCTATTTACTTGCATTTCCTCCTTGCCCCATAATTAAAATAGTTTTCAAACTATAAACTGCAGCAAAAAAAACGGCCACATTGCTAGGCTTTTCCATCAGCTTTGAATCATTGTTTCCTATGATCTTCTGTGCAATTCAGTGTTGGAATTTTGAGTGCTGATTTCGAGTGAGGATTGCCTTCACAAGGAACAGCACAGTGATGTGCATTATCTCCATCATTCCTGTTTTAAGCAGCATTGAGCATTTGGAGCTCATTTGATATTTTTTCAAAAATATCCATGGAATACTGTAAGAGCTTAAAGATTGCTACTTTTTTGCAATGGAAAATGACAAGTTTTAAAAAACGTTCAGAGTTGGAAATGGACCTCAATGGATTTGTCGAAGTTTTGTTCTGGGAGTACCTCACTGAGAGATGTTCCTTGTGAAAGGTCCTGTGACTTCGGGAGGAAAGTAAAAGTGAAGGTTAACTGTTTGAAGGACAATTTTTTTCAGTGTCCAGCCAATGTAATCTCTCATATGACAGCGATGACTGACAGTAGTGCTGAGAGGTTTGGTACTAGCATTGTAAAAACACTTGTGGCATGATGGCAGCATCAGACTTCTCCTGTTATGGTTTTTGAGTAATAGAGAATGAAAAGTGATTCCAAGAGTAATATTCCAAGAGGAATATCTATCTCCTGTGGAAAACACAAAAATATAAGTGTTCTTTGATTAGCAATCATTTTTTAAAGTTAATTGGTGCATCATGTTCTTAAGCTGACAGCAAGATTCATTAAGATTAACTTCTAAAACAAAGAAAATGTTAACAAATAAGTGAATAAATGAAAATAAACACCACAGCTGAATCCAAATCTATATCTTCTCACTCAAAAATGTGATGATGCAATCTGAAGAAAGTAGACACTGGACATCAAAGTGCCTGAAAATTCTGTCACCGATTGAGGTGCTTGATGATTCCTGCACATACTGATTATTCGTGTAGATATTCCTAGGTACATGATCCAGGCAGTCAAACATTCTTACACAAAAGAAGGAAAAAAAGTTAATTTACAAGTATTATTTAGGGAAACATACAGAGTCTGATAAATACCTGGCACTGAATATGAAAAACATTCCATTTTGAATTAACAGCATTTTCACCTGTATTAACCCACCTGTCAGATCTTTTAACCTAACAGATAATATGTAAAGTTTATATATTTTATGAAAGAATTGGCATGTTGGTTTGTATTTTTCTAATATGCCTCCAGTCATTTACTTATTTAAATGCATACTTAATGTTCTAAATGGATTTTCTGAAATTCGTTTCTCATCTTTTCAGTATTATCAAGCATTTCTCTTTGTATCTGACAAGTTATCTATTTTCTTGCAAAGCATGAAACCAACGTATTTTTAAAAGTAGATTTTAAAATCAAATTATGTTTTTCCAGGCAATAATAGAGGGCACTACAGCTGTAAATCTTTAATGCACAAATGTAGTGATGAAGGATCACATTAACTGTACTTCATGACATTTCAATTAAAATATATACTTACATTACTACATGGAGTAATGTAATGAGCAAAAAAGATACAATGCTGCTTTTTAGGAAAATATTTTATATTTAAATATTATTAAATATTATATTTATATTTTAAATTTTTCATGTGCAAGCAACACATATTTGATGTAAGGTATTATAAAATGCAGAAAAAAATTAATTATGTGCTTTAGTTATTTATGTTTTAGAAAGAGGAAAAAAATAATGTTAAACCATTCACACAGCTCAAGAAATGGTATGGAATTTTAAAGATTGTGTTTTCTTTGAAAAATGATAAGCGGTATTGAAAACTAACATACTGTAAATCACATCAAGCATGCTCACCTGAATTTTACTCTAGCTAAAAATAAAGAAGACTCATCAATAAGCGCTAATAGAATGGACCCTAAGATCTATAACTTGTTGGCAAAACTGACAGAAATAGCACTAATAAAAAAGCCTTGTTGTTTATGTCAGAATAACATTAAGGAACTGTAAGACATCTGAGTTTTTACCATAACAGAAATGTTTATGAAATATTGATTTGACTTCTAGAACAATTACCTTCTTTTTTTTTCTGACAGTCTCTCATTGGTAAAAATGTTATTTTGCAAAAACAAAAAGAATCTTTGAAAGAAGACCAATATTTATGGAATCTCTTTTCATCCAAACTGTACTACAAAGAAATTTCAAAATATTCTAATGCAAATTGCTTATGAATGGCAACATTTGTTTAAAGAATTATTTTAAAGTTTAGACCCTCCCAAATTTTGAAACAAAGTATTTGATTCATTGATTATCTTGTATGGTTTGGGTTTTTTTTCCCATTATAAAAGACTAAAATATCGATCCTTTTTATTATTTCAACATGGAAACAAATTCTATCTTTTCCAAAGTATAGTTGGGGTGGGATATCTTGCTCTCTGTGGAGCTATTTTTTTCTGTCATTCAAAGTAATGAAGCATGAAATCTGAGGTTTTTTTTATGTTTAGTTTGTTGACCTGAAGAGCATGACAAAGAATACACAAAACTCGACTGGGACTAGTTAAAATGGTTATTTCATTATAAAGGAAAATGAGATGATTCAATGCTATGAGAATAATGTAGCAGACTTATTTAGACATGATTCCCACCCCCCCCCCCCCAAAAAAAAAAAAAGCTCATTCAATAGAATTGAAAAGACAAACTGGAAAGGAGATGGTGATATGTTATGCATTTTCCTGTTAAGAACAGCTTACACTATGCCTGCAAATCCCATTAAGTTTGGTTACAAATGCCAAAATTCAGTTAGGTGGTAGCAGTGTGTTGTTTTACACAGGAAATGAGGGTGGCCTGCTTCGAGGCTTTGAAGAGGCAAGAGAAGGCTGGATGGGAGCAGTAAGTTTTAAAGATTAATTGAGAAAGGAAGTGATGCTGAAAATATTACATCACAGGACTTCAAATGTCCCTTAGGCTCTGTCTGGAGTCTCTCTCCACTCCACAGTGATCAGAGGTTCGGTCAAAGCACGTGACTCAGGCCCTCATCCTGCCTGGTTTTGTAATTTCATCAATACAAAGATATCACTGCTTTGGTGACACTGTCATGAAGATTCGTACCTCAACTCTCCTCCTTTGTAATTCAGGGCTCTGATTTTGCCATTTTTCTTGTTCACCTTTTTCCTGTCTCTTTTTAGTAGGAAATGAATATGTGACACTGTATGTGAATTTTCATGGAATTACTTTTTGTAATGGAGTACCAAAGGTAGTTGCATCTACTTCATGGTGAGTAAAGATATGATTTGCTTGTACAGTCAAAAGAACTGTCATCGTCTTGCTGCACAACCTCTCCTCTTCCACATGCATTATGTAGTACTTTTGAAATAAATTAGATGATTGTGAAAATATTTTTTTGGGAAGGGTGAAGGAAGAGCGCAGCTGCTGGCATAGAAACTAACTACTTTGTGCAATATCATTTCTAAACAATTTCAAAAATAGCACCATGGCAACCCAAACAACACCCATCTTCTTATCAGAATTCAAGTAAAAACCTAATCAACAGATTTCATAGTTATGGGCTTGGGGTTTTTTTTAAGTTTAGGAAGAAAAAGAAGTGAATTTATGGCTCACTGCAGCACTACATTGCAATTCAGATCAGGAGATTTCGTGCCTCAATAAATATTCCCCTGACCTGCCACCAGTAGTTTCAGCAAAACTCCAGTGCTCAGAAGACACGGGCATTTGTAAAAAGAGATGCTGACATTGCCCTTTTGGGGCTTATCTCCTATAGAAAAATTACCAGTAATAAGTTTTGAATATATACTCTGGACGCTGACTCCCACAAAAGTAATGTGAAGAAGACATATTTTACTTGGAAAAGTCAGTTTCCAGTTTATGTATTCATGGCTGTGCAGCCCCGATAATAACACAAGCTTGCTGGCTCCATCAATATCTTGAACACTAGACACAATCAGGGAAGCACACTTTATTCCTGGTTTGCATTCCAGACATCCCCCTGAACATATATATTTCTCTCAGATGTCAGAAACGGCCATGGCCACAAAAGCAATACTGCCATTCCCTTTTGTAATTGATGAAGAATGGCAAGCCTTTTGCTAATAGTTCTGCTGTGCTGGTAGCTAAAAGCAGCTGCTGCAAATCTCAGCATTTAGTGCATAATCAGCATATTCTTGTATGTCTAGAATAACATTTAACTTTTATTGGCAACAATCCAGGGAGTATGGAAGCTGGCTTTTTAATTTTTTTTCCTGCTGGTCATCCCTCATGGATGATGAGGGAAAACAGGGGAAACCTACTGTGATAGTTTTAGCTAATTGTTTAGCTGAGAAATAAGAAATGCAATTATTTCTTTCACCTTTTTTTTTATCTCTTGATACCATCATCTGTTGGGGTCAGCAAGAGTTAAGCAACTCAGTGTGGCTAAGCTAATAGTGCCTGTTATTCACTGAATATTTATTTAATTTATATTTTTTTATTATCATTTATTTATAAAGACATTTGGTGGCTTACACAGTCTCAAGGCTGTGATAATGTTTACAGAGGTTACAATTCTGAAGAAAATTAGGAGCTTGCAATTGCAACTAATAGTCTAAACCCAATATGAACATAAAGGAGTGGCCTGGTAAAGTAACTCCTGGAAATTATGCATAAAGAGAATGGCAGAGGAACCAATTAGCAAACACTAAGCTTAACATCTATCTGTTTGAGAAATGCACCTCTGGAGAGTGATTTTTCCTTTCTGTTTTAAAGATTGTTTTCCTCTTACCAATATGACAGAAGTTCTCATATATATATGAAATTTAGCAAATAGAAAAAATTAGCTTTGACTTCTGCTTTTATCATCTTGACAACTTGATTAGTTTTCAGGCTATGACTCAACAGGGACTTGAGTGTGCCAGTATACCTTTATGGCTATGTTAGGTGAGACAAAAATAACCAGTACACTTTCTATCATGATAGCTGTGCTGGCAAATCTCCCACTGTAGATGTTTCTGTGCTGATAAAAGCATGGTTTTGCTGCCTTAGTTTATGTTTTTCAGAGAGGTAGTTTAAGTTGTATTAGAACCTTTATGATAACAAATGCTATGTCTTAACCAGACAGCTTTTTCAAAAGCACCATTGGAAATCGGACATGTTGTGGGAAATACCTTCTTCAATGGAATTGCAAAATAATGAATTTTAGCCTTACTCAATGCACTGATATCTCAAAGGCTTTAAGAAAAAAGAGTTAACCCTAACAGCATAAAGAGTTCCTATTCATTTATTAATCTGCAAAGTTGTTTCTGTGTGATTAAAATATTTTTTCAGACATAAATGTTCAAATAAAATACTAACTATTAAGTTCAATTTGAGCAAGGAAAGCAATACACTGATGGAAGTGATCCAAGCTGATGCACCCTGCTGGTTGTTATGATATTTACCTGGACAGGAATTGTTAATATCAGCTGCCTGCCCTTTCAACAACATAGATTCTTCTCATGCCAGGTAAAAAAGTAATAGATAAAGAATTTTTAAGCATTCACTTGTCTCATGGAAGAGATTCCTGGAGATTCTTAATGTGTGACAAAGAACGTAAAATTGTGACACTCCTCCTGACAGCCTTCAAGCCCTCTTGCCCCCAAAATAAAGTATGCCAAAAATGGTGGCCATCACATAAAGAACTCAGGAGAAAGCAAGTCACGGTGTTCCTTCCACTATTTCATGATTTGAAGTTTTCATGAGCTGGATTTTCACACATCAGTTCTTCAAATGTCAAATGATTTATTCAGAATGTAGTAATAAGAAAACTTGAGCTTTACAGGGGATAAAAGAAAAAAGTTACTGTGAAATAAATGTCATTCACAGTGAATGTCAGCTAAAGAGACCTGGTTTTGAATCTCAGTAAATGTTCTAATGCTATATGGAGGCTGGATTGTTTCAATATTTTTTGCCAGATATTGGACTTGTTTAGAAATAATTTAATTATATGTTCACCCAGGTATCTTTAGCTAAGCAAAGTTAATTTCTAAACCAGTATTTGGTGAAAAAATATTTTAAATTTTGAATGGAATAAAGAAGTTTATCAAGGCAATTTCCCCAGTTATATTTAGGCTCATGCACTTAGGCTCAACAATTTGCAACAGAATTACATACTTATGTGGTAACATTTCAAGGAAAAGACATTTGGAGATGTTGATGATTGAGCACTTCTAAAGTTCTAAAGTTTGTATTGCCTGTATCAAATTTCTTCCTTCTTCCTACCTACTTAAAATAATGTTGTTAAATCTCTCAGTAAGGATGCAGAGTCATCTTCATGAACATTTTTTCCTTCTTTTTTTTTTTTTTTTTTTTTTTAATTTATCCCTTTTTCCTACTCAAAATCTACAAATATGCCGAGGGCAATTTTGGATTAGGCAGAGTCACGATAACAAGCAAAAAGAACTTCAGAATACATCAGTGACTTCTACACAACCAAGTATGCAATGAGATTCACTGTGAAAGTTGCTGACTTTGATTATTTAATCAGAATATTGCTTTGAAGACTCTCCTGCTACTTGAAGATCAAAGTACTGAAGAATTCATAGAATTTTACCCTATACATTTGCATTAAAATTTAAAGTGCAATCTGATCCATTCGGTGACTTAATTCATAATGTCAATACTATTCTATGCAGCTTTCTACATCAGTATCCAGCTACACTAACCTTCTGTGGTGAGATGAGAGTGTAACCCCACATACCCACCATGGGGGTACAACTATAGAGGCTTCAGGACATGGAACAACATGGATATCTTCAGGCTCGATGAGAGGTTCCCCTCATGCAAACTCCTTTGCAAGAATAAGAGAAATGGCAAAAGAGGGATTGTTACTTTAGGTGATATCAGGCACATCCTCCATCAAAAATGGTATTTAGGAAAAAAAAAAAAAGGAGGGAAGAATTTCAGCATCTGAAAACACTGAGGATAATAAGCCACTGTGTAAGCCCTGGTTTGATTCCTACCCATGACCAACTTACACCATGAAACATACAATTTCCAAGTGCCTCTTACTTTCACCACAAGAACTGGACAAATTATTCCTTAAACAAAGTTAATGATCTAATTTCCTTTCCTACAAGAGCAGTACAAGGAACTGAAGGGCGTCAGAGGTTGGTGATGGATGAATAGAGAGAGCTTGAATAGAGCTGACTGTAGTGACTCCTCATCTGAGCTTTGAGTTCCCTCTCAGAAATCCCATCCCTGCTGTAGGAATGACCCAGTGACTTATAAAGACACAAACTCAGGTCAGCTTCATATTGCCTTAATAATCTGCAGCAGTTGGTGGACTTTGAACATGGAACTGAATCATCCATGCAGCAGAGACTCTTGAGAGAGAGTAGGAACAAACAACTGGCAACAGAAAATCATGCAGGCATTAAGCTTACGAGTGGAAAGATTTTAAATAGAGCCCTCATGTTAATGGTAAGCACATAATTAGTTCCCCTTTGTTCTTTCACTAGAGGAATTGTAGCATCACTATCTTTGGAAGTTCTCGGGAGCAGATGCATTAGGAACGACATAGATGTGGTGATCCTCATGGAAATGCATTAAGTGAACCTGAAATTCCTTCTGCCCTAGCTTTTTGATGACTTGTACTGCATGAAGATTTCCCTCCCCTCAGAGAACTGTTGTATCCTTATTCTTATGGCTATGATAGAAGGCTTTAATTTGGTTCAGGAGAGCACTATTGAAGCAGATCTTTCCCTTGCCCTCAGTAAGCACTTTCAGCGTGTAAACTGGATTATTTTGGGTTAAAACTAAGATGGAAGGTACATGTGCACTTGATTCAATGCTACTGTTAATAGGTAGTTGATAAGACCTTTTTGGAAACCATGAGGGTTTGAAATGCTCTGGATGCCAAATTCTCATCACACACTGTTCCATCACACAGCCCTGTTTCTATTGCATCATGCTGCTGCCTAGTATGACATCACATTCTTTTCAGAGCCTTTAGACACTATAGCATTAACTAAGTATCATTATTATTTCACATCAGGAACAGTTGCAACTTAACTAGCAAAAATCTAAAAAGTTTTACCTGAAGATATAAAAGGCTATCATAGTACAACTACACATATTTGGCTAATTTCATGGCACTGAAAAGAGAACTTTCATGATTAGGAGAGAGAAGGAATTGAAACCCCAAGGTCATATTACACATATGGAAGTTTTAAATATACACACTTAAAGCTGAGCACGACTCTCCTGTCTCAAATATCTTATATTAGTGTGAAAACTCCCTCCTTTTTATGTGCTTGCATTAGGTTTTGATATTTTTTCCATAAAATCATTTTAAAACCTTCTAGTGTACCAGTCTGATTTTTTGTTTTCCTGAACATTAAAACAAATGTTGCATTTACTTCATTGTTTGGATCAATATAATGCTTTGATAATACAGTCCTAGTAAACAAAACCTCAAGCATCCTTCTCAGTAGGCAAGTTTCTGGACTGTGTGCTGCCAGAGTGGGGATTTACATCCAGTTTTGTTAGGAAAAGTCCACTGAGCCAAAGCAGATGTCAGTGTTTCACCGGAGGAATGCACTTCTCAGGCATAACTGGGAAGATGTTCTTTGCCAAAAGGTCACAGAAACATGCTTTTCCTTTTTTTCTGCCTTACTAAGCACGACTCAATTTCAGGATGCTGCATGCAGAGTTTTTCTCAGCATGAGGAAAGACTGAAGCAGAAGATGGTAACAGAGATCTGGTCCTGTTCTTAATTCAATACCAGACTGTTACTCGACAAAATATCTTACTGGTTCTTAGTTTCTCCATGATAAAATGAAAACAGGAACCTTCAGACCCTCAGTGGTAGATACTGTTCTAAAACAGTTTAATGTGCAGTGAGTTCTGGTGCTCTGTAGTGGGATGGTAATAGAGATGTCTTCTGTTGCATCATTGATCATGACATAATAATATACATAATTTGGAAATGTAGCAATATGCAGAATACCACACCATTCCAAAGTAAGGCATGAAGCAGCACATCCTATTTTTCAAATCCCTCAAATTCACATCTTTGAAAGAATTATGTACTACAGTCAAGAAGCAGTCAAAAAACGATCTCAAGAACTGACAGAATTACAATATTGCTTATTTTGAACAATATTTTATGAGACAAGATATTTTATGATAGAAGAAAACATCTTGCAACCTGTGGCTGTGCAAATACCCAATATTCTTTTTGGTCAATTTGTTAAAAACTGAAAGACAGTGTGATTTTTGGAACAAAAAAAAAAAAAAACTGAAGAAAAAAATGTGAGTTTAAGTTAGCATAATGCTAGTCACTACATGAAAAGCATTTCAGTTTTGAGCATGGTAAACAGGCAAGAATAAGAAAGCTTTTGTTTCCAGGCTTGCATTAGGAGTGGAAGACACTCGGGTATGCTGTGGAAGTTCTCAGTTCAGATGATTTTTTTTTGCCTGAGGAAGTTCAAATTTGTACTGCCCATCTTTCTGGAAAATTTTGTACATGCAACTGCTCATATACTTTAATGTTTCATTTAATCATTCACAAGGGTATACACCTGTTTTCTAAAACAGTTTCCTGACTCATGCAATGTTACTCTTTCTTTCATTTTGTTCCATCTCAGTTTCTTCTGTATGAGCACTCCTGATCAATGGAAATCTGTGTTTTCAGAAATATGAAACAGTATTATCAAGTGAGCTTGAAAGATATACATTTATCTATGATAGGTAGAAAAAGACCCCTGCTGGTAGAGAAACAAAAAGAAATTGAGTCTTCTACATAAATTGGACTACTGCATTAAAATTTTTCCCTGACACATTTTTATGTATGCATAATTGGCTAACTGGCAAATTGGCAATCTTGAATTGAATTTTCACTGAGTGAACTCTTCATTGACACAAAATTGACTTCAGTATCATTCCTGCCTTTTGTGACTCAGTTTTTACCTCCTAAGAGAGATTCAAGGAAATGTTGCAGCAAGAAATATGGTGGAGAATATGGTGAAGAAGAAGGTTTGAAGTATGGGACAAAATCACCACCTCCTCTGTTGAGAGAAGACAATAACTCTAAGATTGCTCTATTTTAAAATTAATATTGTTTTCATCAGTGTATCCTAATTGTGGGTACTGAAGTTCTACTGTTGAACTTCAGGCACCTGAAACTCAATATCAACACTCTAAAAGTTAATGTACCTGCCCATCCCAAAATATGAGCAGTTACCAATTAAATTTTATATAATCTGTTATCTAAAAAGAGGCCTGAACCCTCGTGGGATAGTCTGTGTCATACAGTGTGGGTTGTGGCTGCAAAGCTTCTAACTGGAATGATGCCAGATCAGATGAAGAGCCAGCCAGTGGTCCTGGGGTTATTGCAGATGACATTAAAGGCTCTATTCATGTCTGTGCCACTCTTCCCTGTGTGCCAGAGGTAAGCTCACACCTCCACCTACAACAGTTCTTGTTTAGCCATGGATGACAAAAAAACTGTTCTCAAAGCTAGTCAAAAAGTGTGTCTTCTGGTAAAGTGTAATTGTTACCCCCATCTTGTAGCCAATTAAGACTATTTCAGCTCATTTTATGCAGAACTTCTCATTTTAAAATTCTGTTTCAGAAGGCTGAGATGCTATTCATCCTAAAATAAACAACATACTTGTCTTTACCCTAGATAGCAAAGGACCACGTGTTTAGATACTCCTGGTGTTTTGAAATTCAAAATCTATCCAGCTCTATCAGTCTATATCAAACCAGATGTTTCCCATCAGGTTGATAATTATCCAGAGAAAATGGATAGAAATTAAATTTTCATAATTGGCTTTGTGAGCTATCAGTTGGTTTTGAGCAGCCTTTCTGTTGGAAATACTGACTCAAAGCATTGCCTGAATGAGTCTTCAAGCACTCCTTTCTTCAAATCACTAGCTGAGAATGCATTCTGTATCCACAGTATGTGATTGAACTCTGTAGGAACTCTTAAAATACAAAACCTTGTGTCAACTATCTCAGACAAATACAAGAAATCCGAAATATTTTTCTCCCCCTTGCAAAGAGACATTAACATCTTCAAAAAAAGAGGTGTTTAGATTCCAAATAATTTATAATCTTATGTTTCTTATTATATTTCTCTAACTTGCTAGAACAGTTTGAAGATGTTAGCACTTATGAAAACATGGCAGCCAAGATTCTTTTACTTAATTCATTTGAAAATTTTAGCTAATTCACTTGAAACCTAATGCACAGAAAAATTTCAAAAGTTTTTAGAAATGTACTTCAACCTATGTGTTACAGATGCTAGAGGAGACAAAACCCCCCAGCTTTTAATAAATTATCATTTATTTCCCAAATATAAACATTTTTGACATAATTTTCTTCCCCAAGAGCCACAATCACATTTGTCAACTTAACTGATCCCAGAAATGAGATCCAAATTATTCAACAGGGATAAAATTAGTAGCAAGCCTCAGGCATAAGACAGCAGTTGTCTTTAGCATTCATTTTTGGTTTATTAACTGCTAAAGATCTACAGCAAATAAAATAATGATACTGCAGTCCAGTTGAATAATCTCCTATTCCTGCTGCAAAATAACTTTTTGTTTGTTTGTGGGTTTTTTGTGGTTTTCTTGGGTTTTTTTGGTTGGTTTTTTTTTTTTTTTTTTTTTTTTTTTTTTTTTTTTTTTTTGTTGGTTGGTTGGGTTTTTTTGTTTTTAATTGGTTTAATTGTTTGGTTTTGTTTGGTTTTGATGGGGTTTTCTGTTTCTTTTAGCTTGGTTGGTTGGTCAGTTCTGTACTGTAATTTTTCTACAACTCTGAAACCATTTGGATGAAGTGGAGCAGAGGTATCTGCAAAGGCACATTGAGGTGCTCCAAATTACAGCATCTGAAAGTAGTAAGTTCTCAAATTTCCTCTCAAATTTATTAAGATTTCTAGTCATAGGACAAGTTATCATCTAAAAGCAAAATCAATAAAAATGCCAAGTCATCCACTGAGCTGCTAGAACTAATATTTCTTTAGAGAACAGTGATGCTCTTCCTGGACTCACAGCAGCTCTTCTCCTTGGCTGCTGAGAAGACTCATACCTTTTGCAATTTCCAGCCATGTTCCTCTTTCCATTCCCATAGCCTCCATCTAGTGAGCTGCACAGAGGAAATTCATCCAGTCTAAACTGCGGTTTCCCATAGTTACTTACTACATTTTCTTACCCTCCCCATTTTTCCTGACAGGTACCCTATTGTGCCTGTTATGCAACCATCTCCCTTGTGCCCCTGCTTCTTTCTCCTCTGGGTCTTTCACTCTTGAACCTTGCCCAAGTCTAGCTTGATAAAATGTTCCTGAGGCAGCTTCTGTTTTCCCTAGATTTGTCTATACAAAAAAAAAAAAAAAAAACAAACCAAAAAAACCAAAAACCCTCAAAACCTATGCTTCTGGATGCAGCACATTCCGTAATTTTTCATTCCTCCACACTAACCAGCCTACTTCTCTTGTTTTCATATTCTTTTCCATTTTATTTTATTTTATAAAATAAAATTATATTCAAAATAACTATTTTTGACAAATTTCAATCTTTTAAATCAACTATGGGATGAATAAATGTGACATTGTATTTTCTGGGAATGTATTGCAAGGGAAATATTTCACACTGCATCACAACAAGTTTTTTCCTGGCCCCATTGTATCTACTACCAACAAGAGACTTCATGTTAAAATACTGAAAAAAATATAATAATTAAACAATATGGATACCTTAATGAGAAATCTAAGCAGTATCAGGCCATTTATGATTTTCTGGGTTTTAATGTATTCATTTTTCTTACTCTGAAGACTGCTGTGATTTTTTTTAATCATCAAAAGTTAAAAAAAAAAGAAAATTAATAGTAATTAATGTTAATGGAGACTAGTTGAGGATAAATGTATAGGAAGATAGTGGAGAAAACATTCATTCATTTCTTTTTTATTGCAGCTAAATATAATGCAGAATACAGTCTTATTTTCTTAAAATTCAGTAGGCATGTGAAGGCCACACTGAATAAAGGAATGCACTCTTTGACCGTTTTGTAAAAATGTCTAATTAATTTTTCTTTGTCACTTTCAATATGTTTCTATTACATGCTTGGGACTACTAGGGTTCCCAATGGTAACTGAATTTTGCAGCTTAAAATTATTGTCCTTAAGTAATTCTAAGAATTTCTCACTGAAAACTCTTAAACACACATCAGATGGTGGTTGAGGCCACACAAAGAAGGACTCTGCTTGGTTATACTTATTATTTTACATTGCCTTGTGTATTATTTGTTTATTTAGGATAATTGCAAATTTGTTTGAAAAGTCACCTGCAATATTTTCCTCTTCACTATAAATGAAGATTATATGTTTCTTAAATATTCTTCTCATGGACAGCCATGCATGAGCAGGAGATCCAATGGACTGCATAATCTTTGGCAGAAATGAAATCTGGGATTGTATCCAGTTCATCCAGTTACCTGAAAAGTTACAAGTAGTGCAATGCAGCAGGGCAAATACCTTGGGCAGAAGGTGCCAGCACATGCTGTAGTCAAAGATTCCCACAGATAAAGGTTACCTGTGTTGCCTGCATGGGAACATCTGACTGGATAATTGAGATTTCCAGTGCTCTGGTAACGAACAGAATGCCTTTATCAGTGACTGTGATTGTATTCGAAAAGCAAGAACTACTGCTACAAAAATCCTCAAATCAACTGAGTTGAAATGTAATGAAAGAGTAAATGAGGCCATTTGTGTCCCCCCAAAAACTCCCCAAATCTATATATTATTTGAATTTCCTGTACTCCATTACCATGTTCAGAAAACTATTTCACAGATTTATATAATAGGTTCTTTAATAGGTGCTCATAGCTTTGAACAGAGAGTTCAAGTAAACAATAAATTGGTTTTGACTCATTTTCTTTGTTCTCTTTATTACTCACATGGCATTTATTGTGCAAAATATAATGGTAATTTTCCAAAATGAACAATGGTGAAAATTATGTTTTTAATAACTGTTACATTTCTTCGCATCTTATTTAACTTTTAGCACTTCTTGCAATATATTCTGTTTTGAGAGTAGAAGAACAGCATCTAAGTTATGACTTCATTTTCCAGGAAATATTTTCCAAAATATAGATCCACCAGATGGTGCCATTCACCTAGCCAGATGAGGAATTTGGTCCAAGAAAACTTTCAATTTCTTATTCATAGATAATGTTTAATAATCAATATATCCTTTTTCACCATTTGATCATTGTCCTATGCATTTATGAGTGTTATGCTGATTTTTATTTAAAGACCTAAACTTGTCATAGCACCTGTTTCTCAAGAAAGGTTAGGTGGGTAGAGATGACCCAATGTTTTATTCAGTAGCAGAGTGTTCAGTTTTGGTTTTGGGTTTGTTTTTTTACTGAGAAGAATAAAGCAGAAAGCTGGGAGGAGTGGCCAATACTGCAGAGTGCTCTGCAGCCCTTCAGAAGGACCGTGACAGGCCGGAGAGATGGGTAGATAAGAACCTTCTAAAATTCAACACCTGGGAAGGATTAAACCAATGGACTGGAACAGGCTGAGGGCTGGGAAGCAGCACTGCAGAGAGGGACCTGGGCGTCCTGTTTGACAGCAAGCTGTCCATGAGCCAGCAAGCTGTTCTTGTGGCCAAGAAGGCCAATGGGATCCTGGGGTACTCTAGGAGGAGCAGAGCCTGCAGGTCGAGGGAGGCTATGCTCTTCCTAGTGTACCCCAGGATCCTGCCCCTCTGTTCAGCCCTGGTGAGGCCACATATGGAGCGCTGTCCCATTCTGGGCTCCTCAGTACGACAAAGACATGGAGCTCCTGAGCAGGTCCAGCAGAGGGTGACAAAAATGATTCAGGGATTGGGGAACCTCAGGAAAGGCTGAGAGAGCTGAACTTGTTTAATCTGGAGAAAGACAACTGAGGGGGGAATCATTAATATCTAAGAGTATCTGGAGGAAGGGTGTCTACAGGACGGAGCCAACACAAGAGGAAACAGGCAGAAACAGATACACAGAAAGTTCCACCTGAACATGAGGTGACCAAGCACCAGAGCAGATTTCCCAGAGAGGTTGTGGAGTCTCCCTCACTGGAGATATTCCAGAACTCTCTGAATGTAATCCTGTGCCACGTACTCTAGGATGACCCTGCTTGAGCTGGGAGGTTGGACCAGATGGCCCACTGTGGTCTCCTCCAACCTCACCCACTCTTGTGATCCTGCAGCTGATGTAAAACTTGCATGCTGTCACAGAAAATAAAAAAAGTAAAAGGAAAAGCAAAACTTTCTACCTCACTCCCCTGCTTTTTCCCTCAGTAGGAAGCAACCCATGTCTGTCTTCCAAAACTGCTCAGAATGCTTTATCATTGGCTAATATATTTAATTATTTTTCTAGTAATTTTGATCTCTAGATTTGAAATGAGCTGGAGCTGAGTCTATCCATTAAATAAATGCACAGGTTTTTCTGATTTATTTTAAATGGTCATTTCAAATAAATAGCATTTCTTCTCAGAGAATAAATATATTTACATCTATTGTTCTATTATCAATCTTGGGCCTTAAATAGCAAATACAATTCCAAATTTTCATTTTAACAAGAATCTTACCCTCTTTCTATCTTCATACCATATCTTAGGTAGTATTTAGTTTTGCCTGATACTTCATTTAAGTACAACAGTGGACCATTGCACAGGGTCCTACACCCTTACCTGGTCGACCCTTAATGAAAATACATTATTTTTTTCATCAGGCTTAATGAAGCATTTGTCAGAGAGGGGGTCTTTTCTGTCTCCATTCCCCAGAAGTGACTCCCTCTACCCATTCCACAGGCTGCCTGTCATTACTGTTCTCAGCACAGAAATGACAGTAGACCAAACATATCTGGATGAATCAACAAGAAATTTTGAGGTGCCTGAGAAACAAGGCACTTATCTAGATATTAACACTGTACTTACTGATAAAGCACAAGCTAAAAAGCGATCAGACATAGACTAAATGGTTTGGTGCTAATTCTGGACACTTTCCCACATGGCTGGGTGCCAACACAGGGCTAAAAGCCACACAGGCATAACAATGTTCATCCATTCACCTGAGATACAGGACATGTCAGTCTCTGCACAGACATGTGCTAATGAGCTCAGGCAGCCCTGGGAGCAAAGCTGCTTCTCACAGGGCATGCCCAGGGATTTTGCACCAATGCATACAAACTCTAAGTGAATCCAACACAAATGTTTCTCTATTTAATGCAATAAATTCATGTATTGAGCCAAAAAGAAAAAGCATCTATGATGTCCAGTTTCATTTTCATCACAACTCTGGAAAGCCCTGAAAGCAGACTCCTCTGAGGAATCAAAGTGCCTTCTTGCTCAAAATTACTTTCCCATTTAAACTTGAAGTCTCTCAAACTTTACTCAGGACAACACTAATCGATTTTGGCAGAACTCTTACCTTTATGAGCATGTTCTTTGCCTGATTCATTCACAGGACACCTTTCACTTTCTTTTGATTGGTTCTCTGTTTATTTAGTTTTCTATGTATCTTTCATTGAACTAAATGTATTTAAAGTTATCTCCAGACTTTGACATCTTAATTTTGCATATATAAATGCTTACAAATTGGATCTGTGGCCATAATAGAGCAAATACATTTGCTTCTCCGTGTGTGTGTGTGTGTGTGTGTGTGTGTGTGTGTGTGTGTGTGTGTACACAGGTATTTGTTACTGACCTGATAAAGTTAAAACTTTTCACATATATAATTAGCAGAATTCCATATTCCATCAAGTCCTCCTTTCTTGGGTTTTGGGTTTGCTTGGCTTTCATAAACTGATGATGGTAATAACAGGCTTGCATGTAAAACTACACAGTGCCAAGACTTTTAATAGTGAATCATACAATTGCTAGAAAAAGCATTCTGTAACAGTTTCTTAGCTTTTTTTTGGGTAATAATTCCCTAGTCAGGAAAAGGAAGATTGATTATCACTTCAAATTTTATTTCCTAAAAGAAATATGTTTAATGAGAAAGGTAAGCCATGCTAGTTCCTAGGTATCTGGGGATCTAGCCAAATCTGCTGAACTTGACTAATTTTTAAAGTCCAGTGCTAGTTTCCACAATGGATTGCATTAGTACACTCCTAGAACAACTCATCTCGTGAAATCGAACTAAAATGACACAGAAACTCAGTGGTGTTAAAAATTTGATATAGGTGCTATGGCACTAATCCAAATTCAACAGAATCTGACTTCTACCTCTAGCATGCTTGTTCTTATTGACTGTGGTTCTTTTCCATGTCTCACAGTGTAAGAATGCATTCAAAGAATATATATATATATTTATACACATACACACATATATATACATATATATATATACAGATGAATATTTATTATTTTTATTTGCCTTCTCTGAAATTAGTTACTGCCCCTAGACTCTGTTGCAAAGGCTGACTTATGTTTTCATTATTCCTTATTTTCAGTGGGGGAATTATTCTAACTGAAGAACAGCGGCAGTGCAAGAAAGGTTAAGCAGAAGCACCCTTGCAGTAAGCCCTTTGTCAACAAAGAAGAAATGAAAGATGTCAGATAGCTTGACTGAAGATATTAACTTCAGTGTGATATTCTGAGCCAGACTCTGTAACTGTGGGACATACTTTGTTTCAGGTACACCAGTGCCCTTGTGTCAAGATAAGCAGGTCTTCATCCTAAGTTCCTTAAATACACAAAAATTCAGGGGTTTAAGCCAAAATAAAGCAATAAAAGAAAACTATTTCTGCCATTTTTAGACTTTATGATGTTATTGGCAGTGACTAATGAATTATGTTTATAGACTGTTGCACAAATCACCAAGGAATTTTTCTGACAGCAAACCCCACAGAATAAGGACTCCATACACCCTCTACTAATGGTGTGGGGCAGGACTCAGTTTAACAGGTAAGTCTTTCAATGTCATTGCAAGTGTGTCTGAAATTATATGTTTATTTGAACTCTTCTCTCTCCAGGGTTTATACACTTTATGTTCTTAACTGAATTTAACAATATATGACCATTAGAAAGACATCATCCTAATGGTATCTCATTTTTCATCTCTTTCATTTCTTGATTAGAATGCACTAAAAGATGCATTAGTATTCCAATCATTACAAGGAAATATTGAAACAAACATAATAATTTAGCCTTTTTTCTGCCCTCATCCCCTGGTAATAAAATATTTGTGCACTTCTCTATAAGAAACTATGTAATAGCTTTTTACTTTAAGCTATGTTACAGTGAGGCAGATTTCCTTATAGAATGATAGAATGGTTTGAGTTGGAAGGGACCTGAAAGACCATCTAGTTCCAACAGCCCTGCTGCAGGCATGGACACCTTTCACTAGACCAAATTGCTCAAAGTCCCATCAAACCCTGAAACTTCCAGGGATGAGGCATCCACAACTCCTCTTGGCAACCTGTTCCAGTGTCTTACCAGCCTCACAGTAAAGAATTTCTTCTGCATTTCTTAATATCCAATCTAATTCTACCCTCTTTAAGTCTGAAGCCGTTAGCTCTTGTCCTGCGACTTCATGCCCTTTTGAAAAGTCCCTCTCCAGCTTTCTTGCAGGCTCCTTTTAGGTACTGGAAGGTTCTCTATGGTCTCCCCAGAGTCTTCTCTTCTCTGGACTGAACAACTCAAACTCTCTCCGCCTGTCTTTATAGGAGAGGTGATCCAGCCCTCTGATCATCTTCATGGCCCTCCCTGGACGTGCTCCAGTAGGTCCATGTCCTGTCTGTGCTGGGACCCCAGAGCTGGATGCAACACTGCAGGTGGGATCTCACCAGAGCAGAGGAGAGGGGCAGAATCCCATCCCTTGCCCTGCTTTGGATGCAGCCCAAGACATGGTTGGCCTTCTGGGCTGGAAGTGCACATTTCTAGGCCGTGTGGAAGCTCACAAAAGGAAAGAACTGAAAATGGCAGGTGTGTTGCTGTAATTAGTATGTAACCCACACAGTATGTAGAAAAACATTTCTGATCAGAACTGAGCTTAGCTAGAAAACAGAAGCATGCAAATGATGAGATTTCAAATCCTTTGTTCCGTACATATGAAATGTAGGAATTGAACATACTTTATTAATCCACATAAGGCCTTTAACCATGAGTTTTTCCTAAGATAAAAATTACAAATACCACTGTTTAGAGGCAGCAGCACTAGAAATCAACTCTTGCTCCAACAAATTTTGTAAAGTATGCTCCCACATTTGTGAATGCAGTGTGATTTGTCCTTATTTGCACAAAACTAATTTAATTGAATGATAATACAATAAGAAACTTAAAGACTTTTTTCCTTTGATAAAATTTTGGTTTTTTCTACAGAAGCAATACCTCTTTTCCAAACAAAAAGTCATAAGTTCTACTCTACATAATTTCTTGCAGTTTCTCTGGACTCATGGTTTGATAAAGCCAAAGCTCATGCAGTTATTTCCACAACTGACTGCTAGCATGTTTGCTGTATTTTGCTTGGTGTAAAGGATACAAAGCTAGTGATTTCTCTTTGGCAAGTTATAGGTATGTCACCATATAGTGTACAAGAAAGACTTACCAAATCACACCTTCATGTAATTATATTTAACAACAAACTTCCATCCTTTTTTACCCTAAGAAAAAGAAAAGCCTCTCTAAGAGATATCAAGACCACAGAAAGGCTGGGAAGACCTTTGTCCTACTTTTCAGTATGTATCTACCTAGATGCAATTCCCCACTACTCCCATTCACTTTCCAGGGATAAACCTCTGGGACTGCTGACGGATGGTTATCAGCACCTTATTACAGAGCCACTCTGGGACAGAAAATCAGACAGCTCGTCAGGGCCACAGAGAATGAGGAGTGCTACAGCCATGGCTGAAACCTGGTGCACCCACTGCTCTGGTTTACCCAGATTCTGTCCTCTGCTCTTTCTCTGTGTGCTTTGTCAGGTGCCACCTGCAATGGCCCCCCAAGCAACACAGGAATGCAACTTTCAGGCAGCTGGCTACCTGTCAAAGAGCTAACTAAATAAAGATGTCTTTCCAAATGTCTTTTCAGAACCCAGGCAGGTCATTTCTCTTATCCTAGCCCTCAGCAGTCACTTAAAATGATAAGAATCATGCTACTTAAATATTGCAGTAAAATAATTATATGATGAATATGCTGTAAGGTTTAATTGAAAAAGAGAAAAGCAATTAGAGGAATCTGAGTTTAATTTTACATTAAATTTAAAGATGTACTTCTGCACTTGAATTCATTTTTACTTGCTCTTTAATATGTACATATCTGATTTTTATCAAATTTAAATTAAATATGGAAGGACAACTTACCAAACATGATATGTGCTGTGTCCTTTCCTTCCCTTACTTCACATGCTAAGAAAAGATTTTTTTTCTTTTTCTTCTTTTTCTTCAGAAAACTTGCTGTCAATTACTTGGATTTTTAGGTCATCATATTAAAAACCATTCACCACTTCACTTTCCTTTAATTATTACATATTTGATTTTAAAAATTCTTTAGGCAAAATTCTATTCTCAGTTACACACATGCAGCCCCACTGAAGTCACTAATTACTGTTTAATCAGATATATAACTTACTCTCAGGGAAAGCAGATAAGAATGAAAGGAAAGGCAGGAAGAGAAAGGACTCAGAGCACAAAATAATAGGCTGACTAGCAAAGATAATTTAATAACATAGACATAACTAAGGCTTATGGTGAATATTCTCTTTTCCTCTGATTTTGTGAGCTAACAGTCATTTAAGATCAATGACTGTACATTTCGCCAGTTTCATTTAAAAGACAAAGGGAAAATTATGTTTAGTTATAATTACATTTATAAGGACCATGCTGGCTTTTAAGTTTTCACTATTGCTCTTTTTGGAAGGTACTAAGTACTCAAAGAGCAGAGAGACAGAAGGTCAGCTAAAACACAAAAAGGAGTATCACACCAACAGTAGAAATAACAGTAGAAGCAGTGATGCAGAGAAATTACATGCATTGCATCACAACCTCCTCTACCCCTGAACTAAGCTATCTAAAATTACCTAGTTAGGTCTTCTTATTTAATGTCTTGCTGCACTGAGATGAAAAAGAGCTTGATTAGTTTCAAAAAAGCAAAAATTTTACAATGACAAGATAAACTATCCCAGGAAGAGAGCATACTGGTTTTTTTTGTTACTTTTAATGTCCATACTAGTTTCTTGAGATTGTCTTATACCAAAGCCAAACAACTACTGCACCATGTTGCTGCCACTTGCTGACAAGGTTAACAGCATGTACAACATGAATAGTATGAGCAGCAGAGCTCTTTGTCTGCTCTTGTGCCCTGCAATCAGGAGATGTGGCATCCTTAGGCGCTCACTGACATGTACTGCCATACCTGCACTCACCATCTTGTCTAGGTCAGATTTTGTGCAGCCAAGTTGCTCAGGTGGCTGTGAGCTCTCCGCACCTGAACCCAGTGCAGCGTTCTCCAGCTTGGCTTGAGCAGCCTGCAGTAAATGTCCAAGCCAAGACAGATGTTTTGCCCCTAAACCAGATAAGGACTTAATATGCCATTATTTCTGCTTGCTCAAATATGGGGATGGTACTTTTGAGACACAGCAACATTCTCAATTAATGTAATTATTTTTTGCAGCAATTGCCTGATAATGGCGTTTAACACACATTTCAAAAAATGCTATCAGAAGACAATTGCATTGGCTCTCCAGAATATTTTGAACTTTTGCCAGCTATCCATGTTTATTAATTTCATTAAACTGTATTTTCAGTGGTTAGCATCACTGACCTGGCTTCAGTGGATGTCAAGATTAAAAGCTTTTCACTGTATATATCGTAACTGTGTATAATAATACATTTTCGCTAGTCATGGGTGCAATTCAAGAATTTTGGAGTTCTAATTTCAGTTGGGTAAAGGCTTGGGAGTCTGAAAGGTATTCGTATTTTTTTTCTAGATGTGTTTAGTCTCTAAAATTGAATTTGAAAGCCTGTTAGGGAAGACTCTTTCAAGAAGGCTTCTAAAAGTCTGCATTTGGCCAGGAAAACCTGCAAAAAACTTCTCCTTATGATTTCTCAGAAAGACTGGAAAATAAAGATGTTCTGCAAAGATGCAGAACATCTTTGATGAATTGCTTCTAGAAGTGTTTTGAAGAATATTTATTTTTCAATGAATTGGTTTGTCTTTACCTAAATTTAAAGTATAACTAAACACAACATAGTTAGTTGCATTAAACATAGTTAGTTGCAGCTTTTAAAATGGCTGTATGCAAGAACATGGATTGTGAAAATAGAATATTATGCAAATATCCCCAAAATAATGATGAAAACACACTTTAGTTGTGCTTCTTGACAGGGAAGTTTTTAAAGCTGTTTTCAAAACCTCCTCAAGAAAAGCATTCTGATTCACAAAGGCAGCCTTCCATGCTTCAAATTTATCTTCAGTTCTGTGCTGGTTTTGGCTGGGGTAGATTTAATTTTTGTCCCAGTGGCTTGTATGAGGCTATGTTTTGGCTTTGTGCTGTGCACAGGGTTGAAAATACAGAGAAAGATTTTTGTTATTGTCCAAAATGGACTGTTGTGGCTTAACCCCAGTCAGCCACCAAATCCTACACAGCCACACCCTCAATCCCCTACCAGGAGAACTGGCGAGAGAATCATAAGAACAAAAGGTAGAAAAGTCATGGGCTGAGATAAAGACAGTTTAATAGGGAAAGCAAAAGCCATGCACACAAGCAAAGATAAACAAGGAATTAATTCACTGTTCCCCAAGGACAGACAGGTGTTCAGCCATCTCCAGGAGAGCAGGGAGATGACACAATGACTCCATGACACAGAACGGTGATTTTAGAAGACAAACACCATCACTGCAGATGTTTACCCACTACCTCCTTCTTCCCTGAAATTTATATACTGAGCATGATTTCCTATGGTTTGGTACATCCTTTTGGTCAGTTTGGCTCACCTGTCATGGCTGTGTCTTCTCCCAGCCTCCCAAGCACCCCCAGCTCCCTCAGCAGTGTGGCAGTGTAAAAAGCAGAAAAAGACTTAGCTCTGTGTAAGTCCTGCTCAGCCATAATAAAAAAATCTTTTGCTCTTGCTCATCAATAAAAAAAACCAAAAAATTCTCAGAAACTATTATCAACCCTATGTTCAGCACAAATCCAAAGCACAACCCCATACTAGTCCCTGTGAATAAAATTAATTCTACCCCAGCCAAAACCAGCACAAGTTCCTAAGTTATGTATTTTACAAACTTTTCTATCATATTGTCAGATGCACAGGCATTTTGTGATAATTGCTTTTTAATAAATTAAATACTTGTATTTATAAAAAAAAGACCATATGATAGAGAGGGGATATCTGAAGATTGATTTGTTAAATCTCTTGAAACATAAATGATTACAGAACACTATTGCAAATCCACTTGAGTTTTTATTTTTATTTTTATTTTTTTTAGTTGTTCTGTATGTGATAGCATTTAGAAAGGTGAAGGAATAATACGGGAACTTTTTAATTAAAATTGTCATTGCCCCAGATACTGTGAAAAACACGTCAACATTTATGGCAAATGGAGCATGAAACACAGCACTGTGAACATGATGGTCAAATTGCTGGGTAAGTAAATATTCTGCCTCAAAACCTTTTCAATGTCAGAGATGGCTAAACATTTAAAGTACAGTTCTACTGTGAAAAAAGCTGTCAGAAAATAACTGTTTTGTACTTTGGAGATCGGCTTCTTATGTGACTCATGTGACTGAAAATATCAGACTCTATTCCAGCTAGCTGAATTCATTTCATCTGCAAGGCTGGCTACACAGACATGATTGAGAGTGCTTATTTATGTCTCTGGCAGTATTAACATAATTGTTAATTAGTTTCCAAGAATAAAATCTTAATTGCTGATAAACATTGTGTATCAAAGCACCAGCGAGCAGTTTCGCTCATGACAGCGTGTGGGTAACATGAGTTCAATATGTCTAGGCTTCAGCCTACACCAAACACCGTGAACGTTTAGTACCTTAGATTACTGTGCCTACGTTTTCTTCATATGTTAGAAACGGTGAGCAAACATTTCAAATGCTCACTGTGAGGAAAAATTGAGGAGAAAGAAACATGAGAAAGACAAACTACGGGGAGCCAAGAGAAAACTTTCTTCCATATCCACCCCAAGCTGGCAGGACATCTGCTTGGTGCCCGCCATCTGGGTGTGTCTAATTACAGCCTACCTGGAATAGGCTCTCAGAGAGCTATTACAGAAACAGCTCCACAGCAGATGCAGCTTCAGTCCCTGAGGGCTGAAAGATAAGGCTGCAAGAAAAAGGGGACCACTGAGCAATGGGAATATTGTATCACTTTGTGCAGTAGTTTTGTAGAGTGAAATGCTTCCAGAAGTAATAAGTATTGCTTGCACTTGGAATTTACATGGAATCCAACAGGGAGCGATGATTACACAGAGTAGCAAGTACAAAGACATTGCAACAGCTCACTGAGATGTAGTAAATACATGCCATCCCATACTGATGCTTCTGATGCATCACAGTTTAGACTGATGCGATATGAATTTTTTGCTCCTTTTTTTTTTTTTTTTTTTTCCTTTTCCTTGAAGCAGCATTTTTTCCCCCCATTTTTTAAAATATTCTTTTTAGGTTTTAATATCACTTCAATTTCAAATCATCTTCAGCTGAAATTTAACACAGATCTTCTCTGTTTAGTTTCCCACACTCTAGCCAAAAAATCTTAAAGATATCTTTCAGGGGTTAAAGAAATTGCAGTATAACATCAGGAGAAGCAAAGTTAATTTCCCCTTTCTCTGGTTTTTTTTTCCCTGCAAAAGCATCACACTTGCCTAGCAATAGTACTCTGCAAACTGAAACACAGACTCAGAATCTTTAGATACCTCAAGATAACTCTGGATAACTGAAGCAACTTCCCTTGTACTGGAGATGCATTTATGTAAAATTGCTGTTTGTCAGAGAGCTTCTTTTGATATCGCTACTGATCCTAATGGTTCACTATGTAGAACATGCAACAGGGAAGAAAGACCTGGGTTCTGGTGGAGCCTCACTTGATACAACCGCGTACATGTCATGACTTGGCTCATGGCTCAGGGCACAGGGCCAGCTACAGAGCTCTCTGGACCCCTTCTGTGCTGTCCTCAGAAGAGCCACCATCAGCTCTGCCATCTTGTTAAAATAAAGCCATGCTTTAGAAAACACAAACAATAACAGGCATATTATACCATAAAGGTTATGCCTTCTCTATGAGCCATTTCAGCTATGTTGCATAAGAAATTCCTGTCCTTTCCTGGGTTTTTCAGGCGAAGTTGTGTGTCTTGCAGTCTTCACTCCAGATCACCTCCACTTTGCACAGCAGCAGGAGCAGTTTCAGGGATGTACCTGACTGTGAGACCCTCCAAAGCCTAGCAGCTCTCAAACACTCCTGATCTTTGGCCTCTGCTTTTCTAGTGCCTGGAGCCAGATGTGAATAGACACCTCTAGATACTCGCCTTTGGGGCTTACACCACATGTGGACAAATGAATAAGGTCCTCTGTAAATGGGCATCTTCCATTTCCTTGGCCAGACAATCACTCACTTGATCTTACTTAAATCTTCTGCATTCTATGATTATAATTTTCCCAGAGCTCATCAGAATAGTGTAAAAAAATCCACATGGGACTGCAAACATTAAGGATGTTTTCACTTACAGCAATAGCAATATAAATTGTATTCTTAGGCACAAAAATATATTCCTCCTTCTATTCTAATTTTTGTTAGAATTTAATACAGTTTCTCAGCTTTATCACCTAGCTTTTAAAGGCTCAGCGGGGTTTCCAAGCATAGAAAGATGATTTATCAAGTTCTTCCTGTTAGCTTAATAAAAATGCACATGAGTGAAAGCCACTGTAGTAAATTTGAGGATGATTAGAGATCAGTAGCCCCAGCTCTGACTGTGCAGTGTACCCATCCAGTGTCATCAGGGTGCTCAGAGCTCAACAGTCTAATGACAAGCACAAGAATGGATTAGGCCAGCTGGGATCAGAGGTGGAAAGATGGAATAGGAAGTGACCTGAACATGACCTAGTTCTGCTTATTCTTTTGAAATACTCAAGGTGTGTGTTGAAATACTCAAGAATGTAGTGTTAAACCTCTTCTAGAAGAAAATAAACCTATGCTGATATTTGTCACATGAGAGAAGATAAAAGTACTAGGAGATGTCTACGCAAAACCCTCAAAATCTGGAAACATTTAATATTTATGAAAATTTTAAATATGTTGAAAGATCTGCAATTACATCCCTCTTGCATGCTGACATGATGGGACCTCTACTGTTAAAATCATCTTGATATGCACAAGACAATCATGCAGTCCCCAAGCTGATCTCAGTTCCCTTTGTTAGTGCCCAACTGAATCCACACAGAAGTTTGCAATAGCCATGTTGCAAAAGATAATAGATCTTCAGAGAAAACTTTAGTTATAAACATTTCATATTTTAAAAAAATCTTTTCAGTGTTTTTCAATGGTTCCCCCCTCCCCCCAGGAACATAATACTAAACGCTGTTTTAATTTTGGATATAGAAAAATAATTAAATAACTGAGGCTCATCTTAATCAAAGATATGTCTATATTTGTGCTGAACAACTTTACCACAATTATCTCTGAAATAATATCATGAAAGGTCAAATTATTTGGGTTTCAAAATTTTAATCTTTGATTGTAATTTTTTTAGGTGGTCCTAATTTTTCAGGTTCTTGAACTAAGAAGAAGCACCTACCAGTACAGACTACTTGTATGTCAAAACTCTTAATTTGCATGCCACTAAAAATAATATTAAAATAAATATTAAAATAAAGGCAAATAGTTTTTCCATACATCTCTGACTCCCCAATAAAATTAGATCCTGATGATTCTCCAGGTCAACAGCAACTGTACTTCAAAACATAAGCATGGATTTGTGAAGCAAGAAAATTCTATGTCAGTGTGGTTCCACAGACGAAAAATGGACAAGAATGGAAAGTGAAATTTCTGCTCACAAGTTAAAGATCTGCTTAATGAAAGGGACCAGTGGCAAAAGCAAATAGATTGGACATTTCCAAGGTGTGACATGATGTTTCCTCTTGTACAAATGTAAAAGAATGGCACAGTGAGCATGTTCTTAAAAAAGAACCCAATAAGTGTATGAAAAAAAAAAAAATCTTTAAAAGTCATTAGTTTTTCCTATGGCCTCTGGCCAAAAAAAAAAAAAAACCAAAAAAAAACCAAACCAGCACTGAATGTTGTATATCACCACTGTACTAAAGTACAGGTGAGAAAATGTGCCTTAAGATAAAACTCTCATCCAATGCCTGACATTCTTATATTTTTTCCTGGTATCTTAAATTCTTCTAGCAGAATTTTCTTCTGTATTCTTCTTTTAGTGAGCGTGTAGCAGCGTAGATCATCTGCTAGTCTACATACACAATAGACTCACTACACAAAAGTAGTTTAAAAGCTGCATGCTTTATATCTAAAGTATTTCAATATGCTTGAAATTAAGTTTAAGATTAAATGATACACTGTTTTGCAGATTTGGGGCATAAAATCTGTAGGAATGCTTGTGAATTTACTCAAAAGTAGAACTATTTTACTAATACAGTGGAAAAATAGAACTGATGTGAACATCTGTAGAAATAAAAGATCATGGGAATTCATCAGCCTAGTGAAAGATACAATTTTCATAACTTCTTCAATTGTATTTTCAGAATATACCACTTTATTGAGTACTCCTCTTGATTTTAAATGTGCTAGTCTCACAAAATTCTCTGTATTGGAAGATTCCTATTCCTTCTAAAACAAAGGTGAGATATTTCAGAAAAGGGAAATTTTTTTCCACTCATAGGTAAATAACAGAAACAATGTATTTGCTAATATGTCTCATGTTGAACTGGAAAAACAAAACATGAAATAGCAAACAAAATAAATAAACAGGATTAATATGGGCCTGGGAGTTCTGGCTTGCCTCCATTTCTCATATTGCAGTACTACATCATTGCCAGAAGGGAGTCCCTAAATAGAGATGGGATATTAGGGGGGAAAAACACTGAGGAGAAAAATGAGGTTCTGAGATGCTCAGATACATAAATCTACCTAAGAACTTGAGTTACCTATTTTTGCATGTGGGAATAGGTTGCAGATCTTCAACTCTGAGATTGTTTTACCTTGAAACCTAAATTCTGTCCATTTTTCTTTTGAATGAAAATACCTGAAATTTTTCATGGACAATATTAACTAATCCCACTACATCTTCAGTGTACAATATTTGTTGTTCTGCAGATTGGAATGCAGTGTTAACTGTGTGTAGTTCAGGAATCTATGGGAAAAAAAAATCAAACAAGCAGGGACCCCATTTTTTCCCCCACATTAGAGAAATAATTCAATATGGCACTTTATTTGTCCAGTTTGGAGAAGAGAGAGTACAGTATGGGTGAGCACTCAGTACAGATCAGATTTTAAAGGTGTTTATCTTCCTGACAATAAATATTAAGGTATTTCTAACAGTGAAGACTGTATTTTTTAATTTTTTATCAGATAAACTTTATGGCAGGGATTAAGTATTTGTTAGCACAATGTGTGAAGAGAAAAACAAGTGTGTGTGAGCTGTGAAGCTGACCCCAGTCAGCAAGGATGGCTGCCATGGTCCTGTACCTACATCTGACCGTCACCACCTGAGGGAGCAGAAATGTGCTGGAGACAGATGTGTGCACAATATCAGAAATACAGGGGCTCATTAACTCCGGGCTATGTCAAAGAAAACACCCAAAACTCTTAATTTCTGCCTCATTATTTGAGTATTTAGAAGGCAGCACTGAAAATCACCACTCAGAAAGGCTTCAAGAGAGTCTCACTCCACATCTACACAATCCTCACCAACGCCGTATCCCCACCCTAGCACAGAAATAGGGCATGCTCAAAACATCTCACTTTCCCAGATGTTTCATCAGAGGACTTCTGTCAGCAGGAGCTGAGCCCTGAAACCCACCTGCAGGAAGGCTTCAAGATGTCTTTTTCTGGGATTTCTCCTGGCTTCATCCTCACTGTCCTGAGTTCTCCCTGCCACCCAGGGTAGCTTATCCTTCTCCCCTTCCCTGTCGTTTGAGTACTGTAAAAAGCTTACACTGATCAAACAGTAGCAGTAGAAGTTATTCTTTCTTCATTGAGGGTTATCCCTGGGTAAAATGACAAATACCAGGCCAAGTCAGGACTTCCACTCATGAATCCTATTGCATTGCTCCATGGCCCAAATATCTTTGGTAAGCACAGCCTTGTATAATCTAAAATGTGAATGAAAGCCTGACTGCAAGCTTTAAGAATGCAACTACTCAGCACACCACTTTCATTTAAAGAAAACTTTGCAAGGTACTGAAGCCAGTGGGATTCAATAATTATATTTTATAGTAAGTAATTCGGATTTATTATGGAATAATTGAAGGATATATGGTAACACAATACACAGTTTCATTTCCTTTCTCCATGCTCATTCCTTCATCATGTACTGTTCCTTATTGATAACTCAAAATTCAGGTGCATAACTGGTAATCAGAGAGCTCTGAGGAAAAATCTAATCCCAAACATTCTTTATTTGCCTTATTTCCTAATTGCTGTAAAATGTTAGCAGAAAATATTTGTTTGCCTTCCTCTGCTGTCACTGCATTATGGACTGACAAATTTTTTTACAAGTCTTACAACAATTCTTCTTTGAGAAGACTTTCTCTTATTTGGGAGTACTGAGCCATCACCTCTACAACATATCCTTCTCCTGATATGATTCAAGTATATATATACTTTGCAATTATTTCAATGGTAGTCTCTTAGTGTTATAAATAAATGTGTTGAGAAACGATGACTTCTTAATTAAAATACCTGGACTTTGGAAAAAGGAGTAAAATCAAACAATGATGCTTAGCTGTCTCTGTAGCAAGGGTGCAGCAAGCATTCTTTTATAATTTTAATTCTTATTTCCTATTTGATGGCTTCTTTAATGCCTCGATTTTATTTCAATGCATTATGTTGATTAAATAAGACACAAGACAAAAAAGACCAGAACAACACTCAAATATATTGTGGCCATACCTAAATGCATAAATGCAAATATTCCAATATTTGTATACCAGAGCTAGGATACAGAAAATTCTAGTTAAGGGTGATACAAACAGGCCTGACTCTGTATTTCACACAGTTAAAATTATTAAGGTAGAAACTCTACAATTCTTACCAGATAAGAGTTTAAATCATTTACTCATTAGAGTTATTCTGAGCCTACTCTGGGATTTTTCCCCTCGATTTGCATTTCTCTCTCTATTTTGATGATCAAAATCACTTGTCTCTGGAGAACAGATAAAAAGCAATGCTTAAGTTGGTACCATTGGCCAAAAAAAAAAAAAAAAAAGGAAGAAAAAAAGAAAAAATCAAACAATTAAAGATAATCAAAATGTTAAAATAGTAAAGGCAGAGCATATCTGACTGTTGTGCTGTCTGGGCTGATGTGTAATTTGATGCTTCTTAGGTGAGGACTCTATTCTAGAAATTTGCCTTTTTATTCAACTCCCCAATATTTTTATGTTTATTCATGAATTCTAAAACCTGTGAGGTAAGCAAGCCTTGATATTCATAAAATTTTGAACTTATGAAATACCAGAGCTAAAATTAAATGCACCTAAATATGGCCTAGATATCAATAAAAACAGAATTCTACATTTCAGAGGAAAATATTTACTCAATGTTTGTTGTGTTAAGATATTAGAGATGAATCTACAACTGTTAAAAATCAAATCTAGGTCTACATATTGACTATATAAAATTTTATTGTATTCAGTGTTCAAGGAATCTTGTGTTCTTAAAATTTCTAAATAAAATACAATCCAAGTTATTGATTTTTTCCAAAGATCGAGAGTAGTAAAAATTGCAAAGGAAAATTCTATCCTAATCCCAAATAAATCAAAATAACTTAAGAACAAAAACAAGACCAAAACAAACAAAAAAATAGACAAAACCAAAACCCAGAAAAAACAAGCAACCAATAAAAAACAAACAAAAAAACCCAGATCCTAATTTTAAATAGTTCGTGCACAGTCCTTGCTCCATACATAAAAACAGACATCATGGTTATCAACTCCCTAAAGTAATCCTGCTCACATTCTTTTAATGAGCATTAATATTTTGTCCTATTATTCACCTGCTTTACTAACTTTTTCCTGCTGTTTTCTTTTGTATTCATCAACATTTTTTTTTTCCTTACATCTTCCCAAACTTATTTTAAAAGACATACTGTTTTTAAGGTAATTTCCCCCAGTTCCCTTGCACACACCTCCTGTCTGTTTTTTCACTTCTGGTACCAAATAAGCATTAAGAGTCAAGCTCTGCAATGAATATTTCTTCACAGTTTTCACCAACTTCAAGACTACATCTATAAAGCAGAGCTGTGACATTACATGGTGCTTTTATGCACAACAATACTGAGGGCATGAATAATAAAAACGAGCCACTGCAAAATGCAATAAGTTCAGATGCAGTTTTTTCTCTTTGGTGTTATTTAGATGCCTAACAAAGAGATCCATACAAGCAAGCTTATTAGTGAAAAGGTGCTGCAAGAAATACCAATGAGAAAATCTGTATCCTAGATATCTTCTTTCTCAGAAATTATTTACTGGGGATAAAAATTTTAACCCTTTTCTGTGTCAAGAGTTTAAAGAAAGCTTATTGTGATAAAATGAAGAAGCAGATGATGTTGCCCCCCTGACTGCTCAGTGGATACATAAGCTACAGATTTTTTTAAGTCATTCTCCTGTTATATGTTGGTTGAATGCTTATTTTCTACCTTCTAAGTGAAAGGTTTCCCAAGAGCATCACTCAAAAAATTTAAAAAAAAAGGAGGAAGCTGATCTGTTTTATGTAGGATCATTAAATATTTATCAGGCCCAAAAAAAGGGAGAAGGAAGAAAAAGACTCTGGTGGTTAAAACATAGGGAGGGGTATTCAAAAAAAGGAAAGTATTAAATCTGTATCTGCAGCATCTTGTGTGAGTTTTCTACCTACCTCACTGAGAAATGAAAAACATATAACCTCTCCTGCAGCCACATTTTGCATGGGATATAACTCTGAACTCTGAAAATGTCACCAACTGGCTTCCGAAAGAGAATTAGGTATATCTACTTTATGATTTCTGACAGTGCTTAGGCTTTAATTGGCTTCTAGCTGCTCAGCAGTGTAAAGTTCAGATGCTTCTATGTGCAAGCAGATTGGGGACAGTCTAAGATGACATTTTAGGTACCCACAGAAAAAAAATCATGGAATCTTACTTTTTTTACAGATTCAGGCAGGTTCCAAGATATTTCATGTGGAATCAGACAAATAAATGCATGTGGGTGTCTAAGCCTCAATGGCATGCCCTCACTTACTGTAGTAGTGCTGCATTTGATTTGTGTCTGATCTAAATGGGCCCCAGAGACATTGCTCCAAGTACCAATCCAAATTTTGAGGACATGTTGACTCATATTTACAATGCAGGTCAGCAAAAGTTAGATGTCTATAGATAAGGATTCTCAGTATGGCTTGAGGAACTTAGTGGTACAGCTCAAGCTATTAAAAGATATTTGGGAATCTAAAGACTGACTAAGGTTTTCAAAACCATTTATATGCCCTACACTTAGTCATATCAAGGAAAAAAAAATACCCACAAGATGCATGTAAAACTCTCCAAGTTACCAAGTTACCTTTAAAAATCTGTCCTGAGAATGTGCTGATGAAAATCTTCCATGAACAAGACCCTACAAAAGAGTCTAAAATCTCTCCTGTGATAAAAGCAGTACCAACATGATACACACTGTGTCCACAAGAAGGTCAATACTCAAATCACAGAAACGTATTTGCAGTGTGAGAGGTGCAGCCTCATGTTGTCTTTAATATAGGCAGTCTGAGCAACAGCAGCGCTGGAAATGAACCATCAGGACATTCCTGCAAGGAAGCTGGTGAGTTAGTATCCCAAAGTCTCTTGTACTATGCTGCCATAAAACCTGTCCTGTCATCACTGTTACTGTCCCCCTGTGCTAACCAAAGTAAATCGATCACAGTGGCTAAAATATAAAGCATTCAGATTGCAGTAGAGGTATTACTGAGCTGCCACAACCCCATCTCTACAGTAAATCAGTAGGATGTGCTGGTGCAGTTCTCATCCCTTATCTTTCCTTTAAATCAGCCTTTCAAAGATCTCTTATTGCTGTGCAGTGGCCCAAAGAGAGGATTCCTTCTTTACAGCTTGCCAGTTCAATTACTAGCTCCATATGGATTTTGGAATTTAAGGAGCTGATGCCTTGCTACGATCTTTTGATTCAGGCAGATAGTCTGACATCTTGGCACCTCTCAGGTCATTTATGTAAGATTTTCTTCAGAAGGAAAAGCTAGAATTTGCTTTTGCTTATTTCTTATAAAGAAAAGCTGATGTGGGAACTAATTATCCAACACTTTATGTAGCAACAATTCCTAGTACAGCAGCATCAGAATCTGGGTTGTGTGAAATAAAAACATCCATTTACATTTGTTCACTCACTGCCTCTCCCTCCACAAATGCTGAGTCCTCCCTCCCTTATTCCCTCACCAGTACTGCAAACAAAACTATCAAAAACAGTGCTTTAATACATCATAATAAATCTATTTTTACTACTCAACCAAAAAAGATTTCTCCCTCTCCCCCCAGCTATATTAGCAACTGCATGATCTTTGGAAGGCACACAGGATCATCCACTGTTTGAACAACAAGGTGCTATGCCTCACTGAATTATGCTCAGTGATTAATATTGATTTAGGACTTAAAACTTGTGAACAAAGGATTCATTCAGAATCACGTGGAAAAAATCATGAAAGAATCCAAGAACTATCAAGCATCTGTTGAAAACTGTCTGAAAGTGGTTTGTGTTCAGGCAAAGGTGATATGGAGTGAAAGCAACAAGAAAAAGTGGATGAATTTGGAGCTACTGAAGCAGAGAAGTAGCAAGTAGGGCTGATAATTTGAGCATCTGTGTCTGTATCATCTCCTGCAAGACCATAAATTGTAGGCTTGAGCACTTGAACCTGCCCTTCAGGCATCTTTCTCATCTGAATTCTCTCAAGGCTGTTGAAAATATTGATTACTGCTGCCTTATCGCTAAAAGGACAGCAAAACTAATGGGGCTCAGAGGCAAGCAGTAAGTGATTGAGACATGAAAAGTTTTCCACATAGAACTTTAAAGATTTTATCTCTTTCATTTAGAAGGGAGACAAAAAGATGTGGTTTGATAGAGATGCATTCAATAGGTAGGACTATACCTACATCATCTGTTATTATACAATTTTTATCTTCCAGACTGAAAGTCACAAATGTGAAAAATAGGAAAAGAAAATGTTTTGTAGAATGACATGAGCAATTTAGGCAATGCACAGTCACTACACCTAACAAGATCAGGATCAGAAAAATATTTGACATGTATGTGAACCCAATCAATAATCCTTTTTAAGAGATAGAGAAGTAGTAAATTGTGCTAGGGTAAAACTTAGTCTCAAATAGGCTATGACATTATAATCTCCCTAAATGTGTATTTAACCTTCTCCCAGGCTCTAGTTCTGGAAATTTACAGATATTAGAGGACAGATAGGTTTCTAAGGTGATGTTTCTACAAAATGGGAATCTTAGCTGCATAATTATCTTACGTTTCAGATAAGCTGGGATACTCTTTTAGATCACAACAAATGAAAAAATTGATGCTTGCTGTACTAACAGCAATAAACACAGATGGAAAATGAAAGATATTATTGAAGAAATGATCTCCAGCTGTAGGTTTCTTGACCAGATTTTTATTGGATTTTCTGTTAGGATTCACATTATCCCTCACCAAATATCTAGAATATCTATTCCCAAAGCATCATGCCAGCCTCAGTGGGATGACAAGCAGTCAACAAACTGTTTCAAGAGAAAATCATCTGTTGTTCACAATATGTACCAAGATGTGAATGGTTCACTGCAATTACACCTCTGAGAGTTCCAGCAGCAACATTCTCCATCAATCCTGGTGCAGAATGGTGCATCATGTAATCCTTTGGTTGGAGGTCCTCTTGCCTATTCCTTGCTGTTTCCTTGTTCCTTCAAGAACTCCGTAGGTGTTACTGTACAAGCTGGCTTGTACTGATAAGTAAGAAGAATACTGATACCTTGAGTGCCTATGCATTAACACCCTTAAAGCTTTTTATGAAAATAAAAGAACCGCTCTGAGGTTTTGTTAACAGAAATAATAGCTGTCTTTTTAGCAATGTCAACCTAAATCAAGTCAAAGGCAGTATTAAAGGTGTTGATTTCTCTCCAGAAACTCTTGAAATGAAAGTTGAACAGTCTATAAAGATTTTTCCTCTTTCTCTGCTGTCATTCTTTACTTTCACACCTGCCTGAAGTCAACTCCCCTTCTATTTCCAGTCTTTGCCTCTCTAATCCTCAATGATCTCACATTTACAGCTGGCTTCTGCACAAAAGGTGCTCAGACATAACTGGCAAGTAAGATGTCTAGACAGTGAAATTTTACTTTACTGTGATATTTCAGATAGTTTTGGATTTTCACTTCATCCTGCATCATTCCAGGAAAAAAAAATTAAAATCACACTCCAGAAAACAATACTGGCACTGCCGAGTGTTTAGCAAGAGATCAGTTTCTTTCATTTCCACTGGTCTTATTCCTACTTAGTTATGACCTGTTTAGCTTGCAAGCTTGTCTAGAAAGCATGACAGCCTGTCTTGTCATCTACTACATGGAAGAGAAGTCAGGGAACAGGGAAATGTACCATGTTCCAAGCTTCAGAAAATGCTGCCTTATCTAGGGGTTCCAAGCCAGCCAGTGCTTGGCTTGTCCGGGTGATATAAAAATGTTCCTTTACTAATACAGCAACCACCTGTTTAATCTTCTAGTCACCACCTAACCTGTGGAATGGCTCACTAGGCAGACATCTGGTTTTTCATAAAAAGTTTTAAGATAATTACATGTTTTCACCTTTCAGTTGTACAGAAACTTAGTAAAATATTTCTTGAGGAAAGGTTTCAGTCAGCTCTATCAGGGTCCTTGTTGAGAAAAGGCTGGAGGGATGGCAGATTCCTGTTCCCACAAGATCTGTAAAGGTTCCTTAGCTAGGAAAAACCTACAGTGTGCATGACAGATATTGGACTGAATTGCCAATTTGTGCTGTTCCTTACTACAAACAAGGAGAGCTGTTAAGTACCTAGCACTCATTAAATCCAAGGTTGGCAGACAGATACACCTACTAATTGGCTGACATTCCATTTAAAGATACTTTTGTATATGCTGTTCCTCGTCTGCAGATATTTTTAGACCTCTGGTTTATGTAGATTTTCTTTTCCTAAGGTATAATTTTTATCTGCAGTGTCTTTGCTGTAGACTTTAGGCCTTATGGGATTCTCTAAACAGAGAATAATTTGTCCTTAACAATATGTTTTTGATCAGTGATTTTTCTCTTAGTTCTTGTTAAGCCAAATTCTTGTGAACACTTCGCTTATCACTCGAGGCCTTCCTAGGATTACATCTAATTTGCCACACAGAATTTCTGCACACAGAATTAAAGCCTTTAATCATATTTGGTTTAGTGACTCCCATTTGCTTAGTAATCCTGAGAATATTTTGCATTCCCTTTTGCCCTCCTCTAGGGCTGATGATGACTTGATTGATTCGCACAATCCATCAGTGACTGATTTCTTAGACTTCTAAGATTTTTTAGTACAGAATATCAGTCATGTCTGTTTTTATTATTTTGTTTTGCTGCAGAGTAAAACACAAATATGGGTGACTAGAACACTGGATATGCACTCACTTTTCATGCAAAATATCCATTAAAATCCTTTTAAAATTTGGCTTGTTATTATTACCTGCAGTGTTTTTATGAGAAGATGGGTAGGACATGATTACTTGTCATAAACGAAGAGCTGCCTTGTGCCAGTGAAACCTTGCACTTGTTTTTCCTCTGAAAAGTTATAAATAGACCTGAGTACATGACAAAAAAAAATTAGTTCAGTGGCTAAAAGCAACTTTAAACAAAATTTATATTCATAGCCATGCAGGCAGTAGCTTGAAAAGCAGCTTTTATAAAACATATTTAATGTTTACAGTCGCTCAGTGGCTGAGAAGAGTAATACTTCTAAAATATGTTTAATGTTTAAATCCACTTGGTGGCCAAAACAGCGTCTCTTAGCGAAAAGCTATTTAATGTCCAGAGTAATTTTGTGGTAAGAGAAAAGCAACTTTTTGCAAATTTTTATCATTTACAGCTGATCTGTGGCTACTAAAGCAACTATTAGTACAACGGGTTTTATGTTTACAGATATTAGGTGCCCACATAAAAACAATTTCTACATTTTTCAATACTACCCTTAAATATGTCAATTTCTTTTCCTCATCAGCTGTGTAATTAACAAAAAAAATTAACCCATAATCCCAACAATTTCAATACAATATATCTTGAACCTAAAGGTGTTTATGCAAACAGCAAGACTGCATGAATAATTATTAAGCTTCTCCTTATATACTACTAAAAGAATTAATACTCAATACCACTGAAACTACCAACAAAATTTAGAATGTAGATTTAAAAATAACCCAATTGTCTAATTTTAATAATTAAATTATTGCTCAGACACCTAAAAAAGGTTAGGTTGTATCAAAAGATGTGTACGATAAAATATATTATTTGATTTATACTTCTGAACTTCAGTAAAGTCAGGTGTGTGGAAACAGAGTGGTTTTAACTGCTGTGACACAGGTTCTTAGCTTTGCCCACATGCATTTAAAAACAATCACATAGAGAATCAAAGAATGGGTAAGGTTGGAGAAGACCACCGTGAGCCATTTGGTCCAAGCTCCCTGCTCGAGCAGGGTCATCCTAGAGCACATTTCACACGACTGTGTCCAGACGGTTCTTGAGTAAGGGAGACTCCACAACCTCTCTGGACAATCTGTTGCAGTGCTTGGTCACCTCATGTTTGGGTGGGACTTTCTGTGCATTCATTTCTGCCTGTTGCCTCTTGCCCTACTACCTGGCCCCAACAGGAAGAGGCTGGCTCCATGCTCATGACACGCTGCTTACCAACATTGATCAGGTCCCTTCTCTGCTCTTTCTCCTCAAGGCTGAACAGGAAGAGCTCCCTCAGCCTTCCCTCATAACAGAGATGCTCGGGTCCCATAATCCTCTATTTTACTCTATACTGGACCTGCTCCATGTCTCTGTTGAACTGAGGAGCCCAGATCTGGAGACAGCACTCGAGCTGTGCCTCCCCAGGAACAGAAACACCTCCCTCAATCTGCAGGCTACGCTCTTCCTAATGCACCCCAGGATACCTCTGGCCTTCTTGGCCACAAGGACACACTTCTGGCTCTTGGAGAGCTTGTTGTCCACCAGGGCTCCCAGGTCCTTCTCCACAGAGCTGCTTTCCAGCAGTTCATCCCCCAGCCTGTGCTGGTGCATGAGGGGTTTTTGTTTCCCCAATTGCAGGACCCTGCACTTGCCTTTGTTGAATCTCAGGAAGTTCTCTGCCCATCTTTCCACCCTGCCAGGGTACCTCTGAGGGGCTGCACAGCCCTCTGGGGTATTGGCCACTCCTCACAGCTTTTTGCCATCAGTGAACTTGCTGAGGAGGCCCCTGCCCCTTCGTCTAAGTCCCTAAGAAGTTAAACAGTATTGGACCCAGTACTGAACCTTGGTGGACACCACTAATTACAGGCCTCCAACTAGAACCTGTGCCACTGATTGTAGCCCTCTGGAATATGCCTTTCAGCCAGTTCTCAATCCACTTCACTGTACGCTTAACAAATTCCCATCTCCTGAGTTTGCCTTTGAGGATATCATGAGAGACAGTGTTGATAGCCTCGCTGAAGTTGTGGGAGAAAATATCCAGTGTAGGCTTAGATATATGTGAGGAAAGAATCAAATGCTTTTAAATGGTTTCAGCACTAATACTGACATTTTGGGACTGTAAAAACAGCTAGCGGAAAATAGGTATCCAGTGTCTCTTTTTAACATCCACAACTTCTTAGCTTTGCTGAGAATTTTGCTGTTCACGTTTGCATAGTCCTGTGTTTCGTAGCTTTCATTTTACATAGAGTGTCCCACCTTACAGCATTTGCCAAATGTCTTAAGTTTCACTGACAATATCCAACAGCCAGGGTAAATGAAAGGAAACTCACAGTATGGCAGAACCCATTATCCTTTAACTAATCCAGACTTGATTTTCTGCCCTTTCTCACTCTCTTTTGATCTAATTTTTTTTCTGGCTCTTCCCTGCCCCATAATTGAAGCTGCCTAGTTGCCCAGCGTTCTATCATAAAGAAATACTTTTGTTTCAAAAACCTTCACTGACAACTTGTAATATCCTCACAATATCTCAGTGTTGGTTTGTTTTTTGCTTTTTTTTTTAATATGTTTTTGTTTTATGTTTTATGCAATGTCCTGTAAAAAGGGAAAAACACTCTTTGAGAAAAAGCTAAGCAGCCCTAACCTGCCTTCGCCTCTGCTCCTTCCTTAAAACTCAATTTTCTTACACAGTGGCAAAAAAAGTTATGCTGATGATAAGTGCAGTAGGTGCATCTTTTCAAAATTAAAACAAAAAGAGAATCAGAAAGAAAAGAGCTGTAATTAAAAAAAAAGTTGTTCTTAGTGAGAAACCACTGAACCATCAATTGCAATGAGTCATCTGCCACCTGACATAGCCCCAGGAAAGAGTGTGGAAAAATAATGATGGAACATGAATTTTTCTGAAACATAGTTCAAATGACCCAGGGCACCAGGTCTGACCCAAGTGATGGACAAAATTTGTACACTTTAATAAAGTATCAAATTAGAGGACATATGGATATCATCCTGTAAGCTCAAATTCAGTACAGTTTTGTGAAGTTGTTCTTCACTAAACCTATTAAAACTGTTGGGTGCACCAGTGAGAATTTAGCTCAAGATTACTGGCATATATTAAGAATATCTAAATTTCAAAAAAGTTTTCAGCAAGGTTCCAAAGCAAAGACTCTTAAAAAAAAAAAAGAAAAAAAATGAAGTTTTAGATACAACAGCTTTTCCTTATATAATCCAAATAAAAAAAGATCTAAAACAGTGGGAATAAATTGCCAGTCTTTATGTGAGAGAGGGGTTGCCACTGGCATCTCTCTTGGATCTGAACTCATAGGTTGCCAGTAAAAGAGAATATATGAACAGGTGACAGCTTGACAAAATGAAAGCTTTGCTGCAAAGTGCTACAGGGGAATCTTAACATAGCATGAAACTGAGAAAACGGAACTTCACATGGAGAAACACAAAGAAGCTTCAGAAAAAGTAACTTATCAGTACTCCTGCAGAGGTGGGTTGTAGCTCCATCACCTATTAACTCTTGATCTTGGGATCACTATGGTAAGTCCTCCAAAGTTTTCTTCTCAATGACCAACAGCAGACAAGAAAAAGGAAAATAATCAATAGGAATAATTCAACAAGGAAACTGGATAAAAATAAAACATATTCAAGATGTTTGTATCTTGAATATGACATCCAATTCCCATAATTTTCTCTAAGGACTTTATAACACAAGAAAAAACACCTGGAGATCAGGCTGGAGCTGGAGGGCTGCAGACAATGACTGCAGACAGATTATGCTGTCAGTTGTCTGTTCATGAGCATGCATAATGCCACTCAAAAGTACTTCTAGTCTCAATGGATTCCCAAAGTAATATCTTCTGCACCAGCCTGGGTAAGCTTTTGGAAACCCTTAAAAATATATCGCCAACAGCTAGGAATCTATATCAAAGGCAGGCTCATTCAGCCTTTGCTCCATTCAGCCTTATAGTCCTTCCTTCCCCAGCCCCTGCTCACTGTAAGCTTCAGGCCAAACTCAGGCACACAGTGCTAAGCTTAGCCAAACCAGAGTGCAGGTTCACCAGGGTAGTTTTCTACATACTGCAATTCTTGCACATGTAACTGCATAGATGGATATATTAAACATATGCTCCATTATATAAGCCAGTGTTTAAATAAAAGCCAATTAAGTATTCACTCCAGAAGGAAAACTGCTAGAAAATTTATAGAGATTATTTTCACACTGACAGTACCATGGGAAGCAAATCCATAAGACTCTTCAGGAAGCTGCTTTGCACCACTGAGGAACACAATAAAAATGACCTGATATCAACTTTCTAGTATCATTGACCATTTTAGTCTGCTATGGTCATCTGGAGTTTGTAGAGTCTAATCAATAAAGAGTTAATGTAGTGGAAAAGTATGAAGTGAAATTGTGTAGGAAAGAACATATGGTATCTGTATATTATGGAATTGAGGGGTTTAGTACAGCCCTAGCTGGTCTATGTATAAGCCTAGAAGAATAATGCAAAGACCTTAGAAAACAAATAGGAGACTGTGACAGTAGAGGTTATAAATTTGCTGTTAAAATCAGCATATTCAGTGAAAGAAATGCATAGGGAAGCAAATGCATTTCTGTGCACGTTTTTATGTATAAATATATAAAATATATATATAATAATATCTTTCCTTGAATGTGTGCTTAATGCTGCTTTGCCCCCATTCTCAGTCATCTGGACTGATAGCTTTAATAAGGGGATAACCTTGGTTTAAACTCAGCTATATTTGCATGCTTACGTCAACTATATTGCAACAGAAGCTGGCACAGCTGCCAGAAGCAACAACACAGTTGATTAAACTATACTTAAGGAGAACATGTTTTGCTATTACAAACTTACAAATGGAGATATTAGGGCACCCTTTTCAGTTCTCATAAATAAATCCAAATTTCTGTTTCATTCTACGTTTTGGAGCCGACGTTAAACCAAGAAAATATTTTCCAATAAAGATATTGATAAAACCAATTCAATGTCAGAAAATAAAATAAAAAAAGACCAAAATAAAACCCCACAACCAATATTAGGAGTTCAGCTCTTAAGCTTTTATAAGTCTCTTACTGAGCATAAGATAACAGCATAGCAATCTATGTTCTTAAAATATTAGTTCTGCATTGTAATTTGACTCCATCTGCTGAGTTTTTCTGCAGGGAATTTAAAATAGTTTGTAAAATATTTTTTAAAATAATAAACAATAAAAAAAATCAAATAGTCCTTTAAAAATAAAATCTTCACCATACAGTATTATGCACCCCATTTATCATGTGAGCAATACAATGCCAACTTTGGAGGCACTGATATCCTTCCACTACAGTGTGGAAGCTGTGCCCACTTTGGAACTATCAGAAGCACTGGAAATCACAGATGGGTACAGCAGCCTGCGTGCTACAACAGTTGGTAACCCAAGGGGCTTTTCAAGAGAAGATCTTTCTTGTTTCTGGCTGTGATTGACTTTCCTCTTCATCATACAAGAACAGATTACAGTGCATGTATGGAAAGAGCAAGGTTGGCTGTCCAGTAAAGCTTTGGCATGAAAGACGTTTGCATCCCAACTTGTATTGGGTAAATGTTCTTCTAACTTTTTTCCGTAAGAGCGTATGAAGGAATTTGGCTCCTGGTAAGGAAGGCACCACTAACTAAAAATAGCAGTCCTAAAACTATATTTTCAGAAAATAATGAAAAGATCTTCACTACCATTATCTCCTTTAATGAGTGATATTGATTAAAAGGAAAAACAAACCAACACTAGAGTACAGAAACTGCAGAAGAAAATTCAATCTGCCCTCAATGTAGATTTGAAGTGCAAAAGAAAACTTCCACCTTCAATATGCATGGAAAGTAACAAAATTTCTAAAATCTACTGAGAAAAACAAGGCTATGACAGGTATATCTAAGTAATACCTCTGTGCAGAAAAACAGAACTTGAGAATGTCACCTGTTTTCTTTTTCTTTTGCACTTTTTCCAGTTAAATATTACTAAGGTCTAGTTGATGTACAATTTTATTATAACACTGTAACTGCAATACTGATTCCAGAGGTGAGTGCTATGGCATTATTTCAACCATCCCAGGTTCAGCAATAGCAATTATTAGGAAGTCTAGAGACATTATAAAACCCAGAACCATGTAGCCATGGCAATTTCTAGAAAGTACCATTACTAATAATATTACCAATAACGTTGGGATAAAGTACCAAACTGTGTAAACCTTTGCATGCAAATGTCATGAAACAATAAAAGACTGCATGTCACTATTCACAAAAACTTGTCAGGCTCACATAAGAGACTAGTAAGGGTAAAAAATGTAGTATTTCAGTGAATTTCCCACAATTTCCCAAGAAATATGTGCATGAGTGCAGTTTATAATCAATAGTGTTGTAAAACTATAGTAAGTGAAAATTGGAACATTTGGTATTTAAAAAGTAGCAACTAGAAAATGAAAATGTTAAAAAAAAAAAGAGAGTAAGAGTTTATCTGGGATCTGGGTTTTTTCCTAAGCCAAGACAACCATATGCTGCACCAGCTGAAAAATCAAAGTGATTTTCAGTGTCAGCCTCAGGCACTGGTAGGTCTAAGCATTTCCAAAGGTGCAACTAAATGGTACTGATGATAGAAAGGAGTAGTTTTAGATCCTCTGAGAAATCAGTGCTTGCATAAGGAAGGAAAAACATATAAAGAGAACAAGAGAATAGCAAGACCTACATCAGAGAAGGCACAATCTCCTGACACACTACAGAGGACAAGGCATTTCTGGATATTTTTGCTGCAAGACAACCTAACAGCAAAAATTCTTATCTGCTTTAGTAGCCACCAATTGAAGTTTAGACTTCAATTTAGGGAACTCTTTCCTTGTCTTGCCTTTTCTGATCAATTTTCATCCATCTTTTATTTTTTTTATAGAGGAATATACATAGTGAACGTGACCGAATAAAGAGAAGACCAAGGAGATCTATTTTTTGCCATGGCATCTACTTCTGTTTTTCTAAAGAAGAATAAATTGAAAGGCATTTCTTTTAAAATGCTGCATGCATGCCACAGCATGCTCAGTTGTATCTCATTTAGTCATGCAACTCCTCATCCATGTAAAAGCTGCCAATATATGGCACACCTTGAAGAGTATTTCATATGAAGTAAAAGCTCTGTTAGCATTCAATCTTCTGCTTCACACACATATTTACATAAATAACAAAGAAAGATGGGGTAGAACAACAGAGTAATGAATGAAGGCACTGTGTTCTGCTGTACTAACACCATCACTGATTTTCATTTTTTCTTTCTGATAAGGTTTTAAACACAATTTCACTAAGCATACGCTCACTGGTGAGAAATGTTATTCTGAATTTGCCACAGACACAGGTGTCAAAATGTAACAAATGGTTTTCATCTATACATGATACAACTGTAAGTAATATTGTTATGCATCTCATTAGGGGAAACAATAGTGCACTAGATTGTGAATCTACAGAGTCCTGTAGGTGACTATAGTGAATGCTTCTCAACACTTCTATGAGAATAACATGATCATGTCTACTCACATCACATTTTATCACATTCTATAGCATTTTACTGCTCCTTACCACAAAATTTAAAATAATATCTCATTAATTCTGTGTAGCACACAATGCTTGTGTAGACAGCTAGTCGCCTCCCAGATTGTCGTTAAAAGTATCAACATCTGAGGTGCATAGCTGAAGGGGAATAGTATCCCTCTGCCACTTCAAAGTCAGAAAACTTCCAAAAGTGTTAACAACTGCCAGGAGTACTAAATGGCTGGTACTGGCTTGTGAAGTACTGGGAAAATGCAGTTTAGGAGAGAGAAGGGCAATAGGCTGGAACTAGCACTGGGAAGTTAAATTACTCCCAGCCCAGAACAAATTAATTTCTGGTGCCTGCAGGGAAACCCAAAATGCCATCTGGCAGCAGGACACAAGCACTGCGCTTGTGTTACAAACACACTGCTCAGGACCACTGGAGAATCAGCCATCAGGAAGAGACCAAAAGGGCCCATTTAGCCTATTCTCCTGCCCCAAAGCAGGATCCATGCTCTTTATGTCATTCCTGGCAAATATCTATCGTGTTGTGAAAATTCTTCAAGCAAAAACCTATTCCAGTACTTCACTATCATTACTTCAGTCCACCTTTCTCTGAAAAGAAAATTACTCTGTCCTCTGTACACTAGGTTTTTGAAAACTTACCATGTTCCCAGGCAATCTTCTTCTTTTTTTTTTTTTTTTTAAACTTAGGAGTCTGACGCACTAAAGATTTTTTTGGACATTAGGCTTCTGACAACTTGAGCCACTCTTGCAGACTCTCATTCTTGCATTGTGACCAAGGCAAGGGCAATAGTTACTCTGAGCATGTAGAGTAAAACAGGACTTGAATAAAGAATTGCCCTCTATTGCATAATTAGGAGATCATGCTAGTGCTGTAGGAGTTTAAGAGCCACAAAGACAAAACCGTTTAAATGACAAGATACTTTGCAGCAAACGGGCAATATAATTTTTTCCAGCAAACAACAAATGTAAACTAGGAAGAGAGGGGAATGCATCACATCATGTTACATAACAGGTTTGGGGTTAGAGACCCTCTGGATCTTACCATACCTTCCTTGAATATCTTTTGTTTTTTTGACTCTTTCTACCCTCAGAAACTTAACATCACAGGTACTCATATTGCAGAAGAATAAGTTTCTAAATAAGCAAACAAAGCTAAAACAAAATTGTAATCTGTGTACATCTAGGCACAGAATATTAGAAACATTTCTAATACTAAGTTTTAGAAGTTGTGGGTTTTTTTCATTTCCTCCCTCTCTCAGCAAGAAAAGTACACTGAGGCAATTAAGTAATACACAATTAGTTATCAGGAATTTGCAGCTTCTTACTCACCCACTGGAGACATTTCTGGGACGCTGGCAACATAAGGTCCATCCAGAAACTTTGGCTCATTGTCATTAATGTCCTGCACTTTGATGATGAACTCTGATTCAGGCTCTAGTGGTTTCTTGGTGTCAACATCCACAGCCTGAGCCCGGAGTGTGTAGAAAGGTTTTTCTTCTCGATCTAGGCTCCTTATGGCATGAATGTCTCCCGTGGTCTCATCAATGGTGAAAACTGTGCCAGCACCATCTCCTGAAAGGGTATATTTAACACTGCCCACTCCCTTGTCCAAGTCAGAATGAAGCTGGAGAAGAAAAAGAGCAAAATAGAGGACAAAAAAATTAATGGCTATTCCTAGGCTACACAGCAATTCTTTTTTTTAATGTGATAAAAGACTTTGGAAGAACCAATTTCTTAAGCCTTTAACTGCCACTAATTGCATGGAAAACTTGTGGGTAGTATGTTATGCAAGACTTTTACTCCTATCTAGTACAGCACAGATTTGCTGCAGTTCAGTACCTAAAACTGCAATGAAGCAGGGCTTCACATTTGTTATAACTGAAATTTAAGACCAAGTATGTAAAATCACCTGTAGCCACATCAAACAAATGCGAGATGACATGAGAGAGTGTCAAAAGCTTTCACAGGCATTTGGTTTTCAGAGAAGAAAAAGGGAAGTATCTAATTATTTCAAGAGCAAGAATTTGATGGCATCTGAAAAGCAAACTTGGTTAAAAAAAAGAAAATATACACCTCATGATTATAGTAAATGCTAAACAGAACTAAAAATACTGCCTTTTACACAAATACTTGATCCCTTACTTTTGTCTTTTCTGAGATAATCAGACTGCAGACTGTGAATATAGAAGTTTCTTGCTCATTTTGAAAGAGAACAGAACTCAATATTTTCTGCCTTAAACACTAATATACACTTTTTTCTGGCTATTACTGTGATTAATCTCAAGATGTAATTTAAAAATAAAATAAAAAACTTGAATTTAACTTCTTGGGTGGTTTTGTCCCTTTAATCAGTGTCTATCCTACAATAAAGTGGCCTTAAACATTATTTTAAATACAGGATTCTTTTAAATCCAAATACAGTATGATGAACTTCTTTCCAGATCCTTTACCTGCTCCATACCCATCCTTTAAATACATCTAAAAGCTTTGAAAAGATACACAAGGTTATATCACTGATGCTGAAATAGCTTTTAAAATATTCGTAGACGTTTCCCATCTAATGAGGACTAAAAACATCTTCTATAATGGCCACTGGTTAGAATGGAGTTTTCAAGAGCGAATTCTCTTAAGCTGAATTGTAAAGGGATTATGGATATAGACTTTATTTACATGATGTACTGCCCAAGGTGAAACACAATAGAGGAAACATGGGATATGAAAGGAGATTATGTAGAAAATGAATTACTGAGAAACTAAATGGTTTCTGGTAATGGGGCAAGAAGCTAAGCTACAGAAAGGAGTTAAAGGCAATTACTAACATTTATAGCTATTGACTTGAAATTGAAAATAGGTCCTTGTGACTGTGGAAGAGGTCGTGGTTTGTGGCAAAGAGCGAACACAAGCTTAGTCTCCTCTTTGTCTACTTTTTCATCTCATCACTCTTGCTCAGCGAATATATTAATTTCTGATCTTTCATCTAGCTGCCCCCCACATGTGATTTTAAATTGTCTCTCCAGTACAAACTAAAGTATTTTGCTTCCAAGGTGTTAAATATTTCCCTGCTTGCAAAATGAAAAGATAATGTAGTCTGAGATAATTAATGTCAATTTTCTTCCTCCTTATTTTAAATTAAATGGCTCAAAACTTCCTGCTGTTTCATTACACTCTGCTTAGTAAAAACTTGGTATTTTCCTTCCATTATCATTTAGAGGCTTACAGACACACATCAAGAGAAAAAAAGAATCAAAATGATGATGAGAAAGGTTGAAGAAAAAAAAATGCCAGAAATTTAAAGGGAACCAGAAAACTGTTTTAGCAGTATCCCTATATTAAATAAAATTTTTGGGCTTCATTGTGAAGACTACTTTGATGCATACTCCTGGAAGTCATAATATCACAGAGGAAAGTAATGCAATTATGAGACAGGAATTTGTAAACAGGGAAGCATGACAAGATTACTCCCATCTCCTGTCATTGGATTTGGCACTAAAGCTGAGATGGTTGAGTGTGTTTCTGATTGCCAGCTGTAAGGTTTGTGTTCAGCTACTAACAAATCAGGCTGTATTGCATGTCTTATCTGAGCCCTTGGATTATATTAGAGAGAATCAATTATAGTTGCTTCTCCTAGCTGGAGACAAAGCAGGAAAAGCAAGGGCTCCCAAAACAAAGGAAGACTGAAATACAAAGACTAGACTAAACACAGGCTTTTTTTCCAAAATGTATTTGAAGAAAAAAAGGTTTACAACTGGTAGGAATAGCAATTCTATGGTTGCAGCTGTATTCACTGGGCTTCACAAGGATCACTCAGCTACTACAACCTAGGAACTATTCCACCTATTCCAGCAGAGCTGCAATGCTCTGCAGTAGCTGGGATGTGTCACGTTGTATTTGTTCACCAAATTTGCTGATTTTGACATAAGTTTCCTAGATGCCACTGCAGGGCAATGTGCAAATGCATGCTTATTTGTAACCCACACCAAGCTATGCAATTTGTGGGTCAATTCAACATTTCACAGTGGCAAATTACTGCAGAGGAATAGCTGATTGATTAATTTAAAATTAACTAAATTCTCCAACAATAAAGGGAATGCAAAACTTATATTCAGATGCAAAGATGAAGAGTAAGAAGCTAGCATTAGCTGTACTTACACAACACTAGGAAATAATCCTGACTTTCAATGCCTGAAATTTTCCAGAAAGCAGTTTAGGCTAAAGAATAAGTGCTTGCTACTGTGTCTTGATTTATGTGCTACAAGCTGTATTGCATGGGAAGAAAAGACATTTATTTTTTGTGCTGAAAAACAGAAGATTTGTGAGAGACTAGTTTTTCTGACACTGTGTCCACAGCAGTTTTGGGTTTCTATCCCATTTCACCTTCTTGCTCGCACTTATTTTCTAATTCTTGGTCTTCCATTATTTCAGTAAAATTAAAGGGCAAGAGAACAAGTGCTCAGATATTACCTACTTCCCCCTCTACAAGGTGTTTACATTCCAGAATCACCTGAATTTACTGCAACAAGGTTGTACAAATGATTGTATTCATACAGGCTGTCTTAATTTTATGCTTTCTCTATAAATCTTGAATATTAAAAATGCAGCAGAGGTTTGGAAATATGAGGGATTCATTTCTGTCTTTGTTGAAATCTACACTTGTATTCTACACGCAGTTTAGTGTCAGATCTTTGGGCAAATCTACACCAAGTGTAAAACTAATAATTTCTTGCAGCAGAATTCTGTTAGTGCAGAAATTCATGAATGTTTTTCCATGATGGCAGAAAAAGACGTATCATTCGATAATTCTTGCTAATGTGTACAAACAATAACACATATGGCAAAGGAAATGACTGATTTAAAAAAAATATGAATAATAAGATGGAGACTATTGTAAGATACATTGCATAAATCTATGCAGAAATTATGGCAGCGTTTTTGAATCATATCCAGTACCAGATGCCAGACTGAATCAGTCTACAAATCCATGTGATCTAGCAATCTGCTTCAGCCTGTAATAAGCTGAATGCTAGTTTCCTTCAAAGAGCATGAAAAGTTGATAACAACTCTCTACTGGCACATCTGGGAGAAATTATTTATTCAATTCTTCTGACAGTTTCTAGCGAGAAGTATGATTGTTTCTATTTTAGCAATAAATTAAGATCTTACTGCTTCAATAACTCAATGTTATCATCTCTGTGTCACTTCAAGACTTCATACACCTGCACAAATAATTTCAAACCACATAAAAGACCAGTAAATGCATAAGGTAATGTACATCAAGAATGGGTCTACACTCCTAAGTAAATTGAGCATTGCAGGAGTATGGATCAGATGTATTTGTTCTTCAGTGTCCTGTGGTGCTGATTTTCTCTTCTGTGTCCTATTCATCTGATGCTCAACTATTCACCTTCTCTTTCCTTAAATACTTCTATGACTTCTCTTAATACAATAATTTTGAAAGTTAATTATCTAAATTCACATACTTAAGTAAAGAAATTGGAAGCAAAAGATGCTTAAAAACTTGCAAAATAGTCTACTTTAGAATGAAGCAATCACTATATCCTCACAAATCACGGCAGAACAAGGGCTATGACATCTGCCAGGATTGCTGTGATCTTAATTTCAGAGCAATGCAGACATTGAAAAGTTGTTGTATGAGTTGACAACTTCCCTTTCTGCATTTCCCAAATGTCCAGGAATGTTTAAAACCCCTAAACTGATATATTTACCCTGTGATACACTCTGAGATTCTACATCTTATTCCACTGCCAATTTCACAGACTGGAAAAAAAAAATCACTGTCCCATTTATTTGTTACTAGTAAACCAGTTTAAATGCTATATTGCGTGCTTATTTGGTCTAAAAAAATGGTAAATGTTCCAGGCTATTAACCATTCCTTGCCTGCACAACAGTGTTAATTATACATCCCACATCTGTATCTTTACATAATTTTTCTTTATAAAGTCCTATATTTTAGGACTTTACTCCATTATATTCTCTTCCTGCACCTACTCCCAGGTATCACCATTCATTCTGTAGCCATGAGATCCTGTAATGTCTTGGATAAGATGTGCAAAGAAAACTGTTTGAGAAACTAGAACATCCATTCAGCTCCAATAATACCTAAAACTGAAAATATAGAATGATGGCCTGAACTGAGGAAAGGAAAAAAGGCCATTTTTGTGCAGTTAACATAGACCCAAGCAGAGCCATTTTGGCAGATCTCTACTGAAGAGGTGTCTGTTGGAACAAGGATACCCACTACAAGAGAGGAGGGTGTAAATGAGTCTGGAGACTTTCTATTTGGAAGGCTGCCCTTTTAAAATATAATTATTCTACACATATTTTCTCTTGGCAAGAGCTCTATGGTCTACACAGATTGCAAAGCTTCTTTTAAAACCTGATAATTAGAATCTAATGTAATGCTTTCACACAAATATACTTATTCCTTCCATCTAAAAATACATAAATCTTGAAAATTTTCCTAAGATTCAAAGGGGTAGGGGGGTGCCAGAGACTTTAATTCAGAACATGGAGAAACAAAAAAGAAAAAAAAAAAACTCAAAACAAACCAGTGTTTTGTTGCTAATCAAATCCAATAAAATAGCTTTTATTTCTTTCCCTCTCCATCACACACACACACACACACACACACACCACTGCAGAGGACATTTAGGGACGAGGTCAAATCTGCTCTCAACACAATCAGAGCAAATGTTTCCTGATCCTAAAAGTTTGGATTACCTAGGGCATCTTCTAAATAATAAGTTAACATGAATTAGTCATGCAGACTAAAGCTGGTGCTGAGAAGGGTTAGGACACTACTGCAAATGGGTCAGATGAATGACAGTAGGTATCTGGAAACAAGGAGCAACTAAAATCACAGAATCAGAGAATCCTTGAGGATAAAAAAGACCTTTAAGATAGCTGAGCCCAACTGCAAAATGATGAGGTAAAAGAAAGGTGAACAAAAGGAGAAAAGAATGTTTTTTTTTAAAGGTTATTTGGAAAAGAACAATTTTCAAAGCTGAAAATTATTTGAACTAGGAAGAGGTGTGTTTTTTACTAGCTTTGTAGAAGTCTTTTATAAGAGACTTCTATCTGTGAGCTGGCTTTCTGAGCACTATGAGAATTTCAAACAATAACTAATATTAATAAAATTAAATAATTAAAAAAGTCAATTAAAGGGCGTGTATGTGTGTGTGTGTACACATTTATGCAAAAAATTTAAACATTTTATTTGAATTAGTAAGCTGTGCATCTCATCATCATGATTAATTTTCTTTGTGCTCTATTTCTTTGTCTTCTTTTTATGTTTAGCAAAATATCTGCTTCCAAGAATTGACACTTCTATAGTCACAGTGAAAAAACTCAAAATATTCCTTTGATGGAATGCCACATATATAAAAATATTGGTCAATGAAAAATGCTATGCACTAGTAAAACACTAAAAGAATAAAAATTTCTCAACAATGTCTTAATATCATTTAATTATACAAGTAATTATACACATAAGTTACAAGTTGCATATTTTTCTGACGATTATTTCTGCATCACCATTTCAACTGGAGCTGATGCATATAGAAACACAGTGTTTTGTTCTGCCCTCTTCAACTTTAATGCAAGAATCAACATAAAAAGTAAGCTTTAAAATAAAATTATTCTTACTGATCTCATATAACTCCATGTTACAATGTGCTCTGTGTGCACATGTTGATAGGTTTCAGTTCAGTTAGGTTGATTGTCATTTTAGAGAAATGTTCTGCAGAATGGTGACAGCTGATATGAGCTTCAATCTGTTGAGGTCTCAGCGTATAGTCATTGTCAAGTAACAGCATAATCACAGGTTCCAACAACAAATTCCAGTATTGGCCGTTAGAAAGCAACAGGAGTCACGTTTGAGGAAATTTATTAACTTCCAATTTTTTTTTATCCAGCTCAATTTCATATATCCTTCCAAAGGATTATAAGCTACATTGTAGTGTGCAGCTTCTGATGACAGCTCGGTGTAAAAGATTCTACCATATTATTAAATTTTTCTAATTTTAGAATTTTTCAAAGTATTTTACAGGAACTGAGGAGGGGATTTAAAGTTGAACCCTCACAATCCAAAACCCTTAATGCATCACATGGGAAAAGTGAAGCCGTGCCATGTATCCTCACACACAGATGCAGAATTTCTTTCCACTACTGTGCACCCAAAATTGGGGGTAAATAATCTTCTGGGTTGAAGGAAGACATCTCCTGTTACTAATGGATGCATTTGAGTTGGCACCAGTAGGCCTGGTTTGATCTACACCTGTGAAAGCACTGCTACTCCCTCATGTGTACCCATGCCTGGCTGGAGTCCCTGGGGTTAAATCAGAGGATAATATTGATGTCCAAAACTCAGAAATGAGGGAAGGGAATTTGCCACAAACAGGGCTCTGGGGAAAAAAATCATCCCAGCCTTAGGTAGGAGATCCTATTCCTCTTCAAGACAACACATTCACTGATTTCAAAAACTAAATGAAGAAAAAACAGCATGGCAATTGAATTCTAACTCTTGCTATTTAATTGTGAAAGATCAGCAAAATGTCCAATAGCATCGCTGTAATCAATTAAAATTGTAATTATGAAGCAGTGGTGATCTTTTGAGGTAGTGATTGTAGTATCTTTTTTGAAAGAGGAATCACTATCAGAATATCAAAAAGAGCTGCATGTCTCTAGATAATACATACTGACAGTAAAACATTATTTTGCACTGTGTTGCCTGCTGTATCTCTTCTACAACTCATATAAAAGACCAGTGCATGAAAATATTAATTATTCTGTATGAATAAATACAATAAAAATAGACACTAGAAACTTAAGAAATCTTTATGTGAATTTTTTTAAAATCTAACTCAAAATTTCGAAGACACTTATTAAAGGAAAGTTTATAATTTCTAATGACTGTCTACTTATGTTTATGAAGATAGTCTCTCTGCAGATTGCCAGATAACCACTGTTCAGAAAGTTAAGAATAAGCAGAAAGTTTATACTGCACTGTCACTGAAATGAAGCTGTTGTCAAGGTTAGAAATTTTCAGTTTAGAATAAGTTGTTTATGCTCCTGAAATTACAAAATCTGTTTTCTTTCTAGCGTGTGTGAACGTGATCCGGTTTCTGTAGAATTATAGTCAATAGATCTTTTAAGCTGCAAGGTATGAAATCCTGGTTAGTTACTTGGACTTTTCTACACATAATAAATACCATTATCATCAGAGGACACATGATTTATTCCTCATCTCACCTAACAGTTGTGACATTATGGACTTGGTGGTTTTTTTTGAGATTTAATTTATGATGGAAGCTCTAGCTACAGCCAGTCAGTTGCATGCGATTTTTTTTCTCTCACAGGAGTTGCCCTACCAGTGCTAGCAGGAATATCTTGTGTGATAGGGTAGAAAGTGTGGGGTGTGCCATTCAGTTTCTGAAGTGACAGACAAAAAGACAGCTGCCTGTTGACAACTGCCATGCTGCCGGAAGAGATCTTGACTCTGAGCAGCTTCCCACTACTTTTCTTGGTGGTACTCACTTCTCCACCCTAAACATCTGGAGTTAATTGAATTCTCCTAAAATTCTTTATATCAGACTGTCCCATTAGTTAGAGGAATTGAATAGCTGACTTTTGTAAGCCTGGTTCTTTCAAATTAATTATGGAAAACTCAAATTTCCTGCTGGAGTTGCTCTTCTGAGGAGGGAACAACCTGTATGAGGGATGGTAGCTGTGAGGCAGCATACATTTCCATACCACAGCTGCAGCTAGGAGAAGAAATACATCTCCAACTATGCAGTCATAAATATCTAAAGTAGTCACAAAGTAGTTATCTCCTACTGTTCATCAATCCCTAACACAGAAAACCCTAGTTAGGGGTTAGCTGACCTCCACAGTCACATAAATGGTGCATGTGACCACACAGAGTGAATCCCAAGCCTGACTGCCTTCTTGAATCAGCTGTGCAAAATATCCAGGGATAGCTTCTCTGCAAAGCCAAGGGCTCAGTATCATTCCTAGAAGTCCAATTAGGCTTCCTAAACTAGGTTTATTCTACTTCAGGAAGTCACAATTTTATGATATGCAGAGGCACGGAAGGACACATTATTATACACACTCTCATTGGCTTGCCCATTAGTCTAAATAAGCTGAATTTTTGAATTTTTTCTGTGCCCAAGATAATAATAGAAATAATAATAAAAACAATACTGATAAATACACAACTTTTAAGTACTTCAAAAAGTCACTTTGTCATAAACAAAAATAGGTTCTTGAAATTAGAACATAAAAAGAAAGACTAAAACTGTAGCAAACACATGCCTAGAAATGTGTGTTGAATGAGAATCAGTTTAAATCCATTGCATTTGTAAAGTTAAAAGATTATAAACTGATTATAAAAGCTTATGCTTAGTTTTATACTGATTGGAACCTTATTTAGCTTCTACACCTTCTGCTATTTTCTGATTTATACCAGTGTGCCCTTTAACTCTAGATGGAACTTGGAAGGGTTTAGAGTAAAGGTCTACTAAATTCTGCTGGCACTGATGAAGCTTTCTTCATTTTTATCCTTCCTTTAATTCATTTTTCTTTGGTTTTTTTTCAAATATTTTTCTTTATTTACCACCTAGCAAATGAATGTTAAAATCTTCCTTCCTCATGTATTTAAATTTCATGTTAAGTTAAATACAAAAAAATTGTTCCAGAAATCACACTTGCTGTAAAGCTCTGTCAGTTAAGGTGTCTCTTTTTGTTTGATAATGATATACTAGAAGAGGTAGGGAATAACAGAGTAGAAAGATGTTACCTCAGCCTGTCTATCACTGTGACAAGGCATACTATCATAAACTGTTTGACCAGTTCTCTTTCATAAACAGGAAAAAAAGAGTTCCATCATAGAGGTGAAAAAAAAAAAAAACCACGTATATTAGAGAGATAATTGTAAGGAATTTACAGGGACAGAATTTTATGAGTGAAATATGACATATTTTGAATTTTTAATCTTTTTGTCTTAAGCTGGCCCAAAAAAATTCAGGCAAGCATTCACATTACAAGACACACAAAAATATTGCAAAATAATCCAGCAAGCATGAACAAATAATTCTTAATGTGCACGGAATATGAGGTACAGCAAAGAAACTGAAAGGGCTCTTCTGTGCCCTATGCATCAATTCCAAGAAAGCACACCCCCTGAATAATGTTCCGGCATCAAGATTTCCTCAGAACAATATTTTAAAGGCTGTGTTATCACACAGCAGTGTTGACTTTCCTCAGGTTCCAGAAGTAGCATAGGAAAGCTTATGACACAGGTTTTATTGGCTTTTTTTTAAGGTTTGAGGTTATGCAAAAATAGGTAAATATTTTATTTTAGTGAGTTCTTTTAACTAATCAACATTTGCATGGGAGAAAAGTAGGTTCTTAAGACACAGGTAAAGCGTCAGATAGAGTTTGTTCTTCAGGCTTGGATTACTTAAAACAAGCAGCATTTATGTGGAGCTATACAGAAGTGAATCAAATCCCAGAAATCTTGTATATATTCTAAGTCATGGATATATTAATATTTCAGATATCATTAAGTTACAATGTGTAAGAACATTGGTATGCCTTCTTTTTAATAAAAATGTCACACCTTTGTACTAACAAGCAAAATAAAAATATCTTTCACAGCTCAAGGTTACATCATTTCTGCTTAAATAGAGCAGTTTAATTATAAATCTGAATATGATTGTCTCTGCTGGATTTTCTCAATTCAATTTTAAGAAAAACATGTTGAGTTTACATACAGTTACATGCTAGCTACAGCAATCACTTTCAAGATTTATTCATGTATTTAATGGATAAAGTCAAATATTCCTAAGAATCCATTGAGAGTACAATACAATAGATTAAAAAAACTAGAAAGCTTTATAATTTGGAACAAAAATTACTGTATGGCTGATGTAAGATATCTGTTTTCTATATCTGTGGCTGTACTTGTGTTTTATACTGATGAGATGGAAGAACAACCATGTCTGCTGCTGCTATTGGGAGTGGAGAAGGAAGAAAAGAGCATAGACTCATTTTACCCCAAAGACAAGAGGGTGGGAAGGTTATTCCTACAGACTACTTGGAAGAAGCAGGAAGTGAAGTAGAAAAATTGTTTCTGGATGAGTTTATATTCCATTTTTCAGACAAAACTGCTCATTGAAAGAACCGGGATGTTAATTTGTTCCTATCTTGTATTTAATTCTTCTAGAAGTCCTGGGAAAATCAGTTAACAAGAACAAAATCTCTCCAGGGTCCAGGGAAGTGTAACTGTGTCCATAAAGCCTAAATCTTGGACTTAAGAAAGCCAATGGAAAACTCCTGTTGTCTCCAATTTTATCCAGTAATAATTAAGGCCTTACAAGAACTAGCAGAGAAGTCTCCTGCAGAGTATTGGCAGGGTTCTCTCCTGCAGACTGAGAGTAAACATTTTCTATTGTTTAAGTTCATGCACTTAGGGAAATTTTCTTTTCACCTTTAAGTTTTACCATACTAAAGATCTCAAAATGGAAACAACAAAACTGTTTTTTTTTTCTTGTGTAGAAATCATTCATCATCTCTCTCCCTATCCCTCCCAGGCCTCCTTTTTCATTTTCCAGAATTTCAAATACCTCAAATAGTAATATGTGATTGTTTCAAGATTCAGGAGTAGGATAAACTTTATCAAAAAAATGCTTTTGCAATTTAACACTAACCTTTGTTAGACAGAAATTACTGTGAAATCCTTTCAGTGGTGTGGGAGTTAGTTGTGATGTGGCAGGGCTTTTATACATTCATAAATGCTTGCAGCAGTCAGGCTCCTTTCACTGACAAACATTGCAGCTATTGGTAGCTAAATTCACCTGCATTTGAAGCAGCTGTTAATTATGATCAAGGAAGTGATATTCACAAAGGGAACCAATTTTAGCAATTTTCAAAAATATTCCTGTGATAAATGACACATGCCCTTTTTGAACATAAGAATAGACTTATCTATTAAATAATAATATATTCACTGGCTGTAGACCTTCTGAGCATCAAACATCATCTTTCTTTTGTTGTCTGCCTTTAAGTTTTTACAGATTTCATCATCGTATGACACTTCCCAAATGTAGTAACCAGGACTGTGGAAAGTGTTTGTGCCTCTTCAAAGAGACTGTAAATATTTTACTTACTGAATAATAGAAAATCTCTATGGTGAATAAGGCACTTCAAGAAAATATATAACCTAGTGATGTTAATTTTTGATTATGCCTAAAAGACGTATGTATAGAATGAACAGGTAATTGCAGTTATTTCCTAATGAATTTGTCAAAACTGAGTAAACCAGGAATCAGTAGTTATTTCTGTTGCTTCCACATTTTCAGGGAAAAATACTCTAGATATTAAAATTACCAAATCTGTTGAAAGCTAGCATTTTTAATTCTATTAAAAATTGAATAATAAAATATTTATTTTCAGTGAAAAGTTGTTTTTCAGAAAATCTCATTTCTTTCAAGGATATCTGATGATGATTTGTCTTCTGCAGTATTGATTTAATGAATCAGAATAGATGCAAGGTGAAAACTACCTTATGAGCATATTCTCTTGTAAGTATTGTTTAAAGTAATCGAATAGTAATTCACTCTAGTATTGAGGCAAGTTGTATTTCCCTATCTCATTCAGGAGCAAGCTCTAACTACCAAACTATGATCATAGTGTGTGACTGACTGTAGGAACATAGCAGGTACAAGCCCTAAACAGACAGTCTGCAAGCCATCCTTGGAAAGCCATGCAAGGATGTATTCTGTATAACTGCCCTTTATTTATTTAGTGGGAATAACATGTAACTGCCAAAGCCCATATCCACAGTAGGGCACAGGTCTATTTACAGCAGCCACGCGCCCCACAGAGCTGATTGTATTAAAGGAATAAGGTTTTTAAGTAATAGAGTCTTATTTGACTCAATAAGAAGAAAGAAAGGCTTTGTGCACAGAGCTTCCAACCTTCCCACCCTGACCTTCCAATCTGCGCAGGGAAATAGCATCCTTGAGCTGCTGTGAGATCCAGCTTAGAGCCGCATCCTTTAAGCATTTTGAGAGGCTGGCTTAGCAGAATGAGAATAATACAGCATTCACCTGTAGTGAGCCTTTTTAAGCTTTCAGAATAGATTCATCTCTTGTTGGCATCCAGCTGGCCTTGTTTTGAGTGCTGCAAAATTTTCTTTGAAAAAATCATATAGCACAGACAGAAAAAAAAATTAAGCAAGACCAAGCTTTTGATTTACTATATGTGTGCCTTAAATGTACATATTTTTCATCTTAATGATACATTTTCTGGAAACACAAATTGGTGTTGTGGGATGCCAAACACCTGTCACAACGAAATTTCATGTTATAAAATCATGAATAATCTATGTCCCAGCACACTTACAACCATATCAGGATAATGTTGTTCTCTAAGAATTCAATTGAATACCAAATTTACTATAAATATTATTTTAAAATACATAAATGTAGTAAGAAACACCAATGAATATTTTAAAATTCATAAATACATCAAGATTTCTTTGCTAATCATTAACTTAATAGCCTGGTTAGACTGAGCTTAGCTTGATTACAAGACATTTTAGTACCAATATCACACAAAATGAAAATATTCTTAAAATTAGTTTATTTTGAGTAATACTACCAAGTAGTGGTGTTTCTACTAATGGAACAGCTGGTACCTGGAGCATAAGGTAGATACTTTCTTCATATTTTGATATACCAGCTGCACTGTACCACTAGTAGCAGTGTAGCATTTCTGATTTCCTGAAGCATCTATTTTGTGGTCTGGGTTAGTACTGTGGACCCCTAGAAATAATTTTGGGTCTTGTATGACTCCTTCATTACCAGCACCATATGGCCGACTGTGGAATATGGGATCCTTTGGATTTTTTTTTTTTTTTTGTAAGAACTCAAATTTTGTCCCTGTGAGATAAATATATACAAATTCTTTCTTAAGTGTGACATTAATGTGAAATTGAAGCTGTATTTTAGAAGAAAAAAGGATGGGACAATCTGAAGGTGTCTCTTCAGTACATAAATAAATCTGATTTGATGCTGATTAGCTTGTTCGCAAAAATTCTTCCGTTTAAGAATTTAAGCAAGTTTGCACTCAACAGGCACTGTTTTCAATTTTAAGAAGGAGCAGCAAGAAATATTTTTGGAAGACAGAAAAAAAATACATTCAGAGTAGTTCTCCAACTTGCCTGTGATCTGTGAATGTCATGACCTTGATAGGCAGATGAATAGGTGCTTCAGCCAGGCTGGGCTGTACAAAGCACAGCTAAGAACAGATACATGCTTGTCCATAAAGAGGTTATAAAAGAGAGGCCTCGGGTGAAGGATATTGCTCCCCATGAGTGCAGTGCAACTTTCTAACATCCCTCCTCAGCACAGCAACATAAATGCACCAGAATCATTAATGGAAGGTTGTAAGGTGCTTCCAAATGACTTCCCAAAAGGGCAAGACTTCCCAAAGGAAAAGTAAACCACGGTTTTCCCAGCATTACTGACTACATTTTGTAGGCTGATCCTGCTGTTACACCTACCTGTGTCCCACAGGAAAGGTATGTGTCCCAATGCCATTCCAGGGCAGCAGATACCAGCTCTTTCTCTACTTAGCCCACAAGAACTCCTACATTGCCTGGCTGAGCAGTACTGCCAGCTGTGAAAAGAATGGAAAAGCACTTTTCCCTGTGAACTGGCAAAATAATAAACTAGTCATGGCAACAGCAAATTAGCAGCACATATCAGCACTGCAGGGTGTATATAGGATTTGTGTAGCGACACGCTGAGTCCCAGCGGTATTACAGACTTTGACAAAGGAAAGTTAATGATGTTCAGGTTCTACAAAACCATGTTCATGTAAGAGCTACAGATGATAACTTTACATCAATTTTCAGAGAGCATTATCAGCCCTACTTAGAGGAAGGGAAACAGACAAAGGAATAGAATGGTACAAAGAAGCCCAATGGTACAACTTTTAAACAGAATTCAGGGAAAGTATACTGACTTTAATGGCAGTACTCAATCGTTCAGCTGCCTTCCAGCACAATAGTTGTAGATGAGTGTGAAGTTTGCTTTTCATTCAAACCATAAAACCTCAGAAGTCAGAGAAATGAAGAAGAATAGTCTAATTTTATAGAACTTCAGCTAGGAGCACCTAAGAAGTTATTGATCTTAGTAACTCCAGCTGAGTTAGTGAGAGAGAGAGAGACAGAGATAGAGGGAGAGAGAACAGAGAAACATCAGCTCTACAGAGAACACCAACTACAGCAACTTGTTCTCCTTCCATATAAACCTGGGTCAGTTTGATGAAGGTTTAAGGCCAAAACCACTAAAGGTCAAGACTGCAAAACCAGAGGACCCATGAGAACAAAATTTGGATCATTTACTAGCTCAAAAGTAAATAATTAAATTAAGCTTCCCCAAGTGCAGGTTTTACACACACAAACAGAAACCCACAGATTGTCCATATGCTTGTTTTAGAGCAGTTCTTTTCCTGGTTAACATGGAAGAGAAAAATGAAAAAAAAAAAAAGAGAAAGGAAGAAAAAAAGAGAAGACTGTGATCAAAGGTGTAAACTGCATGCATTACTAATGGATGTTGCAAAACAGTTAACAAATGTTTCCAAAAGAAAGGGCAAATGAATTTTACATAGCCAAGTATTTTAAAAATACACATTTCATGAGAACCTTAAAGGAAAAAAACAGATGGCATTTTAGACTGTATTCTACATACAAGATTTCTCTATCATGGATTGTGAATTATGTATATATCCTTCTCATATATTTTATATATAAAAAATGTTTTTAAATATTAATTTTCCTAGTTTAGAAAATATTACCGTGAATATTTTCAGGAGCACATATTCAGCAGTACTAGCCTTCAGAGAAATAAAAATAATGATAAGAGTATAAACAAGTATTTAAAAATTACTTCTTCATAACACCTTGTATCATTTTTACAAGAAAATCTTTATCTTGAAAAATACAGATTTCAGTTGGACTATTCTACTTATCTTTCAATTTAATTAAAATAATTGAAATATATTTCATTTTATCTTTCATTATTGCAGTAAAAAAATCTGTTCACATACAACATGTATTATAAACTAAATATATCAATAATTTTTCATTTTTCTGGCACAATTCTTCTAACTTTGCATTGCCTGTTTCATTCTTTGTCTTAAAATCATTTAGAGCAAGTAAAAATTTATTCAAATTGAAATATCTTGGTGACTTCAACATAAATTTGACCTATATCATCATTCTTATTGCTCTTGATATGTTTTTTTGCAACAGGAATAGTAATGGGTGAACATGTTCCAACACAGATAAGAACTAATCATAAAAGATAACTTGGATAAATGTAACTTTTACTTACAGATGACACACAGACACATAGACACACAGACATGCAGCAGCAAACTTAGAAGTTAATTTCTTCTAAATCAATAGCATTTTACACAAACAATGTAAAGACTTATTTGTAGTACTCAGATTTTCCAAGGATTGTAAGTCATGAAAGATATACACTAAAAACTTGAATTTTTTACGTATTCTAGCATGTAAGGACCATAAATATAAATATCACTAAAAGTGACTCCAAAATTGAGATTATATGTTCATGCATTATACTATTATTTTGCTTACTTTCTTCCCCACCTTAGTACATTAGCAGTATAAATCTCTTCTGCTCAGTAGGTCATCCTAAAAATACTGGAAAATTTAACCAAAATTTAGGGAAAGATGGCTGACTAAATATGCCAGGACTCACCTAGCCCTGGGTAGTGTCTCTGTATCTACTTTTTATTAGACACAGGCTGTACCTGTGTTAGCAGGTAACGTGAACCAGTGAGAGTGTTCTGCAGAACGGAGCAGCTGATGGAGAGGAATGATGCAGGCAATAAACGCACCTCAGGGTTTTCTGCTGCGAACAAAATCTCATCTGGTTCAGTGGACTAAGTGCCAATTCATGTAGTGCATCCTCTCAGCTTTTTTTACCAAGAAGTGGTCTTGTTTGTACTCTCCAAGACCTCTCTTGATGTGAACAAAACTACAGTAAGTCTGAATGATCAAAAGATTTGCCTCAAAAGTGCCCTTTATTTCAGAATGAAAACACTCATGGAGATCTGCCAGCAATCTGGTAATGATTCTGAAACACAGCTATGCTTCAGAATTTAGGAAGTATAGTATTTTAATTTTGAAATAATCAAAAAGAATTTTTAAAGAAAGGTCCCATTTATTTTTTGGACAGAGCCCAAAATGGAAGTGAACTTTATGTCTGCATGGTATCTTTAAGTAAAGATATAGAGCTCTCATTAGCTGATCATAAAATTTGTGGTGGTATAAAGTGGACTGGAATTTAACAGGATAAAATGAAAATTTACTTAAAAATCCCTGAATCTGAAAAACAATTTCTGAAAATATTTTTTTCTTAATAAATTTAGTCAAAATGTGTGGGGTATTGACAACATTTAGAAAAACTGTCTTTATTTTCTTTGTAGGCATTGTTTTATGCTCACCTTCTCCTTTAGTGTATAACATTAATGAACATTAAGACTAAGAATGACTTTCAAAGTGTTTTTAGACATTGTCATGAAACAATATCAATGGCTTTGAAAAGTCCTTGAATAAATTTACTCATATTTATCTTTGTAATTTACTTTTTTCCTATAGTTTGAGTTACATTATTGGAAAGTAATACTGGAGATAAATTAGTGGAGCAAATAATTTCTACCTACTTTTTTAACTCATCATATGGACTTGTACACCACTAACAAACATGAGAGTAGACTCCCCACAAACGCACAGAATAAAAGAACCTTTGGTTCCTGTCCTAGATATTAGGAAGAAGGATTTCACATGCTTTTTTTCTCTCAAAAAATATCATTTTATATTTTTACCAATAATAAAAAATTATCTGTACCATGCATAAAATGTGATCAAATTCAGAACCTATTACCTTGTATAGCCTATAGGAAAAGTAATGCCAATAGGCTAATTACTTATACCATTACTTTTTACAAGTTTTTAACCACCAATACTTGGAGATAATTAAAGAAAATGAGCAGCCTGTCAGAATTATTTAATACACCAAGGAAGCCATTACTTCAGAATCAGTCTCTGGGGCTGGGCTCCCCAAAGAAACATGTTAACAATCTATTGCAAGGAACACAAGTGAATACCCATAAAGCACAAGGCAGACAGACTGTTAGAAACACAAGACTCTTAGCTGCCTGTTTTGCCAGTTATTTTCATAATTTTGTCATCTATTCTGATGATCCACGAATACTGTGGGCTCATGAGGACTTAACAGCACTGACCTTTAATCCCCTTCCCTCTTCCCCTTGAGCTTACTTTACCTCACTTTCTACCTTGCAGTTACAAATTTGACATTATTAATGTCAAGACTGGGAATGGACTTGGAAGCTAACTATTTAATCTAAAGAGCACTGCAGTGCTGGATGTAGGAAAATTTAATCAGTAATCCTTTATTTAATTTCCAGGTAGGCAGATCTGCCCAGCTCCCTGTAGCTGTGTCCTTCAACAGAGACACAACAGCCTACTTATCAATCCAGACAATATCAAACTATAAAGCATTATTTATATAAAAAGCCCCACATTTAACAAAAATTAGAAGAACCAGAAGGATTGACTTTCTAGTTTTTAAGGTATCAATTTCATTTGTAAATTATTCAAGCAGATAATTCAGTCTTCCTGTGCTTCGACTCCCTACTTAGGGAAGAGAGCTGCTGCTTTCTTGCCTCACAGAGCCACTACAAGGATAGTGACTAAAATGTTCAGATGCCTAAGTGATGAGGCCCATAAAAGCATGTCTTTCAATCACTCTACTTTATAGACAGGTTAATCAGCAAAGAGGACAGAGAAATTTTTTTTTTTGTAGGATCAATTAAAATTTCTTTCTAAAATGTGTTGCTCCAAAACAAAATGATAGATTAGACATTAATTTATTTTTTAGTTTTTAGCATATCTAGTTTTACTACCCTGGGTAATAAAATTGTGCTATATTTGCTACCAGACTCACCTGGCAGGAGACTCAGCTTGCTGAAAAAGGAATGATCAAGTGCACTTCTGAGCCAGGCCTTACAATAGCTTTCAGATATGACAGTGCAATAAACATGTCAAAATGGTGAATAGAGTAAATAAAATAGTACATAAAAAGAACCAAACCCAATCTTGTTTGCATCCAAATGAAAGAATGACTTATTTTTGACTCTGTATTTCGCTATACAAAAAAAACCAGCTCAAGTTATTATTTCTAATATGAATTATACACTTGTTATTGCCTTTTAACTTTGTGATAATATCAAATTAGTTTATTAGCATATAAATTACTCAAAATAAGAAAATATTTTACTTTTTAAAAATACTACAGCAACTGAAAAAAAATTTCAGTTGTACTGGTCAGATTCTGAAGTTTTATATAATGATTCCTAATCTGCACAAATGCTGTCTGCCACAATTCATTCGGCTTGCGTAGGAATCTCCTGATTCTGCAAACACTCATTGATTATTTTCTTGGACTCTAATACTGGCATCAATTAAACTAGAAGCAGTTACCTGCTGTTGGGCTGATACAGCTGGATTTGACAAGCAAGAGCTATTAACTGGCTTATATGACAGTGCTGAAGTACTTTTAGTTTCTAGAAAATATATCCTGCATTAATAATGTCAAGGAGGCTTTTTTCCTTAGCTTTCTTCTTGAAGTTTATGCTTCAATTCTCATAGTAAAAAAAAACAACATTGTCACACCAATTAAATTGTCCTATCTCACTCTTTCATTATAATCCTTAATTCACATCAGCAATAATACATACATATTTATAGGCTGATGGGTTTTGACACGATACCTCTTGTTGACTATCCAAATCTACAACACGACACACTCAAGAAAATACCTTTGGATCCTGCATTATGAAACACTAAAAAACTGTACTCTCTTCAAAGTAGTAATTTTACACTGACACCAAGGTACAAGAAAACATAAAAAATTCAGAATCAGCTGTGATCAACATCTTACTCAGACATCACTCCTGAAAACCAGTGCTGTGAGAAAAAAAATTAAATAGAACAACCTCTGCTGAATGGTATAGAATAATCATCAGGGTCTATAATTTACCTACTGCCACAGTGACATAGAAAAGGATTTGCTAATTAAAACTCATTTATTTACATTATCCTCTAGGACATTAGAACAGAAAATTCTCTCATCTTGTCTCACCTTAATCTTATTTAAAGGACAACTTGAACTGAAAACCAAAAAAGGGTTTTTGAAGACCCAAAAATTAAATAAAACCCAAAAGGCTGGTGTACACCTTCCTGAAAGACCTAAATTTTTATTCAACCAGTACATAAAACACTTGCTCTCCCTCAGTCTAGGTGGAATTTTGTATATGAAGACTATATGCAAACATATACAGAACTCTGAAGGTTTTTAAGCTTGCAAGATGAACAAGGAATTTTTCCACAGAAGTAATGAAGAAGGTGTAATAAAAAAAGTCCTTTCATTTACTTCTTGATTTTCAGCTTATCAGGCAGTCGGAATAACAAGACATGATCACAACTCTCATCCCTTTAAAGAGGTCATTTTATTTTCATGAAGCAGATTGTAAAGTATAATTTAAATCACCTACTGTCTTTTATAAGAATGCCATAAGATTTGCATAAGAGGGTAATAATATCCCAGCAAGAAGACATACAGGAATATTTGTGCTTTGTATCTGTCTGTCTTTTGCAAGCATGTTTGAGTTTGAGTGTGGGTACCACTGTGGTTCAAGGGTTGTCACATTGATGCTGGATGTGGGTGATGAGCTTGCCTGGGAGGTTTCACTGCACCTGATCAAGTCCCCCCACATTCCCAAGCTGACCTGAGCATAGGCTGAGCTAGTTTCCTTTGAGACTCAGAGAGGAAACCAAATCACCAACTGAGTGTGTGGGCTGCATCCTCAGCATAACAAATGTGTTTTGTGCTTAGCTCAGCTTCAGATGGAATAAATCCTCAGGGAGATTTGTAAGGGGTCTGAAGAGGCTCAGCTTTTTTTAAGGGTGTTTTAAGGACAATCCTCTAGCCAGTGACATGGACTAGAAAACTAAAGAAGCAGTTTGGGTGGAATGGCTGGCAGTATGAGATACTGAAAGAGACGAGGATTTGCAACAACATCCCAAGCCTCTTGCTAACCAGACATTTTTCTTGGCATTACGTTTGTAATAGTGACCTAGACTACTGTCTTATGTTTTATGAACCTAACATTTTTACTAATACATCCAAATCAAGAAAAAAAATCAGTAAATTGCTACATGAAATACTGCAGATGTTTGCATTTTACATATAAAGACAAATGTTTATATTTTTCACTAGAAGAAATGCTATTTAATAAAATGTCTTTTTTCTGTTTAGAACTGATTTCTTACTTGATGAAATTCCCTGCCCATTAAACTCTCCAAACCACATGCAACAAAGTTAAATTAGTCAGTTTTGGAAACTAATGACTAATACAAACACTTATTGCTATTTTATTCTAGGTGAAGGAGCACGTCTGTTACTACCCTTGGACCCCAAAGCATGCTTGGCCCCAGCATGCTGCACTGGGTGCACGTGGCCTCCAACCCAGAACTCTGCCTCTGGCAAAGGTGAGGGTCACAGATCACCACATAATTGCCAAGTATCCAGTGGTTCATGGATATTGGTGGTGACTACAGTTACTAGCCTTGGGAAATTGATTTTTTAATAATTTCTTCATTCTTTTATCATTAACATGAAAAAATCTGTTATCTCTAGAGCAGCCTGTGGCATGGAGCTACCTAATTTGGATTGATTCATTTTGTGAAGAATCACTTCCTTTTCTTTGCTCTGAATGGGCAAACTGTTGGCTTCATTTGTGCCCCACACATCTTGTATTGGTGAAGGCAGGAATCTCCTCCCTTTAGTCTCACCCCTATGTTCTAGACGTTTTTGAGACCTTTCCTATCTCCTTCTCTTTGTTTCTTTTCCAGGCTAAGTGAACTTATCTTACTCAGTTATTCCTCACTGATGAGTCAATCCAAAAGTCCTGATAAACCTTTTGTCCTTGTCTGTACTTTTCCAAGTTCTTTGGGACACATGCTCTCTGAGACTACAGGCTCACCAGAAATTTAGATACAAAGCTATATTAACGACATCTATTTCCTTCAGCTGCTGCTAAGAATTTCTAACATCCCATTTGCTTTTTTTGGCACTCAACGCACACTACACAAATGTGCATGCAGCTATTATGAAACAAGATCCCATTTGAGAGAGATTATCATTTCCACAGAGAACAACAATTTATTAATGAAACTGGAATTATTCCCCTCCTCCCACAGAATGTACTGCTTTCCATCAGATTTCATGTCTTATTTTAGTTTTGTTTCATAATGTTTTTCCCATTTTTTTCCATCTAGCTTTTGTTTTTAGTAGCTTAATTTGAAAAGCAAACACTTCCCTGGATACTCTCACACTTTCCAAGATAATTTATGATGATATTAAACAACATAGGCCCCAGCCAAATCCTTACTGATGCTGAATCATAGTGTGGAGGATGAAACATAGTAATGTTTTTTCAGTGGTCAATTTAAGACTTTTCACAAAAATAGGAGTGAATGATTCATCTATTACTGGAAATCTATATTTTTAGCAAGGAGTAGCAAGGTTTTAATGGCATAACACTATCAATCATTGATAACAGAATCAATAACAACTCTAACTTACATGTTCAGGGACTGACAGCTAAAATAAATACAATGCACACAAGATAATAATTTTTATAATTACAACTGATGCTAGAAGACAGGAATTCTTTTGCAAGTTTGCTTTGTTCTTTACACACCTTTTTCCCTTATTATAAATACAAGAATAACTACTGCACACAGCTATTTAGACAAAAGCCATTGTATTTATGTATTTATGCATTTATGAAACACAGTCTTCTCCAGGGGAAAATTAAATTTATCTAGTTATTTAAAATTAAAACTAATGTAGTTTTAATTTTAGTATGTGTCAATGTTAGTGGACATTGTGTTCTCTCATTAGTATATCTTTCAGCTTTTCTCCTCCCTTTTTCGCTTTTTGTGAGACCAGCCCCTGGGCTGGGAGGGCGAGGGACATGTCACCCAGCAGTGTGGATATAATCACCTTTCTCCTTAGTCACCCTCTCCTGCCCATAGGGCACATGTATCACTGCCATGCAGCAGTCATAGAACACATGCATCTGGTACTGCACAGTGCACTACATCAAGGAAATCATCTTAGAGTTATTTTGGAGTTTTTAAAAAAAATACTGGAAGGAAAAGGCTAATTTTGCACCAGAATGTTTTTATGCTTTATATCATCTTCCTCCCTTAGAAACAGCATCATCTGTTTCTAAGAGTCTGCAAATGCCTCTACAAGGCATTTGGATTATTTGGGATTTTATAATCTCCATTTAGATTGGCTAAATGATAAGTAAGTGATAACAGGGAGAAAACTATACCAGAGTGTTCTTGTTACAAAATTATTAACCACTATGGGACATCTAATAAATATTTGGTTATTTTTATGTATTAAGTCCTCAGTTTTAATCTTGTCTCATTCCACTTTCTTTGTTAAGACCTTTTATGACTTTTCATGTTGAGTTTTCTGCACTTTTTCCTGGCTAGAAAAATATGTAATCTATTCTGTTTTATGAAATAATTATTATGTAATAAAGGTTAGGCTCATTTATGAAAGACAATTCATTTCACTAACTTGTGTAAAAAATATAAGCAAGATTTTGGGTACACAAGGTCTTTTTGAATCAGGAAGAGAAGCTGTGGAGTTCTAAGCTGTTGTTAACTCTGTTAATTCCTCAGAATTTAATAGGATATATAACAGATCCTATGCAAGAAATAAGTTGATTGTAACTTTTGCACCACAGTGGATATCAGATACAGGGAGACAGAAAGGAGGATTAGGGAATGTCTGTCTCTAGAGGGGGAAGAGAGACAGGTCATGTAGAGCCTGTGGGACATGAGGCATTGCTGGGAGGGAGGGAAACAGTCATTGCCATAAAGCCAATATTTGCTCCAAGTCCACTGCTTTCTATGCCATATAGCAGAAATTGTGGTTTGATATATCACCATCAGAAGAGCAGGGGGTTTTTCACTTTAGGACATCTGCTGTTAAAACATTTTCAGGCCCCTAAATCACAAACTATTTTATGTAATGGCAGCACTTGACAAGACTGCCAATCCCAATCATTTCTGTTTATGACTTGCACACAAGGATGTTAACTGCAGTGACTGAAGATGAGATAACCTTTTAATTTGCTAGCTTCTCCTATATGGTGGTGCTGGACAGCTCATGGGAAATTATTCTTTCTTTTTCTTATTAAGCATGTTTTATTAATAATTGATTCTAGCGGTGGGGTTTTGAGTTTGTTTTATGGAGGTTTTTTTTTTGGTTTTTGTTTGCTTGCTTCTTTATGGATTTCTTTGGGTTTTATTGTTAGTTTTTTTGGGGGGGGGTTGTTTCAGGATATTTTTAATTTTGTTTGAAAAAATGAATTTAGGTTTTAATTTTGTTGCATTCTGTTTCATGCTCATACTTTGGCTTTGAATTTCGATTTTTCATGGTGATTTTTCATGTTATGTTTTCAAACATGCATTTTATAGAGAAAAATTAATCACAGAATCACAGCATATTCTGAATTGGAAGGGACCCACAAAGAACTTTGAGTCCTTTCCTGCACAGAACAGCTTCAAGGGTCACACCATGTGCCTGACAGCACTGTCCAAATCCTCCTTGAACTCTGTCAGGCTGATGCTGTGACCACTTCCCTGGGCAGCCTGTTCAAGTGCCTAAACACCCTCTGGGTGAAGAACGCTTTCCTGATTTACAGACTAAAGCTCTCCTGACACAACCTCAGGCCATTCCCTTGGGCCCTGTCACTGGTCACCAGAGAGAAGAGATCAGTGCCTGCCCCTCCTCTTCCCCTCACGAGGAAGGTGTAACTGCAATGGGGTCTCCCCTCAGTCTCCTCTTGTCCAGGAGGAGGCTGAAAAGACCCAGTGTCCTCAGCTGCTCCTCGTACTTCTACTCAAGGTCTTCACCTTCCTCGTGGCCTTTCCTTGGATACTCCCTAATAATTTAATGTCTTTCTTACCTTGTGGCACCCAAAACTGCCCCAGCACTGGAGGTGAGGCCGCCCCAGCTCAGGGCAGAGCAGAGCAGGACAATCCCCTCCCTTGCCAGGCTGGCCATGTTGTGCCTGATGCCCCAAGGACAGGGTTGGCCCTCCTGGCTGCCAGGGCACTGCTGGCTCATGTTCAACTTGACATTGACCAGGACACCCAGGTCCATTTCCACAGTTCTGCTTCTGATTGAAAACTGTATAAATATCCAAATTTTCACAATTATTTAAGTAGAATTATAAATTATTTATATTTCTAAAATTTGCAGTTTAATTTTCTTTCCCAATTATTGTTTTAATGCCAAATCTGCATCCCACTAAAATGAGCAAAGGAAATAAAAAAGTCCCTATTGTGAAAAAAGTTATCCATCTCATAGATATGAAATCCTGAGCTTTAATCTAGTGTCCTGTCACTTAGCAGTTCCTTAATATTTCTATATTTCTTGTTTTCCTGCTGAAAATTTATACTTTTGTAGCACATTTGGGGCATTATAGTATCTCATTTTTTTTAAACATCTTGTATGTCGCAGTAATCACAAATTTTATTCAATTTCTCAACCATCTTGTTATTTCAGTTTACACATAATTAGCCAGATACAGGAATGGCTCCAGGTATTTAATACTTTCCCACATTTTGCTGTTTGGCAAATTCTATTTAATTTATTACTTGGCATTCTGACGATTTTCCAGAAAGAAGGTCTCATGATCCCAGCTGAGTTTTAATTGATGGTCTAATGTTTCACTAATTATAAATTCAGCTTGCATTGCTGACATACAGAATACATGCCCATGTCTGATCTGACTATCAACAACAATATGTCTACCAGGTGAATCAGAAATTCTCAGCCAAACTCCATATTTAGGTCAAAAAGAAAAAAAAATCTTCAAATTTTCTTGGATTAAAGGAGGACAAAATGTTTTGATTTGTCAGTTCTCCTCAAGTCCTTTGAAGAATTTAGAAATATTTTTTAAAGTATCTTTTCCCGTATTTTCCTGTTTAAATAAACTTTCTGCCCAAGTGAAGCCATTTATACAGAAGCATTCCAAATAAAACTAGAATATGTGTAAGATTTTTCTTTAGCAGTTTAATTTCTACAATCTCATTTGGGTTTCTCCACCTATGTTGGCAACAAAATTTCAGACACGCAAGCGCCATTAGCACCCTACACTCAGCTGTGTTGGGAGGTCTTGTGAGACTCAGTCATTCATTCTAACAGGACCATTTCCACAGGCTCTGGATCTTCTACAGGGATCACTGAATCCTTGCATAGCAGAGCCTGTTAAATTTTAGAGTTTGAAATATTTCACTCTGTGACCTCCTTAGCTGTTCAGAACAATAACCTCAACATTTTACATCCTCTAAAATGTGGGTGACAGCTCAAGAAATTGATCCTTCCCTTTTATTTTGCTCTTGCCTTGCCCTGATCTCACTCTTTTTCCTCTCTCATGCAATCAGTGAAAACCTAGTCCTTCCTTTTTTTTTTTCCTAGCTTCAAATACCTCATATAATTTTCATCAATGTAAGGACCACAGGCAAGAGATCTTACCACTACTACGCTCCTAATTTACCTGCTATGAGCTACTGAAGCAAATCAATAAACAAAGTGAAGCCACTAGATCAATAATAAACATTCTGTTGCAAGTTGTTCATCTCTGCTGCATGTCTTTGTACACCTTGTTAAAAGGTTAGTTTCCAGGAGTAAACATTAAATGCAAGTCTGGCTCGCTCATGGGGGTTTTGTGTTTCCATGGTTCCATTTCCTTCTCACACTTTCATGTTCAAGTGTCAAAATTACTTTGTGTCTCACATACTCTATGCAATATACAGGATGCAAAGCTTTTAAAGTCATCACTTTTTTCACCAGACAGACATAAGTGGGAGAGACAAAGGTCTCAGCTCAACAGAGCAAGAAAAGTAATACAGAATTCTGATACCAGTTCTGATTCCTCTTACACCTTTTTTACCATTTTTTTTCTCCTCATCAGTTTCCTTGTCTGTTATAAATTGTGACAGTGCTTTTTCTTGAGTATGTGCACGGCATAAACTCCATAAGCCAATTTAGTAAGCCAGGTTAATATGATCATGCCTGATTGCTCTTTAAATTACTATCTAAAGACCATTAGGGCCCAACAAGATTTCACTTTAATGTCAGCAGACAGAGCTGAGTATATGTTCGATGTACGGAACAAGCTCATTCTTATACATAGCATATCTTTCATATTAAAATCACACAGAATGAGTAACTCTGATGTCCTGCATCATGGGAGTCAATTAATACATTACTAGCAGCATTCCCTGAAACAATTTTCATCTCCTTGATGATGGCACTGTGCAAATGTCTAATGGAAATAATACACAGCTATCTCTAATATTGTTAGTTCTGTTTTGGGAATGGAATCTGATAAATTACAAAAAAACATTTTGACAACTTTAAATGAAATATTATTGTGATCATATTACTAGAAATCTAGTGGAAATACAATTTTAAAAGGTGGGTTTAATCTGGGTACATTTATGAATAGATTTAAGTGGTTTTTTCCCTTCAAAGGGCAGCAGTTTTCAAATTCACTGCACGTATTTCTTTTCCTTAAATTTTAGTTTTTCTTTCAAGTTAACTCAGTGCTTATGAATAATGCCAAAATGACAGCCACTGCTCTGTAAAATTGTTTGTCTGAACAGATTCAAATAAAGCAGTGCATAATTTCCTTTACAGACTGCCCTGTCATGCAGACACTCACCCAAGAGGGAAAATAACTGTAAAAAGAGAACATGTATTCAGAAGTACCTGTTGATTTAAGCCTAATGGAAGGTGGTCAACATTAATTCCATCATATTAAAAATTATCCACTAAAAAGTGCCTAAATAAATTCTATGCTTATATTTCAGATGCAGAAGATAAATGCTAAGGTTTTGAAAAAGCATGCTGTTCTACTCATAGATGTAGAGCTCTGCTTCCTCCAAATCAGCACTCTTTCTGCCTTGATATATGGGCAAACCTTTGAAGATGATGAGGCTTTCTCAGGACAGAGTCAGATGAAAAATACCATATTGTTATATTACCCTGCACTGCCATAGAACAGTCGTGAGTATTAAATTTTTCAGCATCCTTTTCTTAACAAACAAGATCTGTAGTTGTTTGTGTGTGAGCATGCATTAATTTGAGGTTTAAACAACAAACTTGTAAAACATAGGTTATTAATTGGCAGAAAAATATCTGGTAAGCTGAGGTTCTGGGATTTTTGTTGGACTTTTTTGTTGGTTGGTTGGGGGCTTTTGGGGTTTTTTGTGGTTTTTATTTTTGTTATTCTTTTGTTGTTTTTTTTTTTTTTTTAATTTATTTTCTTTGGTTTTTTGTTTGTTTTTTTTTCTATTTTTGCTACACTGGAAAATAGAAGAGAAATGTCCACTACACTGAAAAGGACTGTGCAATCTTTTCCTATGCACTCAGTACAGTCTGCATCCAGTACAAATACCATATGCCTGTCTCTGCAAACTTGAGGACATACGGCAAAAAAATTCTCACTGAAAGCAAATGTGCAGGTGTGCAACACAAGAAAGATAAGATGCATTTACACACTAGGAATGCAAAGACATATAAAGGGAAAATGCCTCATGCAGCACAACCAAAACCTTTCCTAGTATTGTCTTGACCATGTTGTTCTCTTGAACTTTCATTTTATTTTGCTGCCTCTGTATGTCACTGCTGAAACACAGCAATAAAGAAAGGTGATGGACATATTTGTAGTGCTGGTGGGGCTGCACCCCCTTCAGCTATCCTTGCATAAGGGCAATTAAAACTGCTGCCTTGTTTGTGGGTGTAAACTGTGCTGGAACTTTTTTATGCTCAAGGACTTGATCTTCTGGTGATTTCTGTCACCATTCACTGACATGTGTGCTTTTGCACAAAAAAATAAGCATAAAATTTTTGTCTTCATCCACACCTGCTGTTTTTGCCTGGTTTCTGGAGTTTCCAAGTACCAGGAAAACAAGTAAAGCACCGCAGAGTAAATGAGCAAGCCTTATTTTACTCCCAGCACCCTGTCCATTTTCATGGGTTGCATGGTAATATCATACATTAATTTTAGTTTTTAGACTAGATCTGCTTAATGAACGTTGAGCAAAGAAGGTTATCCTTTGTTATTAATCTAATGGATTTTTATTCTTCTTCCAGATTATGCGAGCAGATTCCCAAACTTTAATAAACAAGTTAAATGCTTTTAATGTGTAAGCTTCAGCCACTATTTCAAAATCACCACCTGTAAGCTAAACTAATCCCCATCAGTTTGTAAACTGTATTTTGATTTGCAACCTGACATTCCTTGAGATTGTCATTTAAAAACAGACATGAAAGGAATTACATGCCCTGGCTGTAACAGAATACAATATTTCTGTAAATCAGTGTTCTCTTACAAAAGGGATGCAAAATTAGCTAGTCACCCTCAACTGTCAGCTGATTTAATAGATACATTAAAATCCTATTTATAAATTACTGGACATTATTAGTGCAATAGTTCTATAACAAGTAATATAAATGTCGATGCACAGGTGTCCTGATAGCAAGGTTAGAAGAAGATAAAACCCTTGTGATTTCAGGTCACATGAAACATCCTACACTTTATAATATACTTATTACTACTTTAAAATATATAACAGAAACATTATAAAAATAATTAAATTGAAAATAAATGCTATTGGAAATAAGATGTAATTTTGCTGAGTCGTTTGATTCTGCAGATTTATTTCTGCAATCAATCCAGAACTCAACTGCATTTAACATCTTAAAAATTTTATGTGATTTTAAAAAATTACATGTGATCTAAAGATACTCATTAGTGACTGTTGGATATATTTTAGTATCCTGACAATGGTTTGAATTTATGTGAAGTTTTACTTTTGCTATTTAAAAGCACAATTTCTAGAAGGAACTTCTCTCTCTCAGTGTTATACCTGCATTGAGAGTTTTGTGGAAAATAAGGGGAAAACACCAACATCTCCATCTTGGTTTTGTTTATTTGTTTGTGTTCTTTTTTTAATAGGAGATTTGGCAATTATGACATAGAAAGACTGGCAGGGTTTGTTGGGTTTTTCAGATAAAGAAAATAGTTAATATAGATAAAACAAATTGTGATAAACATCAAAATAAACATTGTTGAGGAAAGTTTTTACCTAGATTTAATTGCTCTCCTCTAGAAGCAAATGTTTTGACATATAAAAAGGGGTTTGACTTTTTGGCTTTCCTCATACTTGAAAAGTGTTGCACAATTTGTAACTGTTCCAAAAAGTCTTAAGAGGTAAAAATATTCCAGATGAATCTGTAATAAGTGTTAGCCTTAATGAAAATATTCCATTTGTTTTAAAGTTGCTTATAAGGTTAATGTCAGTGGAGCAAAAACAGGACAAAGGAAGAAGTTGACTCATTAGTACCTTGACAATAGTCAATTTTGTGCAAAAGTTACATTTTTTTGGCAGTTTAGAACTTACCCTAAATGACTACCAAAAAAAACTTACACAAAGGAATAAAGACTAATGAAAATATAGTGATGCATCAGTAAAATCTGTCTTTTGACATTAAAGGCACAGCAGTCACATTGATTGTGCTACAGCACCAAATGTGATGAGAGTCCTTGCTGGCATCTTCAGCGAGGTGCCAGAACAAAGGTCTGTCTTAGAGAAAGTGTAACTTGTGCCCACTGGATATCACAAATATGATTTTTTTCCATTATATGGTCCCCCTTTCTTCAGACTTACTCACTGTATTAACTTTGTGATACAAACACACTGCTTTGCAAATTGCTTTGACCAATACATTTTAGGGCTTAACACAAATGTCTTCACGTGCAACATCCAAGTACATTTTTGGCTGCTGTGCTAAAAAATATTGTGTTTTATTCATACATCCTCAGAATATATTTCTGGAAGAGTAGGAGGAAAAATTAATTTTCTGTTGATTTATTTATATTTAGGGAAAAAAAGATTTTCCACTTGTACACTGAAATAAAAAAGTTCACAATAATATTAAAGTAAAAACTGAAACATGATGACTCATTTTTACAGTAGGTGAATTTGAAACCTTGCTGTCTAGGGAAGTGGTATTTAGGGACTCAGGAAAGAAATTCCTGACTTGTTATTTTCACTGAGTAAAGTCCTTTACTTAAAATTATACACAGCATCCAATTATACACTCTGCTAAGATTTTCTTCAGGTGTCCTTTGCAGCTTTCCTATCTGAAAACTCTAAATTCACCACCCCCACAACCATCAAACAGTTTTATGTCAATTACTTACCCCCTCTTACAGAAACAGTGGACATACAATGAGAGAGGGAATTGCAAAAATTCTCTGCAGGTATGATTGTGCATGTCTACACACAGTATAAAAGCTGTAGTGCAGGACTTTGAATTATGAAGCAATAAAACATATTAGAAACACTTGAAAACAATCTGAAAAATCAGAAATAAAAGTAAATGGTTCTGAGACATGAGACAAGAGACCAAAAATGATGTGTCTTCATTAGCTGAAAATGGACTTGGAATAATCATATCAATCACAGGAATAATTGCTCATTATGGGCATAAGATTTAAAATTTATATCTTATTGCTTGATATCAGTACAATGTTGCTAAAACTCAAATATGCTATCACAGTCATTTCAATTAAAATTAGTGGTGAAATACAGATTTATATCAGAACTCTCTTATTTTGTTTTTTCTTATATTATTGTTGTTTCTGTTGTATTTGTTTAATATGAAAAGCAAGAATAAGGAAATAAGCATACAAAGACAGAAAGTATATAGTGGCTACAGGACAGGCTGGATGGTAAAAGCAATGAGCAAAGGGAACTACTGTCGGTAGATTTGTCCCACCAGAAACAGGTACACATTTATAATACATTATATTCTCTGTATCATTTGAACTTTCAAAGAAATAGTAAAAAATTACCTTTCCCACATACTGAGGTTCAGAGCCCATGTACTCCTCCAGCACAAAAAATTGATTCCACACCCAGCCTCGTTTGACTCGCTGGGCAGATGATCTCCTCCCTGGCACTGGGACAACATTTTCTCTTGGCTGTGCTTCCAAAATCTCTTGTGCTTGTGGGTGCAGTGGTGTTAGGAGACCTCCATCGAACAGGACCCAGAGAAGGAGGGATAAGCAGTTCCTTGTGAGCATTGGCAATGGCTTCCCTACCGCAAGTAATAAAAACTCCAGCACTTAATGCCGAGCACAGGAATCCAGGTTTGAGGTGTCTGTGGCCTTCACCACTTAGCTTCTGATTTTATTGCAGAAATGCTAATGCAGGCATTAATCCTCCTGATGACAAGGTATTTGCCGCAATAAATTCCATCTATAGGGACCTATAAAAGAGATTTACATGCAACATCAAATTACATAGGATTACACTGAAGCATTCATCAAAATTCTCACACCTAGTTAGTTTCTAGAGACAGAGAAAAATATTAAGAATCACAGTTTAAAAGAGATTTCTATTTTCATTGTAGCACTGAGCTGCTCTAGAACATTGTTTAGTTATTACCTCATTCTTCCTCTGCTTAGCATTACCTTTGTGTCTGTCTGAGACAGGGCTGTAGCCTTTGTTTTAGAATCAGTTATGAAACAGTTTCCCATCAGTGATATCAAAAATGTTTACTCATTTTTTTTTTAGCTTTACTCAAATTTTACTCAAAAATATTTTACTCAAAAAAGATTTACAAACAAAATACTGGAGAACAGGGGATCCACTCTTTCACCCTGTGAAAGAGCAAGAACTTTTGCTCACTTTCTCTGCCACAAAAGCCTCTTCAAGTCTTCTCTGCAGTGTTCTTGTTGCCAGGTATAAAAAAAAAATAACTGCCTGTAGGACTTAAGATAGATGCATTTTACATTTTAAAAGCAAAATACAATTTATAGCACTATGGACATCACCAATTTGTTAGAGTCATGTTGTGTCATTGATTTTTAAGCATAGGTTTCTAGGAAATCAATAGAGTTCTGCTTAAAAAGCAATGACATTATATGGACCTCAAAAAAGAAGAATAATAAATTACTTAACCATATATATTTTTCCTTTTCACATACTGCCAAAGGTTATATTTCCCTTATGAATAATATTATTACTATCCATAACAGTAAATAGCATACAAATTCCTATTTGTTGCGTGCATGCTGATATATTTAAATAGAAAGGATTTATAACCAGGAACCTGGAAGTCTTAAAAAAGAAAAAAACAAAAACACCCTAGAAGAATAACTGCACTTCCTATGCTAAATTTAGGGTGAAATTTTCTGTTCTGATTTGAAAGGCTATGTTTGAGGTCTTAGTAAAAAAGTAAAAAACCTGGTGAAAGGTATCTACTGAGTGTTTTAATTCTAACTTCAGAAAGGATAAAAGATGAGGAAAGAACTCCTGTCTGCTCAGAATGCTTTAAATAAAAGTTTTTCTAAGTTATGTTCATGACATTCAATGTTTATCATCTACAGCAGGATAATATTTTGTGCAATGAGTACAAACTTCTTACTTGCACAATCATTTGCAATCTATGAATTTTATTCCAGCAAAGGAACCTTAAGACATGAGCCAACGACAACAGAGATCTGCATTCAATATATTTGGTATGAATTTATTTTTTACTGAACAGTTCAGATGTGGTTTTCTGCTTCTGCTTTCAATGTATTCAGTGGTATATAACATCACATTCAGACTGTGTTCATCCATAATTCTGTTCCAAGATTTCAAACGTTTTTGCCTCTCCTCATCCATGGTTGCTTGTGCATGCCTTGTTTTTATGGCAAAATCATAATAATCATGAAACATAGCAAAAATTAAAACCAATCAACTCAACATATCCTTTTGAATTGCCCAGATGTAGATGGGAGGTGGAAAAAAATCTTAAAAAAAAAGGGGTGGGATAGTCTGCAGTGCTTCAGAAATGCCAAAATCTTGTTGTAGTCAATTTAATTGCCATACCACTTCTCTTTGTTCAGAAGACTCTGTACACTGCAGTTCTCCCAGCAGAGCTCTGCCTCCGGCCATGCCTGTCAGTCAGGGAGCTTTTAAAATGTTATACAGCACCAAAAGTAATGCAAAGAGATTGAAAGGCTTCAATGAAAGGAGAGCAATTCCCCCTCGGCTGGAAGGTTAGTGACCAAGTGCAAGACACAGAGCACTTTAACCTCTTCTCCATTGGTATCCCAGACAGCCTCCCAGAATGCCTACTGCACAGTCAGGAAAGAGCAATGCCAGTGCTTGCTTCATTTCCTACAGCTTCAAAAAGATGATGAATGGGAGGGTCAGAGAAAAAATGGGAGGCTAATGGATGTTGCAGTACAGGATTGTAGCGCAGGTGCCCTCATCAGCTGCGAAAGAGTTCAACATGAAGAATTTCTTTCAATTTTTCTTTTTTTAATCTTTTATTTTTTCTTCTATTTTTTAATTTAAACCTCAGCAAGGCAAATAATTGAAACTCTCATACTTTGGCCCTTGAAAGAATCACTCCAGCTTGCTGTTCTGTGACATTTGTGCCGTAGGAAACTGAGGCTGAAGGTAGCTTCTTCTTCCCCATAATTCATTGCTGGCTTTGCAGGAGGCTTTGTCTGATAGAATATACTTTAGAGCACCATTGGAACTTGTACAGGTATTCAAAGGCTAATATATATGTCTTATTCTTTAAGTCTGTTCTTATTGTTTTGCATTTTCTTTTTAAGCTTTGTCAAAACCTGTCTTAGTGCTTTTATATTGTCAAATACTCATTGGTCCCTTATGTACCTTTGATCAGAAAACTCCTAAGACAAGTAGGAGAAAAGGATTTAGAAATCCACTCAGAACAATTAACCATAAGGAAGGCACTATATTTCCTAAAAATTTAGGGTATTATTTCCAGTGATGCTCATAAAGGAATACTTATCCAGTGAGATAGTTGTGAACAGACATGCACCCTGGTTGCATCTCTTTCCTATATATTACAGAAGTACAGATGGTCAGATTTTTCTTAGATCTTGGGGTTTTTTCAATATTAGCTCTTGCTACTCATTTCTTCAAACAATCTTGTAAGGATTTAAGTAGCATTATGCATGATCTAATTAACCCATAGAGATACAAAGGGATACCCTGTATGAATTTAGTCCCACATATGCTTTTATAACCTGTGATTATGTTTATTCATTTCCCCAGTTTGATAAAGGGAAGTAAAAGACCCAAAAGCAAGCATGGTCAGTCTGTTAATACACAATTATTAAGAAATCTTGATCATATTTACTGTGTCCCCCAAACTGCAGGCTTAGAAACTCATGAAATGCAAATGATGAATAAAATATCACTACTAAAATTATTTATTGGGAATAACAAAATACAGTATAAATGGTGCTCCTGCAAGAATTTTGATTCTGACCCGGGCTATACTGCCATTAATCTAAACAGCCTGAGCAAAGAAATGCTTTTGGAATACAAAACTGATGCATGCCATTGCTGCTGCAACAACCCTTTATCACTGGTACTGCAGACACAAATCACCTCACCACGCTTGGCAAAGGTTATCCCTTGTAGAGAGAACAGTCATAGATCCTCTGCAATCACTCATATGCACGTAAGACCTCACGTAGAGAAGTATTTGAAAAGAAACTTTAAATGATCTTTGATCTTGTCATGGTTTAATGCCAGCCAGCAACTCAGCCCCACCCAGCTGCTCACTCACTCATGCCCAGTGAAGAAGAGAATCAAAAAGATAAAAGTGAGGATACTCATGGGTTGAACTAAAGAGAGTTTGATAGATAAAGCAAAAGCTGCAAATGCAAGGAAAGGAAATAAGTTCATTTTCTCCCTTCCCATTGGCAGGCAGATTTTCCGTCATCCTCAGAAAAGCAGAGCTCCAAAATACATAGTGGTGTCTTGGGAAGGAAAATGCCATCACTTCAAGCATTCCAACTTTTCTTCTTCTTCTCCCATGCCGGCCAGCTCTATATGCTGTCCGTGATGCCATATGGTCTGGAATATTCCTTTAGTCAGCTTGGATCAGCTGTCCTGGCTGTCTCCCCTCCCAGCTTCTTGTGCACACACAGCCTCTTCACTGGTGAACTGGGATGAGCTGCAGAAAAGGCTGTGACTAGGTAAGCAGTGCTCAACAATAGCTAAAACATCCCCACGCTATCTACACTGTTTTCAGGGAAATTCACAGCACAGCCTCATGCTTGGCTATTATGAAGAAAATTAATTCTATCCCAGCCAAAACCAGTGCAGGCCTGCATGATGTATCTACTTGCATCAGACCACAGATGCATTGCTGTCACACACAGACAAGCAGGAAACACTAAAGCTCCATGATGAACTCAAAATTGTCCTCAGTCCAGCAAGGCTGGTAATTGAACCTCCATGAATGGAGGCAAATTGCCTACTGACAAAGCATCCATTATGCACTGATGGTGGGAACATTTCTGCAGCCACCTTTACCATAAATCTATCAGCACAGAGAATGCTTTAGCTCCTGTGAAATAAGAGCTAATGTAGAGCAACCATCTTCCTATGCATAAAGAGGTTTGAAAAATCTTGGCAAAGCTGTAAAATGGTTGATCATGCCAGCAGGAAAGTCAGATAACATCTGCAACTATGGATATGCTGTAACAGCTGACCATGTAATCTTGTTTCTCTGCAATACCTTGCAATAAGAAAATAAAGCAGCAGGAAAAACAAGTCCATGGTTTTTGTATATATTACAATTAACTCCTTAAGTATTTGAGATGACATATCTTCTGGTTAAAGAACAAGTAAAAGGATATGATAAATCTTTCTCTGAGTTTAGACAAATCAGTTGGGTGGATATCCTCAAAGTTATTTAATTAAACAAATCCCATTAGATTAGACTGTAAATTACCATATTTCTTTTTGAGTTTGACTTTCCTGAGCTTCACAACCTATCTAGATACTTTGTAAATAAAGCAATTCTTCCTTTTTTGCCTGGTCTTTTTAGTTAGTGTGGGAACAACTTGGTAATATCAAAAGAGACATTAGGAGAGAGATTACAAGTAAACAGATTACAAGTCACAAACTAGAAAAGACTTTAATTCTCAATCTGCACATCCCACAAGTCAAAAAATTTTTAACAGATTAAGCAGGTCCCACTTCTGCAGCTACTATAACAACTTGGCAAGAATAACATCTGGAATCCATGCCAGGTAACTGTCATGGGGAAAAAATAATATCAGTGTTTCTACCTGCTGGAGTCTTAACATCATCCAAACCACTTATTCCTTTACCTCCCTTTGTGTGAGATTCAATAAACTGTATAAACAGTCCTAGTTTAACATCTGTCAGCAACCAAGCACCACACAGCTGCTCACTCACTCCCTCAGCCAGGAGGATGGGGGCAAGAGAACTGGAAGAATAAAAGTGGAAAAACTTGTGGGTTCAGATAAGAACAGTTTAAAATCTGAAATATCATTAAAATATTAAAAATATTAATAACAATAATAATCATATTGCTATGAAAAGTAAAATAATTGAGTGAGAGAAGTAAACTCCAATAAATACAAATGAAAATAATTGGGCACCAGCAGTGAATCGATGCCCAGCCAGTCCCCAGGCAGCAGCTCCCAACCTTCCCCCTAAGTTATGTGTGCATAACTCCATATGGTATGGAACATTTCTTTGGTCCTTTGGGGTCAGGTGTCCTGGCTGTGTCCCCTCCCAGATTCTTGTGCATCCCCACATGTGTGCTGGTATACAGTAAATGTCTTTTACTCTGTGTGAGCACAGATCAGTGATCAATAAAATATCCCTGTGTTATCAATGCTGTTTCCAGCACAAAGCCAAAACCACTGCCCCATACCAGCAACTGGGAAGAGAATTAACTCTGTCCCAGTCAAAAACAGGACAGAAGCCTAGGCTGGCTCTCTGGCTGTTTGGATTGAATCCTCACAAGGCTGAAAATTTGAATCTCAGTCCCATTACTTCAGAGGTTGTTTATATGAAATTGCTGATCGAGAGAGGGAACAGAAACCAAAATCACCTAAGCTATTCCCAAATATTCTGTAGATAAGTGATAAGAGCATTCTGATTGAATGTGAGAAATATATGAAGAAAATACACATATGGAATCTAAATCTTGGTATTTCTGGAAGATGTATGTCATCATACAGACAAGAATTATACTCTGTAGACTACTACACAACAAATAGATCGAAGCATTTCTCCTGCAATAAAGTGATTTTAGCTCGCTTTTATTAAATTCTATTAAAAAGCCCCAAAGTCCTACTATTTATTGTTTAATATTTTGCTTATTATAAACTTGCTAATAATTCAACTTGACAAGAATAATATCAGTTTGGTTAAGGCTCTGATTTTTGGATTTGACTGCCAAAGCCACTTCCTCTCCCTATTTGATTATCCTGTGCAGAGATATATTTTGTATACTAGTTAAGAGATCAATTCTGATGATAGTTGTGCCTACAGAGTAACATCATCTATGAATCTGGACTACTCTATTGAGTTTTAACTGGCATGAAACCAAAGTGAGATGAGAATGATGTCTTCCACCTTTGAGTGCAATTGTCCTTGTAAGCACATTCACGGGAAGGCTGCCACAAAGATATATTACAGCACAAAAAATGTGTGATATATTCTATCAATACCCAGTAAACACATTTATAAAATGTCTAACATTGGAGAAGAGTCTAATTATGTCTGGCATTTCTAAGCCTTGCAATAATAAAATTATTATAGCTTCACAGATATGAGTTAATAATTGGCTTTCTAGTGTATAAAAAAGTGATGACTTTAGGGAGTTTGGTAAAATAACAAAATCAAATGCTACAAACTTCCAAAAATGGTGTAGTTTTACAATGCTGAAGCTTATAGAAAAACTAATGAAGAAGTGCAATGTAAAAACATTCTGAGTGCAAAATAATTAAGTCGTTCTGCATGCAACTATTTACACATATTGTGTCAATTTTGTCATCATTAGTAATATTTACAGGACATCATTTATGACTGAGCCATCATCCTCAACCAGGGAAATTATCACTTTTAAATTCACAAACATGCGTAAGAATATGAGGGAAATAATTGTTAAAAAAAAAAAGAAAGGATTGGAACTTTCATTATAAAGTGTAAGTACATCAGTAAACGCACAAGTCTCCATGGCTCATTGAACTATTCAAAGTTAACTCAGGTAAAAAGAAATTTCACTTTCACTCTAGGTTAATAATGTATATTTTGCTGAGATTCAAATTCAGGCCAGTACTACTCTGTAAATGCTTAATGCAACTCTAGAGTTTAGTCATCAGCTAAAAGAAAGAAACAAACTGGCTCCAAAAAGAACAAAGTTTCCTTTACAGACATGGTCAGATGATGAAGCAGTGTCATCAATTTAATTTTTATTCTGTCTTGTGGCATGTTTGACTCAGAAAAGTCCTGTGGTCAATCTATACCTACTTTGTCAATGATTTAGAATATTTTTGATAAATTACAAACATTTTCATTTCTGCTAGGAATCTGTCAATGCCAATGCTAAAGCATGGACAATCAGGAAACAATCCTTCATTCTACTGTCGTTCCACACTTTTTGAATAAATATATGAGATGGGGGAAAGGAGGGAAAGGGAAATAAATCAAAACATTTCAACACATTAGCAATATATGTAAAGAAATAATTGACAAATGTGAGGCTGCAGCTCAAATATATTTATAATTTTATATGTAACATGAGATATTGAAATAGATGAGAGCATATTTTAGTGTACTCTTTAACGTTATTTTCTTAATCCTGGGATATTTCTGTTTTTCTGAACCTGCCAAAAATTCTATCAGATTGCAAACATACTTTAGTGAAGATGTCATCATTAAAAAATTTTCTGCTATTGGTCAGAACCTGATTATAAGAAATTTGAAACTATTTATTATAGTTTCTGGTGTCAGAAGGACTAAAAAATTATACTAAGTTACAAAACTAACCCAAAGATAGAAATTTTGAAATGAGATCTTGCAGGCATTTGTTTGGGTGTTGTGTATATGGTGGTGCAATTCTTGCTTAATACCAACTTGATGTATAACCTTAGACATTTAATATTGAAAAATGGATCTCCTCTTGCCCATTATTGCAATTTCTATAAAGTAGATTTAAATGTCCTTGTCTCCATCAACATAGAATCAAAAGGTATTTCATTCCCAATATTCCTTTCTGTAGTAGATATGGAAATCCATAGTCCCACTTTTAGACTTTCAGTCTTCTGAAAGGTTAATAGAATTGCTCTAACAGTACTGAATTATACAATTTCAGAGGATGATACCATCCTCGGGAAAACATGACAGACAGCAGTTGTGCCCAACAGGTTTGTAGCCATTAATCTTGTGAATTTTAACAGGCAGTCCCAGACACAACAGGAGTGAGAGATAACCCATCAGTTTTCTGACCTATGAGAATATCAGCTCAGATCTCTCAGCACTCTGGAGTCACCCACTTTATTCTGGACTTTCTTCAATGCTAAACAAAAAATAACTCTTATGCTTGGTAATTTATCTCTTCACAACTTATTTTGGCTTTTTTTCACCCTAGCTATATTTACTGGTAAGACTATGATTCTTTTCTGATCATCGAGGAATGAGAAAAAAAAAAAGAACTAAAACCAAAACTTTCATGGATTTTAAAATATCAGAAATAGTAATGTTAGGGCTTCTATTTTGATTCTTTAAAAGTTTTGTTTGTTTTGCCCAGCATTACTGCATAGGAATATAAGGTCATTAGAGCAACTAAGGCAGGCTCTACTTAGATGAGCAACTGCTACTCTAACTAGAGAATAAAGCCATCTACAAATAACTTCAGCCAAAGTAATCCTCATTTGTATTTTATTTTTCAAAACTGGATTTGTTTCATGAAGACTTGCCAAGTATCAAAGTTGTGTGTGAATAGCTGTGTCTATCTTCAAGAAACCTTTCACTCAAGTAAAACCCTCTACTTACCAGTCAATGTGGAAGTGCTCCCAAACTAAGTCAGTGATTAAACTCAGAGATGCTAACTAAAAGCAGCCAGGAGACATTTTGTGTACAATTTCTAAAAGAAGATTAGATAATATTTGTGCCTCACGTTCATCTGAATAGATCCTCATGTCTCTTGTATACGATTGCTCATTTCCCAAATTCAAGAGTAATGAATTGAGTAATTCTGTAACAGGTGCCTGCTGTGAATTTCAGCAATTACGGCAAGCACAGACAATAGATGAGGTGGTACACAAGGAAATAAAGTGACACTCACTACTGCAGCTCTGTCTGTCTTGTCTAGAGAAATAAATGCAAATCTTACTAATGAAAATAATTTTCCTTTTAGATTCTTCCCTGCCTTTCTAAATTTCAAATTAAAAGGACAAGAAAATAGTGTATAGAAAAGAAACATGTCTTGTCATCTGTGTAACACTCACACTCAACAACATAAATTACTGGTACTTTTTTTTCCCATTTGGTACACGTCTTGGATCTTTATTAACTGGTGTGAATATATTTTCATAGTGTCATTTACAAACGTATCTGCTACAATTAAAGAAATTAAAGGCAAATATTATTTTCGGTCTTTTTCATTGTTCATACATACATACATGCCCAATCCCACAGATTCAAAGAAAACACAGGAAATAGACAAATTTAAATATGAAATGCAAAATCTCATCAATTCTTGTAAGCTTACAATTTCAAAAGCACTTTTTTTTAAAACAAATTTCCATAAAGAGTCATAAACCATTTTCAGTTAGCACTGATTTAACTTAGAATAGAAACCATTTCATCTTACTTTGTTTCACCCTTAACACCCTGCTTTGAATGGCTTCAATAATTAAATGAGTATTAATTAAAACAAAGCACATATTTTCATAAACTATTACAGTCAACATCCTCATTCTTTAGGAAAGGTAGTGGTTACTTTTTCTTTTTGTTTTCAACTTAAGCAAGGTTTTTCCTTTGTTTTGGTCTGAGCTTCTTCCATGCTACAGTAAAAATGCAACTGTATAGTGGCTAGATTGTTTATGATTTATGTAACTTACCTCAAGACATGTAATGAGCAGCTTGTTTATTGCATATATTGCATATTTTATTTTTTATAATAAACATAAATTTGTCTAGTTATTTCAGTCTGCAAAACTGTGGTTTAGATAGGAAATCAATAGTGTCTTTTTAAGGTTAAGCTCAGTGAAATGAAGTGCTGAAATAGTCCTGATGAAATTGCACATCAGCTGAACCCAGAAAGATCAGCATTATGGCAAGAGGATAATGTCATACCTGCAGTATTATAGATTGAGCAAATCAATCAGACATATTGTAATCACTAAGGGCACTGTCCTGTAGTACTAAAAAAATGCCTTCAGGTCTCAAGGTAGAAAGATTGACACATTTAGTCTGGAGTAACCTAAATCAAATATTTCCCTAAGACTAGTGAATTAACCTTACTAGAGGACACAGCCCAGAGACACACGTTTTGTCCTGGTATAAACGGAGTACTGGGCCTAAGATTAAGCTGCAAGGAAGGCTTCGGAAGGCTTTTTCACCAAGGAATTTGGTGGGAAAAAAAAGGTATTTCCCTCCATGCAACCTCTGATCTGTGGTCGAGTGTGACCCACTGTGTGACTCCTCTAACTGCAGAATCACAGAAACACAGAAAGGCTGAGATTTAATGAGACTTCTGGAGTTCATCTGGTCCAAATCCCCAGCTCAGTCTGGGTCAGCTACAAGAAGCAGCTGTAGCTACATAGGCAAGACAAGTTTTTCTACAGATGGAGACTACACAACCCCACTGGGTGACCTGTTTCAGTGGCCTGGCCATTCTTCAAATTTTTGATCCCCTTCACTGTCCACCTAACTTCACCAGTTTCTCTATGAGATTGTTTTGCAGCCAATGTGAAAAGCTGTTTTAAAGACTGCATTCACTACACTCCCTTCACCCACCAAGCCAATTGCCTCATTAGAGAAAGCTAGCATGTTGGTTAAGCATGATTTCTCCTTTGTAAATCTATACTGACTTCTCTCAGCTGCCTTCTTGTCCTTCATGTATTTTGAAATTGCTTCCAGGCATTAAAGGGCTTGATTATTTTCCTGAGGACCTAGGTGAAGTTGATGCCTTAGGATTTGTGTATGTCCTGATTGCTTAAGTGCTCTTAACCTGGTCCTCTATCACTGAGAGCAAATCTTCTTTGGTCTATACATTAACAGCAGGTACGTCCTGTTTTCCTGGAATTTCAAAGCCTCAACCACAAGCACTATGAACAAGTCTCTTCATGAAGATAGCTTTTGTTGTTTACACTAAGACAGTAAGTGAGCCAAAATAAGCCCAATTATTTTGCAAACCCTCTTCACTTCCCTCTAGGAAAGGAACCTTTGAAAGTCCCAAGGACATTTAGAGAAGATTATTGTTAATTTTTCAATTAAATTCCCAATTTCTTCCTTATAAATGATGGAGTCTCTTATTATTTTTATTAGTTACTACATTTGTTAACATGGAAACCCAAAATATAGGTATGTATTGTGTGTTCCTAAATAAAGTACTCTGATTTTTCAGAAACAGTGTGGAATTGAAATGCCTGTTGAAACCCTTAAAATGCTTTCAAGAAACAAGTCATATTCTGTACTCTAAAGAATTGCAAGCAAATAGCAATACACATGTTGATACTCAACTCATTAAATACACTAAATAAAAGTTGTTTGAAAGACAACATTTTAATGTAGTGGACAAAAAGAGGAGCTCACCTATGACATCTAAAATATTTATACTGATCTTTTTTTGCATGAAGATCTAAATTTTAATGGTAAGGGGTCACACTTTACCATAAACATAATGAACAAAATTTTTGGCTTTTTAATGAAAAAAATCTTGTTCAGTGAAAACTTTTACCTGGAAAATTTTCATATATAAGTAAAGACAACTCAGTTTGCACAGAAAGCTTTAAAAAATACATCTTTAAATTAATTTCTTTCTATCTCTAACACTTTAAAAATTTACTGCTTCCTATATTTCTTTAATAGAAATAATAAAAACAATTCTCATCATATTATGACAGATCATTCAGATATATAAAGAGAATAATTAATTAACCATAAGATCAAGTATTTGCTTTGAAGAGTTTTATAAGATATTAAAAGCAATTGATGATATAAAAGACAGTAAGATCTTATTGGTTGTAAAAATTCCAACTGAAATGCTTTTATAACTTTACCTCACTTTAGGTAAAACTCTCTCTGATGTTAGAGCTTTTGCAATTCCTGGGAGAGTTTTATTCCCAGAAAGAGTCCTATCTTCCATTTCAAAAAGAACAAAACCAATTCTTTGGTTTTATCCCTTTTTGATACACATACATATTTTTATATGGTTTGTGGCAATAAATAGCATTTAAACCCAAACCCTGCAACTTGGAAATGGAATAAAGTTGTACTTTATAGATTATATAAAAAGTCACTATTGGCTTTACTACTCCTTTGTTTTTTCAGACAAACCATAATGCAGCAAACTCCTGTGACTGAGAATTTTCCATTGATTCACCACTTGCAACTCTTCCGTTTCTCATTATCTGCTAAACCACCACATGTGTTTCCACCTATTCACCTGCCAGTTCAGACCAAGAGACAGAATTTCAGGTGAGGACCAAAGGAAGAGAGAAACCAGACAGGAGCCCATCAGACACACCTCTCACCTGATGTGTGTGAAATAGAATCTCTTTTTAGCAGTCCAAAACCTGGACTGGCACTAAGATCACAAACTTGAGACCCTTAACTATGTTTTGATATTGCTGAAGAAGGGAGCTATCCTTCTACTTTTGTTTGAGGTTTCTACAGAATTTATTTGCATAATAATGGAAGGTGCAGAAACAAATCTAATGTCCCCAAAGGAAACAAGAAGGAATAACAAGTTTCCAAGATTCAGATTTGTCATTAGCACAGAATGAGCTACTCATTCTCTAGGATACATAACCCCCAAAACCATAAAGTACTATGCCTTCTGAAGGCTCTTCCTAGCTCAGTAAAAAAGGCTGTAATTCTCTGTTACCTGTGATAGCCATCATTATGGTATTCAAGCATCACTAATTATAATTAAATATTTAACTAGTTAGCATCTGCAGCAATAGTTGGCAGCCTGGCTGGGCAGCAGCACACAATCAGAGCAGAAAGAATTGTTCTGATTATTTCTTAATAAGGTAGCTGAAATGGCTCTCAGCTAATCAATGAAAAAGACTGATTTACTCAGCCCTTGTTCAGAAACAAGCTGAATAATAGTTTTGCAAATGAGAGTTTTCAGACAGGTTACAAAGACTTTAATATTTTACTATTACTGAGAAATAATCACACTACAGTTACGTAAGAAAACCTGCAGATGAGGTGCAGGGAATTTCTAATTGCCCCTAAATCCACAGATGAGTGTCAGCAACTGTGCAACATCCCAGTTGTCATACTGGCTCAAGTTACAAAAATTAGGAACAAGATACTGCAGCAGCATTCCAGCATGTCAACACATCAATCAAGTCACCCCTTTATTGCTCACTAATTAATCACCTTCCCCAAACAGTATTTAGAAGAGAGAAAAGGGAAGAGAGAGGAGATGAGACTTTGTCATTAAAATGCAACAGCATGTTAAAACAAGACATTGAGTTTTTAGTTAGACACACGAATTAAAGAGGTGTGCTTCAGAGGTCATGTGTGCTGAGTACTCTGAAAACCAGGGCAAGCTTTGGATACATATTAGCATAGGGCACCATATATCCTTTCATGATCAGCTTGTATAGGCAGTTGGATTACATGCCAAGTTAAAACTCAGAATTTATTTCCTTGTGGGAGTAATGGAAAAAATTACAGCATCCTCGACGATTTAGTTCACATGTCTCCTATTTGATGTGATCTCTGAAACAGAGAGACCAAACTGTTACCAATCTGATTTTGAAGAGCACTCATTTTTTCAAGAGTTTGCAGCAAATCTAGGATTTTAACTGTCTTTCCACTTATGACAGGCAACAAAGTTTCATCTCCCACACATCTCTTTTGTTTTGCAAAGATTAAGCATTTAAACACCTAAAAAACAAATAAAAAGAAGTAAATTTTTCTCAGAGCAAAGCCAAAACCAACTATTGCAATGTCTCCTATTGATTTTTTTCTTCTCCTAGGAAACCAAGGTAAAACTCTCAGGTCTCTAAGTTTCTTCAACTTATTTCAAAAGTAATATAATTTTCAGTCATTCTTATGATACCAAAACAAAGCTTTCATGACAACTACATTTGCTTTGGTCTGTAGGCCAAAAGATCAGGACAGCAAATAGCCCTTTATTTTATATTCTATTCATGTATTCTATGTGTATACATGCATAAATAGTAAGACACACAGAGATATGCTAATATACCAAAGAAAAATGAAAGTTTATTCATTACAGGCATGCCTAAGATTGGTAAATTTGCAGAAAAACACCAAATATATTTTCTGCTGAATAACATTAATTAATCTTCCAATACAATGCAAAAAATCCTTTCCACACCTAGTTTTCCTAAAGAAAAAGCATTCCTGAAGGACACTGCCACTAATATGTCTTCCTCAAATGTTTTTAAGGGGCTGTTACCCTTCCCATATTGTATGGGCTCCAAGAAAGTTGCTGTTTGCCAGTAAAAAAAGAAAAAAAAGTAGGCATTTGGTATATCTTCCATTTTCTACAAAGGGCAGTGGTCCAGTGCTTAGAAGTGAAAAAAAGCAAATTAAATATATTCTTCTGCTGAAAAAAAAATTCCAAATATAATGCATTATCCCAAAGAGTATAACCTCCCTTCACAAAATTCAAATGCATTTTTTAATTTTGACTGTGTACCAGTGACATTTATTTTTCAAATTAAAAGCACTTAGTGCAACACTTTTGCACTTTTACATTCCACACTATATTTATAAATTTTCTCTAGTCAAAACTGAAATTATAGATTTAAATTTGACAAAGGAAATGAAATGAATCCTATTTGTGTCCCAAAAGCTTCTTGAGGTTACAGAGGGCAATGCAGCAGAAATAGCATAATGAGAACGTGAGACTAAATGGATAAATTGCAAACACAAGAGATGCTGGAACATATTTTGCTTTCTTTCAAAGTAAGGATTTAATAAGAGAAATAGTCCTTGTTTACCAAATCTCACTGCATCACTCAAAAAGTACAGCACAACTAAGAAGGCCAGAAAACTTTCAAGCTGTGAAAAATAGAATCGGACACTTACTGAGACTTTAAGAAGATGAGAAAATGCAAAAGAAAACATGACAGAAGCTGAAAAGACAAACAACCATTTAAAATGTCTAATCTTTTCATACACCCTTCCGTGACATTTTCTCGTCTGATACTGCTTTAGTTTTCTTTTTTAGATTATAGGAAACAGACAAAAAAAAAGAGGCATGCACAGACTCAAAAAATAAGGGTATTAGATTTAGATTAGGATTATATGAAGTAGGAAACCTTGCAAGATGGGAAGCTCTTTCTTTTTTAAACTTTTATATCTAAATTGCATTTCCATTGTTTAATAAAAGGTGAATATGACTGATAGTTTATGTGAAAAACTAGTATCAGAAATACTATAGTTGGCTAAACTAAGTCAAATCAGGTGAAACTAAAGAAAAATATTTTAGAAATGAGGAAACATTTTTGAAAACTTCTTTTCATTTCAGACTTTTTCAAAGTATTTTCAGACATAAAATATCACTTAGAATCAGAAAAAATTGAAATTAAAATATTCAATAATTAACAATGTCTATTGGCTTCAAAATTTAAAAAATATTAAAAATACAATTTCATTTAATTTCATATGGTATTTTGAAATGTCATCTATTTGTAAATTGCACTTTATTGGTAATTAAAGGAAAAAAATTGAAACGCAGATTCCTTCCCTTTTGGAATTGTCAGTTTTTTAGATCAATCCTAATTTAAAATCAAGAACAATTGTAAAAAAAAAAATTTGTTAAAAAAAGGTTTCCTAAATAGAAAAGGAAAAAAAAAAAAAAGCCTGTTTTCCATTCAATAAAGCATTCTAAGGTAAGGCTTCTCATAAAAAGAGTATGTTGTAGAGTTGGATAGCAATTGTTTTCCACTGCCCTTTAATAAAAGAAGCTCTGCAAATCTTTTTGAACAAAAAACATCAACTAAAAAAAAAAAGGAAATAAACCTAAGTACAGCAATATCCCTGTATCCTGAAACCACTGCTGTCATAAATTAAATGGAATACATTCCAATTCGAGATATCAGTTTTTGGAGGTATAAACAGAAGAGAAAAAGAGAAGATTAAAAGGGTCCATCCTGTAAAGCAGACACAGGAAACTATAAAAGTAATTTTCAACATAAAACACAAGCCAGAAGTCTGCCCAGGTGGTTTAACATTTCATATTAGCAGAGAGGCAAAATCTATGTCCCTATGATGGGCAATGACCTTATAAGTTGGAGACTACAGAAATCCGGCAGTTATAAGCAGGGAAAATTGAGGCACAGGAAGATTTATGCAAAGGAGGCCACAGTGTTCCTGCAAACCAGCAGGAAGAGCAAGGACTCAGAGGTAAAGATTTTAAAGTCACTTTACTTATGTACATATGATCAAATTTTATAACCCAGCAGTTCTAAATAATTCTCTCCATAAAATGACAGTTTAATTCTACAAAATCAGCATAATTTTCATCTATCAAATGCTAAGTCATGACAAGAAAGACTTATTTGCATGAATTTCCATCCTTCTGTCGACACAAAGTTTCCTAGCAGGCCCATGCTCCTGCCCCTGCTCAAGCTCTCAGTGCGTGCAAACCAACCTCCATGGGATCTGTAAGATTGGCTTCCCTTTCTTCCGCCACTTTTGCCACTTGTGTTCTCCTCCCACCTTTCCCCATTACAGAAAGGAACAGAAAGTCCTTGCTTTGAGTCAAAGGCCGCAAAATCAATTAAGACTTCTCTCTTACCAAACCACTGCTCCCAATACTCTGGTGCTTTTGACTCAGGAAAGGGAAGTAACAGAGATAATTACGTTAAACCAATTACATTTCATTCTGTAAAAAAAAAAAAACACTCTGTCTTAAGACTGATATTCTTTTATATCTTCATCAATGACATAGACAGTGAGATCAAACACACCCTCAGCAAGCTGGCAGATGAAACCAAGCTGAGTGATGCAGTTGACACAGCTGAAGAATGGGATGCCATCCAGAGGGAATTGACCAAATTAGAGAACTTTGATGATGAGAAACTCACAAGGTTCAACAAGGCCAAGTGCAAGGTGCCACAGCTGGGTCAGGGCAGTCCCAGAAATGACTGAAAAATAACTAATTGAAAGCAGGCCTTCAGAGAAGGACTTAGAGGTTCTTGTGGACAAAAAGGTGGACATGAGCCGACAGTGTGTGCTTGCAGCCCAGAAAGCCCAGAAATCCTGCAGTGTGGCCAGCAAGGCAAAGGAACTCATTCTGGCCCTCTGCTCTGCTCTGCTGAGACCATCCCTGGAGTGCTGCATCCAGATGTGGGGTCCCCAGCACAAAGAGGGCATAGATAGACCTGCTGGAGAGAGTCCAGAGGAAGCCATGAAGATGATCAGAAGGCTGGAGCCTTCTGATCTCTCCTATGAATACAGGCTGAGAGAGCTGGAGTTGTTCAGACTGGAGGAGAGAAGGCTCCAGAGACACCTTATTAGTAGCACTCCATTATTTAAAGGGACCTTATAGGAAAGATATAGAACAACTTTTTACATTGGCAGACAGGACAAGGGGGAAAGATTTTAAATAAAAAGAGGTGAAAATTAGATTGGATGTTAGGAAGAATTTCTTTATTCAAAGGCATTAGCAGAGGTTTCCGAGAGACATTGTGGATGCCCCATTCCTGGAATTGTTCAAGGCCAGGTTGGACAAATCAGTCTAGTGGCACATGGCAAGCAGTATGAATTGGATAATTTTTAGTCTCCCAACCCAAAACATTTTGTGACTCTGATGCTATGAGACTGTGGATAGTTTTGAAATAAGAAGGGGAAGAAAGATTTTGTATTTATTTATATAAGAAAACAGATTTTATGTTTAAATGTTCAAATCAAATATCTGAAAATATTTTAAAGTTCACTATACCTATTCATATACATATTTTAATTTTTCTTTAGAATAAGGTGATGCAGTCAAATTTTAAATGAGTTAGCAGATTGCTTTCTGTTCTCATCAAGAGACAATCCACAATTTCACAGATCCCATGACACCCCTGTATTTTCCCATTTATTCAATTAAGCATTATCTTCTTGCAGATATGATATCTGTTAAGAAAAGGATTTGGTTGTCTATTTCAACCTGAAAGATTTTACATAGGGATGAATAAAGGAGACTTTTGCAGAGCAGAATACATCCTAAGATATTTTCCACTCCTGACATACTTACATGATCAAATAATTTTGGTGAAAGGTTGGAGTCTTTGTTTGGTTGGTTTTTGGTGGGTTTTGGTTTTGTTGTTTTTTTTTTTTTTTTTTTTTTTTTTTTTTTTTTTGTTTTAATCATAGAAGCAGTAACATCCCGCTAAGAATGTTTAGCATTTCAGGGCTGGATAAATTACAGGTTCCTTATCGAGGTCTGCTCTTGGCCTCATTTAGTTTTCACAAACTGAAGCTTGGCAGGATACTTGCACATCATCTTTATACAATAGACAAAGGCTTCTTGAGCACGATCTGGGATGAAAAGCATGATCACTTAGCCTGACGTGCTTACACTTGCTCATTCTCATTGCAACAATAGAGCAGATTTGTCCTCTTGAATAGAAACAGCTTAAACAAGTTCTTCACCCTATTTCAGCTTCACTCATCCTATAGAATCTAAGGTTAAAACTGTGATTTGACCTTATTATATTGACACCAAGGGGTTTTTTGCTGCCTACAAAAACATGCATGAAAATTATAGTAACTACACACCTTCAAGTACTCATACCTAAACCTTTTGACAAATTAATGCAAAATAATTATTGCTCTATAATACTGTTGGTATACTGAATTGTTTAAGTCAGTCAGAAAATAATTAAAAAGTAATTTCTTCACAGTATGTCTTCCATGGTTTGTTTAATTCTGAGGACATCCTTTGGCATCTTTAAGCCTACTGGGATTCTGAAATCTTCTGTAAGATCACTGCACTACAAAAAAGACTCGCTTGGATACAAACAACCTGCCACCAAGCTGACAGCAGACTTGGTCAGTCACAATTCTCTCTACATCTACCTCCAACTTTTTCAGAAGGGAAAAATCAACTCTTTAATGAGTTGTGTGAGAACAATGACTATTTTGATACCCTGTATGAGATAATCAGCTCTTTTCCTTAGGAGGAGGGCGGGGGTACTTGTGATTACCACATGTCACCCCAGAGAGCTGGTCTGAAAGGGCTGACCTTGTGTGGCTTTCCATTCCAGGAGCAGAGGCCTGACAGGACACTCACCCATCACCATTAATAATCTGAGAAAGCCAGGCTCCTGGATGGAGAACAAGATTAAAGATGGTGACAGAGTTCCACATGAGTTATTAGCTGTTAGTCTGATGTAAACATGACTAACGGATAATGGGATTAGCTTGAATGAGCAGAAATCACCCAGAGGATCTAAACACTTTCTCTTCCACCCTAAAATACTTCAGAGAGGAAGAAAAAGGGTGAGGAAAGTCTTGTGTGTCACTTTAACAGCCTGGGTGGGTTATGACATTGCTTGAAACAGAATCCTTTCAAGGAGGCTTTTTGCACAGACAATTTGGAACTTGAAAGAAAATTAAATCAATGTGGGGAATGAGACAAACAGATAATAAATGTTTATTTTGCTTTTTTTTCTGGTGTATTGTTGCTTTTTATTTTTGTACCACCATTTAACTTTATAAACAGCAATAGACTTGACACTTCATTGTTAGGCAAGCACAAAACAAAAAATTTGGGATGCAGCAAACCTTCCTGCAGGGGTTAACAAGCCATTTTCTCCTAATCAGTGATCAGATCTTAAAATTTAAAAAAAAAAAGATTCTGTATTTCAGATACACAGATAGACACCTAGACAAGCACTAAAGACAAGCAAGTCACGGTTGCAGATTTATATCAATGTAATTGACACAAAAATCTGCTTATTAAAGCAAGTCTAGGTTTATTAAAGAGCCCAGAAACACACAGCTGAAAAGTGCAGCATTCACACAGCCTGCAGAAGCATCCCTCCCCTCACCAAAAAAAACAACCAAACAAAAAAAAAAAAAAAAAAACAGAACAACAACAACAGCAACAACAAAAACAACCAAAACCAAACCAAGAGGCAAAAAGAAAAAGGAAAACAAAACATAAAAAAAAAAAAGAGGGCTGGGTGTTAGTGAAAAGTCTAAATTTTTTTGCATCTGTATAAGGTATGAAATGAACAACATGTCAATGTATAAGTAATTTCTCTGAGTCTTCTGGCTCCCTTTTATTTTGCTAAAGCTGATCAGGTGAAAAAAATAGAAGAGAGGCTAAAGATGTGTGAAAATAATGTTTGAAAAAGTTCAAAAAATAGTTTTCACTTTTCTTTCCACTTTTCTGGAATGTATTTTAGAGCAATGATATGGATGGAAAAACAAACCTTTGTGCTCACAGGACCTGCAGGCATTACAAAATGGCATTTCAGAAGAAGAAAATGTGGCTTGCAGGGAAGCTTAAAAAAAAAAAGAATCAGTATACATCAGTTCCACCTGAAATGAACTCAAATCCCTAATGTCCGGAAAAACTGATACTTGACTTTCCTCATTCTTATACTATAAAGATTCAAAAAGCATTATACACACTCAGTGGGGCAAATTTCAATAATTTAATCAAGAAATTGGGGAAAATTTTCTTCTAGGATATACTGTAGTTGCAATTCTGGGAGCACTTCTTACAAAGTCTAAATTTTCTGTGACTCCTTTGCTGCATATGGTCACTGTAGATAACATATTTTAGGACAGTCACAGTGTTTCTTCTATTCAGAGCAGCTGCAAAGCACAGTGGGATATGAGCACACATTGCCCTGGGTAAACAGCATGACATTCAATGGTCATTATGGACCATTTTTCCTGGTGGTGCTTTTGGTTCTGTTCATTTGTCTGTTCAAAAGCATGTGCTCACTCACTCCACAAAATTATTTTTCAGTGCAGAAACTGAAACACTGGAAACCATCTTTTCTGAGCTTTAGAGTCAACCAGGGAAAAGACAAGAAAAAAATGAAGAAGGGAAGGGAAGAAGTAAGTCAGAAAAGGTAAAAATGTTCCTCTTCTAAAAACCCTTGTCAGTAACAAGGCAACTTCATTCTTTGACCTTAATACTATGGCCTTCTGCATCCACTACAAGTATAATAAAGGAGAATTTTTCTGCTATCTGTTTACAGCTGCGGAAACAAAACTTGATAACACTCCATTCAGTTTTGCATTGGAAGGAGATGTATGTAACACTTTTCAATGTTTCAGAAGTTGAGTTTGCTAACATTTCTTTTCTGTATGGTATAATGTCCTTTCATGCGTCTCCTCAAAATGCTGTTCTTTAAAAACAGGTCAACAACATTTGTCATATATTATTTTTTGGCAGAGCTTCCATTGTGAAGGAAACACTTTCCTTTATAATCCTAATTTCATTTATACGTCCCCAGCATCTAACACACTTAGCATACAACTTCAGAAAATACTGACACAAGTGAAATTCTACTTAAAGATTTACAGCTACAATGTTAATATATATTTTCCTACCATTTTCCTTAACTTTAATCCTGAATGCTAAAAAAATCCCAAAAAACAAAAAACAAACCCAAAAACTGACAAACTGACACAGTTCTTGCAACCTTTGTTGCAAGAAAACCAAGAGAAATATACATTACAATGCAATAAAAATTGTTTTTCAATTTTTTTTCCATCTTGTTTGGGGAAAAAAATAACCTCACAAAAAAACCCTTACTCTTGCAGAACTAAGAAGGAATAAAGTGTTTTAATGTAGCAGTATGTTTATTTATAGCACTATTTGATGGTGGTGAACAAAAAGCACATAAAACCTTTTAAACATTAAAGTGTATTTACTAGGTAAAACATTGATTTCATAATCTTCTAAAGACCGAAAAAAAGACTAAATAGTGATCCAAGTAATAATGAGTAGTGTATATACTAGGACTGTTCATTTATACATCCACATTTATCATATAAATAAACTCTTCAGAGTGTAACACATGACTTTTTAGGCACTAATGAATATAACATCTTGATAGATTCTCACAGAATATGAATAACAGCAACTGTATTTCACAAAGAGGGAAATGAATATAGAGCAAAGGAATCTGAAAAAATCCACTGAAGCAAACAGAGCTAGGGTTTGAACTGAATCCAACCATGTCTTCAACATTGGCTCAGTCCTTCTTGGCTATAAGTGATAGACTGAAATGCCAAATGGCTCTTATCTAAAAGGTTATGTCACTTTTAAAAACTGCATTCTGAGAATACAAATCTCACTTAATAGATTTCTATGTTACTTAAAAGCTACATGACCTGGCACAGCAAGTGGTCTCCTCAGCTTCCAAGATTACTCTTTTAAGACTGGCTTGTCGATGCCTTCATGTTGCAGCGAGTCACACTCACAGAGTGTGCAACGTGCATTTGTCTTCATGATCTATCACACATGTAAACTTGAATGCCCTTAGTTAATCAAAAAGAGAGCATCCAAAACACAATCAGTTTCAGTGTGCTCCATGAGAGCCCAAAACAATGAGGTTTTAATGAAGGAAAGCCATCAAGGGGAAAGAAAAAAAAAAAAAAAAAAAAAAAGAAAAAGAAAAGAAAAAAGAAAAAAGAAAAAAGAAAAAAGAAAAAAGAAAAAAGAAAAAAGAAAAAAGAAAAAAGAAAAAAGAAAAAAGAAAAAAGAAAAAAGAAAAAAGAAAAAAGAAAAAAGAAAAAGGAAAAAAGAAAAGAAAATTAAAAGGAATAAAAAAAAAAGAAAAGAAAAGCTATATGCCATTACAATTTTTCAGGTTGATTTCAATCTTTGGAAAACATACACCAATTTATTTGCTGACTTATAATTTGTGGCTGATCTAAATTGTGTAGTGCTCAAAGGGAAGTTATTCTGTGTAAAAAAGAATAAGAAATTTGATTACTCAAGTGCACTGCCTCATGAATACTATTGATCTCTCTCCTACAGAGAATGGTGAATATTCTCTGTAAAACCTTTGTTTATAACAATTACATCTTAATAGCACTGCATGCAATTTTCTGCTTTTGCTCAATATATGCTGCTCTTTTGCTCTACACTGCCTTGCTGAAATGTACAATTATTTTCAAGATAAATTGATCATATTTTTTAGTGTTACTTATCCATGATAGTGAGCATCAATTTGAATTTGTCTTCTACATATTAACCAAAATTTGGTTTTCTTTTTCAATTTACAAACTGTCTGCACTTAAGCTGACCTTTTACTCTGCGTATTCCTACTACCAATAACACGATAATCATTAGGACGTATATACAGCTGAAAGAAAAATCAAAATGATTTGTAGGCACCATAGGAGGCTTCTTCGTTTTCACACCTGTTTTTCTGCTCTTTATGGTGCATAATCTATGGAGATGAAATGAAAACTCATATTTTTGGTTGCTCCAAACACTGCTGGAGATATAACATTTAGGTTTCTCCTATTCTTATGTTCATAATATCTAAGTGTCAATCAAGTTATCAATGCATTTAAAAATAATCTTAACTGAATTCAAGTTAAAGTAAATGCATATTTCCCCCTCTATCCTTTTTTTTTTCTCTCTTCAACTCTAATACTTTTAATGTGCTCACAAGAGGAACTTGAGCTATTTAGCTAAGGTTAAAGAAGAATGTTCTTTCTCCTCCTCTCAAAACCAGATATAGCTGGTATGCTCTTGCAGGTAAGATGGCAGAAGCATTTATAAACTTTTCCCTACTTTATATCCCAGACAGTACCCTTGTAGAGAACCTCTGCTTTACTGCCTCCACCAAAAATCGTTACATTTTTGCAAAATGTTAAATTCCTGTAGCCATGTTCCCCCATCAAATCTCCCAATGCACCCAGGCAGCATCATCGCTTTTCTTAGAAAAATTAACATATTGAGTACATACAGAGAAAATCTGCTGACTCTGCTTTTTGTGTAAAATAAGTACTTTTCTGCTTCCTTAGATATGTTTGTTTGTTATATCCTGTGCTTGACTGACCAATTAACATTATTTTACTCAGTCAGAGAGAACAGCCATCTCCTCTCTTCCCTTGGTGAACCACTGATACATTTTATTGTTATATACAATCAATAAACACTACTAATTTTGTACTTTTTTCTCTATATTAAAAACACAATTAAAAAACATTTTGATGTAGCTCATTGCTACTATTAAGATAAAACATAGCGGTAATTAGTCATTCTCTGGTGACTGATCTTCAGTGTCTTTTTCTAAGCCATTGACAGCATCTCCTAATGACTAAAACTGTACAAAACCTGTACAATGATAAGCAGATCAGGATCTTTTGCCTCCATTTGTGCATGCTGCAGATCAAGGTCACTTTATTTTTTGCCTGAATTATGCTGATTGTTCATTCCCACAGAAGCCTGCTGACAATTTTTAATCTTTTATACAAGCCCTTCAATACTTCACTGCATCAAACCTTAAACTGAAGTGTCAAAATAGATTTTCATCCCTAAATTACTAAAAGGAAAATATCACAGTAATAGTTTTGATTGGGCTGAAGTAATTTTTCTCCATAATAGCTAGTATGGGACTATGGCTTGGATTTGTGCTGGAAACAGTGTTGATAACTCAGAGATGTCTTGGTGGCCGCTGATCAGAGCTCAGAGCCAAGGCCTTTTCTGCTTCTCACACCATCCCAACAGCAGATAGGCGAGGGTGCACAAAAATTTGAGAGTGGAAACAGCCAGGACAACTGATTCAAACGGACCAAAAGCATATTCCAGACCATATAGTATCATGATCAGAAATATATGAAGGGGAAGGTGTCCCATAGGGCTGCTACTCAGGGACAGGGTGAGCATTGGTCAGTTTGTGGTGAGCAAATGTTTTCATTTTCATCACTTGTCTTTCTTGGGCTTTATTTGCCTCTTTTTATTACTTTTAAAATGGAAATTAAAGGTTTTGGGGTTTTTTGTTATTATTATTGTTGCAATTATTAAGTTGTTCTAATCCAAACCCAGGAATTTCTTGCATTTACCCTTCCAACTCCCCTCTCGCCCTCCTGCTGTGGGGAGTGTGGCAGCTCTGTGGTGCTTGGTTTCTGCCTGGAGTTCAACCAACACAGAGAATAAGAGAAAATTTTTCATATTAAGAAGGTGGTGAATAATTTTGAGCATTCATTTCCTGTCTTCTTTTCATCAGCCTTTCAAAGCAATGAGATTTTTATAACACATTGTTATCTAACTGGGCATGCCCAGAACAGATGTTAAATTAAGGTCATATTATATTAAATATTAGATAAAATATAACCAGTTAATGCTTTTTTTTTTCTTTTGTAAATTAGGAGTCAGCCAGCAACACACTTTCCATTACCAGCAGAAGACAGAGTCCAACAAATGCAGTACATCTTTCCTCATATTGCTTATGCTGTCCTAGAATGCAATTATTTCAGTTTTATTGGCAATATGTTATTTTGCTAATTCAGTATATGACAGGACAGCAGCTGAAAACTCTGCAAGGCTCTCCTTTGCAGATTGCCAGATTTCTTTTTACACTTTGATTCTCTGCTTGTAAGATAAAGAAAAGTCTGAACCTGGTCTTTTATGAGTTACATTTCAGAATGATTCTTCTGAATCATGAATGGACATGAAAAGGTTTCCAGTACGTTGAAAAGGAATATTTTTTTTACAAATTTAAGACAGTCACTATTATTTTGGAAGGAAGGATTGTTACTTGCTGAGGGAGAGGCATTATTTGATTTACTAACACTTTAGGCTCTGTAATCTATAGCTTACACTGTTGGCCTATGCAATGGGCTTTTACAGCTTGTTATATTTCCTTGTGCAGCTGAGGTTCATATAAATAGGTCAAACTTTTTTTTCCCAAAGTCAAGTAACCTTTATGCAACCTTAGAAAGTATGTTTTTATGACAGAGTCACAAGTCTGCTGCCTTTGTTTAAAATCTTAGTTTGCAGTAACAGTGACATATAGGGTAACTTGAAATGTATATAAATTAGCAGGCTCTAATGACTTAACTGCACCCTGCAGTGTCTCATGCCCAGTGGATGCTGGATTGCACTATACTGAATAACAGGTCTATCATCAATCTCCTGTCTTTCCTCCATGAACATCTAAAGTGTTGGAAAGAGTGGTCGCTATGATTTGTGCAAAATCTCATACTCTGAAAGATCTTTTCACCAAGCTACTAGTGGAAAGGTCAATAACAGTCAATTTCAGCAATACTTAATATCCTTTTATAAAATAATATTTCTATACATTCTCGCGATCATTGCTGAAACACCTTTCTTTTTCACCTTTCTTGCTTTGAAAATGTTTCTTTTCAGCTTTTGCTCACATTTTAATTACCAAAGCAGAAGTTTTCTTCAATGCTGTAACTCCAAAGTAACAGGCAAAATATGTATACCAATATCCTAGCTGGAAGAATCAGTAGACAAATCTAGAGGTTTGCTTCCTATAAAAGTATTTTAGGGCCTCACTGCTCTAATAGAAACTCCTTCATTTTCTCTAAGAAATGGAAGTTACATTTTTTGTATCTTAAATAGTAAAAAAAAAAAAAAAAACAAAAAAAAAAAAAAAAAGGGGAGAAGGGAAGGGAGATATTTTCCTTGTATATGCCAAACTGGGGATGTGTTGTACCCCTACACTGCTAAAAAACATATTCTCAAGATGGGCAAGATGGACTTAGAGATCTTTACATACATTTTTACATTTGTTTTAGTTACTATTTCCATTATTATTTTCTCCTCCATTCTCCCTAGTTAATATTTTCCTATTTATTATTTTCCCTTTTTGTGTTTCTTATGGTCTAAATTTTTAGCTCTTCCCAGTGCTGCTCAGAATTTCTAGTCATTGTCCTTCATTTGTCTCTTTCCCTCAGAATAAATGTCCAATTTGCTCTTTTTATATCACACATCCATGTAAATGTTCAAGGTCAGGTTGATGAGCCTCTGCACAACCTGGTCCAGTAGAAAGTGTCCTTGTGCATGACAAGGGGTTTGGAACAAGATGATCTTCCAGACCCCTTTTAATCCAAGCCATTCTATGATTCTATGATATCAAAATAATCTTTCCCAGAAAATATACTAGATGCCAAAGACAAGCCAAGATATAATCAGAGATTATTTTTTGCTTTAATAAAAGCATTGTAAAAGTGTTTCTACTACAATTTCATTCTTACCAAAAAAGATCCTCCTTATTCTCATTCCTTTAATTACTTTTCTCTCTATATATGGAAAGAATTTGATCATAATTTTGTTTTGGGGGTACAGTTAATTTAGTGGTTGATTTTGTACTTAATTTATGTCTTCTGGTCATATTAAAATTAAAAAAGTATGGAATATCAATTTTCCTGAGGAAAAGAGGAACCTTGTAGTTACATAAGTTTTAGGTAAGGTTGGAGTCTTTCTCTGACTCTGAGCTATGGAGTGCCTGATATCTCCTAAAATGTAATAAGAACAGTCTTTTCACAGCCCAGGTATTTTACCAAGACAATATTACAAGCCATCACTCTTTCTCCACTTAATTGACCTACACATGTAGTTCAAATACTTAAATAATATGGGTAAAATTGCCACTACACATGATTAATTTTACCTTATTGTTCCCTTGTCACCTGCTTGGTAACTATTTCATTGTTTCTGATGTAGAAGTGCCCAGTCTAAAATTAATAAGTGCTGTCCTTATGTAGATAATCTGTTCCTTTTTAGATGTAATATTCATCACGAGTTGCAGCTCAACAGAACTTATATCTTGTCAATGTATTTCCTTTTTTCCAGACCCTAAATACCATTAACCTTTACAAAGCAGCAAGGTATTACAGTGCTTACTTTGTTTTCCAGAGAGGCTTGCATTTTACTCATATCTGTAGACCAAATGCTAGAGATTTATTATTTCCAGTTTTGAACGATGTTCATACTTATGCCTCACGTATCTTGTTTTGGCTTGTTGGCAGTGTCCTGAATTCTGTTTTCTGGTTTCAGAATTTTCACCTTTTTAAAAAAATATAACAGATCTTATGGCGAGGGGCATATAGCCAGACCACATGCAAAACAGCTGTAGGAACGAACAAGGAACAAGTGATAGGAATATTTTCAAGTCCAAGCAGAGCATTCTGGCACATGTAGTTAATAAGTTTAGATAGCCAATCAAAGACCTTGGTTTATTTTTTTTTTTGTACCTGTCCATCTAGTTATGGATTCATTTAAATTGTCATTAATCCATCCCAGCCCCTTTGGGCCTTGAAGTCATATATTTAAGAACAGAACCAAATATCTCATATTAAAAGTTCTGCAGTAGATCTGCTCACATCAGACTGACTCAAGGACGTTCAAAAGCAACTTCATATAAGAGTTGTCTTCTACCTCAGAAAAGGTCAGGCTAAGAGTGTTTTTGCAATAATACCTTTAGTCTATTGAGATGCAACAGTAACACACATTCAAATAATTTATCATAAGTAGTTTCTACTTTTCATTATTTTTCACATTTCTAGTTTAAGTGGCCTGTGCAAAATCAGATGCAAATGGAGAAGAACACAGATTTCCACATGTTCATGTTTTATCTAATTTTTCTGTGGTTGGAATCTCTGTGTTTTAAGCAGTCAATATCATAGCATGGTATCTCTCTCAAACATTATTCCACCATAATATTACACATCTTGAAAAGTGACCTAGTTTTGTATCAGTCCATAAATTACAGATCATAAATCAGATGATCTATGACTAGCTAGACCATATCTGAAAATGTTTGTGAGTACACATTGATAGGAGGGTGTTTTTTGTTTGTTTTTTTTAAACAAAAAAGCTGCAACTCTGGATGCAATTACACATTAATTTAATAAGAAGTTTAAAATTTCAAATTGAGTTTTTTGATTTCTTTGATATACACTACTGAATTATACAATCATGAGCTGAATTATTCTTTCAGATTTTTTTTTAAACTTTTATTTTTAAAATTTTCCAGTGTTTTCTTCTTCATCCATGTTAGATTCAGCTCCAAAAGTTCTCATATACAAACCATTATATGGTTTGGCAAGCCACATAGCCTCTTGTGCTAACGTTCAGAGAAATAATTCCCGATCTTTTACTTGATGAAAAAAACAAATTTATAAGACAAAAAAAATCAAGTTTACATGTCCCTCACATATGGATATACAGATGATGTATCTGCTTATGTGACTGCATGCCCAAAAATTGAACAAAATGACACAGTGTAATTAAATATACACAATGCCACTCAGCAACCAAAACTGAACCTGCCACATGACAGATGTGACGCTGCCATAGGAGAGGCAAGAAACAAAGGAAGATATAGAAGAAAAGGCCATAAGGAACAAAAGACCATGGCAAAGCAGTCAACACTCCTAATGGCTAAGGGGCCACTGAGTAAAGAGGGTCATGGACAACACCTTTTGGACATGTCTGTGCATACAGGGGGAATTATTGCTTTGCTTTATAGCCTTAACAAATATAGGGGACTTCCCATTATATACAATAATGTAGAGAAATGCTGTTGAGGAGATGAAGTGAGCATAAAGCACAAACGCCTCAGAATCCATTGGGTTAAAAAAATAAATGTTATGTCATTACTTACATTTTGTAGAGCATGTTAATGGTAAGGACATTAAAATATTCACGTGGATGTGAATGCTAATTTCAGAAGTTATTAGGAAGTTGACTAAATGTTTTTATATTTATGAGATATTTAATTAAATTTTGAAGGTAACATAATGTTTAAGCAAAACAATTGGGGCTGTAGGCTGTAAATTCTAAGTTGTGCCCATACCAAGAGAAAGCTTTGCAAACAGCCAGGATACAACATCAGTTTTCACTATTACCTCTCATGCTCAGAAACTAATACAAATTCTGTTCTAAGAGATGATCTCTTTTGACAGCAATGTTAAACAAAAGCATCTATGCATGTGCAGCACAGTTGTCCTATTAAGACATTAAGGTAAAGCTCTAGCTGATATCAAATCAGTGGGTAGCTAATTTCTAGTTAATTAGATATGCAGCAACTAGCTAATACAGTGTGTAAAACTCTTACCCTCTTTGAACTCCTTAAGACCCAAATTTTCTTCCAAAGTGAATACAACAAAAAATAGACATTGAAAAGGGATGAGAAGGACAGAAACAGAGCTCATTACATTTAATCTAAAAATGAGCAGCACTTCATTTAGTCGCCATTACATTTCCAGTTCTCTTAATCAGCCTTCAAAGTGCTATGCGTCTCCAGACTTCTATAGTTTGGGTTCTGGCTGTGTGATGGAAACTGAGCTCAGATTTAAAAACAAAACAAAACAAAACAAAAAGTTTGTGAATCTACCTTTATATAACAAGATTTCATAAAACACAGCAGTTTAATGAAAATCATCACATTTCAGAATGTTTTGCTTACTCAGCTGTAATTGCCAGAATCATGTCTTATTTCACTTCTGTCAGAAAGGAATATGAGTGGCTTCTGATATTCTCTCACACTCTTGGCTGATAAATGAAATAGACTATAGGGAAAAAAACAAATTATGAGACTGAAACTTTCAGTTAGTAAAAGGGACTCAAAATTCACACACAAGTTGTTTCACCTCTCCTACAAGAAGCTCCAAAAATTTACTTTCAGCCCTTGAAATACAGTATGTTTCCATCAATCTCACTGTATTTTGGAGGGACAGAAGATAGGGGGCACATTAGGAGGACTTCAAAAATCCTGGATCTCCTGCACTCTAACTGTTCTGCTTCACATTTATAGGAAGCCTTATTTTGTAGCACTTTCTAGGTCACCAAAACCACAATCTAAACATCACTTTGAAGACTGTGCATATATTTAATAGTGTATTTATATATGACACATGTATCCCTATGTCATAGAAATAGTTTGAGAATAATGAGAATCAAATGCACCTAACACATATAACCCAATGGTTAGCTTCACTCAGGTGAGACCTCTAACTTTAAAAGAAATAGAGAAAATGTCCTAGTAGGGTTGAATTGTTGACAGCAGTGGCTTTAATTAGGCTTCACTTTGTTATCACTACTGCTCTTTCTGGCTGTACACAGCTCTCTCAGAAGAGAGAGCTCTAGAGAACTGTCTAGCCAGTCCTAAAACTGAAAGTCAACTGTCATTCATTCTTCCCAGGGCTGTGGATCTCTGGCTTGCATCTGACACGAATTCCTGTATGGAGGTTGTCATTATTGATGTGAATAGTGCTGATAACTATTTCTTTCACAAGAAAATGCTGCTCTGGTGGAACACCCACTCTTCAACATAAAAATGAAACTTCTGAGAAAGAGCAAAAAACCTTTATCAGAGACAGAAAGCACACAGAATAGTTCATGCAGCACTAACCAATGGAGCAAAACGGAAATTAGTATTAAGAATTCAAATTAAAGCTCTTAACATCATTAAAAACTATTTAAACTCATCAGACTGACTATTCCCCTTCAAATTATACATATTACAACTGTCTCTTCCTGAAAAAGTGAAGCACAAAAGCATTTTGATAATTTCTGGGGTTTTTTGCCCTATGGTGTTGATTTTTTACAGCTGATTTTCTTTTTACATTCTTGTATCAAACAAATTTCAGACCCTCCTGTAATTATGTTTCAGAACTACTGCTAACTTGATATTTTCATTATATTTCAACTTTTAAGTTTATTTTTATTGTGTACATTGAAGTAGTCTAACACCATTACCTAAGTCTTATTAGTTACCAAGGCTCAGGAAACTGGGATTTTTCTTTTTTTGTTCTGTTGGATAATGTACCATTTAAATTCCCTACCTTCCCTTGTTACTAGGCTTTGTTGGTGAAACAGACTTTGCCTTCAACCAAAAGATAGTGTTGCTTTTTCAGTTGCTTCATTACAAAATGAAATAAAAGCCTTTTGTCTTAAACTTCTGACATCTAAATGAATTAAAAAATAAAATCACATAACAACAAAAATCTTTTCTAGAGATTAAATTTGTGCTCTTGTATTTTGCAATCATTTGACTGCATGAATGCTGGAACAGATTAATTTGAAATCCTGCTTGAGTATTTGGAGTTGAAAACAGAGCAATAAGTCATTGAAAATTTAATTTCCCTTAGATTTACAGTGAAAGCTCAGCTTTGATCTATGACATCTATGTCCCAAGAAACTGGCCATTCTTAACGTTATCACTCTTCAGACACATACTTCCATCACTGAAATATAAGGTACAACAGATATTTGGAAGAGGACTATAGTAATGAATTAACAAACTGAAAGTGACAGAGGAAGTTTTGTACAATGCAGTTATGATGAAGTGACATCCATCAGCATGCTAAGCCTCTGATTCAGCAATGTGCTTCTATGTCAGCTCCCTCTTCAAGCCAGGAGCTTGATTTGAGCCAGTCCCAGCACAGAAAGGTGCACTCGAGGAGCAGAATGATGCTCCAAAAGCAAAAACCTGCCACAGCTCTGCTCCCATCTGGAACAAGTCAGACTCATGTGGTGGCAGGAGCAGCAGCTGATGACAAGGGCACAGCAGGCCTGGAGAGTGGGGGCTTTCAGACCCTTCCAAACCAACAGAAAAACATCCAGAGGGGCTGTATGGCCACCCTCCTACTCAAATCTCTCTGGGTTTGGTTTATTGGTTTGATAGACACTGTTGCTGTTGTTGATTGTGGCCCTATAAACAGTAGTCCTAAGTGAGCCCCTCTGAGCTCTCCTGGACCACAGCGGGCTGTGACCAGAAATCTCCCTCTGAGCGGGATGCCTCTCAGCACCAGCCAAGTCTCAAGGTTGCTGTAACTAGAGGATCACCCAGCAATGATGACAGAGCCTTGGCTGATATCCCCCCCCTCCTCAAGACTCAACTCTTTGACCACTGGGAATATGCAAAGGCACCCAACACAAGTACCTTACTGAATTCAATGGGAATTTTTCACAGGTACATGCCTTGTACATACTCCTTTAGTTCTGTGTGTCTATGAGTGTGAAAATGGCTTACCAACTGTGAATGTTGCTCTCTTAGATTCTTAAATATATTAGATACATAAGTAAGGCCTAGAAGTGAGTTATTAATATGCTACAGTAAATTTGATAGAATCTTTGGTGAAATTGTTTAAATTAGGCTATCAATTAAGTGCTGTAGAGTTTATGTGTTCTTAAAACCTCCAGGCCTGAACCATTTGTTAAGTCTGGGGCTAAATTTGACAAGGAGATCAGCTCTCATCATAGTTACTCAACAGGAGAGTTTCTCTTATTTTTTTTTATCCTCATAATTTTGTATTCTTCCGCTTTTTCCATTCCAAGCCTCCACACAGATTATTTTTGGTTGATTTTAGATTTTACTGATTTTGCTCTGTGTGCTTTAACAATCTAGGAAGTAGTAGAGTGAACCTTGCCAGCAAATTTTGCCACACTTTCCGCTTTTGCCACTATACTTGTGTGATCTGAAACCCTCACTTGTGGAACATCACTTCAAATAAGTCATTACATCTATAAAATCAAACAGTAACAAGAAATATAAAAAAAAAATTGCAAATTTTTTTGCATTTTCTAAGAAACCAACACAATTCAAGACAATAGCTGATGAAAACTGAAAATTTTATCTCCTTTTCTCTCTTTCTGGAACCAGGGAAAAGAAAATTCCTATGTAAGTAGAAATTTTCCTGCTGGTTGCTTAATTTTTCTGACCACCAATCAATGTAAGTTAAAGCTAGAATTTAGCTATTTGAACCAATGAGTCAATTATGAATCTATGAAATTGTTCATAATGTTATTGTGAAGATTCTGCATTATCTCTTTCAAAAATTTATGTTCATTATAACATAATATAGCTTTGAACTTCCAATGAAGATTTCACATTCCCTTTAAAACTTCATAAAACATTCCAGTACACTAAAGTTGTCTTGTCCACCTTTTCCAAATGCAACATTAAAGAACAAAATTATTGACTACCTCATTTATAAATACTTAAGTAACGAAATGTACACAGTCCAAATTGTATTACTTAAAAAGAACTGGGTATGATAAATGACATCCTTACAATAGAGGACCTTTTATACTAAGGAGAAGAAAGATATATTGGCTTCTAGACTGTGTGCCAATCACAAGCTGAATTATTCTGCTCAGTGGTATTTTTGTGGGATTTTTTTTTTTTATAAGGAACTAAGGGAATAGTACTGAATGAAAAATAACCTTACCATTTAAAAAGCTCATCCTATTACCATCAGTGAAGCAGCAGGAAATTCAGCTGCTAATGAAAACCTCTAACCTTAACCACATCTATGAACAAACTTGCTTTGCCTAAGCATAACAGAGAGGAAAAAGCTGGCTTACATTGCACAAAAAATGACATCTTCAGAAGTATTATAACAAAATGATCTAATTCCGCAAAAGAAGTTTATATGAATGTATTTTTTATACTTCCTGTAAGAAGACAGATACTTATCTTCTTCTACGTGACCAGAAGGAATTTATGGATTGCACTACAAAATGGTAATTATAGCATTAGTGTAAGATTAGGACATGATAAAATTTCCATTTAACCTAAACCATTGCAGGCAATATAAACCAGAGAAAAAAAGTTAAAAAAACCCTAAACTTAAAGCCCTCTCTCCTGACTTTCTAAGGTCCTTCCGTCATTTAAAAGTATAAGCAAATTATTAAGTCTGTCACAAGTTTTCCCATTGCTCTATATATCCATCTTCTTTTTAACAAACCAACCACAAATGTTGTATTCTTGAATTCTTCATATTCTTCAATGGTATTTCACATTACTATGGATGCACAAGAATGACTACAAAGCATTCTGTAACTCATCTTGTTAGCAGCAGGTTCTTGAACCAGCACAAATACTCAAATAAGCCAGCACTGAACAGAAATAGAATCCTTATTATCTATCTCAAAAGAAAATCAATTTACAATCTCCCACATGAGCTACTCTCATTCTGGTTTTGTTTGTCCTTGTTTTCTCCTTATTAAAGAAAAATTGCAAAAGATACATTTCTGTCATTAATTCATTTTGGTCAATTAATGAAGCATGCATATTTGTTGTAGGAGATAAAATTAAGTGAAGTAGTTTTACCAAATTATATAAATGGTTGGATTGGAATTCATTTCTCTAGAATCTACAGCACGTTCACAGTTTTGCCTGATATAAATTCCTGGAAGACAGGTTTCCACAATATACAGACAAATGTTTAAGAAGATAATTAGAATATGAGGAAAAGACTGTATAATGAGAAGGAAAAATAAAACATTATGTTCATTTTGGTTTGTTTAGTTTAGGATTTTTTCTTTAGTTAGCTTTTTTTTTTTTTTTTGACATTAGAAAGGGACTCAACGTGTATTTACTCCCTAACTCAGCTTTAATTCTCTCCTGTCCTGTATTTCCCAGACCAAACCAGCTCTACCATACTCTTTCTGTAAACACAAGTGGAAATCTGCAGAGGCTGGCTAGAAGCAACCTTCAGGAACATGAGAGTAAAGAGTTGAATCGAGCTAAAACCAGCCCAGACATAGGAACTGAGGGAATATGTTGACAGCCCATCAGGCAAGTTAAATCAGAGGAAGCGCTCCTGAGATGTCCTTGAGACAGAAGATGGTGTGTCCCACACATGGGAGTTCAGCACCAGAGAACGCATGCACAAAGCAAATGGAAGCACTTAGTGTCTCTTCTTCTTCCTAAGTAATTAATGTTGGTTTTAATTTTTATGCCTTAATTACGTTGGTAACCTCCTTCCTGTGCCTCAAAAGCCAGGGACTGGCTGACCTTGTAAAACAAACTCGGTCACTTTCTCTGTGTCATTCTAGTCCTTGATAAACCTGAATTGCTTCAGAGACATCTGGTCTAAGCTGCAACTAGGTCTGACATATTTGCAGGAAACATTCATTACAAAACCTGCAATTTTACTCTTTTTTTTTTCCCTAACTAAAATATTATTCAACAGAATATTCATATTCCATCAAAGTAATGGATTTTTCTTTGTCTTTCGTCTGGCAGAACACATTCTAAACTTCTATAGAAAAGTAGCTGCTTTATTTCTGGATCATGTACTATGGAAGCAATTATTTACTATATTTCAAATCTGTGTTATTTGCCTCTTACTGCACAAGGGTTTTAATTTCAGTTTTTAAAATTATTAAGATCAAGAGTGACCTCCACCAGTGACCATGAAGCACTCTACTGAACAAAGCTCTGCTACAAAGCCTCCATTTCTTCTCAAACACATTATTACTTCTGTTAATTCATGGGAGTTGATGCCTTTGTAGATTAATGTAAGATAAAAAACCCAAACTCTGTTCATCACGTTAATTAAGAACTCAAAATCCCAAGTCTTTCAAAATTGTCTGTATGATTCTGGTGTGTAACAAATTATATTGTTTCAAGTTACAAGCTAGACTAAGATAAAAGAAGCAGGCAAGTGAAGAATTCTTCTTTGTGCATCTTTATGATCAGAAACAGATAAAAAGCCTCCCTCCCATATCAACAAGTCCAGACCAAGTTCACAAAGAATGGTAATTTTCAAAGGGTAAAACCTTTTGCTAAAGGGTAAAACCTTTTGCCAAAGGGTAAAACCTATCTGAAAGCACCTGGCCTGGTTGAAGAGAGGGGGGAAGAAAAGGTGAGCACATCCTGGAAGTTCTGCCATTTTGCTTCCCTCTCTCCAGTGGGAAGGTTGTCAGCATCAGCCCAGTCAACACCATCCTCTGCTGCCTCCATCCATCCCCTGCCTTTCCTCCAAGATACGGCTGTGGGTTGTGGTGCTGGAAAGCGCCTGTGTGGCTGAGCCCAGTAGAGCCAGCGTGGTGTGGAGGCACAGCCCCAGAGGAGCCTGAGCAGCAGAGCAGCGGCAAGCATGACACAGTTGGTGCAGTTTGAAGGGGTTTGGCCATTGTTGTTTTCCATTGCCTTGGGCTTTGGGACAGGGCCAGCCGGCAGCACGGGAACAGCCACCATCTTGTATTTATCCTGGCAGGCAGACAGAACCAAGTTTATGGGTATTTTGGGGGAAAAAAGCACCTTCTCTTTTTGTACTTATTAACTTTTGTTAATACTATTGCTGCTGTTACTGTGTGTTTCTTATTCCACTGCTTTTTGTTTTCAGTAAATTGTTATCTCATCTCCCAGTCTCTGCCTTTGTCCCTCTTGTACTGGAAGGGGCAGAGGGGAAGGCAAGTAGCTTATTTGTAATTTAATTTCCACCTGATGTAAAACCACCACAACACCACTGGAATGACTAAGACCTTGACTGAATTTGCCTAGCGCCCAGCTTGAACTGTTACATGACTCTGGTATGTGCTTTAAAATCAAACCAAAGACAAACTGCTTCTAGGCAGAAGCATCTCTCAAAGCTGTGGGCTACACCTGGCCTGCTCTGATGATTAGGTATGCAGAGAAAAGAAATAAAGAATATGAACTCAGAACAAATTCGTGCCCTGGTAACACATTTCGGAGCAGGAAGCCAGGAGGTGACAGTAACCTAGGTATCAATGTCCAGATGGCTGCAGCTATGGAGAAAGTAAAAGGAAATTGTGATGTCATTAATTAAAACATTGGTTACCTACACCAGTCAGCTGTGCTAGAAAGCAACAAGCAGCAACAACAGCAGCCTTTCATGGAGGACATCCTTGCACAGTGGTCCCATTCTACCTACAAATATGTTTTATATTGTATGTCATTAAGCAGTGTGGTTCTGTTCCTGTGTCTACCTCACCCATGACAATTATCTAAAATTGTCAGTTTTGCAATCCTCCATCATATCCAGTGACTTATTTTACCACTAGAATCTGAGGCTTAGATAGTCAGTAGTATGCACAAAGTCTCTTTGAATTGAGACGAAAAGAGATGAACTTGGCAATTTTTTTTGCAATATTGCATCAAGGAATTTACAGCCCAGAATAGATCGTGAGCTTTATGAAAGCAGCTAAAGATATAAGCATTGCCAAAACTCTGACTGGTGTATTTTAGTAATCATGAATCAATTAATTTTTACTTGGCAATCCTTACAATTAAAGATCCAAACCAGCCCCTCACAGTGGGGCTGTTTTAAAGCCCTTGTATGCAGAGAAAAATTCCCTTGAGGCACCAGACCTTGTAATGTGCGCTTCTTCTATGCCAGTGTTGCTCAGACTGTAAAGAATGCTAATTAATCTCCTACTGTCTGATAGCACAACACTATTTTTACAGTATTATTCAAATATTTAAAATGCCTTGACAAAATATGTTGTGAGAACACTTAACGGAATATGAAAGGACTAAATCATGGGAATTCTTCATTACAGCTGATATGCTGCATGAAGCACAAGAACATGACCAAATACAGTAAATGGTATTTACAATAAATAAATTGTAATTGTAAAATTTTGAAGATGATAAAAGTAGATTTAATACTGAGAGACTTTAATTACTGTTAATTGCTTAAACACTGTTATGAAGGACCTGTTTGCCCATTATGGTAAAATTGTGTAAAGAAGGTGTGACCACCAAAGCCCACCCCTCCCTGAATATGCCTCTGGCCTGGAATTTTAGACTGTGAATTAAACTGCCCAATGGAATTTGAGATAAGATAAAGGTGACACTATTGTCCATTTAGCTCAGATTTAGGGAGAAATACATAAGGCCAAGGGAGAAGAATGTATCAAGAAAGGTACCAGCTCTGGCTGGCTTCAGGGACAAGGAGTATGGGGAGAGAGTTTTTGGATATGTAGCATAACCTCAGGTGAGAGGCAGTGAACACCTACCCTCCCTTACACTAATTGTCTCAGCTGTAAACCCCAGGCCCCCCACCCCAATCCATGGAACGTTCACGTGAGAGGCAGCTGAGGAGGTGCCACAGCCCAACAAAGACCCCCTGAACTTCTCCCCACTGCTGAGGCCTTGAACTGGAGCGTTGCACGTGACACAAAGTGATGCTGCAGATCCACAATCTCTTGCAAGAGACAGCGTCAAACTTGGCCCCCGCCCCCCTGTCGGGGAAGGTACCTGGACATTCTCACCTGGCCTGAACCTATATTATTCCAAAGAACTGTGTGTTTTGCAGGACCCTCGCTACTCAGAAGCCTGGGAGAAGACAATCAGTGGGAGTGGTGATATTTTCTATTTAATCTGTCTCTGTCACTCTCCTTCTCACCCCCTACTCCACCTCTTTTTTCTATTTCTTTATATCTCATTCTCTCTCTCCCTCATTTATACTGTTAAATAACATCCATACTTTTGACTTCAGCACATGGTGTCGTTTGCACCTTAATTCGGGCAGAGGCATCTCTCTAAAAAGTTTAATAACCACATTGTAACAAATATACATCAATTTTTCAGTGTTTTGGGAGGATGAAACATTTTTGGACAAATTATTTTGTTTTCTTCTTTATTTCTGCCTAAAAACACAGGCATGTAAATCTGAATTTGCTAATAGGCACTATAAAAAGCCAGTAGCAGGTAAAAATAACTACTTGTCCCTCAACTTACAGAGATAAGGCGTATTGTTTTATTTATTTACCACAATAATGTACAAGAAAAGGTATAATATTGAGCTTTCTCCCCTTTGATCTTTCTCTAAATTATTGAAATACATAACACTGAAGTGTTTTATGGCTGTTGCAGAAATAAACCAAACTGAAAGTGTGCAGTTAGCCTCATAGGTGTGTTCTCCCATCCATGTATGCTCATAGTCTCTATTAGCATTAATGAGAACTAGCCATGCATATGGATGAGAGAGCAGACCCCTTAACTTGTTCAGATGAGACCAATTTCAATCAGTGTAAGCTAATGCATAATTTTGCAGCATGCTTGTGTGGTTGGTGAGTCAACATGTTTTGAGGGTCTCGCTTCATATTCCAGGAGCGCCTGTGTATGCTGAGAATATGTGAAACATAAGCATGTCAGAAGATTAGCCAGGAATATTATTCTCAGGGTACTTTGTCCCAGTGAGAAGGGGAGCCACAGTGACATTGAGTGACCTCACAAAAGCAAACCAGGACAGAGAGCGACTGGTGAATGCCAGAAGCATCGTTTTGCATTGAATCCCTACCATTAAAAACCCTTTAACAGCCATCATTAAGGTCTGTTATAATAAATCATTGCTCTTGATCATTAAACACAGGTCAGTAAACTTATGTTCCTCGTGAATATTCAAAATCTATATTACCTCCTATCCTCACAGCAAGCTCATAATAAGCTCAGTAAACATGTTTATTCAAACAAAACAACCATCAAGGAAAAATATTAAAATGCATGCCAAAAAAATACAACCCTAAAACACAAAATACAAGGTGAGACCAAAGATCTGCTCAGAGAAAAACTTATGATACTCTGCCCCTCATTTGAAAATGACTTTCAGTCTCAAAAACAAAAAACAACTTTTATGTTAAATACACAATCTTTCTACTGCTTCATCTTTTACTGATAATCATTTTCCTAGCTCTCATCAATCCCACTTTCTGAAGATCAGATTGGTTTCAGAGACACAGAATTGTGAAGGCATTGTTTGTTTCATGAGAAAATGCAAAGACAGATAAATATGGTAGCTTTTTTTTCCCCAAGATAAAATACAGGATATGTCCCCAAACTGAAGACATATACATGTGGGTAAAGGACAAGAAACTTCACCTCTATAAATGTACCTATAAAAGAGACCACTAGTGCAGATCTATTTGGAAGATGATGATCCGTAATTGTCTTTAGGTCATTTTGTTAATCTTTCCTTAATGTTTCAAATTATTGGTGCTCAAACCTTCTATTTGACAAATGTAACATTCAGTTTCTAAGAGGTTTCAGCTATTGTGCTTTATGAAGTTCTGTGTGAAACCGTGAGTAACCTGTAAAGATCATCCTAAATGAAGGTCTAGTGTAATCTTGTACTACACCTTGTACTACTCCCTATAAGTACTCAGCCTGAAACATAGAGAATCAACTAAAAATATATGAAAAGTTCTAAAAAGTCCTCATGTTCTGTTTTTCCTGCCACAGCTTTTCCTACTAAATTCCACGAGGCCAGAAGAATATAACCAGTAGCTGACACAAATACAAAATGCTTCCATTTCAAGAGATGTTATTTTTAATATAACTGATGGAAAAGTAAGGTGACTACCCAGAAAACTGGACTATTTAATTCCAATATGTTGCATCACCCTCAATATCTCAGTGTGGAAGAGGAGAGAGAGAAATTACATACATGCCCATGTAGGCATTCACTCTATGCTGTGTACATGTAAATTGCCAAACCCTTGGAGATCTACAATTTAGATGCAGACTTAGGAGAATTTATGAAAGGAATCATGAGCATGTGACAAAAAATGCTTTATAAGGGCAATTAGCACAAAAGAGAGTGCATTTTCCTCTTATATATAAACTTCACTTGTTTATTTATTCCAAATACGCATTTCACCATAAGTGAGATGAGAAAGAGAAATACACTACTGGAGTACCTTTTTCATCTTGGTAAAGAATAAATGCTTTTAAGGCAGGAAACACACTGGACTACTGATTTCTTCAAGTGAAAAGAGTTTTTGGAAGTCAATACTGTTACTGACATTGAAACTTAAATGCAAGTAATAAGAGAAATGCCTCTGAGATATCTCTGAGTGGATTAACTAATTTCAAAACATATTGCAGAGTATGGATAGAGAAGAGAAAACTGGGGAGTGAAGTATTTTTATCAGAGATGATGTTTGGTAAATTATTACCACATTATTTTTAATACATATGTACAAAAGTATGAAAATAAAAGATTGTTATAGGCATTTTCTAAGTGAATAATATTTTGCTGCTACCTAAATTCATGTAATATTTATAAGATAATGACTTATTTTAATGAATCTTAGCGTCTGAGGGAAAGCAAGCTGCAGAGTGTATTTACTAAAAAGTAACTACATAGTTAGTTACTTAATAATTTATAACAATAAATTATAATAGTAATGGTTTATCTTAACTGGGAATAAACTCAAATTTCAAATCTTAAACTGATCCCAGCTGGATATCATGTTACATATTTGAAAGTTTTATAAACTCTATCTCTGATAATAGCCAAAAAATATATATGCACAAATAAATTAACCTCATGGTCTCAAAGTAATTTCTAACATGATTTTGTTCTCTTCCCCAGGCCAATCTGTGTTCCACATCAAATTCAGTACATCTGCACAACATTCAAGCAACCTTCCCAACTTAGAAATGTAGTATCCAAGATACATACTATGGTACTTGAGCTGAATCTTCAAATTTTATTTATTTACATGGTATGTCTATAGTCAGTGAAAGGAATCTCATCACTTTTAGTTCTCTGGACAGTTAAAACAGACCTCCAATAAAACCCATTAAAATGAGGCTTCATTGGAGTGAAAACTTCACCTCCAACAACAGCTCCTAGATTAAATAACCTAACCTCTCTACTACCTCAGTAATTCACAGGGTGAATTACCTTATCATCATCTTTTAGTTGAGTTATTGGAAAATTTAGCATTACTGAAAGGTAAAAATGAAGTTCCTATTCTGTTCAGCATAAGTAAAGGTAGACAGAAAAATCCAAGGGAACTTTCAATGTTGCTGATCAGGTGTGTAATTCCAGACCTATTAAGCAGAAAAATCTACACAGAGAAATGAGTATTTTTTTTCTAGCTTGCTCCTTCATTTTGTAGAACTGTTAAGAGAGACAGATATCAGAAAAACTCTCTCCTCTCTTATTTATTTTAGAATAAATCTAAAAGATGCTACTTTACTGTAGGGGGGGACAGTTTGAATGAAATCCAATAGCCACTGCTTTAAAAAGATTGTCCCTTTCCAAAGGACTTGGTTTGGATTGTGCTCTCTCACTTTATATAAAAACTTCAAATATAACATTTCTTTTTATACTTTTTGAAAGCTCTTGTCAAGAAGGTCTTCATCTTGTCAGTGAATTATTTATTCTCAACCTTTATGAACAACCCTCAAAAGGTCGTTCACTCCCATTGTAACAAAGACTTAAAAAAAGTTTTTACAAAGTACTCGTGGGTAATAATCCATGAAATTTTACCTGTACTTTCCTCTTAGTCTGTTTTATTTACACTACTGTAAATAACCTATGGTTGTGACCGTCCCTCTGTAATTAAATTAAGCCATAATTGCATTAAAATATTTAGACAATAAAGGTAGTGCAGTTGCTTGATGAAAACAAAAATAAATTTTAAAAAATTAAAAAGGAAAAGATAATTAGTTCAAATTCAATTGCATATCTTAAAATTAACAAGCAATTCAATTGCAAAAATTTAGTGAGAAAAAAAATACTCATTGAGTGCAAAACACGGCACCAAAAAAGTTCATAAACATATACAGCCTCTCCAAAGAGAATTCACATCAGGGTAAAACTAACAATTATAGTTCCATAAATTCTGTGAAGAAACTAATTTTCGTTTTCCATCAATTTATATAGATGCCTTAATCACCATAGCTTAGGTAGATCAATTGGATATACATGAAAAAATTGAGCAGTTCTTGTACCTGATGCAAAAGACTTTTCCTTTGCTTTTCCCTTTCCTTTCTTTTTCCCTTTCCTTTCCTTTCCCTTTCCCTTATGTATGCTTATAAACTAAGTTGAAATTTAGGACTTTGTCTTTAGGTATCTGGAAGCACCTCTGCAAAAATCAATGTCTACTGAAATTTAAAGCAGGGCATGAGGGCCTTGAACAGACTTGAGGGTCACAGACATGTTATCACAGGGCACCAAGCCGAAAGAACGCTTCCCAACGCTAATGTGTAAAAAGAGTTTAAAGCCTTCTGTGTCCTGTATCCTTTTCAATCATTTCCAGAAACTTATGACTGAGTAACTAATGTGCCCCTCAAAAATCACAGATGTAGGAATTTGTTTCCAGTGTACAAAAAGCTCACAACTTCTCACTCAATCTAGCAATGCATTTGGGTACAGAGATTTAATATGGTCTTGAGTAAATTAGGTTAAATTCAGTCAGTTTGGTAAAAAAAAAAACAAACACCTGTCTGAATTCTTACTCAAAATTTTGTATGAAATTCTGCATGTTCATTGTCCTTTTTTCCAACTGCTGCTTTCTACGGAAAATAATTTAAAATATCAGAAATCATGCCAATCTTTGATTTATGACTTCGGCCAATTTTGTCTTGAATTTTGCAGCTATTTTACACAGACTAACTTTACGATGACTTTTGAAATGAAAAATACAAAAACAGCAAATAAAAAGTATTGATACAAAGAGCTATCTAGTGCTTAGAGTTATGAAACAGACTTTAGAGAAGGGCACAGCTACTCACCACCTGTTGGAGTCGTGCTGTGATGGCCCAAGGCAGAAAAGGAAATATTTTTATACCTTTTCTTTTTCTGTTAACAGGGAACACACTTTTTTCAGAGCAGTTTCATATTGAAATTGTGAACTGGAAGACTATACAGCTCTGTATGCTCACATACTTTTTACTAGCAAATCACTTATGTGTGGTTTTAAATTAAGCATGTCAGTAGACTTACTGTGCTCATCTGTAGTAGCCACATGCTTAAATAGGCTTGGAAGTCTTTTTGGTTAAAGAACCTTAATATCTTACAAAAGCAAGCAGAAGTAGTAGTTTAGGAACAACTATGAAAATAACCCCTGGAATTTCAGATATAAAAAAACCTGAATGCATTTCATTTAAAGGTAATGTGGATGAAATAAAGAAATAATAGCTCCTGATGAAAAAGAAAATCAAAATTTACATTAGAACAGTTTCAAGTCTTAGTGATCTATGATTTCTCAATTCTAATGCATTACTACCTTCCAATCTGTACACCAGTAGATGTTCTTAATTGCATTTGTTATTCAAGCAGTTACACACATACAATCATACCAACACAAAGATTTGTTGATACTAAATGGAAAATCAGACTCTTCCATCACAACATAATAAAGCTTGACAGTGAATTGTAGCTTAATTGCTACCAACACCTATCATACCTCTGCTAGAAATTCCTGATCCAGGCAACTGCTCACCATAGCTCTTGATTAACCACACACATGAATGTGTAAAATTCTAGGTTTATGACCTCTGGAAAAAGGGGCAGGGAATTCTGGAGGACTAAAAGGATATTGTGATGTTGTTCAGGGAGAAAATCAGAAAAGTCAAAAACCCACCTAGAACTTAAATCTGGCCACTGTTAATAAAATTAAAAATGTTTCTCTCAACACATCAGCAATAAAAGGAGGGCTAAAGAGAATCTCCATTGTTTATTGGACGGAAGAGGAAATATAATGACAAAAGTTGAGTAAATGTCCAAGGTACTTAATGGTACTTTGCCTCAGTTTTTATGGCAAGACCTGGTACCTTTGGGTGCCCAGCCCCCTGAGCGGGAAAACAGGCATGGGGAGCAGAATGAAGCCCCCATAACACATGGGAAATGGTCAGTGACCTGCTATAGCACTTAGTCACACACTATCTAAGGAGCTGGGTGGAATCCACCCAAGAGTACTTAAGAAGCTGGCAGAAGTGCTCACTAAACCACTTTCCATCATCGTCTTGGTTAACTGGGGAGGTCCTAGTGGACCAGTGTGATGGTCATCTATAAAAGGGGTGGGAAAGAGGATCTGGGAACTACAAACCTGCCAGTGTGACTTCAGTGTCACTAAAAGGAATGGAGCAAATAATCTTGAACATTATCACATGACATGTACAAAACAACCAGATGTTCAGGCCTAGTCAGCGTGGGTTTAGAAAATGCAGGCCCTGCTTGACCAAGTAGATTTCCTTTCCATGGCAATTGAACACCCTTAAGTGGGTGAGGGAAAGGATGTTTTCTACCTGGACTTCAGTAAATCCTTTGACACTGTCTCCCACAGCATTCCTCTGGAGAAACTGGCTATTCATGACATGGACAGGTCCACAGTTTGCTGGGTAGAAAATTGGCTGGATAGCTGAGACTGAAAAATGTTTACATCCAGCTAGAGGCCCGATCACTAGTAGGATTCCTGAGCGCTCAGTTTTGGGGTTAGTCCTGTTTAATGTCTTCATCAAGAACATGGACTAGGGGATTGAGTGCACCCTCAGTCATTTGCAGGTGACACAAACTTGGGAAGCAGTGTTGATCTGCTGGACGGCTCTGCAGAGGGATCTGGACAGGCTGGATCAATGGGACAAGGTCACTTGTATGAGCTTCAACAAGGCCAAGTGCAGGGTCCTGCATTTGGGTCACAACAACTTCCTGCAGCACTACAGGCTGGGTGCAGAGAGGCTGGAAAGCAGCCCAGCAGGAAAGTACCTGGGAGTGCTCACTGACCACCAGGGGAACATTATCCAGTTGTGCCCAGGGGGCCAAGAAGGCCAATGGCATCCTGGCCTGCATCAGCAATGGTGTGGCCAGCAGGAGCAGGGCAGTGATTGTCCCCCTGTACTCACAAGGTAAGGCCATGCCTCAAATCCTGTGTTCTGTTCTGGGACCCTCACAGCATGTCCACAGAAGGGCAATGGAGCTGGGGAAGGGCCTGGAACATAAACCTGTGAAGAGCGGCTGACAGAGCTGGGGGTTGTTTACCCTGGGGGAGAAGGAGGCTCTGAGGAGAACTTACCACTCCTTTCTACTATCTGAAGGGGGTTGTTGTGAGATGAGGGTTGATCTCTTCTTCCGAGTAACAATGGCTTCAAGTTGCATCAGAAGAAAGTTTGTTTAGATATCAGGAAAAATTTCTTGATGGAAAGTGCTGTTGAGCACTGGAACAGGCTACCCAGGAAAATGATGGAGTCACCATCACTGGAGGTGTTTAAAAGACATGTAGGTGTAGCACTTTGGTCCATGATTCAGTGGCAGTATAAGGTTTGTAGTTGGGCTTGATGATCTTAAAAGTCTTTTCCAACCTAAATGATTCTGTCATTTCTACTTGCATCATTTCTTGATGCCTACCTGATGATGGATATTATACTACTTATTTTCACATTTTTGGAAAAAAGTCTCTTTAGTAGTCTCAAATCTACAGCTCTCACCATGACAGTTTAATGTTTTTTAAAGCCCAAAATGCAAATTAAATACAAAAAGAAACTCAGACAATATATTTCAGGCAAACTGATATTAATTGTTAGTCTTTTAAAGAACACTTTCACTTAATATTTTGTCTACTTGAATATGTTTTATCCCTTGACATAAATCTGTATTTGGACATAATACCTTTGACAATCACAATTTTAAAATTGTGTTACAGAGTTGATGAATTACCAGCAACCCACAGATATTCAAATGTTCATGAAGCCAAATGTAACATGCCCTTTTTGTTGGTTAAATGTGTCAACTTATTTCAAAAAGCCCTGCATCTTGTGAATTTCCTTACACACATCAAAAAAAAATAAAATGAATTTGAGGCACATAGGCAAATGTTCCTTTTCTTACAAGCTCATGTATTTTGTCTTGCTTTGGAAAGGCAGGGATATGTTCTTGGCTAGCTCTTCTGTGCAGTTACACTTCTATGCCAAAAAAATCTTCCAAATTCAGGAATTGGAAAAGTGAAACAGAAGATTGTGGAGCGCTTGGCCAACCTAAAATTTGGGTTGCAATTGAAGTTTGTCTCAAAGGCCCACCTTAGACTCCAAATGCTCAGCTCTATCTTTAGGCAAGGTGAGGAGTGTAGTCCATACTTTTCATAGTGCACATCATCTCTGCAAATCTCTGTAGTCCTGCCTCTCCCATTTTGAGATACCTTTGACAGAAACTCCCCATTAAGCTCTGGAAAGCTTTAAGTTCCTGAATTTTCAATTTCAAAAGGCAGTTGGAAGAAATTTTATAGCATTTTTGACACAGGAATAAACTTTTTCTTTCTACTCTCTTCCAGAGGAAGCATTCCAAAACTATACAGACAACTGGTACTACATGTTTCAGAAAGACTGAGACCTAATTTTGTCTCTTAACGTTTTGCTTATGAGAACCTAGAATTTCCCAATCAAAGTTTGGGATATAGATCTGATCTTCTGTCTGCTCCCTTGAGATTATGCAGAACAACAATTAATGTATTCGCCTTAGCATAACACATAACTGGTGAATAAAAGAAAAATAATGATTTTTGATTTCCTTTGTATGCCTCTTGAAGAAGACATGGGACTACAGCACATGCCTTGAGTAAAGTTAGAGCCATTAGGGGACCAGCTTGTATAACTGCATTGTTTTCCTTTCCAAATGTGAATTGGATCATCACCCCTTTCATAGGATAGGCTTCAGACTTTTATGTTTTCACTTTTGGCAATGGCCTTGCAAATTAAAGTGTGACATAAGGAGTGAATTCTGTTATCAGATGCTCTTCAAATATACCTCTTTAAAGTACACAAAGATCATTGAAACTTCACTGCTATTGACTGACAGGCAGATAGTGCCTGTAACTTCAAAGAGCTCGGTATTTTATATTCCTTAAGGAATAGGGAACCATGGTGTCAACTTTAAATTTGATTTTTTCAAGTTAAATGCACTAAGGAAATTCACATTTGCTTACTACTAAAACTGACAACTAAAAGACTACCTAACTCTTCTCATTTTCTCTTTTTTTTTTTTTTTTTTTTTTTCTATTCAACTCTGCTCTTGTGTTTAAGTGGGAATCATCTTCTGGCTACCTGCAAGACAGAGTTTAAGCTGTGAGCATGGAAGTGACATACAGAGCAATTTCATGAAAAAACTTGCTCTTCTATTTCCCTCTCATTCTCATCAAGAAAGAACTTAATTACTGACAAGAATTATCAGGATGACAGCAAGTTGCTGTCATATCAAAATAAGGAAACATTATGGGAATTCAAGTTTAGAGGGTCTAAGAAAAGGACTTAAAGTAGTATAAAGGGATATAGGTTTGTACTTTGATTACTTCACTGTCTCTATTATGGTGACCACTAATTTTTTCTAGAATTTCATATAAAAATAAGGGATGAATAATGCTAATTTATTTGCCAATTTTAATAATTTAAGAATTTGTTTCTTTTTCATTATGAAAGGGGGAACCATGAGCTGCAATTGCTATCACTTCTCTCTTGAGTGATACATTTGCAATTACTCCAACTCTGGTGTTGAGTTGGGTATGGTTAATGCTCATTGAGTTGGTTGAATATGGTTAATAACTGAGATATACTTTATTTCTTCCTAGTTCTGCACTAGGCATTAAAGAACCAGAGTTAGAAGCACTGCCTCCACCTTATTGGAAAGTCAATAAGAAAATTCAGGTTCACATCACGGGTACTTGAATTAGTCCTAAATACACAGAAAAAAAATCCAGCTGATGATACAGTTCTCATGTTCAGTTTACAATTCAAACAGAATCCTTGTGAGTTTGGGGAAGTTAGAACTAGCAGTAGAAATTCTCTGGAATTTATTCTGAAGTTACTCCAGGCAAGTAGGTGAAGCTAGAAACTAAGAGGTACTATAAATGATAAGGACTTGGATTAACAACAACACAGAAAAGGTTATGGCAAATGATCACCACAAGCATTATAAAAATAATTTGATTTGCAGTATCAATAAACTATTTTTTCACATTAAATTGCAAAAATTGATGTTTATAGGAATTGTGGAATAAACAGATTGATGTCCAGTATGTTACTGTTATACAAGTCCTTAAAAGGTTCAAAAAGGTCTCGTGCTGTAACAGCTTCACATATAATGAATTCAAATCAAGTTATTAAACTTAGAGCAGCTGTAGTTGTACAGAGAGGATGGAGAGTCTTGACTTAATGTATTAAAAGTTATAGGAGTATAAAAAAATTTATCAGCGTCCTTCATACCATATTCAGATCTTGATTTTTATACAGGAAAGAATAGTGCCTGAGTCCACATGTCTTCTGGAATAAAATGAGTCTCAAAGAGAATAAGCACTGCAATTTTCTTCCTCTGTAAAAGTGGATTAATGCTATCTCATGTCTGACTTATTCCTGTCCTGAAGGAGTCAGAAGAAAAAAAAAACTCAGCTCAGTAAAGCAATAGTACAGAGAATCTTTGCAGGGGCATGGCATACAGGACGACATACATTGTCTTCATCCTTGTCTAACAGATAAATCATCACCTCACTTTGACTTTGTTTTCTGACCACTTTCTCTAGTTTCATACAAATTACATGAGAATTAAACAGATACTGAACTATTGTGCAAGACATTATAAAACCAGTTTCTTCTTAGTGATTGCACACTGTAGAAGTTGAAGTTAATTGACATAAAGTAGTCGACACCATTTTAAATAGAAGCACGTGTCTCTGCTATGGTCAGAATATTTTTTCTTCCCAGGAAAATTTTCTTTTACATTAAAAGCTTCAAGCTGTCTTTATCATCGTACTCTTCCTGTACTAGTATGCTCACGTCTCAAGATTTTCAGTGGAAAAACTCAGCTACAAAACAGTACAAGACAATTGTCATAAACAAAGAAAGTACACAGCCTCCTAATACCTTTAAGATCTTCATCCTAATACCTATCAGATCTTCATCCAGTATCATTGAAATCAATATTACAAAAGTTACACTGAATCAAAATCTGATAATCTTTTTTTATGGTATAATTTAAAATAAATAGCTACTCTTAAGTTAATACACTTGATGAAACTTATTTAAGGAATCATCCCAGCACGTGTCATTGACCTCAGTGTGAAAAGCTTTTAGTGATGCTTTTAAACAGAATGTCTAGACACCCAAGCATATGACATTTTATAATTTCTTTCACTTACCTTACCATAACAATTCAATTTGAAGCAGCAGAAAATGCTGATGTGATTCTACCAGACAGATACTGACATTAGCTGTTCTTATGGAAACTTATAACATTATGGAATAACCTGACTGAAGTTACTTGATTTAGTTGGTATGTTTGACATATGATATATTGATAGGAGTTTGTATGCTGCATGAAGTTTCAAGGCGCATTTTCAAACTTCAACTGCTAATGTCACCCAAATGGTCTTCAGAAACAAAGTCTTACCAAAAAATGACAATTTTAATATAATAGAATAAAATTATGAGAGAGGGATCCTTTGGCTTTGGCAGAAATTATTTAAAGAAATACAATCTTACTGAAATGATCCTGTCAGACTAAATTCTCTGTCTACTCTATTATACCGCATTAGTTTTAGGTAAAATTCAGTATTTTATCACAAAGGAAAATCTAAGAGTTGACATCCATTGAATATAGGAGTTTGATTTTGAGACAAGCTCTAACTTGTCACAATTTTTACCTACAAATGTGGTATTTATGTAAATGTATATGTCACAAACAGTTGTACTGTATCAAGGGTTAGATAAAGTTATTCTAGTCTCATTTACATGATACTGATGCTTTACCATTGTTTCATCATGTAGAATGGAAGAGGCAAAGGAAGCATTATCTCCCTCTGTGATTAAAGGAGCATAGATTTGCTTCTTTCAGGACCCAAAAGAGCTTCAAAAAAGATGAACCAGTCTTACACACACTCTACAGTCATCTGCAATATCACAGATTAGACATTTTAATATTACGTTCTTATCATAGGCAAAAGTAATTTTCAAAAGAATCATTGCTGCTCACTTTTACAGTGTTTCCTGAAACAGTAAATGATAGGATAGGAAATGAACAAAAAGAAAAAGGTATTATTTCAAATTTTTATTTCCTAAATTTGCTATTTTAAAGATGCCCGTGGACCCAATAAACATGAATTGGTTTTCAGAAAAAAGAGAACATTCTATGATCACAGCACTTCCACTCTCTTTTAATTCTTTGCAGTTGAGTTAAACAAAAGAAAGAGTACTTCCTTTACTTATAGACTAAAATATTTACTTTCAAAATTCTTCATAACATGCCCCTAGTTAAAATACTTAGCCTGACCATCTGATGTACAGTCACTGTTTGTCTTCATGGGGTGTCTGTGAACACTACTTCTCAGGTGCTGTTTCCTTGCATTCAGGAATCCACTTTGACCCCAAAAGCACTAACCCAGCCAGGCTGCATTTCTTTTGGTACTGTCATGTAAGATGTGCTCCACAAAAAATAAGGAACATTGACCTTGAAAGGAAAGGGGCTGGCGGGGGGAGGGAAATAATAAATCCCACAACCAAACCCATTCAACAGCTCAAACCAAGATCTAAGCTCTGTCAAGATGATTTCTTATTCCATTTCACTGAAGCAGTGCCATGCTTTATCACTTCTGAGTTCATGCCTTACAGCTGAGGAAACCCACTTGAATTGGTAAGTTGTTTAGTTAAAGTATACACATGCTATTCACATTGACAATATGATTTAAAAGGAAAGAACATTTTGCAGGTGAAATATAGCCACAAATGCAACAGGAAGCTGAAATCCAAAGCACCTGAGCACATGCAATCAATGGTTGTGTGTCTCACTATGCTCCTCCTTCCCATTTACAGCAATACTATAGTTAGACACGTGGCTTCTTGGTGGAGGTGGCAGCATTAGAGCTTCCAGGAGCTTCTGATGAAGTCTCATAATCACAAGCAAAATTTGTCAGCTAACCTGAGCTAAATGTAATGTAGTACTACTTTCTGTTTCATTACATCACTGCACACACAATTATACACAGATTTCAGTATAATGTGAAAAACTGCTGAATTTGTTTTGTGACTATGCAGATGTCGAAACACCTAAATAAATTGTGAGTTTAAAAAATGCTTTCCAACTCATCTAAGTGCTCAGTTTACAACCAATAAAGTTTACACTTCATTACATCTCTTCAGAAGTAGTTGTGTTTATTTATAGATATTTTTACACAAGCAGGTTGAGTTGCTTGGCTTTTGTGGTCCAGCCAGATTGCTGCTTTAATAGAATAGATCAAGCATGCCATACAGGCATAGGCTTTTTTTTTTTTTTTTAAAGCAAAAGTCTCTATATTAAAGCACAAACCGTCCCTTAAAAGATATTGGCTCAAACAGGAAGGAAATAAAAACCTTTCTCTTCTCACAATTTGCAAATGAAGAAACCCAGAATCATTGAAATGTTCTATAACTCAGTTTAATTTTATTTTAATGTAATTGAAAATTCTTGTGAAGGCAATCTTGAAAGTTGAGATTATTTTCCATTGCACTGCAGTAGAATAACAACCTCTATGAATTTCATGTAAATTAACAACATTATCAGACTACAATGAATCTAAACACTCCTCCATCTGTATTTTGTGATATGTGAATAAATAAAAACTTGAAAGTAATGCAAATGAAGTCACTGACAAAGGATCTATAACATTCAGAAGTAGGTCATAAGTGAATGCATTAGTGTTCAATATAATTCCATCTTAGGTTTTAATGCTCACTTTCTTCTCTTGTTCTTGCTGCCAATTGATTATCTTTCAGTAAAGTTTACACGTTACCATTAAATGTTAATAATGCATAAATATTAAACATACCTTTGTAAAGTTAGCAACACTATTAATATCCTTAGTCTCTGTAGGCAATACTAGAAATTACTAAGATCAGTATCAATAGTCAGAATCATGAAAATCCTGTCTTTCTGGAATTGATAGCAATAAACAAAGTACAAGGTACAATGGATATTTAACATCTTCCTACAAAACTGGTACCAGGAAAGAAAAGACAACACTTTTTAAACAAGATATTCCTCTTGATGTTTCACTTTTTTCTATTCTTTTATCTGTATCTAATACTTGGAAAATGCTGGAAAATGTTCAGGCAATGCATATTCTGAACAGCTTAAGAATATTTTGCTCTCTAGATTGTTAAAGGAAAAAAAGAAAAAAAACCAAAACAATAAAACACCACTGCACCACTGTCAGGCAAAAATGTCACTGTCAGATTGCAGATCCCTGTCAGGCAGAGCATTGTTTAAAAAGCAGATAAAGACTTAAATATACATAGTTGCTCTAGATTTCAGTCCCACTAGGTGACAACAACTAGCTAAAGTATACATGTGTGATAAGATTTACATGCTCCCAAGGGTACTAAATCATTGTGTTGGCTCAAATTTACTTTTTAAGAGCTTTGTTGACTTCACAGCTGGTGAGTTGATGCTTTCTATCGCTCCACCACTTGGCAACAGATGCCTCTTACTTATGCACAGATGCTGAGTATCCACCCAACCCTAACATTAGCCTTGTGTTTTGAACTAATTGGGCCAGCACAGTTGTAATTAAGATTTGAATAATTAGAAAACTAACATGATTACTTTCACAATTAATCCTTCTATTGTACCACTACATTCTCTTTTGGACTATTCTACAAAGCTCTTATTTCTTTGGGTCCTGTAAATCCATCAGCCTTCTAGACAGTGGAATAAAATCACACTTTGCCAATAATACTAAAGACATTTTAAAGGGATGGTTTCACCCTGATTTAAAAGAATTATAGTATGCAATTAGACTGTTCTTTTTTCTTTCATTCTATTTACCCATTTTATGGGTAAATATATATAATATAAAGATATATATGTACATATATATTATTGCTCTTTATAACAGCCACACAGGAAGAGAAACCACGTACAAGAATGAACAAAGATTTTTAAGAAGACTTTGTGAACACACTTGGATAGAGTGTAATATAAAAGATCTTTAAGATGAGTTGATCTGACATATCCTCTTTTATTCCTTTGACTTGGTGTCTGTTCTAAAGTGGGTGCTGAGGGGTAACTGTCAAGCACAGGAATAGGAAAGGAAAGGAGGAATCTTTTAAGTAGGAAGCCTGCCTGTCCTGGGAAAATGGCAACAGTAATATTTGGAAAGAGTAGTGGATCATCTGATTTTAGAGAGAAGAAATAACAGGAAATGAACAATTAAAAATTGTAAATCATTATGTAATATCTAATCAGAGCCCGAGGGGCATACAAAGTGTGTAAAGACTGGATAAATATGCCAACATCCCATTGCACTAACTTTAAACAATTCTCTGACAGTAATATACAAAACCAAGATGCTCATGTATGTGCATACTCACAGAAATGCCACTTCCTTTTTTCAGACACATTTACTGACACATGCACACAATAGGAACTCTATTGTTCTTGATAGTAAAAACCAACACTGGTTAAATTTTCATTCTTTGGCATTAGGAAGACTGAGAAAAATAGAGAAGAAATATTATAGCTGCATGGGAATATTAATAAAAATCATAATTTAAAAGTACATATTAACTGCTCTTTAATCAAATGCATACAGTCATGGGAGGAGGGAAAATTTGGTGGAGACAGGCATGATTTATGTTTGCTGGTCTCCTTCAAGTGTTTAGAAGATATTATTTGCACAGATATCTGAACTTGCTTTAAAGGCCATTTCAGGAACATATTCATCAGGAAAATCAAAGAAACAACAAAAAGGAAGGAGAAGTAGTTCACAAACTGTTTCAAGTGACCCTAAGTGTTAAATAGTAGCAGCCAGTGGCAGCTCAGCCTCCCCTAAGCCATCAGCAGTTCAGTTCCCCTGAGGCAGGAGAATGAGCAAAGGCTGTAATTACTGTCTACCACTGTTATTGAAAACAAATATACTGCTTCCATATTCAAGAAGATCTATAGCCTCAATCCCTCTTCCCTCACCAAATCCTTAATCCAAACTAAGAATGCTCCTATTTATGCCTATGATAATCCCTGGAATTAGTATCTGACATTATGGCAATTTGTGATCACAAGCCAATCTCTTGTAAAAATATGAGTTAGGTCTGAGACAGTGACTCATTACTTCCTTAGGAACAGGAAAGGGAAAATGATGCTAAGGACCTGTGGAGGGAAACATGACTCCCAGAAAGCCATGGTTAGTATATTAACCCACTAATCATGGTTTGCTGGGTTGGGATACATGAAAAAAGGAAACAGTCTCTTGACTTTTATGTTGGGCAGATGGACAACTCTCCCAAAGCTGGAAACAGATCCTTTTGTGGGCAGCACATATGGGGAATATGAGACAAACCAAGTTTGTCTTTTTTTATTTAATCTTTTGTTTTGTTTTGTTTAAAGGCAAAGGAGTTTTGGCAGAGAACAACAATAATTTCAGTACTGTATCAAGTCAAGCTGAGCCACAGTTCATTTTCCCACAGCAGCCATCCCAGTGCTGTGCTCTGCATTGGTAGCTGGAAAGGTGTTGGTAACACACCCGAGCTTTGGGTACTGCTGTCTCTCAGCATTCACTGCATCGAGGGGCTGGGGGTGGACACGATCCTGGGATGGCACACAACCAGGCCAGCTGACTCAAAATAACCAAAGGGATATTCCATACCACATGACATCTGCTCAGATATAAAAGCTAAAGAAAGGAGGAGGAACGGGGGCCTTTGTAATGTACAGTATTTTCTTTCCAGAGCAACTGCTACATTGAAAGTGGCCTGAACATCACTTGCTGATGGGAAGTAGAGAATAAAATTTTTCTTTTGTTGTGCACATGCAAACTTTCACTTTTGCTTTAGCAAACTGCCTTATCTCAACCCACAAGTTGTTTTTTTTATCTTATTTTCTCTTCACTGTCCAGCTGGGGAGTAATAGTGTGATTTGGAGGGCACTTGAAATTCAGCCAAGTTCAACCCACCAAAAGTACTTATAAACTTCAATTTGTCCAAGACAAAAAGCTCAGCAGCTCATGATGGCATCACATAATCACATTCTCACCTAATCTCAGTCAGAGATGCTGCACTGTCACACACTTGGCACTTAGGTTTAATGACTGAAGCAGGATCTTGTCTATTACTCAACATCCTAGCCACTGAATGACACTTCAATCCCAGACATCAGGGTACAGTAGAAATCATGACTTAATTGTTCTAAGACTCTGTTTAGACATTCCATGAAACTTCAAAGCTCTCATGAGTGCTGATCAAACCTACCCGCTCAGTTAGATTTTCTAATTCTATCAATCATATCCGGTGTGCTTCACAGCCATAGCCTGATCCAGCTCCTGATGAAATGACAGAAAGTTAAATTCATTTTCCATCCATGTGGACTCCTCTGAATTTTACCTGCTCTGTAAACCAGAGTTTGCCAGATATTTCTGTAAGTTTTTATACATGTGGCAATGTACTGAGAATACTCTAAAATTTCTTGCACTTGTGGGGTTGGTAAACATGATACATAAGATTTTTGATGAAATTAAAGCCAGGTTATAGTACCAGAGCAGAGCTCCTTTCACAATACCCTCCATAAGACATAGTTTAATGCCTCAAAGAGGGATGAATAGGGTTATCCAATTACAAAACCTTTGCAAATGATTACTAAATCAGTTGGTAATAACAGTTGGTTTCACAGAGAGCTTCAGAATTTTTACAATTTTTGCCAACATACATGGGATATACTCTCATAAAGAATTATAAGTGGTATTTCAAATGATTACTTAGAATTATTTTTCACTTCTGGGGCTGTGTTTTGCTTCAGTAATAGAGCAAGTAGAGTAGAATTTTGCATAATAAAGAAAATACATATTACCTATTTCATTTATATTCCTAATTATTTTCAGAATAAAAAACAAAGATTTAAAAACATTTTGAAACTTGTTAAAGAGAAAAAAACATTTAATATTAAAAAAACCCTCAATCTCTTATTAGGGATTTGCAAATAAACTAGAAAATAGAACAATAATTTTGATTACTAATACTTTCTTTTTTTTGACAGGAACTGTTTCTCTATTTACTTGTATATATTTTGCCTTCCATCCTACTCACAACATTCATCTTGGTGTTATGGTGCTCTTTGCCCTTTCAGATGTTTGCCTTCTGGGGTATTGATGCTACTAAAAATCATCTATTTCATAGATCTGCATTAAAAATCAGTTCTTTTTCCTGACAAGCTATTTAAAACACCATATTTATGCCTTATGAAGTGCACTTTAAAAAAATATATCCACATATCCCATGAAAACTACACCCATTTGACCCAAGTTTTGTTTCTTTGCAAGAAAGACAATTTTCTAGGAGATTAGAGCTAAAGAGTTATGAAGGCAACATTTTCCAAAACAAACACTGTTGTTTCTTTTTACTGGGGAGGGGGAGGTATCCTATCACAGACTTCAGAAGAAGGACTCCTAAAATGGCTAGTTTAACTGTGGAAATCAGTAGTATCAGACCATTTTTCTTCAAAATTAAAATCTGAAAACAAGATGATCAGGTAAGCTGCATAGCACACATAGATATAACCTCCAGCACTTGTATCTTTTAAAATTTTAGACAGCAAAATACCTCTACTTCCTTAATCATTTTTGCACAAGACATAGAGGCACAAAGAGGCAGAGAGTCTAAGAATGATCCCAAACACCACAAAGTATGTTTTGAAATTATAATAAACGATGTCTCTACCATGATATTTGTCCAAAGAGAACCTAAAGAACAGCTGGTAGGAAAAGACATCCGATACACCTAAACACTGCATTCAAACCATTTTAGGTAGATCCACTTGTGTTTTGGCTGGTAGAACCTGCACTATCAGAAACAACTGAGGTAGGGTGCATGGTAACCAGCTCCAGCTGCTCTTTATCAAATAAGTGAGATTATATCAAGTTAGATTTATTAAATCTCAGCTGTTAGTAAAATCATCATCTGTCAATAGGTACGTGAACATGAACTGTATTCATGCCTTGACTGGACAGAAGACACATTTAGAAATAGTTGTGAGATCTTCCACTCAAGACAAAATTTAAACATCGCACCTTGTTATTTTTACCTGAATTAGCACCCCTAGGTGTGTACCACAAAAAGGATTGTATAGCCACTAGGTAATGAGAAGGGAATGATAATTCTGGTTGTTCAGCAACCCCCTGCAAATACTTCTATTTGAAGTATTCATGCTCTTTGATCACAAATAGGGCAAAAAATGTCATACAATTATTACAGAAAAAGTGAGTTGATTAAAAAAACCTGACCTTTAGAAAACATTTGCAAAAAATACTCACTGTTTGTTGAAAGATAATGCTCCGGGCAGTTCCAGAAAAAAAAAAAGTCAAACCAAATAAACAAACAAACCCACCCAGTTTAAATAACAGGCTTGGAGAACAATACTTCTACCAGACCAAAAATATCCCAAACCAAATTAAATAAACAAAAAATATTGGCTACTTTGTAGTATTTCCTGTGGGGTTTTGGGGATGGTATTTCTGTGGGTGTTTTTAATTTGTTTTTTTTTCACTCTTTAACTATTAAAATCATCCAATTGCTTGTCCTGTTGACTCTGCTCCATCCTGCCATACATAGTATCTTGTCTGCCTAGCCTAGGATTACTCACATCCTTGGCTGCTGGAACACAAACATGTCCTTGACAGATAAATTTTGGCTCTAAGGGTGAGAAAGAATGACAGGTAATTGCTATGTGCTGCATCTGATGGGTAATGCAGAGTGGGATTGAAGTCCATTGATGCACCTGAAATAATTGCTTATGCATTCTGCACATTAACAAAGGACATTTACAAATAATAATAAAAAGAGGATGATAGGGATGAGATGAGGAGACATAAGGACAAATGCAGAAGAAAGTGATAGTGTCTGAAAATTTTATTAGATTTATATGCAGTGAGGACCAAAAAATGGGATAGCAATTTTTACACTGAATAACAAAAACATCAGAGTCAAGTGATGCTCTTTAAAAAGCATTTTAATTATCAAATTAGCACTCAAAATAATTTGAGTGTTTTCCTTATCAGCATTTACCTTTTCAACACCACCACTCACACTCTGTATTTACTCATATGTATTCATTCAAGTAGAAGCCATGTGTATCACGTTTTCTCACTTTATTTTTTTGACACATTCTCTTTCAAGTAGTAGTTCAGAGGAGGAAGGGCCAAATTACAAAAAGCTCTGGTTTATAGAAAATCTGAGTGTCACTATATAGGAGGTCAGATTTTAAAAACAACAAACCAAAAACTAGCAGGCTATTTCATTATGAAAATATGAAACACAGCTCTACTGAGAGGTCTGCTCATCAGTCAGAACCTTTATTGAAAGGCCTAGAGTTACTTTTTTCCTTCTTTTAACAGTGTAAATCAGGAATTCTGTAACATCTGTTTGGAGTTACAGTGAGATGGATCTACACTGGATATGTTAACTTATGCCCAAAATTATTACTATTTATAGTAATAGTAAAGGAATAAAGGAATAAAAAGTGCTCCTTGTGACAGTAAATGAAACTTTTTAAGATATATAGTTATATATTTAATATTATGGAAAACATGTACCATGAATACTATTAATATTTTAGAGAGAATTGAAAAGACACTTAACAAGCAAACATACAAGGCTCCTAAATGGAAAGACAATGGCTTTTCATTTTGTTATATAATTATTACTCCAGTTTAATGAATGAAATATTACTTGAACTAGAAGAGATTTTATAGAAAGCTTGTTGCAATAAATTTGAATGAACTCAGATTTGGCAGAATGGCTTCATCATCAAATACTTCCTAGCAGAAGGGTTGTGTAAAATTATGCTCAGACAGTTCAAGAAAATGAAAATCTATTAAAGAAATACTAGTTTCTAACTTTTCTTCATGCTATAAGTATTCTTAGAAATCTGTAATTAATTTTTCCATTTAACAATATTGTTTTTATTTTCAGCATTTTCTGAAATAGGAAAAATGAACAATGTAATTGAGTCTTTCTTTTTTTTTTTTTTAGATTATGCATTAAACTTAGTATAAAGCAGATCTATGAAAGTGTGTAACACACACACAGAGCCAGTATGCTGGATGATAGAATGCCAAGGAGGTTCTTAATAAATGTACTTTGTGATCTTCATACTTGGCTTTTAAGAGATCTGCTTAAACTATCCCCTCAGCTCCACATACAGAAATGCTGCAGAATAACTAACTAACTAACTAGATGGTCCAAGGGGACTACAAACAAACAAGGAAAAGGAAGTCAGAATCTAGGTCTCCATTTCAAGCCAAGTCCTGTGGGTAGTATTTGAACTCCACAAACAAACCAAAATTTTTGTGAAATTAATAAATGTCCACAGACAAGTGTTTGGCAAATGTGTGTCTGCATTTACAACTACACTTAGCACCTGCTGGCAGCCTTCAGAGAACAGCAGCCAGGAGCCTACCTAATGCTTATAGACTCTAGGTCAAATGAACCGGTTCAAAAAGCTGCATGATGGGATCAATGCAAGAGTACATTGTTGATCAAGATATGTCAAAAGTCATGTATGCTTTCTGAAAAAGAATGGGTTTGCTTGCCTATTTACCTTTAGTGGGAAAAAAAAAGTGTTTCAAACATTTTACTAATCAAGTCAGTCACTATGGTATTTTGTAAGTGTATTTGGTGTGCTGGACAAAGGATTAATGCAGTCAGTGAGTAAATTAATGCATGAAAAGAATAATAAATCTGGCCTAAATGTGGAAACAAAAACTATTCATCCAAGTCATTTAACTGAGTATTTATCATCAGTTTTGGAGACTGTTCCAAATATACTGTACTCTGAAAGCTAACAGAACACATAATTCTGGTACCTAAATACAAAACTTTTAAACTTATGTGGTAGACAGAATTTTTCTTCAACTATTTCTTATTTTTAATCTCAGACATCTACTTTGTTATGAATATCTCCATAAAGGTTTGCCACATCTGAGCCGTGGTTCCAGGTCTGGGCTATTCAGTACAACAGAGATGAACTTCAGCACCCACAGACCCTAAATCTCACTCTGCTGCAACACAGGACAGTAAACAAAGCTTACATCATACATATCCCAACCAACACAGTCATTGCCTTAAAAAATATTGACAGCTGAGACATCTGCAGCAGAAAGATGGTATACTTCAGCCCAGGACTGTCTGGTGTACGTCAGCAAATCTGATCTTTACAGGAAGACCCCTCACCCTAAAATCTGAAGTGATAAAGTCAACAGAAACTGAACCACAGCTGCTCTTAAAGTAACCTGACCAAGTCTTATGATGTAAACTCTCTTAGTTCCCATCTGGTGGTTAGAAGAGAATCTTTAAACAATCCATTGCAAGATCAGCATTGTGAAACCTGACCTCTGCTAAATACAAATTCCAGTAATCAGTGTGGTTAGGTAGGTGTGTATTTCATTTCAAAGTAGAATTTTTCTACCTGGAAATATTTTTCTTGCTCAAATCACCAGGCTAGAAGGTTCAACAAAGAAGCAGATTGAAGCTTTCTCTCTCCCAAAAGAGGGACAATCCTCAAAGCTTTGCTACAAAATAATTACCTGAACAAATATTCTGTGACACATGCCAGTAAGTTACACCTCTACAAAACAACTGGGCCTTTGTGAAAGGTTCTGTTAATACAAAAGAAGATAGTGCTTGAAAGTCATTCTTTAACATGCTATGTTATCTTACCTATGACAAGCCACAATAAATAAAAATAAAAAGAGAAGTCAGGAAGAAGTAGTAGCAAAGACTAGATTAGCCTCTATATCAACTTATTAGGAGATGCAGCTTTCACTGAGGCTTGAAAATAGCAACCACTGAAAATACGCTCAAAGTTACTCATTTAAAAGCATAATATATTCATTTTAATCTCTGCTTATTTTTAACTGTAATGTATGCTTTTGCAAAAACAATATCATACTGAAGCAGATGACTTAAACTTTGCATTGTTTTTATGAACCAGTGAAGAGCAGGAGATTTCTGCAGTCTAGACACACACACAAGCTCCAAAGCTGGAAGCAGAACCACATCTCACTGCTCTAGCTACTTACTGTACAGTGAGATACAGCCCCTGACACAAAGATTGAACAATCAAAACCCATTAAAAACTAGAGAAAAGGAGGATGAAGAGATGGTAGAGTTGTTGGAGCGCATATGTCCCATTCTTGTGAGCGCTGAAGCGTCGTCAGTGGGGCTTTTGTTTCAATTAAAAATGGAAAATTTACACAGATGGCCCCAGTGTAAAAAGTGATGTCCCTGCAGCATCAAAGACAGGAGAAGGATCATGGTAGGTGAAGAGAAGGAAAGGATGCTAAGAGGAAAAGAATAAAGGTAAACATGTATCATCAGGAAGAAAATGAGACTTTACAAAGAGGAAGATGTTATCCTGAGGTGCAAGAACAAGTGTCCAGGAAATAGATTATGAAAACAACAATGAAAGAGAGAAAACAAGAGTCTGGTGGGACACAATGGTCTTGCTAGGAAAGCTGGTGCTAGCTTCATAACATGTAAATATCACAGGGTTAAAAAGTCTCCCTTTCAGGTAAAGCAATTTCCCCATATATCTTCAAGAAGGGAAACTGTGGAAACTCATTAACGCCTGAAGTTTGTTCTAACTCACTGTTACCCCATACTCTTGAAATTATATATAATTTAGGATATTAGATCTCTTTTACTTTATCTGGATTATGAACTATAGTCATTAAAAGCTGCTTCCTCTTTCACATGTCGCTATCCCAGGACTGCTCCTCACTGGTTTGTTGTTGGTTTCATGTCAGTTTTCATAGAACTCCCTTTCCTTTACCCATTTCTAAGCCTCATTTTAATGAATCTCCCTAAAAAGCTCATAAAACATTAAAGCATTAGTATCAAACATTAATTTTCAATGGAGTTGGGCTAGATAGTAATCATACTCTGCTGTCAGTAATAAGGAGACTTAGCTTGAGGCAAAAATTAACACCAACCTCATTCAAAGAACTTGAAATATTTGAAATAAAGTTGAACTCTGCATATAGATATATATTTAACAGTATTTGATACAACCTTAGAGTAAAAAAAACAACTTCAAGAGAGGGAACTAGGCTATACTGCCTTCCTGTGTAATCTGTCTGCCTGTGTTTAACAAGTCTGAAAAGCTTCAATAAGTCAGATGCCCCAATTTATTTGCTTAATGAGAGGAATATTACATCCCCATATTGCTGAGGTCACTTTTAGGATCATTACTATGTATGAAGAGGCTCACAACCCACCAGCAGAAAAGATCAGGAAGTAATTATAGAATTATTGTTGGTTTTTTTCAAAACATGAGAAAAGCAAGCATTTCCCTGTATTTGGTAAACTTTCATGTCATAAAATCTCTGAGGCTGGAAAGTAAGCACTTCACTTACAAGCAGATAGAACATGTGATCTTGTAAAATAATAACAGAGATGTATTTGTAAGACTTGTTTAGAAAGGCACAGACATATTGCCATGAAAGTGTGATTTATTTATTTTTTACTTACAGCAACAACTTTGTGAAACAAAAGAACAAAGCCATCATGTCAAACAATGTTTGTAGTCAGACCTTGTGAAAGACTGGAAGGGAACTTCCTGCTATTTGTATGTAACTTGGATGTCTCCACCTGCAACTGGTTTATGCTTGATTGTTTTTTCCTTGCAGTGCATTAAGTTACTGTGTTTTGACTTTTTTAATAACGAATACTCTGATGTATATGAATGTATACTATGTTGAAAACACACTGATTAGTTGTGAAAGAAAAAAAGTGAAGACATATACAGTGCATTCTTATATGTGCATTGAAATACTTCTACCCTGGTCAAGACTTGCATCCCTGGGTGGAGGAAGCACTCAGGCATTTAGTAAATGTCATATAAACATAACATGAAAAATGAAGTAAGCCATATGCTACACTAAAATGAGGATCAGTGCATGTAACTACTTCCAAAACCAGCTTCCTTTCCTTGACAACAGTATAATAAAAAATACTACTTTCCAAAATAATTTGCAAGGAGAATATAAAGATTGACAGTTAAAACTGTCAGTATTCTTCAAACATCCCCCTAAAACCTCAGGTCATTTCCCCCTATGCTAATGTTTTTGCAAGGAGGACAACTTGGTTTTTTTCATTGAAAAGGTTAATGGAGTAAGTAACCTGCAGGTAACCAACATTTGCTGGAATTGTTCTTTTTTTTCCTTTGGTTTTCCTTTTCTTTTGGGAGCAAGGTGGGGGGGCAGAGGGGCAGGTGGTGATGTGGAGAGGAGGAGTGGAGCAGGGCAGAGGCTTGAGAAGTATATGTCCATATTGATTAGCTGAGTTTTTAATGCAGGATATAGTGCTATGAATTGTATTTCCAACAATAAACAATAATCAACAATAGAGATATATAACAACAATAAACACCACTGGCTGAAAACAACCAGCGCAATAAATTCACACTTTTATAAACTGACTAAACGTTATGCATCTGTCAAAGCTATGAAGATTTGAAATCACTTAACTTTCCCTTAACGCTTTCTTTCTTTTATGGTAGAGTTTTAAACAAAATGCGTTAACTTTTAAGGGCAACAGAGAGAACTGACATTTTCCACACATCAGATCTTAATTTCATCCCTTACAGTATTAAAAAGTTTGGCCTCTTTGCACACTCCTTAATTACATCCCCTGATAGCACAGTTATCAAGCATGGACAAGAGTGAGACTATCCAAGTCAGTTCACTTTATAAATGTCTGGGTAGACAGATCATAGGTACAAAGCTAGCTAACTCCAGGCTGCGTAAAAATCTCTGACACTTTCCTATTACTCATTTAATCTTTCAAGACAGCCTCCCTCATCTACTGTCTTATTTCCTTACAGATAAAGATCTTCAAGCATCAGTCTATTTCTTTTGATATGTCTCACTTTCTATCAGCCCATGAAAAAATGCATCCTCTCTCTCCTCAGTCAAACACTGATCTCACCCCATAGCAACCAATTTAATTTTCTGGCCACTTGTATTGAAACAACACCCCTACTCACTCTTTTCCCCCCACACAGAGGAGAAATGCTAACCCCACAAAAGCAACTATCCAAATCCTACCAGCCTCCAAGCATAACATTCCTTCCACATGCCAGTCACAGTCTTCAGTCTGACGGCAGCCTGGAAAGCTGCATGCATATTTTTGACTCACATTTCAAGAAGCCCTTACTGTCTCATTTAAATGCCACGGGACTTTAAAGCCCTGCATCTACGAGTTCCTGCTGGTGAGGGAATGATGCTCCTTATTCAGGATTACGTTTTACCATAATGTACTTTTGCTTTCCAGCTGCTGTGCTTCCTCAAATACATACACAGGGAGGGAAAGTGCACTTGCCTTTCCTCCTCCTGCCTTCTCGCACTCCTGCATGCTTCTAACAATTTTTTTTCTTCTTCTCTGTTTGTTGGTTTGGAGGGGGTTTTTTGCAAGCTTCAGAGAATCACAGGGTGGGAGAAAAGTGCAGCCATTCGTGAGATGCTGCCTGGAACTGGCCTCGGTGCCGAGGGTGCTGCGGGCTGGGACGCGGGTGCTGCCCCAGCCCGCTCCCCGGCTCGGGCTCCCTTGCTGCAGTGCAGGCTGGCGCTTCACTCTGCTCCAAGTTTCCATGCAGAAACTCGGCACGATGCAGGCAGCCAGATAAAGCAGCACTTACCTTAATTGAAATCTTTTTCCTGGTAATGCTGGAGCATCAGTCCAATCAACAGCGATCGGGGAGAATCTAAGTTTCAATCAACACCCTCCGGGTAGCCGCATGCTGCTCTGCCTTTTTTTCAGTGAACTCCTCACTGTCTGGAGGAGAGAGAGAGAGAGATCAGCTGAAATCCTCAGAGGCTCGTGGGGAGTGAGAGAAGAGGCACCAAAGCAATGTTTCTTAGCGGGAGATTCTCAGCCGGCGTGCTCAGGTCTGGAGGATCCTGTAAGTGCTGTGATAGGCTCCTGTCATGTCCCCTGAGCCGTGAGATGATCATTGACCTGATTAGCTCGGAACACTCCCTACATGCAGGGAAAGCGCTCAGAGGATTGGCGGGTCGCAGGGGAATTGGGAAAGGCACCAGGGCCGCTTGGGAATCTTCATTCTTCCAGACTAATGGATGTGCTGCAGCTGAGGCTGTAATTTGTGAGGAGGTTATGCACAATGTTAACCATCTGAGGACTTAAACAATTGTGCTGTTGCGTGCTGTTTCTCAAGGTACACCAGCATTCAACGCGGGTAGAGCTGAGTGATTAGAGGCTGATGTAGCCGTTTCGTAATACAAGGCTCACTGTGTGAGATGTTCTGTAAGCTGAGAGATAAAGTGGATCCATACATTTGTCTCTGACCCCGGAGACAATAGCAGTTAATGGGTAGAATAAGGGAAATTAGTATGGTGGGCTCATGTTAGCCCCCAGATGGCAATCAGTCAGCATGGAAAGAAAAAGTAAAGAGGAACAAAACCCAAGCAGATTAGAATTATTTAACAAGTGCATGTGGCAATTTAAATAAAATGTGGAGAAAGAATTTCAAATTAGTACAGAAAGGACTTCTCAACATGGAGATAAATCAGGAGAAAAGCACCACAATAGAGTAATGCAAGTTCTTCCCTCTCTTACAGCAGAGGGGAAAACCCAACAAGGAATGCATTTAAAGGATCTAATTTGCCTTTCACTTGCACTGAAACAAATAAATCTATTAAAGATGACAGTTTAAATTTACATCAGGATAAAAAAAAAAAAAGGCAGAGTGAAAGAAGAATGAGGTGTATTCATTACTTGTTTTTGGTTCAAGGGTATTATGGAAACTAGACTTCAGTGTACCAAGTATTCAGGCTTGCATGGTCAAATGAGTCAAGTCAAAGTGTGTCAGCTTTTATGACTGCTCTCATCTGCTGTTTTCCTGTGCTTGGACAATAATTATGGCACTGAGCAGTTGACTCCATTTTACATTCAGATTTATCTATGGAAATACCATCCTGTGACTCAGAATAATTTTGTTCACAGAATAATATATTTAGTATTGATGATCTGGAGCACTAATATAAAATAGAAATCGATGTTTTTATAGCAACTAATGAAGAAGATTTAGAACCTATAATAGCAATGCTAGTTCATATGTAGTTACCATAAGTTACTCTATGAATGCTGATATAAAGTTAGTCATAAACATATATTGAAATTCTTAATCAAATTTATTTACTTTGGGTCTACTCATACATTTTTCTGGTAAATTTGTGTAATTGTGTTTTAGTAGGAAAAGCAGTAATGAAAGCAATTTTAAAGTTGTTAAGTGGCAGAGAAAATGGATTATATGTTTACTTTCTGAAGGCATTCACATCAGAAAGCTCATTATTACAGAGAAAAGAGTATCATGTGATTTAGATCACAGAGAAGTAACCACGGAAGTTTGAATCACCAATTTATTTAGCAAGATGGAAAACAAAGATTTTTCACCCTGGCTTTAATGCCTAAGAAACAGGAAATAAATGTAAGTGCCCCATATTTCCACTAGACAATATGTAGGAACATATCAATTTTTCTACCCTAGCAGTGTTAGCAATATAATTTTCAGGTTCCTCCTCTGGAAGTGCCACTCTCCACTGAAAAGTGCCTCAATGTGCAAAATCAGGATTATAAGATTGGCAAAATTTTATATTCAGACAGCAAAGATTTTAGAATGTGGGTTACTTTTTCTTTGTAATTTCTTGAATGCCTATCACCCAGGGATTCATGCCTGCCCTGGGGCTAACGGTAAAAAAGTAATAATTAATCTACTAATTAATCAAATAAGAAGGCTTTTATGCACATTAATATGAAACATAAACACATTATTGAGTAAAGGGTTTTACATGTCAGGACTAAGATTTCCTCTTACAACCCCCACTGAAAAAGAGGCTCTTCTCCTTACCTATACATTTGTACCAGTGAAAGAGTGGAAGACATCCCAAGGCTTACAATCTTATCTGTTCTGACATGGCATCCCTCATGAAACATGCAATCCACAGACACATGTTGTATTATTAATGATTTTAAATACAATTAAAGAAATTAAATATGAAAAAGACCTTATTAAGACAATTTATTTGCCACTTCTGTAAGCTTCCAATTTCAGGATTCATGCTGCTTTGTTTAATTGAATCTTAGCTCTCACCAGCCCTAGAAATTTCAACACTTTTCTTAAACTTCTGTTCCAACCTATGAGATCTCCATAACAGGAATTCTTTTCCATTTATTACTTTTCAAACATCTTTCAACATTTTTATACTAAAAAAAAAATTCTAATAATTTAAATGGTAATCATTCACATTCAATGGTCTGATTGTCTTTTTAAGGTTTAAAGGTCAACATTCATCAGAAGTTCATTGTACAACACTGAATTATTTTAATTGTTTCTCACCACAAGTAAAGGTCTGGGGAAAAAATAACAGCAGATCCAGAGAAGGGACTGAAGCATGAAGGAAAAAAACCTGAAGTGACAACATGATTTCAGTTTGTGCAGAAACAACTGGGACTTACTGTAGTCTTGGACTATTAGGTAAGACACTGGCATTTTAAATTTCGTGTTAACAAAAGAAAACAATGATTTGACTCACTCATGAATCTTGCTACAGTCTAATTAACAGAAGTAAAGTCTGGCGCCTTGGGTCCTACTCCCAATCCTAAATATAACTTAAAATTTTGAATTCAGTTCCTATGAGTCATCTTAATAAAGGGACAGAGGTTTTTCTGAACTAGAAATGTAACTTGTTTTCAATAGGAAATTATACAGTAACATATAGAGATTAAAAAAATTAGGCACCCTTCTCAGCACATCATTCTTACAGAAAGGGGGCAGTATACTAAAGCAGTAAAAAATAAAATAAAATTCTATGTTATCTCTAATTAATCTTTTGAATTCACTGCTCCAAGCCATGATTATAGGAAAGAATCAATATGTACGTGTGAGAGTATTTTGAAATCATAACAGAATCTAAAATAATTACACAATAATACTTTCTCTGTTCAGTATTGTTCCTCAATGCAAAGCAAAAACATTTTTTCATGGGCAAGACAGGTTACTATTCATGGGGAAAAGAATCACTGTCCAGCTAATGATTTAGCAGCAAAATTTAAAAGTCTTTTACAGTATCATTGAATAAACCATAGTATTTTTACTGTCAAATGGCATTAGATATTTGTGCTTCCCTAAAAGATTTTTTTTAAAGATGAGTAGCCTATTTAAAAAAGCCCTATTTCCAAACTTGATAATTTGTTTAGACTGAATGCCAAAATAAATGCAGAAAGCTGTACTAGTGTAAGTTTCTTAATATTCTTCCAAAGACCTTCGGTTCGCAGACGCAAACTACTTCAGCTCAATACCTTATCATGCATCAATGTAAAGTCAATACAGAACAAAAGGCCATAGAGAAACACTAAGAAAAGTGCTAATACAGTCACAACTTTCCTGCTGGCCCAAGTCCCACACAGAGTCTGTCGTGTCAGCTCTGTTGATTCTCAGGAACAGAAAGGAGTAGAAGCAAACAGTGTCTATGTCCATGTCAACACACAGAATTATTCTTCTTCTACATTTAAAAAGATCCTTTGGTATGAATGAAGAAAAATGCTATACAGAATGCAGTTAGAGTGTTAATTTTCTGCATAATTTCTTCTTTTCTAAAAAGTAAATAACAGAAAAGAAATATTGTCTGTTTAATTTTGGTTGGAAACACAGAAACTAGAAATAAGGTGTGTGAGTACTCTAGGAAAGCAGCAAACCCAGCAGAGTACATAGAAAAGATTAAATAAAACTATATTTATCCTTCATCTCTTCAGAGAAAAACAGAAATAATAAACCACTTAAAGACATTAAAAATGCTCTGCCGAAAAGTATTTGAGCTATTCAAACTTTCACAACCATATTTTCCATATTTTGGCAACCAGTTTTTCCCCACAGCCTCTATCGACAGAGACAAGTTAACTCACAGTGATACTTTACTGCCATGCACTGTAGCTCTGAAATGTTACTCTCATCCTCATTAATTTCAAAAGTACCAGCAGAGCAAAGGCAACTCCAAGCTCTCATCTGGCCTATATCAGCACAGCTATATTGATCGAAGTGGAATTGTACAGCAGATTTATAAATCAGTGAGGTCTCATGTAACAGCAATACAATTGGTCATCAATGAATACTACAGCAGATTTCAAAGATCAGCCTTCCTGTAACAGCATCCAATATTTTATTTTTGATACGGATCATTTCTTTCCAAAATTCTTGGCCATAGTGAGTACAGACAACACGGGGAATTTCTCTGCACCAAAGAGTTTAATCTTGAGCATTCAGGGCTTTAATTCAGCATCTTGTTCAAGAGGTTCTAGATGGTAAGGTAAAGATGTGATCTGGATGGGAGGAGACAGCTGAATCCTTGTCATACTTAGTGGAAAACTGCTGACTTCATCAGGCTTCCCCTTGTGGTACCTCAAAGGGCTTAGACAAATCCAAACTGCTTTGTGTCATCTGATCACTGTTCTCACTCCCAGTTTAGCGATAATTATCAGTACCACTCTTTTTACTTAAGCCATACTTCCAAATAGAAGGAAAGTAGCACAGCATGTTGCTTTAAGACACTTCTGATACTGTTATGTAAAGTGCAGTTTGAATTTCATTGTTCGCTTTTATTAAGCCAGCCTTGTAGGCTGAGACAATTCAATGTTGGTGATCTATGTTTCCCTTAAGACATTCTCACAATGTTTGAGACATTTCGGAGGCATGGGTAACCCTAGATTCAAATAAAGGCCCACAAAATGACTAAACAAATGAAAGTTTTGGAGTGTCCTAATAAAATTGTGGAATCGTCCCAAAATAATAATGAGAGGGGAAAAGCAGGTGGTGGTTAAATACTCTACAATTCAGTTCTGGGAAAAAATTATGAACATTATGCTTTTTAAGAGTAGGGAACCTATAGGGAAAGAGGGTACATAGCCCTGTGAGTGAAAGGAAATATAGAGGGATAATATTTTTAAGGATATGTTCAGGTCTAGTAAAGAGAAAATGAATGTAGAAAGAAGATGTAAAATGGAAACAGGCCACCACTCTTTTGGAATTTAACTACCATCTGAGAGAAATAAACTTTGTATCCCAGAGGAATCCCATTCATGTTCAAGAGCCAAGTAAATTATTGTTGAGTATAATTATAAAGAAGGAAACAGAATGAACCGTTATTCAAAAGTGATATATGCTTGCAAAACTATTTCATTTACAGATGCATACTATAAAGGCACTTCTGTGAAATAATGGAATCAAAATTCTGTTCAGTCTGTTTGTTGTGTCTTTCTGTATGAATTGAGATCCTTAGGACCACTAGAACATACCCTACAGGACCAAGGAAATTTTGAATATAAAGTTAGGTAATCTCTGCTGAAAATTTCTGTCAGCAATACACCTATACAGCTCAGCTGGAAAAGAAATTAAACAGTTGTAACTAAGACCATGGTTTTGCAGCAAAGTTTGCAGTTTCTGGTCTGGGTCTTTTTGCTGGGGGCTATAAAGCTACTTTAGACATAGCAGCAAAAATAGAAGCACCCTGCAAGTTGCACCACAGGAGCAGTGTGGGAAACAGAATGACTCAGGGACATCCTTTCTAAAGTGCAATTCCTCCCTCACATCCTTCTTGTTCAGGTGAAGGGAACAGTGTGATTTGTGGTATGATCTGCCTCAGCAGCAATTTACAACTTCCCAGTAAAATCTCTCTGCTCACTCCCTTCTGCCATCAACTTGCTTTGGCATGCAGGGACAGGGGGGGAGGATAGTGCAGAAAGTCATGTGCAGGGATGCAATGTACTGCTTGTAACCACATAAATATCTTACACTCATCCATTAGCCTCCCTGTTCCTGTCTCTCTGAATAAGGAGGGGTTGCTTGTCCCCTTGAAGGGGACAAAACTGAACTGCAATTTAGTCTTGGGATTCTCCCTGGCATTTTTATGGCTGAAGCCTGTCTGCTACTTACTCGGACTAATACTATAAATCTAGCACACTTTAAGGGCTACATTTTCAGTGTCATAAAGCATCATATCTGTCCATTTTTCAGGGTAACCACAGGGCTTTTATAATAATAAAGAAAATATGATCTTAGGATGTGACAGCATCTCTGCCTGAGATTTTTTCAGATGCTACTGATTTCTGGAAAAGCGCAGAAAAATATAGTAACAAGTATAAACACTAATTAACTTTTCAGCAATCCTCACTTGCATCTGTCTGACTAGTGGGAACTTCGATTTGTTTCTTTTTTTGATTGTTATTGTTTGTTTTTATTTTTATTTCACCCTTGACTCTTTTCTTATATGATATTGCTCTTCTCTTTTGCAGTTTTTCCATTCCAGAGTCATCGTTATTCTGGTTTTTTTTATTCTTAAATTTCCAATCTCTTTTAATATTCCTCCTTTCTTGTTTTCTTGCTCTCTATTTTGCCAGTCTTATAAGGAGAAGTATACTGCCTTTTCTTGGCAGTGTTAGAATGGATGGGTATAGAGGGAAATAATAGGGAGAATAATAGATGCATTTCTCCATATACACACAAAAAATGTCTTATGTAGGAAAAGGAAATCAAATGCTACCAAAATTGCTTTTATTTTTCATTCCCTCAACTACTATTCAGGAGGAGCTGGAAAATCCGTAAATCCGAGCATGACTGGAAACATTTTAATTCCTCATACAGTCTCATTCTTCATAGTCTGAAACAAGTTTTCCCTCAGATGACAGACACCAGCCCATTGACTGTGAAGGACAACTTCCCTGTAACAGGGAAGAAGGCTGAAAATAAAATAAATAAAATAAAGAGTACCTGCAGCAGTATTGTGCAAGGCCTGAAGGAGTAGGCTGATGTGAATAGCAGCCTGACAAGCCCTTATTTGGGGTCATCACTCTCCCCTCATGTGGGCCCATGCTGGCTAGCACTTGGTTAGATTTGCTGTGGGAATACTCAAGCTAGCACGTAAAGGTGACAGTGAGCAGGAGGGTAAGGCAGGCCCTCATCCCAGCTTCTTCAGAGGTTATCAGGAACAGAAGTTATTTAGTGCCTGCCTTCCATGTGCCTAATGGCAAGATTATTACTCCCAGAAGCATTGCACTGCATCCAGTTGTGTAATAAGTTACATGACATAAAGAAGCTAAAGTCTGTACTGTATATAAATCTTATTTTTAGATACCAAGGAACATGAAGATTTCAATCTAGTACAAAGACACTGACAATGATTAGCAGGGTCTAACCCTGTCGAGTTTCCTTCTTGTTTTTACCACTCACATCATTACTCCCTCCAACACCTTCTATTACAGGCATATGATACATATTATGTGCTACATACTACTCTGCCATGAGTTTGCTTCCCTATAGCAAAAATTCAGAAAAAAACAGTGCCTCCTTTTTCAGACCTGCATGTTAATTCCCATTTGCCTGCTTGTTTTGACTACATCCTGAACTTCAAAAGTCTCATAAACCTTTGTGATTATCAGGTTTCTGAAGGTTTACCTTAAATAATCAGCTGAAAAGAGAATGAAAAGGCAATAATATACAAAGATGTGTTCTTAATTTTTCCATCCTGTAGTCATTATTTCTAGTTGGATCTATTAATGCCTTCGATTTAAAAGCTCAGAAGGCAGAGATTCAGATCACAATATGAAATGTGACACTCAGTTCTAGCCAGCAGGAAACTGAAGGTGGCAGGAGGAGATCAGAGCTAAAACCTCCTTAGCTCAGGCAGCCCAAGCAAAAGCCAAGTCTCAGCTGCTGGCTCTTCACTCAGGGAAGCAGAAACCATGGTCTGTCATAAACTTGGGCATTGTATCCTGCAGAGAGAATTCAGCAGTGGCATCTTACACTTCTACATCACTGCAGTTTGCTGCCAAAAACCAGTACAGAGCATGCTGGAACAGTTTCTTTAACACAATCCTTCTCTGGAAACAAAGAAGAGAACATGCTTCCACAAAGCACAGACACTTGTTACCTCTTTTGAAGATGGCATAGTTTGAGACAGTGGCTAAGCAATAAAATTTGGCCTCCACTGATTAAACAAAATAGAATTCTCTAGCCACACATGAAAGATTAATCATACGACACATTTTAAAAAAATTGTTCAGGTTAATAATAATATCTCTTCTGGACAGAAAGTATCATTATGTGATCATACCCATTTGAGTCATTAGCCTCTCTTTTCCCTTTTTATGAATATGGAGGAATGAAAGATGGCCTAATTATAGCACTAGGAAATTACTTGCCTTTTGGTGGGGGGTAGAGGAGATGGTCTCATAGTCACAATACAAAGTTGAGACTGTACAATATTACCTTAAAATATTTATTCTCAGTTACTCTCAGTTCCATTTGCATCTGTAATAAGTAGCATGTTTAAGGGACACTTGCATATATGGATTGGGAGTAGAAGAATGTGGAAGCTGAAATATGCAGGGCCTCACTGCCTAAATACATAGTCACATTTTCTCTCATGCTTTCAAGCTGTAATTTGTGATTGATGTGAAAATGTTTAATATTAACACTGTCTGTTAAAAACAATGGGTAAAAACCATAAAAACTACATATTCATTCATGTTAATTTGTCTCTTTACTAGCAAAGCTTATGTTCATCTATCTCCAGAACCACCTATACCGATATTAATCAGTTTTCTGAAACACTGTATCTTTTTTTTCCCCTATTCATGAAGGCACTTCTAAGAATAATAATTACACTACTTAGCCTTTATCTAGTGCTTCTCATCTTTCAAGAGCTTTACAAATATTAATTCACTAATTAATCTTTCCAACAACTCACATTACTCCCATTTTACAGATGGAAGAGCATTAGCAGAGAGGGTGAGTGACCTGCCTGAGGCCATGGAGAGCAGAAAAAAGGGAGAGGACTAAGAGAAAAGATGCTTATAACTAGAATGAAACGGAGGCAGATGGGACAATTATGGTGATTGTTCAGCAAATAATCATGAGATTCCAGTGAAGAATTTAACATACAGGGATATGGCAGTGCTAGTTCTACTGGATATTATACAGCCACTCGGTTTGCCAAAGGATCCACAAATTTTTTTTTTTTTTTTTTGCATTAAGAAAAAAGAACTGAAAATAAAACTTATTGCTCTTTTATAATTTTTTTTAAAAACAGGAACAGTCTGTCCTTAGATACTGGCAAAAATCTTAAAAGTGATCTTGAGCAAAAAGACAAGGGCCAAGAAACTGTAAAATTCTAATTTACTTGGTATTTCAGTTGATGTGAGTCTATCTGTACTCAAAATTGGATCAACTAAATGCAAAGACTGCCCAATGCTAGTGACATTAGGATTTCTATTCCTGGTTCATTTTGTAGCTAGGGAGTCCTAAAAGAAAGTATGCTCTCTATAAGACCAGATGTAGCTCACGTATTGAATTCCAACTGTAAGTGAAAAAAACTAGGCAAATAAACTTCCCCCTTGAATCTTGGCTTTCTGCTTTCCAAATGACCTCTGTTTAATTACATTTTTTCCACTTTGTTTTAGTTTGGTTCTGCTTTGTTTACAAGCCCAAATGATCCAGGAAAACAGACATTTCTACATTAGGACTGCAGGAGAACATGGGGTAATACTATTTTATGATACTGCTGTCAGGGAGACTTTTTCCTTAAGGCTGCAAGAGATACATCATTCTCTGGAATTTAGGACAGTGACTGGCAATGTGAGGTATCCAAGCCAAATCCAGGAAGTTAATTATCTAAGAGCAAAAACTTTTCTCTGTGCCACAGCTGATAAAAAACCTGGGGACTGGTTATTAATTGTGTTAGAATCTAGCAAGTACAGTACACATAAATATTGAAATTAAAATGATTACACAAATATTCAATGAACTTTATGTTCCATACAGACTGGGAACTAGGAATAAAGTAAAAAAAAATATACAATCAGTTCAAACTGAGATGACTTTTGTCTGTCTCTGAGAAGTTTTGCTTTCTGCTCCATTGATATGTTAAATGTTTGTTTCAGTTGCACTTTATGTCGATATTGACATTTTGTATAATACTGTAGCTCACTGAATAGTGGATAAACAACCCAAGAGTATAGAAAGCCCCAAAGAGAATGAAGAGAAGCAAGGGGGGCAGATGTAAAAAGGTCCCTGACAATTTCAAAGACTGCATATGTGCTGTAATACTCAGCACTAAGAAGGGAACTCTTACTCCTGTAACCTGTGCATATCTCTCACTAGCTATCCTCTTGTCTGGAGATACCATTAAAACAAAATTTAATTTCATTTTACAGGTACAGAATAGTTACGCTTTTTCAGGTACTTAGAGCTTGGGAAGAAAATAATTTCCAAGACACAGAACAGATACACCTATTCTGTGTGTTGGAAAATTATCTGCTTCCCAACCTCTAAGAACTTGATCCACAACTGTTATTATTTCAAAATAGAATAATAAAAAATATATCTTGTTCTCCCAGAATTTGAAAGTATAGCTAATTGCTTTCTCTCTCTCTGAGTTCTATATCCTTATAAAATTAATTCTCCCTTAAACTCTATTTAAGATGCATATTCAGGAAAACATTTCCTGGGAATGACAAGGTGGAAAAAAGCCTCTATTTGCACTATTTTGATATTAATAACACAATTTTATGGCTTCATCATTTGCAAGCTTTTCAGACAATACACATGATTACCAATCCAATCACTGACAACAGCAAGCAACTTACCACTTGTGACCTCAAAAATCTGTAGCAGTAAGAAGCAAATTGACTGGGAAGAACTCCTACAGTACATTGTAATCAGGATAAAGCTATTAAATCTGTGATTTTATCCAGTGATTAAATTTTTGGTTAGCTCCTGTGATAGAATGGGGTTTATGTTATTACAAAAAAAAATAATGATCACAAAACTTTCATAAAAGATTTCATACATAGGTACAGGACTCTTGGAAAGGATGCTGAGTGATTACATGAGCATATCATGACAAGCAAATGCTGCATTTTGTCTGTGAGGTTTAGTTAGGTTTGCTTTGCTTAGGTCAGCCTGTTGGAGTAAGGCTACAGATCACTCTCACCAAAATTCAGAGCGCTGTGCAGAAAGGACTTGTAGCAAATAGGAGAAGTGGCAAAGAAAACAAAGTGCAGCGAACACAGAGAAGACAAGTTTTTTTTATGAAATGGACATAAAAATGTCACAGGTTCGGACCAGATATCCTGAGTTTCTTCCCAGGTGCTCCTGGGTTGCACAGAGGCTACTGTAGCTACATTTTGTGCCCTTTCTTCAGTATATTTCAGCATTAAAAAGAAGAGGAGGATTTTATTTACATGTCTCCAGAATTATATTTGGATGCTGTTAAGCAAAGATGGAGCTCAAAAGTGCTGTTGATAGAAACTTAATTACTGTTTTAGGAACCAAGTTTCTTTAAAAATTATTTTTATTTATTTACTTAGCCTAAATTTTTGTCAGAAAATAGGCAGTGGTGTGTAGTTCAATGCTGTAAGTTAAATGGGTGGTTATCAAGGTAAGGTAAATGGTTCTTAGATGTTGGGAACTACAAGTGGACTAGCTTTACATATCAGCTCATCTTTAATTAAAATTTGTTAATACATTCTGAATGTTGCTGATTCTAATATTTTTACCTAAGGTTATTCTAGGCTAAGCAGGAGAGTGTCAGTTTTCCTTCTTTAGCAGTCTTTTTGTTTGCATAGGCTTTAGTTTTATATTCTTCAAGCAGGAAACTGTATGTAATTATTTTAGATGTCTTTTTTTATTGCTTAATTAAAACTATAGAAAATGACATATAATAAACTCTCTCTATCTCATTGACATTTGCACAGCAGCACATTTGCAATCAACCAAAAGCATATTTTTCCTATGTCATTAATGATAAAAAGGCACAAATTACTTATTTATGATGATATTAAGAATAAAATATTAATTTGTTGAAGAAAACACTGTATTAATAATAAATAATCCTGATCTCCATGAACATGATACCAGGATGAAAATTCTTAATTTGGTTTAGAAAATAATTAAATACAGGCATACACTCATAAAAAAGAACTCCACTGCCTTGTAAACTGTGGTAAAATGATGTCTTGGAACAACCTCTAAGTAAGAACTTGCACAAGAAGTGTGTTATAATGATGGAGGAATTTACTGTACTGTATCATTGACCATTAATTCTGAAAACACTACTTTTTCAGAAAGAATGTTCTGCATAAATAAAAGATATGACAAGTTTAGAATTCACAACCAATGCCTAAAAATAAAGTGTCTGTACTTTGGATCATTTATTATCTAATTTAAAAAAATATACATGTGTGATTAATGATAAATCCACTCATAACATATGTCCAAGACCCTGAATCATTTTTCCAAATCATGGAACAAAAGAATAATGAAATAATGAGTATGATGGGCCGGGAAAACATCCTGCATATAACTATGGATTTAGCACAACAGAAATTCAAAGGCAATGTTAACTACAACTGAGAATTTCTAAAAGTAAGTTTACATAGTTATTCCAACTTTTTTTTCAATATTTTGATCACTTTACCAATAATTAAAATACGTGCGAAAGTGGCCTAAGTAGCTGTCTGCTTTTTCAGTGACTAGGGCTTTCCCATTCTTTATGTCTACCTTCACCTCAATTCTTCATCCTTTACACTTGCTCACACAGAAAATCATCTCCTTTTTTGTATGCACCTTTTTTCCAAACCGTTTTTTGAAGCACACAGGAAAGCTATGGCAACGGTGATGACGTCTGCACCCTTTAATTTGTAGCACAATGCTGTCTCTTTCCATGCCTCACTCTCAATACTAATAGGCATATTTCCAGTCACTTCACTTCCACTTGGTATTATATACATTAACAATCTTTTCATGCAGGTCTCAAAGCACATAACTCATGAGTATCACATTTTGTAAAACATCAGACACAAATATTCATGTTCCAGAAAATATGAATGATTTTATTCCCAACAGCAAGCAGACTGGGAATGGTTGAAACTCACACAGACATCTGAGTTAGTCCTAATTAGCTGAAATACCAGTAGCAGCATGGCAGGGCACAGTGAATAACTGCAGGCGAGCTGCCCAAATATGTTCTTTGCAATATCATGCCCAGCAAACAGTAAGTTTGAGAAACCAAAGGAATAACAGAGGATGTATCCCTTGAATTTCATTAAAGAAATCTGCCCCATGCTTCCACTTTTTTTTCACTGCATTCTCACAGAAAGTGGTTCCAGTGAACTAAGTGAGATTATTTACATGAAATTTGTGACCCAGTTGATTGCTGGCCAGACCTTGCATACATTTCTGTAAGAGACTGTTCTTATTTGTGCAAGTAAGAGACAAGCTAAAAAGGCATTGCTAATATATACACACACTCACATCATTAGTTTGAGAAACATCTTAATAATGCATTACTAAAATACGTGATATACACATTGTTCTGGTTTCAGCTGGATTGGAGTTCATTTTTTTCACTGTGCCTGGTGTAGAGCTGTGTTTTGGATTTGTGCTGAACACAGTGTTGATAACACAGAGATGTTTTTGTTTTTGCTGGGCAGGGCTCACACAGAGCCAAAGCTTTTTCTGCTTTTCATACTGCCCTGCTGGTGGGGAAGCTGGGGCTGCTTGGGAGGCTGGGAGGAGACAAAGCCAGGACAGGTGACCCAAACTGACTGAAAGAATATTCTAGACCATATGACAACATGCTCTGTGTGCAAAGTGAGAGGAAGAAGGAGGAAGGAGTGGATATTTGGAGTGATGGCACTTGCCTTCCCAAGTAACTGTTCTGCTTGATGGGGCCCTGCTCTCCTGGAGATGGCTGAACACTGTCCTGCCCATGGGAAGCAGTGAATTAATTCCTTGCCTTGCTATGCTTGTGTGCATGACTTTTGCTTTCCCTGTTCCTTCATGGGTTTTTACCTCAACCCATGAGTTCTCTACCTTTTACCTTCCGATTTCCTTCCCAGTCCATGTGGTAGGGAAGTGAGCTGGCTGGGGTTAAACCATGACACACATGGACACATAGATGGAATTATTCACAAGAAGCAAGGGTGGTATATGACATCCCAACTAAAACTAGTTTTCAGAATTTCAACATTTTCACAAGAAAAAGCACATTTAAAAGAATAATGCAACATAGCTGCATGCCTTGCAATATCATTGCAACTCTGAGCTATCATATGTGGTTTATTTGAGTTTGCACTCTAATTTATGTTACCTGATAGTCCATTATAAGACTAGAATGTCAGTAAGTTTTCTTCCATCTGAATACACATCTTTTTCAAAATGAGATCTATCATTCTTGTTTGGCATCCAAGTCTTACTCTTTCAATTATGAAAATATCATAGACAGTTTATTAGGATCAGATACCAAAATTTTAGCCAATCAATATTAGCTGAGTATAATCCCACTATTCCTGGCAACAGGCTTACTTTAGAAGACACGGAAAGAGAAAAAAACCTTATTTTTCTGAAAAGACATGTTTTGGTAAGTGCTTTGTCTTTCCCTGTCAAGCTTTTACAACATTTCTTTGGTTTTTTTATCAAAGTAGTCTTATCCAAATGTTTATAATTTTGTAAATATTTTGTAAACATTTTTCATCTGTGATTCAGGCTGGGACAAAGAGTAGAGGATGAGGAATAAAACTGCACGAACATCCTTTCACTGAGATGGTTTAGGAATCTGACTCCCTGTTTAGTGCTGCCCTCCCTCCAAGACTCGCCACCCACTTGCTTCCCCTCCTCCCCTCTTCCACCCTAGGGTGGGCTCATAGGAGGATTGCAAACTCAAAAGGGAAACATCACGGGCTGAGGTAAGAGCAAATGAACACTGTAAACACCTTTTCCTCAACTCAGTATACCGTGCAACTTCTATAAATTATCATTTAATACATTTGACCTATAGGCTGTCAGATAACTATTGAATAGCCACTTAAATGAAAATTATTTGTTACACAGAGTTTATGAGCGTCTACAAACTGATTTAAAACATAGAATGGTAATTTGAACTGCAGACACTTTTAGGTATACTATGGACCTTAATTTCATATAGTTAGAAGAAAGAAATCTGGTGTGTAACTTCATTATTTGTTGTTGCCAATAGATGATATATAAATGGGAAAAGAAATATCACAATTGGGATAGGCTTTTTGGGTTTTTATTTAAAGGCAAGTAACTCCTGCTGAATATTTTAAACAACATTCAGCAAAGAAATAATGCAGAGCCTCTGTATGGAAAATCTGAGGAACATGACATATTTCTTTGTTACTCAAGAGTGGAGAAAGATGGACAAGGCCAGCTAGCAAAGACAGGGGAAGAACTGTTTTAAAAATATCTTGTCAATATCTTATTTTCTGAGCAAATTATCCATGCCAGCTATGAGAAAAAGCAGCCTCAGAATATAAATGCCTGGTTTGTCATTATGTCAGCTTTTACCTTTTCTAAAACCAACTCAATGGGTTTTTTATGTCATTTTATAAATTAAATGCTGTCATCCTAGAGATTTTTAGTTTACAAATAAAAAGTGTACTTGAATCTTAAATAGTCCAAGCTTAATATTATTCATTAGTTATATATATTGATGCTTTGCTTATTTCTGTATTTTAATTTTAATTATAAACAATTTAAGAAACTGAAATCAAAATAAACTAATTTTGGGGTTCTTTTAGAATTAATTTTAAAAATAATTGCAAAGTTTGTCAGTTTTATTAATTCCTAAGAAAGGAAAATGTCAAAATGGTTTTCAACTTGATTTCATTTAGGATTTTTCCCTTCACATCAGCACTGCTCTGAAAAATAACAGAAAAAATTTCAACTACAAAGGCAGCCATGGCTAAATTCCCTTCACTTAAATAAGGTCAGACTTTCACCTCATACCTATGCTATTTTATCTTTCTATGCCCTTCACCGTGAGCATGAGGCACTGGACAAATGAAGTCAGTGGAATTAAAGAGAGATGGAATTGGCATTAATGCACATTATTATTGTTCGCCACAACAATTCAGTATGGTTATGTGGGAATAAAAAGGTTATAATGAGAGCAGAGTATGGAACAACATGAATTCATTCTCACAACAGTGATTGTAATGTTAATGGCACATTGTGCTAACACAACTCACCCCAATTCAATTTAAGGAATTCAATCATATGTCCATTTCCAGTTGCAATTTACTTTTCTTCTTACTGTAATAAATAAATTAATTCACATACTAGGTGTAAATTAAAAATAGAGAAAACACCTCTCACTAAAAACTATCTCTAATCTCCCCATCTGTCACTGTGCAATGTGTGAAGCAACAGATATGTAATATCACCTCTGCATTTAAACCCTTTAGTACTGATAACTTGGCTTCCCATTCCCTGTGTTCCATTCCCAGGGATACGAAGGACAAGCAGGTCATCAGGTACAGCCAGCAAAGATTTAAAAAGAGGAAGTCATGCTTGATCAACTTGATAGACATCTATGGTGAAATGACTGGCTTGACAGATGGGAGGAAAACAGTGGATATTGTCTACCTTGACTTCAGAAAAGACCCCACAAGATCATCACAGAGAAGATGTTGGATTGAGGGCTGGATGAGCAGATGGTGAGGAGGATCAGAAACTTGACAAATAGCCAGCCCAAAGGGTGGTGAGCAGTGGCACAAAGCTCAGCTGGAGGCCAGTAACTAGCTGTGTACCCAGGGATCAGTTTGGGCTCAAATCCTCATCAATGCCATCGTTCCTGTTCTGTACTGAACTGTTACTGTCAGCAAGTTTATAAATGACACAAAATTGGAAGGAGTGGTTGATACATCAGAGGGTCATGCTGCCATCCAGAGGGACCTGGGACAGCTGGAGAAATGGGCAGGCAGGAATGCTGCAAGGTTCAGTCAAGGGAAGTGCAAGTTCTGTGCCAGGGGAGGAACAACCCCAAGTGTGCTTGCAGCAACCAGCTTTGCCAGAAAGAGCCTGGGGATCCTGGTGGACCCCAAAGGAAACATGAACAAGCAATATGCCCTTTGCAGCCAGGATGAATCATAAGATCCTGGGATGTTTTACATTAAGTATTCCTGGCAGGTAGAACTTGATCCCTCCCCTTTACTTGGCACTGGGAAGGTCACATTTATTGTTGATTTTGACAGAATAAAGGATCTCAGATTTTGGTTCTATAAAGAATGCTCTTTGACAAGAGCATTTTATACCAACAAAGCAAGTTCCAACAAAGGGGTACAGCAATTACTGAAAATATTACTGTAAGGTCGATTGCAAAAAAGCACACAGAAATCTACATTTAAAAATGCTGCTATCCTTAATACTATATAAGCAAAGAGTTTGTTGCTTATATATGCACAGAACAGAGATATTTAAAGGAGGCATTTCTTGGAGGGCTAAAATACAACAGGGTTAGAACACAAGGAGCTAGATGAAGAAGAGTAAATATGAAAATTCTCCCAATTGTGGCCCAGGGACAATACCTGAATTACATCATGCAGATTTGTTACTTTCTGCAGCAGCAAGAGATAACAGCATAACATTTTTTAATAGCACTGTGGCAAGCATAAAGCATTCAAACACAGGACTAGTTTAGGTCTTGAAGCAGCATTATAACTAAAAACAAGGACAAGATGCTTGGACACAAATTTAGTTATTCAGCATACTCCAAAAGCATTATTTCTTACAGAAAATAGGATGTCTGTGCCAAGTGTCTTGCAATTTTACTGCGCTGTTTTGTTATTTTATCTCTCAAAGAATTCTGCAGAAATCACAACCCCAAAAATGTGTGTATGCTACAAAGTCTGTACATATAATACAAAAATATTTGACTTTATATTGTCTGTATTTGCTACAACACAATAATCTATCAAATAGCATCAAGGTTTTCTTTTACTTTTTTGACATTGCTAAGAGAAATTCACAGGGCAGCCAAAGAGGGGAGCTAGCTAAACTGAGCTCTATAGTTCTGCAGTTACATCACTTACAGCATCTCACACAATGGGTTCAGAGCTAGCTTTCATTCCTTTGTAAAGAGATGCATTATCATCTCTGAGCTGGAAGTTACCATGGCTCAGCCTTCCATATGAAGACATGCATAGTTTTTTATATCCCATCTAAGTAGCCTCAGGAGCAAGAATTTACTTTATTAGGCATTGCTTTAATTGTGTTAGGCTGCATCTTTGGTGGAATCAACTGCCTTGATGCTCCTCCTAGTATTAACATTGATCTCAGCTTCAATCTGGCATCTTTACTTCTAGATGAGGAGACAGAGGAGCTCTCTGTCATGTTACACCTCTAGTTGGAGTCCACTGAAGATCCAGACAGGGAAGTGTCCTGACACTGTTTTCCAGCCTGCATGTTAAATGGAATCCTATAATTAAAGAAAATATAGTAAACACCTGAAATTAACTTTTCACTACCACAAAAGAAATGCCAATGCTATTAAATTACCCAGTGCCTGTGACTTTTCCTGGGCACTGGGCTCAGTTACTCATACCACAATTTAGAACAGTGTCTGATAAACTTGCAGCCTCAGTGTTTTCTTGCAAGTTATTCCCATGGGAATGTGTTGTGAGGTAGAAAAGAACAACAGGGAATTTATATAAAATCATCTTATTTTGGAAATTAAAAGAGTTTACTTACATTTCTGCTCTTTGCTTTTTGGCCTCAGTGCCAGAGAATCGCAGAAAGATGGAATGGTTTGAGTCGGAAGGGACTTTTAAAGGTCATTTGGTCTAACTCCCCTGCAATGGGCAGGGACATCTTCAAATCAGTCAGGATGTTCACAGCCCTCTGCTATGACCTCAAGTGTTTCCAGGGATGGAGCATCTACCACTTTCCTGGTAATCCTGTGCCAGTGTTTCACCACCAACGTCATAATGACCCTGGTGGGTTTCACTTCTTGATACAGACACGGCCAAAGTGACCAAGCTCTGGAAGGAAGACTGCTCCTATTGATGTCTATCAAGATTTCAAGTTAAGAAGAAGGAAGATTTTACAGAGAGTGTATGTTACATAAACTTAGAACAAAATGTAAAAAACCCTCTGCCTTTCAAGGCTGTCAGCCAGGCACATATCTAAAGCCTTAGTGTTACTCATGAAGACAGAGAGAAAAATTCAAAAGACTTTGATTCTGAACATATAAGCAATCTTGAAGATATAAGCCACCACCACTAGACAAAGATGCAAGCCTTCATGATTGAAAATCTAGTCCTTGTAGTAAGTAGCAATTTGCAGAGTTTTTAATATAAGACATCTCCCAGACAACAGAAGACTGACATTTAAATTACAAAGGAAAAACAAGTGGTTTGTATCATTCACATCATATGTCATGCATGTATTCTTCAGCTGCTGAAGAGCCCTTTACACTTTTCAGGCATTTTTTAGATTAATGATCTCCAATTATGACTGGTCTTTCTGGAAGTAGACATCCTCAAAATACAATGGCTCAGGGCTACCAAGTCCTGCATTTGTCTTCCATACATCCAAGTGTAGAGATACCATTGAGACTTCAGTTCCCAGAATAGTTCATTTCCACAGTGGAATGAGAAGGGAGTTTTTGGTTCTTGTTTGTTATTTTTTCCCCCCTGATACATCAAAAATCTATTTTATAGATAGCAAGTCATCTTAGTAATTTAAGGGGGAATTATTAAAAAGATCAATTTCCTTTGTGGTTTTTTTGTCGTTGTTTGTTTTGACATTTTCAAAGAATGTTACTTATAAACTGCCATTTATTATTAGTGATTTCCATCCCATTAGTCAATAGAGATGCCAAATCTCACAATAAAACAGAGAAAGCAGCAAACACTGAAAGTGTTTAGTGTTTCAGTGCGGCAGACAGCATTATGGATAATAATAAAACTTTTTTAGATCATTAAGAGCCAGATCCAACTCTCCTTAACATAGGTCGGAAAACTGCCATTGATAGCAATTGATTCTGGATGTGATCCAAAGCAAGTTAAGAATACAATGAAGTGTCAGCAGCCAAGATATATTCACTATTTGCTAACTACTCTGAGATAAGAAATAACCAGATGCATCATTGAAATAATGGCTGTCACAGAACTTTTGATCAACTTCTGGGTTTGCACCAACAAATGTTCCAGCCCTATTTGCTCATCTTACTTATTTGGGAACATCACTTCCTGTAAAAAAGCATTGCTTAGAGTTTGTTGATTGCAGCCCTGTCCTTGACATCCGTAAGTCCTTAATTAAGTACTACATTATAGCTGGAAAACTGCTGATAAAACTAATATTTTGCATAATCTATGTTGAAAACATTTCAGCGCAAAACAATTCAAGGGAATCATATTTAATGAAGAACACGTTTTTTAGTACATACTTTCACCTCACTCTAGAAACTCCTTGGAACTTCCTGGGGGTATATTGATTCCTTTCACAAAAGTCTTTTACTTTCTAAAATAACAGACATACAAGAATTAGAGTTATGCAAACCTAATAATTTCTGTGGCAGAGTAAATCTACATTTCAACATTTATCTTTTCTATCAACAAAGAGGAATAAAGTTCTATTTTCTGGAACATGAAACAAAATTTCAGTATGTAACAAACTAAAGTATCCTGAAGTTTCTTAACATGAAAAACTTCACTTTTATTTAAGTGTACCTTGGTATTATTTTTTTTTTTTTCTATCTTAAACTTAACAAAATTTTTAATGTCCTTCCTTTTCTAAATGTAACCAAGATCAAGTAATCAGGAGCATTCATACATACATACATACATAACACATAAAAAGAGAGAACAGAATTAAATGAGCTCTTTTAAATTAATGGCTCAGATTACAACATTTAATTTAGATTTTTCTAAATAAAAAGCAATATGCATGTTCAAAGTCTTCAGTGACAAATTCATTCCAATAGAATTGGGGTTTTTTTCTGAAGAAAGTGATTCTTTTAAAAAGAATTCCTCACTGTGACATTGAATTATTTATTTTTTTAGGACCAGATTTCTAGAATGAGATGCTAAAAAGACAGATCTTGTTCCTGGACCTCCTATTGGCTTCCTTGATAACTTGGGTGAGCTATTTTTCTGTATCTGGCTGGTGTTTTTTTACCTTAATGAATATTTCACAAAGGAATTCCATATAATTTTAAAAGTAAAATAAAATCTAAGAAATTATATGGTTGAGTCTATGTGATATATAGAAATAGCTTTGTATTGTGGTCTACATTGATTTTGTTATCTTATTAACAGAGAATATTAAAAACACAGCTTTTCTCTAGAATATTAAACTGCTTTTCATGAGAATATTAAAAAAACCTCAGATATTTCAAGAAGCTTTAACTCTTGACAAGAATCTTCCAACTAACAGAAAGGATTCCTGCAAAAGAAAAAAAAAAGAAAAAGAAATACTAGTAGGACTGACTGCTATCATCCTCTGGATTCCATATTCAAAGCATTTTCCTCCCTGCTGGTCTAAAAGTAACACCTCAGACTGCAGCTTTGGAGTCAGGCTGCGCTTTGAACAGCTGATACCCTGTTCAGGTTCACTGACTGCCAAAATAGCCAATCTTCTGTGGGAAACACCATCAACAGCTTGTTGATTGTTTTCAGGAAATTCATGAGAGCATCCCTCTAAGAGTTCATAGAAAAAACCCTCCTCTCTGTATGCCCCTAGGGATATATGTATAGAGCAGTAGTTTCACAGCAACAGCTCTATTTCTAAACCACAACCTCCACATAATGTCAGGCAAATTAGTTCACTAAGCTTTCTGAGATCTTTTTCTTTGATGATATTCCCCTCCCTCCTGATAACTTAGTTTAAAATATTTATCAAGACACAGAGGGAAAAAAAAAAAGAAAAAACAAAAATCAACAAAACCGAAACATTTTTAGTGTAAAAGAAATAATATTTTACCAGATGTGAACTTTAAGAATATGCTGCCCACTGTTATATAATTACAGCTTCATTCCAATTGATCCTAGTTAAATCTCAATGGTCAATGTCACAAATTTTCCTGAAAAACCATTTGTAACTGCATAGCTCCCCAGAATCAACTGTTATGCACAACACAAAATAATACAACAAATATATATACATATGCAACTTATATATATATATATATATATATATATATATCATATATATAAACACATATGCAACTGAAATATATTTATTTATTTATTGAATTACAGTATCTTAAATGGAGCAGATATGGAAAAAGGTTGAATGAAAGATTAATCTTTCCAATCTACAGAGATACATGTCCTATTCAGAGAAAGATTCCTAACCAAAGTCTGTCCCTGATGCATTTAAAATTAATTCACACTGTGCCTGCCTAAAAAGTCTGGGGCTGATGTAAAGTCTGGTAAAGCTGATGCTTCCTGCTACAGGAACCTGCTCAGACCCTTTCTGCTCTGAAAGGAAAGGTAAAAATCAAATTTAGAAACTAAGCAAGGAACATACAACATAGATTTCTTGTCATGGATATATCTTATCTTATCCTTCTGCTCTTGGCAAAGCTCTCTATTGAAACGAATGTGAGGACTGAATTTTACTCATGATTTACATATGCAGTACTATAGATAGAAGAAAGACTATCTCAGAGACTCAGAAGGCAACTGAATTACATGCTTACATCTTTTTTTGCTCTAGATGCAATGAGCCAAAAGCATTTTCAAATGATATATTTTTCAATCAAAATAAAATATTTGTCTCCAAAATCTTAATAAATCTCCAGATATTTTAATGCATTGAAAGTAATCTCTCAAATAAAAGTAGACCTAAAAGCATCATAAACCAGTAGTAAGTAATGATTTTTAGGCCACTAACCAGAGTGCTTATGGTGATCAAAACTTCCCTCAAAGGGCAGAATTGTATTCTGGAATTTAGTGCTCCTAAAATCATCCAAAATGAGAAAATGTAAAACAAACCCCTAAACCATAAACAGCAAAGCCTTAAAATTTTTCATGCATATGAAACTTCCCCTTTGGGATGCAACTAAAAGTCTGAATGTCACACTGAAAACAAAACTTATCCAATAAAAATAAGTGTATTATTTCATTTTACTTGCAATGTCAGTCAGCTTTATTATTCATATTATGAGAATTATGGGATCATGTTAACATCCTCAATGAAATACGGTCTTATTTCTACTCTGATTGCAAACTGATAAAAGTTTCAAAGTAACTATTTAAAATCTTACCCATCATGCCTCTGAAACAAAACTACAACAGTATAAGGAAAGCATTACAAGGATGCTCACACGGAGAGATGAAAGTATCAGCGCTATGATCAATTGGATTTGACAAAATACAAGATGTAGGATTACGTTGGATATTTCAGAGCTTCTTAAAAGGATTCAATAAGAAGACATATTAGGGGAACTGAGCTATGGAAAAGCAAAGGATAAAACCAACCCCTAAATAAATGCAGTAGTTCCTTTTGCTCTTATAGGCTTTTATTCTAAAAGCACTTGCAAAGTCTAGAGGATGAAGTACATGGTCATTCTATTCAAGCACTGATGATAATTCGAAGAAAATGTGCAAGTCTGAAGAATGAGCAGTAAGGATTACAAGCCCTTGAGTAATTTCACCTTTACATACTAAGTTAAAGGTATGCAGCCCTGGATATTTGCTGTGAACAAAAATCAAATGAAGACTTCTTCAAAACCACCCCTACTCCCCCCCCAAAAAAATGTTATCTTTACAAACAGACCAAGTTTGAATAACAGAGTGGGAGAAGGACAAATCATGACATGCAAATAGTGTAATTTGGATTTTTTGGCTTTTTTTTGAGATTCACCTCTGGTAACAGAAGTCTATATAACCTGTGCAAGTATCTGTTCCCCTTCCTGGTCTTTCAACATGGTCACAGGCATAGTTGACTCTTTTTATCTTTTATAAAAAACTTCCACCTGCCCATGGGAGAGCTTACTCATGGAAGGGGATCAAAAGGATAGATAGGGAACATGAACTTTGGCTATCTAAAAAAATAGTTAATAAAATTTACAGAAGTGTACACAAAGTTTATAGAATACAGTATGTTATATTGTGTATCTGTATAGAAGGAAAATACAACTTCACTCAATTCAGGAGAGCGGAGAGATGGATCCATCCATAAGACCACAGCAAAGTTCAGAGATTTGTAGAAATCCAAACCAATTTAAATTTCACATAAATTGCACTCTTTGCTTTCCCCCAGCTCATGGAATGTACCAGAGGAACATTTAATAGAGCCTCAGGTAAGAGAAGATTCTGAAGCCAAAGCCCACACTGATCATACAAACAAGATATATGCAAACCCTGGCAGTAAAAACAGAGCATGTAAAGCTACTTCAGCTCTCTAGCAAATCCATTCATGAGAACTAGGCAGCTCACAAAGTGACCCACCATGTTTCTGCATATAGCTAACTTAAACATAGATCTGATTTTCAGCTAAATCCAGGCAGAGCTTTCCTTTCAGACTGATTTGGGATGTCCAGCATTAACACTCTTATTATAATCTAGATAAAACTGTGTCACAGGAAGAGCAGATAGAACTCTACACTCTTATCTCAGGGTTGATACATTCAAACTGGTCATATTGCAAAAAGAATTTCCTACATGTAAGGATCCCAACAAACAAGTATTTGTCTATTTGCAATAACACTTCTAATTCAAATTAATACAGAAAAAAAAAAACCAAACCCAAACCTCTTTAAACTATGCCTACATTCTATTTTTATCCAGGTGCCTATTTTCTTATGTTTTTAACTTCAGCCATGGCAACTGACTTCAAGAGAAAACTATCCTATTTGTTTTTTCCCATATTGGGATAAGGTAATAAAAAACCCAAATCAAACCAAAATTCAAACAGATAATAGCTGTGCGTTACACAGCTAACAATACCCATAGGACTGAAATTGGTTATGCATCTTTTTTTTTCTACGTATAGGGATAAGAAACCATATAAACAAACCCCACAAAAATCTTACAACCAAGACTGCTACAAATAGCTATCTTTGTCAATCCCAATCAAATTATCTCCTTCTAGAGGACTTTCTGGTGATATTCCAGCTAATTAGCACCACTGCTGCTTTGACAATACATTTTGCAGTATCTTTTATGAATGATTTTATTACTAGGTAAGAGCATTTTACTTTGTGTGCTTAAGGAACTGTTCAGTGATCAAACAGCCTTACTTCTTACCCCTGGGTTTCATCTATTTTTTTAGAGCAAACCCATAAAACTAGATATTTTAACTTAAAAAAAAAAAAAAACAAAAAACACCAAGCACTTGTATTTAAACTTTTACTTTTCTCTTTTCATTCTTTCCTTTCAAAATAAATGTCTTTGTGAATGCATCAATTGCAATCATCCCTTACAGGTTTATATTCTGGTTTATGCAGTTAGCTCTGCCTCACTTCACTGACAGCTACTTAAGTATAGAGAGCACTTAGACACTGTTTCTGTGGTTTAAAGTACATTTTTCCCTTTTCCTATTTACTATGGTATTATTTTTTAACTGTGGTCTTTTTACTTCTCTCTCCTCTTTGGATGCCAGTTTTCCCAGTGAAAGCTCTACAGAGTTTCCCCGCAAGAATCCCTATGCTGGAAGCCCAGCCCCAGGGCTTTAGTACCCCTTTACTCAGCTGAGCTCAGCCTTGAGAACTCCTGCAGCAGCAGAGCAGGGATCAAGTGTGGGGTCAAGAGAGAGGGAGAATTGGCTCTTCTCCTCCTCCTTGCCATCCCTATAGGTGTGTCTGGCCTTCTACCCATTCCATCAGTTCATAGAAAAAAAAAAATGCCAAGAAGACCAAACACCTGGATTCAACCAGGTCACAAAAAATAACAGAAAACAGAGATCTCTGATCTCCTCAGACTGTGACCAGAGGCAGAAGCCAAATTGCAGTAATTCTGAGATTTTGACCTGGATCTCACATCTTCAGGGGCTGCCTCTTTTCTTTCTCCTTCTCAGGTTTTGGGCTAACAACATGCGACACCAGTTCCTCTGCTACTTCCTCTCCAAACCAACGTTTTTGCAGCTGAAGTTTGTAGCCTGACAACAAAACTAAGATAAAAAGTTTTGTCTTCCCTTCTCCTTGTGTTTTTGGGGAGCCTTCACCTTCTGAACCATTTATGAAATAACATAACATAAAATAAATGCAAAACAAAATAAAATAAAGAAAAATTTCACAAGAGCTAACACTCTTGACACAAGCTCTGCCTTTCTAGTCTTCTCTGATCGGTCTGGTCATCTGCAGAGACATGTTTGCAGAAGGCAGGTCACTGGGCCTGGCATCACTGAAGGGTTTGCCCACTTTTTCACCACTCAGAAGGTTACCCTCAGAAGACTGTCATGGGCAAAACCGTTGTTGTGCCCACAGTACTAATAAAGCACTGCTGGTGCAGATGATGTGCTCATGGTTTTGACAGTCCACTCTCTCAAATGCAAAACCCCTTCAATAATGATCCAGTAGAAATTGCAGTAAAGCTCACCCCCTTCCTACTCCCTCCTGTCCTCTGCCTGTCCATGGGTCCTGGGCACCTCAGACTTGCAGAATGCACAGAAGGGAGGGTGGGCTCCAGGGGCCTTGCAGCAATTGTCATGCTCATGAAAGGGGTTTCTCCCTCCCCAGATTTCGGTCTGCTCCAGTCGATTCCCCCACATTCCCTCGGCAAGTCCCACGCCACTGATGGCCCAGGGAGTGAGAGTCACTCAGCCACACACAGCAGGGCAGCCAGTGTCACTCAGGCCAGCGCCAGGCCCCATGAGGCTGCTGATGGCTAAATCTCATGTATTTTTATTTCGTTGTGGTTTTTTACTTTTTCTTTTATTTTTTTGTTTTTATTTGACAGCAAGTAAATCTCATTTATTTGCTGTCAAGATCTAACACCACTGTCTTGGTGAGCTAGCAGGGACGTGCAGAGAGGGGAACAAGAGAGAACAGGGACAGTAGTTGTAGTCTTAGCATACAAAGAAGAAATAAAGAAAGTAATAATTAAATAAATAAATAAAATAAAAATCTTCCCTTAATGTAATCAACTATATTTTTCTTATTGCAACACCGTTGTCCTTCATGGAGGATGTTAAGACACTGAAAATTTGGTAATGGGTCATGAAATGCACTGGAATTGACAATTGCTATAATGTGTTGAGTTCCAGCATTCGCCAATTCAGAATGTTTTTTAATGAAAACAAACTGTTGCAGCATTTTGGGGATTGAAATCCTGTAGAGACACAGTCCCATCTTGTGAAAGACAGCCCATGCCTACAGTTCTTATTTTCCTAAATTTTAATTTTAAAGAAGATGAGGAGAAATGGATGGTTTTTATTTCTTTTCCTGGGCCAACAGAAATCAAAAGCTTTCATGTCCTTCTCAGCACTGTGGAAACACAGTACATCATGTCTAGAAACTTACCACTGCAGAAAACATGGAGATGCTTTCTTACAAAGTCTGCCTGATCATCAGTGTACATTGACCATAAAGACCCACAGAGACTGATTAACTACCAGATCAACACAGAGAAAGATGACTCTTCAGGTTGTACCATTCATGTGTATTTAATTTTTTTTTTAATGCAGTTCAAGGAAGAGGACAAATGAACTGAAATAAGAACAGGGTTCCACATAAAAAGCCTAGGATAATTGAACAAATAGATCTCTGTGTATGACATGGAATCATGCTCTGGACCCAGTAATTTGCTTTTTGAGGTTAAAGAATTTTTCTCTGACTCAGAAAACTTGTAGACTGTTGACTAAATCCACCACTTGATCAGTTTTTAATCATTTGCTTCTTGTGATCCAGGTTAATTTCTGTTAGTGAACTTCATAAAAGCTCACTCTTTTTTTAAAAAAAATCCCTCTTTTAGAAGTCCTTACTCTGAGAACTAGCAGTATATATGAAATTTCAAAGAATATATTTCAATTTCTTTTGATAGCATGCAAACAGCAATAAATAATTCTGTTCCTATTTTTCCATTTAAAAAGTATAAACAATAATCATTTGAGGAGGAACTTCATTTGCGAATTAAACAGTAAAAGTATTAGTGGGGTTTTGCTCTGAACTTCTAACTCTTTTGGTCACTTCAAGGAACACTATCTAGAAAAAAGATCAAGAAATAAGCTATTACAGGGCTGGAATATGGACATCAGAATCCAGTTTTAGTTCAACAACAGGCCAGTCCACATGTATTCACATCCTGAAAATTTGTTGCTCTTAGATAACTCAGGTTTGATTAATGAATTGTGAATATTTTAGTATGCTAAAAGAACAGTCCAAATTCTCTCAGTTAATGCAATAAGAACTACTTCAGACATATCACAGAACTATCATTTCACACAAAACCCCTTTTAGAGATTAATGGAAGAAACTGAGCTGAAAATCTACCTTTGAATGGAAACCTTGTTTTTCAAAAGGAATTTAATGGTCATCAAAGCACTTTGAAAAAGAACTCTTTTTTTGGAGCAAATAAGCCAGTTCAAACGACAAAGGCTATCATCTGTATAGCAAATTATTCTATGCTATTGAATGTTTTCTATTTCAAAATAATTTTTTTAACTGAGTTAGCTTTTTTATTTCTCAGCAAAAGGGCATGTTCAAATGCTGCAAGTTAGCATACAGACTTCTTAAAAAATATGAATCTCATTTCAAATTAGAAATTCCAGTATCTGTTATAGGAGTCAATGAACATTAGGACGTGCAATGCCATTACTTCAGTTCATTTTTTATAGAAAATATTACTGTGAAGTACTGCAGGTAGAATGGAGCATAGTGTGATAACAAACAAACAAACAAACCATATAAGGAAATAATCTCTAAAAAAAATAGTTTAAAAGTTAAATGAAATAAAAAAACACATTGATTACTGGATTCTGCTGTAGTGCTTTATGCGACCTGAGTCCTTGGCACATAACCTGACCAGGCTGGCTACTTCAGACACTGCTGATCCTGGGTTAGTGGTTGCTATCCCACGGCCTGGTACTACTATTTCATTTCTGATGGCTTCATTATTTACCTGATCCCTCTGAAGCTTCATTAAATGATCTAAGATAACAATAAAAAACAAAGCAAGATGCATAACACCCTTTGTGCCGAGTACCATATGAGTACGTGCAAACAATACGAGTCTGCTTCAGCTAACAAGGTAATTAGACTCTATTCCAAGCTATCATAAAAACAACTCTTTTACAGTCAATCAATTTTCTGACCATAACTGCTCCTTAGGGTTCAAAGAGAGTTTTAAGGGTTTTTTTTCTTTTCCTTTTTTGCTTTTCATTAATCAATAACGATATAATGCTAAGAAGAAAATGCATCTTTGGGAGATTTGCACATGGCTTCTGGCTTTAATGGAAAAATATTATTTTAATGATATCAATTCAAAGTTCAATTACTGTTTATAAATGAATATACTTAATATACTTTTTACAGACTGCTTAATCTGTTTGCTGAGATAAATCAAATTCACTATTTTTAATTTTCATGCATGCTGCTGACTATCATATATTCTTCTCTGTACCTTTTAAAAAAGGAGTATAGCCTAAGGAACTAATCGTCCTCTAAGTCTTTCCAATAAGGCTGTTTGTGTGGATGACTTGCTTTGAAGGCAAATTTTTTTCTGCACATTGATGTGTGCTGGTTGCTGTTAGATGGTGAAAGTGTGGAAAAGAGCTGAGTTGCAGAGCACAGCAGCGTGATATGTATGTGGAATTTATTTCAACAGGGAAATGGGGAGTTGCAATTATTCACATGCCAGTCTTGCAAGACAAATTACACTACTTTTACACTTCAAACAGGATTTATCTCTTTACTACTACATTTAAAAAGCCTAGTTTAATTGTTCACATTTTAATTCTTCATGTTGCATTCCAGCTTCATATACCAACCAGATGAATATAAAATATAACTCATTCTACAGTCAGTCAGGCTTCTTCAACTAGAAATATAAAATTTGAAGTACTTATGAACCATGAATTCTTTAGTAATAATATGCAAGTATCCTATCATCTACTCTGGCAATTGAAAGAAAATGTTTCACTTGAATTGAAACATAAAAATTATGCTAAAATGAGCTTTCTTAGAAATTGGGTAACAAATAGGCTTTGCATGATGTTCATAAATCAGTTTAATTTTATTTTTTGATACTTGAATTTTTTTTTTAAATACAATATTATATTTGATTCACAGATTTGTTTCAACCAGATGCAATTTTAATTCTTTTCTATTCCATTGACAACTGAAAATCTATATTGATGCTAATTTCATACTTCTTGCATGTAGGTGTAACTTTTGCTTTCTCCATTAGCTTAGAATTGTATCCTAGCAAGTTTGGTATTTCTGAGCAGCAGAGCCAAACAGTAAGGAATATTCCATGCATTCACACACATAATAAGTTCTTAGCAGAACCTCAAATCCTCCTGGTTTCCACAGAAGCCTGATATCTCTACCACATGATTTGCACTGGTGATTATTCCCAAGATATTTAACACAGACATCCACACCTCAGCAATTCAAACAAAATCCATTTGCCAGTTAAATAGTTAATGTGTCTGCATATACAAATCACCAGACTGCCAGAGTCTTTCTTAAGCTGCTCCTAAAAATTTCAACAGTCAGTAAAAAGGCTGAACTGCTTCCTATCTTTTTCTTCAGATCAAACCACCATGATAAAACTTTTCATAGTAAAGTCCTTCACAAAGTCTCAACCTCTCTTAGCACCTGAATAGCCAATACTAGGAAACCTGACCAGATAGTGTAAGCAGATGTTGTAGAAAACATTATTTTCATGTCTCCTTTTCATTGCTTGCATGCAGACCCATCTCGTTTCCTTAAGCTTAAACAAAATCATTAAACCATGACATGCAGTTCAATACAATGGAACTTGGCAAGGAAAAGCATCAACAAGGAGATCTGAAAGTACTCAGAACAAATCTCACCAACTACAGTCTTCTCTAAGATCACATAGGCTGAGATTAGAAAGTAGATTCTTACTCTTCACGTGCTTTAACTTTTATCCAGCATATCTCTGAACATAATTTATCAGTGAGCAAACCAAGCTGGTGATTAGTTGGTCATTAGATGATAACCTAGCCAACCTGTGTCACGTAGCATAGAAACAAAAAGGAGATGATCCTTGTCTCTTAAATAAGTATGACCTGGATTGCCATGGATTGCCAGCTACTAACTGAAGAAATAAAACATAGCTTAGACAATTGTTCAATTTTCTTTCTCATGACAAAATAAATTTTACTCTTATTCCTTATTTTACTTAGAGGCATCTTCTCCTGCAAGATGAAGTTTTACCAGAGTTCAGTTAGTGTATTTACATATAATTTGGAGAGTGAACAGATGAGAAATGAAAGATGTATCTAATTTCCAACCACATTCTGTAAAATTTATTTAATATCTTCTAACATTAATGTTTTAAATTACATTTAAAGAAGGTGTTTCATTTTAAAGTGCCTGAAATCTTTCTTTGTAACACAACTCTTCCTGCAGTATCAAGAATATGAAATATTCCCTGAAATGAAAAACAAAAAAAAAAAAGACTTTCTGAACAAAGAAGAAGATATAAAAGAATGAAACATTGAGTCAGAGGGGTTTTCATTATAGGCAAGATGAGGATACTTGTGTGTGGCAAACATCAGCTTCAGATCCCTCAATCCATTGGTCTTCCACATGCTAAATGACAGCCCCCTTACAGCTACTTTGGAATATTTTGGTGTCAGAATCTCCCACTTGGCCCCACTGACTCTGTTTAGATCATTCTATTCATATAGCAAACCATTTTTGAGTCACTTAAAATTTGACGAATCATTATAAAAATGTCTCTTTTTAAAAGCATATCATTATATTTAATAACAATTGATAAGAGAATTTGATATTGAATCATTATGTCTAATAACAATTGAAAAGAGAACCTGATTTAGCATTTTCCACAGAGTAGGAGGATGAAGCGTTTCTCTTTTTGATCAAAACACTACTACCTGGATTTCACAAAAAATATCAGAATAGATATGCCGGCATGAAAAGAATTTTGCTTTGATGAAAAACATGTTTTCCAAAAAGAAAAAGTTTGCAAAAATCACAAATGTACATTTATTAACAGAACCACACAAAATAAAATAAAAAAAATTGAAAGAGAGGGAGAGACCAGATGTTTAACTGATCCAATAACTCATGCATGTTAGATGTTTTAGTACAGAAAAAGCCAGAACTCATGCTTCAGAAGCAAAGTGACACTGTTTGGTACTCTCTTAAATATTGATGCTACATCAAGATTATACAATTTACTGTGATCTATAAACATGGGGGTAGTACTTTAATGTAACATATATAAAAAGTATTCATTCTGAACTCTGTGTCTATTCATTTCCTTCCTCATAATTTCCACACTGACACCTCTAAAATAATTTACCACAGAAAAAAGGAAAAACAAATACTACAAATGTCATAAAGTTCAGTCAAGCAAGCACTAAAATAGATTAAAAGCACAGATTTGCCATCTAGAGTGAAAATCTTTCCCTTTCTACAAGCTGCTGATATAGTTTAACATATGATAATGGTGAACTTTTTGGGATGATTTCTGAAACATCAGCGTGATAAAGAACATTAAATAAAATCTTCAGAGAAGTAGCACCATATTTATAATTAGGAGTATAATTTTACAATGAAAGAACTTATTGCAATCAAATTGACTTTACCAGTGTGCAGTTTGTAGGAGATAAGAATTGACTTTCAGAGGAAGCTGGTTCTGTTTCAGCTAAACAGTTGAACCTCCCTGCATTCAGGTATAAGACTTGGATACACAAAGGGGTGTTTTTCTCACTCTTACATGACAGATCATGTGTGATTTTGAATTACTTTGGGGACATTTTTCTGCACTAACACAATTAGTGCTGAACATCTACAAAAGCCCTGACAAATGAACTTGTGAGTTAAAACTGAATTCCAGCTTTGTAAATTAAAGTTGTATAATCCACACTGGAAGAGAGGGAAGAAGGAAAAGCATATTGTGTTTTGGGATGCAGTGTTTGCTGTCCACTTTGTACAAGGACCTAAAAAGTAAGAGTATGGAATTACATTCCTAGTAAGAGTTCCTACTGAAGTTAAAGAAAGTATCTTGTTGCATTCTGAATTGGAAGAATAGGTTTCCCAGCTCACTAAAAGGGAAGGAATAAACTAATTTAATATTTTTTTCACAATGAAGCATTCCCTCAAATCGATTTTCATTAAGATCTGTTTCTTGATGCTATACTTCTGTGAAAATGGTAAGAAATAAAATGCCCGAGATTTCTAACTATTATCCACACGGAACTTATGGATCTGCAGAGAAGGACAGTCTCCTAAAGAGATTAAATTATTACACTTTTGAATTACAGGGTCAAAATTTTGACAGAATTTAACTAGGCACTAGAAAGACATACAAAGTTCCTTCACACGTAGCAAGGCCTTTTATTGTCCTGTAATATTGGTTCCCTAAAGCAGGTTCTTCTTACTGAGTCAGCTAAGACATTATGACAAACCTAAACTGGAGCACTTTCCTCAGCATTCCAGGGAGCTGCTTGTGTCAAACTAGGGTGAACAGGGCCCTGAGTACCTTCAGGTTTGCTGCCATTAATCCCCATTAGATTTGCACCAAAGAACAAGTCACACAATATGCTGCAGAGCTGACAGAACACATCAAACCCCCTCAAGCAGAGAATTCAGTGAAGCTGATTATGCTGTAGGATTGTACCTAAATGTTGCAGGATGCCTCGCTCCCCAGACCAATGGAACCTTAGCTCTGTGATTTAAAAGATTTGTTAGTTTTTTATGTTATCAACTCAGGATGAAAAAGTTCTATTTTCAACATTTAATGGTCACTAAGGCCAGGAAAAGCTCAAGAATTCTCTTTGTATTCTGCTGCACAAGGTCAATAGCAAGGCCAGAAGGCCATGGAAATTGAAAATAAAGGAAATTATTCAAGAGAAAGAAGTCAATTGGATGAGAATGTGTCAGGAAGGCTAAGAAAACCAGTTTTGCTGAGTTTCTTTGAGACACCAAAAAAAGAAGAGTGAGATGTTAGAGTAGAATTTTGTATGGTCCAAAGGCTAAACAGATCAGAATTTGCTGAAATATGGACAGAAATAAAAATACAGAGAGATTCCCACTATGGCAGACCATCCAATTTCACTCCTGACTAGAATCAAGAAAGCGCAGATGTGGGGAAAGAGCAGAAAAAAAATGCAATTGAGAGGGTGTTTTGCAAATGTTAGCTAGTTGTGACTATTCACAGAACGGTTAATCCAGGATGCTTCCTGATTACATACTCCCTCAGAAGTCCACATACTTCAAATAAACCAAGAGGTCAGATTTTAGATTTAGATTTTAAAATTAACCCACTTTGGATAAAGATAGTTTAGAAAAAAAACCAAAAACAAAAGAAAACAAAAGTGGGCCCAGCTTGAAACACAAATCAGTTTTATTATATTTTCATCTTAACTACTCTATTTCTTGAAAATATATGGAGCTTATACTCAGGACAAGCCTATGATTGCACAATAACTAAGGGTGTGGCTAACACAGAAAGCTGTAACCACAGTTGCATCTTTGGCTTGTTCCTTATTCTTCATAATCTTCTAGCACTTCTGAAGAGATGAAAAATCACAAAGTCTTTTAATTTATTTGGTCTTAGATTTCCAGGGAAAGAAAGTTAGCCTCTAAAATGTCCTCTTTCCCTTTTCAGATAGCAAATATGACTCAATGAAATCATGGCCTTGGAATGCTTACCAACTTACAGATTTGACATTACCAAAGGGAATAGCCTCAATGCAGATGCTAATCTCATGTTTTCATATTTTATTTAAAATGTAGGGCCATTGAAATAAGGTATGATTTTACTGCATTTTTTATGGCAACACCAGCTCTTAATGACATCAGCTGGTACCAAAGTTTGTGGAGAATTTATCTGATCATCACAAAGGTACTTCACTGAGTAATTATGTACTAGGAAATTTAACCTAAGTTTAAAATGAACAAGAGTTATTGAATGAAGACATGAATGAAAAATAAATTCCAACTAGTCCAAATGTGTTTAAATCTGAACTAAATGACATCCAATAAAATCTCTGAATCTTAAAAGAGCACACCACAGGTGAAACCAAGTATTTGCTCTAAGCAAATAATTCAGGATCAGACACCTTTGTATCTGTATGCTACATGACATAAATAGCAATGCCCATGTTTCCTACAAAAAAAAGTTTAACAGGCTTTTTTTCAAGCACAAATACAATGTACTATGCAATAATATTACACTCAGATGTTATTTTAAGTCATGTGGCAGTCAGTCACAATAATTGCTTTTATTGCCTTTGATAATTTTATATATCTCGTGCCTGTATTCTCTTAACAAAACTGAGTCTTGAAATACACGGTAAATAACAACCCATGAGGGTCCATGTCTGATTATCTCCACAAATACTTTTAGCAATTTCAGCTGTCAATTTTCATCCTTGATCATTCCTATAGTAGTTTTTTCCCTTTCATTAATTCTTCACATAAATGATTTATTGGTTTTTCCCACTACATTTTAAATTTGTCTTCCCATTTAAACATCTAATACTATTTGAAAAATATTAGTTAACTACTGGTAAAACACATACCTACTCTTTAAGGAAATATAGCCACACCATTATAGTTAAAGTTCTGTCAATATTTCTGCAATAAAAAAATTGCATTTCCAAGATTTATAATTCAGACATAAAGCAAAAAAACTCTTCTGGGATGGTGTTCAACATACAAGGTCATAGCCCACAACAAATTTGTTTTACCAATTTTCAAGCAAATTGATTCTGCCATTTTGAGCGCTGCAAGTATAAATCAAAACAGAGATTTACCTGTTTAAAGCTAAACTCTTTTGGCCATGTACTCATGTGTGGCAGCAATAGGATTTTTATGGCTTTTCATTTGGAACAAACTTAACCCTCAATCTAAACTGCACATTGCCAATTTTACATATAAATATATACATATAAACATGCAATATATACGTATACATACATATACATAAATATATCTATTTATATGCATAATAAAGGACCTTGTAATCCCTACAGTTGACATCTCCATTTAAAGGCTAATTCCATTATAGAACACTGGCTTGTATGAATTAAAGACTTGACCCATATTTTATGTCTGTCCTGCTGTGAAGGTGCAATTTTCCTAAGGAAGCTTTAGCACAAAATGCTCCAGCGCTTTTGTTCCAATCACACAGCTGTGGCCAGGCTGCCCTTGACTGTCAGCATGCTACCTGGCTGGAAAGCTCTGGGCTTGCTGCGTTTTGTACTCTCAGAAAAGTACAAATGGGTTCATCCTTCAGGCTGCACTTGTAGACTTTGTGTGGACGATAGGCCCATCAGGATCTCCATGAGAGCTCCTGCTTATCTTGAACACATTTAGAAAAATAAATGAAGATATTTTTATTCAGCCTTTATTAGCACACAGCACTGTTGTGCGAATGTAGATGCCAAATAAATCCTTGCTCCAAATGTAATTTTCTAATTTTCTAAACTGATGCATACCAATATTCCAGAAGTGCTAGGAAGATGAGCCCTTGTACTACTGCAATGGTTTTAATAATATCCTTGACCTAATTTAGCAATTGTCACTGACAGATATCAAGGCTTTGTATCTTTATTTCATGAAAGAGAAAATATCTCTTTTAAACCAGAGTTGACCTATATTATTATCTTTTAGTATTGACAGAAAATTTGTGAAGAGTCCTTCAAAGGGTCAACTTTCCTTCTAGGAAAAATTTGCATAGGATGGTTTGGCTGTAACTTCATGCCTTTGGACAAATTTTGCATCATGCTGAGAATTAACTGTCATCTTAAGCCTTTAAACAGTGCAACCTTCTTGTGCAATACCATTTAAGAAGTAAAAATCACCTGTGTGTTACCTCACAGGTGTAATTATGATATAAAGTCATCAGACATAAAATGCACCAGACTAGCTGAAAATATAACCTGTAGTGTGGTCTGGAAAGACACTTCTCGAGTCATGCTCTGTCTTGAAATCAAAATGAGCATTATAGTGGCTAATTCTGCACTGACTGAACTGCTCTGTTTTACTATAGTATTTCTCCCAGACCTATTTCAACTCAATACTTGCATATAGTTCTTCCATTTCCAAGCTACCTTCAGTTTATCCATACAGAATTAAGTTCCATCCTTCATCTTCACTTTTGCTGTATTTTAAAAAACTTTATTTCATTTCCTCTTTTAAAACATGCTTGAAAACTAATCTCTCTGTGTTTAAGAAAGATCAGTGGACCTAATCTAGTAGAAATAACACATTTTGCCTGATTCCAACTCAAAAAACGAAATTATACTGGATGATTAGGTGGCTGAATTATCACCTATCTTGGCCTCTGTCAATCTGGAAAGTTGTGTGTCTGATGGTCTTGAATGATGAGATGTGTGAATGTATTTATACACATGGATATTCACTGATTTTCAGCTTTTGAGTCTTCATATTAATCTCAGTCATCTACTTATCTTCTCTCTTTAAATTTGGCCAAGAGTGTTTCGATCACCATTCTTCACTTAAAGAAATGGTTTTGCTTCACTTTCTCTATATTTTTACTTAGCATTTATTAGGATTGTGCCTAGTAATAATAAAAATATTTAACTTAGATATTGCTCAGACAGACAAAGGAAAATTTAAATAAAGTTGAGAATGCTTTCTAACATCCTGGTCCTTTATTGTAGAGATAGTAATTTTATTCCTACAATATGTAACTGGCTAATTAAATAACCTATCTTCTTTTCTGCCTCAATTTATTTACATGAAAAATATGTTGACCATGTTAATTAAGTACACTGGATGTAATAATGCTGAAAGCAGCATTATTACTTTCATGGTAAACAAGTAAACAGACTATATATAACTAATTACCATTGGGAAACTACAGTTTAGATACCTTTTTAAGAGCATCAAAACTGGTAAGTGAACAGGAACTCAACTTTGCCTAGCCTTCCAAGGTGGTACATCCTTTAAATTAAAAGAATCCCAAATGCTGCAGGAATTGTCCAACAGGCTGTTTTATCCCAAAACACTAAGCTATAATATGGTTCTCAGTCAAAGCGAAGTCAAAGGGAAAAAAATCTCCAATAATGGGGACCTACCCCTCAGAGTTTGTTGTTGTGTATTCCCAATAACAACTCCCTTAGGATGTCCATTTCTATTGTGTTCTAGGTGGAAGGTGCGGACTGAGTGTAGAATATTTACTGACTATTGAGAGGTCTGAGAAATTAATGAATTTTAAAATTAATTGTTAATTAAATATAGAAGGGCATATCAGTAGAAATTTTAAAGATAATTAGGAAGCTGAATTCTTGAAGAATGTCCCACCATTGAAAGTGGAGGGAAAAAAAGTAAAGTGTGTATTGTTATCAGAAATGTTTAAATGGTCATTAGGCAGTAAAATAATTTCTACTGGAAAAAAACAGATTTTAAAACTAACAAAAAATTAATAAAGTTTGCTTAACAAAATGACACACAGGGACTACATAAATAAAATATTTGAGAGAATAGAAGAGTACATCAATAGCATCAATAGAAGAAAATAAAGTAAAATGTTAAGGACTACCACAGCAGAACAATAATTTGAGTTATGCTCTTCACCTATAATAAGATCTGACAGACTCAATCTTATCTTCAGTGCACTTAAAACCAAATGGAATGACTTCAAATTCAGCAGTATGGCACTTGGTTTCAGTTGGCTCTCAGAAATATATGAGTGTTGAATGAAACTCAATTTTGTTCTAATAACCATGCTTAGAAGACAATTTTCCAGATTCATGTAAATATTTCAGGTTCCATAAATATTACACATTTCAGGAAATTATATGTAATCTGATATGGATATGAGAGTTGCCATTTATTAAACTTCTGAGTGGATGGTTGTTTGACATACTATTGATGATTTTATAAAGTTTTTAGAAAGGGTACAAAGGAGCAGGTCTGTTTGCTTCTGACACAGATGATGTTCAGCATCCCTCTGGTTTTTATTCTTTTTATATGCCTTTTTTCCCCCCACAAAATGAAATTAATTATGCAAAGAGCAGGGAACACCAAGAAAAGTCACAAAGCCACACATCCATTTAATTAATAAACAAAGAGAGCACAAAATTATCTACTCATGAAGCAAGAGTAGCCTCAGCAATAAACACTGATTCTATTTCTAAAAACTGGAATAACCACAGTAAAATGAACAATACAAGCAAACTTTAGGGAAAACAAAAAAAGACAAACAAAAGTGTAGGGAAAGAATTGCAACATCATTACACTTTAGAATTCTGACTTTCCTTAGTGATCTTAGTGTAATGCCTTAAAACATGAAATTTGGTCATAGCAAGCAAGAGAAAAATTCAGCACATTAGAGCAGGGAGGAGTGTTAAAATAAAAATATATTATTAAATGCTTATTCATATTTCTACAAAGTGTCTGCACTGGATAATAGCCCCAGTCAAGAAGCAAAACAAATGTCAGATTCTAATAATTGCATTCAGGAGCTAATGCAAAAAGGGAACAGATTGAAAACCTTTGTTCCCTCCCCAGGGACAGAAAAGATTGTTGTCCCCAGGAAGTGGGAAGTGAGGGAGAGAGAGTGCAGGGGGCTGACATCATCCCACCCAGCATTAAGCAGAAGTGATTGCCTAATTTAATAACCTTCTGCTGGCAGGGAGACACGGCTCAGAAATGGGTGATCCCGCCCTCCTGCCCTTGCAGCAGGTGGCATTCAGTCAGATGGAAAAGTACAAACGTCAGTGTAAAGAGCAGGACGGACACCAGCTGCAGCTTCCATCCATCCAGACACTTGGGGAGAGAATTTTGACAATGATATTTGAGATTGATGAAGATGAGATGGTTTTCATTAGGCTAAAGACTAAGGTTGGATTTTAACATTTAGCAGCCATAATCAGTCATTCCAGACTTTACAGTTTCAGGAAATCTGACCAAGTTAGTCAAAGACAAATTATACTGTTTGCAAAAGGGACTTGTGTCTATCAATTAATGAAGGAAAAGGGAATATACTGTTTTTAGCAATGTAATAGCAGTGAGGGAAAGTGAACAACAATCTTCATGGCTGAAGATTGTGAAGGTAAGGCATCAATTATATTGCTCTATATGATTCCTTGGTCATTTGTACAGATTGCTAATATTCTTTGAATGGCAGTTTCACAAAAATATATAACGGACGATACTATTTTTCCTCCTGTTTTTATTTTTCCTGTCTATTAGAGATGCCAGAGGGGAGGAAAATCTCTTTTCTTTTGTCTAGAAGTAATTAGCCCAATCAAACCATGATTGATTAAGTTTCTCAAAGTATTCTACCATTATTACTATCACTATAAATAACCTAAGATCCCTACCAGAAGCCAAGACTGTATTTAAAAATGAAAATATTAATTCAGCAAAGCAGTGAAAAAAAATCCTCAACCTTAATGCATTCTTAAATGATTGAAATTCAAGCATGTGCTTAAAGGTTTGGCTGAATGATGGGACAGCTCAACTGCTTCTCCAAATTGAAGCAGAAAGTCTGACAGAATGCTCAAAACACCTGAAAACGTAATGACACATTTCACTAAAAACATTTTAAAAACTCGTAACACAGGTCTTAAAACAGAGAAAAAAAAATTAAAAATTTAAAAAACCTCAAACTTTAATCACAAATGCCAAACACAGCTGTGTAATTGGTATTATAATACAGTGCAGGCAGAAACTCATTTCAGATGAATGATGGGAACAATAAGTAAAAATCCTTAAAGTGGTAAGTACCATGCTTTCTTCCTCCATTCCAAGGCCAAAACACTCAATCACCAGGTCCCAAATGTTCCTTCATGGACTGATAGTTTTGCAAAAGTGTCGCAGACATTTTTTCACAGAAATCCTTTCTTTGGGATTTGTCCATCTTCTGGGAAGCAAAGGCCCCAGAAGAAGAATGTAAGCAATGATTATCAGCTGCTGTGGAATGCAATAGGATGCACCTGTGATTGGTTCATGTTCCATGTTTATAATTAAGAGCCAATCACAGGAGCAAGCTGGGGACAGAGTCCCTGGACACAGAACTTTGTGATAGATTCTTTTCTATTCTATTCTTTGCTTAGCAAGCCTCTGCAACTTCTCTCCTTATTCTTATTAGTATAGTTATAATGTATTATATATCATATATCAATAAATCCAGCCTTCTGATCATCAAACAAGATTCTCATACTTCTCACACCCCAGCGACCTCCTCAGGTCGCTGTAATACAAAAATTTGCAACTATAGCAAGTGGGTCTGACATGGAATGATTTGGGGTGAACTACAAGCACTCTGCTGAAAGTCAAGTCCATAGTGGAGGTACAGACTGAATTTTAAAAGTCATGAAGAGGGTATTCCCAGAGATATGGTTGAGATGCCAAAGGACATAATTCATAGAAACAATCCATAGTAATCTACTCATGCAGGCCAAATGCCAGCTTTACTGTTGGGAATTATGCCTAAGGAGTAGATTTGTTTACTGGCAGTATATTCCCTAGGACTAGTCAGCCTGCGCAGGCTAGGATTAATGACATGAAGAGGCCACTACTTTTTAAATTACTACCTTTATGCAAACATTAAAAGTGCCATGTGCCCCTGAACCAAAGATTTTGCAGCTTCCAGGGTAGTAACTAATGCTTAATCACATCCCTCTGGAATTACAGAAAGTTAATTGATACCAAAAAAAAGGTAAATTGATGATCTTACTGTCCCATTTCCTAGCTTCTTCTCTCTTCTAAGGCTTTTTAAGTTCCTTAGCAGGGAAAATAGCAGGAAAAGAACAACATACAAACAACATCTACCCTAAGGGAACTCAAGGCAAGTTTCTAGATTTAGAGATCCTGACACAGTAAAAAGACTCTAAATGTACACAAATAACAGAAAAGAACAACAGAGGAAAGGTTTCTGGAGAGGAACTTCCTCTTCCCATGAACTGGCAGAGCCCAAGGGATGTACAAAGAAACCAATCAATCCTATAAAAGTAGTCATAAATGCACGAGTTCATAACACAATTCCTCTTTGGGAAGAAATGTCTTGATTGTTTTAACACAGTTCAAATCACATCAATGCCCCTGCTGATTTGCTCTTATCTTGAAGCCAAATTTAGGTACCATGAAAAACAAAATTCTTGCAAAAGTCATCAGGCTGATGTGATGAAGACACTTCTCTTCCCAGCGCGTAATTAAAAATTCTTCAATCTATTAAAACTAAAATATGCTGAATAAATCCATATTTCCTCACAGTTGTCTCTTATGTGGGTAAGGTGGAGGCTCAAGTACTATTTGCACTGTATTTATAAATAAATGTTTTAACCAAAACAACCCAAAACAAATAATGTATTTCTTACAATTTATCATTAATCTTTGAATAAGCTCCAACTCAGAAATACTTTCAGTATGTCTTAATGCAACTAATTGAACATCAACCCTCCTCTCTACCCCCACCCAATATATAAATTCCTACAGCAACACTCATCTTCCAAATAATACGATAATTTTTAGTACAGATTCTCAAATCAGACTTACAAGATGTTCCAAAACAGTTCTCTTCAATCTGTTTCTATTGGTCAAAAAAAGGAATAATTTTATAACTTAAGTTGTACTGCCACTAAAGCATAAGAGATTTTAATTACTAGTGTATAGGGACAGCCTGTATACTATTAGGCTTATAGTCTGCCTGTCCTAACTGGTGATTAGTTATATTTGGGGAAAACATGGTGTTTGTTACAGAGTTGACTACTAATTTTATGGCATTAACAGGACAGACAGTCTGGTCATTCTGTTTTCTTTTAAAAAGTAATGTTGTGAAGTACCCAGAATAGGCTGTGGCTAGCAGAACAAGGCAATTTTCTGCTGGTGATGCCTTTCCTTTCTTTAAGTGCCAAAAAAGTCTTCAATGGCTACAAGTGTGCAAAGCCTAATTCTGCACCTTAGATTAGATCTAAAAATCTCAGTAAGGCTGTGGGATATTGCTATGCAGATCACAGACAGTATAATAACTAAGGAGAAATCAACTCTGGAGAATACAAGATAATCATTCTGCAGAATAAGCAGTATTTAAAAATAAAATAATCTGATGTACTGGGATATCTATACTGACACTCTCCCTTCTTTAGTAGTTCACCTTTAGGTTTCTAAGCCTGAAAGAATTATCCATATTTATAATATCACATAAGCAAGAATACCTGGGTCACACACTGCAGGTGCTCTGTTTGTGACTGGGGAAACATCAATAAAATAAGTTCAGAGCCCAAGAGATAAAACTATTTCAGTACTTTTCTTGGGCTTCTCTGTAGGAGAAATTGTGCATAGACTCACAGGAACTATCTGTTTACTTGATCTCTGACATCTTGAGTCTTGCTTTATATTCTGTAATTCTGCTCTAGATTCCTGCAACCCACTGCAATATGACAACAAGTCACTAAAGAAACTTGTCTTTTCACACTCCATAGACCATTGCTCAGTACTACTACCCATTATATTAGTATTATTTGAATATGTGTATGATTAAATAAAAATTTACATTCAATTTTATATTTTATATATATATATATATATTACATAAAAACTACATATCATATTCTGCTCAATCTTACAATATTTTTAGTCAGGACTAGGTGGTAATGACTTTAGAAGAATCAAGTTCCTTTGAAATGTCAGATTTCACACTACAGGATGTAAAGGTATAAAAGAAAGGCAATCTAAAATATCATGCTTTGAAACTTAGAGCCTATTAATCAAAGGAAAAAAAAAAAAAACATTGACAAGGTGACAGCATCCTGCATGACAACAGTGAGCTTGATGTGGTGTTCAACTTTATTAAAAATCAGAATTTATGATGCAGCAATTGAACCTGCTCAGTTGTGGTGACATGAATTGTCCTGAGTGAATAACATACTACATTAATATTTTAGTTGAAATTCCTGGACTGTATGGTTGATTAATAAGCTGCACTTCAGGTTGAGAATATATGGCTGTTCAATATAACTGGGTTATGAATAATCCTTATTACAGAAAGAGCAGCCTCCTCTGAGGTTCAGAGCAGACATGTCAGTGGAGCAGAGGGAGTTGTATTATTAATCCTCCCATGTTCAAATGTATGTCAGCAACCAACAGAGGTCAATACATATCCCACAGCATTATGCAAATGCATGCATTATTAAAGATTTTTTCCTACTCAGGAGAACTACAAGAATGTCATGAGGTTTTGCAGGGGGGAAATCAGAAGGGCCAAAGTCCAACTAGAACTTAATCTGATTATTGCTGTAAAGGATAGTAAAAAATGTTTTCACAAATGTATCAGCAACAAAAGGAGGGTTAAGGAGAATTTCCATCATTTACTGAATACAGGGGGAAATAGTAACAAAGGTTAAGGAAAAGGCTGAGGTACTAATGCCTTCTTTGCCTCAGCCTTTGACAGCAAGAGCAGTTGTTCTCAGCCCCCTGCGATGGAAGACAGAGATGGGAAGGAAAAGGAAATTCCCTGAGGGGGAATGTTCAGCAATCTGCTTATACACGCACAAGCCTATGGGAACAGATGGGATCCATTCAAAAGTCCTGATGGAGTTGGCAGAGGTGGTTGCCAAACCACTTCCCATCATTTACCAGCAGTCCTGGCTAACTGGGGAGGTCCCAGTTGACTTGAGGTTACCGTATGTGACACCCATCCACCAAAGCCAGAACGTGCAGGACAACAAGCCATGCTCAGCCCAGTCAGCATGGGTTTAGAAAAGACAGGTCCTGCTTGACCTGATCTATTTTCATGAAAAGGTGATACATTCAGTGGATGAGAAAAAGGCTCTGGATGTCTTTTACCTGGACTTTAGTAAATCTGTGACACTGTCTCCCGCAGCATTCTCCTGGAGAAACTGGCTGCTCGGGACAAGTCCACTATTTGCTGAGTAGAAAACTGGCTTGATGGCTGAGCCTGAAGAGAGCTGGTGAATGGGGTTACATCCAGACATTCTAGAGTTGTCTTCTTGAAGGCTCAGTATTGGGGTCAGTCCCATTAAATATTGTAATTGGTGACCAACATGAGTGTATCAAGTGCGTCCTCAGTAAGTCTGCAGGTGACACCAAGCTGGGCAAGAGTGTTTATCTGCTGCAGGGTAGGAACGCTCTTCAGAGAGATCTGGACAGGCTGAATCAAAAGGCCAAGGCCAACTCTAAGAGGTTTGACGAGGCCAAGTGCTGGGTCCTGCTCCTGGGTCACAGCAACTCCCTGCAGTGTTACAGGCTGGGGTCAGAGTGACGGCAGAGAGCCCACAGAGAAGGAGCTGGGGGTTCTGATCAACAGCTGTGTGGATCTCATCCATGTGCTCAGATGGCTACAAAAGCCAGTGGCATCCTGGCCTGTATCAGCAAGGGTGTGGCCAGCAGGACCAGGGCAGAGATTGTCCCCCTGTATTCAGCACTCATGGGGGACATCCCGAGTTCTGTGCTCTGAGTACGCGGCCCCTCACTAAAAGACAGACACGGAGGAACTGGAGCATGTCCAGAGAAGGACAACAGAGTTTCTGAAGGGTCTGAGAAATATTATGGTGCAGCTGAGAGAGATGGGAGTGCTTAGCCTGGAAAAAAGGAGACTCAGGGGAGACCTTATCACTTGCTACAGCTGCCAGAAAGAGGGTGTAACAAGGTGGGGATCAACCACTTCTCCCTGGCAATGAGTGACAAGACCAGAGGAAATGGCTTCAAGTTACACCAGAGGAGATCTAGACTGGATATTAGAAAAAATTTCTTCATCAAAAGGGTTGTCAGATATTGGGACAGACTGTCCAGAGAAGTGTGCAGTTAAAGAAGTTGCAAAGATAAAAATCTCTCATCACTTTATATCTAGACTAAAGATTGACATCAGGAAGGAAGAGAAGTGGTTCTTGGAAATAAAAACTGACGCATTAATGAGATTATAACATGGGAAATAATGTTTGATTAGACAAAGAGAAATTGTTTCCTTTGGAGTTATACATGAAATTTAAGATAGGAAAAAGGTTGAGAAGACTCTGATCAGATTTCCTTCCTTGTTTGAGTGACTACCCAAGGTTTTAAACTGCTGTTATGCACTGTTACAGTGAATTATATGATTGCTTCATGTCCAGGTTTGACTTAGTCATGCTACACTTAGTGCTCTTGAACACTGGAACTTCCTGGGAATAACTGGTATTTAAAGTCTTTGAAAATGAGAATCACTTCCCTTTGAAGATTTGTATAAGATTACAGTTTTTTAAAAACTCTGTCTACCACTGACAAGCAACCATTTCAAAACAAAACAAAACAAACAAAAAAACCCAGTGAATCTGAAAATTACGGTTTTGATCCCCGTTCTTGCCATACGTTTCATGGTGGGAGGTCTGTAAGCTTTAGTTAAATCAGTGAAGACCTGGAGAAAATCCAGCATAGTAGAATGGTTCATAAACACTCATTAAAATTCCAGTAAAATGAATTTTGTAATTTGGGGAAATGGAAGCCTTTTCATGTCTTTGTCCCTAAATCCTGAGAGTGAAGACTCTCCTCAGCTGTGGCTACATGGCTAACACTTTTAACAGATATTTTTAATGCAAGAAAATTGCACACTCATCTAGTAATGTGGCCAGAAATATTTCTTGAGGCAGAATCTACAAGGGGCTAAAATTTTGCAAGGAAAAAGCACTATTATATTTTTCCAGACAGCTTTGTGGTTATGAACACAGAGGCTACAAATCCAAGAAGCAGATCTAACACTGCCCAGAAGGAGAAACACAAAATATTGTCTCCCTACACTTATTTTGGTTACAATGAAATTTAATAAAACCTAGTTGAAACAATAGCACACTAATCACCTAAAAAGATAGTGAAGTGACACCGACTATGCCTACACAAAGCATACACAAGCTCTCTCCTTCATGCCTGAAGCATTTGATATCAAATAACAAGTTCTGGACTTATAAATCCTGCACTAATACTATATTCCATATTACCTAATAGGGATTACTATTTCCAGGCCAGTTCTTCCCTGTGACCCAAAAACTCAGAAATTTTCTCAGGATTGTCAAAACCTATCTCAAGAGAGGTAGCAGAGTATACTGATATAGAAGCATTTTGTTGAGCTGTTGGAAAAATATTGCATTTAAATAGCATGTTTAGTGCATTCTCCTATATAATCACTCTGACTGCAAAGTCTCAAACAGTGAGACTTTGTACAAAGTCCAGTGAAGCAGCCACTGATCTCCATGCAGCTCCTTGACAAGTCCAAATACTGACAGTATTCAGGACATCTTCTGTAGCCATCTGGACATCATAAAACAGGGAAAGGAAATTAAATTGGAGATAACTCGCCAGCTAATTTGATCAGTTCAAAGTTAAGAGTAGCACTGCAGTATTTCCAAGAGGTGACACAGATCTGCATTGTTTGGGTTTTTTTTAAATTAAAAAAAAAAAAATAAACCATATATTTTAAAAATATCAGATCAAATCTGTAAAAGTATGTGGCTGTGACTTAAAAAAAAAAAAAAGTAAAAAGAAACCACACAAGCATTTTGTTAGGCATATAGGTGTTTGACATTTCACGTAATGAAAATTTTGACTTCTATTCAGATTTCATAAAATTTTTCTAGTGTTGAGAAAACAATAGGAATCAAAAGATCAATTATTTGTCCAGCTTTCACTGGTCATATCTCAGTAAGTTTCCCAGACAGAGTATCTTTTGCTCATGTCTTTTATCAATGTGTACCTCTGACATACCAACTCCATTCAACCAAAATACCACCCTTGGCAGGCTTTGCTAGATTTTACATCTTTAATTTGCTTATCTGTTCAAAAGGTAAAATGAACAAAAATAAATCATAATTCAGCAAGCACCTAATAATATTAGCTCTGTGTTGTCTCATCTACATAACTCCTAACTTGAGATATGCAAAGGTGAAATTTGACCACAGATTTGGGTTCTGGATGCAAGGTTCATTCATGCTTAGAAATAGATTTATCTGCATATAAGACAACACATCACATCGCTATTGCTTATGATTAGTGATCTGTAAATTAATGTGTAGCTCTTTCATCTCTCATTTCTTTTACGAATTGCAAAATGTATAAAGACTTGTAAGGGTCTTCTTGTTTGCCAGGCTGGGGATAACCTATAATAATGTAAATATTAAATTTTAAAGAAAACCAAACAAATCAACAAATCTTTCTCCCATCCTACCAAGATGATGAACTTCTTTACAGAATAAAGAGGAAAATTCTAAAAATCATACATTTGAAGGGATGATGTTTCTCATCCTAAGTCACCATTACATGTCAGGGGACCCTGCTTTTCTGGAGATGTCTTAACACATGCCTACCTTTGGGAAGCACTGAATGAAATCCTTGTATGGCCTTGCTTGCACGCACAGGTTTTGCTTTTCCTATTAAAATGTCAACCCACAATTTTTCACCTCTTATTTTTCCAATTCTTTCCCAATCCCACTGGTGGAGGAGAGGGTGAGCAATTGTGTGGGGCTTTTTTGCTGGCTGGGATCAATCCAGGACAGGTGTGAAGGCAAATTCCCCACAATTCTGAAGCTGTAAAGATCTCTCATATTCGTGAGAAATTTGTTTTCTATAAATATTTCCTGGCAGTGTTTGGGGTTCAGCAACAGCTGAAGGTGCATAAAGAGAACACTAACAGAGCCAGGACATCAGAATAAAATCTCATTAATCAATCCACAGTGCCCAAGATGCTAACCCTGTTGATATGTCATTGTAAATGCACTTTGTCTCAGGAAAATTTAAAATAAGAAGGATAATTGGCAACAGGATAATTAATCTTTCTAGACTATAATTTTCTCAGAGCCCCAAAGCTTAGTTCCAAACCACTCCATATAAGAAAATTTCAGAGCACACTGAGTACTAGACTTCTCTTTCCATCTCAGTCACCTATTATTTTTATTAGTAATGCAGAGGGAAAAATAACTACTCTTGTGCTTCATGCATTTTGCAGCTGATACAGAATTGAGAAGAGATGGCAAAGACCATGTCAGCAACCCTTATCATCATACAAACTTGTATTTTCTTTGCTAATACAATTCAGTTGCCATGGTGCTGTTTGTGGTTCTAACATTTTGATTACAGGCAGTCATTTTCAAAGGAAAGGATTGTTACTGTAACCACAGTAGCACTTAGTGTTTTTCATCTTCAAAGAATATGGTAGGCATCAGCTAATTATTTCTCATAGCCCTTTAATTCTCTTTAGAAGGTTATGGAGAGACGAATTCAATCCTGGCTGTAAATAAGCCCAACCATCTCAGCTTTACCACTAGAGCTGGGACAGGCTAGTTAACACATTATTGGCCAGTGCCAGAAAGATTATTTTTGCTGGCATCAACAGCAAGTTGATATTATATGGCACATCTGAAAAACAAGGAATAATTAAGTCCTTGCATTATAAGGTTTATAAGGTTATTTATAAGGTTATCCCATTGCAAAGTAATGAACCCTGGTTATTCAATCCAGTAAATCTCATAAGTAGTCTAACCTTTCAAGCCTATGAGTGATCCTACTAACTTCAGTTTAGAAGCTTAAGCACAACTACAGATATTTTGCAGGTTTGGGAATGCAAAAATAAGCATTTTCAGGATGAGGATGACTGTCAGCTGAGGATGGAGGCATAAATTGTTCTGGCATCTAATTCTAAACCTATGATTTTAGATAGTGCCCTCTCTGTTAGCCACCCAAAGGAAAGCTTACCAGGTCATTACCTTCCCTTTCTCCTCTCTGTTTTACTGTGCATGAAGGTAGGAGGCATATATTTGAGACATGCACAGGACCATAACCATATACTTTATCTTATACACTACACGCACCAGCAGCTATTAAAACCTGATGGTCCTGAAAGGCTGTGAACATTACATATCTAGTAAAGCACTCATTACTGCACTGCTGAGTGTCTGGCTACTGTAAACTCACTGGTTTAAAAAGAGACATGCTTCAAATCTGCTGGGCTTATAGGTGAACTGAAACAAAGGATCATCCCAGTGAATCAATACACATGCGAATATTTTCTTTGAATTTTTCTTAGAAAGTTTCACTGAAAAGGATGGGAAATTTTTCTAAATTAGTATACATTGACACTCAGATATGGATAAGTAAACATTTTATCTGCAAGCAGCTGGAGGTTCCCCATAAATGTCACAGATCTTAGGAAAGAAGTGACTGCAGAGCAATCCTCGTATGCAAAAAACCCTCCCTTCACTGACAAGCCTCATATCATCCTCCTCCTCTTTAATTTCTTTTCTCTCATTTCTCTCCCTTCAACAGCAACCATTTCCTTTGGATCTTTAGAATCCTCTGGTTTGAGCTATGCACCAGGTCGTATGAGAAGGCTGGGTGAAGGAAAAAAGAGAGAGCTTTTCTTCTGCCATCAGCACTTTCCTTTATGCACATATAAAACTGAACACTCCACAGAGGACTTCCCTTCACTATAAGACTGAAACTTGCTTTATCTTAACTGCCATACAAGTGCACTATGTATCTTGTCTCACATTGCAGCTCTCCATTCCCCATAGCCTGCATTTCATTGCTCCTTGCATTTCTTCCTTGAGTTCAGCCCTCTTATTTCAAAATTCTTCCTTGAAAATAATGTCATTTCTGATTTAAAAATTAATGGCTTTTCTTCCAAAATAAGGTATGATAGCTAAGAGTTTTGGCTTGACTCAAGGTTTTCATTCTGCCCAATTCCCACGCCTGTCTCTTCCTGCTCCATCACAGCTGTAGGAGTACACATAAGCCAGACTGACGTCTGTGTGTAAGGAATGACAGGTCTGCTTGCCTCTATTAAACCTGAGCTGGGTATACTTGCCTTGGCATTTCCGGGAGGACAGTGTAGTGATGGAGGACTATTTAATAAAAATATTATTATCTTTGGGGTTCGTTTCCTTGGAACTTTACCAGAGCCTTTAGTGAGAACCCCCGGCTGACCCCCACCTTACTTGACAGACTGCAGAGTTCAGCAGCCCTCTGCCCAAGATTGGAGCTAAGGACACGAGTGCTGACCCTTTCAGGCAGCCCAGTAGGCCAAGTGCACCTCAGACCTCCACCCAGAGGATAATTTAATTAACTTTTTACCATGTTAATAAATGTGTCAAATGTGAATCACATGAAAGCTGAAATCAGTAAATCAAAAGTTTTTCAGATTCGTATTTTATGTACACTCTTCATGAGTTTTAGAAATTAGGCTGACTCATAAAGGATTACAGTGCAAGGAAGCTTTATGGAAAAGTGAGAGCACTCCTTAAATGAAAATAAAGGGTATGACTACTTGAACTCTAATTTAGACATCCCCACATGAAGAAACACTGGAGGTGACAAATCTGCTAGGGAGAAGTCCTTGGATAATTTTCTTTTATTCTTTGGGTCTGGTACATCTCTGGAACAGACTTAGTTTTTTTAAGTTTCAGTGCAGTTTTCAGTCTCTAACACATTGCAGACCTACTAAAGAAATCTTCTATGCCTAAAATAACACCATTTATTTTAAAGTAATCAATACATCAGACAGATAGAGCAACCACAGCACATTGAGCCTTGAAGAAATAGGTTAGCCTAATGTTCTACAGCCCAAGGGAAGGACAGATGATATTTATATTACCCCTGAATATGAATTAGAACACTAAAGTTTATAAGGTTATTCCATTAACTGGATCCATCACTGGACAGCATGAAAATTGTATTATGTTTCCGGACAAGGTCTTTGGAGAATTGTAACGCGTCCATTGATGTTATTTTTGATTTTGCCTAAATTAAATGAAGGCTTTACATTTAAAAGATTTTCATTTGGCTATAGATCAATATTCCATTGCAAGTTTCAATTTATCCTGTCCTGCATACTGTAAAAATTTTCTTGCTGTTATTTATAGGAATATTTAATTAGCAAATACTATGTAAGTAATTTTTTGTCCTAAAAATGTTTGTCGTATATAAAACAGTTGCAAGTTATGTACAACTACTTAGTAAGACTTCCAATTGAGAAATTTAATTTCAAGTTGCATTAGTTGGGAAGTAATCCTCTGAAAAAATACAGAGATGTTCATAGTCTGTTCTCTGGCTTCCTTCCATTCAAAACTAACACAAAGTATGAATCTGACAGTTCTATGACACTTAGACAAGAATTAGGACGACAGCGGTGATATAGATGTGTTATGATCTGGTTTAAGTGTTATTCTATTGGTCCTGGAGATTCATCACTCCAGGCACAGAAAGCTTGATTGCTCAACTGTAGACTTTAATTAGCAAGAATAAGAAGATACAGTCTGCCCATGAAAATGTTCCAGTCATGTTTTCTGGAGACCAAAGTGAAGGTACAAGTCTCCTTCCTCTCCAACTGTTTGCTCACATGTGTTGAGCATGTACTGGATGTGTTCTGAAGCTAACACTCCTATTCTCCCGCATAATCTGCTGTGCAAGTCTACAATTGCACACAGGCAAGGGAGGTCTGAAACCACACTTCTCAGAAGGAGAGGAACACGCGTCTGCGGTGGACAATTTGGGCAGGAGGCAGTGTTCTGCTTCTAGATGATGAGAGAAGTAAACTTACATTTCTGCTCATTAGTAACAGTCAAAAGCTTCACTCCTCTTTCTCACCTTTCTATTCCAAACCCATCCTCCAGAAGGAGCAACACTCCAAACTGCACACATCAGTGGAAAAGCACATTTCTTTAGGGAAATGATGGCCAGGGTCAACAACATGGCCACCTCTTCTAAGGCAGTTCTATTTACCCAGTCAACTCACCTGAAAATTGTGTAGGAAAAAAAAAGTAAAGTAGAAAAGGCATATTCTAGTCCATAAAACTGGAACTGAATAGAAAAACCAAAACCCTTAACACCTGATAATCAGGCATAATGTATTTTACCATATGGACTGAACAGTTACAGGAAATCTGCTACTTTTTAAAAGAACTTAAAAGATTCTCAAATCTAAAAATAACCAGACACTGAGAAGGCAACTGCCATGCAGACTCACACCTATTATCCATGGAGAAACAGAATTATAGTCAGAGTATGGCATGTAACACCTCTGCGCTCTGTGGGTCGGGCAAGGTCATTCTGAAATTACCACAAAGAGCCAGCATAGAGGAGGAAAGATATGAAATAGTCATTCTTAGCAGCCTTGTCTTCCCTCTGAGGAGAAAAAATTAGTTTCTTGCTTTGCAAGTAAACTAGTTAAAGTCCTAATGAAGAAAAAGCAGCTTTGCAGTTGTTGTGTGAGTTAATTTTAATTTTTTTAATGAATTATCTGGTCTTTAATTTGTTGTAGCTTAATTCCAGTTGGCAAGAAAGCACCACACAGCTCCCTGATCACCTGCCTCTGGTGAGATGGGTAGGAGAATTGGAAAGTCAGAGAACTCATTGGTTGAGATAAAGATACATTCAGAGGAAAGAACCACACCCACAAGCAAAGCAAAACAAGGAATTAATTCACCACTTCCCTGTCCGGGCCATTTCCAGGAAAAGTAAGGCTCCTTGATGTACAGCAGATACTTGTGAAGATATTTGCCATCACCCTCAACATTCCCCACTTCCCTTCTTCTTCCCCTAGCTTTACATACAAAGCATGATGGATGCCATGAAGTCTAGAATCTCCCTTTGGTCAGCTGGGATCATCTGCCCTGGCTGTGTCCCCTTCAGAATTCTTACTCACTGGCAGGACAGTAAGAAAAGCAGAAAAGGCCTTGACTTTAATAAGGTCTACTCAGCAATAAAAAAATGATGCTGTACCATCAATCTTGCTTTCAGCACGAATCCAAAATACAGACCCTTGCCAGCAATAGTGAAGAAAATTAACTCTACCCTAGCCAAAATCAGCACATAATGGTATATAGTCTGAATGTCATGTCTGCTGCAGTCTGTTTCATATGGGGCTCTAACAGCCCCAACCATGTGAAAAGGTTCAGAAAGAAATATATAGCATATGTAAGAAATTTATGGATGACTTAAGATACCTATTGAGAATTTCCTGAAGGAAAGTAACCTTAACACAGAGCAATCCTCTCTGGCTCCTTTGACCCCTTCTGTACCTGCAGCCAAGAGCACTTGGCAGAATAGCAAAAACGAAAGGCTATTGTTGTCTTGGATAATAATAAATTCAGTCAATTACAATTTGGCTTCTGAATCAAATCAATTCAGAAGATGAAAAAAAGCCCAAATTATGATTTCCTTGCTTTCTGCTAGGCAGAACAAACACTGTTTCATCATACCTGGCCATGCAGTGTCATATTTTAAACTGTTTACCAGTTCATCAGCCTCACTGTCCATATTAAATACCGACCCTCCTGTTTTTCCCTGGAAACTATTCCCCATTCTGCCTGTACACCTTCAACACCTTTCAAAATATCAGAGTTCCAGTCTTATCGAATTCATAAAATAGATGCTATAAGATCTGTAAATATCATAATCTTTTGGTACTGAATACCAAATTCACAGTGTGTTAGCATAAAAGCTATACTCAGTAAAAATGCTATTTTTTAAACTTTTCCTATGACCAACAAATCAGTTCAATGAATCAGAAGTAAACATATTTTTCAAGATAAAATACACCTAAAAATTATAAAAGAGAAAAAAAAGTAAATAGGGAAATCCTACAAAGATAAAAAAGATGATGGGTAAATGTCAAAATAAGCAAGGGTCTTAGATGCTGTCAGCAAAATCCTGTAGGTTTCAGCATAAATTTTATTATATTAAATGTGGTTGCTGGCGGAATTCATAAGTTCTAAAATTACAATATAAGGATGAACATAGAGTGCGGAGCATAGAGCTGAAAGTTGTATTTTGTCATCCTTCTTCACCTTCAGCAACACCTGAAATCAAGACAGCTTTGCATATTGTCAACCGTTTCTCTGAACTAAGGCAAGACATACAAGTCTGGAAAATAACATCAAGTTACAGACAAGGTAAACACTTTACATCACTCAAGAGGGTGTTTCTCTCTGAGATTTTTTATACTGGATGGCAAGAAAATTTCATAGTTTTCCAATGTACAGTTATATTTTAACAGACAGACATAGGAATTTAGAAGGCCTAAATGTGTGGGTTTTTTTACATGTAACAATAACAAAAATTGTGTGCCATGGTGTCATATTTCCATTATTTTATTTTATTTTATGGACAGGTCACTTAGCAGTAGTATCTCACAATAGACATAACATTATCTTAAAAAATGTTTGATAGTAGATCAGTAGTAACCTAATCTTCTGTTTTCAAAACAGAGTGCAGAAGATGACTGAAACATGTAGGGTTCTACTCTCTCCTAGAAGACATTTGTGCAACAGTAAGAATGAAGAATAAAGAATTATAAAATAGCTTACTAAAATAACTTTGGAAACATCGAGAATGACTGGTAGGACATGTGTTATAAACATTTTAAGACACTTTATGGGCTTTTTCACATAGCAGCAATTAAGAACTTGGGCATGTTTTCTTCCTTGTGAATGAGGAGTACATTATTCTTGTGCAATTGTTATATCTTAGGTAGAGCCTTGAAACATTCTGAGAAACCTGAAAGTGTGGAAAACCAATTTTGTCACAGCCAGGCTTTGTAACACAGCAACCCAAATAGGAGGCTAAGGGACTATTAATTTAACTGCATTTCAAACACCTGAATTAGATGGCTAATTTACCAGGCTAATCTCCTAATGAAGTTAGAGAGGTGCAAAACCTTCAGTATTTATTGCAGAGATTAATTCAGAGTACTTCCCTTTCTTTGGCCATCAATTTCAGGAATCTACTAAACTAGACCCAACTGGATTCTTACCCAGATGTTTAAAGTTAGATACTATACCCAAATATTAAACCTTTGATCTGTATTAGAATCTCAACTCCTTTAAGAGCTAAAATATTGAAGTAGTGTTAGAGATTAATTATAATTATAGATCATCTGGAATGCTAAACTAAAAGAGCAATGAAATCATCTTCATTTCAAGACATTCCAAGCCAGTGAGCTAACTATTATAGTAAGGGCTAATAAATCAATCCCTTCTTTCAGATTATTGCCTCCCTAGATAGGCTCTTTTTGCAAACATTCCACCTTCTCTTAGGAAATGAGAAGAAGTAATGGTAAAATTATTTTGAGTAATAATACAAATACTGATAATAGAAAAAGAGTTATTACTGGTTTATTTCTCATTGACTTTCTAATTTGTTTTCCAGTATAAAACCTATCATTTTAGACTGAAGGTTTAAAGTCATTCCAGCATTTCCATAACCTGGAAAGTACTTCACATTTTAATCTCAGTTGGCTTCATAAATTCCATATCCCTACCTTAAATAATAAATGTAGTCAAAGAGCAGTTATTATAACAAATGGGACATTTGACACTGGTTTCTATAGAGGTTTTTTTGTGATGCCTCATGCAGTTCTGCATGTTGTACATCACAATACATATGTGATCATTTAAATGTTCAGTGTGATTGATGGTTAATTAAAGCTTCTCATAGCAACCAGCCACAGTAACTTTGCAGTGCTGATAAATCCCCAACAGTGTGGTTGTCCTTTCTTTTCTAATTATATTGCCCGTGTTCTTTTATGAAAGTTATAAGGTGCCAGTAAATGACTACCTGTATTTTTATGACATGCAAATAGAGCTAATATTGTGCTGATAGACCAACTGAGCTTTACTTTGCTGTGGATGTTTACAAATGGTTTCATAAAACCTTTTTAAGAAGGGATTTTTTAGTGCCTGTGTAAACTCATTGTGTGCTGCTTAATTAAGAAGTGTAACAATACAAATAACATCATGGTGTTATTAATCTCTGGCTAGAAAGTGAATTGCTTTTAAGGATTTTAGGGATTTCAACAGACTATATTTTTAAAGATGTACTTTATTGAAGCATGTTGAATATGCTGTTTATGAATTTGCTGAATATGTATCATACATTGAATGTACTGTTTTAGTAATCTCTGCTACTAATTTAGCAGAGTTCATAAATTAGCAGCCTAGCATTTAACTTGTGAAGACAGGCCCTTTGTCTAATTACTATTATAAAAATTCTTGTTCTATATTCTTTTTGCTTTATTCTTTTTTGCAAGCAACTAAGAAAAACCTTTAAGCCTGTGCCGAGTCCTTGAGATCGGCTGAAGTATACTACTGAATTTAGAATCCTCTTTTATCCAAACTTAAAATCAAGCAATTTTTTCATTGCCAATAAGTAAACAAAACATTTCCATGAACTTCAATATACTTCTCAGTTATGGACTTTGGCTTTTAAAAAAATACAGTCATGAAAGTCATGCTAAAAATTACATGGAAATCGCTTTGGCTTCTTCTGATCAACTGTTCTTTTTATTGCTCCTCATCTAGATACTTTTACTCATTTGGAAGGTAACCTGTTGACCTGAGATGTCTTTTGCGTATAAGATATTCTCTGAACAACAATATTCATCCAAAGTATGGTATCATTTAAAAACTAAAACAAGATATGACATCAGAAAGAACAGGAACATGACCAATGCTACAGTGGACCTGTGAACATGTTCATGCACTTTTGTCAGTTAACATCAAAGGTAATAAACAGAAATAAAGAAGGTCCCTTAAATATACTCAGTAGCTTCCACCAACTTTTAAGAAGTATTTTGCTTTGAAAGTGAAATAAGAAAGCAAAGAAAACACAGAAATACATATAACACTGGATGTACAAGAGTAGAATGGAAAAAGTGTATTCAAAAGCTTGAAGAATGCTTTCCATTCTACCTGACCCTTTCTCAGATCATCTTCTGAAACCAGAGGATTTTGTTCAGCTTTTGTTTTACCTACTTGTCAACTTAGGAACTAGATTGTCATCTCGTGTTAAGAACACTGAGCCCTTTACTTGCTGCATTGGAAAGGCCTCCTTAGAAAGGACGATTTATTGTAGTCTTCTTCAGCCATACACGGTCAACAGTTCAAGTAGCTCAATATCGAACAAAGCAATTCCCAGTTAATTGAATTTGTTCCAACAATTTTAAATTGCTCTACTTTTGGTTGTAATTACACATGCAACTAATAAATACACTGTAGGCTCAAAGTCTTCCTGTTCTTTGCAGTCAGAAAATGTATTTGCAGAAGCATTAATAAATACTATTTTAATGCTAATTTTACTGCTACAAATTCAACTTAGCTTGCTTTTATTGACCCAGGTCTTCAAACAAAGCACACCACCATATATCCCAGTAAAATTATTCAAGTTATGGCAATGGCTAAACAAAATGAAAGATTTGTTTTGTATATTACCTGTAATATTCTTACTATTGAATAATTTCTCTATCATGGGCCAGACGGTCTTTTTCTTTTCTGTTTGGAAAATGAAATCTCCAAAATGAGGAAACAATAATTGGACTCACAGATGGTTTACACACAACTGATGTTATTTCATTTATATATAGACCGGTTTTAAGTCTAAAGGCTTAAAGACATACACACTTAAAATCACTTGTTTGGCTTTTGGTTTTATTCTTTGGGAACCAGGGCTAGCTTCTTTGGACCTCCCCAAAACCAGAATATTTAGCATAACCTTCTAGTTTTCAATTCACATGGATGAAGCAGGATCCTGTTCTGAACGTATCTCTAGAGGAAAAATTGGGCCTGTATCCACTCACAAACCTATAGTGAGATCTCTGAAATATATAGGTAGTCTTGATAATATGCCTGGCTTTGATATAACCGTGCCAATGTATAAGTCCATGGTACATCTCCTTCTTCAATATCATATGCAGTTCTAGCCCTTCTCTCCTTCTACATCTCAGGAACTTAGAGATGAACAAAGGGATGGAGTGTCTTACCTACACTGAATGCCTGAGTGAATTTGATCTCTGCATCCTGGCAAAAAAAAAAAAAAAAGCTGGGAGATGTGGTAAAATTTTATAAAATTAAGTAAAAAGTAAAAAGAGGTGGACAGGGTTAAACAGTGTTTCAAAACAAGATAGAGGATAGTAAGATAAGCCAGGAGGAGTCAGGCTCAAAACCAATGGCTGAATTGTCAAACTTCTTGCCAAACCATATTTGATTGCTTATTTCAAAAGAGGCTCATGGGAAACTTGGAAAAGTCATGGAAGACTGATGCACAGCAGGTTGCTAGATACCCAGATAAGATGTTCATCCATATCAAGAGTCCATGACCTGCCAATAGAGGAAGGCTGGAAGGACATATTGTAAAAATACAATAGAATCATAGAGGTTAAAAAAAGACTTTTAAGAACATCAAGCCTAACTCTAAAGATAACAATACAAAGTATACTGCGCCATGTCTCTAAGTGTCACATCTACATGCCTTTTGAACAACACTAAGGTGACTCAAGCATTTCCCTGGCAAATGTGGTCCAATGCTTGAGAACCCTTATGGTGAGATTATTTTTTCTAATATCCAGTCTAAACCTCCCTGGCAATTTGAGGCAATTTCCTCTTGTCCTATTGCTTCTTAATGGGAAGAAGAGACTGACCCTCACCTGGCTACAGCCTCCTTTCAGGCAGTTGTAGTGTGATGAGGTTCCCCCTGAGCCTCCTTTTCTCCAGGCTAAACACTCCCAGCTCCCTCTGCTGCTCCTCATAAAAGTTGTGCTCCAAATCCTTCGCCAGTTCTGTTGCCCTTCTTGTGGAGGAATGGCTACATGACAGAGGTCACGTAGACATTCGCTTGTTAGGTGACTAAAGGTTGGGAAAGTATCGAACTCAGCTAGTCTGAGTTCTTGCACTTTCAAGATATTGTGTCTTTGGGTATAGCTGGGTATGATAATAAGTAGACAGAGAGATGTGAGAAAAAAGAATGTGAACTTGAAAGAATGAAGAAGAATTGATAGTATAGCATAACCAATAGGTCGCTTGGCTTGCAGAATATTCATGAGCTTATTACTTGTTGTGCATAAAAGTTTGATGTTCTTTGCAATAAACGAAGCTTGCTGAACACTTGTATTGAGAGTCTCAGCCTTCGCTGCACTGAGACAAATAGCCTGCTACACCTTCTCTGGATGTGACTCAGCTCCTCAGTGTCCTTGTAGCGAGTGCCCAGAAATGGACAAAGGATTTGCGCTGTGCCAGAGGTACACAATCACTCTGTGGCCTTCACATTTGATCATAATATTTGATATTTGAGACAGAATATTAGATTATGAGGATATGTGACTCAGTATAGCCATTCTTATACTTTATTGCAAGTGTTCATGAACCTAAACTAGCAATTCACTGCTTTTCATCTATATAAAAAATTCCATGGGAAGATGAAACATGAAAAAGAGCTAAATTTCACTATATCATTAGCTCTTCTTATTTTTACATTATGGATTAATTTCAATCTACCCTGAAAGCATTGCATTAGCTGCTTCCTTTTCAATTTCAAATTGAAAAAAAAAATATTAAATCTATAGTGTACCTTGTCCTCATGTAAATTTTACTTGGCACAGCTCTGATTTTTGTTTTGAATTCATATATAATCAACTAAGGAGAAGACACAGAGGGGCTTTTCTTTCTTCCCCTCCCTCCCCACAACATCATTCCAAACAATTCTACATTCACACAGTTGTGATAAATGTCAGTAGAGCACGTCTGCAATTGTTCCATCCTTTATTGGTTAGTTGTGGGATGCAATGATGGTCAGATGTAGATCAATGCTACATCTGTTTCCATTTGTTCTGTCCTATTCTGGAACGAGTTAAAAAGAATTCCCACCAGTCTCCTTTTTCATTTATTCATTTAATCTTCTTAACACTCTTCAAGCCTGTTGCTAAGAGATAATCAAGAGGAGAGAAAAGCTACATATAGAAACTACATAGAAGTCCTTACTTTAGGAAAAAAAATCTTCCAGAGTGCTTAGCAATCATTCCAGCTGGCAGGAGATGTAATGTATAGCGTACAGCAACCCAGCTCTGTCCTTTACACCAGAGAGAGATTAGCTGCTCCACGCAGACTATAAACTACAACTGGCAACCTCCCACAATGAGAACAGGCAGCCACAATCCACTGAAACTGATTCTGTGCCAAATGCCTCCAACCAGCCTTCCAGCCAAGGGACCAAACCATAATTCTTCAGGTAAATACATTCAACTAAATGAGTCCTTTCATTTCAGGCAAAGACAGGGAGCAAATACGAGCATGAGAGACAGAAACTGGAACATAGTACCAGCACAGTAGTGGCAGCCCACATCCAATATAATTAGCAATCATTCTGGAACATGTCAGGAATGTCAGACCAAGCATTTTGCATTTGGAATCAATGCCCAAGGCTACATCATGACAGGCCCAGAAGATCAAAAGGAGGAGTCTGAAGAAGGGAACAGCACAGGCTATGTGAATGCTGCTTTCTAATCACGGAATTTGTTAGGCTCTAGAAAGTCTTCCCTAGAAAACCTTGGTGAGACTTGCCTCCCAGAGGCCAGTGAAAACAACTTAAACAGCAGCAGAAATGTTACCTAACTTCTACAAGCCCTCTTCTTAATCGTACTGCTCTCTACTTAAGACATCAGTGTAGGCACTGCATACACCTGCAGCACGCAAAGCATCAACCAAGTGTAATTTTCTGTCCAAACATCCTGAAATGCCATTTAGAAAGCACAAAGGCAGACAGCTTTTCCATTCAGAAAGACAGAGGTAGCAACATAAATTATGTCCCTTCACTTGAATAACAGCTTTCCCTCCTATCCATTCATGTTACAATACAAACCTACTGAGCTAACCTGTTTCTCACAAACCTGTTTCTGAGCACCTCTGACTTTTGATTTCAAAAGGTGCCAAGAGTGGACTCTTCTTTACATAGTTACTGTGAACCACCATGCCCCACTTCTTTAAAAGCCCAGATCCAGACAGGAGGCAGATGGATGCTGCTTTTTTTCTTGGATAAGAAGGAACCTTCTGAGGAAGAGGAGACTATTCCTTCATGCAAGGTAAGGATTGCCTAGGTGTCAGAGATATTTTCTGGTACGCAGAGAAGCAAGGGTCTCACGGGACAGTAAAAGTGTTGCCTTGGGAGAGCATACAATGGTGAAGAAAAGGGTATCTTCAAACATACACACATTCAAAATGTGAATTAGCCACTTTCAAGGGATCAACAATGTTCATTTGTGCAAATCTATCCTCAAAACTTGGCCTAATACCAAGACTGGAAGACAAGAGAACTCTGAAAAGACAAAAAAAGCAGGAGAAATTTCTTTCCACACCCTGTCTTAGCTTTATGTCATTATCTGAGCTCTGTACTTTTAAAAGTTGATGCTTCTAGTCTCTGTTCTAATAAAACCAGCACTAGAGGTTCCAAATGTATTCAGTGTTTGGGGAATGATAAATTCAATAATTACTCCAGTCCCATCAGTCACTGAATGATACTTCAAAGAATGGCCCAGAGTCTCTTGCCTTCAAACTGGCACTAAAAATGGCACTCTGGAATCCTGTGCACAGCCCTGCCCCGTGAGACTCAGTCAGGGCTGAGATAGGCACTGCAATGAGAACCTCATAAAGAGGAGGATTTTTCAAAATATATGTCTGAGACAGTGGGAGTTGCTTTGTGGAAAGAAAGAGTACTACTGGTTTATGGCCTTTTTTTTTCTTCTATTTTGCATGTGAAATCTATAGGTAATTCCTAACGGAAAACAAATTAATAAAGCCAGGTGATTTTGTTTTTAGGAAGGAAAGATTTGTTACACAGGCCCCAAAAACAAATGCATGCACACACAAGCCTCCTACCAGGTGGAATTTTCCCACCTGATAGAAAACATTCTCTCTCTTGCTTTCTCTATTTTACAGTAAAATAACAAAAATATCCAAACAATATTGAAAATATACACTAAAAGGAATCTCCTGCAAAGAAGAAAGATTTATCCCTGTCTGGGAGCAGCTTTAAAAAAATTACTTTGCCACAATATCTTATGTTACACATTTTCTATTGCACACTTTCCCAAAATGTCTGTCAGACTTCAGCATTGAGCATGACTAAGGAAAAAAAAATATATATATAAAAAAAAGGAGAGGTAGGAACAGTTAAGAACCAGAAATGAGCTTGTATGTTTGTTTATTTATAAAAGCAGAGCTGTATATTTTCTCCTTAAAGTTCCATTTGAAAATTATTAGGATATGAATTTTAATTTTCCAACATTTCCCCTAAAACTTTGTATCTAAAAGGAATCCCAAAATAAGAATGTTAAAGGTATTTAACAATTTAGAAATTGAGATTTGATTCTCTGAACCTTTACTCCAACGGGATTTTTATCAACTTTACAGTGTCATGTTGATAACATCTATTTTTACAAATACCAGTATAAACATAAGGGAAAAAAAGAGTAGAAGATGAGAGTATGAGAAAGGATAGATGAAGAATTTTTACAGTTTCTGCTACATCTTTATCATCAATGGTACATTAACTCTTATGGGTTGTACATTTTGTCCAATAATAGTGTCCAAGGAAGTATTTAGGATTATTAGGATTCTATGGTGCTAATTTAATTTGATATAAAATTAATTTTAATGTCACTGTTACAAGACACACTATTAATCTCCTGTTCTTGGAGTACCAGCATCCCTATAAGCAAATTAAGAAGCACAATTTTTCTCCAGCCCAAATGCATTTCTATATTTTATCTAACTATACAGCTTCCTATGAATAATATGTATGTGGAAATTTTTCTAATAATACTGGAAGTGGTGACTGAGAGTCCGAGCCTTTAATCATTACCTTGAATGATTACAAACAAATAGAAGCAGGAAACAAAAATAGAGTTGTTATATTTTCAGTAATCAAACAAGAAATAACTAAGAATTAATCTATGAAATTAAGAGGTATTCATTAATATTCACCTAAAATGCATAAATTAGCTTTTAAAAGTCACAGGTATATAGAACCAAAGTAATTATTCTCAGAGTTACTTAAAACACTGTGGAAAAACATGCATTGATGTAATCTCTTTAAAAATCCAAATATCACATCTCCATTAGTGTCCCTATACTGTCAGGCATCAATAAGAGAAACCTGCGAAAAAAGGTAAACTTCCCCTAGTAGATAAAAGATCAGAAGAAATTTTTATTCAAACAAAACATATCTAATCCTGCAGAGTTCCCTTACTATTCAAAATTGAAGTATAAATTTCCTTCTGTTGCCTGCCCTGCTACTGAGGTAGCACCATTTAACTACCAAGATGATAAACTGTTATCCTACCTTGAACTCTGAATTTATTACTTGTGCTAAAGTACAGTATGCCAAATGTTTATTTATGGTCAACAAAGTTTTGCTCTGCATTTTTACAGTTAGAAGTCTTTTAAAACATGAGATCCTTAATTCACACTCAAAGAATAAACACAAAGGAAAGTCATGATGCTATTGGTCTACTCAGTTTCCTTTAATCATAATTTCTAATTAAGCACTGAAACCTCCAGGCAGCATATTCAACTTATGCAAATCACATGTGTTTTGCAATATTTTGTAACATATAGGAATTGTTTCAAGAGAAATTCATTTTTCATTTATCATATACTATTCAACACATTGTATTTATTGAAATGGCTTGCCTACAGCTACTTCGACCAACAGGGTACAAACGTCATTAAAAATTAAAATATGCCGCAGGCTAAACTACTGAAGACATGAACTCTTGCAGACTCATGAGCTTTCTGGGAATTTTTGAAATTTAAGAGAAGAACTGAAAGTTTAATATAAGCACAATATATGGCAGAGTCTTGAAAATTTCTATTCTTCCACAGAAAGCCAGAGATAAATGCTGTCTACCAACCATGAAAACACATGCATGTTGTTAAACCCAGGGAGGACTGAATATAGAAATCTAACTGAATGAACACAAAGTATTTTCAACCTGAGAAGTGTATTAGGGAAAATATGATCCATTATCTATATTTAGTAGGGAAATAAAAATAATATTGAGGTGTCCTTGACTGGCTGCTATTAATTGTCTTTGCTCATACCCTTCCATACGTATGGTGAAGTATGAGTCACAGTGCCTAAGAGAAGAGAGAGAACCACAATACTTCTAGAAAAATGTTATATTTCAGCGCTATCACGACTGGGGCACAGATTGAAAAAAATTGACTATCAAGACCTCAAACAGTAACTTTTCTTCATGTCACCAGTCCAGTACAAGAAATACCATAAAAAGGGTAGTTTCCTGCATTCCTTTTTATGGGATTAAGTTCCCAATCATAAAACTAGTAATTATGAAAATATCTACTCTGCATTCTCAAGCAACCAAATCTACCAGCACTGGAAACTCAATTATATAATGTATTAATATTACATACATTAAATTTCATAAGATGTACTTGGCTGAACAGAGTAACTAAATTAAAATTTGATTTATAATTAAAAACTTATCAATCATTTCAAGAACATTAACATGACCAACGTTATATATATTCTACTCTAGTACCTCCAGAAATTGTAGTGCAAGTGTCAGACAGTGTTAGTCATCAGTTCTGTGCAGCAGGCAATGTTTGTGGCAATGCAGAGAGCATTTAGAATGGATCAGCCATAGCACAATGAATTATTGGATTAATGCTATGTGTACTACACTACAGATATATGTAGAAAACTGTAAATATATGGAGAAGCAATAAATTTAAAAATTTCAGAGATCTCAAGTTTCTGACAGGTCTCTATCCTTTGTAAGCTGCGCATGATCATCAAGGAGAGATGCAGGGAAGGGACACAAAGACGCTAGGAGAAAAAGATTGTACACATTTTATAATAGCATGTGTATCATTACTTATCCCCTAGGTCAGAAGAGGGCTCCACGTACTTTCCAGAGTTAAAAAGTGTGGTGATTCTGAAATATGAATTATTATTTCTTACAATTACTAGAAAATGCTGATGTATTTAGAAATTACTCACTTGGTATGGTTATGGCGGTAAAGTTAGGATAATCATGCAGAGTTTGTGAACAGATTATCTGCACTATAAAGAATTGATTTCTTTCACTATCAATTCTAATTTAATAATTTATAAGCAGAGGTATGTGCGCCTGATTAAGCAAAACATTTAGTAAATTGGGAGATAAGCTGAAAAGCTACTCACTTACCAAAGCAGTGACCTATTGGATCAAAGCCAGGATTCACAATGCCTTGTCCATATAATTTCAGGGAAATAAATATATTCAACTTTATCAAGAACAATTTGATTAGATTTAGACTGTGATCAAATACTTCTTTACCATAAGATTCCCAAATAAAAACCATTTCTGTAAGATTAAGTTCCTTACACTCTGCTTTCTCATGGCAGGACCAGTGATATTAAATATTAAAAACTACCTTTAATAAAACTCTGCCATTTTCATGATGTAAAACTTGAAGAATTTTGATTTGCATTTAACAAAGTCAGATATTTTTAAAAATTTTTATACACTTACAAAGCTAACAAACTGGTTATAGACCAAAAATACTCTAAAGACTAAAATCCTAGGTTTTTTTCCTGTTTATAGTTTTGAGCTCATTGAAAGAAATAAAACATATATTGAAAAATATTTACATCAGCAACCCCTTCACCTCGAATTCTCTTGTTAGTCTTGTGAAAATTTGAGATGTGCCCATTGAACATTTTCACTCAGCAGTTCCTGTCCAGCTCCACACACAGGATTGCCTCTTCGCACCACTCTGTTGCTCGTACATAACTTCATGTTCTTTGCGACATAACTGGGGAACTGAGGGGTGAGGCAGCAGCAGAGGACCCCAAGCCGTCCAGTGTACAACATCAAGGTACAAGTCCCATATGCTCATTTATATTAAGGCACTGAAGTCTCCTGAAGAAGATAATTTTCTGGTTTGCAGCTAGGGGCAGAAATAAACCAATCAGTGCAGAAACTTGAGTTGCTATCCATGGGGTGTAAGCGCAGCTGGACAGTAAAAACATGAGAGCGTTTTCTGGTTAATCTGTCTACTTCCTTTCACAAGGCCTTTGCAATATTCTCCTCTTCACATCAACATTTACTGCATCTCATGTGCCTTTTTTTTTTTTAAATTAGGATGATTATAGTATTTCTCCATTATATTACTATAAAGCATGAGACCAAAGTTCAAGACACCCTTCTTGGATAAAAATGTGTATGTTTTTATTTGACATACCCCAGTGAGTATGGGGCATTTCACTACCTAAGAGCTTTTGAGAATGAGAGGCACATTATTTAGGTCTACCAATAGATATTTATCTGCCCGTTCCTCATTTTCTGATAGCATTTACATGCCCTGTAGTCCGGAGGGAATTAATATTTTATTAATATCTCTGTATCCTTATGAAGCAAGAAATAAAATTCCCCTTTTCCCCACAGAATATAGAATAACTTCATTTTTCTCACAGATTGGAGAGTTGAACTCATATCTTTTTTTAATCCAAGGTTAAGTCTTGTCTCTGGTAAAGCAATTATTAAAACAGCTGAGAAATATAAAAGTGTTTTCTTCTGACTTAAACAGAGTAACTCACTAATTTTTTATGAATACACATAACGTAAGTAATTTTTCTGAAAAAAAATTCTAAAATAAAACCCAGGCTTCTGATTGTAACACCAATAAAGATAAAACTGGTGTACCCTGGGTTTAGTGCTGGGGTTATTTATTGTAACATTGGTATAAGATGAAAAAGGACAAATAAATAAAGGATGAGAAACCAAAAATTCGTCTGTTTGGAAGCAGGAGTAAGCAACAAGAGAATGGTTGAGCCTAACAGAACTTTAATTTGAACATTGATAGTAAAAATGGCTATGTCTAATGCTTTCATTTGTATTTGTCTTGGTCTAATGAGGGGAAAATTCAGACTCTTAAGTATAAAGACTGTTAAAGGATGTTAAGCAGAAAAAACTCACAAATTAAGGAAATCCTTAAATAAGATTACACTACTCAGCAAAGAAACATTTATTTGTATGGTTTTATAGGACATGAAAACTTTGGAAAATATTTGGGAAAGGACATGGAAAAAAAGTGTATATTTAAAATAATACTATTCTGTAATCCAATTAAAATGAAAGTCAATTTAGGGAATAGAAACATACATTTCTAAAATCCAAATGCATGAATATATTGCATTTAAAAATGCAAATAGGCAGCAAGTTTACTCAATTTCTTATTATTTTAAATTATTTTAATAAAATATTTAATTTAAATTTTTTTTTTTACTGTTTGTTCCAATGGAATTATAAAAATTTGCTCTTGATATTGTCTTTATATGTCAAACACTCTCTTTTCATATTGCAAAATAGTGATTTTTCCATATATGGAAGCTTGGTCTAAACTCCAAAATCCAGCTGACTTTCTTCCAGACATGTATTCATTATTCATAAGATCCTACAAGTCATGTCAGTCCCTCTAGTCTAAAGCACTCTTAACAGCTATTCCGTCCATAGAAACAGTTTAAAATAAATGTGGTGTCATTTTTTCCCCCTAACAAAAGTACAATTGATTATTATTATCAAAATTTTCCAAAAGAATGCATTAAATTATATCCCCTATCTTGAACTTCTTCAAAACATGCTAAAATCCACCAGTTGAGAAAATTTATTACTTTTTCAGCTTCTCTTAGCACTATCTTCTAGGTAGTTATAACATGTTACAGAATCTAAAATTTTAAGGTTTAACTTTAATGTTTCTTGTTTTAGACTTTTATGTCATTAACAGCTGATCATCAAAAAAATGACTTTGGAGAAATTTCTTGGAAGGGAATTTTCCCTGCTAATTCCCAAACTCCTCTATGTAGAAATAAAATTAAAATGAAATCAGGAAATGCTTCTACTGATATTGCAATATTTGAGTACGATTTTTTTTGTGGCCTTTACTTAGGATACCCAGACTAAAAAAATCGGCAAAAACTTTTTTCAGAAACAAATTATCACCAATGAAACACTGAGGATACAAACAAAGAAACGGATTTTGGACAACGGTGGACTTTATTTTAATCTATTGTTTCAGAATGGTTCTGGAGGAGCAATACTGCAAGATACTACTAGGGAGTCTTTACTGGTTTTAGCACTATTACTTGTTTTGTTACATACTAATATGTGGTTGCAGCAAGTAAAAAACACATTGCTCAGTAAAATTAAAGTAATGTTTAGGGATGGTTCTTAAACCAGAAGATTGAACAAAAGGTATTTAAAATAAGCTGATATATCAAAATTGTTGCATTTTACAGCCCTTATGTTCTAAATAATAATGAATGAACTTTGAGGAAATATTGGAAAAAGCAGTTACTTGACAAAGAAGTTATTAAGTACAAAAGCAATTTGTAAATGCTTTGTGTTTTACAAATTCAAGTTGTTTTGTGGCTAGACATGCACTGGAAATTGTAGTAGTAAGGTTGGTTCCATATCAACATAATAACAATCAATCATTCAACATGATATATCATTAAAACAAAACCCATAAATTAATTTGGATCTGACAGGGTTTTTTGTGATTTTTTAAATAAAAGACAAACTTTCTTATCCAAATCACAGCTAGCAGTGTATTGAATCAAATCAGATCTATCTCTTCATCTTGCCTACGAAATGCACAAGAAGAGTTAATATTCACATTCAGCTATATTTGAGTAGAGAAAACTAACAAGAACACATTCTCCTTTCCTGAGCATACAACTGTCATCATGTAAGATTCAGAGTCCTTATGAAAGGGAAGGGGAAGTATACAAATTGCCTCCAAAAATTGTGGTCATGCTGCTTCTCAGGATATTTACTGCAAAAAGCTTCAAGCCAAGACATACAGCAGGTGAGATTTTCCCTTTGAATGACTAATAAATTCACCTAATCTTTATGTTTTCTCCATAGCACAAGATAAAAGGTTTCCCATGGTTGGAGAATTGTAAGTTGGACCTTGTAAGAAGGTAAGTTACTTTGATTATTTCAGCTGGGGTAGAATCAATTATCTTCATAGTAGCTAGTATGGGATTATGTCTTGGATTTGTGCTGAAAATGGCACTGATAACATGGGGATGTTTATTTCTTGCTGAGCTGTGCTTGCTCAGCATCAAGGTCTGTTCTGCTTCAGACTCTGTCTCAACAGTGAGGAGGCTGGGGGTGAGCAAGGAACTGGGAGGAGACAGAGTCAGGACAGCTGACTCCAGCTGACCAAAGGGACATTCCACCCATGGCATCATGCTCAGGATTTCATGTTCGGAGAAGAAGAAGGAAGCAGAGGATTTTCAGAGTGATGCCATTTGTCTTTCAAGTCCCTATTACATATGATGGAGTCCTGCTCTCCTGGAGATGGATGAACACCTGTCTGCACATGGGAAGTGCAGAACGAATCAGGAAGTGATAAATGAGTTCCTAGCTTTGGTATGCTTGTGTACACAACTTTTGCTATCCCTGTTAAACTGTCTTTACCCCAGTCCAGGAGTTCTCTCACTTCCACCCTTCTCATTCTCCTCCCCAGCCGGACTGAGGAGAGTGAGCCAGTGGATGTGCAGGGTTTGGCTGCTGGCTGGACTTAAACACAGCCCTTACACACGAGGGTGCAGATAATCTCAGTGCTGACTAAATTCCAGTAGATTGCCTGAGAAACCCTGAGTTTCTTTTACACCTGGGGCACTTAAAAAGAGATTTTATTATATCCCATTATTGTAATGGACGGCAGAATGCCAAGAAAATACTAAATACAGTACCAGGATTGACTAAAACACAACGTAGAGAGTAGTCTGAATTCCAGCTGTTTTACATAATTCTTGTAAGACAAACCATAAATTATCTGACTCCTTTTAAAAAATTGCTTTACTTATTCTCTTTTCTATTTCAATCCAAATTATTTCCTGGGTTATTTAGAAAGTTTGTTTGTTTTAGATATAGTATTTGAGCAAAAAAAAAAATTTACAGACTACATCCTGAAAAAAATGAAATGGTCAGCACTGTTATACATCCTCAGATGAAATAAAGTGGAAACAAACTATATTCAATACTGTATCCTGGTAATTCTTGAATGACTTCAAACCATTGCAAACATTAACGTTAAAAAAATAACTATAAAAAGAACACACTCTTTGCTAAACAATAACTTGGTTGATATCCATGCACGAAGTTTTAAACAGGTTAATCATGTTTAAATGTTTGGTTTGCCTTCAATGCAGAAGCCAAGGAAAAAAAGTGAAGCAGCACAGTCAGAGGATGCATTCCCTGATGATACTGGACAGCAATTTTCATTACAGAGACAAAGGAGAACTGAGAATCTTTTTGAATCATGGAAATTTTGAAGGGAAAAATAGAAGGAAAAACTAAATTCAATGTTCAAATATACTCAGTGGTTTGACTATTCCTATTAAATAAATAGAATTATAGATAACATCCAATGAACAAATTGTGGTAAAAATACAACCCTCTTTGATTTCCTATGCACTACTGATCAAGACTAAGAACACCTTAAGCATGCAGATATGCCCTCTTAAAATTTTCAAGCAGTCTTATTAAAACCCACAGGGTTCTGAATAGTAGAACAAAGTTGTTACAACTGCCAGAAAGAGTCTCCTATCTGAGAAATAAGAGGACTAGCTACTTTCTGAAGAGAAATCTGAATGTGTTTCAATGTTTTTCTTCCTAATTCCATGTAGTAAGTGATGTTTAAGACCTTTTCAAATGGGAAGTAAACATTGCCAGAAAATTAAAAAGGGGTCAATGGTCACATCAAACTTTAGAGTGGTACACCCTTTTATGTTGCAAACATTGGCTTGACTGCAGTGAAAGCATTATAGCTGTCATACGCAATATACAGACCTGAACTCTATCAGTCACAATGAAGTCTTTAATGAAAGTATAATTTTGTTTATTTGGCCAATCTGTCTTGGACTGCACACTATTGATCGCAGCCAGCTGATCTGCAAGCTTGGATAATGAAGTCTGTGTAACAAAACCAATCCTCCTTAAGAAATATAGGAATAGAAAACCCAACCCCTATATATCTGCATTATAGGAATCTGATTTACACTCTGGCAAATCAAGTCCATTTTTGTTGAATGCAAGCAACTAGGAGTAGGCAAGTTCTGTCATATAACATTCCTGATATTTACTAGTTGGTGAATGCAAACACAAATTTTTGCTTGGTGAAATGAATTAGTCACTTGAAAGTACTCACTTTCCAAATTGCCTGTCCTCAGTCTTATTATTTCAAAATTACTGCATTTCATATACCAGTTTAAGACAATTTATCATAGCTTAATATAGCTTCTATCTGGACAGCAGTACATGATATAATGCAAACTTCACTATATATTGAAGGAGGAAAAGAGAGATACCCCATTTATTTTTCTAAGACATCACTTCAAATTGTAAGTACTTGTCAGACTCAGTTTGCTAGGCTCAATATTTGCAAGTTTACTTTAGCAGAGAAACATAAAATAATATTTGATATCCCAGTGCAAAGTAATCTTTGTTTCAGTTATCTTGTTCAATATCAGATGAAAATGAGGTGTAAACCAATCTCATTTTATGCCAGAAGATATACTGGGAAGAAGCCAACTTCTAGCTAGTTTAAGAGTAAAGAGGGAAGCACTGGATTCTGGACTGTTCTTCCTCCTCCTTTCATCCTCCACTCAATCTATATTTTATTTGCAGTGATGTGGTAGATAAAAAACACTTTATAATTTTTTTACAAGTTACACTCCAAGAAAAGATCTCTATTTCTCATACCTTTATTTTCTGAAATAATCCTATTTTCTTACTGCAATTTACTTTATTATCCTGATCTTATCCTCTATTTTGTTTTCCTTTAGTAGGATCATAATTTTCACACTGCCAGCACTGTTACTGTTGCAGTTCAACATAGTCCACAAAGAGCCACTCCCATTTATTTCTTAATTGTTCTTCAGTTATAGCCTCTTTCACAGGTGTATTGCTAGGTGTTTTTCATACCTCCTCTTTCAAAAGTGTGAAATTTCTAGCAGGTTCAGATTTTTTTTTCTTATTTTGGAGTATGAATCATGTCAGTGCAGATGCTGCAGTGTCACAATGCTGCATTTATATCCAGTAAATTGTAGGAATACAAATGTGCTTGTCTCTTCTAATATGCTTTAATTCCTGGTTCTTATTCTCCATAATTTATTTTACTCCTCACAGTTCACATTCATCTAGAATTTATCCATTCTTAGCTCAGCTTCTAACTTTTTTCTGAATACCCATACTCCATGTGCTCAGCTTTTTGTCTTTTTCAGTTGCTACATAATAATGTATACATAATAATGCATACAATGTGTTAGTGCAGTTACCTGATTTGGAGATCTTAACTTCCTCTATCCCCTAAAGCTAGGATGTTCAGTCTGTTCAAAATTGATGAATTTCCATCATTCCATGGAGTATGATGAACACAGAGAAAAGAGCCTCCTAATGGACACTGACAACAGTTACATTTACTGAAGAAAACACAAATTCTGGCACAGAAATAAGCAATATTAAAGTCCTCTATTCTATTTTAATGCAAAAGTTCCATTTCTGAATTAAAAGAAGTTTCTTCCCAAATGCTGTTAGATTCTTGCCATGAGTGACTCTCTATGATGTGCTATTGTGTTTTGAGCCACAAACTCCAGCACTTTGTCTTCAACTTTGGCATGATAGCATATGCTTCAAAAAGAATGAGAAATGGAGCAAATAAATAGTGCAGTATTCCTTCTCACCTTGCAGGAGCCAGAGGCACATGGCTAACATTTGAAGGTTGCATCCAAAGCATTGCATTTAATGACATCATGGGAACCATCTGCTATAAAATTTCCTTTTCCCTGTTTAATCATTGTACATCTCTGGTTTTATCATTTGCCTGATAACTTCACTAGGAGCCTTCTGCCTTTTTCCCAAAGAGAATTACCAAATAATCAATTTACTTTTTTTCTTTCATCTTGAATAACACCTAAAACATAAAAACAAGCTTGTAACTTGAGCCAGACAGAAACATGTCAAAAAAGGTTAGGAGACAAAATACCTGTGCTCACGCAAAGCACAGTAACATTATTACTCAATATAGATATTTATATTCTTGACTATTTGACCAATATCACTTGCACTTGCTGTGCAATATGTTATCAGGGGCTATTGCATTGAATACATAAATAAAAGAGTAAACTAAGATCCTGATATGTTTAATACTACTTCTGAGAAAAAAACTCTTCCAAAGAGTTTACAAGTTATTTATGTTAGGTTCTGCAGTTTCTCTTTTTTTCCCTATTATTTCCTTGAAAGAAATTACTGGCATGATATCACATTAGCATTTTAAATATAGATTTGCAAAATGCAAATAAGAATTAACACCTTCTGTTTATGATGAAAAGTATTGATAAATTGAAAAAAAACATAATTGCATAAAGGCAAAAAAAAATCCTGATCAAGAAAATCAAACCTGCTGAGTATAAATGATCAAAGTAGTAGTGAGGAGAATGGAGAAGAGGTATCACTAAGCCAGAATAATTTTAAAATAAACTTTACCTTACTAGATGAACAACATAGCCCAGAGGAGGAAACAGACCTCATTTAAAAGAATTTTACTGCTTCACACAAAATAATTTGTCTTTCATCCTTACAAAATTCTCACAATCCCAAAACAAAAGCACCTTAAAGTTTTGCTCAGAAAGTCAAAAAAGAAGCTGTCCTTTCATCACTGTTTATTGAACTCTCGAGCCCAAATCTTGCATGTTATCAGGTTTCTAGTCACTCAGCAACCAATCTGTCATCTTTACTCCAGTTATAAAAAGTTTTATCACCTTCCCACCTTTAACTAAGGCTTTCTATCCTTTCCCTATGCTTCTGTGCTGTGAAATAAGCCAGGAGCTGCAGAAAACCCCTACATACCCCTCCAGTTTAGAACACTTACAACTTGTATAGCAAGTACTTTATGCCCAGTACAGCTGCTGGCAGAGAATTTGGCTCCGATCTTACCTCCCACGTCTCCTGTAGCTCAACGGCTTCCGCTGGGTACTTGTTTATTTCTCCTTTCCTTTCATATCCCTGACCTTTTTTTCTAGTGTGTTGAGCTGAGTTTGGAGCCACGGTGATGAATGAGATGTGATCATGAGAATCACAGTGAGGGTGCGATGTGCGGGGCTGCTCCGCGGGCAGCATAGTAGCAGGCGGAGGAGGGGGGAAGTGGAAATCTGACAGGTTTAGCTTGCTGACAGCCCATGTTTATAGACTCTGTAAAGAATACAGATGAGACAGAGGAAAGGCAGAGACGACAATGACATAATAAATCTTAGCCCCAGTGTTTTCAGTCCAAAAAAGTAGAGAAATAAAATCAAGTTTGGGATGCTGTTAATGGTTAGGCTACCAGAGAACTGAAGCTCTTCACTGCTTCTTTAGATGAGATTAATAGATACACTCCACTCCATTCCACTGTACAGAACAGTACTTCTGCCATCTGCACAGACAATTGCAGCCCCTTCCCCCTTTGACCAAAAAGTACTTTAGATAATAAATGAGTTACACATTTTAGTTCCAATAAGCAGTGTAATAGAGCTGCATAGATTTAAATAAATAAATAATTATATAAAGTGGCAGAATAAACACCAGCCTCCATTCTGAACGCAGCAGTCAGTTCCTCAGCTGCTTCAAGCACTATGTTGTCTGGCTTCAGTGAAATCATGCCAGCTAATATCAGGTGAGGTTCTTTCTTGTTTTCACTTGTGAAAAATTCCAAGTAAATCTCAAGTAAATTCCAAACTGTTAAATAAAGAACGCAAAATTTTATCAAATTTTAAAGTGTTTAGAACCTTTGCCCTATCCAATGTCCCAGGTATAGTAGATGTTTCTTTACCTGTTTTGAATAGATCCATGAAGAATTTTACTTTTGCAATGCAACTGGATCTGTAATAGGTTACATCTTGCAGATAGACTTTTTCAGAGCTGCTCTTATTTCTCAAGTTGCATTTATTCCTACAAGAGCTACAACTTTTCACAATTCCCAGTTGTGGAAAAAAAAATAAATCAAGAACATAAGCCATCACTACAAAGAATTTTCATTCTATTTAACCAGTTATCACCAAGCAAAAAAAGACAGTCGAAGTAAGAAAGTAAGACAGCATCCTGTCCAGATTCTGGACAAGACAATAATGATTTCCTTCTCAGAAGCTGTAAAGTCTGTATCTATCTTCATTCATCTGAGTCCAGTGTTAGGAATGGAATAGGTAATATTCATCTTGCTGACTTTGGTAGATTTCCACATTGTTGAATGCACTAAAGACAAGGCTCTTACACCCAAGTGAATTAACAGAATAGATCAAAGAGTGCATCAAGCACTTTAATTTAGGCAGAAGAACCACGCTGGAAAACACTTGTGTTTTCCCCTCTGTCTTCCAATAGCAACATCTGCTTTCAGGCCAGGTATCATGCTTTTAATTACTTATTTGTTAACTGAAAGCCATTTGTTACCATTTTTAGCCTCCAAAATTATGTCTAATCCACACCTGGTCAGTTCAGCCATCCATCAGCATGTGCAAGTGCAGCCAGTATAACCTTAGTTATGTACTGTTTGAAATATACATGATGAATAGCACTGCTGCCAATAACCAGCCTTTAGAGCCAAGGCACTTTTGGTGGAACACAGGCTGAATTTATAAAAAATAAGATTAAGAAAAGGATCAAGTTTTCATTAAAATCAGATTTCTTTGAGGCATGTAAAAATCCAAGAATAATCCCTACAATAACACTAGTTTTTGAGAGAGAGAATAAACTTGTGGGGAGGCAAGGGCAAAGGGAAGAGGGAAGTCTTCCATCTTACAATCTCAAATTATTACATGCATCTCTCAATAGTCAGCAAAAAAGCAAAGTATCATTTTGATAAATAATTAGTTTGTTAAGAATTAAGCAAGTTTAAGCATTTTATCCAGTATCTTCAAGAAAGACAAGTGTAGCAACTCTGACTTCCAGTTACCCAATCTAATTCTGAAACGATGCTCCATTATTCAAGCTTTCTAACTGCTTGTCCTGAACCCCCAATTGCTGTATTAAATGCTATATACTTATCAACTCCATTATATTCAGGCAGAATAATTTTATTCCTTCTAGTATCTCTAGAAAAACTATAACAAAACAACAAAAAAGAAATCATCTACAAGAAATCGCATTTTTTGTTATTGCTTTCTTTGGCACACTTTTAAAATGCTCTCAGCTCTTCTCCTATGGAAATAAGGAGGATGTGAAAAACAAAAAGTTTATAAAAATTATATAAATAGAAATAATGATGTAAACATAATAAGTAAAAAAAAAAAAAAAAAAAACAAAAAAAGCCAAACACCCATAATTAATCAATTTACCTATCTGGTACTCACCAAAAAACCAACCTAGCATATAGTCTCTTGATACTATGTTCAATTTTTACAGATATTTCATGGGAGTTATAGTTCAATTTTTCATGTACATCTACAGTGAAAATTGTCAAATTGATAAGCTAAAGCTTTTTGCTTTACTGGCTTCAGCTTTTGCACTGCTTTTCATAAGCAGATTACAAAATATAAGAGAATTTGGGGAAAGGAGTAAGAAAGAAACCAAGGTTTTACAATTATCCCTGTGCAGTCATAATTCTTATCATCTGTTAACCCATGACAATAATGGCCTTTAATACCCATGCCAGACCTTGCCCTGCTCTCCATTAGTCACATCATTCTACACCTCAAAACAAAAAAAGGTAGCTCACACAAAGAGATGAAAAGAGCATTTTTTTTCTCCTGACAGGTAATGATTTTTAAAAGCATATGCATCTTCCTAGCATTTTGAGAGTATAAAAACAAACCTAACCTCTACAGTCAAGAATCCGTATGTTTTCTTCTTTACTTTTCAAAGACTTCTCTCTGAGGGTGTAGCTGAACATCAAGAAAAAGACTCTGGTAGAAAAATACATTGTCTACTCACCCAAAGTCAAGCTGTCATCTCAGCTCAGGATGTTGACATTCAGTGTTATATTCAGATGAAGACAAAATGAGTGAGACTGCTGCCTAATAGAGCTACCATCAGTGGAACCGTTTCATCCCAAGCCTAGAGACTAGTTCTATTCTTATGGTAAAAAGCAAAATTTTGATTTTTTCCAGACCATTGCCTAAACAAATCACTCCTGGTCTATGTATGATGTTAAATTCTAACATTAAGTATTATTTATAAAATCAGGGACTAGGAAGGAGTTGAGGTTTAGATTATGTGGTCACTCCACTTACAAATGGAGAAGAACAAAGAAGCCTACTTGAGGGACATTAGCTGACTAATATGTTCTTTTCTTAACAAAGAATTTTGTTCCTGTGTTATAAAACATCTGGAGTTTACAAACAGCAAATGTGTTACCAGATCACGCATGGTGCTGTAGAATTATCTAATCTCTAAAAAGGAGCTAAAAAAAGAGTATCCCAGCAAGCTGAACAGCATCTAAACAATTCAGTGAGATCTCAAATCACACCCTCTTTTTCCCCACAGTGTCCTAATCTTTGGCAACACTGCAGAGCTAACACCAACAGTTTTTCTGTGAAAAATCTTCTAGCCGTGAAGAGCCATTCCAGCAGAAAGGAACAGCCTGACCCCAAGAAGATACTCTGAGGGAGGAATAGAATAGAAAAAGGGATCAGGTTGTGCATACCAGATTGCAAATGAATAAAGACATCCTCGAAAGGGGCTCAGAATGAGGTGGTTAACCAAAATGTGCACTAACTGTGCACTCTGTCCCCTCATTCTAGTGTGAAGGCACAGCAGGGGCAGAGCAAGAAGTGCATATCAGAATGTGCATCAACTTCCTGAGGCACTGTCACAGTCCTGTGAGAGAAGAGACCCCATTGCTCTTCTTTGTCAATCCCCTAGGAGGGAATGAGATTTAGTTATGGAGGAAGAGTTATCACACATAAAGCTTCAGAAAATGTTATTTGCATGAAACTCTGCTTACTCTCAATTTTAGTGATTTTTTTTTCCCCTTTTTTCCTTAAGAGTATGAGAAAGATATTTCTGGACTAGTTATAGGTTGGAAAAAAAGAAATCGCAGTCTTCCAACCTCATTTTCAGAGAGCAGACTAAATTCTTCCTTGGTTTTTTTTCCCCTACATATTAATACTTATAGAATATAAGTATATAAAAAAGGTATAGGAAATCTACCAGCTTCTGAAAGGTCAGACAAAACGGAACTTGTTGGGATGTTTACATCCAGGCTGCTAAGATATGACATAGCTCTTGGTGCAGTATTTGATATTGTTATGACCAAAAAGAAAAGCTGGGGTATGCAATTTATTTATAACTTTATTTGTTATGTCACCACAAATTACCAACTGTCACAGATGAAACAGAATCAGAACTCAGTTTGAAAAATAGTGCTGGAGCTCATTAAATCATTTCAAAAAATATAGCAGGATAGCATCCCTGTTGGAAAAGTTGAATTCAGTGTTATCATCTTTCTCAGAGTAAAGTGTTAATGATTCCTTTTATGAACTTCTAGCATATGAAGCAAATTTAGGCAATCTGTTTTCTCAAAAAAAGAATAAAATTATTTCACACATATTAAAAAGAATAAAACTAAGACAGCAACATTGACATTTTTTCCATTCAATCATTTGGTCAGTGACTTTTACAACCTTGGACAGTGACTTAAAGACCTTTACAAGAGTCATTAAAAAGTGCAATAATATTTGTCTAAAGACATAGGGAAACCTTCAGCGTAAAGTCACTCCACTGTCAAAAATTTCCTTATTAAGGAATTGATGATTTGTCCCAGTACATCTCCACACTCAAAATGGAAGCTGTTTTGTATCGATAAGAGTATATAGTGTATAAATTACAATTATAAACAGCACTATCAGTATATTACAAGCACATGTACACATATATAGTACATATCATATAGTATGTAGAGATTAAATTGGTTACTATAGGGTAAGAAAAAAATTTAAAAAGAGTAATTAAAAATACTCCTGTACTCTATTTTTGAATATATTTTATTTACCTAGTTAAAATACATGGTCTTTAGGATTGGGCCAGATTAGGTAGCTTTAAAAGAGAGAATTGGAAACAGATTTTTAAACATATATTTAGTTATATACTCGGAGTTTTTCGCATTATTTGTCCAGCACACTAACAGTTGGGAAAAATCAGCAAAATCCTTTAGCTGCAATAAAATATGCATTTTTCCCCACCACCTATTTCTTTTTCTCTTTGATATATTTTGTGTATAAAAACGTAAAAACCACTGTGTGCAGTACTTTAATAAGAATGAACATCGTTCTTATTTACTTTCCAGTTGTGAGCCATTACAGAAGTTCAACTTCTCTCACCTCACAGAGATTCAACTCATTCCTGAGCCCCTTGCTGAACGACAAGAAATGAAACTGCCTGCCTTGGACCCTTCTCCAGTAGGTAAATATCAAATAGACTTAAATTATGACTTGTTGTATCATGAAGTCGGCCATTGAACTACTCCAGTCCTGTGTGAATTTTACTACACAATCTCAGCACACACAGCACTCAGTTGCTGTCAGGAGAAAAAAAAAGCCAAAATCCACTAAAATTCAAGCCAAAGTATATTAATACACAGGAAAAGAAGAATCTAAAAATACTTTTCTCATATATGGAATGCATATAACAGCTCGCCTATTCCATTATGCATATATATTTATATATATTTATATATATTCTGTAGTGATTGGCTTCGTTAATGATAAATGTCATGAGTATACACTAACTCATTAAACAGCATGAGTATCTGGCAAAGCAGACAAATAACTAAAGCAGTTTTGTCAAGTAAAAACTGCAGGAATATCTAAATTTCTAAATTACGGTTTTGTTTTATTTTGGGTACTCGCTATTATAATAACTTCTTGTTTATCAGTGTAAGAATTTTCTGTGTAACTGGCTGGTCTTTGTGAATATTGTCATCCTTGGAATATTTCATCCTTTGAAGACCTGAACAAGACTGCACCATTCTCCAGAAAGTAGCAATGAAAAGTCATATATAATGAGTACTTCTTATCTATTCTTGTTTGAATGTGTTTCTTCTAATAATTTCTAGAACTATTATATCATATCTTAAGTAAGAAAACAAAGCAAAATTTGTATTATTTGCCATATTTCCTTTACCTGGCTCCTTAGATGAATGAAATGGCAATATTTAGCACCCTCATTTATTGCCCAAATTCCTATTACTGACCATGAAGTGTTTCACATGGAGAACAAGGTCAAGAACACTCCAGAGAAAACCTTACAGATCATTGCATTTAAATGGAAAACAATCTAAAATGCTTTTTCCAAACACAAATGATGGCATACAAGAAAATAACATACAATAAGAAAATATAAACACATTCATTAATTTATTTTTGTGATTTTTTCATCTTTCACTGGTGTCTTTGAAGAAAGCACATAATTTTTGAGTGATTACTCTGAAACAGAAAACAAAATGTGTTTTTTGCTCATATTTTTTGATCAGTAGGAAGTATTCATCACTACAATGCTTCCTATATGGTCACAGAGCACAGAAGAGCTTTTATTTTCATTTCTCCTTGAAATTAAGTGGAGGACTGCCTACATGTCTTGAAATCAAAATGAGGAAAAAAAGGCAAGAAGTTGAAAATTCCCAGAATATCTGGGGAATTTATGTGCATGTAAAGCAGAAACCTTAAAAAAAAAAAAAAAAACACAACAAAAAACCCCAAAAAAACTCAAACAAAATTTCTTGGTTCAGGACCTAAAGGACATAGCTGCAAGTTTCCATGACCCTCTGACAAACTCTTGAATTATGGCTCTGAAGCATGAGAGGAAAATGAAAACATTGATCAGGCTGCCAGTCACACTTTGGCAATAATTATGCAGAATTAGCTCAAATCCTTGCCAGATTCTATAATTTCATCCTGACTCTGACACCGTCAAGCTGTAAAAAGTACACTTCTAAGTCATGCAAACAGGACTTGAGAAACATCTCATTGTTCAAGCACTTCCCTTCCTAAGCAATGTCTACATTTCCTGTACTTCACACACAGCTAAAACCTGTATTTTTGGATGTATGGACTGCGAGTCTCTTGTGCAGAGAAGGCTTTACATATTTGAGCAGGAAATACATTTCTGGGGTAACTATAGGACATTAGAGTACCAAATACTTGACTGTAGATTGATCTGCATAGACAACTAAAGGAAAATAAAACCCCAGGATGTTCTGGCACTTACTTAGAGGTCAGTGAATCAGGGAACCTCAAATCAATTAAAATTTGGTGAGCTGTAATGTTCAAACCGTCAGCACTTAAACATTCAGGAAAGTGTCTGTATTACAGGAAAGCTATTATGCAGCCACCACTTGTCAAGTCTGATAAATGGCCATCCCTTTTGGCTTACTAAAATGCATTACCACAGGCTAGAGCTAATATTACCAGACTGATACTGGTAAAGGCTCTGCCCTACATGGGAGAAAAAAGTAACATGCAGTTCTTTGCATAAAGTAACAAAGTGAAAAGGAATAATAATTCACATACTTTACACATTACATATGGAGAAAAAGACACCATTTTTTCCCTACACTATATGAATAATTACCATTAAGCAAATTAATAATGTTTTTAGAACTCTATGTGTTATATACTCTTACAACATTCATTATGACTTCACTGTCTCACATATTTAGTTTTATGAGATGTGAAAAATGATGTAGCTACATCTTATTCAATTAAATCAGACACCACATGCAGTTTAAGCAATTGCTGTAATTACTCTGTAATTTCTAAAATACATATACTAGGAATACACAAATGTTATAAAGCTCATTTTTATATCAACAGAGTAATTAATACAGAAATCTCAAACTCTCCATACTGTCAAAAACAATATGCTTTCAAACTTTAGGAAGGGCTGGCGCAGCACCTTCAAAGACTTTAGAAGAAATTGGGTAATCAGCTTTCAGCATAATAAACATATGCATACAGCATACAAATGAAATTCAATATGTATTATATATCACTCTAGGATATGAAGCTATGATTCACCAGTTTTGGTTTTTTTTTTGGTCTGGATAAAGAATAATAGTAACTGTGCTCATTTGAATTGGAAAAAAGCCAAAACCTCACTACTAGAACGCAAAATGTTCGAAATGGCTTCTACCACATCTGTGTTTTATTTTGATGGTCAAACTTTTACCATGCACAGTTCAAGCTGGACAAAATTTCAGAGAAAAAAGGTAAGACTTGGTGTATGAGTTACTACTGAGTTTTTCCATTCTCAGAGACAACATCACCATTACTTTCACTAGTGTTACACAACTTAAAATTGTACAGTACAATAGAAAGTCAAAGCATCAGAACATATTAGAAGGCAAATGACAGCCATTTAAAAGGTAATCTGTGTACCAAAGGCCAAAGAAACTATGAAGGCAATGGATACAAAAGGAACAACATAAAAATCTCTTCTGTATTTTATATTATGGGGTACACTTCACATATTGTACAGGTTTATTTGAATAAACAGTGTTAAGTACTGCAAGAGAAGCTCCACTTTTTACTTAGTCAACCATACTGAGTGTTAATGTGGAAACATAGAGATTATCCTGCATCTACATTTTTTCTTTATTTTTAGCTTTAAACATGTCTTTCCCAGGAATCCAGACTATCAGAGTTGTGGATTTTTTCTAGCTATTGGAGTATTTTGAGGGAAAGGACAGCAGTTTAGACTCATTTTGCAATAATTTTCTTCACTAGAGAATATTCATAGAGCTGATTTATGCTGGTCTCCTCTGACTACATTAGGACCAACAGTCCCAGATACTGCTGGGCAATTGCTTTTTAACTTCTTTAGTAGAGTCTAAGGGACATTCACAACAGGAAATATTTTATGCTTGCACTACAAGACATTCTTGGTTTTCTATTTAAATCTTTCAAGAACTCACAGTTATAGAGAAGCTTTTCTTAATCAAAATGTAGAGAAACCTAGAACCAGTTACAGAACAACTTGACTAATATTCTAAATTTCTATACCTCAATTAGTGAGAGATAAACTGTATAGAAAAAATACAACATGTGAAACTTTCCACAAAAATTTTTCTAAAAAGAAAAGTTTTATGAAATCTGAAAAATAGATTCTGTAGCTTTTTTTCTGGTGTGAATGCTCTTTTCAGGGAGAAATACTTTATAATCACTCCTGCCTGATGATCTGGTAGAAACCAGGTTCCTGAAATCTCGTGGTTTCACTTGCCCTATTTCAATTCGGAAGAGTGTCCTTCACAATCATGCGTCCTATTTACCAGTGTTGTCTGTTGCAGTATAAGGGTTGTACAACAAACAGAAAAATAAAAATTAATATCACGATTTTATGAATGCAAACCACGTAACACATGCACATTTTAACTAAACTTGTCAAAAGTCATACAAGATGTGTGTAGCAAAGCCAAACCTAAGACAATCAAGTTACAAATCAGTACCTTAAACAGAATATGAAAGAAATTTCAGAAGTCTCATTGTTAGAGATCCAGCTGTAATGTACAGGATCTCCACTGATGTTGATCCTTTTTGTCTGGTTCACCAATTCAACTGGTCATCCAAGGGAAAAGACAGACAGAAAAATCAAACCATCTTCTACCTATTTCTGCATTCATATATACAAACTGCTTTAGATTCTAGGTAAAATTCTGTGATTGTTTCCATAAAACCACCCATGATTTGTAATCAGTTACATACAACACGAAGCAGCTTTTAAGGTTAGAATCCAAAAATAAAACAAAACATCTACATACCAATTTCTCTTTACCTATTTCTAAAAGGAAAGTGTAATTATATTTGTAATTCATGATAATAAGGAAGTGACTTGCCCAAAATACAGGAAAAAATCAATGGAACAGTGTCCTATTCCAATGTCCTACTCACGAAACATAAAAGTAGGGCAAGTTTTGCTCTGATGGACAAGTGATAATTATCTGAATGGAAGCAATCTATTTTTACCTGAAACCTCTTGTGCTTTTGTTCTTTATTGATATGCCATCAGATTTACTGTCAATTGGAATCACTTCTGATTTGCTTCTGGCAGAGGACAAAAGCACAGAAAGTCATCAGAAGAAAAATTTAAAAAATAAGCTAATACATTTTGATCTTACAGCATCAGCTTTGAAAAGACTTCTCCTTTTGGGTGGTCCTTAATAATTCAGTACTATGTAATTACTAAAGAATGGTTTAATCTTTAGGAAGAAACTTGTCAACATTTGAAGGGTACTTGAGGGTTATACTAGAGCACTATCTGAGCACTCAAGACAAATCCTTCAGTCTGCTTTTAATGCTTTTTTTTCCTGTTTTCCAAAAGAGAAAGTGATAGACTGTTTGAGACTCCTTGTATTCTGCAGAAAAACAAAACACAACATCCTAATTCACTAATGTTCAGGGAAAGGTTTTGCATAGTTATCTATTAATCTCCCTCTAAATAACCCACAAGATAACTGTTTAATATATGTTGGTCAGTATTGAGCAGTGTAGAACCGTGGTTCACTTGCTATGAAAAACTATAGCCTGTGGGCTTAAATTCACCTTACATCCCATAGCAAGGCAAAGTATGCACACAGAACACAGTCCCATAGCCGGATTTTAAACAAATGGCAATCCATTAGAGTGCTGGTTTGTTTTTTTTTTTCTCAACACACTACAAACTTCTCTTTTTCATAGATTTCAGATAGCCTGAGGACAAGCAAAGTTTCTTGTTAATTTATAGCCAAGTTTATACTTGTAAGGTCTCATGGGGCTCTAAGATTCAAATGAATGTCCATCTCTCATGGGGCTCTAAGATTCATTTGAATGTCCATCTCCTTTATGTTGCACTTGGGCTTTTGAGACTCATGTCCTCCCGGTGGTTAATGCTGTCTGAGACTCATTAATATGGCAAGACAGGAATTTTAAGTGATGGGCTGTGAGATGTTGTACTTATTTTAGGATTCTAACAAGTAGTTTCACTAAAGGTCTCTATACCATTAATTCTGCAGTACTCTTAGTAGAAATATATAACAAAAATATAGTAGAGACAAATTAATGTCAAGCAGTAAAGGCAATTCCAAGTACAGTAGTAAAAAGAATAAGAATTCAACTAAGGCAAAAACAAGTTTAGTGTTAACACTTAGAGGTAACTTCCTAGCAACTCAACTTTCATCCAGTACTATTTTTCTCTCTTGCCTGTTCCTACTGATACACTTCAAATGCTTCTTTATTTTTAAAACAGAATATGGTTCACATTCTCTTCCTCCTCCAAACCTTGGTGGGTATATTTCTTACTCTGTTTCATTAGGCATCTCACTGCCATAAAATCATCTGGAGAGAACAGGTTTCATTTGTGAAAGAGAGACAATTAGTCAACTGAACATTTATTGTTACGAGAAACTGAACACCTTCTGCAGGATTCCAGGTTTTATTTTCCTTTCTAACCAGTTCAGGAGAGCAGAAGCACCAGGAACCATAAGACTCAGTAAAGAATTCACAAAAAGGTAAACAAGGTATTAAAATCTCAGCAAAATATTTACTGACTTCAGAGTCCAAATTAGCTGAATAACCTACCAACTTCAACGGATTTCAAATGCTGTCCTTAAATACATCCTTATTTTATGCAAATTTAGGAATCTTACCAAGACTTTACATATTGACTCCACTTGTGTCTTCAAAAGTCTTGTAGATTTTGGTTTTGGAAGAGAAACTTCACTTAAGAATCTTAGAAGAGAACGAAATGCCATTCCACCCATTAGGGAACTTAACAGTAGGAAGGTTATTAATGATGTTGAAGAATAGAACACATGTTGAAAGACATATGCAGATGTAGCAAAAGGAGCTTTTTTACTTTTTGACATAAACCACCATAAATGCATAAACATGATCTCCATACATATCAAGTCTTTTCCACATAAAAATATAGGTTGGGCAAAAAAACACCTGTCCAAACGCTTACTAAAATACCGCTAATTTCAAAGCGAAATAAAATTGTTTAGGCTCTTGTATGTTCTACCAATTTTCTTGATAAACAGCCCTGTAGTATAACATGCATTATAGTATCTCCTTTTCCTCTCAGACAAAATTCTTTAATAATGCAGTACATGGTCTTGGTACTTTCTTTGTGTGAGCTGACAAAGTTTTTTTTGTAAAAACAAATATGAAGACCACAGCAACAATAAATTTAATGATGATGTAGATGAGAGAGAATCACAGATGAAAGCAAATTATGTTTAAACTATGAAAATTTGAAAAGGAGAAGACTAGCAAAACCCAAGACTAAACCCCCAAAACTAAATTAAGCAAAAAAACCCACCAAAATCTCCTAAAACACAAAACAACCCCAAAAAACAACTCATCTGCCAAACCAAACCAAATTTCCCATGCCCCCAAAAATTCTCTTCTTTCTTCCTGTCTAATGACTTTTTTGCAGTAAATAAATCAATGTGGATATTTCTGTAATATTTCCAAATATTTCCAAATGTAATTTTCTTTTTTTTCCTCCTTCAAAACCTGTACTACATTATAGATGCATATGAATAAAAAAAAGCATTCTATAAACTCTATATAGTTTTGCATCTATCTTAGAAAACGTACTCAGATATCATACACATTACTTGGAGAGTTTGCTGATCTTTATAATGCTGCCCCCTCATGAAGAACATGGAAACCTTGTTTTATAGGTGATGTGAAAGCAAAGGAACCTCTGAGGCTGTTGGTATAAAGTCATGTCTGACACCAAATATTTAAGCAAGCAAGTACAGAAAATGAGAGATGATGTTGAATTCAGACACTTTTAAGGAAAAATTTTGCTACTTTGTTCATTGGAAAGTCTTTATATAGCTCAGTAAGTAATTCAGGAGAAACTTTATTGTGCTTGAATTAATAGGCATTAATGCAGTGCATTTCTGCCTCCTACACAATCATCTTGGCTGGAGTAGCTTCCATTCAGAACTCCTTTGTCCTTTTTCATTTCTGGCTTCAACTAATTTATTCTCTCTTTTCTTGTTTGAATGTTTACATTCAATTAAGGATTTTCTACTTTATTTATCAGCAGTGTTTGATCTAAATTACAAGAATAACCAACATATAGTCGAGGGTTATTCGGGAAGTCTCATTAGCTTGTTGATTATTTGAGAGAAGGTTTCATTACCTTGTAAATAGAAATAGGTTCTTTACTCAGACTAATGCTTAGTGTTCTGTGAATTATGTCTTGCGACAGTTTAACTCCTCAAAAGATACACCGTACATGACATTCATATTATACAGACTAGTTATTACTGCCACACAGGATAAGAGGATAATTATTTTTTTTAATTTTTAAACTATCACTGCCTTTAGTATAATATAGCTTAAGAACTCAAATTCAGACCACACAACAAAAACATGATAACAAAATACTCATTCTGAATCACTTTGTATGGGTTTCTTTACACAAGACATTCACTACTGGTGTTTCTAGAAGATTGCACCACAATTCATTTTGGCCCTTGTAGAATAAAGGTCAAGCCTAAACTAAGAAAACAGAGAAATGAATTGTCAATCCACTGAGAATATACCAGAGCAGAGGAAATATCAGCTGACAAGTTGACACTGTCAAGTCCTAGACTGGTATGATATTTACACAACCTACTTTATGCAGACTTTAATTGGGCTTTTCATTTATGTGCTCTGAAATGCCATGTTAACTCCTGTGTAATCCTTCAGCATTTAGGGACTAAGCCATTTAATTTACGTGATTAGATTTTAGCTCTTCATCATCCCTTTCTACTTTGAAAGCATAGAAAATTCTGACTGACTAGTACGACAGAAGAGAAAAGGGAAACCTTTCCCACTCTGCCATAAGCAGTGAAAGTTCTGCCCTAACCTCACCCCCCAGTGTAATTTCAGCAACTCAATCATTTTCTGACTGGAGCAGCTATCTGTGCACAATCTGTGGTCCTAAGAAAATGTTTTGATTTTGTCATTTTGGGAGCCTCGCTCTATTTCCATTACCTGTTTTTATCAGCCTTCCTATCCCTCCTGCACTGTGTGCTCCCTGCTTGGCTTGGCATTTACCCTAAGGCTCTAATAGCTGCTGCCTGCAGCCCAACATCACCTGAACCTTCCTATCTCAGAGCATGCTCCCTAGGCTACCTCCATCTCTCCATCCCTCAGGAGCATTTATCCAACCTTGTCATTCTCTTCCATATGAATACCATACAGAAACACACAGTACCATATAATAGAACACCAAAAAAAAAGGAAAAGAGTATTTTAAATGGGAGGAAGAAAAAGGTGCAACCTTTTTTAGAGTGGAATAAGCAATATATGTTAACAGCTTGAATGTGAACCAAGTAAAAAAAGTATCAAGTTTTTACTGGTAGGTAAGCATGACTACATGACTATTTCCAATTGACACAGAGCTGTAGATTTTTAGCCACTGGATTACTTTAAACAATCAATGTTGATATCCCATATTGAATAAGATGAACAGCTAGCCAAGCAGTTTAGTCAGTCATTCAGTTCTGCACTTATTTGATTAAAAGAAGGATGGAAAGTGATCTCCCAGACACACAACATTAACCTTCAATCAATAACCACTTTAATGGTAGATGGACTCCTTTAGGCCTCTTCCAGTTGCATTACTGTGGAACTGCTCTTTGGATAATGATTAATATGCTCAATACATCAAAGATTAATTCCTGTTTACACTAGAAGATGCAGCATTACATATTTTCAGACCATAGCCTCTGTCCTCTAGTCACGGACCTTGAGAACAACTGGGTTTTGATTGCTTTCAGACTAATCTCCACGATAAACAAGGATTTTATACTTCTAGTAATCAGTAAAGCAGAAAATGCTTAGAATGATGCAATTTGAAGGAACCTACTTGTTTTCTGAGTTCACAGACAGAGCATTAGGTGCTGAGCACATGGATAAAAGAAATGCAGATTTTAAGCCTTTCCCCCCATATTTTTTTAATCTGCTCCTAATGAAGCAAGAAGGCAATTTATGAAAGGCTATGGTTTTGGTAGAAGAATTTTTTTCTTAGCTCATCCTTGTTGAAATACAGTGAACACCCACAGTCAGATAGTAAATAGATGTCCAGTTCTTAGAAATACAGCAGATTTAGGAAAAAATCATTAAGAAACATGCACATTTGAGTGACATTATAATATAAATAATGTATGATTAGCTTATATTACCAAATTTAAGATTTCACCAATACAAGTGGAACTCCTTCCCACTAAGACTTTGTAGAGTTATGATCTCCTTGATAGTCTCTCTAAACCTCATTCCCTCAAATCTTTAAGGGCAAAAAACAAAACAAAAACAAAACCATACCAATGTTCAAAACAGATTTTATGTTTAACTAAAATGTTTGTATGATAGTTAGAAGACCATAGCATTTTTTATCAATGTACCAATATTCTAAAACTCTTTTGATACGTCAACACATGAAAAAACTCCTAAACTAATTTCAAAATTGCTTCCTCTTTTTTTTTAAGAAAATCCTTGCTAAAACATGAATCTCAAATATTTTATTTAGGCTCATGTACTAATTTTCTGTCTAGCTAAGGTATCAGCGGCTGTATTTTTAACTTCCAAATTGAGCCAATGGGATGCCAAGTCCTTGTGTGAGTGACCTTACTCCTTTCAGCACATCCTTGCCTCACAGACAAAAACAGATGGTTTCTTTTTGAAAAGCAACACACTGACATAATTTTGAACTGAAGAAAAAGAAATAAGTTCCACAGCCAAGAACCACTTTTGTCATCTTATTACAAAAGTTCCATACCTTCTTGGTGATTTCCTCATGGGCAGTTCCTCGTAGCACTGACACCTTCTTCTTCAGCACAGCCAACAAACTTCAACTCTCTCCTCACCTAGTAACTCACTCTTTTATAGCACTCATTCTTGTTAGACACAACTGTGGCCTGTTAAGGACAGGCCTGTTCCTAATATTTGGTGATTAGCACAGCTGCAACTCCTCAGGGGTGAGACTGCCTTCTGCACTATCTTCATTTTCTTACATTCTCTCCTCCCACAAACCACCCCCTTCAAAGAGTCCTGCTATCCTCCCTCACTAAAACCAAAGCTTAAAATCAGGTGAGAGCATCTTGATCCAGATTCTTCTCCACTCATTGAGACAGAATGGAGAGGCCAGCTGCATGTAGGGAATATGGGAATGTGCCTGCACTGAGTGCATGCAGAGCATGCGAGGCCATATTTGCAGGTCACATATACGTGATTTCTACTCTGTGCTTGAGCTCACCCAGACAAAGTGTCTTTAAGATACATGTGACATAGTCATGGCCATTCCAGGGACAGGACGCCCCGACACAAGCAGGCAGCAATCTCTTCCCAATCAGAGAGGATGAAGGCAACTGTGGCACAAACCATTAAAACTCTTTAGTGTCCATTCTGACTGACTCACACTAAGAGTTTAACTAGAAACCAGGCTTGATGCTGACACACCATGTTTATGTCAGTGCTTTTCTCAGCCACTAGGAATTTCACTCATGATGCAAAATTTCCAGGGGATGAAAAATATTGCCAGCAGTACCACCTCCCAAAGCTCAGAATCCACATATTCAGCTCCAGCAAAGTTTTACACAGTGTGCCATAAATATTACTGTTTATTATAGCTTAAAAGGAGTTAATCATTGCAGAAGTTAAGACTAATTGGCTCTTGACATCATTGGTACCAAGATTTATCCCTGAACAATTTACATATTGCACAGCCTTTTGAAGTCCACTGTTAAATAAGTTGTTTCTGCCTTCTAGTCTAAAATAGAAATACAAACTAAAATTAAAACTAACTTTTATTTTCCACTAGCTGGACATCCAATACACACCACTAAATTAGGGTCTAGGATTAATTGTCCTATCATGAACCTTTTCATGTGAGCTTTTTATTTAAAAAAAGAAATTGCAAGAGAAAGACAGAGGTGGACAAAATAAAGAATTATCTCTTCTCACTAGCTTTCAAACACTGTTGGACTAATTCAGAAAAACATGGTTATTGGTTTTATATAAGAAAATTCAGGAAATAGGCTGATGTGGGCAGAAAACTGCTGACAATGACAAGATTACTCTTAGAAATTCAATATTTAGGATCAGAGAACAGCATTTATGCATGGCTTTTAAAAAATAGCTTCTTTTGACAAAAAAAAATGGGCTACATTCTAGGTCTATTTTTAAAGGGATGTCACAGAAAGAAAACAGATCAAAATGTTGTTACTCTCACATGAAAGAAGATATGAACATAACTGAATAATTAACAGATCTGGCTTAAGTTAATGACAAAATATTATACTTTCCCACTCAAAGTAATTCCCACCAAGCCTTTCTATTTCTTCCTTCTCTTTGACCCAGATGTGATAATGGCTTCACATGTCCTTGTTACTGTGCTTCCTGTAACAGTTCTTAAGTATCAGTGTTTCAGTGCTGAAGGTAATATTCACTTATGACTTAGAAACAATTAAGTGGTTACAGCAAAAAACAGAATATTCATTAAAAATGTTATTTATATTCATGCTCATTATTAACTCCAAACTTGATTTAAATTTGCACTCTTTCATGTTAGTTGACTCAGAAAGAGTTTTGCTTGCTTAAAGCTCAACTGAAATTTGATGGAAAGGTAATAAAATGATTACTTTTTGCTAACATTTGTCAGAAAATAAATAACCAGGCTCAGTTTTTTCACCTTTCTATATCACAGACAAGACTCTAGGAGATCAAATCCTGTCAGTCTCAACAAGCACTACTATGGTTTATGTGACCATATCTATGGTTTTATTCCTCATTGTCTTTGTCATGCATTAAGTGAAAGAGAATTAAAGGAGACAAGTGAGCTAGAGCAGAATCAAAGGTGAGAAACAGTTTGGTGAAGAGGTGATAACAGGAGAGGGGAAAATGGGTGCATTGGCAGCAAATCAGTTGTGTATTTAATTATGATAAATAAGGATATATGAAGATTGGGCTTTACAGCATTATACAATTCAGGAACAGGAAAAAGCTACGTATATTTCTGCCTCTTTAAATTTGCATTGGCACTCCTTCCTGTCCTTGAAGGTGTAATGTTTCAACATATTTATTAACATGCAACATACTTACCAGAAGTTCTATATATATGCCTAACACCTAATATATCTATTATATATATACAATATTTATATATGCCTAACCTTTAATGAAACAAACTTATGCCTAACGTCTAATATATCTATTATATATATAATATCTATATATGCCTAACTTTTAATGAAACAAAGTTCTATTTGCATAATTACAATAAGAGTGAATTCTTTAAGTAAAGAAGCAGAGCAAAATGGTTATTCTACTCTGCATAAAAAACCTGCAGTCTGAAAGTACTTGATGAACTGTAATATATAAGCATCCCCAGTCTTTAATTTGCTAAACTATAATGTAAAGATCTTTTGTTAGAAAGCAACTATTATATTTTCCATTTGACCTTTTGCCTTAATGGCACAGTTGTGTGCCTCACAAGGCTTATACAGGAATGTAAAGCAACATTCATTAATAGATATGTGGCAAAAGGCCAAAATTTGTCAAACTATGTCTGACAATTGAGCATTAATAGAAAATTTACCAGGTGTTATCACTTGTGAAGAAATATCTGACTTATTGACAACCATCTGTTTCTAAATATCTGTCTATACCAAGTACATAAGATGCCTGAATTTACATATATTTTTAAGCAATAGGTGTTGCAAATAGAAGATAGCAAATTGCAATTTTTTCCTTTACTTGCATTCATCACTGGAACTTGTAATACTCACAGTGGATTTTGATGCTTTCTGTGATCCATACCTCCAAGATGGAAGGTTCAATGCCAAAATCAGGGCATAACAGACCGGTGGGATCTCACTACCAAAGAGTTAGTGATGTTGGTTCTAAAGGAATAAAGGAATGAAACGGCAGTGTTCTTACCCTGTCCTTAGCTTGCAGGCAGTACCTTAATGAAATGAAGAAAAGCGACAAAGACAGATGAGAACTCAATGTGACAACTGCTTTTAAAGGCAGGCTGAGCCAAAACAATTTGATGCAAGCAATATTGTGATCAATAACACCTCCTAGGCTTGCTCATTCCATTATGTACAAGACTGTGTGGCTCTACCTTTTTTTTCTTCTTTCTTCTTATTATATTTTGCAATTAAAAATATTTCAGACTAGTTACAGTGAAAAATTTCCACTGCATTCATTTTTGGAACAAACTGTCACTGCCACCGTGGTGCAGCTTTTGTTCACGCTCTGTAAAGTTTAATGGTGAAGCAAGACATTTAAGGTGTCCTCATTTGCAACAAACATCGGCTAGTCCAGTTCACTAAAGACTATTAGTAAAGTGAAAAAGGTAATGGAATTTCCTGAATGCTTCAGGGAAAGAATAAATACAGTAAAAGTACTTATTAAAAAAAAATGAAAAATTGTGTAGTGCTCTCAAACTAAGCAAAGTCACTGGATCAAACTGTAGCTTTGAAAACTGAAAATATTCTATCAGCATCTAACAAAGTAACAGAAACTGTCATGCAATGTCACATTGCAAAATGCACACTGGAACCTATTTGGCTACCATCCCTAAAGAATACATCTTTTCAACATCCCACTTTTAGCACAGCTCCTTTTTTTCAAATGTCAGCTAATTATATTTTGGGTACATCAGTAGTTTTAGTTAAGTCAAAGCAATTCAGGAAAACAATATAATTCTGGCAAATCAAGGGGGACATATCCTATTTATTATGAAGTCAACTGTTTACTATAATTCGGAATGCAATTTCAAATTTTGTATTCAATGAAACATAGAAAAAAGTACATTGAAAACAAAAATTGTCTTAATTAGGGAAATCTTAATTAGGGAAATCTTCTTCTATGCCCATTGACAGAACCTCTTGTTGAGAGTGAGTTGCACTTGACAAGCATTTCAATTGTTGTACCATCTACACAGTTCACTAAAACTACCTGACGTTATCTTTCTTTAAATGAGCTGGGAATCCTTACTTTATGTTATCAAACAAGATTGATTAGACACTGGTAAATAATACAGTTTTCTTATCTGCTGTAAATGCATTCAGTTTCACACTTGTTTTCCTCCACTTGAGTTAATAATAGAGGGGCTATATTGTTTCTCACTATGCACAGCTTTTGCAACATGCAGTCAAAAATCCCTACTGAGATTACTCAATTTGATAAGCTATTTTAGGCTTAGATAGGTAATGGAATGTTGTCATGGAGATCAATAATTAACATGCTTATGTTTGACCTGTGCTTACCAATTGATACAAAGTACAGCAAAGCAAAGCAGCCTTACAGTTCTAGTTCTGGAGGGGAAGCAGCAAAAATGCATACATCTAAAAATGGCATAAACTGATTGGAGCTTTTTTTGTTTTTCCTTTTTTTACAAAGGCTTTATAAGTCTTTGTAAGGACAAAAGCAATCATTACTTTTTTACCTTAGAACTGCATTTTAAATGACAATGAGGAATCAATGAATTTGTTGAGTCCATGCCAGGCTAGAAGCCTGCATTCTAATGCAGTCTATAAGATCTTTAAACTGGAGACATTGTCATAGCACTAGTCTGAAAATAACATCCACATCAGCTGACTTATAGATCTGGATCAATAATAATCTATCCAAGTATCTGTGCTGATCTTCATCAACAAATATTTTATCTTAAAATAAAGAAACCTGATGGATCTTCTCAAATCCCTATGGAAAGAAGCAGGAGTACTTGTTTTATTTTAATTATTAAGGAATAATTGAAATGAAGAACAGTGCAATTCTGATAAAAGAAGCAGCACCCTGTACATGACATCTTTGTCTCTTAGATTTCCTGCTTGGAGGATATGTAGATTGCTGATGTCTTCATTCTTTAATGGACAGGAAAATGTAAACCAATTTTTCCTCTTTTTAGCTTCCCTGAAGTATCTAGAGCCATTTTGGCTAAATACCAAAATAAAAATAATATCACTGGCAGCGCTTCCTGTCTCTGCTTCAGCCTATGACAAGACTGGTATGTTCTCATTGATAGACTACAAAATGTATTTGCAGAGGAAGAATAATTCACTTGAAATATTTTAATATGGTCTTTCAGGGGAAATGAAAATCAATATTCTGCACATATTTATGCATATTTACGTGAGCTATTTGGAAAAAAAGAATTTTTTATAACTCAGATGACACAAAGTCATTGACATAATAATTCTAAGTGGAAGCCATTTTACAAAGAAATTAAAACTCTTAGGAAAACTAGGTGCACTTGAGACACATATATGCCTACATCATTTGCTATATCCTATATGTATAAATCAAGAACACATGTAAACTTAGTGAGGAAAAAAAGTGAGTGTTCTAAACTGTATGGGAAGGATTTAAGAGAGGATAACTAGATGATTCCTGCATATAGCATAATGAACTAATTAAATACCCTACTTGCCTCAGGTGTACCTGAATAAAGGGAAGATCTGCTAAAATTCCAGAGGAAATATGACCTGTATAAAGGTATTAGAAAGATAATTTATACAACAGTTTGGTAAGTTCTGCAACTGAACCTGCCCATGGGGCTGATCCAAGGTACAGAAAATTTGTTACATAGTGAAATATGAAGAAAAATCCTAATTCCTCTAATGAGAAAATCAGAGAAATTTTGATGTACAGGTAGATGGTTTGGCACAAATATTACTAAGGAAAAAGGTCCATTAGACAAGCTAATAAAATCCTAAGGACAAATAAGTACAAGCATAAAATGGGAAAACTAGAGCTAAAAATGGTGTCATCATTATTTTGACAAGGATAATTTCATCCTGTTTTGACACCAGCATCAGTGGGCTTTGATCTCTGTTTGATTTATTTCTTCAAAAACTTTTGAAAGGTGTTAACAGGTTTATCCTTGTTTCTTTCCTTTTAAATACATGTCAGTTAGTTGCAAAAATTATGTTTTCTTACACAGTTATGCATCCAATACTAAACTAGATTGTTTCTGTCACAGAGTGTAATTGATTGTTTTTGTCACAGAATGTAATTCTTACTTTAATAGTTAATATTTTTCTCATGTAGAATACTTTGGGTTGCATGATTACATTGTAATTTCTGTGATTACACATCTCTGTTATTTTTTCTTTAATTGACTGATGTCACATTTATCAGCTAGACTCTAAAGAGCAGCTTGTCCTACAGGAAATGCCAGGCCCTTCAAGAAATAGCCACAAATGTCACACTTCAAATTTGGCTCTCAGTATGAACTTTTCTGCAGCTCGGAATTGTTTGGAAGATGATGTGCTTTAATTCATCATTAGTAAAAATATCACTCTGAAGCTAGCAAATTATCAATAAAGGTGACAGAAGATGGCTCTGGTATGGGACATAAAGTAGTCTGGAAGAGGCAAAATGCTATTTACAAACAAAACCACAAATTTTAGAAAGGGTTTGATGACAAAACAATGATAAACATGGTTTAACACAATTCCCCCTTTTCCCCCAAAAAACAGTCAGCCCACAGTCAAAGCTGAGACACTCTGGAAGAGAGGATGGGGTCCTCCTGCAGTGGACAGGTTAGAATTGCAGCTGCCAGCATCCTGTCACAGTCATCTCAGGTTCTCATTAACTACAAACAGCTCTCTGGAGAATTTACAGCTCTTAATTCCCAGCAGGATAGAAAGCTGAGTGAGTAAATGGCAAAGATATAAACACAAACTTCTCCCAGGAGTCACCATGACGTCTGACCCTAATGGATCATTTATGAAATGGTTGATATTAAACACTCTCCACTGGTGTCTGTGAAACATGTAACATATGCCTAAACCAAACACTGATTTCTAATCAGAAGAATCTCAAATTTTAAATGTCTTATCATTTTGTGACATTCCTTATGTTGGCACCAATCACAGGTTGCTCCCATCGAAACACACAACTACAGAGATCATGATAGAGTGCCCTCAAATGGAACTACTTTTTGTCTGAAAAAGTCATTGACTTCTTTCATGATCAGGATTGGCTTCTGATGCAGTCTTGAGGGAGTTGGTATCTTGCCACACAGTAGAATAGGCTTTACTATTAGGTTCATAGTATGAACGACAGTAATATGAACATCAGTTTGCTGTTGACTAGTTCAACACTAAATTTTGAAAGATCACTCTATTTTTCTAGAAAGATTTGTAAGGCTTGGAATGACTCTTTTCTATGGGTAATATAAACCATGAAGAAAGAATAGAATATTTTAAGTTAACAATAAATACTCCATATTGTTATGCCTTCCTAAGGAATTTCCCTTGAAATACTAAAAAAAACCACCTCACAAAAACTTTAAAAGAAGAAAAAAAAGAAAACAACAACACCAAAAACAAAACAGAAACAAAAAACCCAAACAAACAAACAAACAAACAAAAAACCCCCAAAAACCAAAAAACAAACCAAAAACTCCCATAACTTGCTGGGGAAATGGAAAAAGTAAATGTGTCCTTCATTTCCAAGGGAGAACAGTTGTGTACAGGACATAGAACATGCAGTGCTGTATTTTAGCTCAGTTGCATATACAGTATTTTTTTTCCTATTATCTTCAAATAAAATTGCCTATCTACTTAATATATCTGTTTCAAAGATTTGGATGTAAAAATAATGGAACAATGTTTGGGCAAAAGAAGTCTTTGCCATATCTCCACCTGAATCATTGTGATATTTACCTATGCTACCTCATTTCTATCTGTCTTCAGAATTGACAGTAAATTACAGAAACGGGTATAGTGCTCGAAGACAAAGAGAAATGGGAGAACAATGCTGGGTTTACTTATTTTGACACTCTTCTTGCTGTTGCTTCTGGGAAAAAGTAAACAACCCCTTTTGGTTTGCCTTACAGTATAGCCTAGATCCACTTCTCAGGCCATTTCCAATGTAAGTACTGTCACCTGCAAACTTCTAGAACTTGGGAATAAAAATTTTGCAGATGATGAGCTGTGTCTTGAAATCATGATAGTAAAATTTTTTTTTCTTTGTTCTTTTTCTTTTCCCACTGAATATAATGCTAAAGAATAACAGGTGTGACTGAATCATTGCTATTTACTAGTTTAGCTAATAAGAGATGATGCATTTGTGAGGGTTTTTTTCCTATTCTTTCGTTCACATGTGTCAAAAAACAACAAAAATGGCTCTTCTAAACAATTTTGCCGATGTTACTTTATTTGTTATCTAAACTTTACTTCAAATGTCCATCTTTTTCCTAGTCAGAATAAAAAATGGATAAGTCTTTTCTTAAAAACTGTATCAGGTTTCTTAATGGAGCACATTTTAAAGCTTGAAATTTTTGCAGAAGTGTACCCTAACTAGATATTTCACACTAATTATCTGTTTTCATTAGTATTTTTTCTTTTTGGGTTGCTATAACTTCTTCCCATTTTACAATGCATGATGCCAGTGCAGAACTCACAACTGCTTTCCTGATCAAGTCAAATTCTGAAAGTCCTTTTTCTCACAGTGAACAGGCCTAACTAATAACATAATAGTACTTAGATCCTACCTCTAGGACAACTTAGTTCTGATTCCCATACTAGTGAAGATTTTTTTTTTAGGACCTATTAAAGACTTGTTTGTATGTGATAACATACTGGTACTTTAGGTTTGTAGATTTTGGTTTTAATTTTAGTTAGTAACTGCTAACATCTATGAAAAAATACTGATTTTATTTTTTTAATGCTAAGTTCTTCTTTCATTACATGTCAGAGAATTAAAAGTGTCTATTGTGGAGATTTCTGGGGATACATGAAGACAGGCAGAGATGTGTACAAAACCAGTACAACTGGAGGTACAACTGGAAATGAGACAAGTTTACCTTTAAGTAAGTTGGAAATAAAACCAGTATGGCACAAAAAAGATCAGTGTGAACTTTGACATTCTGGTGAGGCTGAGTGCCCTCAAAAGGATGAATTAGATGAGTCTCACACTGTGATTTGATGCGGCAAATGATGAAAGGAATTAAGGATTTCCTAATTTCAGCCATATCTCACAAAAAACCCCAAAACAAACAAACAAAAAAACCACCTCAAACAAAAAAAAACACCCCACACCACAAACAAACAAAACACAAACCCCAAATGAACCCGCTACACCTGTGTAAGTACATATTCTTTTTCCATGACAGAGACTGTAGAAGCTGCCACAGAGCAACTATGCAACTACTAAGGGAAAAACCGTCCTATGGAAAAAAACCCTCATGTTATACTGCATGCAAAATAGCTGAAAACCTGGTAGATGAGTTATAAAGAATATGGTGCCTGAAGAATTTATGTTTAAAAAAAAGACAGCCTGAATACATTAACCTGTGATTGAGTACCAAAATTTTTGTTAGGCCTCAGTCTTCTCTGAATTTTAAACAGAAAATAAACCAACAACTCACTAACTGGGAACACAGCTTGAAGTGAATTATGGGCTGATATCACAGATCACGAAAAATAAGCACTTGCTGTATTTTGTGAAAACTAAAGAAAAAACCATTGATAGCCGAAATTAATAAAATAGATAAAGGAAACGTATGATAGATTGTAAGAACAATAAAAAGTTCAATCACAATTATTATAAAGAAACAAGCATTAATTTTTCTTTTGCATTTAAGTGGCTATAGCATGTCAGTTTTTGCCACTCATAACACTGAACAAGATTGTCAACCATTTGAAGATGAATCATCTTTTTCTAGGAACAAAGTGATTGGGTTCTTTGAAACTTCTAATCACATACTTGTTACACACTGATTTGGCAGAGACTCTAGTTCATCAGTAATTGCATTGTGAAAGCACTAAATCTAAACTAGCTAAATAGAACTTCCAAATAACTCTCCAGTCAGAGGTTTTAAAGTCTGTTTAGGGTAGTTTTTCAGAGCTAAGTCCCTTGATGTGGATAAAGTGCTGCTTTGATCACTGTTTTCCCAAGTTTGTCTCGTAATTAATTCACTGTTGCCATCTGCACCTCCTCCCTTCACCCCTGCCAGGTTTGGTCCCACATGGTGTCTCCCCTCTTGCCCCTTGGGTTTGAGGAGTGAAACTGCCTTTTCTTGGTGGTTTGAGAATTGCCCTTGCTGTCAATCCACAGCTTTATATGAGACATTTCATTGGCATTGGTGTGCTGTGTTGGAAAGAATTACCTGACTGGACCCCAAGCCAGAGGTCTGCGTTAACCAACACTCTCACCGTGAGCCACATGTCCTGTTTGCAAAACAAACCAACCCACCCAGAAAGCACTGAATTGCATTTTCATTTTTGTTCTTACGTGTTTGCTGGGCACACAATAGTTCTTTATAATTGAGCTGGCCAACTAGATAGACTATATACTCAGGCAGTGTTTGTTGTGTTATTTTCTTCAAAGACTTCAAATTTGCTGATTTGTTTACGCAGCTTGGGCTACACAAGTATTATTTCTGACCCTTCATTTTCCTTTAATCCTAAAATCCAATTTGTCTTCTGAGTGTCCTGATGGATGGCAGAGGAGAAAAGAAAACATTTCAAAAGAAAAAATAGGTACCTGGACAATTTAAAAAGACATCTTATTTTCTGTCCTCTTATATGTGTAAAAAACCCCATAGCTTTAAAGGCAATCTAGTATTTAGGGACATAAAAGTCGTTTTGGAAAAGAGCCATGACAAAGGGACAGACGGTTAATCAGCTGTTTAACATGCTTTGTATTGATCCTTGAGCTTATTTCTATATACGAGAAGATCTTTCAGATAAAAGTATGAGTGGTCAGCAATTTTTGTCTCTTTTTAAATGCTGTGAAGTGCAAGACAATTTTTCTCCTTCATCTTTTCTCCATGTATAAAACTCTAGGCTAGATTTTTAGTAGATATAGGCAGGCACAAATGCCCTAAGTTTTGATGAAGAGCACAGCATTTCTGAATCAGAACTAGTATTTTTTGTGTTAGTCCTGCCCATGAACTGTTCCTAAAAATTGATTTTCCATAGGATTTTAGTAAATCCAAAGCACTATACAGATTCTTGATCATTTATTCCATTTCTTTAAAAAATACTTATGCATATTTAAGAATTTTACTTGAGAAAATTGTAAGTAAAATTCTGATTTTCTGTCACTGAACATGAGCAAACAGAAAAAGATAAACTATTACAGTAGAAATGTTCTCCTTTTAATACTAACAAATGGATTTGAGATAGAAGTCATTTTATTGTGTAAATCTTTCCAAGAGGATGAACAAGTATATTTTAAGTATAGTTTCCAAACAATTACATGCACACAAGAAGCACATACATTTCTCAGTTGATCAAGAAAGATACCTATTGCACTAATGTTGAATCTTGATAATGATATTCCAGTCAAATTTCATTTTGCTTGTCACTGTACAAATCTGGCAAACAGGACAGCTCCCAACACAAGACTTTAAAAGTTAAAAATTCAGAATTAAGGGGTAAATTTTATAATCTATTCAATATTATTCCCGGCTTTTAAAAGATGTCATCAAGTTTCAGATTGCCATAGAAATTTATTTTTAACTTTACTTATTTTCTTTCTAGAAACATTACTTAGTCTTGTAAGCAATCATATGTTCATGCAATAGTGGTTAATAAACTCACTCTGCTGCTTCTCTTTGGATATCATATTCAATTGGTACAACTTCAGAAACATATATGTGGTTAACACAGTAGGACAACAATTATGTACTGTCAAAATATTTTTTTGCACCTTCCAAAGTTTGCCCTCCACTTTAAGATTTCTGCAAGTATTCAATTTTAAATAAATAAATAAATATGTATATAACTATGTATATGTATGATGTGTATCTGTATATGTATGTACATATATGCATATGGATACACAGGGTAAAAGTCACAGTGTTTCATGTTGAAAAAAGATCTCACGTTAAAAAAGTAAGTATTCCTTCAAGGGTTTTAGAGCTGTAATTTTTACTTTATATTAGTTACAGCCATTATGCTGCTCCTTTCAGAGCTGCCCCCCGCAGCAGTTTTATATCAATTGTTATATAATTAATGTGTCAAGCTTGGCCTTCAGGATTACTGAGAGATTTACCTATTCGCTCTCTGCCTGCCTTGCAAAATGGAGTACTTTGAACCTGAAATGAGCTACCAGATTTAAGCATTCTGTGCTTAATGAGTGAAAAATCTAGTTATGAAATGAATTCTAAAAAACTGATTCCTAAAGTCATGGAATAAATGAAATAAAAAAATGTAATTCAGAACAATTATATGTGATGATAAATCATCCAACACCCTATGAAATTCTGTTATTTCTAAACAGGTCATCTTCAGAAAAACCTGAGTTTTTCTCATGTGAGAAAACTCACTAGTGACACTAAGTTAGAAGTTTATAAGTTTATTGTTGGCTAGTCAGTGTTGTAAAATTTATTTCTCCTCCCCATCCCCACAATGATTTCAATTAATAAAACCAATAGTTTTTGTATTTTTGTATTTTGGAAATGGACGTTTTAGTAAACTATTAAATAAATTCAAAATTTTTTCTTCTTTTTTTTTTTTTTTTGTTATTGTGACTCAGAAATCACCTGCAGTTTTTTTTCAAACCTGCAGTTTGCTTTTTTGCACAGAGTACAAGTAGAATAATGATTTCATCCTTATGAGACTGTGTAGACAATCCACTTATAATAGAGCAATTTCATTTCTCTTTTACATTTTAATGCAGAATGGGTTGGATCCAGTACCACCATTTCACTTAATTCTCTGCTTCTCATCTCTTTAACTACAAAAAAAAAATCTATATAGTGTGGGTGTGTGTCTACAGAAACATGTTCACTGCTTAAATTACACCTGAAGGCAGAAAATTACACCAGAATACAATAAATGATTCCATCGAGAAAAGGTACAGTGCACAGAAAGCAAACTTACCCACACATCAACAGGAGCTCTCTTAACTATAGCTACACTCTCAGACTGGTTTTCTATTATGCCAATTTTTATGCAATTAAAAATAACTGACAGTATCTAGTACACATATTAGAGAGCTGCAATTATAACATGAGTGAGCAGAACTTAGCTTTTTTTTTCCCTCTTTAAAAAGGTTTAGGGGGCTTTGTGTGTATGGGAAGAGGCTACTTTATCCCAACATCATTCTCTACATCACTGACTGGATGTAACTGAGCCCTGGAATCCTATAAAATGCTGTGTAAGCTAGAAAGGATCTCTGTCCTTGGTCTGTAATTAAATGGATGCAAAATATATATGCTGGCCTTCAGAGGGTATGTAATACAAATATTCAATAATGTATACTAGTCACAAAACAGCCATCACAGGAATCCAATGACACTCAATTAAGAGCTTAACAAGAACTCAAGGAAAGAAAAAAAATGAATGCTAATGATCATATTAAACCTCCCAGGGAAAATTACTTGATAGCTCTGGACTGAAGGGAGGCAAACGTCAATGCCAGTTCTTACAAAAGGTTTCAAAAGGATTTAAGCAACCTCAGACTTATTAATACGTATTTATAAAGATAAAGAAAAAAGAATAAGTAAAAAAATTGTGAACATCTGAGTGAATACTGTAGTTTGGAAGGGACAGCAGTCCCTTCTTTTACAGAAGCTGATGTCGCAAAATTTGTAGAGTCACCTGACTTTTCAACTTTTCAACACATTTGGATAAGAGTGACCAAGTTCTTGTGTCTTCCTTAGATTTCCAAAAGACTTTAAGATAAATTTCTTTACCTCAGGCTTTTAATAAAAATAAGTAGCCACTACATTTAAAGACATGAATTCGGACCATGGATGTAAAGAGCTATTTTGCATAATGGAGGTGTGGTGGTAGGGCTTGTCATCAGTGGACTCCCTCCAGAGCCTCTGTTCTAATTCGTTCTGGCCCTGTGTTGTCTGATATCCCCATCAATTACCTGGGTAAGAGGCAAGCAGCAAGGTGAGCTGGTTTGCTGATGAAGATATTTAAGAGAACAAGGAAAATTGCAAAGAATCGTTTAAGGCTCTTAGGGGCTCAAACAGCAGAATGACAAAATGAGATGTGAAAAATGTTATAGATTAATAAAGGTGTATGACCAAAAATAAATCTACTTGCACAAATAAAACAAGGAACTCTAGTTTGACATAAGGAGGATCAGGTTGGTGTTTGCAGAGTTTCATCAGAAGGTGTACAAAACATGCAAATGCTGATAGGAGTGGGGAGCAAAAGAGCAGATGAAAAATCCAGGAGATTATCCTGCAATGGAATAAATCTATTTTCTTCCATACCCTATTGGAAAAAAAATCTATATAAAATGTTATTGTTTGCCCCCAGTAAAGGTAGTAGCAACTGGACTCAAACTAAATAAGTCATTATTCAATAGCACTTCTTGCTAAAGGTGACTGAAAATAGAAAATGGTATATTACACATATTCAAAGGTTATTCAAAAGTTACTAAGCAGGCAAATCACTCAACAATGTCTCCTGGTATAAAAAAAAATTAGAGAATGGAAAAGTACCCCCTTTTCCTCTTCTTGCTGATACCTTGTTATCTGGAAGTCATAGTATTGTTAGAGTATTTACTGAGGCACTGCAGCTCATGTAAATGGCATCATCTGAGCACTGCTTCTATATTTACCCTCTGTCTTGTTCCCATGTGTTGGGACTTGTGGTATCTGGGACACCATGCAGGAGAGTAAAAGTCACACTAACCTTGCAAATGTTCAGAAGAAGTTTTTTGCTACAAGGATAGATTTGATTTGTAATTTAAAAGAAATCCAAACCAACAATCCTGCAGCACAAAATGTTTGTTGTATACCGGTTCAGTTTGTTTGTTTGTATATTTATTTATTTTACTAAAGTTTGGTGTATACAAAACCAGCATGACACCTAATTTATCATGTATCTTCTTTCAATCTTGAAATAAATTGCAAGGAAGTAATAAAAAAATTTAATAGCCTTATTTTGAAATGGTTTGTGGCTCCAGAAATAAACTGTTAGAATAATATATGGCCCCATGATTTGTCTCAGAAGAGTATCTTTCATACATTTCTATGTTTCCTTAGATTTTAACAGTCAGCAAACTCTGCATAAAACATATGAAGGCAATAGCTATGAATGCTTTGCAGTGAAACTTGTTCTGGGTTCACTTTTTTCATTGCAGACAAAAAAGTGCACCTAAAATTCAAAGAAATATGCTTTAGATTCTGAATGCGAAGCACAAGTAAGTTGTAATCCAACTCTCTGGATGAAGAACACTTTAAAAATATTAAATTCCAGAATGAGAGAATAAAAGAAATCAAGTCTTTGAAATTATTGAGTCATTATTGATTGGGTTCTACACTTCTCTGAATAAATTTTCAATGGATTTCCCTGAAAAATATGTGCAGGATAATTTGAGTTTATTTCTTGTTTTAGAATCTGCCACAGAGCTGGCCTGCAAATATATTCTGGTAACTCCTGATTTATATACAGGTCTATTTCAAACACATTCTATCTCTCTTTACCTTTGTCTTACTAGTTCACCCTATTCATGCAGACTAAGCTGGAGAAATATGTTTGAAGATTTCATCCTATTGTTTTTCCAATTTTTATTTAGAATTTTTCTGTGCTTAGGGAAGAAGATATATTTGTTTTTGTGAAATTATTTTTAAAAATGCTTTGCTTCTGTTCCAAAAATCAAACCAAGCCAAAATAAAAACCCAAACCACACCTTGTCTGGAGTTGTGGAAGGAAAACTAGGTACAAATACTCTAAGGTGGAATAAAGACAGTGGGGCTGGAGGACAAGAAGAGGGAGAAAAATGAGGTTTACTGTGAGGAATAAATAGCATGATGTTGCCAGCACAGAAGGACATTTCCAATATAGTCTTAGAGAAGAGAAAACAACAGTTCTCTGTGTGTGTTTCACTGAGGACAGTATTGCACATGGCCTTTTGTTGATTACTTAGCCCATGTAACAGATAGGTGATGGCTCTAGGTGATCTTGTTGCATGGTAAAACTGTAATTCATGTCCTCTTACTTGCTTACCAGATAATAAAGAAAGAAAATAGGGCATATCTTATATATAACCAGATACTGAACTGAAAAACTGAGAGAATAATCAGCGAGAATAATAACATTGGGGTGAAAAAACACAATTCCACACAATGGTTCACAGATAAGAAACTAGTGGAATAAGTCTGGTTGAGATTATTAATTCAATCAATCTTGGACATGTGCAATTGTGGAAAGGAGATTGAGGGGGAGGAGGAAATGTCAGTGAATGATTATATCACCTGTAAATAACAGGAGCACCAGAAAAAAAGAAAATATTTGCAAAAGCACTAGACTTAAACCCTGTGTGAATTCAGAGCTCATCTTATCTATCCTCTCTGTCAAGTGATGCCAGACACACAGACACATTCTACGCTGTTATTGTGGCTGTTTAGAGCTGGACTGTCTCTGACCTGGGGAACCAGCTGTTCAGGTGTAACTCATGGGGCACAGAACCATCTCTCAAAGCCACCAGGCGGTGCATAAGCTTTAACATAACGCTCAGACAATAATATCTCCTGTCCAGGGTCCTTATTGTAATGTCAGGGCTCCTCAAACTAAAGAAAGGTCCATTTGACATTCACTGAAACAGGATTAATTAGTTCTAGGGATTTTTAACAATGGGAAGGAAAGAAAACCCATCCAACACTTGGCATATTCATAATATTATTGAAGTAAAAGAACCCCTTTTCTTCCTGTATTCTATTTTTCTATTCTTTTTTCTGTATTTTCAACTTTGCCTGCAAAGTATATTTCAAAGCATGAATGTCTTTTCATCACTATATTACAAATCCTGTAACAGCATCACCTGCTATAAAAATAAACTGGCAGGACTGACAGAGTTATGGCAATTCTATGAAAAAAGAACAACAATCTTTTACCTTTAAAATATTTTAATCATGAATGTCAAACTTAATAACTACATATTAATGAGCTGTTAAGTTTTTTTGAAGAATTTGATTTAGCAACCTTGCAAAATAACCATCTAGATTACATCTAACAATGTGATGAAGTTTCTGCTAAATGATTGCTAAATATTTTTGTCCCCAAAGATCTCTGAATAGCAGTATTTCTGAGGTATTACTTGATTTCCATTGAAATAATTTCTGGTTTCAATTTTTTTTTTTTTTGTGAAAACAAAATATTCTCTGATATACTTCCACAAACACCAGTAGTTTTCATGGAGTCAACAGGCTAATTTAACAGTACCTTGTGAGCTGAAATGAAAATATTTCAACCCAATGAACCTACAGGCTCACTGGATTGAATTCCTTATGTATATATGAAGTATAGATATGAATACAAATATATATATTTCATGCATATGATGTACACATACTGTGCTAGAGTCTGCAAGTGAAAAATGTGTGGTGTCTACAAAGATTCATGTTTTTTCTAATGAAAATGGATAATTTATCTTCTCTGCAGACAAGTTTTCTGCTAAGTTTTGCACTCATTAAACTACTGTTTCGGAGGTTCCTGCATTTTCTATGCTACCCATTGTCACCACTATTACTATATTTCTTAAGTGTCCTATAGGTTAGGATCAGCACCAATGTGTATCTTCTAGAGCCATGGAATGGTTTGGATTGCAAGGGACTCTAGAGATCCCCCAAATCCACACTCTGACATGGGTAGGGATGCCATTTACTACACTCAGGCTGCTCAGGGCCCCATCCAACCTGGCCTTGAACATTTCTGCGGGTCAGCCACCACTCTCTGGAACCTGTTCCAGTGCTTCACCACTCTAAAAAGAACTTTTTCCTAAAGGAGAGTAAAGAATTTCTTCCTAACTTCTAATCTAAATCTGCCCTCTAATTTTACAACCATTGTCCTTTGATCTGTCACTATCTGCCCATATAAAAAGTTCCCCCTCCTTTTTATAAGCCCCCTTTAAGTTCTGAAAAGTTGCTATAATCTCTTCCAATAGCCAGCTCTTTTGCATGCCGGACAACTGCCTCAGTCTGTCCTCATGGAAGAGGTTCCCACCCTTCATCTTCATAGCCCCCTCTAGACTTGCTCCAACAGGTCCATGTACTTCTTATGTTGGGGGCCCCAGAGCAGGATGAAGCAGCTGGTGGGGTCTCACCAGAGCAAAGCCAGAATCATCTCCCCCGACCTTCTGACAATGCTGCTTTTGGTTCAGCCCAGGGCAAGTTTGGCTTTCTGGGCTGCAAGTGCATATTGCTGGGTTGTGTCCAGCCTCTCATCCAGCCCAACCTTAAGTCCTTCTCCACAAGGCTGCTCTCAGTGGCTTCCTCTCCCAGTCTGCACTCATGTCTGGGACTGCCCCAAATCAAGGGCAGCACCTGGCACTTGGCCTTGTTGAGCCTCATGAGGTTCCCATAGCCCACTTCTTAAGTTTTTCCAGGTCCCTCTGGATGGTGTTCCATCCGCCAGGTGTGTGAACTTGCACCACTCAGCCTGGTGTCATCTGCAAACCTGCTGAGGGTGCACCTGATCTCATCACCTGTATAACCAATGAAAATATGGAAAAACACTGGAGCCAAGGCAGGTGCCCTGAAGAACAAATCTGTCAGTGGCCTCCACCTGGATGTACACCCACTGACCACAACTCTCTGGCTGCATCCATCCTTGGCTGCAGCCAATTCCTTATGCACCAAGTGGCCCACTGCTCAAATCCATGCCTCTCCCATTTGGAGATAATGATGTCATGTGGGACCACATCAAAGGCCCTACAGAAGTCTAAATAGATGACTTTGGTCAATCTTCCCTTGTCAAACATTTCTGTCACTGCAACAGCTGTGCTGGCTGTCTCAGATAATCTGCTTGTCCTTTGTATGCCTTACCACATCTTCTAGATGTATTTGTCCCATGATTTTCCCAGACAGAGAGATGAGGCTCACCAGTTTTCCCTGGATCTTCCTTTCTCCCCTTTTAAAAAATGTTTCCTTTTTTCTATTATATTTCTAGTTGTAAGATTTTATCCAATAACAAGAGTGAACAGGAATGGGCCTTGGATATCTATTGCCAAGTTTACTCATGAATTAAAAATTTAAAAAAGGAAACATTTGTCTTATTTGTAACATGCAGGTTCATAGATTAGTCTCTTAAATTATAAAAAGGAAACCAATTGCTTAGTGTAGCTCTGATTTTACTGCCAGGGACTTTTTTTTTGTTAAAATGTATGTGCAAAAGTAGTGCTGTCACACTACACAGCGCTACTTTTGATTAAAATATCGTATGATTAATGAATGCATTATGTTCTTAATCATTATAAAAACCACCAAATATTTTATTGAATAACTTAACTGCTTATCCTTCAAGTATTTGGGGAGGTTTGTTTCTTCCCAAATAGTTACAGACTATAAAAATATACAATATTTAAATATTTAAGAGCTCATCAGTAACAACTTGAAAGATTGCTTGCAGAGGTTTTAGTCGTATACTATAAGAAAAAAATTACTGAGTATGAACAAGTTCTTTTATAGTTTTCCTGTTCTCTCCATAATTTTAGAGATGAAAAAGTAGTAGTTTCTACTCCCCCATCACCCACAGCCTTGTTGGGACTGCATATACAACTTATTGCTTATTCCTCAATGTATTCAGCAGCAGAGTTGATGGAAGACAACATGAGTATTTAATTTGAAGATGCTTCAACAGCAACAACCACAACAATAACAATAACACACCTTTTCTGAACAAGACTGCCTTCAACTGTCAAATAACTCCAGTATCACTGAAAAAGCATTATCCAAAGACATGAGTCACTATGACACAATCATTCCAGGTGGGTCCTCATTCTGCTGTGACAGCTCTAGTTTTCCACAAAATGACAAGTTCTGCTGTAGCTCATTGTACACAGAGATAACCAGAAGACAGGAAGATGCTTGCCAGCAAATAGATGGCCTAGGATCTTCACTAAAACCATGTATCTCCAATGAGCTGTTGAAATTAATCTTTTAAAACAAGCCTTTGAAACATTTCTCAGGTTGAAATTTTATTCTCATTTCTAGTTTTCATTACAAAGATGTGATGCTTTGAATTTGGCAAGTTACCAGACACCCATCCAGGCAACCTCTCTCTCCCTTCAACTGGACAGTGGGGCAAAATAAGACAGAAGAACTCATAGGTTGAGACAAAGACAGGGAGATTGCTGGTCAATTGCCATCATGCACAAAACCATCCTGAATTGGGGAAAATTAATTTAATGTATTGTCCATATTACACAACTCAATGGTGAGGAACAAAAGCAAAATAAAAAATATCTTCCTCTCCTACAGCTTCTCCCCAGGCTGACCTTCACTCCTGCACTTTCAATTCCTCTACCTCCTCCTCCTCCTTCCTGAGCAACTTAGAGGGATGAGGAATTGGAGGCTGCAGTCAGTTTTAAGAGCTTCTCTCTGTTGCTGCTCCCTCCTCATGCTCTTCTCTGCTTTAGCCTGGGCCTTGTCCTGGAGCTGCTTGTGCAGAGCAAGGGGCAGCACCAGATCCTTGTCACAGCCCCACAGACCCTCACTGCTCCTGCTGGCACCTGCACCTGGCACAACAGGAATATTGTATCCTATATACACATAAATAACCTGGATCTATCCTGTAGGCACAATTATATGTGCGTGTGCATGAAAATATGTACAAGTAAATAATATGGTTTATTAAGTCTTTGTAAAAAAATCTGTGGAATTCTTTCTCACCTACTCCTGGAAGACATTTCCAATAAACACATTTCCTGAAATTAATATGCCTATGCCATAATATTCCTTCAGAACATTAAAAAAAACCAAATCTGACTCAAAAAAATATTGTCTTTAGGATTTTATAGAAAAAGCAACAAATTCCCTGGAATCCCACACACCTACCAGCACCTCAGGTTAATGCATCTTGACTCAGTTATCCCAGACAATCATCATTAGGAACAGAAGCATTAGACATTAATATATGAACTGAGACCACCTGGAATTGAACTGAGACCACCTAAAATGTTTGCTATGTATCTGGCATTTCTGGTAATTGGCTAAATTCTTGTCTTACTACAATGAAGAATGTAATTTAAAAATTCTTAAGGAAAAAAGAAAATATAATCTTTTAATAGAAATCTAGGCCCAGCTGTGCTAGAAATATTTTTTCTTCAATTCTTAAGACTGAATGTCTTCCTTTCTGCCTTTTTCTTTTTATTCTGTTATTTTCAGGTGAAGGCACTGATTTACTCCTCGACCTCTCACTTTGGAGGGAATAGGTACATGACTCAAACAAGAGTACAAAATAAAATTTTAAGATTATAGGGGATTCTGTTCGACTTCTGCCCACCTGTTTACCCTTGAACAACTAACTTCAACTTTCTGCTCCTTCTCCTCATGCCTGGTGCCTCTGCACTTGAAGGAATGGTTTAACAGACAGAATGTCTGTTTATTTATTTATTACTGAAATAATTCATTTCAGTAGGATTTAAACCTGTACAAAGTTGCTTTACTGAACTGAAAGCCTATAGCATATTAGCATATATCCATTTGGACAGATTTTTTTTACCATACATAAGATAAAAGTGTGAAGATAAAATTAACAATTTTTTAATTTTTATTTTCCCTCTCATAAAATGCAGAATATATTTCCCTACTTAGTACAATGCATAAGTATAAGCTTGAGAAAGTTTATTAAGGCATCTGATTACTTTTATCAATCAAATTTTGTTATTTTTTTTAAGCATTTCTGAAGAATCAATTGGGAAAAAAAATTTTAGAAGTTTAAATTTCCTTCCCATACATATAAAATATATACATTATATATTATATACATCATATAAATATGTGTATGTACATAATTACATCTAATATACAGTGTGTACCATATGTACTGACACACACACATATATATATATATATATATATATGTATTACAATGTCTATTTTATTATTTTGCTTTCTGTCTTCTGGTGTTTAATTTAATCTCATGCTAATTTAAGCTAGATTCACTGTTCTGAAAGCTTGAGTTTTGCAGTAACATACTGAGATAGGTAGGATTCTGGTGTTGTTTAGCCATACAGAAATTGCATTATTTCAAACTACCTTTTTTCTCTCAAAGAATCACATCCAAAAGTTTTGGTGCATGTCAGGACAGGCATTTCTCATGATTTCAAGTTTTTTTTTAATATTAGGACAACTAAATAATGTGTGATTACATAAATTTGTCTATATCAGCATTGATCCTTGAACATTGCTTGGGAACTTCTGAGACTTCCTGATGATAAGATTCAGATAAAACAATAAAAACAAACAAACAAAGCAAACCAAAAAGAGAGTAATTAATATTGTCAAAATTACCTTTTGGGACAAAACACAGTTTTTTAAAAGATTGTACACTCTAAAAAGAAAACCAAATTAAGACACTATTTTTGAAAAAAACTGGCATAACTAATCTCAATTCTATTTGGTTTTTTTGTTGATTTTTTTTTTTTTTTAAATAGGACTGAAACAAGTATTTGTGAAGATACTTCACCTGAAATTATACATATAAATGGAAAACCATTATTGTCCATGAGACATCGCTTTTATAATCCTAATACAATTATTGTACTAAAACTTGGAGTTTATATTGTGTTTCTCTTTTTGTCTACCCAAGGCAAGCTTAAGGTAATTCTATTACCAAGTATCTGATGCATCCAGATTATAGCAGCATTTTACAGTATCTAGGACTGCACAAAATGAGATCATTAACTTCACTGCTGTAATTATTACCTGTATTATTAACTGCAACCTTAGCAGTAGAATTAAATACTTATCTATTCCAGGTACTAACTCTGAGAAAGAGGAAGGTCCCCAGTGGAAAATAGTTCTGTCACTAAAGGCGGAAATGCTCCCTGTAATTTAGTTCCTTTTGCTGACTTTTCTCAATAGTGTAAAATCACTTTTAACAAGGAGACAATACCATTTAGAAAAGGCACTGAGAAAATCCATACAGGTTATCTTTCCCAATCTGTGCCAGGTAGGCTTTTACCAGGGCATTCCAGGAGAATGCCACTCAAAGGGCAGAAGTGATTTGGTAAAATTTAAGATGGGAGCCTGAAACAATAAATACCACGGTGACTTTGGTATATGTATCTTGCTGTATGGAGACTTACTTCAGGCTTTGCTTTACATTAGGGTTGTCATTATTTGTTGTCCATATAATTATGAGAACAGAATAGACTTTGCTTTTCCAAACCTCCTTTACATATTCTGATGATTTTCATACAATTGTTTTTTTTTAAAAAAAAAGAAGAAGAAACCCAAGCCTCTGCTCAGAGGTATGTTGGTCACACCTGTAATTCTCAAATAGCTTCAGCATAATCTGCACCACTTGATTTTTTCCAAGAAATACTATGTGGACACACAACTCAAACCACAGACAATATATGAGTAAAATCTTTAAAAATGTCCTAATTAACAATAGCTAATGGACCAGTGTTCCAAAAAGATCTCCTCTTGCTATTTCAAACTTTTAGAAGGCATGTAGATAAAGTTTATATATATGCTTGAATACGTGAACCTATGTAAACAATGAGGTGCAGAAATTATCAGTAAAAAAGCTAGCAAGAATGAAGATACATAAATATAGAGGATATAGGTATGTAGGACACACTGTAGATCACTGTGGGAAAATTAACCTCGGTCCCAGAAATAAATGTACACCACAGAATTGTATTTCTGCGACTTTAGCTTTTGTTTACTGAGCATAGGGAAAGTTATAAAGTATAATAGTCATTATTAATTGTAATTTTTCATTACATGCATGCACCACTTTGACTGGCACAAGAAGTTCCAAGATGGTTTGCAGGGAAACCCAGTTTTCATTACCTGCTTTGACCTTTTTCAGTGACAAGATGACAAATTCATTTGTACTGTCAAACCCATTAACTAAAAAAGTGCAATCCAATAACCCTCCCAAACAAACAAGTTGATGCAATTTCTGAAGTTATCCTGTATGAAATAAAAAAACTTCTCTAATCAGTATTTTTTTATTATTTTGATACGAGGTAGAAACTTCCAGAATGTTTCAGTCCTATAAAAGCCTACAGTCTAACAGGATGCTTTAAAGACATAGGTATTTTAGTCCCCAAAATAATTTGCATCATTGTTTATTAAGCCATCTACCTTGTGTTTTTTGATGTGTTGTCAAAATATTACATTTCTTTATGTTTCCTAAAAAACTCTGACTTTTGTGATGACTTGTTTGTAGAGATACTAAGTTAATTGCAGTAGGAGAGGCTTTTTTAGACTAATTCTGAGACAAACATGACATGAGCACTCTGGACATTATTCTTCTTCATAAATATTTACATGGGTTAAATTGCCCATAATTAAAACCAGAAACCCAAACTTCTTTTCTCTTCATGTGACCTCAAATCAATCTACTTCAAGGAGACAGGAATAATTTAATGAAGTTATTTAATAATTTCAAGAATAATTTAATGATACTTGACCTGCCGGAGATCTGTACAACTCATCATCAGAGAAGTTGTGCCCTTTTGTATTCATTCAGTTCCAACCTCCAGCCTCCTCCCCAGAAAAAAAAAAAAAAACCCAAAGACCCAAACACAAAGAAAACCACTAAAACACACAACAAAGGAAACATCAATCTTGCACGTGTGTAACTTCACTGCCATTACATGGCTTCAGTTGCAGAACAATTTTTGATCCAGAGCACCACTTAGCCTTCTTTCTAGCATTCAAAATATACATCTAAGTACTCAGGGAAATATTAACCTATTGAAACAACTACACTACAAACTTAAAGGTAAATATTTTGAATTTAAGCCCAAGCTGTGACATTAAAACACTCTACAACATTCTAGAGAGAAGTTTGAAATAGAATCAAGTGCCATGCAACAGAACCTTTTCTCACATGTGGTACTCCTTGCAAAGGTAACATCCAGTGTTGACTCCAATATAATTTGAAGAGACATAGGTTGCTTTCACAACTACAACTTTCCAGCTTTATATTGATATAAGAAGAGAAAACTGAGAAAGACCATAATCTCTGCTATGACCCCCTTTATGCAGGTTGCATATAAATAGGAAGGAACTCAGCAACTCCTTGCTCAGCTCCAAGTTGTATTACGAATTCCTCTTATTTATGATTCCTTTGATTATAGCCCAGGAAAGAAACTGATGTATTTGCTTGCATTAGCATAATTTTTTCAGAATTGCAAACACCTAATCCACACAGAGTAATCCACACCATTACAAAATGGCTGACTCATTGCAAACCCATGGCTGCTGTCACTACATAAAGTTATACTATTACCCAGCAATTTATTTCATATAGGTCATACTAATGATTGAAAAGACTAAACTAATTCCTATAAGAGAAGAAAAAAACTTATTTCTATAGTGTCATCTGTAACTCCTCAAACAACAAAGCTAGAAAAAGTGTGTTCATGGAATTTAATTAATTTTCTTCTGGCTCAACCACAAATCTGTGTTGACTTCATCTGAAAGACACAGGAACAGTAAGCAAGGGTAAAGAGCTATGAAATCCTATTAGCCAAGAATAACAAATGGCAGTGAAATGAAACCTGCAGATTTTGGATATTTCAAGCTATTGAGCTACAAAAGAATGAACTCTTTTAATTGGGACTCAGTGCTTTTCTTCCTCACCATTCTTTTGTCAATTCATTCCTCCTCTGGTATAATCAGATGCATACCTAGGTGTCATAAAGTCCTTATAGTGAATTTTCAGATATAGATTTGTCACTCACCTCTGCAACAGAGCCCATGTATTTTGAATCTGAATTCTGAATCATTCTTTAAAAGTTACTCATAGCCTATCTCAGCTTGCTAATGTCAGATAAGAAGAGCTGGAGACCAGAGCAGAAAAACTGTCAAGGATCACGCTTCAATCACTAGAATTACACACCACTTTTACTAATAATGCTTACCTTAGTGCCTCTAGTAAAGGTTGCTTTGTAGCAGGATTTTTTTCAAGGGCATTACAGATCTCAGCAGCTTCCATTTGGCAATTACACAAGACCTGGAACAAAACTTTTAGCTCTCTTACAATTGTAATTCTATTAGTTTTCAAACACAGGACAAGTGATATAGCTACATCTGATCTGTGCCCACATTCATTATTAATTAAAATCCAAACTATGGTTCCCAAAACACTACAATCCTTGCTTACTGCAATACTAAAATTTCTGAGTGATTTTATTTTTTGATCATTTTTATTTGATCTCATGAACTTCTTTCCTCTAGAGCCTTGACATGAAAAAAAGAGAACTTTTGTGTAGGGATGGAAGAGTTCCATCATCTTGTCTGTTCTGACAAACCTCATCTCCTGAAAGCACCAAAAGATAATTTGCCACCCTCTCCTTTGATCATTCATCACAGTATCAGACAGTCTTTATAACATCAGCAGATCTTCCTCCTACAGGTCTTCCATGTGCCTGCCCTTCTCATGCTTTAATTTTTTCTTTTCTGTTATCTTATCTAAAAGAACAGCTAGGATGTGCTATCCAAAGCAAAAGAAATGTTATGTGGGAGGAGGAAAACAATTCAGAATATTCTGAAGGGATGTCTCCCTTTCTGTAAAACCCTGAACTCTGTCTTTTAGAACACTAAACCTTCCACATTGAATCTGCTGTTCCCCAGCCTCTGTGATACAGCCTCATAAGATATAATGCCCTAAAATAACCAGGGAACTATGTGCTAGTGGAAAACTCGGCTACTGCTCAACAACTTTAAAATTTGTTGTTCATATATATTTACAGTATACTCCCTTAGAAACTCAAAACAACATTTTCTTTCCAAAAGGCTTTTTCTACACATTATTCATTATTTATTTTTCTTCTGTTTCTTCTTATAACAACAATCAACAAGACTTTGCTTCAGTTACATTCTTCTCACCACTTCAAAATCATTAGACTTCCATTTTGCTTTACTTTCAATTTATTTGTTACACTTACAGATCAAAAATATCTTGTGGTCTTTAAATTCTGCCTTCTTTATTTTTATACAATGAAGATACATAGATGCAGATACACATACAAATAAATACTACGCATTTTTGCATATTAAAACACATTAAAGAGAACAAAAAATTAGCCATAGAAAGAAACAGGCAACTTAGTGACACAAATTATGATGCATTTCTTCTTTAAAAACTCTTTCAATTCAACTATAAACATGTCTTTAAAACGTGTTTAAAATGTTTAAAACTAAATCTTACAGAGTACAAAAAGATTTTATATCTCAGAATATTTGCCAGCTTAATTGGCTTTTTTTTTATTATTTCTTTAAAGCACTATGCAATATGAAATATGCATGCTTACCAGGGCCATGAGAAGTAGAAGTTAAGGCATCCTGGGCATTTATGCTGATGACTTTTAACAGTGAGTTTCACCAAATTAATCTGAACTTAGCCAAGAATCCTGCAAATGATCCATCCTACTTTTCTGAAGCTGTGTGTTGATACTTCAGTACTAAGAGACAAGCCACAAAAGTTACTGGACGTTCAGTCAGCAAAACAATCAAACTGGTTTTCTCCATTCACATAAATCCATTGAGTAAGACAAAGCCATTTTACATTGGTGCTTTTCAGGATACTATTGCACAACATACACAGACTCCAGGGAGCTGCTTCTATTTCAGTGAGCAATTCAATTTTCAGCAGAATTTGCCATATAATTGTGTCTTTAAATTTAGTCAATTCATTCCGTTGTTCACATAATTAATTCTGATTTATTCTCAAGCTCGCATCTTGCAATTCTTTCATTTTTTCATTCTTTCCTTATAATTTGTTGAGGATTACATTAGATTCTCAGATCCTTTGGAAGTTTTCTAAAACCTATGCACTGAATATTAGAAGTGAAAATACTTTTTGGCCTTATTTTTACTTCAATGAAGCCTCAAGTTAAAATTGTCTTTGAAGGATGTGGCAAAAGCAATGTTGTAAAGGAATTCTGGATAGTTATCTGCTATAAAAAAAGAGCTGAATTTCTTTAATGACTATGACCTATATGTACACTCTGTGAAAAAAGTCAAGGAAAAATATATATCCCATATTATGTAACCACCACTGAGGTTTTTAGTTTTGTATGCAGTAAAAATGAACAGGGCAGAACAGCCTTACAACTAATTTAATGATATCCATGTACTACATCAACATGCTACTTATCATTCAGCTTGATGCACACAAACTACCCTTGCTATCCGTCATTTTAGACTGCTCCTGACAACAGGATCTCTACCCTAACAAGACTAGAGAGTGATAAACCTTTGGTTTGACTTGCTATGTACAGGACTGACTGAAGCATTGAGGTTTCTGTGGCAAGAAAACTATGAAGCATAAATAGGGTTATTCATATTTCAGCTTTTCCTCTTTTGTCTATGTGTATATGGAGTAATGGCTTCATTTATTATTCTCACAAACTGTCCACAATAATGAATGATGAAACAGAGATTGTCGTTCTTCGTCATGTCAATGACTTTTAGTCTTACACTGTATCAGAGCTCAGTAAGTTCTTATTCACTGTGAATAGAAGACTGCTGTTTCAAATTAAATGAATAATGATATCATTATGGTATCATGGCACCTACATAGGAAGGATTTTCTATTTCTTTCCTTTGTCTGTATGGCCATTTTTACAGAATCATGGAATTTGTGTTCAGATGTGTTTTCATATTTTCAAATTTTCATCCATTGCTTCTTAGCCTGCCACTGGGCACCACTGACGTGAGCTCTCCTTCACTCCCTCTCTATCAGGTACTTTTCCAAATTTATAAGATCCCCTTGAGCCTTCTTTGTTTCATGCTAAACAGTCCCAGCTCTCTCAGCCTCTCCTTCTAGCTGCTTTTATATCTTTGTGGCCCTTCAATGGACACATTCTAGTAAAGTCTATATCTTTTTTGGACTGGGGGAACCAGAACTGGACCCAGCACTCCCAGAGTTGGTCTGGTCAGTGCCAAGAAGAAGAAAAAGAACCACTTTCCTTTACTGGCAACATTTTTCTACATGCAGCCTGAGAAGCTGTCGCTGACCTTTGCCACACAGGCACTCTGGCTGGCTCATGGTGAGCTTGGTGTCCCTAATGATCCCAAGGTTCTTTTCTGCAGAGCTGCTTTAAAGCTGGCAAACCCTACTCAGTACCAGTACCTTGTTACTCCTCCCCAACAGCAGAACTTGGCATTTCCTACTGTTGAATTTCATGAGATTCATCTCTGCCCACCACTGAACTTGGGTTCAGCTTGGTGAATCATATGCAAACAATGGATCAGCTACTTCTCACAGTTTTTTCATTGTCTGGAAACTATCTGAGCACACATTGTGCCTAATTATCTATCTCATTAATGAAGATGTTAAACAGTATTGGCTCCATCCTTGACCCCTCAGTTACTGCACTAGTGACTTGTCTCTAACTGGACTTTTTGTCACTGATCATCATCCTCTAGGACAAGTCACTCAATTGTCAATCAATCTCATTGTCTAATTATCTAATTCATGTTTAGTTTTATCTAAGGATGCTATGGGAAACATTGTCAAAGAATTTACTAAAGTCCAGGTAAAAAAAAGATCTAGTGCTCTCTCTTTATCTACGAAGCCAGCCACCTCATTGTAGAAGACTATCAGGGTGGCTAAGCATGGTTTCTCATTCACATAAATTAACACTGATTACCCCTGAGCACCTGCTTCTCATTCACATTTAGAAATGGTTTCCAGGATCAGTTGTTCCACTGGCCTCCCAGGCACTAAGGTGAGACCAACCAGTAGCAGTTCCCTGATCTTTAGTCTTTGCTTTCTTGAATATGAATGATATTTGTCCTCTTATATTGTTCAAGGATCTCTCCTGAATGCCATGACCTTTCAAAGATAACCACGGCTCCACAGTGACATCAACCAGCTCCCTCAGCGCTTGTGAGTGCCACCTATCAAACTTCATGGAGTTATATATATGCCTAGTTTCTTACAGTTCCTGAATGCTGACATACCAGTAAAGACTGAGCAGGAAAAAGCATTAAACATCTTTGCCTTTACCACATTCTTTGTCTGCAGTTTATCAGATGCATTCAGCAGCAGGCCCACTTTTGATGTTCTTAGTTTGGAAGATTTTTTGTTTAGGTTTTTGGTTTGTTGTACTACCCAAAAAAATTCTTTATGGAACTGCGCCTAATCCTGTTTCTTGTCAATATAAATATTCAATAACAAAGTGAGCAAATACCTTTTCCTTAGTGTTTCTTTTGTTGTTTATGTACTTGTAAAATTGGCTATTTCTTCCTACATCCCCAGGAACATTCAACTCCAGGTGGGCTTTAGCTTTCCCATATTATTAGCTACATATGGACTCTAGTAAAGACACTGATATGAAATCCAATATGAAATAATTTTGATTCCTTGTTGCTTTTTATCCAAAGGTTACAATCAGCTTATGCTTAGTATGTCTTGGATCTACAGAGAAAATAAAAATGCCCCAGGGGAGAAAATCCTGCTTTTTCATTACAGGCCTGTAACAAGAAGTTCCCCAAGTATGGGTTCACCTTTGTGTTCATTTCCAGAGGAGGTACAGGTGACATTGTTTGTCTTCAAAATATTTTCTCAAGGGATAAGCACAGTTTGAAAAATCTTCTCTGGATGTATCAGAATTCTGCAGTAAGGAAGGGAAATTAACTTCCACAATTCAAGTTACTTCAGACTGAGGAACTGCCAGTTTCTAGAAAAGACCTTCAACTGTGTATTAAGCCTCTGAACTCTATTAATCCAACTCTGGTTTATGGCACAAGTTACAAAACTTGCAACCTTTTGTATTTTGTATGCTTAATCATTATCAAACTTTATTTGTGCATAATATTTATTTTAGGTTTTTAAGAAGAGAATGTGATTTAGAGTGTTTTTTGGCCATTACCTCCAGCTCTTCAGGAGATTATAGGTTTAGAACTCTCTGCAATAGTACAATGCTTCCTTGAACAAAACTCAAAGAACTCAATGCTAAATATATTTTGTAGTGTACTATAGAAATTCAAGTAAAGTAAATATATGAAAAGTTACAAGAAGGAAGAATTCAGGTCGGAACAGATTATTTTGAATATGAAAAATATTTGATTACAGACATCACAATAATAATTTCTCTGATAAAGACAGCAAATAGATTTTTTCTGCTATTATAATAGCTTTGAAATTCTGCACTCCTGCTTAGTGTCTGTTCTTATACATAATGCCGGAGGAATGGAAATTATGCTTTTGCACCAAGGTTGGGGTTTTTTTCTCATTTATGTTTTTTGTTTAGGAGTTTTTAGTTTGGGTGTTTAGCTTGTAGTGCTACCCAAGAAGATTATGTATAAAACCTCACTGAATTCTGTTTCCCATGAATAAGAATATTCAATGACAAGGTGGAAAGCACAATGTTTCTATGAAATTCCAGAAAAAAAGAACAACAAAAGCATGTACTTATTAGTGTTAAAATGTGTCCTTTCAAAAAACATAAAAAAACACCTCTCTTCTTTCCTAAACAATTATTTAGTGATAGATGTAAACCAGAGATTGTAATAATAAAATAAGGAGTAAATGTTTGTAACAAAGAGAGCCCAAGAGATAAGGAAACTGTGATATATAATAGAAGTACAGTATGACTGTGTGTTTCCACATGGTGAAATTGTTAGAAATATAAGCAAAAAATTGTTTCTTTAATGCTTATTTACGGACCAGAAGAAAGTGGAATCAAATCCTATTCATAGTCTATTCTATAAATCATGGACTTTTATTTTAATACATTTGTTTCCTGATCTGACATCTTAATATAGGTACTGTGTCTTCACAACTGGTTTTGCAGAAAATCATAATAGTACTATAAGCTTTAAGTTTTCCAAAAGAAGGCAGTAGCTTGAGAAAAAACATCTTTAAAACAAGCAGAATTGTATCTAAACACATGCATTGAAATTATCTACTTTTCAGTGTGTTTTCTCTACTCTTACAATTAAAAATTGAAAATGTCAACATCATCATGTAATGCCCAATTTATCTACCATTTTAACTCTCACTCTCTGATCTTCTTGGAAAAAGCCAAACAAGCAAACAAAAAAAAACACCCCTAAAAAACAAACCAACAAAAAACAGGAAACAAAACCTCACATATTTGCTACACCAAAACAGAGCTCTAATGTAGCAAACTTAAAGAAACTTCCTTGCTGAAGTCAAATAACAAACACTCACACCTATCCCTATTCCCACCCACAGAATTGAGGCCATGTTATTCAAACACCTACAAATAAACAAGAGATGGAAAATGCCTTTTTACTTCATCTGTACTAGTTTGAGCCTTCTACCTGGGATAACAACTTTAAGATATCAATTCACAGGAAAAAACTTCTTAGCTAATAATTAAGGGTCCCTCTTTGAGTCACATTTTGCAACAATGTGATTACTACACCTATTTTCAGCATTTATTAAAGTGTGATTTCATGCTGGAAGTTGTTTGAGTAGAATGTTTCCAAACATAAAAGTCAAAATGCTTTGGCAAGTGTTGAATGTGTCTTCCTTTCTCGGAACTCAACTTGTGTGCACATGTCCCAAAAAAATCTCATGCTTTCACTGCTTATTCTATCTTTTTCTTCAGTTCCCCTTTTGCTCCTGAAACTCTTTTACCTCTGTTCTTTGTTTTCTATCCTTCTTGATCTAATATGTCCTATGTGTACTTCCTCCTTTGAGGCAATAATAAAAACCAGCTACAACAAAGGAAACAAAAAGGTGTCATGCAAATATATGTCCCTATAGCAAGATAGAAACTAGGCTTCCAGAGCAGCTTAAAATTGTGTTTGACTGAGCACAGCGTACTAGGCAACAAATAAGCAACTGAGAATCATTGCAGTAAGCCAAATGATCTTGGAATTGAATAGGAAAAAAACCCAAAATACAGGATGCGTCAGTGGCAGATGCTAAACTAAACCCCATGTGAAGTGACTGCCAAAGTCAATAAAGGTGCTTCGGAGAGCCATGTAGGAAAGTTTTGATTTCCCTTTATAAACACCAGTGCAATGCACAGACACATTGCAGCAACGTGAATAATGTTACCATCTCCCTTTTGGAAACACAGAACTAGCAAAAAGTGGGGGAAAAAAAAAATAAAGAACACAAACAGCATTTGGAAAGATCTCTCGAGTTAAGCAGTCTCATCCTCAAATTCAAGCCTAAGCCCATAAATAGCCCCAATCAAAAAGAGTGTTTCCTGAATGCCTCTGTACTCATGTGGAATAACCTCAAAGTCTCCAGACGACTTAGTGTCAATCTTCATCTGAAGACTCCTTAAGATGATGAACTGTACCCGCATTTAGAAAATGAAGTTCACACAAGCATAGCAATGATACCAGCTTTCATTTGGGCTCACAAAAAAGAACAGTAATGCTGTTGCCTCTACATATAATGTTAAAGAGAAATAGTTTGCACAAAAAACCACATGTGAAAACGGATTTAACTTTTTTTTTTTGGTCCAGACAGTTTCAACCAGCAGAATGTCGTATGCCCAGGCTATAGAAAATACTATTGTTATAAAATACAAATTCTACATTTATATATAGACAATATATATATAAGAGCAGCTTCCAAGTATTGTTGAATTTTATAATCTATACATTAAATTAATTTTCTTTAAACATGTTGTGGCTTAGGAATGGTAGTCCTCAATTTATTGCTCCCCCACCTCTGAGACTCCAAAACTACATGCTACTCACACTCTTCTCTCCTGCCCTCTTTCTCCATGGGTGGAAAGAGGAGAGCTGAAGGCACAATAGGTAAAGATCACAGGTTGAGATAAAAATAGTTCACTAGAAACGGCAATGAGATAAGAAAGTAATCAGTAACAGCATCAACATTAATAACAAAATGATACAAAAGGAGGATGCAGAAGCCCAGTCTGGCCACAGCCATTCCACCCAAGCTGCTCTCTCTGGTCAGGACCAGTATTACCCCACTGCTGCAACAGTCACACTTGTTCCACTGGAAAAGCATGACCCACTTTTCTGGAATCTGCTCCCTGTCCCTGTCAATGACCTAATCTGTAATTGAATAGCACAATGTCTTGGCCTTGCCCTCTTCTGCTGATCTGAGCTGGAACCAGGACAAGCCATTAACAGAGCAATGTAGAAATACCTAGCAAAGCCCTTACAGCAATGGAGATCTGTTCTTTTAAACCCTAGTCTAAGAAATATGTGGTAAGCAATACAAAGCGTTTGGTAAAAAAAACTGAACTTGAGCATGGAGTGGATTTTTTCTAAGATTTCAAAAGAACTATCAAAAAAATCTCAGAAAGTAAAAAAAACCTTCAGTTTGTCTGTGTAACTGTAGATACTCAGTAGTTCTGGCTACTTTTAAAATATCTTTTCTGAAAATACTAATACACAAAATTGGAAAGAAATTAGAATTCAATTTTTATTCTTTTATTATCATTACCAATTATTTGCGTATAATTTTACTCCTAGAGTTTCACAACTCTGTGTAATCTTATGCCTAAACTGGACCAGTGAGCTGCAGAAGTAATTTATTTGAGACCAGATTTTGACCACCAAAGATCTCTTATCCTAAAAGGTGTCAATAAACACACAGCAGTCCTCCTCATTTTAACAGCCACTCCACATCTTCCACATTTTGCTAAATGTCACTAAGATTTTGTCAATTTATAATTATTATTGTGCAATACAGCATACAGATTTCAGAAGAGACAAACTGTTATATTTCCCCTTTTATTCCACTAGCTTTTCTCCTTCCCAGCATATGTTCACTTATAATTTGATGTCTTTAATCATTTAACATTTAATCATTTAAGTGGGACTTCTTTCATCTCAATCCAGAGCACATAACCAGGTCATGATCCACACTGAACTGCAGAATAAAATTAGGTGATAGTGAAAAACATTTCTTCCAGTATCAACATAGAGGATGGGGCTTACATAGTCTCTTTCCATCCTCAAAACCTCTCTCTGCACTTCCCCAATTTACAACCAAATTAAAATGAATTCCCTTCTCCCTAAAAGGTTTTCACTGCATTGATTTCAGAATGAACTGATTATCAAATAATGGCTTGAGAATTACAGTTTTTTCATTTATTTACCTCTTTCTATTGCTTATATAATAGAGATCCACACACTGCTATGGGGAGATCCCCGAACTCTTAAAGAAAGTCTCATAAATTTTTGTCACATAAAACCAGGAAAAAGTAAATTACTACTCAGCAATATGTATAATTGCTATTTAAACTTTTATATGGTGTAGAATATCTGAATAAATGTAGTGATTGAAAAAACAACCCACAAGAAAAACACACACACAAACCAACATAAGCAAACAGATTAATCCAAGCCTGTACTACAATAAACACTAAATATAAGATTATATTTAAAATTTTATCATTCCTACACACCCTGGATGTCTGTAGGTGTAACCCATACATGCACAGTGTTGTTAGAAAACCCAATTACACTGACAGAAAATGCTGCTTCTACAAAGGCACTAGTATATTTTACTGAAAACTCTCAGTATTATGTGCAGATCATGGTTTTGTAACACAAACTCAATTCCTTTTGGTAGAGTCTAGAAGCTCATGCATGGAAGTATTACCAAACCATTCCTGAAATTTCCATTCAGGCTCAGTGAGCACTAGGTAAGGCAAGATTTTACCTCGTGCTTTTTCTGTGCTGCGCTGTTTGGTGCTTTTCAACTAAGGGAAAGGTGGAATGTAATTTCAGAGTCATGGAATGGAAGAGAAAAAAAATAGAGTTTTCCCATTAAACTTATTAGAGGATGAGGTTTCTGGAGAAAAAAAGACTATCCAGAAAATTAAAGGGATGGCCCATTTGAATAAAACAGTAAATAGTACTTGTAATACAAAAAATGAGGTCAGAACAGGAATAATAAAACGAAAAAACTAGAAATCACTGCCAGAATATAAATCAATTTTACCATGTCAAACAAAAGTTATTTTTTCAGCTGTAAATTAAAACCACATGATGCCACACTTATTTACTTACTCCAATTCTTACTAAATTGCAAAGGAAATCCTGACTTCAAAGATTCCTTATAGGAGATCTAATCTAAGCCTACTCTTTTTCAGTAAGAGCATTTCCTATAGTCAGACTCATGGCATTTAAATCTACTTACAAGTCAATGAATTGACATTAAAATTTTAGCAGGCACTAAATACTGACTTCATATTCTGAACCTATTGTCATCCCATACTGAGAAGGATTGTAATGATCATGACCTAGGAATTACTTATGAATTTCTGTACATAAGCTTCTCTCCTTACATAGGTCAGAAAAAAACTATGATGGTCAAAAAGCCATCTAAAAGAAAAAAATAATTCTACACCTTATAGGTTGACTAGAGATTATTTTACATTATTTAGCAGTAATTGTAACAAAGCTATCATACTTGGTGTAGTAGTGGCTTTTCAACTCATCAGGGACAAGTATAAAAAGTCATGTAAATGTTACAGATCCCACAAAAACTTCTACTACGCATATAAGAAAAACCTTAACACTCTTATTAATAAAATATGCAACTATAGAAAACTGGATTGCTGTCAGCAAAACATCTGTGAAAGAGCAACATAAAAATATAATAATATCTAGGATTAACGACACAGATCATGACTTAACTTTCTGTCACCTGATAACACTTCAAGGATAACAAAAAGTTCCCATGCATGGCTCCTATATGAGATCTTGAACCTTACACAAGAAGACTTTTCAACTCTTTTTATAACCAACTGCTAAAAGATATCTTTGAATTATACGAAATGTTTCAATTTTTCAGTCCTGAATAGAGATTTGTATATTTTAAAATATTGGCCCCTACCCTGACACCTACCCATCCACTTTTCTAAAATACATCATAGCAAAAAAAGACGAGATGGGAAAGAGATTTCACACAGTAATCCTACAAGCTTTTGTTCAGAGAACAAAATTATCTTGATTTCATTACTAATTTCTTTAAAATAAGTGTTCAAAAAAAATCAGAGACTCTCTTTAAAGCTGGGAAATTCATAAAAAGGTTTTACTCAGATCATTTGTTTAGGGATTATGAGAGGTTCAGAGAAATGCTTCAGATGTCTAGTATTATGAAAGAATCTGACACTTATTGTCAAATCGTAGCCATCTCAATTTCTTAAAACTTTTGCAAATTTGTTATCTCCACTGCCACGTGTCCATGGTGAAAAAAATATTTTCCATAAACAGAATTGATTGTCATACAAAACTTTTATAAAATGCAGTGAATTTATGGAAAAGTGCACTGAAATAAATCAACATTTATGAAAAACTCAGCTGTAAGTGATACTCAGCTGTAAGTGATACTCAGTCTGTACATGGCAGCTTTGGGGGGTAATGAAAGCAGAAATACACTTTAGTAAGAAAAACACATAATATTGTAAAAGGAGTCCTCCCTTGCTAAAGTTTAGAATAAAGCATTCTTTTTGCAGGTATCTTCTTGCCTCACTTTCATATATTTCACTGTTATATTCCTTTTTCATCCACAGAGGTCTGCTACATTTATTAATACCAACAGCTGATCATGTAAGTATGCACAATTTTTTATCAAGCTTCCACATTTATTCCCAAAAAATAATTAATGTTCTTACCAATCCAGCTGGTTGCCTCCAGAAGGAGGCAAAGCTAGCATTTACTCTATTTCTTATCTTATATTTTGCATAGAACTGACTCAAAGTATTAGTACTTTCATATAGTTAAATATTTGTCTTTTCTAGCCCATTTCTTTCTTCAGCCACAGAACAGATCTTTTGTTCCTGATAGAATACAACTGGGGCAAAAAGGTACTTTATATATTGTTACTTGTTCTGTGTGCCTCCCTAATCCATTCCTTGTATCCAGGTAAGGAAGTGTTTGGATCAACTGAACATCAATGTAGGCTCTTCTATATTCTACTTTGGGATTTCATTATCTTTCCTTTATTTCATAATCAGTCATTGCATTACTTGGTGAGTGCCTCTTACTCCAGAAAGATGAATCTTCTACTGTGACAATTTTTATTCACTCTAGATTTCCCACTCTGATCTGTTCATCTGAAATTTTATATAACTTCTGAATTTTAATGTTTCATTCTTCTCCCAGACTCAAGATATGAACTCTAACTTGACGTTTTGTTCAAGATATTTCTACCTAGGGTATTACACAGTTCCAATATTCTTTCTTTTAATTTTATAAAGTAACAAAAAACTCCCAACTTTTCTAAACACATCTTTGAGCCTTCCATTTGAAATGAGAGGTAGAACCAAGAAGTATCTGAGAGTACTTCTAATTAGCAACACCCTGAAACCACACTGAGGGATTATTCTCCACTTCTTTCAAGTATCTGTAGCAACGGAGAGGACACACTTTGCTCAGCATGAGGCAAGAATGCCAATTTTTAGGGAAATACCATACACCCACACTACTTGAAAAGTAAAAATAGGAGGAAATTTTACTACAAAATTAAGTGCCTATAGGTTCAGCACAGAAGATCTTATACAAATCACCAGGTGTCAGGTGATGCTAGGTGAGCTCCAGATGATATTTCATTGTACACCACTTGTCTAGCTTGTAAAGTCAACACACCCATCTGATCTTGATACCATAAGTTATAGGACACAAAATGAACTGCAGATGTCAAAGGTCTTGGTAGGTGAGAGAACAACCAGAATGAATCCAAACTAACATTCTTACTGGGTTGTTAATCTTTTCAGTTTTCTGTAACATACTACCACACCAGCCTTGGTTGCAAAGCTCATAAATTGTATAATTGTATCCTGTACTATTATAGTATTTCATATAATAATATATAATGCAGTAAAATTCCAGGAGCCGCTATTATCTTTATCAATATAAATAAATCAATGCAAAATTCAACTTAAATCAAATGAGCAATAAAAATACACAAACTGTGATTATAGCATAAACTCAACATCGGGCATGTCAGACGAGAATACCAGGACTTCAGTAAAAAAATGGAAAATCTTTTGTTTTGTCTAATAAGGATGCCCTTCCAGGCAATTAGATCAGGCAATTAGTGTAGCTCTCCTACTGATAATATTCATGTAAGACTGTCAGGGGGGAGGGAAAAACCTCAGACTCATGAGATCTCATGAGAGTCACCACTTTAAACACTATTATTGACACTCTGAAGAGCAAACAAGTCAATCAGAACACATTTCTCTTCCAGTGTCATCAGACATTAGGTGCGTGGAATAAGCCCACAGGCATTATCATGATTTACAAAGGTAAGAAACAGGAGTTGTCCATTAACATGGAAATATTTGCCAGTTTACTTAGTACAAACCTGCATTTTCACAGAGAAACCATCCAAGATATCTCAGATGTGCTTCCGGCTCACATATATTATACACCACAATGTCATCCAAAGGAATATTAAGCCAAACAGAACTAAAAGTTTATTTTACCTTTTATTTTTCCCCTGTTCTCTCTCTTTCACCTGACCAATTGGGTGAAATACCACTGTAACTCACATAGTCTACAACTAAAGAGAAGGTTTATTTTTTTTTTTTTTTTTTTTTTGCTTCTAATTAGTTCCTAATGGAGTCTGTGAGGTATGAAAGAAAAAAAATGCAACAGGACTGTGGAGCAAAACGGCACCTTAAAAACACAGCATAGAGGGCACATTGTAATAAAATTTATTTTTCTTCCTTTGTTTATCCGGTTCTAAAATTACTTGGTCCATGAGTCAGTCCTTGCATAAGATGATATGTCTGCTTCAGAGACCCTTTAGACTAAAACTGAGGTTTGACCTTTAGAGTAGTTATCAACCTTGACAATATAGGAAAGAGATTATTCCCTTTGCAATTCATTTCACTTAAAGCCTTTAATCTTCCAAGAATTAGAGTCTTCACCCTCATCTCCATATAGGCAGACTAGCAGTCTACCCTAATTCTCATCTCCAGCTTGACTGCATTCCAGCAATAAAACAGACTTAAAGGGACCTGAAAAAGAAGCATCAGAAAGCCATACTTCAGAAAAGGCTATCTTGTCCTGCCTGAGTGGTGGAAAATGAACAGTTGTGGTTCCAAAACACATGAAATAAATAGGATCACTAGTTCCTGGGTCAGCTGTTATTTCTATTTCAGATATCTAAACTTTGCAAGATGATAACAGCTTAATGGCTTGCTTTTCACTCTTTTAACGAGGTGCAGAAAAAAAAAGCATCATATAAGTATTTTATTAGAAGCTTTTAAGGATACATGCTGTGAATGCTTGAATTGCAGCAGTCCAAACTCTAAGAAGATTGCGGGTTTTTTACATAGACATGTGTAAAAATGTACTGTTATATTTTAACATGATTTGACATAAATCTTACAGAGAAAAGGAGTGAAACCGACAGCTAAGTCAGTCTTTCAAGAAATCCTGACACACTCAGTGTCTGAAGGTTTTTTAAAATATTACCTCCCAGTTATACTGCAAACAATAGAGGTTTGAGGTCAGGAAAGCTTAAAATCATTTCAGCATAGCCTTCAATGCACAATACAAAATATATTCAAATATTCCATTTTCTACTCTCTAAATCATTGTTTCTGACAGATGCTTATGTTCCTAAATACCTTTAATAATGAAGAATTCAAGATTCTCCTATACAGTCTATTTCAATGGTATTTTCCATAATAAGATTTTTAATTCTATGTAATCCAAATCTCTCTTGCTATAAAGTTAAAAGTGCTTAATTCTTGCCCGATTTGTCCTAGGAAAAAACAAGTTATTCTTCCCTCTTTCAGGAACTTATCATGGCAGATTAGGATATCTAATTTTTTCCATCTTCCCTTTACTTTGAAGGTATGCTTGTTCAAAGGTTGCCTCATGCAATGAGCATGGTTTTTGTAACCAATCAGATATCTCAAAGTATAATGTCAAAAACACTACAAAAGTATTACAGGAGCTGAATAGAGATGAAAAATCCTCTCCTAAACTATATATAGAATCACAGAATTATTTAGGCTGAAGAGACATCAGGACATCTTTTGTCCAATTTTCAACTCAGAGCAGTAGTAAGCTGTGAGGTCAGAGCACTATGCTCAGGGTTTTATTCAGTCTGGTCTTGAATATGTCCAAGAACAGAGAGACTAAATGGTCTCTCTGTAAAAACTGTTCGACACTTTGACTGTCCTGTGACTTTTAAGATCTTTCCATATATCCAGTCTGAACTTCACTTGTTTCACTTTATACCTGTAGCCTTTCATTCTCTCTGATGCATGGCCATGAAGAGCCCAGATCCATCTTTTTGCTAACTGTCTTGCTGGCATGGGCAAGCTGCTGACAAGTTCTTCCAAAGCCGTCTCTTCTCAGGCTGAACAAGCCCTGATCCTCCATCCTCTTGTCAAAGAAAAACTTCTCCAGCTCCTGACTATCTTGGGGATTATCTGCTAATCCCAATTCAGCTAATTGACGTCTTTCTTCTACTGAGGAGCCCAAAACTGTAAGCAGTAGCTAGATGAGGTCTCACAAGCTCTGAACAGCAGAGGTATAATCCTACTCCCTCACTCTCCTTTCTGTTTCCCTATGACTACAGGCTAGATGCCACCTCTGCTGGCCCAGGTTAGATCCCTCACATATTTAATTTATCACAGGCCTTCAAGCAGCACATGATTTATGCTTTTGTCTCGGCCATCCAACCAGCTTTTTATCCATCTAGTTTTCTACCATCGACAGTATAATGTTTAACAATGTAAAACTTATACAAGTCAAGGCAAATATTACCCATTTCTTTCTCCATGCTCACGAAACAGAAATTGATCAGGTTGGCCAGGCATTAATGGGAGCCTGACTGTTCTCAACCCCTGCATTCTTCAGGGGCCCAGATGTGAGCTTTAGAACTCCATGATTTCCTCAGAAACCAACATGAGATGTCTATACAGTAATTTCCTGTACTGTCTTTTGGGTCTTGTTTGGAAGATGTGTGCAAAATTTGCTTTTCCTCAGTCACCAGATCATGTCCCAAATCTTTCGTGCTTCATTCTGAAAAAATTTTAGAGCATTATCTTCAGTTTGCAATCCCTCCTCTCTTCCTTCCTTCCCCTGAATCGTTACTGAATCAATTTTTCCTCAGTCTGTATTTTGTCCCCGGTGATTTTTATGCAAGGATATTCGATTTGTTTAAGTTTCACCACACCTTTTAGTGGTTACTTCTCTGCTCCTCATGGTTATTTTGAATTCAGAGTCTAGCCTCTACACACTCTTAATTCCCATCAGCTTTGTAGATGGTAAATTTATCTTTGCAAAATTTACAAATATATCTTTACAAAATTGATAAGAAATGCAGGTTTCTATTTAATCACCCATCAGCTTTATGATAATATCGAATAAAGCCAGGTCAAAGCCCATAACAAGATCCTTATGACCACACACTTTCACACCAAATGTAAGATATCTTTTCATTACAAAGAAAGTTCTGCCACCAACTTTGTGCTTTCTCTTTGTTGATACATCTAGATTAAAAACAGATTAAAACACTAAGCAAAACACTACCAAAATTCTTAGTCAGGATTTAAGACACCTGTTTTTTCCTCTCTCCATAAGGCTACAAGATTAGAGACCTTTGACATAATTTATTCAAATATGTGAATTTCTACAATTTAATTTATTTTTTAGCTCTCATATCTGAAGAAAAATGTTATAAGTGAGGTCACTTACCAGCAAACAAGCAGCATTATGTATAAAGATTAGAACTATGTTATAGTGACATTGATTCCATATATAACTTTTACAGCAGAGGTTTTAATAAATAAAGATTTTTGGCTTGGTCAGGTGAATGGTCGATAGAAGAAAGCAATTAAGGATTTTTTTTTTGCTTGTTTGTTTTGTTTTACATCACTGGGGAATACAGATTTCCTGTTTTGACCTGGTCACTGTCATAGAAATTCAACAAGCCTATGTTGTAAAAGTAGCTAACCAAGCAATCTTTTCTGAGATATGGATGACAGTGTGATGTCACAAGAAAATGGATAGGCAAAAATAGAGACAAAATAATTACTTACAAGCAATTTTTTGATTATGCAATTTTATTTTTGTTATATCTAAGGAAACTTATAATCCCCCAAATATTCCATTCTCCTTGTAAAATTTTTAGAATTTTACAAAGAATTGAAAAATTTTTGTGGCATTGTAACCACAACTTGCCATTTTAATTATTTGTTTCAGGTGAATAAGGATATTGAATATTTCCAGTTTAATTTAGCTCTTTCAATCATGAGAAACAAATTCATAGTTTCTAAAGAACTTGATTACCTTGGATTAGATTAACACTTTCATTTTTGAATTCACCGTTTCATCAGGTTTATTCTTGGAAGCTTGTTTTCAATCAGCTTGTTTCTGATGCATGCTCAGAAAATGAATGTTTTTAAAATTATATCAAATTGGCACTAAAATCTAAGGAATTTCAAATTAGTAACTGGTATTGAAAGGGGAATATGTTGGAACATGAGATTATAAAAACATGTCTCTGATATGCATTTATAACTTAATCATCCTGCTTTCTCAAAAGAGTGTGTTCTATGTCTGTCATGTGTAGTACAAATTACAGAAGGCTTTATCAAAAAGAAAACAAAGACATTTACATTGGGCCAAATTAAACTTCCTAAACAAAGAGCAGTTTCTGCCAGTTCACTAAATAGACAGCTGTTTCCTTCATAGTTTTACTCTAACGGTTCTTGTGAATCATGAACTCAAACTGTGACCCATTCCAACGATGTGTTTTATGAAGATAAGAAACTGTGCATGTAGCACATATTTATAGTATGAAAAAGAAGTTTTATCATAAAGAACTAATTTTCAAGTTTACATGAAATGAGAGAAAGGAAACAGTTTATCTACAAATAGTATTCAAGGCCAGTGTTTAGCTTCATAGCAACTGCATCATTCCTGACTAGCATGGTAGATGGATAAGCAAACTCTCTCTTCCTGCATCATCTGTTTTATTGGCTTGATTTCTAGAGTAATCAAACATCCCAATGGAATACTAGAAAATAAATGAACTTTCATTTCATCAAAGCAGGAAAAAAGTTAAGAAAGGAAAATAATTGCATTAAAAGAAAAATTACCACAGAAAATCTACCCAGGAAGACATTTCCAGTACTATCTCTATAAGCTAATTAGAGGAAATAGCTATCCTGAAGAGATGAAAAATGTCTTGCTGGGGGCTTGTAAAACTTTACAGCACTGTTTAATCAGCTATCAAGTAGTCTGGCCTGAAGCAGTTGACAAACCAATATTCTCCTGATTGTGATCTTCTGACAGTACTCAGGAAGTGCTCTCTAGAAAATACTTTCTCTACATAATGACTGAATATAAACATCCTAATGCCATGTTTGCCTGTCTGTTGGCAAACCAAAGGTTTGAATTATCAAGAAAACTCAAATAGCACACACACCTTTTTTTTTTCTTTTTTTTTAGTCATCAAGACATAACATTGTAATCCAACTTTATCTTTCACCTTTAGATTACAGAGTCATAGAACAGCCTGGATTGGAAAGAACCTTGGAGAACATCTCTTTCTAATCCTTCTGCCATGAGTATGGACACCTTTCAGTAGACCAGGCAGCTCAGGGCCTATCCAACCTTGATTTCAGCGCTTCCAGGGATAAGGAATCCACAACTTCTACTAGCAACTTGTTCCAGTGCCCCATCACCCTCACAGTAAAGCTATTTTTTTCCTAATATCTAATCTAAGCCTCTTTCAGTTTGATGCCATTCCCCCTTGTCCTGTCAGTACATGTCCATGTAAAAGGTCTCTCTCCATCTTTCTTAATTTCTCAGTTTACTGTGCTACTTATGAAATGGATTAGAGCTTTTGAAGTTTCAAGCATTTTTTTGTTCATAATACATGAAACTGATCACCAGCATTGTCAGTCATGAAGTACAGAACTCTGCTGAACATTATATTCCTGTATTTCTTTCCCTGACAGAAATGCATAGAATTTTGAGTCACATATCAGAAAAAAAAATAAAACCCAAAAAACCCCAAAACCAAACCAAAACCCAAAATCTCTTGCTTCCCTGATTTTCTTAGTTTGCAGGGCTGTGAAAGGGGCTCCATTTGACATCACATACATTCAGTTCTCTTACAAATGTTTTCAGTCCCTCTACACTGGCATTCTGAGTAAGTAAAATATTTTCAATACATTTGTAGATAAAATTTATTTGCAGGTATACTGGCAACATCTACAAACCTAATAGATAAATTCAGGCTTTATGGTGCTTATTTAGCAGACTGCATGCATGTTATGTGTTTTCATTGTGAGGTTGTTCTTCAGTCATCATGAATATTTGAGTTGAAGACTTATACTTGAAAAAGTAGCTGCATTCAAGCAAAGGTAAAGGGAAATTCAATTCAAAGGCAAAGGGTTGCTCAGGAGTCCACCAATTTAAAATGGGAAAGGTTAGTTTTTTTTTTTTTTGTCTTGCATCTATTAGGCAAGGTTTTCAAACATATTTATAAATTTTAACTTTTAAAAGCAGAGCAGGGATTAGAAACAAACAAAAAAAAAATTTTTTTCCTTCTTTTGCAGGAATCAATTTTTTTTCCCCTTTTTTGCAGGAAATGGTAAGTATTCCTCTAATAGCAGAAATTCTTGAAAGATCCGCTTTACAATTTTTTCCCCTTTCAAAAAGTGTTACTGTTAATGGAGAGAAGCATTGAAAAAATTCCCCACCCTCCATCCCCGAAGAAAGATTACACGCACAGTAAGTTATAGTCTTTGGCTTTGCAATACCACCCTATGAGGTTAAGAAGATGAATGTTCATTGCTTTTAATCCTTACCATGATTTACGAGGCTCTGGGTATCCTTTCCCCAGAGCATCCACAACTGTGCGGTTGTTCTGCCTGCTGCTTAAATTACAGAGACATCTGCAAAGTAAATTATGAATTGTTGTCCCACAATCAAGCTGCCTCCTGATCTCTGCTGTAGTATTTCTTTAATAGCAGCAAAAGGCTTTTTTTACCCTTGTTTATCACTCTTGTTTTTCCAGACTAGGTGATGCTATGATGACCTTGATTACTGCCTGCTCTGCTCACTTTCAACCAAGATGTTCCACTGTAAAAACCCACAGTAAAAAGAAGAGGAGGGAATGAGCTATGAAGGACAGAGCAGGCAGCTACATAATGTGTGTTTTTTCCATGAAGCTCTTCAAAGTTCACAATTCACAAACCTGGAGATTATTTTCCTCCTCCAAAAATATACATAGCTAAACCTAACATATGAACACTTAGACACATTATGAATGAGATGAATACATATTTTTGTTATTCTACTACCTCTCTATTACATATTCATTAATATGTTGATTTCCACATCTCTACTTATGTGCATGTACCAATATAAACTTATGAAACACTTAAAGGGTTATCTAAGCCATATGAAAAGCTGAGTCAGACTTTTAATTTTGAGCCTAATTTTATAATCAAGCAGTTTAAAATTTTATTTCATAATAAATGTAGTGAGAATACAAACTCATTGTCAATAACAAATCATAAACTGAGCATGCCAAGATTTTTCTTTGTCCACACACAGGCATTCTTAGAAGACAGTCTACTCAGTGCTGATGCCATTAAATTTCAAATAAAATTTAATAAAATAATTCTACATTACTTGCTCTCTATTATCCTTCTCATTGTATTCCCACACTGTCTACCTGAGTGTCCTGAAACAAAATGCAATTTAAATTACAATCCAAGTGTCAAAAAAATAATGTTTTAAAGGCAAAGTGCATGGAAATATGTCATCAGACCGCTTTACTAAGCAGAAATGATAGTCACATCCTAAGCTCTTCTGGCACATTTCCAGCAAGCCTAGTCAAGATAGCAAGTGCTGATCACATTGACATCAGAGGAGTTCTTTTCATTTATTTGTCAGAGTTACTGAGATATAATCTCAATTTCCTAATTTCTTTTGACTAGTCAGAAGCCCAGAGTTTTGTAAGAGAAGATGCATAACTGAAAATTGCCTTGTGCTCTTTGTCCCAAAGACAACAAAGACAGACTTGAGAAAACAAAAAACCCAAAAACCTAGGGTTCAGACATTTTTAACCAAGATTAACAGACCAAATCACTAAAAAAAAATTATAACCCCAAAAAATTCCCCAACCTTTGCCATCTTCTTGACACTGTACTTTAAACTCATTTAGGCTTTTACTTCAAAATACATTATAGCTAAAGTTATAAAATTCATACCTTCATATCTAATTGATTTTTTTTTGGTCATTCCCAGCATTAAATTGCTGTCCAGAATATAGTAAGATGAGTTTACAGTACACCCCATATGCAACAACTGAAGCAAACAATAGTGTATTAATAAACATGAGGAAGTCTATGACGCTGGTTTTTACTTCTGTGAAAGGGTTCTGCCAAGGCATGCCTTTGAAAGCAGACAAATACCATTTGGCAAAAACAATACCATGCAAATACAAGGAAAAAAGCATCATGAAAATAAAGCTCAGAGAGAAAACTAGTTTCTGTCTTTTAAGAAGTACAGAATAGACTGCAAAGGTACCTTTATTTTCTCCAATCTACATTTAAATTGAAATAGTCTGAAGAATGTAGCATACAATGCAGCTCTCTGTAAATAGTGAATTGGTCTGTAGCAGTGAAATATCTCTAGACTGCATCAAGTATTTTTGTTGAGATATGCCAGCAAAGATAATCATAATCCTCAATTTCTTGAGCTCAGTTAAGCGGGCCTAAAACTAAATTCTGTTTAATACATAAATAACAGCAAACAAACAAATAATGAAAAACTCCACCAACTTAAAATTGAGAAGTGAATATTCCAGGTTGAACATAGTAAGGTCATCACAATTATTACAGATTTCTTTGAGATGACAGAGACATCTTTTTAAAATGATGCCTGTGAATATGATGCCACATCTTCCAAGACCTTATACAAATAAAGTTCAGCCCTTAGCTGGCCATATTCACCATAATCTTCAACAGACTGGGTCACTAAACTCTGTAACAAACATACAAAATTATGTATGTTAAATTGTCATTGTTAATGATTGTTCCTCATGAAAACGGGAAGAAGAACAGCCAAATCACAATGATGTGTTATTAGAAATTCAATCTAGCATAAAAAAATATTTCAGATCACCACACAGCACATTTTTGTGCCTCTTGACTGAATAGGGCAAGGTGAGGAGCAGGACACAGATGTCCCTTGAAGCTGATGGACCCCACTGAGCAAACACTCAGATTTAAACTACTCACATTCTTTATAGCTGTCTAAAACTTGGGGGATTTTACTGCCAGTAGGCATTACTGCAGAACATCATATTACAGCTCTGATTTGTATGCATTGCCTTGGCTGGGCTTCCTTTGTGTCAGCTATCATTCATCACAGCATGAAAATAAACATACAAAGACCTTTTTGAAAAGGATGGAGTAGCGATAATACGAGCTAGGGACATCTCATATAATGATTTGTTCTTTTCACAATGGTTTTACAGAAAATTTTGTCACTGCTATAATCGTATAAATCAGTATCCTATATGGCAAGATTGCAATTTTTCTCTAAAATGCAATTCTGCAACTCACAGAAGCAACCTCTATAACTGGCCCATTGTGATCTGGCTCCTATTACAGCTCTGAAACACGTTGCTAGTTGAACCTCAAGCTGATATTTAGATGATGGGGATGGGAGGAAGCAAACAAAAAATACTGGAAAATATTTTCAATTACTTCAATGGGATGAAAAGTTGGAAGATTCTTTGCTGCTTTTATTTATTGTCTAGTTGCTTGCATAATGGATTTTCTTAAATGCAGATGGACAGAAAGCTAAATAAAAAGAGCGAAAGAGAAAAAAAGAAATTAAAATATATAAGATTCCAAACCCAAGACTAGAGTTAGAGTTAGATGGAATATTTAGAGTTAGATGGAATCCAGATACAAAACTATAAAACAAATGAAAACTCAAGGGAAGACAAACAGCTGAGTTGGTGACTCTCTCGGTCTTCTTTCATACCGCAGGCAGTGTCCTTACCCAAGATAAGAGGTTACTAGAGAGAGGCATAACACCCACTCTGAGCCAAACCTTTAGATTATATTAAATTGAAGCTTTTAGGAGTGTACAAACTTGGGAGTTTCAGGTGAATTATGCCTGCAGAGGAGAATAAGACATTCATAAGACGTCAACAACCCAAGTCTTCATACTTCAAGAAAACATTAAAAGAAAACCTAATAATACACAACAACATAAACCGCATATATAAAAGTTATAAATATATAACTTCATTCAACTACATTTTTTTTATGCCCAAGGCATTCTATTCACTGACAATGAACTTACCGTAGGAGTTATTGACTCCAGTGCAATAGCTGTTCAACCACTCGCTGCACGTGGATGTGGTGATTCTATTTCACTCTTTAAATTGACCATATTTGTGAGGAAGGCAGCACCAGAAACAAACCTATCCACTTAACAGGAGAAATCTTTTTTAGTTTCTTGCTAATGCAAACAGGATTTGAATCACATTATTTATTTCAAGTCTACTAAATCAAACACATTCCCTTTTCCTTTGAAGAATTTACCTGTGGTCCTTACACTAAAAATTTAATACACCTGCCAAAAACCAAACTTACAAACAAAAAGAAGCAGTCCAAAAGGAGAAGAAACCCAACACCGTACAAGCTCCTTTTATTGCAGAAACCCCTAAGAGAAAACAGAAGTTGTAAACAAAACAACTTGCTCTTTCTCAGTTAGTTCTTCATGTCGTTGGATATGATAGCAACAATATTAACTTAATGGATGAATAACACTTGATATCAGTTCAAAAGAGCAGCTGAATCGTGCATCCAAAACTACATACATTGCAGGGCTCTAGAGTCTGCTGATGTAAAAATAAATAAAGAACCTCATTAAACCCAAGAAAAAAAAATCCAGCTTTTTGGTGTTAGCATAGCAAGTTCCAAACTCCTTAAAAATATTCTTTAAATGCAGCATATAGCCCTAGTTATTTATTGCTTGGCACCTCTTACCAAAAACATTGGCAATGAAAAAGAGATCCCAATGACTCTTACTGCAAATTAAGACTGGAGTGGTTCTGTAAACCTTATTGATTTTTTTTCTCAGTTGCATTGATTAAATTTGAAAAATCTTTTCTGCAAATAATCTAGTTTACTTAGCTGAAGGAAAAGTACAGCATGAAAACTGTAATATACAGTTTGCAATAATCATCTAACCTGAGGAGATTGACTGGGAATTATGGTGCGATTGAGTACCTTGGAACATTTCAAATTCAGAGAACATTTTGAACACATTTACAAAACAAAGTTAAAGCTGTCAGGATTATCATCTGTGAAACTACAAAAAGTATCAAGTGAAAAAGAATGCACATGTTTGGTGAAATGTCACTTTCATTTACAGATATTTTTCACAGTAAAATATTTAACTAGAAGTCACCTAAATTTTGTTACATGAAATTATGGTCCCTTACTCTCTTTTGTTCAGCAGGGGTACTGAATTTCATAGTGCTTTTCTGTCTGTGCTCCCTTGCCCCCACTGGGAAGAGGTGGATCACAACTGCTAATGACGGTGATGATTCATCCTTTGTGAACCTGGCATCTGGGCCTATGTTTTAGGGCTTTTTTCAGATTCCCTTTATATCAACATTTATTCTCCAGAAATAAATGTCTTCGGGCAAAAACTCCTCACACACAAGGTCATTCAGAAAGAACTTAATTATAGACTGAAAGGCCTCACTTCTCCTTGTACTTTTCAATATTCTTAGTTTTTCGTTTTACTGCACTAGTGTGTTTACAGATATTTGGCAGTCAAACACACTCTTCAAAACCATAATAGTCAATTTTGTAAAGAACAACATTTCCTTCTGGGCTTATTTGATAAATATGCTTCCAACACAATTATGCAACAATGTACAGCTAATAATGCTTTCATGTTTACTTATTGACAAGTCAATAATAAAACACGCAGCATTAACTCTTTTGCTGAATTCTGGGATTCCTGTGGCAGAATTCAGTAATAAAGCTTTCACAAACTGCAGCACTTCAGGGTAACTCTTTGCATCCACCCCTGCGTTTTCCCTGTTTCTTCTGCCTGCAGTAGATGGAGGTTGTTTGCCACAACATTGTTGTGGCAGTCTGGAACCACTCATTACACTAAAACAACCTACAGCATTTGCTATAAAATTATCATTTTTCTTCACCCTTTTAGCACTTTGTATTTTACAAAGACATATCTGAAAAGATTCCAAAAACCCTACAACAGTCCAGTGGGTTTCTAAAACAGCTTTTTCTCCATGGATAGAAGAATGCAGCAACCTCTGAATCAGCATCTTTTAACGTAATTTTTGCAAAAACAACATGAGCTTTGAGTTTTAAATGGTCCAATGTTATTTTTTTTCCTCTCCTATGTTTTTTCTTATTTTTTTTTTTTACTCTGGAACAAAATGCTGCACAAAAATCCCTACTAGTCAAGTCCACTAGTTGGACTAGCTACAAAAAAATGAGATGGGTTAATTACAGTTTAAATTCTGAGGATTTGGGAGGGGTTCCAGGTGAGGCAGGGTGGCTATATTAGGAAGAAAAGGAACTTAATAGCTTATAGTGACAATACACATTAAACAGTCAAACTATAAATTTTAAGACATTTAAAAGAAAAGGTGATAGAAAAATAGGCGAGAGTAGACACATAATTAAATTAAACATAAATCCTATAAAAGTCATGGGAATACAAGAATGCTGAAGGAAGAGAATTCCTCCTGGTTTGCTCAGGATTCAGAAATCAGACTGGACAAACTGGCAAACCTAAAGGAAGTCAGAAGAGTGCCTGAGTGAGCAATTTTGCCACATTCCCCACAGTTAAAAAGAATGAAAAGTAATGCAAAGTGAAGGAAATTATATATATAAGTTTTACTTAGAAGAGTAACAGGAGGACGAATCATACAATTGTTTAGGTTAGAAAAGACCTTTAAGATCATCAAGTCCAGCCATTAACCCAGAACTACCAAGTTTGTAATGCTCCAACATTTTAATATGACTCTGTGGTTTTTGAGATTGCCAGCAACTGAAATGATTTCTTACAGAATTGAATTGTGCTGGTTTCAGGTGGCATTAATTATTAACATCAGGTCATCCAATTAAGGAGGAAGAACACAAGCCAACACAGACAAGCAGTTACAAATCTTTAGCAACTCAATTCAGGTATGAGTCATCCATTCACTTAAAACAGGTCAAGCACAGCTCCAGGGTCAAACAGATTCACATAAATTACTTAAATGACAGGGTTTTTTTCTGTGAATTACAAGTGACAAAAACAAACAAACAAAAAAAACCCACATTCTTTCATACTAAAAATGGTGAAAACAATCCATGAGAATGAGAAATATTTTTATAAAGGTGTACAGAGTTGCACCACATACAAAATTTTCTCTTTTACTGAGGTCAATGAGAGGTGTCATGTGGACAAAACAGATGGCTTTAATTCCTTAACAAGAGCCTTGACACAGTGTTGATGTTTTCAATGTGCCGATGGACTGCATCTTCTCCTATCCCTCCCTGCCCAAAACACTTCCTAAGATAAGCATGCAAAGAACTTTCTCATCCTTTTCTTCTTTAAGCCCCTGACAATGGCACTAGCTATTTTTGCAACATGAGTACCAGTTTGCTAGAAAGTGGAATGAAACCAATCACCCATTTCACACAGCAATTGCACTGCTATGAGAGAGTAATGATTTTCAGTCACTACTGGCTTAGCTTGAATCTGAACTACCGGCTCAAAGGTCAAAAGCTTTATAACCAATTATCAATCTCCTGGTCCATCCAGACCCCCTATTATCTTGTTTTCCTTTTGAAGATTAATGCTGTTGCCATAGTTTAATCAAATAAGCCTTTGGCTCTGACATTTACTTCCATCCTACAGCTCCTTCTTCACAGAAATGAGTCAAGAAAACCATAATAAAATTTCTTCTATAAATATTACTAAAAAATTAAATATTGACTGTTCAAGATTTGTCTAGGAATTTAGATAAAGAACTCTGTCACTACACTAAATTTATTTCATGGTTTCTTAAACATCTGTATTTTGTCTCAATTTCTAGACAGAATTTCATGTGGTTTCAAAGACCGAGAGTGCAATATGGCATCTAAAAGTATTTGGACTTATCATTAGGCAGTCAAAATTTTGACACAATTCTTGAGATACATAGAAAAATCTATACTTGGCCTTCTGAAACCCGCCTTGTGGACTCTGGTCTATCTGCCTTAATCTTCTTCCCCCATAAAGATATAATTTAGCAGAAGGATAAGCATGACAGGATTATCTAAGATCATGCTAGACTATTTGTGATACTAGCCAGTTTATTGCTATCTCCAGATCAAAAGTACAGTGATTTTCTAGGTAGTTTTTGGTCTTTCTCATGTCCTTTTATATCATACACATGCCTCAAGAGAAATGAGATGTTCTTTTTAAAGTTCTAGTAAAGAAAAAAAAAAGAATTTGAAGATTACTTCTAAATATATATTGCTTACTTCTTAGAATAAATCATCATGGACTCTCAAAATATTTTTACATCTTTTTCTTTTGGAACAGCTCACACAACACTTGTGCTGCATGCCTGTTTCAGGAACAACAGGGAATTGACGAATAATTTGCTATACATAAATTCTTCTGTGAAATCATACCATATGTCTACTTGGTTAATGGCTGTAAAAAAATAATTTATCTAAGTGGAAAAGCAAATGGGTATTCTCTTAGTTTCTCTCCATTCCCTCTGTAAGAACCTACTTACATGGACTCATAAATGTACAAATACAATTTCTTTCCACTACATAACGATTTTTATGACATAGGGTTTTTTTCTTATATTTAGCATGTTTTTCATTGTTACTTTCTCTTTTTTCCAGTAACTCTAATTGATTTATTTTATAAAAATATTAGAAGTCTAAATTAATGGAAAAAAGAAACATTGTCTCTACTATCAATCTAACACTATTTCCATTAAGCACATGCGCAATGTAAAAATGCAGTAACATTGAAAGAAATATAATGTAATGAAGCCATATGTTCTTATTTGATATAGTACATTACCACGCTTTTTCTAGTCTTATTAGTCTAACACAATAGATCCAAATTGAATTCATAAGGTGGCCATTATCCAGCACATTTAAATACTATCCACCCCAAAATTTATTTTTAAATTAACAGTAGGAAATATTGAAAATATCCCATTTTGAAAATGGGATGACCATGCAATGTTGTACCCTCCTCTGATCTATTCTGCAGAAGTTTGAATGAACAAGCAGCCTGCCTCAGTTTCAGCTAGGCATCTGGAGCCATGATACAGCGTCTACTCATGTACAGAGACAAGCTCTCTGAAGATAAGTTAAGCCCACCTGTACAAGGGCGACTTTATCTTCTGTTTTGAAAACCTCTCAGGATTTGAGATCATTTTTACTGTCACTTTATAGCTTGAGGAAACCAAAATTGCTTGCTTTCTTCCACAAACCACCGCCAAACATAGCAGTTTTTTGCAGTGCGCTGCCTTTTATTTTTACTTCTCATTAGTCGCTGTCTTTCTTTCATATTATCAGAACCCAGGGTTTTCACCAGCAGTGCACTTGAACCTTTCTCAATGTTCAAAAAAGTATGTTTTCTATCTTGGGTTAGACTCCAATGCTGAAAATTAACTTTTCTGCACAACAGCTTTGAATTACACTTTACAATTATGCTTTTCAATTTTAAAATTGAAAAAAAAAATCATTGTTCAAAGAATGTGGTTATCAGTTATGTCTTATAACTAGGTTATTTCTTTTTCTTTTATCTCTGCGGTAAGAACTGATCTAAGTACTTCTATTAAACATAATGACAGTGTTAATAGTGTTTTATTCCCCCATTACATGCACAGCTTCACCGGTCATGACTGTTCCTAGGGGTTCCAGGCTCCATTTCTTTTTTATAAGGCTTTCCACAACAGACATTCCAGCTTAAAATTTTATGTGGTTGCTTTTGGCAAGTAGAATTTCAAAGAGAGTAAAATATTTTGGTAAATTTATTTCTGAAGTTATTTCTCAAGAAAAGGGCAAACAGTTGCAGATATAAGAGCTGTAATTTTCAAGTTTTAAAGACAAAATATTCTCCCCTTAAAATAACTATAAATGAATGAAAGGGTAAAAATCTTGAAGGATTTTCCATTTTAACAGCTCAGCTGGCTCCTCTATAGTCTCGAAATTATATTGTTTAAAAGAAAAAAGGCATCACTAATTATCATAGCTCAAAATCCCACATTCCCAAGGAAAATTCACTTTACTGTGTATTAGTGATTCACAATTCATTCTATGAGATTCAGGTTTTATGTGATTTAGGCATTAGTCCCTTTACGGGTAAGTATTGTAGAAACTTAAGGCAAAACAAAAAATGCTGTGATCTACAGACAAATGCTAAGCCAAGATACCAATGCAAGGCACATTTTTTACATACAACAACATGTGCAGGTATGGCAATATCTTATTTTGAGGAGGCTGTGTAACAAAATTCTGTGGTTAGGCCTAGATTCATCCAAAAGCTGGTGGCTGTAGGCAAGCTAGGGATCAAAACTCTGCAGACTCAACACCTAAATCTGGTCTCAACAATGCAAACTCTCTTAACCTCAAGGGAAGGAATAGCAACTATAGGCAGAACAATAGTTCATCAGCAAACAATGTCAGATTACAGATGAATATGTCCACTTTTAAGAAAAAATAAGAGAAAACAGATTCTTCCCTTCTCCCATCAGAAAATAGTATATCACTAGAAGGTGTTTTTGCGTAAGTAACCAGATGTCTATGCTATAAATTAAAAGACCTTTTATTATTAATTTCCTTAAGATTTTTTTTAATTATAGGAATTTTACAAATGTGAAGTGGAAACAGTAAACATGTAATTTTAATATTTTAAAATCAGGGTCAGTAGTAGTAATACTTCACATCGTCCGAAGTATTAGTTCTCAGTACAAAGAAAAACCCCAACAATCCCTCCAAAAACATCCAATACTAATCAGAATAATAGAAATCAACTAACAAAGAACACTTCAAAATCCACTTAGTTCTTTCAAATTACTTTCTTCTGTTCTGGAGTTTATGAAATAGAACGTTGCTGAAAAAACACCTGTGAAGATAAAGTCCTGTGAAATTATTCCAGCAACGTAATGGCATTTGGAAGTCATTGAGTAGCCCAAATGTCCCCTGGAGCATCTGAAAAAGTGGCAGCAGAAGTCCATTTTGCTGTAATACCAACAGCCAAAACTACACAGATGTACCAGGGAGAGAACAGGTAGTCCTAATGTAACCCCAGACTCCTTGTGTCTGTGTTCCTTCTCCAACTACATGAAAAATGCAGTGGCAATAAAGGGCTTTCTGCTGATGAACTGCGTAAGAATTTCACCCTTTATTTTGAGAAATACCAAACAAAGATAATGGAATTCTGAGCTGGGGGGACCAGAGGGAGGGGGCAGTCAGGGTTTGAAACTAAGAAACCCCCAGATGTATATGAATTTTCCATAAGGCAGAAAAGTTATATTTGCCATTCATTCCTTTCTTGCAAAGAGAGTGGAATTCGAGTGTTCTAATTACAGGTCATTATGATTTACACCGACACAAATGATTAAGCAGCCAGAAACTATGCTCAACAATATAAAATCTTTGCTTTCAGTTTTAAAAAATATTTTAATCATTCTGAAATATAAAAGATCTTATTACTTTATTGAAATTTAACATTTTAATCCATAAAGTTTATGAACCTTCATATTTTTTTTTGTATCTATGCATTTATATGTTTTCATGCAAAATTCCTAACATGTAAAAAATATGAATCTTGCAAAAAAGTTAGGAACAGGAACCCATATTAACTCTTTCTTATGAAACTATTTTCCCAGACAGTGACATAAAATACAGTAAAGTTATAACAGTAGCATATCACCTTGTTATTGTCAATTCAAGGGCACACCTGGAGATTCAGATGGTTGGGAAAAAGTCTACAGCTGTGATAAGTGCTATGTCCTATTACAATTTCATGACAAGCATAGTAGTAATTTTACATATGAATATACCCACTGCAGAGCATGAAGAGTTTATGATTCACTTAACTACCAAACATTGGAGGAACACATTATGCATAAGGAAAAAAAAAAAAGAAAAAAAAAAAGAAAAAAGAAAAAAACCAAACAAGATGTTTTGGAGCAGAGGCAATGTTCTTGTTTCTCAACAGAGTAAGAACCACAACCCTTTATGTCTGCAGCAAGTCACTGAGATGAGAATAATTTAGCTTAATCCAGCTGGAACAATAGAACAAACAAACAAAACTGCGCTCTTCTCTCTGTTTTCCTAGTTCACTGGAGCAAGCATCAGTGTCAGTAACAGCACTGTCTGAAGCTAGGAAGTCAAACTGAAGTGCTTAATGAAATACTAGGCATGTCTTTGCAGTTCTATTAAAATACAGCTCCTGACCCAGGTTTCTTCTCAGCTCTGAGTGATGCACCCATTACCAATGCTCACAGCATCTATGATTGGAGAGGATGAGATGGTCCTCTAATGTTTTTATCTTCAAGAGTATGGCTATGAGACAAGACAAAGAACTGGAAAATAACCCTCTTTTTGATTCCTTTCTCTTCTCTGTACCATCACATACTCTGCTCTGTCAAATCAAAACTCTCAGATAGATTGGAAGCAGGAGCAATACACCTTTGGCACAGAGACTAGCAACTCCATAATTCACTAATGATGGAGAACACATGAACCATGAATGGTTGCATTTTGGCCAACAGAGAGTAAACAATTACTGATTATCTGGGAACCCCATTTAAATTTCTGACTCCCACAGCCAGTTGGGGGCTAGGTGTAACCCTAATTTTCATACCAAAGAGATGTGTAATTGAACATGTGTGTACCCTACACAACTTACCTACAAAATACATGACCTACAGGGATCCATCCTTGGTGACTGAGAATCCTCCTGCACGTGACCTGCCGTGTGTTTCTTCATGCATTCAGGTTATTTTAAAGCTATTAGCTTAGATTTCTTCACTAGTAACTTTTATTGCAGGGCAAACACAAGTTCTATTATCTTCAGTTAAGCTACCAGTCTTTTAATCTTGTTTTTAGTGTATGATTATGCAATCTTTGTACTAATCTAACCACGGAACATACACACACATCCCCTTCTTCTTCACCTGTTAATAGTAAAAGCAACACTTGCTCATTTTATTCATATGCATTTCACTATAAACCTTCCCAGGATTCAGGATCTATCCTGTCTACTAATCTGCCAGGATGTTTGCTCCCAAGTAGCCAAATTTACATACATCATCCACTTTGCAGTCAGAAAAAGCAAAATTAGTGGGCTGGATTTCAACCTAACCATGGTAATTTTGTCTCAGTGTATTATTAGTAGATCTTAATTTCCTGTTATGAGTGATGGGAAGGGATGGTAAGTCACTGTATCGCTATGATACATGCCAAATGAAATCATCTTTCATCAAAGAAACCTATCATTATTTTGTCATCACTTGATGGAACAAAAACCTCCTCTAAAACCCACTAAACCTCTAGATGTTTTAGATGTTTCTTGGAATATTTTATATATATATATATATATATACATATATATACTATTTTTTTTAATTCCTTTCATTCATTTTTAGTCAAAGAATTTTTTAGAAGTGCCATTGACAGACTATATGAGTTTTTCTTGGCATATTTACTACAATCATATTCAATAAGGAATTGATAGCCATCTATGAAATCTATTTCACATTAGCAAAGGTTTTATTTGGCTACAATAAGTCTATTTCATCTAACTCTGATTATTTTAATCAATTTCTTCTCCTATTTTTAGTTGACAATGAGGACAGTAGGAAAAACCTGGCAATGGTTGAAGCTTTTCCCATACTGTTGAATGAAATTGATGTAACATGGCGGCCACTGAGAGTCACAATTGGTGGAAGAGGATGGTGCTTCCACCATATTCCTCTCATCAGCATTCAGGCACAATAGGAGGGTTCTCAGTTATTAGACTGCTCCTGAGGCAATTCCTAGTGTTGGTCACCAGAAAAAGGAAAAGGCAAAGATCTGCACTCAACAATTCTGGAGTAATATTGACCTGAGTTAGTTTGCCTGTAAAGTGACAAAGCCACCCTATTCAGCACACTGATATGACAATTATTGGCAGAACTCACTCATTTTATTCATTATTTCTTTGAAAAGCTAGTTGAAAAAATTAGGTTATAAAAAACTTCTTATTTAAAAATATATTCTATTTGATAGGCATTTCCTCAGATATTTGGAACTTATAAATCAGATTGTCCTATGGACTACTAAATATTTCAACTTCAAAAGTATCTGTTTACATACAACATCCAGTTAAGGTACACATCAGATAAAGGTCAAATGAAACTATCTTTAAAACCTGCTTGGCATTTCTTAATGTTTACATTTACATTCAGATTGTGTTCTACCCCTCTCTGAAAGATGACATGAAAAAGATCCCCTTTAAGTCCACCGTTCCCTAGGACTACATTGATTCTTTTTGAAGGTGCCTATCCAGGAAAGCAACGAGTTCTAGAAACACATACAAAAATAAGAGTTGAAAATTAAGATTTGAACTGTTTCTAATCCTAGTATTAAAAAAAGAAAAAAGAAAAAAAAACAAAATAACAAAGGTTGAGGGCTGGAAATAAGACATTTTAGAAAACTGGCAAAGTTTTGTGCAGCTGCAGTGTCAGGTGGGACATTATGCTGTATGACGGCAAAATAGTCAATTTAATACTTAATAAGGATTCTTTCTCATAAGATGCAATTTAACAGTAATTAATCCTCATGTCAGGTAAAGATTTATCTGAAACATTTGATAGCAACTGGTAAAAACACTGTCCTGGAGCCTGTAAAAAACCCAAACAACTAGCTATTTCTAGGAAGACTGATCAGGATGGATAAAAAGTCATATCACACAGTTTTCCTCCACATTCTCTTGGCAAAAAACAAGTAGTTTTAGGATTCATTGCAAGACAGGCATTAAAAATAACTTTGAAATAAATTTAAATAACCTAGAAATTTACACACATTTTTTACAAAATTATCAATTTAACAAGGTTAGTTTACTGAAATTTTCTCTAGTTGGGGTGTTAATCTTTGAGTGTAGAAAACACTTCAAGAAAAACTTCATAATTTTAAAGGTATTTTTCAATTATATTTCATAACAGTAAGAACTCTTACCATATTAATGTCTTCCCATACACAAAATACATTAAATTACATAGAGTTAGTATCCTAGAAGCAAACCAAACCATTGATTTATGTTATTTCACTTCTCAGATTCTATGTTGTTTTTTCTTTCTATTTCAAATATACGATATTTCAAACCAACCATGAAACAAACTCCAAACCAAAACAAACCCCACCAGGATACTGTTCTGGATAGAGAGGTAATTTATCTTTGGCCTTTTTTGGGTAGACAAGTTATGAACTAATTCCATCATTACAGCAGGCAGCATGGAAGAAATTAAAGTTATTAGATGCTATCATATGGTTTCACTTTTGTAAAGCTGAGGTTTATAACTGCTAATGCAAGCATTACCTCACTATTTTCTTACTTTAATGAAGATTTTTTTAGGAGTTTAAGGTGAATAAAAATTACGGAGAAAACCTATTGCAGTCAACTGTGTCACTGTTTTCTTATTTAACAACAAAATTAACAAGAAATCAAAGTTGAACTTTAGAATCCTTCAATGTGATTCTTGGATCACCTGGAGATAGTTTCTTCTTACTACAAGAGCTACATCGCTTGCAGAAGCAAACAAATGCTCTCCTCCAAAAGCAGAACCAAACAACAAAGCAAAAAAATACACCATATAATAATTTGTAAAATTTATCATATTTTGGCACTAACTCTTAAAGCAGGAGCTCTTATCTAATAATGTAAGTTAAAAATACAGGTACATTGTGAGGTGTGGTTTCCAAGGAACCCATCATTTGACATTCAGATGCCAGTAAAGAAAAGAATGGGAAAACGCAGCAGCCGCAGCCACTGTCACCACAGTGGTATGGTGAATTGGTATTCTGAAAGGGAGCACTACTGACACAATGTTACACAGACTATCATAGTTACAGGCCAAGGGAGTAAATTAAAAACAGTATGATAGCTGTCTTCACATTTTTACAAGCCAAGCAACATGATACTTGAGATTGGGTTCTGTTTTAGCAAGACGTTTTTACAAGCCTGCTGCTGTGAGTAAACTGAGTAGTCCTTGTGCCTTTGCTGCTCAGGGGGGCAGCACAAGCTCCATGTACAGCCTCCTCTCTGAAGTTTTCCAACTACAGCAGGAGCCCATGGAGTTTACCCATTGATAAAGTCTTCTCACAGAAGGATTTAAAGGATAGCTTTTCAGCAGTCTTCTTAGATCTATTTTCTCTCATCATGTCTGGGCTTCCTTAGAACTACATTGGCTCTCTTTCCTCATGTAAAATGATGAGCTACAGCTACCATATCTAAATGTCTCTGTGCATGAAGAATGGGATCTAATGATATATTCTGAGGCAAAGAAATCTCTTAAGTACGTAGATCTGGACAGCATTAAATATGCAGTATAAATATGGTGCACTTACATTGTAGAGACAAACTGGTCTTAAAGTGCACTGTTCTTCACAACACTTTATAAATTGCATAATAGTAAAATAACAGTTGCCTTTTCTTATTTTGGTAATCTGAGAAGAAACAGACAACTACACAAATATTACAGCGGCCTGAGTGGGTCGCTGCTGGTGAGAGAGAGACGGTGAATCTTGTATCTTGATCAGAAGGCTGAATTTATTAATATATGATATAATACATTATAATTATACTAAAAAGAATATAGAGAGAGGTTTGCAGAGCTGCTAGCTAAGCTAAGAATAGATAGAAAAGAATCCACAACAAAGTTGTGTCCAGGGACTCAGTCCCCTGGCTTGCACTGATGATTGGCCCTTAATTATAAACATAGAAAATGAGCCAATCAAGGTGAATCCTATTGCATTCCACAGCAGCTGATAATAATTGTTTACCTTCTCTTCGGGGGCCTCTGGCTCCCGAAGACACAGAAATATGAAAGAAAAGGATTTCTGTGGAGAAATGTCTGCGACACACAAATAACTGATAAATATTAATTCGGTAGATAGACAACATGCCTGGACTGTATCTTTGCAATAACTTACTACAGCTTTTTCTCTGTTCCTCATAATTAATGTGTTCCATCTATGACCAGTTACTTGGAAAATAAAATTATAACCCAAATTCCTTCCTCTGTGATTCCTTGTAAGTTTTCATAGAAAACTAACCCCTTTAGTTTTTTCAGGGAAACCCCTTTAGTTTTGTAAGGAAGACAATGAGAAAAAATATGTACTCAAGATGTAGACATTTTGCTACAAAAGATGAAATGACAGTGAAAGTGGAAGTGAAAACATCCTCATCATTCCCCATGTCTCAAATCAGTCTCATGTGTGACTTACTCATTGATGAAGGTTTGAGGGTTTTTGCTATGATAAAGGACATCAGTTGATATGTGTTCCAAAATACTAACTTCCTGCTATCATACAAAACACAAACTGTTACCTGAAAATTATAGTAACAAGTTGCACAGCATTGTAAAGAAAGAGAAAAGTGAAATAATTGTATTTTAATTAGAATCCTTGAAATCAATCAATCAATCAAACATAAAAGAACTCCGACAAGAAAGGAATTTTGCAAATTCTTTGTGTACTTGTGCCACCTACTGGGTGTTGTTGAACGATGACAAAAATTGGGCAAAAGCACCTTCAGCTTTCTGGCAGAATTCTGGCAGAAACCTGTCTCTACATACACCATTGTAAATTAAACTGACACCTAATTAAAAACTTAGTGTACAAGTTCTCAGAAATTGCTACATTTACAAGTGCTGCTTCTCTTCTTCTTCAAAACTTCAATAAAATAAAGAAAATACATCAATCTACATTGAACAACTTCTCCATTCCACCTGGGTCATTCTTCCAAGGAGTTTTGCTAAAATTAGTAAACTGAAGAATCCAGCTTGTATTTGGTATATGCAAAGAATCCCCCATATCTTCAGAGCACATACTAAAATTTAAGATTCTGAGTGTGTCTTCTTTCTGAACAAAATACATGAATGAAAGTTTATTTTTTGGCTCCCTCTCTGGAGAAATGCCCTCTAATTAAAGGCGTGCTTGCATGCTTGCTCAGAACTAATACAAAATATCTAACATATTTTGTATTATTACTAACATATTACCCAAAAGATAGTAGCCAAAATCTTTAATTTGAAAACAAACCCCATTTATTTTAAACTTTGGTTTTACAGATAGTAAATTTAAGTTGAAGCTTATCAGGGGGATTTAGAACACTGTAATCAAAAGAGTAAAACATATGTGGTCTGGGTCACATGACTGGGCATGTTCCCATTGAGTTCATTAAGCCTTGAAAACTACTTCTAAAGAATTCTAAACTACTACTAAAGAATTTTTAACTGCTTACAAAGAAAAAAACTCTCTGTCTTTGTAGACTTGTTTTGCTGCAAGAATTTGGCAACAATTGACAAGGAGTGACAAGGAATACACTGAACAGAGAAAAGTACTACAAGTTTTATCTACCTACACATTCAAAGGAGCATAGCGAAATCACATCCAAGCTAACAGTTTTATCCCTTTTTGGAGGTCTTGAATTAACACTGAAGTCACCTTGTTAGCACTAGAGGCCACATGGCCAGGCCCTGCCCAAGAAAAGCCCCTGTACACTTTGTCACCATAGTCCACACATGGCACTGACTGGGCTGTGAATCAACTGCATTGCTCCTTGGGCAAACCTCCATGAGGTTGCAGAGGACCTTGGTGAACTTGTTGAGGAAATCAAGTGTGCATCTCAAAGAGATTTCATTTTAGGGAAAAATAACCTTCGAGTTGAGTTGTATTTTAGAGGAACTACTACAGCAGCAACAACCTGGGCCAATGGAGGAGGGGTCCCACAGGAAAAACTGGGCACAACTAGCTGTGATCCATCCTGAGTCATCTTAGGTACCCAACACTTCAACACAGCATCTGCCTTCACAGTATCTGTCTTGAACACCACAGTCAAGCAAGACTGGAAACAGAGAGGTGGAAATTTATGTACAGAAAATAATGGAAGTTTAAAAAAAATCCCATGAAAGAGTGCTGAACATTCTATAGCTATGTTGTGTGTAACAATAACATAGTTCATTATTCCAAAATTATTCCAAACTCTGATTTTCATGTCAAACCAATCGGCAGAAGTGTCACACTACACATACATGTAGAACTTTATGTTCTTCTGCCATAGTCCAATCTTAAGGCTCTTTCCTAATGTCAGAGAAACAGCAGTATCTGAAAAATTTTTATGATTAAGTACATCAATATAAATTTATACTTCTATTCTCTTGTCAATGTCTTGACCAAATATAGGCTGTCTCCATAAGATTGAATCTAAATTTCTCTCTTTAATTTAAAAACCAAAAACCAACCAAGAGAACAAACAAAACAAAAAACCCCACTCCAAATAAACAAAATTTTAAAAAACCCAAGCAAAATACTATAAAACAATCAAACCCTTTGATTTTTTTTTAAAGCCTGAAAACAGCAAGGTACTGTACAGCTTATAGAAAACAAATGAAGTGGTATTGAGAATCTTTTTATAGATTTAAGAGACATTTATATAAAATTATCTCCTTGTTAAAAATGAAGCACACTGTGTAAACTTGCCTGTTGCCAAAATATGGGGCTATATACTAGCTTTACAGCGCTTAAGTAAAGCCTTGATCCTGCAATATTTTATCATTCATCTAAACTAAATATTACATTATTAATATGGAGAAAATTAAAAGCTGTGATGATAAAGAATGAATTGTTTAAAATTTAAAAATTACTAACTTTGTTAGTAATGAATGAAATGATGAATCCTGGCTGGAATTCCCCAAGGGTGGACAGCTATAATATGTATATACCACATGTCAACAGTCAGAGGATCACAGAGTGTGGCTTGAATTTCATGCTTCTGTACACTTTCCTGTTAGAGTAGTGTAAAATATTAGGGTTTACAGGTTTTCACTTTCCTGGAGTGGATTTTACACTGTAAATAGAGATTAAAAAATTGGACAGAGTAAAAGACATTAGATCATCTCATAATTCAGGAACACAAAGTTCCAAAGTTAATTTTCTGTTCTGCAACATCTTGCTGTTCACAATGTAACAGATCTGACATGAATCCAATTGCTGAAACTTCTTTAGAGCCATATTACTGTGCTGGTTCAGTTTGCCTCCTGATAATGTTTATGAGCAATTCTTTATGTAACTTGATTGGGATCATCCTGTAGGGTGGAATTTCCATGGTAATAACAGGTAATTTACCAGTTGCTGTTCATACGTGCATGGATAAAAAAGAATTACTTGCAAGATAAGTACTTTACCTAGGGAGGGAATATAGCTTCAAGTCTTTGAAACTTAGGAAAATCTACATTCTGACATGATCTAAGGTCTTAATCAGCTCTATAAAGCATAACTATTCAGGCCCTCACTTATGTGCGCACCTGTGTACTCAATTTATTACACTCAGCTAGCCATTCAGAAAGTAGAAATACACACACACAAAATAAAGTCTAATTGGTACAAATGAAATCTTCAATTTCACACTCATTTTTCTCATGCAACCACATGCCTGAATGGATTTCCAAGTTCTTATCTTCTCTGCATGCATTTTTGCAAATATCTCTAAACCTTACAAACTATATGCAGCAGCAGAACTTTAAAGCTCATTTAATACAATCACTTTTCACAAGAGTTTTTGGTGAGTCTTCAGGATTTGCATCTGAGCTAAGTGTAAAGAAACTGCATCTGAAGGCTCTGTATTTAACCTCTCATGAACACAAAGCAAACAAAAAAACCCATCTCTATAAATGAAAATTAATTGCATCTCATTTTGGGACTTGGCTTTCTTATGGTAATTTATATTAACATCTAAAGGCAAGGTACACCTAATCCTATCTTGGATGTCTGACCTTACAAAGCTTGTTAATTTTAAGAAGCACTTAGGATGTGAGCAAGGGGCTAGGATACCTCTTAGCAGGAAAGCTTGGCTTCAGTGCTAATCACTGGAGTCACCAGTTTAAGTGTGACATTCTGTGTCTTTGTCTAAGACGGCTGGGTCAGTCTGTCTGGACATCTCATTTTTACTTTGCCGGTATCGCAAAGGCAGCTGCAAAGTCAGAGTGCCCATGTGGACAGCAGCACCTATGGTACATGACCACTGGTAAGGAAGCTTCTCACTGTGACCATTTAGAAGGCACTCTGGCAGTCATGTTGCCACCACCAGAAACTTTCACTGCTGGACCCAAAGCTCTTCACAGGTCCAGTGAGTGGTGGGTGCCCATTAAACTCCCTACACATCCCTCCCTCACACAGTTAGACCAGGTTTCATGACTGGTTTTACCTTAAGTTTCCTTTAGCACAACCTAAGCTATCTCTTCCCATAAAGCCACTTATTTATCGTGCAGTAACACATAAACAGCCCAAGCTGGTGCCTCTGAAGAGAGACCCCTGACAAAGGAACCCCTGGATTTTTAATACCCTCACAGTCTAAGTGTGGCATAGTCTGGGCTCTTCCAGATGAGTCCTTGGCTTCTCTTGTACCTCTGAGTGTCCTCTGTCCTTGCTGGTGGGACTGGTCTACATGCCCTTTGTTAACCAAAGGGCTGGCCTTTCACAGCATCTTGCCTCAGGCTCCCACCCAGAGCTCAGTCTGCATCTCCTCAACCACCCCACTAACGAGCTTTGCTTAGAGCAGTGGCTCTAGACAACAAGGAGGTGATCCCACATGGCCCAGCTGTACTGATGCTCAACAGCAGTGTTGTAACTGGCAAAGAAAGTGCCAGGGCAGCTGCAGATGCCCTGCACAACTCCATGCTCACTCCCTTTCCAACACTGCTTCCCACCCTAGCTAATTAGCAAATGGAGCAGCAGGAGCTGTCTTGTGGACCACATGTGGTCATGGTCAGATATATACACATCACCTACATGAATCTCAGGCTGAAATCATAGTAACTGGAAACAACCCTTTTCAACAGGCAGGTGGAATATATGGAAAATCAGGAACAAATAAGAAGCTTCAATCCTGAAAGACTAGAAAATCTTTCCAGTTACCATATTCTCTTCTGAAGGATAGGACTGAATTCTCAAAATCATAAAAATCATAACATTATTTTCATTGAGCATATCATTTTTTAAAATGAAAATATTGTTAAAAGACTGTATTGTTCCTCCTTGAGTATTTGTATTCCATGTAGCATGATTTCAGTGAGTTATGACACAGATACTCTGCAGTGAGAAGATAATGACAGGCCATAAAACATCACAAGTCTGTACATGTGTTTTCAGACAACTGTCAGACACTTGCCAATGCTTGCCAGCAGGCATAACCTGTTTCCAAGTTTCTCTTAAAATACTTATATATAAATGGAGAATGTACTTACATCAGTAAAGCTAGGTTTTCTGCACAAGGTAGGAACAGTGCCCTATGAAGCCAAAGCATTTACCATCTTCGTTTTGAAGAAAAAAAAAAACAAAATTAAATGCGGTAAGTCTTAAAAACATTTCTAAAAATGTTACCCTGGACAATTTTTTCCTGTAACAGTATCGTCTGGTGCTTTTTTTAATCTCATCCAAAAGGATATTAGCATGTCATGTAACTCCACACTTCCTACACAGATTAGCTAGAGAGGGAAAGCTGTGCCAATTCACATTACAGTTTAACAGGGTTACCTTTAACCTCTGGGAGTGATGATGAACAAGTCTTTGGATTTGATTGTCCATTTCGCATGTTCTTAATAAAGATTTTTCGGGTTTTTTTTTTTTTTTGCTTGTTCATCTTCTAATGCACACTCCATTTCTTTGAAGCACAAGAACTGTTGTGCTTGTGTGCTGTGTTAAGAAGACGTGCTGGATGGGTGAAGAGATGGCTTTGAGAGCAAATGAGGATGCTAAATCTGAGAAAGCTTCCTGAAGTGCAAGATGCGATGGGCAGAAACAGCATCAGAGCACAGAAAGAACTTGCAGACAGGGTGCACGCTGAGAAACTCTTAAGGAGATAAAGGGAACATATACCCCCTTGGCAGGGAGCACTGCCAAGTTTTCAGAGGAGGCAGACAAAGTTAGAATAACTTTGGATCTAGAGGTATATGTGCGAAGAACTGGAAATCACTTGAGAGCCACGCCATGGAAAAAGAAAAACCCAAACTGCTCTAGAAGAGCAAAATAAGCAGGGAGACAGCGATTCCAGCTCCTGTGATTTCCAGATGTCAAAAGCTGAATTTTAGTCTCTTTCCAAAATAATACACTTTGTTCAGGTTGATGTTTCTTTAAACTTCAGCTGGAAGATTTTCAGTATTTTCAGTGCATTTATTTTAAAGAAAAAGTGCCAGCAGATATACTTAAAAATTATCCTAGATTCAGATCTTGTCAAAAATATGTAGAGCAGCAATTAACATTTGATAAAAGTCATGTCCACAGAAATGTGAACTTTGAATTGTATCCTAGAACACCACAGCCCAGTCCAGCTCCATGGATAATGATACCAGTGCAGGAGATGCAAGGTAAATTAAATTCATCTTCTTCAGTGTGAAAACAGACATTTAAAGTTGGCATAGAATTACTTTAAAAAAATAAACATATATAACTGAAGAAGTCAATGTTAAAAAAAGAAAATACTTAGGGATATTTTAAAAGGCATGTTTGTTGCCAATATCTTAATATAGTTGCAGTCCTAAAATTAAAAAAAGAAAAACAGAAAAAAAAACCACAAAAAACCAAAACAAAACAAAAAACCCAAATCAAAACAAAAAACAAAAAGCAAAAAATATCTAACATAGAAAGCAAATATTTTTCAAGTATTAAGCTATTTCACCCACTAATTCTATAAAAAGGAAAGCAATAGTTTTATTTTCCAGAGATACCACAATTAGGAAATTCCAAACTAGGAATACAATACAGCCTGATTACTAAGAGACCATGTTTTTAAGAAAGGAGAAGAGTAAAGTCTTTCTTCTCAGATTATCTTTATAATTCTGCAACGCAGAACATATTTTCAAACTTTTCTCCTAAACTACAGACATCAGAAGAATGCTCTTTTTTAAGGAAACCCAAGATTCATTTGTTCCTTTTTATCAGAAGCCTGGGTTTTAGAAAAACAGCTACAACTACAGCAAACCTTATAATTAAAATCATCAGGTGTGATGACCTTTGCACTACCAACGACCCAAAGAAGATTCTTTTAAGAACAAAAGTATGAAACAGCCCTCCATGTCCTACTTTCCAATTTTCAGAAGAACTACCACCCATAGGTGTACCTTTCTCTGAATCTCCTTTTCAAATTTTTTATAACTCCAGTCTGTAGTGTCACTAAAACTGCATAAGAAATTCAGAAAGAGCTGGTTCAAGGGAAAAGTGCATAACAGAAATTCCTCTTCAAACTCCTAATTGAGATACTATGCAACGATTCAAGAATTTCTTTGGCTTTTCTACTTCTAATAAAATATATGAAGTTAGCAAGTCATAAATAAGAGCTAACCTTTAAATAAGAAAGCCTGGTTTTGTAAGGCCAGCTCCAAATAACTAGCTTCAAAAAACATACTCTCTGTCAGCAAATAGGACAGAAACAAATGCTTAATGAAAGAATGAGCTTTTAAAACTAAGAAATACACACACAACTCGTGAGTGCCACTGGGATTACCATCTCCAGTACCTCCAAACTCCTTTTAATTCTCCTCCACTCTCATGGATTCTAAGACACAGAAGTTTTTGAAAAGGATTATTCACAAACCTTTCAGGAGATTCAAATATAATCCCTCCATTATAAAATAACCCCAACACAGACCCTCAAACTAAGGAACACGTGGCTGTCACCACCAGCATCAAACATCTCCCAGCTGCTGACAATGTCCTGCAGCACCTCAGCACTGTTCTGCTACAAGAAGCCCAAAGAGACATGGGAGCACTGGACACTGACAAACATAAGTAAGGTGCCAGCAAGTTAATGTGTAATAACTTTACAATGCAGTATTCATAAGGCTGTCTGCATTATTTTGGACTGCAATAATTATTATTGCAAATAGATTAATAATAACTTCGTTTCACATGTAGATTTTATTTTGACTGCAATTAAGCCAGTACAGGTCTATGGTACATTCTCTTTTGTCCACAGTATTTTGACTGCAAGGGTGAGGCATCCACAAAACATTTTCACTATTCTGCACAAAAGGGAAAGGGCTGTGAGCATTTAAACATAAATTCCACTACTGCACTTTTAAGAATCAAAAGAGAAGAATTGTGAAAGGATCTTTCAGCTCTTAAAATTTGATGCTTACTCTTTTTACACTTGTGCCTACTCAGGCTCATAGTAACCAGCTTTCTTCAAGTTTTGTTGATATAATCCACAGCTCTTAAAACGAGGCATGGAGAATTAATAAAGAAGAATAATATTCACATTGGCAGAATTTACCATTTCATTTTCCTTTCTACTACTGTGAATTATCAATATCACTAAACTAAAATTTCCCTTTTGTTTTTTTTTTTTTTCCTTTTTAAGTGATAAACACCATGAATGTGGAAGACTGAAATTGTCTTTCCTCTTAGAAGGGATCCTGTGTAGTCTATCATTGCTGAGGACAGCTTATATTGAGTTAGAGAAATTATTATCTTCAGGTATAATGAGAATCCCACTGTTAAATGCTGCATTACTGTTTCTGGGCTCATAGCTCCAATATTTAATAATAAGCTTTGCATTGTTAAAGAAGAAGCCACAGCCTGAACAATCTCACACCATGCAAGGAGTCACACATCATGGTTTACTGGTTGCCTTGTGAACTCAGTAAATTATTGATTTTTCTACCAGCTACAGAGTGGTAAACATGGTGCTAAATTAGTAGGATATGGTTCTGCCATTCATATTCCTTAACTACAACATAATTCCTTTTCATTTACTGTTAAATTTCATCATGGATTGATTAAAATATAAAAACAAGAAAAAATAGTAAAACCTAAAACCGTACCAGGAACACTGGGGAAAGATCATATTCCTAAAAAAATATCAGATCAAATGGAGCCTACACAAGTGGCAGGAGAGAATCGTTACTTGAAAGGATTAGCGGTAGATCATGTGAAATAATGATATACTTTTATGTAATTTTTCAACATTTTATACCTGTATGACAGTGCCCATTTTCATATTCCAGAAAGGCAAGGTACTTGTGAAGAATGGCCAGGTTTATGGCATATAGAGGGCCATTATACTTGGATTACATTGGTGACATTATTGTGTGACAAAGTTAAGGAGCTTGAGTCTTTCTTAATAGTGTCACATTATCTGCCAGTTACTGACGGATGTAAAATCTTCAGAGGCCACTCTCAAGTACTTTTCAGAAATTCTCAATTCCATCTGATGTTGAATAAAGAAAGAGTAGGAATGCTTTATAAAGAAAGAGTAGGAATGATTTTTCCTTTGTTTACTGAAAATGTACTATAAGCTTCCTGAAGGCCTGACCTATTTTATAATAACTTCATTTGAATTTATCAAAATCAAGGAGGCAAGTGAATTCAGACTGTTTTGTTTTGTTTTTCCCACACAAACTAAAATTACACAAATACCTGGAACATTTATCAGCTTTGCTGATAAACTAATAAATCAATTTTCAAACCTGAAATTATTTTTAAACCTGAAGTAAGGTTAAGCTTACTGAGGAGGATGAGAGAAACTCCCAAATATTGTGTGAGAATCTCCTGGACACAATACAGCCCTCGTCAATAAATTAGTAAGATTTTCACCTGGTGTCATGAGGAAGGGCTGAAATTCATTTCATTGAATGGTTCAAGAGGGTGGGAGTGGGAGAAACAGGTACATGAATATCTCAATGGGGATCACTGAAACATTTTAGGGAGTCTTGTAAACCAACAGAGCTTTGGCAAACATCATAAGGCTACAATGAGTCTGAGATTACATTTGGTAACACCAGAAATACCAAAATGGAGAATGTCTTTAGTAAAAAATGGCCCTAAAGGTTTAAAGTCAATTAGGGCAAGTTGTTTATCTATGAGGAGATAGGATGAAAACCAGAGGGATTAAGGTGACTCAGAGGTAGCAGGCACAGCAAGGAGGACAGAAGCAGGAACGAAAGCAGCTGGCTGAATGCAGGCATGAGCAAGTCTTGTGCCTGAACATAGCAGTCCCTCCTGTCTTCTTGTTAATCCCTACTCCAAACTCACTACACCTTCAGGAGCGTGTTGTCTATTCCATGTGTGCTCCAGCAAGATGCTTGCAAATTTCAAACTTAACTAGGCAGCAAGGAAGTGAAGATAGGAGAGGCTGTAAATCTGCAACTGGATATGAGTGTGAATGTAGGTCAAAGAGGAGCTACCAGAGGGAATTTTGTGTGCAGGTTTGAACATGTTTAGCCAGTGGGTAAGAAAAAGATTGACACGTGCAGTTCAGGCTTATGTGAGGGCTGTTTGTGGGTCTGGGACACCTGAACAACAGGAGGGATGTTCTAACGGCCAGCCCCGTTCACAGTGTGTGTGTCAGGGGTATGTACACTGGTGTGTTACGGATAACAGGAGAGGAAAGTGGAAGCCTGGCATTTAGAAGGGATGGCAAGCCCTCCTCTCTAGTTTTGAGAACTGCCATCAATGCAGAAGTCCACTGGTCTTCTCGTAACGTGCATAAAGAGTGAAACACAATTCTCAGCTGTACGTGGTATTTATCCTTTCCTGCCAATTTATATTCATGTTGCAATCTACACTGTTTAGCTTCACACAAATACTTTTTGCATGCAGGTATTTTATAGATGCATAACTTGTTCTGTTCAATATTTACTGTTTGTCAAACAATAATAATTCCACTGTGAGCAGTTATTGAGGCTCTCCATAAAACAAGTACTTGAGTTTTTTCTTTCAACTGATTATCCAGTTCTTGCAGTGATTGCAATAAGTTTTCCTTTTATAGATTATTGGCCTGGTTAACTTCCATTTCATTGATTAGCCATTATCATATATCACAGTGAAACAACTGCTGATAAGGCACACAGAAACCTGCCACCTCTGGCCTGCCGGTAAAGGGAATGGATGCAGGGAGCCTTGTGAATGCTTTTCACCTGTGAGTAACAGCTGCTCAGAAGTGTGGTAAATTGAAAGACTGTTGCAGATCTGGCCAACACCAACACTCCTGGGAATACATTTCCCAGATCTCCAGCTTTGCACCTGCAAGAAATGAGTTTTATCTTGCCACAGTTCCAATTGGTGATACCCATGGCAAAGACAACTCACATTAACTTTCGTGGGCTTGATGCAGGCATTTCAGCCATTAAACTAATAACTCACACTAGAATCTACTATAATTTTGGCAGCTTTAAAACAAAAATATCTATTTATTTCAAATAGTACCTCCCAATTATGGGTTGTGTGCATGATTTCTATTAGAATAAAGCTGATGTTTCAACAGGCTGGTAATGAATTGCTTTGTTCAGAGTGACACTGAGATTTCAGAGCTCTTTTGTTTCCTGAGAAATTGAATTTTAAGTTCATTTAGAATTGTTTTCCCATAAGGTTTTGATCATCACAATTATGCCATCAAAAATCTATACACAGGCTTTTATATTCCTGCTCATTTTCTTAAGTAATATGGCATCAAAAACATCAATAGGGAAATTAACTTCTTCGTCTTCCACAGAGAACAGGAAAAGATGCAACATGCAATTTTTAATTTGGACTGCTTTTTAAAAACTGTTATTTTTACACTGAACCAATAACAGCAACTAAAAAATTGGTCCTGCATTTCAAGTGAAGAAAATGCATTTATTACAGAAAAATGGCAATAGACAATAAAGAATTGCATTGTTGAACAATATTTATATATGAACAATTTCTGTCTGTACATACATATGGTTTTGTAGTGGCAACATAGGAAATTCACTGGTTATATATTGGGTGAACAAAAATGAGGTTTAAATCTACCTCACTGAACACAAGCTGTAAATAAAAAGATCTGTGGTAAAAGAACAAAAGAATTAGCAGAGATAGCTAATATTTTTCAACATTGGCAAAGCATATAAACTTCCAGCACTATTCATCAATATGCTTCATCTCGCATATCCATATTCATCCAACTTGTATCAGAAAAGAACCAACAAAACCAGAGACACATCTGTGAATGTTTGAATCAGCCTCATCCTTATACTACAAGTCTCACTGCCAAAAACCACATAAATAGTAACAATTACACTAATATTCTCTAACCTCAACCTTCACTTCCCTCTTTAGAAAAGAGCACTATATTAAATAGAAAAAAAGTGATAGGTTAGTCAATTAAACAGATTAAGTAGCAAATTGAAAGGTCTTTACATAACATAATTAAGAGTATTTCTCCATTTTCAAGATAGAATTTCCACTAATTTTTTACTATTAGTTTTGCAGATTTGCATGAAAGAACCCTATTAATCTTACTTGTCTCATGCACCTAAAACCTCAAATAAGCCAATATATCAAATGAAAACCAAATACACAAGTATTACAGTTTTTACGTATACATCAAATCCAAATAATGGATCCAGAAGAGTTCAACATTTCAGTCTTGTATTTCATTAAAGTACATACATTCATTCAGCACTGCTGACACTTGTATACTTATCTGATGAAAGCTGAAAAGTTGCCTCTCACAAACCTCCCAGTAAAATACCAAAACAAAACAAAAAACCCCAACACAACAGAAAAGAAAAAAAAAAAAAAAGAGAAAAAACCCCCAGCACTATCAAAAAACCACAGAGCACTGCAACTTTAGTTTACCAACATGCTTCTTTTCCTCAGCAACAGGACATAATAAAATAGCCTAAGTGTAGTCTTTGGTCCTGCCTGGATGCTCAGCCACCACCAAAGGTGCTCTATCGCTCACCTCTGCAACTGGGCAGAGAAAAACAATTATAATGAAAGATGAATGAGAAAGATGAATAAGGACAGGGAGAGATCACTCATCAATTACTGTCACAGGCAAAGTAGACTTGATGATATTAATTGAATTTATAACCAATCAAAATTAGAGCAGGATAATGAGAATTAAAATTAATCTTAAAAACCTTCATCCCACTCTTCCTTCCTTCAGGGGCTCTACCATCTTGCCCCAGTGGTGGAAGGAGACAGGGAGTGGGAGATATGGCCAGCTCATCACAGGAGGATTTTCTTTGTTCTTTTACATAGTCTCACTCCTTTCTGAGCACAATTACATCTGCGTTATAGTCATTAGTAATGTGGATTTCAGGTAAAATGGAACCTCTCTCTGCCTGATAGGTTTTGTAAATCCTTGTTACTTTTTCCACTTGAGCTTCTAGTAACCAGGAGAGTCTCAAACAGTGAGCCAGGTTAAACTCAGTAGTAAGAGGACAATTTAAACAATGTGTAACTTTGCAAATGTAGTAGGAAAAGATGAAGCCCTATGAATTCACTGGATTCTATACTCAAAGAAGTTCATGAGTTACACACTGGAGTTAACTCGTGAAGGGAGTTAATCTAAGTGAACCTGACTTACGTGTCTGAATGCAACATTACCTGACCCCAGAATTTTCTACCCTTTCCCACTAGATGTCTTCCAGCAGGATGTCACCTTTCTCTTGAGGACAGTGGATGTGGAGCATCAAGTTGGTAGAGAGAGCAGCAGGCAGAGGCTACCTGGCTGATGAGCTGTGTTAATATTCCCACCTCGTTTTCACAAAATGTCACCAAGTACTGTGACAGCCATAAACTTCAAAATTCAAACTTAATTAAAGCACATTTAACACAGATGTTGCTACTGGCAACAAAGTAGCACTGTCACTGTAACCTCTTCTGTCAAGGTGACTGCTGCCAGTCTTTCAAAATATAGTATCTAACGTATAAGTAATTGAATATATAAGTAATATTCAGATTCTGTAGGTACTATGCAATCAGAAATTGGAAAGCAACTTGTTTTTGCAAACAGATTTACTTTTCTTTGCAATTCTTTTTCTCTCGACATTACTTTTATTGGGAGCAAACAGGTCCAAAAATTCTTTAAGGAGTTCTGTTATTTAATAATACCGTTTTTTAGTGAGATTCAGACTAATATATATTGTTATACTGCTTTTCATTCTCCCAAGCAGTCCAAGTATTTATATATCTAGATAGATAGATAGATAGATATAGATATATAGACACTTTTTCAGACTGTCTCCAGCACCTGCTCACATTTCACAAACACATCCTAGGTCTGTTGGAAGGAAGACAGAGACAGATAATTTTTTACCCTATAGGACATTCAAATGAATAGCTGAAAATGTCAAAACCAGGGCAGATGTAAATTTCTTACCTATTTATCTCCTAGAGCTACAATAGATAACAAAAAACTTGTAGTTTGGGTTAACTGTCAGCAGTTATCCATTTTCTACAAACTTCTTTCCAATAAACAACCAATTTTTACACATGTATTCCGAGAAACAAAACTTATTTTTCGGTCTCAGTTTGCATTAGATAGGGCAGATATCTGATGTATGCAGGTCAAGATTTGACATACAGTCTCTGTACACAATTAGTGATAAAGCTTCCTGATCTTTCTATATGGAGCAGTAGATCAAAAATGAATGTGTCTTTAAGTCTTCTTAAAAATGTGTGGACATTTCAGTAAGCAGGGTCCTCTGTCCATACAGCAGTAGCTTCTTTCACTACCAGCATGTGCCTCACTTCCCCTCACCTTTTTCCCACAGTGTTATTTTCCCCCTTTTCCTCCGTGCCATCTAAAACCTTGCATTTTGCTTCCTCCCACTCCTTGTTTCCATTTTTGGCTAGACAGCTAAAATGAAGTCAGATCCATGTCAAACCCCAGCAGTGTCTGCCTTGGGCACGGCACCAGGGGCCAGACCATTGGGCTGCCCTTCCTGCAGTGCTGCACTCTGCGTGGACAGAGGCACAGACTCCTCTCCCACCTCAGAATTTCACAGCACTTGCCAAAACTCCTTCACTGCCTGAAGGCTTCTACTGCCTGACAAATTTAAGATGAACTGGCCAATATATTCAAAAGCTATCACAGAAAACTGACAGACACAGACACTGTGACTCTATTGGAAAGCCAATAAATGATTAAAATTATGCTGAATTTCTTGATATATACAGACACAACAGAATTCTCTTAAACTGGATTTCCATTAGTTAAAGAAAAGAAGATATTGATTATTTATTTGGATTTTTTTTGTTGTCATCTTGTACTTTTAAATATCTACAGCCCATAAAGATCATTCACTTCTGACAGGATTTTTCTTCCAGAGTGCATGCATCACTGATTATAGTCTGGCTCATGTACAATCAGAGTTCCATTACTTCACACTGTAATGAAGGTTATGTGAATCAATTACTAAATTAATTCCAGGGTTATAAAGCTATCATTAAAGTCAGAGAATGATTCAGGGAATTAACAGGTACCAGGGAGGTAATGCCTCAGAAAAAACTGCCCTGAATGTTTGTCTCCCAACAGCAAGAGTGCCTCCTGAAGTTTTTAAAAACTAGTTTAACAAATTTAGTGGTGTCAGAAATCATGGTCCTACTCTGGCTTCAGAGTTTGGCTGAGCAACCACAAAAAAGATATTAATTGTTTTTATATTGTTTTAGTCTATGTACTGCGTTCCAGCTGTGGTGTCCTTGAACTCAAATACAACAGAATTATAGGTCATTTCCTTAGCTAACAATGCATCTTCAGAATAGCCACATCAGCATATTTAAATGTGCACCAAAAATTTAGAAACACTGGTTCATTACACAAAGTTTGTTTTGAAATTTCTCATTATTTTTTTAAACGAGTGAACACATTTACTAGTGGAAAACAACTTCAAGATGCAGTCACCAAAAGCAGTACACAAACCATTCAAAAATAAATCTATTTTGTGTATTTTTTCATTTCAAAAAATCATTTAAAGGCAATATTGAAATGCAGACAAAGGAAAAAGGAATATAAACCTTTGAAACAATAGAATAAACTACACATGGAATATTCTCCACTTGAGGATAAACTATGTTAACATTTTTAGTTTTTCCTGCTTAGAAGTCTGTCAAGTACTTCTCTAACTTCTTTTTACAGCACTATGACATAGGGATGACTCAACCACCTTAAGACAACTTCAGATTTTAACACTGAGCTCCCCAACTTGCATTTGTTTTATTTATAAGGATAAATTATTGTATTGTAAGAGTTGCTTACCACACAATGAGAAAAACATCTCCAAACTGCATCTTCCAAAATATAATTTTAAGCCTCTTGAAACATCAACAATGTTCCTACATAGTCTTTAGTCTGCTTTTAAGGCCAATTATAGTAATTTAATGATAAATAATTTTTAGATAAAAATTGTTTTGTTTGTTATCTTAGAAATGTAATCACTGAACCACATTTTACTGTAAGAGCTTTCTAAAGAATACACCTAACATTTCTTGGCTCAAAGAAATCATATGTATTGAATGCAATAAACAACATACAACATTTTCATTTTGGGGGTGGCGTTTACATGAGTGGGGTCTCTATATGTAGATTCAGTTTTTTTGTTAGTATCGTACAGCCAATTTGTGATTGCTTGGACCACTGTTGGTTTCTTAGACTGAAAGGTTGCACTTGTAGGAGATTTCACCACCAATACATAACATCTTCAGAAATTTAACGCCATTTAGTAATTTTAATTAGCTATTTCTTTTTCCAGAGCCTAAAATAATCTTCCAAAAATCTTAACACTCATTATGAACTGGCTTATAGCAAAGCAGAGTCAATAATTAATTGCAGGAGGAGGAGGTAGCAAAAGAAAAATAATGGATAGTCACCACTTTGGCTTGGGCTGAACAGACAGCACTAGCTACAAGAAACACAGAAGTCAAGAAATATCATGACACCTAATCATCAATTCTTTGCTAGTTTTTTTGTCTAACACTACTAGACAGAGACAAATAATATCCTTTGAAGAAATGTCTGGTACTAACAAAAGCTGTTCACGTACTACATAAGAGGCAGCATCACTTGAGAACATTTTTCCTTTTACAGCCTTCTCCCCTTAGACCCTGGTCTTGCTATCTGCTCCAAAACAACAGATCAAAGCACCTAAGGGGAACTGATGAAACGTGCAACAACCCAAATATCCCAAAGAAGAAGCTTCTAGGTTTAGGTTTGACAGCAGCTGGTAAAGGTGGCAAAATTGCATAAATGCAATTTCAAAAGAAGTAGTAAAAAGTTAAGAAACTACAACTTTGAAAGAATTACTGACACTTCTATGTCCTTGCAGTGCCTGGTAGCAGAAATTTCTCCTGCTGTATTGGCATAAGGTACTAGAAGGAAAGGCAGTAAGAAGCTAGCTGCTTGCTCCCTCTGGTTTAGCAAGAATACCATGATGGTTTAATTCACAGTCAGGGGTTCACTCAGTTGGCATCTGAGGCAAGAAATCCAGCCAGCTGGCATAGCTGCATCTGGGCCTTTGGTCCATGAGAAGTCAAGGTCAGTGGGGCTGACTTGAGCTGGCTTGTAACAGCTCAGCTTTCCACCTTAGCTGACCCCAGAGGTCCTTAGTCTGGAAACAGAAAACCATAGCCAAAAGGACAAGTCTTCCTGCTGAAAGGCTGGTGGGAGAGTCCTTACTGCAATACACATGACTTAGGAGAAGGCTCAGATATATAACTTATATTAGACATGAACATTTATGCTTCCAACATCAGTTGAGAGGGGAATCACACATAAATGGCAAATGCAAGACAAGAAATTTTCCCATAGGAAGCCCAGAGCTCTGTTATCCACATCTTCCCATGGATCAGCAGAGAAGAAACCACGTTGGCTAAAGAAAGGAGCAAGGTGTAAACAAAAAAGCCCAGTTCAAACCAATATAGTTTATACAGACATAGGCTTTCACTGGTATACCCAGGAACTTCAGCACAGACTGGTAATTCAGCTGCAGAAATAAGTACAATTTCCTAAACTTCAGAAAACCAAAGCCACACTCATACAGATATACAGAACATACAGAGCATACAGATTCCATGCCCTACAAGACCACAGATGCACAAATTAGTAAGCAGATGGAGACACTGCCCAAATGATGCTTTTTTTAACTGTAAGTACAGATCATATTCCAAACTACAGAAGACAAATTTGAATAGCCTTCTATTTTTAATAATGACTAGTATCAAGTAATGACCAAGAAATATATAGAGAGGTCAGTTTCCCTATTTGAAACATTGTCCACCAAAAGGTTTGAAACAAAACAAAATCCCTTTTTGTTTTACCTAAGCAAAAGGGACACAGGACTGGTCATCATGGTATGAGAGCAACACACAGAGGAAAAGTTGACGTGCACATATTTATACAGATATATACAGATATATATATAAAGATATATGCACATATGTATGAGTATGGACAGCACCTTGTTTGAAATTGGTCACTTGCCTTATGACAAGACCATGATCTGGCATAGCCAAATTATATTTTTTGCTGTGCATTTGTGTGGTTGCATATAACAGGCAGCCATTGCACTGTCCTGTATCCCAACTGTACTACACTCTGGCAGAGGGAATCCAGTCATATTAAAGTACTTGAGAAAAAGATGAGGGTGCTTATAAGCAAAGCTAGATTTAGCAGTCCTTTATTAGGTACTCAATAGTTTTACTTCTCTATATATTTTCCTTCAGAGAATATTTTCCTTTTTGCTCTGAACTTCTTTAGGCTTAAACAAATTATCTATCACAACTGGCAAAATATTTAATCCAGCACAGATGTACTGTCTAGAGTTATGAAATTGCCTGTTTCTTCAGCTTGTAAATTCAGGAAAAAAAGTATCTATCTAGTAAAAGTCAGGTGTCTGCAATGGCAGCAAGCACAATGATGCACATCTAGCATTTTAAATGCAGGAAATGAAATATTGGTTTAATAAATACATAATACACATATATTCTCACATTTAAAAATTGACATATCAATAAATATGTGTGCACACTTAAGAATCCAGTTAGGAAAGCTGATGTGCTTTCCTTTTTTGCATTGGTAATTCAGGTTACAATTATTCAGCAATATTCCAAAAACATAAAAATGCCAATACCACTACAGCAACCAACAAAGGTGCTCAAGTGTTGTGACAACCGGAGTTTTGCATTGCTGTCAGTACAAACATATCTTTCATGTCCTTTTACCAATTACAACAAGAAGAATAAAGCTGGTTGCAGTCAAGCAAGCTGTGTGACACCCTGTTCAAATGGTACAGCTCTGTAGTACAGCCACAAAATAACCAAAAACTCTGAACTGCTACATATATATTATGCACATGTTTAAAAGCATTGATGTGTTAAACATATCAAGATAGACACCAGTATTTTTCTTCATTAGCAAAAGAACTGATGGGCTAGGTTCTATAAACCACTCAGATTTTTTATGAAAGCTTATCTTTAGGATCATTTATATTGAAGCTAGCATGAAAAATATGGAAAAGCACTTATTAGGAAAAAAAGTGTAAAAATGTTGAAAATTGTCATCCATAGTAACATGCTCAGAGATGTGGCAGACATTGACTTTAATATATTCTAGCTATATTAATACATCATAGGTATGTTAGGTATCTTGCCTAATGTATGCCAAGACAGGCTTTGGATAGGCTTTAAAATATTGGACCTGTGAGCAGAAATGATGTAATTTACAGGGCTTTTTGTGCACTATAAGTCTGACTGTGAATAACAGACCAGGCTGAGGGTACAAATACCAGCATCAAGGAGCTTTTTTACCCACTTAGGATATGCATATAATTACTCTATCACAGTATCTTCCAACATTCTGTAATCACCCCTTTTTGAGAACCATCCAAAAAAAACTCCAAAAATCCCAACTTACTCTCTGGTTTTCATACAGCACAAAATTGCTTACTAAAGCTACTTCTTATGATAAGGAAATAAAGGAAACTAAGGTGACTCTTTTAAGCTGGTGTTCACTGGCTGTTATGAATAAAAATTCACCTATATTCCTTGGAAGCTATCCACAAGAAAAGGCTGGTATATTCAGTAAAACAAAACAAAAACAACAGTCTGCTCTGCATAACAGTAAAAAAAAAAAAATCTATTGGATGAATACTGATCCCAGGGTTTGGAAGACTGACTTACCTCTCGCTTGATTTCTGCCAAGCCTAAAAGCACACTTATACAAATTACTGATACATCAGAAAAATTCCACTCATTCTAAAACAATCTTTTTAAATGGTGAGACATCACAGAATTTGTTTTCTTCATGTTTATAACCCTGCAATAAAATTTTGGTTTTGCGTTGTATATTTCACAACAATTTTGCAGGGTTGTCACGAGGCATGTAAGCATACACTGGAAATGTCACAGAATGTGATTTTCCTTTCAAAATGAAACATATGGCTTTTCATTTACCTAGTGCCCATCTTGAATTAGGCATATAGATTCTTTGGTATGTGTGCACATTACAATACCAGTGTAAAGACATTTTTAGTAAGGTTCTTGTGAATATTATCAGCACCTGTACCTGGATAAACCAGGCATGGTGATGATCATGCAAATTAGCAGAATTTCTTTTCTACATCTAGATTAATCTTAATTCCTATTATTATGCAGGAGCAGGAATGTTTTAATTCTGTCTACAAAAGGCGTAATTATTTTCTATTTGTTTGTGTTCATTGCAGCAGTTATCAGTTTGCCCCATGTTTACTGCTACTCAATTACTTCACAAACAGGAAATACAATACATTTTTATCTATTATTATTATTGTGATGATGAAATATTACTTATTCATACTGTTACACTTCACGAGGCAATGTTTTTGTCTCTACATAATTATTAGCAGGTTGACAATAATTACACAATTTGAACTGACTTCTTCATTGTTCCCTGAACTCCTTTATTTCCCATGACTTCTTCACAGATGATAGAATTCCATGTCATGATCTACATCCTTCGTAATTCTGTAGGCAATATTGCCTACATAAGCAAGTAACTATGCTGAAAAACTCCTCTTTAATTTTATCTATCATAATAAGTTTCCCACATAAGCCTTCAATTGTATTAATTAGTATACAAATTAAGAGGGCAAGTGATTTACAAAGCAAAAGTATGCTAGTCTCTTTTGCCAAAAGATTTTTAATTCACATGATTTTCAAAAATTTTCCTTACCTGAAAAGCTAAAGCAAGTGAAAATACTGTAGTGTTCTGAAGCCCAAAACACATGAATAATCTAATACTACAGTTTCTTGAGTCATACAATCCAGATATTTTTGGATTTCAGTTCATGCTCACGAAACTTTCTTTAAAACTCTGCATTGTGTTAATAGCAATGGATTATTTTGGTAATTTAATAGTAAAGAAAGAAAATATCTTGCCAAGTGGCTAGTTATCACACCTGTGAGCAAGCAGCACTCCAGCAAGGACAGAGGTAGCGCTGGTCAGAGCGTTTTGGATGGCTCAGCCTCCCACAGGGACAGGCATCTACAGCTCTGCATGTTGGCTACTCCATCACTTCAGTCAGCTGTCAGGGACAGCAGAGCAGAACTGGGCCTTGGCAACAGCAACCGGCACCAGGCTGAGCACAAACAGACTCTGACAAGGGAGCATGTCAGAACAAACATGTGCAGCATAAGATTTTCAGCTGGAAACATATATAGCTGCAGATAAAGGAGGAGACAAGTTAAACAAAAATTAAATTAGTCAAGTGATGAAAATAACATAAGCATGAGTAACTGGTATAATACTGATGTGTTTTTTCTAATTGCAGTCATTAGACACCATTCCTGGCCTTGGGAAATTTTCGAAATTAGAATTTGGCTGTATTGGAACTACTGTAAGCAGTGTTTTAGAGTCACATAAAACCACCTTATGTGCTTGACAAATATACATCCTAAAGCAGTCATCAGGTGTTGAATTTTTTTTCTCTTTTAATTTAATTAGCGACCATAAGGACTATGAATGGCACCCAACTGCTTAGGTTAAAAACTCACATTAAGTTGCAAGGAAACATGATACAGCACAACTAGCACTAGCAAGAATCTCTAAAAAACAAAAGCGTAAACTTACCAACAAAAAAAAAAAAAAAATCCAATTTTTTTTGGAAGGAAAAAACCCAACAAAAAAAAACACCAACCAACAACCCTCCACAATAAAAACCCTCTTAAAATGCAAACCCTTGAAGAGTTTCTAAAGCATTAAAGCCTCAATAGTAGCTGAACTTGGTTCCAAAAGTAATATGCCTAAACCAGTTCCATAATTTTGACTTTAGTTCCCCCTTCCATCTACTTGACCTTAAAGTTTACCACTATGGTCCATGTACTTAGGTGTTCTCTTGCATTACAGACCAGAGCAGCTAATTACTAGCTGCACCTTTATAGAAGTTGCAGAGTATTTCAGGATTGTTTTATGTGAGCAACAACCAAAGGTGCAAGGAAAAAAATCCTGTACAATGAACAGTTCCTTTATATAAGACCATGATTACACAGAGAAATTTGATCGTTTATTCTATGTTTTATCACAAGTTCCTCTTGAAGTTTCCCTTATATGTGTTTCTTTACAACAGATGAAGGTAGACAGATATGCTGGAGGAAGCCAAGCCTGAAGTATAAAAGCCTTGACAGAGTGAGAGAAAAAAACTCAAGCAGATCAATAAATTATATAAAAGAAAAGGCTGTACATAGATGGTAAAATACAGATAAAAAGCAGTATTGCCTTTTTTTTTTTCTTTCTCCTGAAACCAAGTTTCAGGTCATCTACACTGAAAGTTTCAGACAAACTAGAGTAAAATTAGAGAGGATTTCAAAGTTAGGCATCTATGAAAGAAAAAGTATTAGAATAGATAATAAAAAGTTAAATGTCTTATTAACTTTTCTCTCTAATTCTAAAAAAAATCATCTCATTTAGGTTAAATGGAAAAAAGGTAGAAGTAGAAGTTAAAGATGCAAAGTAAATTACCAGCATCTGTTGTGAATGAATTTTGGCTAGTTCAGAAGTCCAAGGCAGACAAGATTTATCCCTTAAGCATAGTTATGCACAAACCAGTTAGCTTTTTGAGAAAGGATAACAATTCTGCAAGTAGTTTTCCCACCACCTAATGATTTATAATTACTGGTGGGCAAAAGACAAGAACCATAAGAAGGTCAAAATTAAATTTAATTACTAAGAATGAAACAAGCTAATATAAGGGCAACTGTCAAAAGAAGTTGATATCAATGTAGGGATTTATGAAAAGAAATTGAATGCAAAATGAAAGATTTCACAAGTAGATTTAGTGTCTTTTCTTTCAGTTATCACTGAACTTCATGAACAGAATATTTGGCTCAACAGCTACAATGTTTCTGATTACAATGTTGATATGCATATAACATTTTATTCTTTAGCTATTTGTTAGAATAATAAATTGTTAGAGTAATTAATTTATCTTTTATTTCAAAGATAACCTCTTATAAATTTCTCATTATAACTGCACTACTTGTTTTGGGCTCAAGACATTTCAGAGATAAATTCAATTGACATGATGTATATGTTGGCTGAGTTGATAGGACAAAAGCCACAAAACAATATATAAACTTCTTCTGCCTTTGGCTGACTTTCTTTTATGATAACAGATGAAATGTATTACCAGTACTAACCTGAAAGGGGACAAGCAGCCAGAAAAGTAGCATAAAGAGCTTTTCTGTTCATTTCATCTATTATAAAAAAAGGTCTTTAAATAGAACATTTTTTTAGCTTATTCTACAGAAAGTTAGTGAAGAGAATTGTTTTCTACTTTATAGCAGAGCAATTAAAAATTTGTCAGGAATAAACTATTTTTCTGTCATATTCCTAAAGCAAATAACTTGATTTTGATTAAATCTTAGAGGTACTTTCCACCAGCTTGAGGCAATTTGAAATGAATAACTATTTCCAAATATGAATACTACTTCAAAAGTAGATGCATCATATGCCTTAAAGGTACAATTCAACATAAATAATTAGATACTTGCCTGAGTGACCTTTTTTATTTTTTTTATTTAAATAACCCCCCCCCCCCAAAAAAAAAAAACAAAAACAAAAAACAACCAAACCCTCAGGATATATTTTGACTGTATTAAATACATGTGGAAGAAAGAAGTTCGAAGTGTATTTTTTTGTAGGATGAAAAAAGTTAAAGGTTCAGTTTATGCAAGCCAGTATCATTTTGTCCTTGGTAAAGGAGCTGTGAAAGTCAATGCTAACACTCATATAGCCAAAAAGGGATTTTTCAGTTTTAGAACAATGTATAGATTAGTCAGAACACCCATGCGTCAGGCAATGAATTGATCAGAGAATTTATTGTGCTGCAATTTAGAACCCCATGACTCTTCCTACTTTCATCTGAAATATTGCACACAGGTGAATTCCAAAGAAAAAAATTCAGCCTTGCGTGGCAAACTTTATATTCCCAAGAGACAAGCAGGGATGTTTACATTTCAGCCCGAGTTAGCAGGGTGTCCTGGCCGCAAGGAATGCCAGCGGCATCCTGGCGTGCGCTAACAGGAGCACAGCCAGGAGGCTGGAGGGAGGATTATTCTCTCCTAGTCAGTGCTAGTGAGACAATATTTGGAATACTGTGTCCAGTTCTGGACCCTGGGCACAAAGCAGATGTTGAATAACTGAGTCAAGTTCAGCAAGGGAGGGCTAAGCCAAGCTCTTGCCCTTTGGGAAGGAGCTCTTTGCACTGAGCTGGAAGATGAGACACAACGAACATGAAGTAAAAAACACAGATTGCAGTTTGATATAAGGGGGGAAAGGACTTGTGGCGGGGAGCAGAGAAATCACTGTGGGGATAATTAGGCAGTAGAACAAGTACTCCAAAGAGGTTGCGCAGTTTCCATCCTTGAAGATTTTTAAGATCTGGTCTTGACTCTGTGTTGATCCTGCTTTGAGCAAGAAGTCAGACTAGGGGACCTCCCAAGGCCCCTTTGAACCCAATTACTCTATGATTGTAATGCAGAATTATACACACATATTTTCAGCAGAAATAGAGCCTTTGATTTTGGTGGTTGTCTTGACTAATCTGAAGACTTGTAGCAGGCAGCAGTCTCCGGTTACAAACTGCCTCTGTTCAAAAACTGCAGAAAATAAAAGAAAAACTTCAGGAGAAACAGAACATGTGACTGGAATCTCAACTGGCTCCCAGTGCAGCGCTGCTAAAACACAAAGGGATTTTGTTGATTTTTCTTTTAGTTTAACCCTTTCCTTTAAACCTACGTGTAGACAGACATGCCTACTAGCATTTGAAATGCATCCACATGCACAGTTACAAACTAGCCAGGGTTCAAACACACCACTCCATACGATGTTTTTACTATGGGCTTAATTCTCTTTCATGGTTTTTCCCAGTTGCATGTACTCAAGTCTATTCCCACCAATAACAGAATAATATAGTAGTATGCACACACTGTTTCTCCATTTTTGAAGGGAATGAATTTGTTGAACTTTATCAGGCTGTTTACAGTACTGTCATTAAAGTAAGTTGGTTAATTAAGTTCATAGGAAGAGGGGTGATACTCAGGCGTGAAGTTCAGGCCTAAAATACCGAGTCAATTAGTTATAATCAGGAGACTGAGTCAATTAATTTTAAAAATGAAAACAAGCCAAATTTTCATTAACAATTCAATCTTTATTTTTGATGTCTATTCCATTTTCAAATTTCAGAGTATGCTGTGATGCTAAGACACATACATACACACTTCAAATTAAAACTAATTTGAGCATTCTAATAAAGCATCAATACTAATTTGGTGTTCATTTTCAGCTATGGAGTCATGAGCAGTTACAGGCAATTTTGCTGTTAGACAAAAGTAGACATCAATTTAGACTGGAGTTCAACAGAACAAATATTAGTACAACTACAATACCAGATTAATTTATCTAACTCTCTTTAGATTTTTGGAAAAAGAAGAAAAAAATGGCTTCATTCTGCATGGAATGAGTCCATGAACAGATATAGGAATGGAACTGATTACGCTGAGTTATAATTTCAAACAGGCATCCTTATAAATAACAAGGAAGGGATCTTCTCAGAAGACAAACAAGGTTTGGAACCCTGGTTGTAAAGCACGAAGTTATGTGCTACAAGAGCTCTCAGATGAAATAAACCAATCCCAGAAGGTAACTGGGGGAAAAAGACATTATACAGGGAAAGTCTATAAGAAGGACACTGAATAAGTAAAGTTGTCTAACCATGCATGCTTCACTTATAAGATCATTACTATTGGACAAAAGATATCATCATCATCATATTGCTTCATTTTACAACACAAGGTTTTTCTGCAGTAGAAGGGATCAGACTTACCTAAGTCTACCAATATAAGAAACACTAAATTTGATTTCTTCCATGTTCTATTAAAGGGCTGAAATTGAGAAAAAATTTACCTTATTCTCATTTATAGTGAAAACAAAGAAATTTAGGAGCAAGCAATATGTCAAGAAGGCAGATGACAGTAAGGCTCCCTAAGGCTTTAGCTATCAACTCATCCTAAGTAGACAGAGATGTCATAAAATAACAGTGAAACACCAAAATAAATTTGCGAGAAGTAACACTGATTTGTCCGGAAGTCAAACTCATCTATCCAGTCTCAGTAGTGACTATAGAACATGCACCAAAAAAATTCCCATTTCAAAGGAAAAATTGAAAATTAGGGAAAAAATGGTGGTCATAGGTGCATCAGGCAGTAAGAAAGTGCAAGGGAATTTCTATTTTCTTTAAAAAGATATATTCTCTTTATTAGCTTAAGGCTCAGCTTTGTACCATCTTCAATTTAGCTTTATGCTTTTCTTGTGTATACATCCACTACTTTTTGCGCTCAAAATTCTCACAAATTTCCATGAAACACACCCTTCTTCTCACCTCGCATAGTTTATCATATATGCTTGGAATAGATTTCTCACTATGACATATCTACCTCTTTCCCAGCAAAAGCTTTTTCTTAATTGCATGTAATATTTGTTATTCTAGGTATCCCTTCATGTTGGAAACTCAGGATTGTTTTCTTTATGTACAGTTACAGTATGCTTATGGAAAACAGGAAAAAAGTTTGGACTCCTAACAGTTTACAAATAGTTTTCCAGGTAGGGCTGTTTCAGTTCTTGTCATGCACTGGTTTCATTCGTTTGCCTTTCATTATGCTTACAGACCACAGACAGTTGAATGGAAACAAAGCAATCAAGAAGAGGGAAAAAAAAAAATCACTCTTTTCCAAGATAATTTTTCCTTTCAAGCTTGGAGGCTTGGTAGACAGCTTGGTAGACAGCAGATATATCTCCAGCAAAACAGAAAATTAATTTGTTGAAGCATGCCATATCAACTGGTTTCTTGCAATAATTCATTGACTCAGTAATCGTTCCCAGGAGTTTGGTATCAATTTTCTGGAACATTCAGGTTTTTTTTAAAAACAGCATTGCTAAGTGCAATACAGGGAGAGAGACCAGACCATTATGATGTGTTAACACATTAATGATGCAATTTTAAACCATTATGAATAGATTTGTTAAATGAATGTGAAGATCAATTTATACTAGGGCTTCACTTGAAAAAAATTCTAGTTGCCCCCTATTAGAATTATTGACTCTTCATGGTACCTCCTTGATGCTGTTGGACAAATAGCAACTTAGGAACTGGACAGTCAACACTGTCATAGCACTTCCCAAAATCTTGGTTTTACTGAGAATTTTAGAAAGTGTTAAAGAAAAACTGCATAAGAAAGCGGTACCTGCTTAGGTCTCCAGTAAGGCTTATACAACAAAAGTTAAAATCACTGTTAAAGAGTTCTAAGGAAAACCATTGCTTCCTGAACAGCAGTAGAAGCATTTATCAATTTTAGCCCAGGATCCTAACAAAAATTATATTTCTCTAGCTGGCATCATCCACAACCTTGAAATGGGATGAATTTTCTGAATCAACTATATATAATAAATCCTCATTTTTCAGGAAATCCACAACTTCTGTGTTGTTTTAATATGCTTGCCTGGTTTCTAGGTTCAAATCTAGGCTGTAAGAACTTGCATATATGTGTACTTTGTGCCACTTTAACAACAATCTTCTCAGCAGACCCATTTCTGTCGCTTGCCAATTGATTTTGCAACCTGATAAGGATATCTATTTTTCCGAATAATAATTTAAAAAATAAAATTATCATTAATGCAATTTAATTCAGAAAGATTTTATGCTGCTGAAAAAGTCATCAAAAGCAACAGGCAAAACGACTCTTGTCTGTCACAATGTAGATGTGCTTAAATAATAAAGACATTTTTTGGGATCCACTTGTTTAGTCTCCGGATTACTTACATGAAGTATAGTTAGAGTCTTTGTTCAACATTCAATACAGTAATTTGAAAAGTCTTCAGCACATAATGTAACTGTAAATCTATTACCGGTCAGAGAGGTGGAACATCTCTCCTGCAAGAACAGGCTGAGAGAGTTGGGGTTGCTCAGCCTGGAGAAGGCTCCAGGGAGACCTCATTGTGTCCTTTCAATGCATGAAGGCTTACATGACAGACTGGACGAGAGTCCTTACCAAGACCTGTAGAAACAGGACATGGGGCAACAGTTTTAAACTGAAAGATGGTAGATTTTGGATAGATTTAGATAGGATACAAGGAAGGAATTTGTTTGTTTGGAATTTTGGGGTATTTTATTAGGTTTTGTTTACTCATTCAATTTAACACAATGAAAGTCATGAGACACTAGGACAGAAATGGACCAGAGAACTTGTGGATGCCCCACCTCTGTATGTGTTTGAGGCAGAACTTGAGCAACCTGCTCTAGTGGCAGGTGTCCTTGCCCATGCCAGGGGTTGAACTAGATGATCATTAGACACTGGAACTAGATGATCACTAATTCCCTTCCAACCCAAACCCCTTTCTGATTCTAGTTTATTCAGCTTTTTGTTTATTCAGCTCTCAACAATACTTCTGTAAAATACAGCGTACTCGTATTTCCTTTTTCAGTTACTGGTAATGGCATTTTTATTCTACAGCTAGAGAATGAGATGTGTACATTCAGAACGACATAATACACCAAAATCAAAAAAGACTTGCAAGATAAGATTCTGGTTTTCCATAGATTATTAAAAAAAAAAAAAAAAAAAAAAAAAAGGCATGTCCTAGATGGGCTAAGGCATTATGACATGTGGCAGATGATAATGGTTAAGAGAAGAAAACAACCTTGTCCTAAATCTAAATATCACTTGCCACTCATCAACATATCTGATAGCATGACCAGCTGTATCTTATCACATCATGGAATTGTTCCTTTGGCAAAAAAGATGGCATAAAGCTACTCCAGCCAAGTCTAACTAGATATGCTATACCAAAAAATAAACAAAACAAAACAAACTCCAATTATTATTTATTCTTTTCTCAGGTAATAGAACTGTTAAATAATTGCATAGGGAAACAGAAAAACTAATTTTTGGAATATTAGAATTCCAAACCTATGTTTTTGCATAAATAATTTTTTGAACAGAATACATCAATAACAATGATAGGGAAAATTTTACATGTAAAATTACAGCTATGAAAACTGGACATCATAAAAGATGGTTCTGTCCAATCCTGTACATTCCTTAGCACTGAAGACTTGTGTATTTTACATAGTTAAATTTTGTTAACATTAATGCAAGAGTTATTTCCATGGACTGTTAATGTGAATCTTACTAAATGGGGAGATCTGAACTAGTATGACTGCTTCATATTCAAACACAACACCAATTTGCCAGTCATTTTTTTACCTCAGCGAAGGCAAGAATATTTCTATTTTCCCAACATTCATTGTAAGCAGCAAACAGTGGCACAACTGCAGCTGTCGCTCACAGTCAGAGCACAGCTTATTTCTGAAAGTGCTGGAATCCAGCTAGTGCTGGAAACACAAGCCATGCTGAGTTACAAACCACTTGGTGCATAAAATACAGTGGGGAAAATAGGTGGCAGGCAGAACTGTTCCAACATTTAAGACTCAGAATGTTAAACCCCCATTTTTACAGGATAAAAGCTAATACCCAAGGGAAAGGAAACAGTGGAGAATTAGAAAGCTGCATAGTAAGTATGAGATGTGCTTTCTCAGCAGCAAGAGAAAATCTCTGGAGACAATTTTATTTGTTGTAACCTCCATGGAAAAATCAAAGCAGAAAGCAACATAAAGCACATACATATTTTTGTAAACTATCATAACAGCTTGTAATTACATTTGTACCACGCACTTTCCTATGCTGCTGTCTTTGAAGTTTATTACCACTAATTATTGGACTTTGTATCTTACAGCGCATAGTTAATCCAAGATTTCAACAGAAAAAACATATGTATGCTGCAAGTGGCTGTTTAAATACCCAAACAAAGCTCCTCTCCTGTTTTCACTAAGTAGGGATAATGACAATATGACCTTTTGAGATCTCTTCAAGACACCTCCATCTACAGAGCACTTTTTTTCATTATAGGTGGGATATCATCAAGTGAGTCTCTGAAATCTTTTTCAAACAATTAATGAGATATGAGGAAGAAAAAAAAAGAAGGTATTTTAAGGGGCTTTGATACTAAGTTGTGGAAACTTAGTTGTTTGGATTTTTAACAATTTTCAGAAAATTCTAACAAGTCACATAAATATTATTATAATGTTCTCTGTAAAACTAACTGCTATAAAAATTTTGCAGATTCCAGTTTTTTTAAAACCACTAGTGGCTGGAACCTGTTCAGAAGGCACCATCCAGCTCTTCTAATTGATGTTTTCAAAGTCTAAATTTATTCTTACGACTTTAATATTTGTAAGATTACAGCACTGCAATCTTATAAGCAGCGAGTCTGAAAACACTGGATTTGCACATTAAACTGGTAATAGCTGTTACCTCTGTAGCCATTGATACATCTATTACATCAAATACACAGGCAAACTGCCAGGCCCCTTTTTAGATCATTTAAGGGTAGTCACAGATTGGCCATTATAAGCTAAAATGCTAAAAAGTCAACCTATGAAGATGCTGGAATAATGGCTAATTTTCAAGCAGTTAAGCCTGAATGAGATATACTTACATAAAAATACTTTCATCTGAACATTGAGCTCTTTGTTCACATTCTCACTCTGCAACACCCATCACTACCTCGCATCCCTGTTTGTTGATGGATTGCTCTAAGATAGTTAGAAAGAAACCCATTAATAAGAAGCTACCAGAATATATGAATGTTAAAATTACACTGACTCCAACTTTTTGTGGACATGAGTTTATAAAAAGGATTGAAAAGTACTAAATCTTTATCATCTGTGCAGATTTAAATAGCATAAGACGTAGCTGTGTTTTAAAACTTCCACCTCCCTCTAAAACCCCCTGAACACCTCATAGAAGGGGACATCTGAGAAATACAGTTACTGAAGTGATTTACTTCAGTTACAAGCTGGTTTTAATCAATATTTTCACCATGGTTTCTCATACCAATGATAAGATGTAGGTAGAGTTTGAGAAAAGGCAGTTCCCCACGTACTCAAACCTATTTAAACACATATTCCAGAGACTGGCCTCCACCAGTGAAAGCTTCACATCTCTACTTCCCCACAACCAGCTGAATATAATTAGTCAAGCTCAACTCATAAAGGCCTTCCCATAAGCACTTTTGAGTATTTCCTTTGTTTTACACTACCTGCTTATAAAAACTATGTGTTTCCTTGCAGATAACCAACAGGGAGCCAAACACTCACCAACCAGCAGGTAAATTCTTATGCCCATCTCAAACAGACAAACTGAGAACTCAGCTCAATGACTACAGCTAAAATCCTGTGATAGCACACCAGCTGACTGTTTTAGCTTCTGATTCTGGAAGCTTTTCCTTTTTTCTGTTTTTTAAAATATTACATTAGCCAAAAGGGCATTTACTGAATTATGAAGTTTTCCATTGCCTATCACCCTGTCACTGATTTTTGAAATCAAACAAAACACAGAAAGAAGAGTTACATCTGCAGGGCATATATCCTCCTGCTGTGTGTTCCCAGTTGGTTGGCACCTTACAGAAAAGTCTCAATTCCCCAATAAAGAGCACTTATCCTTCTCTCTCAGGGCCCATTCAACTTCATCTTGCTGCAACAGTGACAGGCAGTTTTGTGCACTGGAGACTGATCCTTTTAAAGCTCTGAATCACAGAACTGTCTAAACTTGTTTTCCTGCTGACTTTATCCCAGGCAAAACTTCTACATGAAACAATAATGTCATGCCAGAATAACTCAACAATTGGTAGAACGCAGCATAACCTTGTAAATAACCAGCATTACAGTAGCTAGGGAAGAGTAAAGAGAACAAAGTGAATTTAATTCCCCTTTTACAAATTCATTTGTGAAAGACAATCTACAGTTTGAGTATTCTGAAGAAAAATCATTAAAACCAGAAGTCAAAAGCATCAGTTATGAAGAGTATTTTAAGGACAAGACAAAGGCAAACAACATAATATTGTCAGCAAAACAATCTAACTTACAATTATTTCAATTTGGGACATCTTCCTCTCTGGAGACTTGCATACATTGCAACTTGTATAACAGTAATCCTCCATTATAACTAACTAGCAAACACAGCCTGCTATTCACAAGGCATTATGCTGCATTCATTACTGCTAGGTTGTGTGATAGCTAGCTAATCCCCAGAACCACAAAGGAGTTCAGAGGCAATGGCAGGAATGGGAGCACTCAGCTGCACTCAGATCCATCCCAGGAGGCATCTGCCCCTCACAGGCCCATCTCCACAAACTCAGAGGAGATGCAAAAATACAGGTGGGCACCCAACCTTCATAGAAGTAGCACAAGATGTTACCGCGAGCAGCAGGTGAGCTGCCTATCCATGACCCTTTTGGATACTCTGCTGTGTTGAATGTACAAATTCCAGATGCTGCTGCTTCCAGTATCAGCAGGTATACTGGTTTGGGCTAGAACTGAGTAAAATTTTCTGCACAGCAGCTGCTATGGGGCTATGTTTTTGTGGTGGAAAGTGCCAATAACCAGGATGTTTTCACTGCTGCTGAGGAGAGCTTACACAGCACCAAGGCTTTTCCGCTTCTCACACCAGCAGCAGGGAGGCTGGGAGGTGCATAAGAGGTTGGGAGGGCACACAGCCAGGACAGCTGATCCCAACTGATCAGAGAGATATTCCATGCTTAATAGATAAAGCAGAGGAGAAGGGAAGAGTGATGGGATTTGTCTTCCCAAGTCACTGTTGTAAGTGATGGGGCCCTGCTCTGTGCATCATGGCTGAACAGTTGCCTGTCCATAGGAAACAGGGAATGAATTCCTTGTTTTGCTAATGTGTGTGTCATGGTTTAGGAACAGTATTCTCCAGTTTGGTTTTCCTAATGAAACTATGCACCACTCACCCACTCCCCCTCCCCTCACCCTACTGTGGGCTGGAGATGAGAAGTGGAGGCACAAAAGGTACAGCTCAAGGGTTGAAACAAGTACAATTTACTGGAAACAGCAATGAGAATAGAAAATGAACACTAACAGCAACAATATTAATAACAAAAGTGTAAAAGAGAGAGGCAAGAAATCCGAATGAAAATTGTCACTATGGACCCTGATCCAATCACCACCATGCTACCCTAACCCAGAGGGAGCCCCTTCTCTTATCCCCAGAGAATGATGTGAAGTGATATAAAATTGCTGCTATGTCCTAGCTCTGCCCCTTCTTTAACCCAAATTAACTCTGGCCTGGCCAGAGCCAGGAGAGCATGGCTTTTTCTCTCCCTATTAAATTGTCCCTGTCTCACCCCATGAGCTCTCAGTTTGACCCTTGCAATTCTCTCTCCCATCACACCCCAGGGTGGGGGCTGAGCGAGTGGTGTTCAGCTGCTGTCTGGGTTTAAACCACAACACCAGACATGACAATTTCTTATTTTTACAGTAGGCAATTAGAGTCCAGCCCGGCCATTCTGAAACATATTTAACTAAATCTTGGCATTTGCTGTAGTTCAGTCGTAACCCCTGCTGCCAGCATATGCTACTAGAATGGGATTCATCCAATAAAACATTTATCTAAAACGTTCAGATGTGCCCATGGTTCTTTCTAAAAAAACCTAGCTTTCTTTTAGATTCTTTCCTCAGAGAAATCTTGAAGCATGGGGCCTTCTTTCCAGTTCTTTGCCCACTAGCTCTCTCCCAATTAAATTTCTTTTTCTGCTGAATTTCTTTTTATATTTTGGTAGTGAAGCAGTTGCTCTTTGTAGATTTTTCTAATAACTTTATCTGTTTGTTGCCAGGAATGCATCTTGAGAAAAGTAGGAGAAAAAAAAAACATTTACCCAGGAATGGGATTTTTATTTATACTCTAATAAATGAAGCAAAAACCATTCCCTTTTTATGTTTAAAACCAAGTACACTTCCATAAGAAAATAACATAATGGTAAGACTTTTAGCAGGTCCTGCTCTGGGAAGACATGGGGTAAAGGTTTTAAACTAGAAGAGGACAAATTCACTGTAAGTATTAGGAAGAAATTTTTTTATAATGAGGCTGGTAAAACACTGAAATAGGTTGTCCAAAGCAGTGGAAGGTGCCCCACTGGACAGGGTCAGACTGAGAAAACCTATCTAGTTGAAAATGTCCCTGCTTATGCCAAGGAGGTTGGCCTAGATGATCTTTAAAGGTCCCTTCCAACCCAAACTATTCTATGACTCTATGGTTTGCAATACAGTGAATTTGTAGTGTCTCCATATTTCACCTCCATAATTTTATGAAATTTGTCTTCCCCTACAAAGTAAATACTTACAAGCTAAAATTTCTTTCATGATGAGCAGATGGTGATACTGTAATCCTCTGAAAACAAGTAGAGTTGGTATTTTTCCCTAAAACCAAAACCTACTCTGTTAACATTGCAAGGGGCCTACAATTAATACGAAGCTAGCAGAACTCTCCAAACATTTCAAATACATGCTGGGAAAAGGCTGTTTGCTTGAACTCATTTGTCATACTGGGGCACATAACTACTTCTTTACCCATCCACCTCTGGCATGTGGATCCATCCCACACTTCCTAAACATTTTGGAACCCATAGTAAGCACAGTTACAGAGCATATTCTCTCACAATGGGAAGAATATTTATTAAATTATAATCTATCACATAGATTGAAGATTGAGCTATAGGAAAGCTAAATTACTTACTCAAGACAGCTTGAGAAATTTGTGGCAGAGTGAAAAATAGAATCTAGATGCTTAACTGGATTCCTAGCCAAAACATATGCAATAAATACTAATGATGTATGCAAGAACACAAATACTACAAGTTTATCTGGACAAACTATTTTGAAAAAATTGATGTTTGTGTGTTTTCAATAATAAGACTAAACACCTCAAGAGAAGGAGGTCAGAAAATTAACATGACCACATGAGCTGGTTACTTTGTCTAATCTAAGGTTTTTCACAATGGACAACAATTCTAGAAGCTTTGGTAGATCTTTCACTGTGGTCACCCTATAAGATGCTGTGATAACTTCAAACATTGTAATTCTGGTTAAACTTTTAGACCAGAAAAGATCTATTTAAATAGATTTTTTAGATGCATACTTTAAACATTTTCTATTCATTTTTTCCACACCTCTAGCACATATTTCCAAGCTTTATGTTGGAGTCAAAGTCTCATATTTTCATTACATCAGAGAATACAGGCTTTCAGCACACAGTAAATTCCCAGAAAAGACCACCATGACTTATTACACAGAAATCATTATGGCAGTAAGACACAAAATATATTAAGTAAAAAAAAAAAAAAATCCGTACTTTCGAGAGCAAGAACCTTGTTATTTCTGTGAGAAAAATAAAAGGAATAAAAAATACAAGAATTAAAATTTAACAATGTTTTTTCCTCTACAGAAATTATAAAATTCCAGACACGTTACAAACATATGCAGGCTGTATGTTCCTACAGTGCTTTAATATACATTTTTGTCTTTGTGTGAGATTTAAAATCAAAGCTCTATACAGGGATTAAAAATCTAGTTATAGATAGTCTGTAAGTAAAGATGGTAAAAAAAAAAATCTTCTGTATTAACAGCATACTCCCCAAAGCCCTGAAACACAATAAATCTGATCTGTTGCAACCACCTTTGAACCAGAATTATGGCCACTGCAATCTCAGTATCTCTTATGACACAAAGTATCAGGGAAAAATAGCAACCATGAGAGAAAAACTCATTGCTCAAGAGTGAGAGGAGCCTTTGCAAGTTACAAACTAATCAGAATATTTCCCAGACAACATGCTGCGATATTTGCATTGTCAGCTGGTTATTATGATTTATTGGAAAAGTGGGACACGGACACAGCAGTACAATGGAATTGCACTGTGATAACTATAGTATTCTCAGTACACAGCTTTTGCTTTTTCAACCAAAACTCTGCACAGCCATTGTTTTCTTTAAAGCACAGAGGGCAAAAGGAGAGGGGAAAAAAGAAAAAAACCAGCCCACAATAAAATCCCAGGTGTTTGAATCCATAACTTTGTGAAATCTCTGCTTTTTCTTCTTTTCCTATTTTTTTAAATGATGTTTTAGAAAATCTACCATCTACGTACTATTATAGAAGCAGTTGTGATAATTAAATAATAAAAATGCAATCAGAGCGCTTCTTTTGACTTTACATACATGATAACCATCTAATTAGGCTTCCATTAATGACAAACATGATCAGTCTTTCAAAGGTTAACTTTTTCTTGTCATCATAACATAAAAGTGTCCTTCACAGGTTTTGAGATAGCCTAGTAACAGATATTCTTACACACAGAGACGGCTTAGATTTTTTGGTTGTTTTGGAATTTTTTTTTAATGGGTTCTACCAGAAGAATTCTACAAGAACAATTAGCAGCCATAATAGTATAGTGTTATACACACAAAGTAACCACTTGCAGTAGAAGAGTCATAACATCATAACATAGGACTTGACACTAAAGAAATCCTTAAAAATAACAAAACAGCTGGAAAATACTTAGAAAACAATGTGAGAAATATATACATTTATTTATATTTAACTCATTTTCATCATAACCATGTTGGAGTGCACCCTCAGCAGTTTTACATCCAACACCAAGCTGAGTGGTGCAGTTTACACACCTGGCAGATGGGGCACCATCCAGAGGGACCTGGGCAAACTTGAGAAGGGGGCTCATGAAATTTAACAGAGCCAAGTGCAAGGCGGCGTACCTGGGTTGAGACAATCCACTACCAACGCAGGGGGATGCACAGATCAAGAAAAGCCCTGATGAGAAGGCTTTGGGGTGTTAGTGAATGAGAGGCTGGACACAACCTGGCAATATGAACTCCCAGCCCAGAAAGCCAAACGTGTCCTGGGCTGCATCCAAAGCAGCATGGGCAGCAGGGCCAGGGAGGGCATTCTGTCCCTCTGCTCTGGTGAGACCCCACCTGCCGTGCTGCATCAGCTCTGGGGTCCCCAACATTGGAAGGACATGGGATTGTTGGAGCTAGTCTAGTGGAGGGATGTCAAGATGGTTGTAGACCTCTCCTATGAAGGAAGGCTGAAAAAGCTGAGGTTCAGCCTGGAGAAGAGGTTCAGGGTGACCTAACTGTGGCCTTTCAGTAACTCAGAGGGCCTACAAAAAAGCTGGAGAGGGACTTTTCACAACAGCATAGAAAAAGGGATAGTATTTTAAGCTGAGAGTAGGTTTATACTAGATATTAAGAAGATACTCTTGTGGAGCAAAGGTGAGAAGCCTCTTTTCCTTTCCTTTCCCTCTGTAACAAACAAAGGGATGATCACACACAGACTGGTTCCTCACCTATCCTTAGTTTGTCACTTAGATACAGATGGGAGAATCTAAAATCTTAACCCCTTATGTATTTCGCTATGTGAAGAAAATGCCACAACACTTCAGAGCCTTTAGCTTTAAAGGCATGTTCATTCACTGTGGCACCAGAAAAGCATTTGGTGGGGGCTGTTGCTTTTCATTTTGAGACAGCCAGTCGAAGCATTTGGCTCACTTCCTAGAAAAAAAGAGCTTTCAGAAATAAGCATAAAGATTCTCTGAAAAGCAAAGTGCTTACAAAATGTACCTTGCAATAATCCTATACCTAACTACATCCACGGCCCCTGTATGTTTCTGTGCATCAGCAGCAGAAAGCACCCGCTCTCCATTCACTCAATTTGGGATGAACACTTGAAAATAAAAAAGACTTCTGAATACAGCAGACTCCAGATGTTTCAGATTGCTGTGTGGGCACAGAATGAGGCTATTCAGTTTCACAGCAAGAAAGTAAAATACAGTAAATTACCTTGCCAGGGCATCAAAGTGGCACAGATTACCACTCTTCTTCTATAATCATCAGATGATTAAAGAGTATTTTCCACATTAAAATCTCTTACAAGGGACAACCATTATCCAACTCTTCATTTACTCATTAAGCTACATCTAGGTTTTTACTTTTCTAATTGCAATTTGATACAAGCTCTTTAGTCCTAAAGTGGTTTTTTTTAAGAAAGAAAAGAGGTTTTATCACCTACAGAGTAAAAACACCATTTTCATTGAAGAGACCTTGAATTTAAAGCAGCATAATTGCAATGTGAGTTGTTTAAAAACAGACCAACAGTTCATAAAAAGCCCAAAACAACAACCTGACCAAAACAAACAAAGATTAAAAGAAACACCCAAAGGGCAGAATTTAGATCTAGAAACTCAAGTCGTCTTCTTTATTTGCATGCAGTCCTCGACACAGGTGGTGTCAGAAAGCAAGAATTCAAGTGCTTCTTCCTTCACTACAGTAAAAGTGCCCCTAAATCATATAAAACAATGTCTGAAAGTAGGAAATGTTATCCTCCCTACCAAAGAAGCCTCACATATTAAGACACATGACTCAGTTTACCCAGAACAAATTAGACTGGGAACTGTACCTCCAAATCTCTAGGGGAGAGAGGGAAGAGGAGCTCCAGGCAGTGGAAGGTACCCAGGTGGAGCAGGCAGAAGTATGAGGAGAAAGGAGATGCAGAGGAGCTGTTTTGGGCTGACCACAATCCAATCCCCCACACTGTACCAGGGCCACCTGAGGATGCATCAAAGAGCTTGGAGTGAGGCTCAGCCCAGGAAAGGGCAGGGCAAGAAAAGTGTTGTTCTAAACTCTGTCTTTGTTCCTTACAGCTCAGTTCTATTTAAACTGGTGATACAACTTCTCCCACAGTCAAATCTGTTTTGCCTGATAGTAACTCCTAAGGGATTCCACCTGCTGCTTAAATCCACAGTCTTCCATGGCAGCATCTCTCCCAGTGAGGGAGTGAGAGAGCATCTCGGCAGGCATCTGGTGGCCATGCAGTTATCTACCTGTCACAGCAGAATATTCAGAACTCCTCATGACCAAATATTTTTTTCCTTTCCTCCAGAATCAGAGGACAGAATAAAGATATTCTGATTTATCATCATATTTTGGACATAGCAAGGAATCCTAAAATTCAAGCATTCTGGTCCATATACAGATAAAAAACAAGTAATCCCCCTCTTGCTACTTTTGACTTTGCAGCTAATCCCCTTGCTCACAAATATCCAGATATTGCATATTAATATGGTGTTAAAAATGCAAATTAAACTGAATATGATTGAAATAAAATCAAGTATCATAAGCAAACCCATTAAGTTAAAAGGCATTAATTTCCAGCAAAAGACTGTGCATGATACAGGTGTGCTAAGTTTAACATAAGCAGCAATGAAAACATATTTGTGGTAAAGCAGAGAGAACAACTTCAGTTGAAACCAAGCTGAAACACTAACTCTATCAGAACACATGCCCCCACTTTTTCTTTTAATAAAAATATTGCTTCAAGATTAATTTGTAAAAATTATATTTCAAATAAAATTTTAATAAGGAGCTAGTGTGAAAGTGCTTGTGAGTCAATTTAAAGCATTTTTTTCTACTATGCACACAAATGAGGCTATATATGACTAAAGTTAAGTAAATCAGATCATCTGCATTGCTCTGTGTGGGCACAAGTGTGAAAATTTTGGCCTTACAGTTAACTACCTTCTATTTCATCTTTGACTGTATTCACATTGCATTTTCTTTTCCAAATGGAAATGCAAACTTTAAATGCACAATTAGCTATAAAGTGCAAAGACCAGAAGAAGAGAGAAATTGCTCAAACCAGTTATTGTAAAGGGCTTTACTGAAGTGTGTGTTCACAATGTTTCCACAATAAAATGCTAAGCCTTCCACTGGAAATGTAAATGTTGGTCAATAAAGATTCCTTTCTGAAGTATCCCTTATGGATGCAGATGTTATTCTTCAAATCACTAGTTTAAAACCAGTGACTTGACATCAGACAAACAAGTTTTATCTACAGAAGACGAGGATTAAAGATTGGGTGGTACGTGAGAAAAGGTTGAGAACAAACTGCAATATCAAACAAAAAAATATTTTAAAAAGTGCTGAAACAGAAATCTGTATAACATCCTTAGAGAAGCACTTAAATTGCTGATGAATAATGAAGAAAATAATAATGCAGTACCTAATTTTAAATAATGCTGCTAAAAAATAATCTAAAATTTACAGCCTGGTGAGATTTGTCCTATTACTGAGTAAACTGATAGAGAATCTTATTAAAGGTAGGATGGCAGAACAGTTGGATAAATATGATTTGATAGACTCAAGCCAGCATGGCTCCAGTAAAAGGAAAAAGGGTAGAGGAGAAAGAAATCTCACTCCTTTAACCCAGTAGAGGCACTTTTTAGCAAGCACACATAAAACTGGGGGTGGGGGGGCAGGGAGAAGGAAAGGGAGTAAATGAAAATGGGCTTAATTAACTTCAGTTTTCAAAAATAATATAATTAGATCTTTCCTAAAGGAATATTAATTTATTTGTAATTACACATAAGGATATAAATTATTGAGCTTCATGTCCCCAGCTGTGTGCTAGGTAGTTTTCTAAGGGGCAAATATCTTGATTTAGAAACTAATTAAGCAATCGGAAATAAAGTTTAAAAGTTATTCCTCAAAACAACCACAGCTATTTTTAAACAGAAAAATCTCATGGGTCTATGCAGTCAATGATTTGGAAACGGAAATAGCTAGCAAATGGATGACATTTCCCCAGTGCCACTACACTGCTTCTGTTACAAAACAAGCAAGATGATAGTACATGAAATGTAACATGAGTATTACAACTTTTGTTCCCAGTGAACAGAGGATAAGAAACCTCCAGAACCATTCTTGAATTTCTCAGTGATTTTTCTTTCCCTTTTCGTTAGCATGAATCTTGGACTTCTCCACAGACAAGTTAATGAGTTTGGTTGTCAGATATTAGGAATGCAAATGGAATGCTCAAGCACATTTGGTACAGGCAATTATAACAAAAAAATGTCAGAACAATGGTCTGATACCTTCAAAATCATAAATGAAATTTAAAATGACGCCTCTATAGAGCATATAGAAACTAGGCATTCAGAGAAATCAAAGTTTAGCAGGCTCTATCTTGATATTTCTCCTTTTCACAGATACTGCTATGAAGCAGGAATAAAAGTATTTTTCCAGAACTTACAGAGAGAGATTGGTGCGAGAAAACAAAGGAGAAAGAAGGTTCAAATAACCTGGAGATGTTGCTACTGTCAACCAAACAGTCTGGGCATCAGAGTAGTTTCTCCCTTCTACATCCACCAAGGAAAGAAGGAAAGCAGCAGAGTAATTAGTTTCTGGGGGGAGTGAGAATGTAAGAAGGGTAACTCTTCAAAGTGCTAAATCACAAAATTAATAAAATTTGGAGAAATCATCAGCCAACAAGTAGAAACTTCAGGTAATGTTGGGCAGCCTATTCTTACAGACAGAGGGTTGGGGGGAGCCACAAACACGTTTAACAAGTCAGCATTCCCTGTGTCTCCCACCAAACACAGATGACACCTTGCAAACAGTGTGGCAGCGCAGAGGAGCCCTGAAGGTCAGGCTTGGTTCTGGTACCTGCTGCTTCTCAAGAACTGGGTGCAGGCACCTTGGTAGTGCTCTTGGACACAGACACTTTGCACAGCACTCACTGGCATGCTGCTCTCCTTTCAGAGCTCATCAGGATGCACTTCACAATTCATAAATTGTCACTCATGAAGACCTCAGCAAGTTACAGGAGCTCATCCTCAAACCTCTTTCCTGCTCTGGCCAAGACAGTCACAAGGATCTTGAGCAAGGTGAAATCTGTTGCTGCTCTTAGGTCACTGAGGCTTCATCTATCTGGATACCTTTGGGATCAAAGAGTACTGCTGGGGAAGGTCTGCTTACTCCTCTTTCAGTTACTTCAAGTTCCTAGTTTTACAAGACTCACAGCTATCCTCCTTTTCCCTTTGACTTTTTAATTTATTGAAGTGAAAGGCCTCTGAATGAAGCCAATAGATGCTCAAGCAACCTGAAAAGGCAGAAGAGCACAAGCCCCTAAGACAGACACAGGGATTAGCAAAAAAGAAAACTTAAGAGAAAGGAGCTGGCATATCTAGCTCCAAAGAAGGCCTTGATATACAAGGCACATCAGAATTTTGATGAAATCAAGACAAATATATCCAGAATAAACAATTTGCCAGGAAAGCTAAACTAACCCATGCTGGAAGGAAAGCAATACTGTATGTTCAAACAAATTTAGAACTGAATTAAGACTAAACAAGCTATCTGTGTCAACAATTAGCACCAGGAACACACATAAAAAATCAATACCAAAACAGAATAATTAGAGTACTGGCTCTTCATTAGCAATTGCCAGAAGCTTGTCAGGGTTATCCACAAATCTACTTTTCCCTCTATATGTTTTCTTTCTCTATATATATTCCCTCAGTATATTTCTGCCTCTAGGCAAAGCATATTGGCCTCTTGGATGCCTTCAGCAAGTACTGGAGGTTTTTAGGTCTGGGGTTTTTTTTGCTTTTTTTTTTTTTTTTTTTTTTCCAGTTGCCCTACCTGCTCACCTCATTCAAAATTCATGTAGTAGTTTTTTGTTTTGTTTCTTGGAAAAACTCTTGCTCCTCCCTTATCCCCATTTCCCCCCTCCCCCCCCCCCCCCCCCCCCCCCGTTTATCTTCTGCAGTAAGTTTATTCATATTCTGGAATCTCAGAAAGGATTTTGATTTACTTGACCGAGTAGGATGCATCCAATCTGACTAAGGAACCAGCAGAATCACAGAATCACAGAAGTTCTAGGTTGGAAAAAACCTTTAAGATCATCGAGTCCAACCCATGTTCTAACACCTCAACTAGATCATGGCACCAAGTGCCACATCCAGTCTTTTTTTAAACACATCGAGGGATGGTGACTCCACCACCTCCCTGGGTAGATGATTCCAGTACTTGACCACTCTTTCTGTAAAATACTTCCTCCTTAATTCTAGCCTGCATCTCCCTTGGCGCAGCTTGAGACTGTGTCCTCTTGTTCTGTCTGTTGTTGCCCAGAGAAAGAGACCGACCCCCAGCTCACCACAGCCACCCTTCAGGAATTGAAGAGAGTGATAAGGTCACCCCTGAGTGTCCTTTTCTCCAGGCTGAACAACCCCAGCTCCCTCAGTCGTTCTTCATATGGCTTGTGCTCCAAGCCCCTCACCAGCCTCGTTGCTCTCCTTTGGACACTCTCAAGCATCTCAATGTCCCTCCTAAAGTGAGGGGCCCAGAACTGGACCAATACTCCAGGTGAGGCCTCACCAGTGCCGAGTACAGGGGAAGAACAACCTCCCAGCTGTGCCAAAGGATGCTGTGTACTTGAGAAGACAAACTTGGGAACACCCTGTTCTGAGATATGTTAATCTACATTTCCTGGACTCTTTAAAGTAGTTAGAGTCTTCACCTTGGTGTTTAAAACCTCTTGAAGAACTCATGAGTTTGTCTAATCTGTCTGGGAAGTTACACTTTGCTTTACCATGCTGACTGCTGGCAAGAAGATCCCCAAAGTTCAATTGCATTTTGTATGATAAATACATATTTCTGTTTGTTCTCTACCTCCTGCTTTATTATTCTGTCATTCATTCTTGCATCACAAGACTTAAAAAATGAGTATAAAATGATTAATTCAGCATCATTCATCATTTTATAAGCCATTAGCCAATTTGTTTCTTCCTCAAGTAAAAGATTTAGTTACTTCTGATATTGAGGTCATACAAAAAAACCGGCTATCCTGGCTGTTGCTATTAGTAGCTAAGGGATCAAATAATGAGCTTTAATGGCAAACATCAGTTTCTTATCTCTTTTGTTCACTGGAGGGAGAGAAGTAGATTTAAACTCCAGTTAGACAAAATCTGACATTTTCAACCAAACAGCTCAAATTCACTAATGTGTGAATTTGCCATACAGATATTATCCTGGAAACAAAATGTTCTGTAGCTTCAAAAACCATTAAAAGAGAGATTCCCTTTAAAGGGTTACAGTAGTATTTTTTTTAACAAATGAGAATATTTTATTTCCCAAAACCTAATTTTTAAACACAACACTGTGTAAATACACTTGAACTGTACCAATCATGCTTCATACATAAGCAGTACAACTCTAAACAACCTACAACTTACAATGGCTTATCAAATAACTTCCAAATGGAAGCTCCAATCTAGAAACAAGATGTATGAAAAGACTAAGGAAAGATGAACTGAAATGACATATACCACAAGAAAAATCAGCTGAGCTGAAACCATCTACTACAAGAGTAGTCAGCTCTCATGTTTCCCATTCTTTCTAAATTTCATATTAAAAAAAAAGGTTCACTTCAGTACATGCAACTAGATTTTTCTTTTTCTTTAAAACCCACGCTGATTTTTCTGGGAAATATTATAATTTATATGTATAATTTAGTAGCATTTGTACTTTTTTTTATAAACCAGTGAACTGATTTCACTTTAATGATTCAAATTTTCTGCAGTATCAGACCATAATACACTCCTTACCATCAGCAAACTGTTGTTTTCTTAATATTGAAATTTGAATTTTTTAAACAGAGTAGTTAATCCTGCATTTCCAAAGGCTTGTTACTCAACTCTGTTTCTGTACAACACTAAGTGACTGGGGTTAAGTGCCTTCATGTCCTCTGAGGGCATAAAAACCCAAGAAACATTTACTACACAAGTAAAAGTGGGGAGATGAGTAAAGAGAGAAGCACATATCAGAAGTTTACAAAACTCTGCATGAGGCAACCAGACAGAGGAGCTAAAAAGAGCAGGCCTGAAAGCCTCCAGTAGTAGCTGAAGGCACCCAGGAACAATCCCTTAAGATCCCCCACAACCCGAAGAGTGGTATTTAACTCTCTTTCCAGTCTACTTTCAAAATGTGAAGTTGCTTCACTTTTTAAATTTTTAATAATTTGGGGGAGACAAAAAAAAAGTAAGTCTTCATAAGGAGAGTAAAGTCTAATCCCCCCACCCAAAACAAACCCATAATGTCAGAGCACTAATTGGACAGAAGCAAGATGGATAGGTCAGAGCCTTCTCTTAGGCTGCACATCCCAGTTTGACAGGAGTGTGGAGGATACCTCTTGTTTATATGACACAGTCATTGCTCAGTGAGCCTCAAAGGTTTCTACAAGTTTGGCAGCTTCACCCAAAATGCTGATTAAATAAAACCAGAGAGAACTGTTCTCTTACATCTCGCATTCCTGTACTTAGCCTCCTCTAAACCTGATGGGGTAAATAAGCATATTGAAAAAAAAAAATCAATATTACCTTGGCATTTTCAATGCATTCTAGACGCTCTTCAAAATTGCTCATATTCATGTTAATGGATCAGAAGCTCTATGCAATTTGTTTGATGCAGTGCTTATATATGCAACTTATTGAGCTTATACATGGAACCAGTTAAAGCCCAAATTGAATGGAAGGAAAATTCAAGTGTTTTTAACAGGGCTTTAGAATCTGTAAAAAGGATGTCTGCTGTACTCCCTGGAGTGGAATACACAAAACTGAATATAGTCATTCACCAGCAACAATAATGAAAGGCCTGTAGCTGTAGCAGCATCATATTCTGATTATGCAACATCACACAGTACAACAGTAATTAAGGATGCAGCTGATCTAACTAGATGCTGGGACAGTGAAAATGTATAAGCATCAGCATGATCTAAAAATCTAATATTTCGTAAGTGTTACAAATCTATCACAGCATGATATGCATCAAAACCATCCCAAAGAATTTGATTACAGGTGACACAGAAAAATAAGTAATTGCTCTCCCACCTCTTGCATCTCTCTGGAATATATTAACTAAAAAAAAAGAAAAAAAAAAAAAAAACAAAAAACCAAAATTCATTTGAAAGGCTTAAACACAGTTATAAAAACTGATACTACCTTTTCAGGCTGTGTAGTTACAAAAAAAAGCTGAGATAGAGCACAAAAACTTTAAACTCCTGAGTTCTTTAGAAATTGGCCAAGCACTGCATACTTTTACTCTGACAAGAAATTATGTATTCTTAAAACTTCAACATTACAGGAAGCTGTAAGTGCAGCAGATTAATGTTGGAGCATGCATTGGAATTGCACTACAAGATGCTCAGGAGAAGCTCTTAATGTCTCTCCCTCTGTGAAAATCAGGTCTTGAACGTGAAAGTCAATCAGCAGGAAATGCCACAAAGCCCATGGAAAATGAAGATTGATAAATGTTGTCTAAAATGTAGGTTAGCCAGCTAGGTGACCAGATAAATTATTAATTAACTACTCATTACATCTGCATTCACAAAATATTTTTTAAGTATGACTGGCTCCTGTTGAAAGCAATATTTCTAGGTTCAGAAAAACACAATGAAACCTGTACTTGTTCTTTGGACTTTTTTCTTTGACATAAAAATAGCAGAGATGTTTGTTAATAAGATGAAAATTTAGGATATCTAATGAAATCATGTCTCTTATCCTTCCTAATTACTCCTTTATGATTATTCTTTTACAGGTATTAATCAACAAGGATGACATCCAGCAGAGCTTTAACAAAACACTTACCTGTTTATGAACAATTCTAAAGCATGGTTCTTATCACATGCTAATTTAGCTGTCTGTATCAAAGCTCAGCTGACTGTATAATTGGATCAGACACTCCAAGGATAGCAAACATTCAGTAACAAAACTAAGATGTAGCATAAGAATATAAAAAAATTATTTGACACAAGCAAAGAAATTCTTATACTGCTATACTTCTAATTACCCAGCATTAGCCAGAAAATGTTACTTCTGAAAGACAAAAAAAAAAAAAAAAAAAAAGATAGAGAAGGCATAGGATGAAGAAAAAAAGACACAACAACTGGGAAAAAAAAAAAAAAACAGTCATATTTGATAATATCTGCCTTAACAGTTGGTTGGAAGCAAAGAAAGCAATCATTTTAGATCCTTTTAGTAGTTAAACCACCACCTTGCTCTCAGGAGCTCCTCTGTTGACTAGCAGCAGATCAAGGAGGGTATCTTTCTGAGTCAGTTCCCTTAGGTCCTCCTCCTCCTCAGCACAAAGTTGTCATTCAGGTCTTTTAAGAATATTCTGGCTTGGGCTGCACCAGCTCTGTGATGCTCCTAGTTGATTTCTGGCAAGTTGAAGTTCCCCATAAAGGCAAAGGCAATCACCTTGGAAGTATTCCTTAGTGCCTCATAGGATAATTCATCAGTGTCACTGTTCTGGCCAGGAATTCTATAGTAGACTCTCACATTATTTGTTTGCCTCTTGATTCTCACCTAGAGGCTCTCAACTGTGCCATTGCCAGCTGTGAGCTCCCTTTATTCCAACACTCTGTTGCACACAATGCCACCCCTCCACCTCTTCTGCCTTATCTCTCCTAAAGAGCCTGTAACCATCCAAAAGGGCACTCCAGCCACTGGACTCATCCCCACAGGTTTCACTTATACCAATGATGTCAAATCTTGGACTGGCCAAAGCCTCAAGCTTCCACTTGCTGTGTGCATTAGTATACAAACATTTCAGGTGTGGTACCTTGTTTGTAGCCAACTACTCCTCAAACATACTGAGTGCTCATCAATCAGTACTCATCTCTTCAAGTTTTGGCACACCATCCCATCGCTTATCACTGGCAACCCAGGTTTGTCCCTTTCCCCCACTCCAAGCTTCTTTCAACCTCTGTCAATGAGCTCTGCTACTCCTGTGCTAGAACTCTTTTCACCTTATGAGAAGGGCATATCTGGTCACGTGTCAGTAGACCAGGTGTTGAATAGAAAATCCTGTGGTCAGGAAACAAAACATTTTTGCTGACACCAACCTTGTAGTCACAGATTGATGCAGTGGACCTGCCTATTCCTATTATCTGCTGGTACTGAAAAAAATTGAAAATCACAATCCATGCTCCTTATACCTCTGCCAATTCTCCCAGGGCCCCAAAGTCTCTTTTGATTGCCCTTGAACTTTGTTATTTCAATGCTGCCAGCTTGAACAGCCAATAACAGATAGTAATCAGAGGACCTTACTAGAGAGTTTTCCATTGATGTTCTTTATCCGAGCCCCTGGGAGACAGTAGACTTTCCTGGGAGCTGGCTCCAGTCTGTACATTGGGCCCTCCATCCCTCCTAGAAGGCAGTCTCCTGTCAAAACTACCCTTATTCCCCATACAGCAAGAGCTCCTTACACTTCAGAACTAGCCTGTCATTAATTAATTGTATGTAACACACTTGTGAGAGAGCATGTTCTCTTCTAGTAACATTCCAGATTGATATTGGTTGGTAAAATTACTAGGAATAGAAACTGGACTGTGTTCTGTCCATAACTTACAACATGAATTGACAACTAAAGTAACAAATTAGTTAACAAGAGTTGCACATGATATGTTTATTTATGAACTCAGCAATTTGAGCAATAAAAGAGGCAATAAAAAGGAGAAAATAGTAACATGGCCACATTTTTGCTCATCGGTATAAATTAAATACTAACATTTCAAAGACAGCATATCTATATTTCATTTATATCGCAATTTTTAATATTAGTTAATAAAAAGAAGAGCAAAAAAAATCTCAAAATATTACTGGCTTCGGTATGTTGCTGCAGGTACTGAAGGCACAAAGAAACTTGAGAAAAAACAAACATGAAATAACTTAAAACAATCCCTAACGCATTTCTCACTCAGCATGCCAAAGTTTCAGAACACCGGTTTCTCTTTGTGAGGCACAGAGAAGTCTGAAACCAGGCATAAAACAGAAGCCTGAGTTTTCAGAAGGGACTAAAATTTTTTTCCAAAGTATCAACTAGGCTAACATAAAAACATTTCCCAGAACTTAGCCAAAAAAGCCCAAGAAATGAAACGAATATTTCATGAATGCAAGAAGCGATTCACGTTATACCTATGGATACATACATGCTTGCTTTTCAAAATATCATACTATTAATACTGCCAATGTTGGACAGTTTTGGTTTTTTGGTTTGTTTTTTTTTTTTTTTTTTTAATAAAGCTTTAGTAATCAAGCTACTTCAGCATATGCTTACATTTGAGATCAAAAAAATTTAATCTAACACCTAAAATAGCTGGTGGAATTCTCATTCATGAAAGGAAATTCATCCAAGCTCTTTAGAAGTACAGATATCTGAGCCCTATCCTTACATCCCATGGTTTTGATGATTATTTTATTGAAATAAAAGTTTGGGGGCTGTTTGCTTTTTGGTTTGGGATTTGTTTTGTTTTTGTTGCTTTTTAAAACAGTGTTTCCTAAAACATCAAGCAATTAATGCCCTCAACAGTAACATCCTTTAGGATTGATGCTCTGTGTGGTGTTCACAGTTCACAGGCTTTATGAAAAAAAATAAGGTTGAACAGAGGTAAAGTCCATACAGCTGCAGTCAATAGCGCAAGTATTAAAAAAAGGAAACAGCCTTTGAAAGCCTTTGAAATATCATATCCATGAAAATTGTAGTAATTACCCAAGGCCCACACCTATAACCTTCTCTCCATTTTTAAATCTCTAAGAATTACATCAAAGAAGAGAAGAGAGCTTGTGAGTAGTAGAAAAAACATCTAAATAGAATTCATGCCAAAAACACAACAACCAGCTCCTACAAACAAACCACAGAGCTTTGTAAATATTCTTTGCTCAGAGACTTCAATCAAAAGTTTGAAGAACAAAATTCTCAAGGAAGTCTTCTTATACTCCCTACAAGCATACCAAACAAAACCAACTCCTATCATGCTGCTCAATAATACCATTTTGGTTGTTCCAAGTTACTGCTCCAGTAAGAAACTCTTCAATAAAACCTCAGCACACAGAAAGCAAATAATCCCAAATTCCCCTACCAACCCAATTGCTCTGCAACACAAGATTTTAGAAACAATTACACAGAACTTGCTTCAATCACAACTTACCATAAAACAATTCAGCAACACAAGGACTATCCCAGGAGCACCCATAAATAGTTCCATCACATCCAATCCCACCCAAACCACCTGCCTGTCACTTCCTCATATAGTAGAACCTCTCACATTGATCCCAGGTGTTTCCCCAATACAGGTTAATGAAGAGACAAGGGCTAATTGATTTCCTCTTATCTATCCCATAAGCTGTCCTGCTTTAATTCACTACACTCAGTAGTGAAATTTTCAGCTATGCTTACCCCACCTAGTTTTCAATAAAAAGAAGATATTCAAGAAGGAGTTTCCCTTTAAATTGTCCCTGGGAGCATAACAGTATTCCCTTAGTCTCTGTGATGTTGTCTATTTAGAAGGTGTTAGTTAAGATTAAAAAAAAAGTGATAAAGTTTCTGGAAAGTAAAAATAAGCTTTTTTTTTTTTTGGAGGGAGAAGATGAAGTAACATTAAAAACAAAAAAATATGTTTAAAAAGGAAAAACTCAATTGCCTTGATTAGACTGGAGACTATACTAAGGAAAACTGACTTTTGATCAGGAAAACTCCAAATCAGAACTTACAAAGAAAAGAAATTATTTACAAAAAAAATAAATTTTTGCAGTAAGATGGAAGTCAAGTATAGAGGGTGTGAAAATATAGATAGAAAAATTTAGATAAGAGGGTCTGAAAATATAAAGCAGGTATATCAACATCTGTTAAAAATAGCTCATTTTCAATTGCCCAAAGGGGAAAAAAATGATTTAGCTTAAATAAACATTATGGAATATCACTTTGTTGTGGGTATGAATGCACTTACAGTATGTAATAAAATACATTATTCCATGCTTACTAGAGGTTATTGCTATATCACATGTATAATGAATACATTGAGTAAAATGGGATAACAGAAGCATGAAATACAGTCTCACTCAAGGTCACTGTGTATCTTACCACAGGTATTGTGTCTGACTTGAGGATATAATATCTTCTGCTGTTAAAACAGACTTTGATTCTTTGATTCTTCTAACAAGGCCAGTTACCTTAATAAAACCGTAGTATATATATATGTGTTTTTGTGTGTGTGTAGAAAGATGTATATTTTAAACAGAGTAATATATTACAGTGAAGATCTATCAAGTCTGCTTCATTTAAATATACTCTGCTATGATATCTCTAATTTTATTTGTGGCTATTAAAGGGGATGAACCAAGAGCATAAATCAAGAAACAGAGAGTTTGCTTGTGTGCTCGTTTTTTGGTTTTTTTTTTTTTTTTGTGTGTGGGATAGAACTAATTTTCTTCTCAGTACCTAGAACCAGGCTATGTAATAGTGTTGACAAGACAGGGATGATTTTGTCATTGCTGAGCAGGGCTTGCACAGAGTCAACCCCTTTTCTGCTCTTCACAGCACCTCACCAGTGAGAAGGCCAGGGGTGCATGAAAAGTTCTGAGGGGACACATCTGGGACAGCTGACCGAAAGAATATTCCATGTCTTATGTCGTGTGCAGTAAATAGAGTAGGGGGAAAAAGGAGGAAGAGAGGGGACATTTGGAATGATGGTGTTGGTCTTCCCAAGTCCCTGTTACACGTGATGGGGCCCTGCTCTCCTGGCAATGGCTGAAGACCTGCCTGTCCATGGGAAGCAGTGAACTAATTCCTGGTTTTGCTTTGCTTTAGTGTGTGCAGCTTTTGCTTTCTGTTTTGAACTGTCTCCTCAGCCCAGGAGTTCTTCTACTTTTACTCCCCTGATTCTCTCCCACATCCCACTGAGGGGAGTGAGTGAATGGCTGTGTGCAGCTTAGTTGACAGCTGGCATTAAACCATGGCAATTTGGAATTATTGCAGAGTTCTTGACAGTTTGGGTTTCCATGCTCACATCAACAAAAAATACAGTTATTTTCTAAAGAACAATACGCTTACTAGGTACAATCCTAATCAATGTCAATTAAGATATTTTTAACATCTGATTAGTCCATGTACATTTTATGGCTCTGTGAACTCCCATGAGGCTCACAGTTCTTGATGATTAAGTCTTTCTACTTGCTCTAGAACTACTCTAGAAAGGGTATTAAGTAGCCCCATATTGTAGGACATCTGATGTTTAAGTAAATTGGCACCATGAACAGCCCAACATTGATGTTCCATTTCATGACAACTCTCTCAAGGTAATACCTTTCCAGAATCAGAAGATGCATCAGCTGTTCTTCAAATAGCTGAAAATACCCTCTGTCTATACTCCATCTTCATGAGCGCTTTTAGAGTATGGGTGTGACTTTCACAAGTTATGCTCATTCACTTTTTATTTTCATCTCTCTTCTCTGCACCGATCCAAAGGATCACCAAAAAATTTTGTCTCCCAAGAAATAAATTTGATCAAATAGATTGATTAGGTAATTGGAAGTCTGTAGAACACCTTGCAACTGGGTCTCAAATTTACAGTCCATAGCTAATTCTCCCTCAATAGGAGGTACACAGCATTTTACTCTGACAATCAGAAGTGAGTAGAAAGTCTGTTTGGGGCTCTTGTCCATTTTGTGCATATTAGATCCTGAAGTCATCATTAAGACCCTGAGCACCTTCACATTTTATGAATGGTAAGTTCCACCAAACATGATGAGGAGCTTTATCTGATCTCTTTGCAACTAACAGGCTCACCAGTAATTTATCATGGAAAATGTTTTGTTCTACTTGATTTAAAAAAAAAAGTATAATAAATTTAGACTTTTTGTACCTTAAAAATGGGTGTCATCATCTTCTCTGGTTTGTAATATAAATGAAAAAATGTCACAACTAGTGACATATATAATATAGTAAGAAAATGCAACAAAGGAATTTTAGTAAAGTGTTATAATTTGCAAATAAGTGACCATATCAAAGCCAGTTAGACAAAAAATAAATTGCTCTAAGCCTAGTCATAATTTTCCAACAGTTGACATTGATTAATTGTTTACCTGGTGCTGTGGTGGCTGAACCTCTTATTAAGATGCTTAGTACTAATTAAAATTTTAAAAGATCTCTCTGCTTCAAATGCTTGAGTCTCTCTTGGGGTCCATAAATAGCTTTTTTCCCTTTTCAGTGGAGAAAATGATGAAATGAATGACAATTCCCAATGTCTGTAACAGTTCAGGCAGCAAGTCTATTCTCACATCATCACCTTGAAGAGAAATCAGCGTCTGGTGTACTTCTAAAAGTTTGAAAGGATGAAAAATGCTGGAAGGTTTCAGAAGATGGTTTTCATCTGAAGACAGAGATGAATTCAAACCAAAGGGCTAATAAACATGAGAAGTTTAAAAAGTTTGAGTCTGAAAGTTAGATAAACCAACGCCTGTGTGAACTGCTATTTTTATAAGAGCGAATATCTTGAAACATTTTTGTTCTTCAAATTTATAATATTAGTTTTGATTTCTAACTATTTTGATTCTTTGGAAGTGTTTTCTCAAAGTATTTTGGAACATTGTGCTTGTGATAGTAGAGCAGGACTTTTTTATATCTTGAAGTTGCATCTCCTGATCCTGGAACTTGAGGTAGTCAATTGAAAGTAAATCAATACTTTATGATATATTATCATGCTTACACCTATTTCATAAGCAGATTTCATTAGAATCATCTGATGGTCTTAATGTTTATATAGTGCAAAAATGAAAAAGAAACCTCAACTTGCCAATTTGAAAATCATCCTATTTTTAAGTAATAGTAATAAAACAATGTCATTCTTTGGTATTCAGTAGATGAAAAGTGAGTTTCAAAAGATGTTCTTTATCTTCCATTTTGGTAAGCTTTGTAAGCTTTACCTAATCTCACATTTTTACCAGTGATATTTAGTCTGGAATAAATAACAAAGAGAGTGTAAAAGTATGGAACTTATTTTTGCAGTTTCACCTGCAATTTACAGAACGTATTCTCTAGCAAAATGAAAATTTAATAGGATTTCTGCATAAAACTGCTTCAGAAATCTAAAGAAACAAATTTTTATGGGCCATGCAGATGAAATACTGAAAAACATGGCAGCATACTGTTCAGGAAGCTATTTACTATCACCTATAGGAGACAGAGAAAAGGATGGAGGGTGTTTGAAGGAAAGAGTGTTTGGTTTTCCATACACTTGTAATTAATTACCTTTTTGATTATGCTATTAAAATGAGAAGACCAGAATCCTCTGTCTTTACTTTGAGGACAGCATAAAAAGTGAGCACAAGTGTTTTAATACTCAGTTTTGCCTATTTGTCTTAAATCAGTGCAAGTGTGCAGTAAGCTATAAAACTCAGCTTGTAGTCTCCAAAATAGCAGCTGAGGTAGTGAGTCTGATGAGTGTACTGCAAGATAAGATCAATAGCTTTGGAATCAAGACTCAGAATCCTAGGAGCTGCAATTGATTTTTTTAAACTTTTTACCACTCCCCTGAACAGAACTGTATAGATTCTTGAAAACAAATTCTATTTGTGATGGGGATTTGAGATTCAATGTTAAGATATATTAAATTTCAGGGATAGCAAAAATCACCTTTTTTCATACAGGCTTTCTGTAGCTAAAATGAAATGGAAGCTTACAAAACAATTGTTTGATACCAAGAAGGGGTTTTTTCCTCTAATCTTTGAAGGTGAGGAGTGTAGTGGGAAAGAGGGTTTATTTTCTCCCTCTTTTTCTTTCTCTATTTTCTCTTCCTTTCTCAGTAAAGAGAAGGAGAAAAGAGGAAGGCCATAAAGATACAATTTTCAAAATAATACTCAGAATATTATAAGAACATATCTTGCCAACTGTTTCCAATACTTTCTTTTACATGAAATTCTTCTTGGACTATGGTCTATCATCCCATTCTTGCTGCAAGAGACTCAGTAAAGAACTTACCATGACACACCTGCACTCGAGGAATTATGCCTGGTTTTCATGCATTGATTTCAACATAACACATACTCATGCAAACAGCACCTAAGCTCTGTCAATAAAATTCAGGTAGAAAAAGACCTACTAATAAAAGAAATAAAATACTGTTTTCCTGAAGTTACAGAGTAAAATACTTGCAATCTATTAGCTTATATGAATTCCATGTTTCAGAGTTTGCAATAATGATGATTTGCTAAAAAATCTATATATGCTATATACTATGCATTTTTGAGTATGGTTATCTCCTGCACTCACATTTATAATAATATGCATGTCTGTGATTGTACAGTTTATCATTTTACATTGAAAAAGAGTGAGACTTAAAAGAAGTTAAATAGAATTCTCTGTACAAGTATTTGAAGTGCATAATATTCAGAATTTGGTTGCTATCCACTATTGCAGGAGAGGAAGTAAAGCTTATTATAGTTTTGTTCTCTCTCTTTGTAATCAAATGAATAAGCTACAAATCTATATTTATTTTGACTGAATGGGTCAAACTCATAGCTACACAGAAAATCAGAAGTGATGGATTAATTCTGGAAGACAGAGGTGCAGAAATATTTCAGACTGCTACATAAGTACTAGATTTTAAGAATTATTTTCTAGGGTTGTCCATCTCTATTTTCAATTCATAGAATTTTCTGTTTATTCTACTATTTCAGCTATTCACAGAAGCTCTAATTATGTGTAAGTATCCTCGTTCCTACATGGGGCTGTATGACATAATGAATGCAGTTTTGATGCTTTAAGCCTGTCTCAATATTGGAGATTCACATAAGCATTTTAAAGCTGAGGGATTTCTCCTAATGTAACAGGGCTATTACAGGATACAAGAATTAATTTGAGCATAAGCAGTTCAAAGAATAATTTTGATTTGATCACATATACAAAGAAAACAGCATGTCTTGAAACATTGTGATAGTCTCTTCCAGTTCATTGCCTAGTTTGAAATTGTGACAGTACACAAAGAAATTAGAATGCTCAACTATTTTTAAATCTCAAAAATTGCTGTACCAGTGGAACTGAGAATTATTTCTTTTCTGAATAAAATTAATTCAATTCTGTAATGTAAACTCTGCAACTTAAGTGATCTGAATCCAAAATCATCTCAACATTATATTTTTAATTCTGCTATAAAAGCTTATATCCAGACAGCACAGCTTGTATTTATTCTGTATTTGCCAATATGGCTTTAAATGTTTTCAAAGTGGAAAGAAAAGAGAACAGGAAAAACCTTCAAGTGTATATATTCTTGAGAGATAAAAATCAAATCAGAAATCTACAGAATTAAAAGATATTAATCTCTTTACAATTATAATGGAGCCACAAAGAAACCCATAAATCAAGGTTTAAGTGAAAATGGAAAACAATTCTCAGAATATGCGATCAGATTTAGATAACATTAAAAAAAATTAAATGTCAATACAATAGAAAGAGAAGAAGCTCCTGAACTCACTGATCCAGAAGGCCTCAGATTTACCTTCAAAATCAGCTTGTCTACAGGAAAAATCAAGCCTGAGCTAAATAGGGTTTGAGCAAGTGTCCTTACAGATATTTTTGCTACATAACAAGCTGATTTTTTAAAATTTTTTTTTCATTTCAAAATAGAGTGAGATAAGTCAGAATGATCATTCTTGTTACAGAATGAGAGGAGGGGAGCACATCTAGTGTGGCTTTTTCAATGCTGTTCTACCTTGATTCCCTGTCTAGAAATGTATTTTGGGTCACAATTTTTGCCAGTCTGCTCATCTTCAGAGAAGCAGATGTATTCCTCTGCCAAGACAGCAAATCTGACTCATGTTAATAAAAATTGTGTCCATTATCATTTCTGATCCCATCTGAGGCAAAGATGGCAGCCACGGAACAGCTAGGTGAGGTTATTTATCTGGATTCTGTAGTATTTACTCTTATCAGCTTTACTCCACCCCAGGACCCAGAAATTTTATTTTATTTTTCTGTGCAAAGGAACTGATTCAAATGGTAAAGCAGGATTCAATACTTGCAAATAAAGGTACAGTAGGTCATATCTTGTAGCTAAATACATTAATTCTCACATCATGATAGTCATGTTGCCCCTCTTCCCTCGCAATCCAGCATCTTTGTTTTTCCCATTCCCCCTTTCTCCCCAAAACCTCACAATCAAACAGAGTACAGAAAGGCAATACACTGCAACAGGTCATTCCAGGAACACCTCCATAGTTGTCAGATATTGAGGGGTTTTTAAATTTCTAGTTGCTGGTTTTAGACAATAGCATTGATCAGAGCTGCACTGACTACCTCAAAGCCACCATGTGGATGGAATTAGTTGATTTTATTTCCTTAGGATGCCAACATATGGACTTAAAATGCCATTAAGCACAGACTTTCTGACTTGAAGTTTTTAAGTGTTGAATATCTGCAGAGAGGCACAAGAAATTAACAAAATATAACCACACAAAAATTTTTTGCTGTTACTGATTCTCAAGAAAAACTCCGTGGTTTGCAGTGGCTCTGTGCAAATTAATCAAATCCTTTCATACCCAGGATTAAGGATATAGACAGAAGTCCAGACTCTGAGCTATGGTAAACTCCATCAAAGTCAATGTGCTATGCTCAATTGAGCTAAATACTTCAGGCACACCACACCTTTATTTCTTCTTGCTTTATATACACCCTAAACCAAATGTCAGCCTGTTCCAGAAATGACTATTGAAAAGAAGGCTGGAGTTTGCATAATCAGGCCTTATTTACAGGTAAAATGCGTATCCTTGCTTACTCACTGCGGGAAAGTTTTTGCAAATAGACTAATAGGATTTTTTTCCATAAAGCTCTAGCTAGGAAAGTTCTGTGGACTTTTTTTTTTTTTTTTCAATTTGGAGACTGTAATGAATTTTTTATTGTCTTTCTTTTTTTTTTTCTTTTTAAATTCCATGTAGATTTTTCCTGCTGATAACATGATCTATTGTTCTGTGAAGTATGGTGAGATTGCCATCCCTTAAATAGACAGCACTTATTGGAAATTAAACCTCTACTAATGTATTATAATTATTACTTCAGAGTAATTTGCTGCTCCAGCAGGGAGTCAGAGCTAATCTGATGGTAACATTTCTTCTGTGGAGCTGTTAATATTTCCTCTATACTGAATATCCACATAATGGATCTAGCCTGAGGCTGATGAATGATCTTGGGGCTGGAACAGTGATTTGTAGCTAAATCAGCCCTCACTGAAAGAGATTCAGTGTTACTTCAGTCAATACTGTTAAATAAGTGTAAACAGTGACTTTGGTTAGCACAAACGTAATCTAGTAAGGTGAGAGAGAGGCAATAAACTGAAATAAACTTCTACCATTCATGCATTTCATCTGAACATGGAAAAAATCACAGAAAGAAGCAACTTCTCAACATCCCAATGTTCACTGCACCAAAAAATCAAAACCTGCAGTACTACTTAGCTGAATTGCCAGTTCCTGAACAATGTAAACAGGAAATTGAGCAGTATGGATAATAAAACCTAATATTTTGTCTTCCTTTATCAACATGAAGCTGAAGACTAAGGAATTAAAATCTCCTTCCCTTTTCCTTCTAAATTCTCAATGTTTCAGAATAGGAATATTTATTATACTACACTGTTATTTGAATTATCTACAGGTAAATGGCATGTATATAAATACAAAGAAAAACACAAATCTAAATGTAAATGAAAAAATTATCCTCACCTTCCACTACAATTTTTAGAAGAGAATGTTTTCATTTATAGTTCTATATGTCTGATTTGAATATGGCTTCTTGAAAAATTTTTGAGAAAAAAAATATAACAATAATTTCAAAGCTTGAATATGTTAGTTACTGCCTGTAATAACTTTAGAGTTAATATTTTGTGTTCTGAATTAAAATGAAAATTTGCATTTTACTTGTACTAGTATTACTTTCTTAGGAAACACAAATATTTCAGATTGTGATTTTGGATTACAAGTTTGTTTTCTGGGTCTTTTCATTTTCACCCTATTTGCTTTTCTTGAGAAACAGACAAAGAAGAATGAGAAAGAAAGGTGAAGTGGGGCTCCCTTTCAGTTTCCTACATTCCCTGTCTTCGAAAGCAATAAATGTATTCAGAAAATATTAATTTCACACAATGCTAAAGAAAACTGAAAATATTCAGGACTAAAATTTTCTCAGATTCTTTTGAATTTATACATGAATATATACATATTTCCCTGAATTCTTCCCTTTATTCTGCAGGGCATTTTCCTGAACATCATTTAAGGCTGTTTCCTTATAGACTGGTATTAACATAATGAGATGGGTAACGGGAGATAAGATCTGAGTCCATCTGAGGATGGACTGAGGGCAGACACCACAGCAACAGATAAAATCTCAATCTAAATTTGATGAAAACTCCAACTGACCTCTCAGAGGAAAAGCTCCCTCTATTTTTCCCTTTTTTTCCCCTTTTTTTGCTCATTCTTAGTTGCCAGGGAGCCCCTGACAAATCCCAGGGCAGTGGGAAGCCCTGACCTGCTGAGCCAAGAAGTCACCTGCCCCTCTGTCTCCAATTCCCAGTTTTGACTCCTTCTCCCTTCACACCCAGCCCATCACTTCAGCTTCCAGTCTGGCCTGCAGCTACTGTACAGTGTTTCTGAATGTTTCTCAACTTTACCATGTGAGACTATTTCAAAATATTATATGAAATTGCCTTTTCCTACTTTCCCAAATCCTCCTCTCCAGCAACAGCAGCAGCTCTTGGGGGCAATTCTGTAGTTCATTGACATGAAAAATTAATTTGGATCATTTTTGGATACCTGAGAAATTTCAGAAAACTGGGTTCTTTTAAGGCCAAGTATTGTTATAAATTAAAATCTTCAATTAGACAGCTGTACCAAAGCACGGAGACACTGCTGCAATAGTAAGGCCTTGTGGGAAGTCTCATTTGTTGCACAACCCACCAATAAAATGATCAGCCTCAGACCCTGTAGCATTTGAAGTTCACTGATTATCACACAGTCAGTAAATTTTTATACATAAGTACTTTGCTGAGAAGAACAGTTTATGGGATCTTAGGAAACAGATACTATCTGCCTTAGCAAACATCTATGTTTTCTTTGCTGAGACAACCTGTCTTTAAAGTGTGGGTTTTGTACTTTAGATTCACAGAAAGCTACAGTTTTATTCTTAAAGACCTAAAGATAGGTACAGTCCTTGGTTCTGTAAAGACTGATTTAATTCTTGGCTCAAATTCTGGATTTATTTTTAATTTATTTTGTAATCTTTCTTGTTTTCTGTTTTTCTGGGGGTTTTTTTTTGACTTAATAATATTTCTTAGAAACCTAAGGTATTGGACTTTTGAAATTCAAACATATTGTATCAAATCATTCGGCTTGTAAGACAACAAAACACTGTTATGTTAACACATAAATCTTCTAGTCCTTATCATAATAAACCATCTCTGCTAGTCAAATGACACTTTCTGTATATGGAAGTGTCTTATACTTCCACCTACATAGACTCGACAGACATATGTCTTAATCGGTGAATTTTTAGCTATTATTGTGTGAATATATGAATATATGTGAATATGCATAAATTTGGTAGTTTTTAACCAGATGAGCTAAGAAAAAACATAAACACATTACCTGAGAAAAATAGATTTATGGTGCCTTGGCAGAGGCAAATGGCTGGAAGATATAGGAGTTCTCTCAGAAGAATGACTTTCTGTTCTGTATACAGAGATATTGTGTGTGTACACATATACATGTGGGGTGTGTATCTGTATGTACAAACTCAGTTTGCACCATTTCCATTTTATTGCTTTCATGCCTCAGTTACCTTCTGTGGTATCTTTCTTACAAGCACTCCTAGCAGGCAGGTTCATTATTAGTCTGGGATCCCACAACAGGAACAAACTCTTCTCCCATCATTCTGTTTGCACATAGAGCTGAACCCAGCCTTTGAACTCATCTCTGTTCACCAGCAAAAATATGTTTCAGGTTTTATATTTTGTAGTTGGATAAAAGTAGAAAAAAGTCAATGTTTTCAATATCCAACATTTCATTCTTCCTTCTAAAAAGTGTACAGATTCCATTAATATGTCAGCTGTTATATACAAATATTTAGCATTAAATATATTGTTCAAACTATTTTCCCTATTGATTATGTAGTTAATCTGCTACAAGCATGCAGTTAAATCCATCTTCTAAGAAACACATTGCCCTGTACCTCAGCAAGAAAAATTCCCATCACTGATAAGAATGTATTAATGTTGTATTAATGGTCTGCAAGAGCTCAGAACCACAACCTGCTTCTCTTGGTTTGTCTGGCCTTCCTTACAATTCCCAAGTTCTTATTTTCTGCTTGTTTTGCTCTATTAGCAATTATCACAAATCAGGTTATTATTGCCTAATTCTCTTCAGTTTTTCTCAGCTTTGAAAAAGTGCGTGTTATGCCTGTTGTAATAACTTTCTGGAAAGCAGTAAGCTATGATAGTGTGCAATTACTCTGTACAGAAAGAAGGGGCACAGTAGCATAGCCATGTGATTTGAGTAGAGGCATGGGATGGCAGCATAAGCCTTGGGAGCACCAGGACCGGATAAAATGAAGAGCTATGAATGATTCAACAAAATGCATTACATGCCATTATCAGGATGTAACCCTGGGAGATAGGCAAAATATTCTTCTAGATCAACAAAACAGAGAAGAAATATCCAACAAATACAGAAAATGCCATATAAATTCTTTCACATGCAATGTGGCTACCAAAAGGTCATTGAAGCTGCCCAAAGGAGGCATCCAAATAACCCAAATTAACCAAAAGAGAGCTGGATAAGCCCAAGGGGATACAAATAGGCACATCATCTCCCTGAGTACACAGGCCACCTCCAAAGCCCTCTGGGTATTAACCAATGCCTACGTCAATGCCAGCCTCTGAGGAATACCACTTGTCACTGGATATATTTGTGGATATTGAAATTATAAGAGACCAGATGTATGTTCTGAAAGTTCACAAGTTCATGGGGATTCATCCCAGTTTACTGAAGGATGTAATGGCAGGACAATTCTTGATCGTCTACAGAAGGTTTTGGGAGTCTGGAGAGGTCCCTACTGACTGGAAGCTGGCCAATGCTATTCCAGTTTACAAGATGAGCATTATAAAAGACCCAAGGAACTACCAACCTATTAATTCTAACCTCAACTCCTGAAAAAAATTACAGAGATCATACTGAGAACTAATGGAAGTTATTTAAAGAATAATGCAGTCACCACGTATAGTCAACATGGGTTCACAGAGGGAAGGTCCTGTTTCAGTAATTTGATATCCTCCTAGGATAAGGTCACCCCCCTAGAGAAAAAAGGGAAAGTGATAGGTGTAGTTTTACCAGATTTTAATAAGGCTTTTGATACTGACCCTCACAGCAGCCTTCTGAACAAGTTGTCCAACTGTGGGATGTGTGGATTCACGGAGTGTTGGTAGAAGAACTGACTGAAGAGTGGTGACAGGTGGTGTTCCTCAGGTGCAGGAACATCTTTTCAATCTGTTTATCAGTGATCTGGATGCAGGAGTTGAATGCACCATTAAAAGGTTTGCTGATGATCCCAAATTGGGAGGTGCCATTGACTGTCTTGAGGGACAGGAGGCCCTGCAGAGGGATCTAGAGAGATAGGTGCTTTGGGCTATGATTAATGCAATGAAATTTGACTTGCTCAAATGCTGGACTCTGAATCTCTGAACTAGGACACAGAAATGCTGGGGAAGAGTATAAATGATGGGGAACAGTGGCTGGAGAGCAGCTCTTCAGGTAGGGAACTGAGGCTGCTGGTCAGCAGCAACTCAGTGTGAGCCAGCAGTGTGTGCCCTGGCAGTCCAGAGGGCAAACCACATCCTGGGGTGCATCAAACACGGCACCACCAGCCAGGCAAAAGAGGTGATTATCCCACTGTATTCAGCGTTGGTGTGGCCCCACCCTAAGTATAGTGCGCAGTTCTGGGCTCCCCAGTTTAAAAAGGGTATGAAGGTCTCTGAAAGTGCCTGCAAAAGGCTAACAAAGCTGGTGAAAGGGCTGGAAAGAATATCTTGTGAGAAGCTGCTGAGGACTTATGCTTGTCTAGTTTGGAGAGAAGGAGGCAAAGAGTGACTTCATTGCTCTTTACAGCTTCCTGAAGAGGGACGGGGGAGAGGGAAATACTGAGATCCTCTATCCAGTAACAGGATGTGTGGAAAGCTGCACTAGGGGAGAAGGACGTTATGAAACAACTCTTTACCATGATGGTGGTCCAACATTGGAGCAGGCTTCCTGTAGTGGTGGTGGATGCCCCATAACTGTTGGTGATGATGAGATATTTGGACAATGACATTAATAGCCCTTTTGTAGAAGTGGATGAGATGACATGCTGGAGTCATGGCATCAGTCTTTTAGATACTCCTATTACAGCAATCTCTGATTATTTCTTTTTATAAATATACAAATATATTCATGTATAACATGAGGAAATAAAATTAATGGTTGTTCCGCTAAGAACAAACTGTGAACCTTCCATGCATAATACTAACCTGACTAATTATGATAGTGGTTTGTCTTCAGTGTGATTAAAAAGGTTTCAATATACATTATAATACTTCCATAAAGTTTCAATTTTTTTAACAATAATTCCTAGCTAAGTAGAAATGAACTTAAACATAGATGCAAAAGTATAGGTATTATTGGTATAATAAAAAGGGATACTATAATTTCAAAGAAAATAGAAACCCTATGAAAGAATACAAATATTCTCCTGATAATATGGAATCTTCCATTCTTATGAAATGATATTTCATTATAAAAGAGCTTTAATTAATGGGAGTGAGATCATGAAGAAGAATAAACATAGGAAGGTGTCAGCAGAAAATGATTTTTACCGCTTTGTAACATTTTCAGAAATAAAGAAGGCATCTTAGTAATTTGATCTCAATTGCATAGGAAAGCACTAGAATTATCTCAGTGATGTTATTTCAGACAACTGAAGAGAAGTCCTGAAAGACAAATAAATGCCTCACAAAGTCCCCTGTCATTCATTTTTTTACTGTACACTTTCCTACAGTGTTAAACATGTTGAAATATGTTTTGTAAATTTATTTATTAAAAAAGTCTACTACAAAACCAGTTGCAGAACACATCTTAATTTGGCTTACTTCTTTCCCTTCCACTATCTTTGGGACAAATTATTTTCAGCTTCATGCTGCCAACTATTAAATAGCTTTTATTGGCATAGGACTAGAAAAGTGTTATGAAAACTGAAGAATATCAGTTTATCAGCTGACACCATCTCTTGACTCATCTGAAAAACCTCAGAGGAACATGTGCCTTAAAGACTGTGCCCTTCCCAGAGTCTCACATTATGGGTTTTCTCTTTTTCTTTGTTTTTCCTTCATCCGGCCTTTTCACATGAATGTTTATATATTGTGCATCAGCCCTTATTTCAGCAAAGGAAGGAACAAGGCTCGGAATTCTACCTCTATTAATTGTCCTTGGGAGTTGGTGTTCCCAAAGAAATACTGAGAAGGGATCATTTTACAGCCTAGGCACCCTAATGAGTCGCAAACTGTCTGACTTCTATGACTTATTCTCAAAATTAGCGTAGGGTCAGGCCCCTGACTTACATCTCCATAAACTCAAATTAACAAGATAAGTCCTAATACCTTATGTTATCCCTGAATTGCTTCCTAGATAATTGGTGAATTCAGTAATGGAAAGAGGTTAAACTAGCATTGCACTTTGGAGGGAATATTATTGCTGGGTAAACAGCCTAGAGAAACCCATCACTGAGTGATATGTATTGGTATGGCACTCCTTTCCACAAGAAACAGAAAAGCAGATTGCATTAAATTGTCAGGGAGAAAAGATTCAAGGTGACATAATGTAAATATACTAAGTGCATAGTCTTACTCATCGGTTTAAAGCTAGACACAGATTTTGTAAATGTAGAGAAAGCAAGTTTCTGATTGAAAATGAGTTTTGACTGCTACATAAGGTGGCAACACTTCTTTGAAAAATTAAAGTACGACTGTGATTATCTGGTAGCACAGTCTCAATACACATTTACTAAGATGAATATCCAGGTCAAGAGACACTGGGTTTGACTTCTGCTTGCTTATATAAACAATATACAAAGTGTCTGATTATTCTGCTGCAGAATTTCAAAGCCCTCATTTCTAGAAATGAAACCAAGTTGACCAAAAGTATGAAGCAACAGGGAACAGGTCAATTATAGTAATTATTTAAACAGTTTTGTGTTAGATATGAGAGAATGGAGGGATAGCAGATTATATATATGCAGATTCTAGATATCCAGTCTGCAAACTTCCTGTTCTAGAAGAAAACTTTCTGCAAATTATGTACCCTCAAGGATACTGTTTCAAGCATGCCTCTCACTACTGTTGGACAGATGGTTTTTAGTTCATAACCAAGGGGAAAAAACATCACAAGAATGTCTAATATAGAAATGTTTTCCTCAGTAAAGAAAAAAACTCTGGTTTTATAGCCAGATGTGCTCTCTCCACCCAAGAGGAGAGACAAGACAGAGAAAACCAAGATGATAGCAAAGCAACACTAATAATGACCTGTGGTGTGTGACTAGAGATGGCTTCTGTTGTCTGTGGGTTTCTTTAGTTTGCTATGCTGTTCTCCTTAACAGAGAGTTGTGTATTCTGCTGGAGAAATATATGAGATGTGCATTGAAGTGAAAGACAATACAATGAATTCACTTGCAAAATAGTGATATGGATATCAATGAGGTATGACTCCCTCAATCTCCACTCATGTGAAAGAAGCTAAAATAGACTGCAAAGGAAAAAGGAGTTTTGAATGTGGTTATTAGGAAACTTTCTTTCAATGCTGTGACAATGAAGCAAGTCTCTCTTGTCCAATCCAAATACCAGTTTTCTAAATTTATATTAGGTTCTCCTGCATTTAGATCATATAATGGATTTCTAATCAAACTGCATAACTTAGTAAAGCCTCAAGTAATTTTTTGTAACAATAACAAATAATCCTAAACTACTTTAAAAATATTGACTGAAAAAAAACCCCAAAAAATGACTAGAACAGGTTGATTATTATCCACTTTGCACACACTATGACATTGTGATATAAATGTTTTCCACAAAGTCCCTGTCTCATCCAATGAAGACTTGCTCCACATGTCTTTTTATTTCTTCAAAGTTTCATGGGAAAGTGAAACACTGATATCAACATTTCCCTAATGTTATCTGGATTTAGATTTTCGTTTTACAACTGGGAAAATTAAGACAAGACTGTCAGAAGTATCTGGTAAGTAACATCAAAAGTATGGTTTTACAGAACAGTTCTCAAAGGTTTAACACAGGTCTGGTTAACTTTAGGGTTTATGTGTCAGGGCTTCTGCAAATTAATCAGTTCAAGTATACAGAAATGAATGATACCCATTTGCTAAAAAACCCATGCAACTGAGCTTTTCAGAATCATATAAAGAAGCAGTTCCTGAGATGGAGAGAAAATATAGTTGTTTATGATGGCTTTAACAATTTATCTTTCACTACCTCAGGAAATGGGCTGAAATTCTGCAATGAACTCTTTGACATGTCCAATGATCTGACTAATCTCTAAAGAAGACTGTAAAAGTAATTGCATCATCATCCAAAAAACCCCCCAAAACCAGTACTAAGGACTATTTAAACTTAACCACAAGTAAATGCAAAAAAACCAAGCACAGTTGACACTGAGCAATTGCATTTCCATAGTATTTTCAAATAAGTTTAAAAAGTACAGAGACTAAATTATCTATAGTTTGTATTCACATAGTGATTCAGGATGAAAGGGATGTCAGAACAGGGTTAGACACAGGGGGTCAGGTCAGGCTGCTCAGGTATTTGTCTGGTTTTGTCTTTAAAAACTCCAAGGATGGAGACTGAACAACATTTCTAGGGAAGGTGCTCCACTTCTGGACTGTCCTCAGGGTGATTTCCACCCCTCTTATGGCCTGATCCTCCCTTATTTCACCTTATGTACTGTGAAGAGCCTAGTTCCATCTTCTCACAGGTGTTGGGGCAGGTGGTGGGTATTGCTCCAGGGCACCCTGGAGCCACCCCTCCAGGCTGAACAAACCCTGGTTCCTCAGCACCTCCTCATGGGATAATGGCTCCAGATCCCAGCCAGATGAATTTACTCAAGTCCATCACTATTTTAAGTGTTGGGACCCTAAAAGTGGACTCAGTATTCACATGTGCTTTCATGGGCGCCAATTAACATCCACAAACCTGTGAGGCATTAAACTTGGTAAATTCAGGTTTAATATAGATTTTCTATATTTTGAGTGGGTTGAGTCACTACACCTGCTTTTTTGCATACCTGAAGGATCAGATTGATCTACTTAATTCCATGGACCTCATTAATGTCCCAAGAAAGAAAAAAACATTTCAAATTTATAGATTTTGTGGGTTGTAAGCAGAGGTATTAATGCTCCATTAAAGTATAAATTTTTAAGTGAACTTAGTACACAGTTGTTATTGCCCTGGACAAGGGACAAGGACAATATAAATGGCATGGATGTCTACCAGCATTAGGCAGCTGTTTTACAAAGATTAATATTTAATTGTTCACTGCACAGAATTAAGAATTATTGACAAATACCCACTTCTCATTATAGTGGCTGACTTAGCATTAATTGAAGAAATAAAGTTGTTAATTGAAGTTTAAAAAAGGGTTTTTAAAAACTCTATTCAAGATGCTCATCTCATTAGACAAAGATAAATGTACCAGTGGCATGGGAGGTACACAAGTATAGCTAATATATCCATTTGCTAACCCAAGTAATTTCAGGGTGCTTGACTTCCAGAATTGTACAACTAGAATTTCCTTTCAAGACAACATCATCTCATAAAGAGTAATCATAAAATGAATTGTGAAAAAATCAAAGACATTCAAGCTTTATCAACAATTTTTTACAAATTCAGGATTTAGATATTCATAATAAAAATTATGAGTTTAGAATCAGGGTGTGAATTAAGTTATCAAATATAGAAATGCCATATATAGGGAATTTAGGAGGCCATTTCTTCATTGCCCAAAATGTATAAACATTAGATGAGAAAGAGATCAATTAGAGACAAAGCAGTGTATGAAGAGAGAGGGCACTTTGGATGGCTTACAGTAAGAACAGCATTCACAGCCTTGTACGTTTACATGGATGTTGCCCATAAGGAATGAATAACTTGTTAATGTCTACTGGGAATAGAACATGGAGTAAGAGGCTTAAATTGAAGCCTTAAGTTTGATTATACATTAGTAAAACTTTTAACTGTAAAGACAGCTAAGCACTAAATTAAATTGAGACTGTGAGATTTCCATCATTGGGGGTATTTACCAGGATTTGAAATAACTGTCAGGAACAGTTGAGGCAAGAGGATGAAAAAGATGGTCCCTTTTGGGTATATTCTTTCATATTTTCCATATAATGTAAGACATTTTTTTTCTTTGATGTATCTTAGAAAAGTAATTATATATTGCATGCTGTGAAATCTCTTCTACTAGAAGAGAAATCCCAGCCAACATCCTGAGACTCATTTCTCTAAATGCTGTAGAAACAGGAAAAAAATATGTCCCAAGGATTACCACAAATAAAAATGGAAAATATGGAGGATATATAATAACATTTGAGTACAACATTAAATGGGGAAAAGCTAATACAAAAAAAATGTTAACGTTAAAAGCACAAGGTTATGTCTTGTCTAACTTTGATGGCTTCAAAGGTTTTTATTAATAAGTGGGAAAGGTATTTATGAATTCATGTACAAGTTGTCTGTCTCACTATTATTAGCAAGCTAATTTGCAGTCCTAGAAGTAATTTCATAAGAGAAGCCAAAGTCTAAATAGGCTTGGGGAATTGCCCCTCAAGGATGTTCATATCTAGCAGGTGGGAATAGCTCTGAGACAAAAACATCTTTACTGCTGCTTGTATCAAATTTCCTTTAATTTAAATAAAGGATTTACAGGGTCGTCATTGTGCAACCTTCCAGAAGAAGGTTAGATTACTGATGATTCTGGACACTCAGCCACCAGGCTGCTTTTTAAAGCTAACTCTAATGAGAGAAATACAAGGAAATGTTATGGACAATTAGGAAGTAATGAAAGCCATATCATTGCAGCTGATGACAAAAGACCTTGAAGGACATTGCTATATGTTGAGTCTGGATATTAATCTGCTAGACTACTGCATTTCTCAGAGATTGAATTTATTTTATGAAACAACTCCATTAATAATCCAGGAGAATGCATAAACACAACATTTGTTACAGAAGATGTTTCTATCACTGGGTTAAACCAACATAATGAGGAAGAATCTAGAGAGGAGAGAAATCAAGACTGGAACTACAATGAGATTCACTGAGAAAATATATAGTCCTAGAAATGTGTGTGTGGGGAAAACATTAACTTCCCTCCACAGTGAAGGGCATCACACTTTTTGAACAGATGGGACAACAACTTCAGTGTTATGTCAACAGTCACCGAAGTTAGTATTAGGATCAACCCAAAAGCATCCTGAAGGGAATCATTCCCTCCACTGATCTGCCAAACAAGAAGCACTTCACGTGCAAACCACAGTGGTCCTAAAATGCATCTCTGCAACCCTTCCAAGTCCCCTATCAGTTTTCAGACTAAAGCAAATGAAAGGGTTAATGAGTGGCATGAGGCAGGTGCATAACCCATCTATAAAGCAATATGGCCGACAACTGCAATGGCTTTCTAAAATCTTTAAAGTTATGGTTTTTTACCTCAATTAAGGCTTTTTTTTTTTTTTTTTTTTTTTTTTTTTTTTTTTTTTTTTTTGGCAAAGAATTATCCAAAGATTGGAACAAACTCTTCTCAAATTTCACTGTTTTTCTCCAGGCATACTGGTTACGTCACCCATCCAACACTTCATTACTGGATTACTGGCATGAGGGCCTGCAGCTTGTGGCTGCCCTGAAACACCAAACTCAGAACAGAGATATAAGACAGAGATACAACCTCTCATTATATCTGACACTCATCAGTGCACTTAACTGTAATCATGCTCCTAAAGAGTCACAATCTTCTGAAAAAGAAAATGGTTCTAACATCAGAATCAAGACTGCCACGCAACGCCAAGATGTACAGCCATGAATTATGCATTGTGTATCTCATTTGCCTCAGAAAGACATTGCGTAAATCAAAGCTTTTCTGTGCATCCAGTACATAGATATGAAGCACTAACCAAGTATTATGCTACCAGATGGTTTAGGTTTGTTCTTTAAAAAAATTGCTCCAAATGTAAGTACACCACAGAAATATGAAAAGAATAATTCTATAGAAAGACTCAAATTTATTCTCAATCTCTCTCCCCCCTTATCTTTTCAAGTTTTGAAACTCTTGCTTTAAATGATCTAGAACTCTAGAAGTGTTTACACACAACTTTTATGTTTTGCAGAGCTGAATTTAAGAGTCTAGAAAGCATTATTATCAGTAGGAAGAGAACACAACAGTATTTCATTAAGAACTCTCAAAATTATTATACTCAATTTCAATTAAAAAGGAAAAACATTAATGCAAACCTGTTTAACAACAACCAAATAGGAATGAATCCTTGAACACTAACTACAATGGGGCAATAGCCCCTGCATCTCAAAGAACTACTCAACTGAGCATGATGAGTGTGAACAAATGATGACTGGTAGAACAAGATTTCTTTTTCTATTTGGTGAATGCATGGATTTCTTCTGCTTACCTCTTAATAACATCTCCAACTGATTGCCCACAGAGGGAGGATGTTAAAAGTCTGTTGTGTCAAGTTTTTAAAACAAATTTTATAGACCCCTGGATATTCAAGAGTAGGTCACAACAAAAGAGTTTTCTTAGGAAAAAGATGTGTCTTATGAAGATCAGCCTAGACACAGCCTGGAGTTACATGCTATAGCAGGAAGACACATACTATAATTCTTTCTATATAGGAATTAAGTTCCAAGACAAAACAAGCTTAGTCTTGGGCCTCACTATTGCAATTTGGAAGGTGGTTTCAGAATCTTCATGACCCTAACAGGTAGAAATCTTTTCACTCCAGACTGAGCTGACTGAAGGTCAATGTATGCATATTTATTTGCTCTTGAGCCAGTAATTCTCTTAACATTTCTTCCTTCTGTTCAGTGTCATACATAATCTGAGACAGTGACTGTGCTCTCTCAGGCCTCATTTTAAATTGGGACAATATTTTCACTTTGTTTCATTCAGGCTGGAAGGGACCTCTAGGAGGTCCCTAGTCCCACCCTCTGCTCAGAGCAGGGTCAGCTCTGAAGTCAGACTAGGTTGATCTTCTCCTCTGGCTATGTTGTTCTATAAAGGGCCCATCTCTGTCTTCTCAGTATACCCACACAAGTACAAGGAGGTTGTTTTTAGGTTCTCCTGAAGCCCTTTATTCTGCAGGCAGAATAAACCTTTTCCAGAGTTAATTTTTTATGATTCATCTGCCTTGAAATTGCCTATTTTTGGTTATGTTTTATGTTTTCATTTTGCTTTTGTTCTGCCTCATGGGGCATTTTAGTTTGATTCCATGAGCTCCGTTATTATCTTTACTGAAAATCAAGACAAATAAGGATTTTCTTTAATTTCTGCCCAATCCCCACTACATAGCAGTCTCACTATTTCTTTCCTTTTTTATCTTATTTTATGCATACATTTGGAGAAATAGTGGTTCTCATTTTAATTCCTCTGCAAACCTGACTTTTGGCACTTCTTACTTTATTCATTATTGAGCTCTAAAACACAGACTTGATTTCCTTTTTCCCTTTCTAATCAGTTCCTCTTTCCATTCTCTTCTTAATCTTAGCATCTTTCAAGTCAGTTATTAATCTGATATTGCCTTTATGTTCCTCCTCTTTTAATGAAAGCTAGCCCCTGATCAAAGAAAACCAAACCATATAAAACCAAAATGAAATTCAGATAAACATAATAACAATACCTGGACTTCAGCAAAGCCTTGGATAATGTCTTCCATGGCAATCTCCTGGAAAAGCTGGCAGCCTATGGATTGGACAGGTTCTCTCTTCACCGTGTTAAAAGAGAGTGGTGGTGAATGGTACTGCATTCATCTGGAGTCAGGTTGTTATTGGGGTTCCTTAGGGCTCAATATTGGGCTCAGTCCTGTTTAAAATCTTTACTGATCATCTGGATGAGGGGATTGAGTACACCCTCACCAAGTTTGCAGACAATACTAAGTTGGGTGGGATGGTTGATCTTCTGGAGAGTAGGAAGGCTCTGCAAACAGATCTGGATTGGTAGAATGAGGCCAAGGGATGAGGTTCAATAGGGTGAAGTGGTAGGTCCTTTACTTGAGTCACAACAATCCCAGGCAGTGCTGAAGGCTGTGAGAAGAGTGACTGGAAATCTGCCCAGTGGAAAAGGACCTGGTGGTGTTGGCTGACAGCAGCTGAACATGGTCCAGCTGTGCCCAAGGTGGCCAAGAAGGCCAATGGCATCCTGTTCTGTATCAGCAATAGTGTGGCCAGCAGGACCAGCAGGACCAGGGCAGTGATTGATCTCATGTCCTCAGCACTGCTAAAGCCACACTTCACAGTCCACACTGTCCTGTGTCCAGTTATGGGCTCCTCACAGCAAGACAGACTCTGAGGTGCTGGACCATGTCCAGAGAAGGACAATGGAACTGGTGAAGAGTCTAGAGAGTGACCCCTATGAGGAACAGCTGAGTTCAGGGAGCTTGAGTTGTTTAACCTGAAGAAGAGGAGGCTCAGGGGTGGCCTTATCACTCCTTACAGGTACCTGACAGGAGGCTGCAGCAAGGTGGGGGTCAGTCCCTTCTCCCAGGCTACCAGTGATAGGGTGAGTTGACATAACTTCAAGCTGTGCCAGAGGCATCAGGAAGAATTTCTTCATGGAAATGGTTTTGCAGCATTGGGAAAAGCTCCCCTGAGAGGTGGTGGAGTCACCAATCCTGTAAGTGTTCAAGAAATTACTGGATGTGGCACTTAGTGATGTGGTGTAGTTGATGTGTTTGGTCAAAGGTTGGTCTTGATGATCTTAGAGGTCTTTTCCAACTTAAATGATTCTGTGATTCTGTGAACATTGAACTAAATTAGACCAAATTAAGCTCACATAAGATGTGCATACATTCAATGTGGTGAAATACATATTCAATATTCAACCCTAGGTGAAACACACAGGTGTACCTCCAGCTGAAAAAACTACACAGAAGCTGCTGCTATACTGTCAGGATAACCATCTGCTTGTTAACACAGCTAGGAAAGAACAATTGAGCAAAGATGACTCATTTGTCTTTCAATGTGTATGTTTTTAAAGGGCTTTGTTACTTATTATTAAATAGTTAAAACAGACTATCAATTACTAGGAAGTCTAACACACATGACTATTCCAAATTGAATTTCAAATCTGTAGTAGGTATCTACTTGTTAACAAATTAGCCAAACAATGAAATCAGCCAATCAAAAGACAGTCTGGCTTGGAAGGATCCTTAAGGATAATTTGTTCCAGTCCCCCCTGGTGTGGGTAGGTATCCTTTTACTGGGTTATGTTGTTCAAAGCCCCATCCAACCTGTCCTTGAGTACTTACAGGGATGGGACATCCACAACTTCCCTAGGCAACGTCTGTCAGTGAAGAACTTCTTCATAATATCTAATCTAAACTGACCCTCTTTCAGTTTAAAGCCATCACCCCTTGCCCTATCACTCCATGCCCTTGTAAAAAAGCCTTTCCCAGATTTCTTGTAAGCCCCTTTAGGTACTGGAAGGATGCTAGAAGGTCTCCCTGAAGCCTTACCTTCTCCATGCTACCCAACCCCAACTCTCTCGTCTCTCAGCCTGTCTTCACAGGAGGAGTGCTCCATCCATCTGATCATCCTTGTGGCTTTTCCCCAGGACTCTCTCCAACAGGTAGGTGACCGTTTCATGTTAGCGACCCCAGAGCTGCATGCAGCACCCCAGGTGGAGTCTATTGAGGGCAGATTCAATAGTGGAGGGGGAGAATCCCCTCCTACACCCTGCTGGTCACACTGCTTTTGATGCAGCCTAAGATGCAGTTGGCTCTCTGGGCTGCAAGCACACACTGAGGCTCATGTCAAACTTTTCATCCACCAATAAACCCCACATCCTCTCTATGGTGCCACTCTCAATCCACTTGCTGCCCAGATACTGTATCCATATTTGGGATTGTCCTGATCCAGCTGCAGGACGTTGCATTTGGCCGTGTTGACGTTCATGAGGTTCTCACAGGCCCATCTCTAAAGCCTTTCAAGATCCCTCTGCCTGACAAGCATCTCTTCCCTCCAGCATGCTGACCACACCACACAGCTTGATGCCATCCACAAGCTCACTGAGAGTGCACTCAATCCTGCTGTCCATGTCCCCAAAAAAGATATTAAAAAGTATTGGAGCCATTATGCAATCCTGAGGATGCCATTTATACCTGGTCTCCCCTTGGACATGGAGCCACTGAATACATTTTGAATGTGACACCATCCAGCCAATTCTTTATCCAGTGACTTGTCTGCCCATTCACTCGCTGTCTCTCCATTTTAGAGACAAGGATGTCATAATTCTTGTAATCACAAGAACATTATTGAAGGCCACCATATTTTTCAGGCATGGTTTGCCCTTAGTGAAGCCATTCTGGCTGCCAGCAATCACTGCACTGTTTTTCATAGGCTTTAGCACAGTTTCCAGTAGCATCTGATCAATGGCCACACCAGGCACAGAGATGGAACTGACCACCTGTAGCTCCCCAGGTCTTTTTCCCCTTCTTAAAAATATAAGTTGTTTTGATTGTTTCTTATTAAAAGACTTCTAGAAGTTTAGAAGGCAGCACTAGCTGGGGAAGAACAAAGAATTTTAGTCGATGTAAATCCTCTGAATACTGGAATCTATTTTGAATCAGTTGCATTTTCAGAAAAGGAAATGCTTTACAGACTGAAGTGGGATGTACATCAATCTGTGCATCCCACTTGAGTCTGTAAAGCATTTCCTTTCCTCAAAGAGATTAGTACCATATTGTTACCCTTGGAACTACATGAAAATGTTTTTGTTGGAATAGATGGCAGAAGGAACATAAAATACTTTAAGTGTGAATTGAGGTTATAAATACAAGCATGAAGAAAGGTAGTTTTATTTTAAAAATATGTCACCAGCAAAGCAGTAAAGACATTGAGACTACAGGTAAGCAGTTTCAAGCCTATATGATATGGTGGTTTATTCCCTCAGGTTGTTCCTTGTATAGGATCATAACCACTTCTGAGTTTTGGTTTTAGAAATTAAAGTCTATGTCTACTGGTAATGAATCAGGCAAGAGTATGGCTTTAACAGGAAGCAAGGCATTTAAAAAGATTGATAAAATTCAGATCTCAGAATGGGAAGACTGCACAATCTTACAGGTCTTCTAATTGTAAAATTGTGAGGTTCAAAGCCAAAGCAGTGAGAACCTTATTTAGATATCCTAGGTTTGGAATGTTATCTTTCATTATCTTCAAAGATCAAAGGTCTAAAAATCTGAATAAATCACATCATACACAACAAACTTCCTGAGGCAAATCTATTTCATTATACAACCAGGCAATATATAACAATACAGAGTTCCTAAGTGTAAATACCAAAAAATATAATACTAAAAGACAGTTTTATGGTATTTCAGCAGTAGCACCTCCTGTCTGTCAGCAAAGCTATATAGAAAAACTTTCCAGGTACTGTTTACATTGAAGTCCATCTGATAAATACGTATGGACAATAACCAGATGCTAGCCTGTTTCACTGTGTGTTTTTCCTCAGAGCTGCCCATGCTGTAATGCAGGCACTAGGAGGCCAAATGGGGATAAAATATCCTAGTAAGAAATGGAAATGCAACAGTAGAGGAAATGTGAAGAAACAGCAGTTAGAGATTAGGGTAGCTAAGATTAGATTAGAGTCAGGGGAAAGTGCAAGAAACAACATCTGTAATTACCTGTACATATGTTCTTGCAGAAATCCATAAAGTCTGTCAGTCTGTTACCCTAAACTGCAAAACATGTTAGCCAAATTCCCTCTTGGCTACCTGGTGATAGGTAACCTGTTCAGAGGTCAGTTTACGTAACAGCCTAGTCTGACAAATGCAGGAAGGGAAGCTTTGTTTTCTGTATATGAACTAATGCACAACAACATACTGGGACATCAGAAGTTTTTAAATTTGTTATAGATAAGACAGGGAATACCAGAATTCAGATGCTCTCTGCAGACTTAGTTCAGCCATCTTAAGCATAAGCAAAGTAAAACTGTCTTTAAAGGAAAGCCAAATTTGCATTGGAAATCTCCAGCAATTCTTAGGCTCAAATGAGAAAGCATACAGTAGTCACTTAAAATAGTAGCCTAACCTTTTACTGTTGGGATCTTCAGAGTGCATTCTTCTGTTGCTTGCACACATTCTTCATGTACAGTTCTTTATAAAAGGGTCTAAGAGAAGGATATTCCCTAGCAGCTACACACTGGTATATTTTCCTCCTATTGACATTCCTCCAATCATCAAATGGCTAGTCTTCATAAATAATGAAGAGCTACAATAAGTGGCTAATAAAATCCTAGATTCCTTCACTTTTATTATGCTGAGTAGGGATAAAAGCAGCATGTGCCTTTCCCTAAAAATAAATGCCATGGCCAATGTTACTAATTAGAGATACCATCACTGCCTCTGGAGAGACTTTATTTCTTTTCCAAAGCTTATTTTTGTTTTGTTTTTTTTACACTTGCTTACTGCAATTTAAAGCCCACAAACTCAGGCTAAATCCTGCTGTCTTTTCTTCTAAATGAATATCTAAATTTTCAGTAGCAAAGAGGGGCAGGATAGAGGATCTAGACCACCCAGTAACATTGTTTTGCTTATAATTTGATAACAAAGTATCACCACTCCTAAATGAGTCCTTCTGTTACTGATAAAAATGGAAAACAAGTATTTCAAGTCATCCAAATAGGCTTTATGATATATTGAAGGAATGAAACAATACAACAACTCAAGTACAGATAAATGAAAATGAAAGTCTAAAGATTACTTCTGTAGCTTTCTCCCTTTGTCAATAGATTATTCCTTCTTGTCTGGTGTCACCAGCTCAGGAAGAGAACCAAGGATGGAGCTCACAGAACAACTTTTTGTTCAGCATCACTCCTCCACACATTTCCATGGTTCAAGATATTGCTCTGTCACTCACCTCCTTCAACCTGTCAGATCTTTTAGGTAGCCTACATAGAACTCTATCATTTGAATAAATACTGTATGGTAGCATGGGAAGTTTTTTCAGCCAGACAATAAATTAAACTTGATGGATGTTTTAGTCTCATATAAATAATTGCTTACACTACAGGCAGAGAACTTCTGATCCTGAGAACTTCTCTTAAAAGCATCACATAGTTATTGAGCAGACACATTCATAGTCTTATTAAAAAAGGGCCCAAATTTTGTTGCTGAATTAATTAGACTTCAGTCAGACTAATTAGTAACTGGGGGAGAGGGAAGGGAGAGGGAAGAAGGAGGGAGTGAGGGGATGTGCATTAGAGATCTTTTCAAGAAATTATTTCTAGAAGTCTGACATCCGAAAAATTGAGATGAAAATCAACTGAAATAATATCAGAGCTATGGTATATGAGACATAACTGGCACCTGCAATCCATTCAGCAAATTATTTTGGAAAAGTAATTTATTATCATGGAATTGAAAAAAATAAGGATATCAAAAGTCTTACTTTTCAGATATAGATAGGACAAAAAGATGGTGGTCTTGATAGACCTTTATATTGGAAAAAAATGCAGCTTGGCCTCACACAAAAATTAGTTGGCAACACCAAAAAGCAATGGAATTTGTGGGGTAAATAATACTCTGCTTATTTTCTTAACATATTAGTAAAGCTTTTGTCTTAAAACTTGTTTCACAAACAGTAAGACTGAAGAGGACTGCAATAATGGACTATATTATCATCAGGACAAATTCTGGCAATACTAAACACAGACAGAAACAAAGATTTATGACAGAAAAACTAGTACAGAATAAAATATTGATACGCCTGTTATTATCATGATTTATGAACCAACTAGTGCTGAGACAAAAAACACACAAACAAGCTGTATTCATGGTTTGGCATCCCAGTAAAGAATATAATAGATTAAAAAAAAATACAGCATGGGAAGCAGATGAGCAGAGATATGTCAGCCTTGCAGAAGAGAAACAAATAGTCCAGAACAGTGACCCACTCTCCTTCCAGCAGGGAATGATACAATGATGGTGCCACTCTACTTTTGCCACCAGAAATGCCCACACATTATTAAATACAATTTAGGACTTCTGATAGAATTCAAATTTGTTATAGATCTTTGGGTTTAGTGACAGGCTTGTCCACTGATTTATATTTTGTTCAAAAATCAGTTTGAGAGTCAAAAATTTACTTTTTTTACTATTTTAGAAATTAAAAAAGACATTTGAAATGTCAACAGAAGGTGGCTGACCTTTCCAATGAATTACTGAATTTTAGTAGGCTAGAGCTGTGTTTTCACATCACAATAAGCCTGCATGCTTTTACTCTCTTCTGTCGGACTTCTATCTCGGCAATAGGAAGATTTTTTTCTTACAGTAATTTTGAAGGGAAGGTCACAGTCTTACAGATATTGGTCTGGTAAGGTCCTGACCACTCCCTAAGAGGTACGGATTGCCCTTTATATTCTCTGAAACCTCCCAGCAGCTTGCAAGATTGAGCCCATAAATGGCATTTGAAAGTGGGTTTTATTGTTTGTTTACATTCATTATATTTCCTTATGTCCTGCCATTTGTGTGCAGCGCTCATCTCAAGCATACATTTTCAATGCAGAAGATTCCATCAGCAGCAGCAGATGTGAACGTAATGACAGGCTGAGAAATGATCTGCCGGCTGATTTTGGAAAGTACTTTATTTGGCTCAGAACAAATTTGGTTGTTTAGAAGACCTGCATCATAATCATATTCAATTTCAACTTCTGGGAAAGGAAAGGAAAACCCCTAAGAACAAAAGGTTTTTTTATAAAATGTATTAAAAAAGGATATTCAGAAGAATTCTATTAGAAAAGGCAAAAGGCTGCAGAGTCACTAGAAGTAAATCAAAGTGTGGAAAACATAAGGGGAGACAAGGAAGAGAAAATAAATCATAATTATCAAAACATAAGGGGTACTGTGCTAATTCATAAAGGGAGATAGTGGTTGAGAGTGCGTGGGACAGCTGTCCTGTGCATGCTGTTCACTTCCCTCATAGGCCTTAGCAAGAATCTTGATTTTCAGAGAAAAGGGAATACTGTCCATGACCCTCTTTCATGAGATACCAGCAGTGAAAAACTCCCAGAAGTCTCTGACAATTATAAAAGTTTTGCATCTTTTCCCACTGCAGACTTTTATTTTCTCTCCCCCTCATCCCATAGCTCTTCATTTTGTGTCCTGTCTTAACCCTTTCTTTTATCTCCACATCCAGCTAAAATTCATCTGAGTCTTGTTTGGAGTTTCTGAAGCCTGGACATGCCATGCATTTTCCAAAGATTTCATCAGTGTGGTGTTTATTGATTGCTGAAGCTTTGAAATATTAGAAAAAACTGACAACTTAAAATAGTGAAAGAAATTATAAAGAAATTATAGGTTTAGGAAGCAAAAAAGAGAAAGCCTGAAATTTAGTAGGAAACAAAAAATCCTGTCCCCCAGGCACTCAAATCACTCTAATACTTGTTAATCCCCTCAGAAATGACCCCCAAAAATCAAAAAAAAACAAAAAACCAAAGAAATCCCCCCCCCCAAAACTAACAACATTGAATACAACTTGTTGTATTCTAGGGTTTTAATTACTGCTTGTTAAAAAAGAAAAACATGGCACTTCCTGGCCTCCAGAACTTCTTCAGGGTTCACAAATAGAAACACAGAAAACTATCTTTTCTTCTCTCAAAAGGCTGCAGATTAATTTCTCCATGAGTATATATTTCCTATTATACAAGAGCTAAGATAACTTAGAAGGTAATTTAGAGGACAAAAACAAGCTGTTAAATCAGAAAAAAATAACCTTCTACTGCACATGAAATTTGTTTGGTATTTGTCTCAGGTTTTGCTAATCGTACAAAGCCCCAGAGCCTTTTCTTATATTTTATGTTGTCTGAGAGCTGCAATTGAAGCTTCTGTCAGCCTCACCTCTCTGACTGGATTGCTATTCTGCCAGTGGCTGTCCCTTGTCCCGGCCCCTGTCCCACTGCACAGCTGCTGATCAGCAAACAACCTGAAATGACTTTGCCTGAGCTGTCCCAAGGCAGTGCCTGTGATACCAAAGGACTGCTGGGCCTAATCAAACCTCAAAATACTGCAGTGTTTTAGCAACTCCTCAGATTCAGTTCCACTAAGCTGGCATCCTTGGATACCCTTGTTATAATTCCCACAGGCCACACAGCTACGCAGAGTTTTCACAGCTTAACCCCAAAATATAGGAGATGAGACAACCAAAAACACTTTCAGAACATTCAACACCACAATGAAAAGAGGCAAGAATGCAAATGCCCTCTCCACATGCTAGGAGAAAAGGAAAGACAGACAGAAAGAAAGAAAAAGAGAGAAAGAAAGAGAGAAAGAGAGAAAGAGAGAGAGAAAGAGAGAAGAGAGAGAAAGAGAGAAAGAGAGAAAGAGAGAAAGAGAGAAAGAGAGAAAGAGAGAAAGAGAGAAAGAGAGAGAGAGAGAGAGAGAGAGAGAGAGAGAGAGAAAGAAAGAAAGAAAGAAAGAAAGAAAGAAAGAAAGAAAGAAAGAAAGAAAGAAAGAAAGAAAGAAAGAAAGAAGAAAGAAAGAAAGAAAGAAAGAAAGAAAGAAAGAAAGAAAGAAAGAAAGAAAAGAACTCATTGAGAAGGAAGATGCTGAATCTAACTATGGCAAAGGAAGTTACAGATGTTCAGGCTCTAATGGAGATCACAAGTGGTGGAAAAGAGCTAAATGAAACCAGGCAGAAAGCAAAACTGGAATAATGTGAACATTAAAATGCCTGTAATTGCCCATATGAAAGGTCTGTGTAGCCTGAAATCCTGAGAAGGATGAGCAGCAGACACTGCAGGAAGGAGCAGAGCAGGAAGCACAGAAAATGTTAATTCTTTGAGAGATAGAATTAAACATTTAAGTATGTGACTGAAAATGAGACTGTGTCTGGATGACATTTGTTATTGGTCACAGCTGTAGGGCTATCCTAAACATACTTTTAGTCTTGATAACATTCCAGGGCAATCAGAGCTACTTTTAATCTTTAAAATGTAACCTGATTTATTTGCTTTAAGCCTGCCTAAAACTGCCATTACATTTTCTCTTATTGTTGCACTGTGGTAAATATTGGAAAGCCATTTCCTTCTCCACTTTTTAGTATTAGTATTATTGTAGGAAAGACATTGTGAGTAGAGAAAAAACCTAAGTCTTTTGATAAGGTTAATAATTGATAAGGTTAATAATTCAGAAAGACATTTAGCAGATAAGTCAGAAAGATATTTTAGCAGATAAGGGGTTTTTCTAATAATGGATGTAAGGTATTTACTTTGGATTCATTGCACTCTGTCATTCATGGTTAATTTGTTTCTGGGCTTACACAAAGATCAGAGATGATGTTATTATTATTATTATCATCATCACTCAATTGTGCATTGTCTTCTTGTATTTTTTTTAACTTTCAGCAGGTAAATATGTTCCCTTTTCAGAAACAGCTCAATTAGTCTCCTGTAATTACATGCCACACATACTTCATTTCTCTTTCTATCAGCTAAAATGATTGGGACATAATGCTGGAAATAAAAGAAATATTTGTTTTAATCATAACTTCCTAGAGAAAGCTAATTTTGGAAGGACTTCTGAATTGTTTCAGAATATATGGTCTCTGCCAAAATGGGTAGTTTTCATCAATTATCTCTAAGTTTTTACTTAGGCTTTCCAGAAATATGGAAAGCTAGAAACATTCTCTTTCAGAAGAAATGTAAAAGAGAAAGTTTTGATATTTGGAATTCCAATCTAACTAAAATGTTAAATCTTGAAATGCATAAAGTGCATTCAACAACTGGATCTTATAATGAGATAAGAAAATGAAAAGCCTTTCTGATTTTCAGCTTTTTTGTTGAAAAGTTATTATATCATTGAAAAAGCTGTAGCTGAAACAATATAACTATGTGACACAATGTTTCTCTATTAAATTTTCTCTTTAAGAAAATTGTTGTAACAGCTGGGGATGTGGTAAGTATGCAAGGTATTTAAACATCAAAAAATTCTTTCATACTTGTTTTATCATAGCTCTTGTTAGACACTGCAAATATCTTTGTGCCAGTCTTTCCTTAGAAACTATAAATAATGACATATTAAAAAAATGGCATGGGGGAAAGGTGTCATTCCTGTTGTCAAATAAAAGCCCTTACTAATATAATATATTCTGGCAATCAGACTAAATATTAAAGCACATCTAGTATGTTAGAGAAAACTCTGAACTATTCCTTATTTGGAAGAATGAAAAGCACTGTTAGTTTAGGAATCTGTTATGTTTCCTGTTTTCCTGTTACATCTGCCATAGAATTTCTACTTTCCATGGAATCCACAGAACTCGAATACAAATACAGATTTATTTGTCTAGGTAATTCTGTTCTCTGTAGAAGCAAATCAAAAATCTTTATTCAAGCTTAAGCTCAGAAGTACTAGATATTCATTAAGCATTTTTTTCCTAAGTACTTTCTGACCAGGAATTTTGTGATTTACTCTACAGGATGAAAAAATATGCCACATATGTTTAAAGAGACAGATTCAGGAATATGAATTATTATATACTGACAAATATTCACAAGAACTTTTAAGAAGTCCTTGTGACTTTTTAAACTTTTAAGAAGGTAAGTTTAAGAAATCCAGTTTTTATTTTGATTAATTCTTTAGACTAAAATTAATTATCTGCTTTTTACAATAAAATTTAGGATTTAAAATGTATGAGCTATATTCAAAACTAATTCCCCCAAGAAGAAATTTCAATTAGATTCATCTTATCCTAGTTTAAATTAATCCATGCAGCTTATTTAAAACTCTAGATGAAGAAATAAATAAAAACATATTAAATTTTATATGGTAAAAATGTTTTGCTATAATCCAGAAAAAACAAAGCAAAACAAAAGGAACCAAAACAAACAAAGAAAAAGTCATCAATATTTTTAGTTAACTCATAAAATTATGCAGAAAAACATCTCAGTCTCTTTTACAATAAAAGTAGGAGTTATCCAGAACTGAAGTTTGTTTGAAGAGCAGAAATTTGATAGCCATGCAAACCAGGAGCTGGTTATGATGCATCCATGGGGATGGTATCCCTTATGTTCATCGGAGGCATTATAATAATTGCTTCTAATTTAACTGTCCAAAGAACACGGATTGAATATTGTTGGATGTATGTGGATGCAATTCCATGTGCAATCACTGCTGCTGGGCTCTGCAAACCCACGCTTCTGCTTCTGGCTTTGATTAAATAATTCTACTTGTTTAATGCCACATATACCACTAAACAAAATGTTTTACCTAGTTCTACATATTAATTTTGCCCAAACCGAGTAATGAACAGATAATGATACGAACATTCTAGATAAGTAAGCATTCAGAAAAACAAAATCACTTTTTAGTTTTCTCAGTTACAATCATGATAAAAAGAGCCAGGCTAAGGTATATTTATAAATAAACTTACAGGAGATAAACAGAATGAATCTAATGTAAATTGCAAACATTGCATTCACTTCAGCAAGCTGGGTTTTCTTTTACATAGTCTAAGAACTGCCTTAATCTCTACCTCATTTTGGTATGATAAGAAAACGAAAGTTAAGCAACAAATTAATAGAAATAGGAAAATATATTATTTTGTATTGCTCATTACATTTAAAGATGAAATACCAGTTTGTTTCTCTTGAGATAGCACCACAAATTAAGATTGGAGATTCTCAGCTGCAGAAAACTATTCCAAATATATAACAATTTGCTGGCAAAATTACCTGTTTTACCCTTCTAAATATCTTAACTTTTAAGTTCTAAGAAAACAACCAACCAACCACAAAAACACCCAAGCAACTCTCTTCTGCAAACAAACAAACAAGAACAACAAAAAGAAAAAGGAAAAAAAACACAAGGATATACTGTTTTCCAATTAGAATGAATGCTTAAGTTTTTTCATATAGTAGTTTTAAAGTAATTTTATAATTTGGGACTAGTTTTTAAAAATAATTGAATTTTTTTCTTTAGAAAATCCCTGCGGTTTTTTAAACTCTCTGTTTGGCAGAAGGCACAGATAACAATGCTCTGAAATGCTCAGGCAACTGTTCACCTTTACTGTACATATGACTGCTGAAAACTTTCGCAGAATCACAGAGTGAGTCAGGCTGGAAGGGGACACAGCGGTCATCTGGTCCAACCTCCCTGCTCAAGCAGGGTCATCCTAGAGCACATGGCACAGGGTTGTGTCCAGATGGTTCTTGGATATCTCCAATGTGGGAGACTCCACAATCTCTCTGGGCAATCTGCTCCAGCACACAGGAATCTTACTGTAAGTAAGATCTTCCTGTTATGAACTTTCTGTTCAGTTGTGGTACTTGACATACTATACTTGACCACTCACACCTTTTGTTATTCTAGAATATGAAGATCATGACCACATCCTACTATAAAATGCAAACATATGACAAATGACAATTAAGACTGATTTTTTTTCCTCTTCTTAAGGCTAGATAGCTCTGAGGCTGGAGAGCTAATTTTGCTTTAGATATTGATTAAGATATTGGGCATATTTTCTGTTGGAGTCACTTTCAACATGTTATATAAATTAATATTTTTTAAAAAATACTAACATATCTTATAGGTGCTATCAAATAGTCTGGAATTTGGCTTTCATTCAAAGTCTGCAGAGATGGAAGTCCCCAGCTATGTTTCTTATCTGTGTTAACTTAGGTCTTGAACTTGCCCTCATCCACCACAATCCTTTCAGTGCTGCAAGCTGCTCTGGACTCTGGCTCTAGTCTGACTTTTGCTGATAAATCATCTGAATCCTACTGCAGGGCAGCTCTGGCATAGGAGGAGGCTGACAAAGAAGTATTTCACTAGATAGATAATGAGATATGTCTTTTCATAGCTGACCATATGCCCTTTCCTCAGAAACTCACACCTTTTCTGTATAATGAAGATGTCCTCTGGTTTGAGAGTTTCTTGAGAAAATGGTTTCTTGATATCCCAAATGCCTAAAGAGAAATACAAACTGAAATGTAAAGAACACAAAGACCTAATGAAGCTGAAGGCTTGAAGAGGCTTCCTTTTTTTTTTTTCAGCAGTGTCATCCTGAGTTAAAAGGATTATCAGTGCTACAGGAACTATGTGATTTGAGTAGGATAATTACCTGTGCACTATGATGAGTAGGGGGGTAATAATGCAACATCTCATCCTTCTCATTCCAAAAATTTCAGGAGGTCTGAAAAGAAGGAGGGAGCATGATAAACACATGACAAAATTGTATTCTTTTATTTAAGCTTGAAGATTCTTTCCCCCAGAGTTTAAACAGATAACTATGTGTTATTCTGCCCCTAAATACTTGCATGCATAGTGAATAGTTGTGCAATGTAGCATACAGATTTTAGGTTTTTTATTAAGTTATTACTGACTTTAGCAACCTGTATTGCCACAGCTGGAAGACCATATGTTTCTCCTGCTTTGACTGTGTGTAGTACTGCTGATCATTACAATCCACTCCAGGAAAAATTCTCTGCCTTTTCTTGTATTCAAAATTATAATTCTGCACATCTAAATTGCACCCTAAATTTTTAAATATCTTTACATAAATCCATGGTAGAATTTAAAGATGGCAGTGATGACATTTTGCACAGGATCAGATCAAAGCATTCACTGTTGAAAAGCTGTGTCAATTCACTAAACAAGTCTGTAGAAGCAGATATCCCTAACATACCAATACAAGGCATAGTCATTCTCTAATCTACTAAAAATGCCTCTGGCATTATCCTTCTTATATTCATGGAGGCTAGTTCAGGGTCACAGATAGTAGTCCCCATGCCACATGTTATAGCTAAATCTATTTTTTTTTAATATTTCTGAGGAGTTATTTTTTCTAAGAACAATTTACTAATGACTAATCACTCCTAATTGAAAGAAACTGATAAAAATTATTTCAAATTATCTCAAAAGCAGAAAAGCACTCTGAAAGTATCCAAATAAGAACAACTTTCTTCTACACCCATTGTCTACTACTACAGGTAATCAACCAGTCTAAAGTGTGACATGCAGGGCAATACTTGTCACTGTATTATGCTTTCTTTACAGGTAGAAGGCTCTTTTTTCAAAGAAAAGTTTAAAAGTTAAGCAAAAAACAGTATTACAGCAGGACTACTGGTAGCAATGATAATTAAACTTGCTTACATTTTGCTATTCTAAGAGTGTGCTTTCATTCTTATAGTGCTAGAATATTTGTCCTCTCTGACTTTTATTCTTTGAATAATTCCATGCCCAAGTGTAGTCACACACATATGTAGAAGTGCCAATATTTCTCTTTTGTTTAAAATGGTTAGGAGCAGAGATTGAAGTCCAGAACTGCCTTTGGGATATGCAAGTTATGAAGAAGTGATTTAAAATTCAGCTTTCATATCACACATCTTTGGCCTAAATATGAGTTGTAGGTGGCACATAAAAATTGCTTGAAGCAATTCTAAAGATTCAATATTCATCCTCAAAAGGACATTGTAATGCTACAATTTAGAAGAATGCCTTTAAATAAATGTTGATACAAAGCGAAGAATGCGTGTTGCCAGAAATGGAAAAGTTTTTTAGCATTTCAGGTTTTATGAATTCTTTTAGTGTACAACATCAGTCACAGAATAACCATATAAGTCCTACTTGCAGTCATATGTCACTGTGTCAATGGACATACTGCTTGGCGAGCCAGGTGATTCCTATAGTGGATGTGGAGGCATAGTAATACAGGAAAATGACTTCTTTAGGATGCTGGAAACCTAGCTGTTCCATAGATATGGATGTACAGAATGAAGACAGACTTCAAATATGTATGACAAAGTAACTATGTCCTCTTTTTAGAAATATCCAAATGTGAAATGGAAAACATCCACTAAATAGTCCCTCTTCTCAGGATGAGAAAGATTGATCTGCTGAGATATTTTAAGGGTTTTAGTGTTTAAAGGGATGCATATTTTACTACTTCTAGGGGAAAAATAAAAGATTCTCATTTAAGCAGAAGAGCAATTATGTTTACAATGAAAAGCCTGCCTTCTATTTTTATTTATTTCTTTCCTTATTATTTCATTGAACTATGCTAGAATAACTGCATAAATAACACTAATCAATCCAAGTAATGTGGCAGGATGTGGTCACACTTGGACCACATTTAAACGGTCTGTTACTGTCATTACTAATGTTCTGTTATTCAAAAAGCCTAACATTCATTAGCCTTTCCTTTGATTTTTCCTGATGTGCTCACGGAAATGTAGTGTCTCCTGTGATGACAGTAAGCCTTGTTCTTCCAGGTGTTACCGCCTTCCAGCTGACAGTGAGCATGCTGTTTGTTTTCCTTGGTTACACTAACTGTTTCCCTCCCCAGGATGGCTTTCATCTTGTTTTTGTTCATGTTTGAATACCCTTTAGTTTCCTATTCCTCTTTTTTTTTGATTAATGCAAACAATTCCACCCTAGTGTGATGTGCAATTTCATTGATAAACAGTTAATTCTCCCTTCCAGATAATCTCTAAAGGCGTGAAGTATTCTGCAAAGGTATTTCTGCAATGCATTGCTGGTATTTTTATGTCTATTGTATTACCATGTTTCTTGTCTATTTTCCCTTGTTTAGGTATTTCTGCAGAAAGCGGTCTATTTCCACATGATCATGAATTTTGTAATTTTTTTTTTCAGGTAAGATATAGAGTAGTCTAATTTTGTTTGTGATATGAGGATTGAATATTTGCCTAAATCATTAAACTGCTTAAAAGTTTCAACCTTAACTGGCTGTCAATTGGTCACTTTTCAAACTCATTCTTCTCCCTGTTTTTTCTGCTTAACTTACAGCTGAAGGGAAAACAAGCTTGTCCCACATAACTTAAGATCATCTAGAAAGAACTTTTTCTGGCTGGTCTCAGCTACTTCATGAGAAGAAAAATTGTTCTCAGAGTGGAAACTCAGCACAATTGTGGATATTTATCTCAAAACTCTCATTTTTAAAGTGAACTACATTCTTAAATAATTGATGCAATGTATCTATACGGAGCCAGGCAATAGCATTTGGGTTTATTAAGACTTTGTATTTTAGCTTATTACCATTTGCAACATGCTGCAGAAGTTGGTTAAAAGATGCAACTGAATAAATTGTGGTCATGAGGCCTGTCTATAATGATAAAGTTCAAATTTCTAGCTAAATTGATAGAAACGCATGCCAGAGAAAAAAATTATGTCCACATGCCATCAGTTCTAATAAAAATCTGATTTGATTCTACAATTTTCCATTGAAAATATTGTCTTGTCAAGGGAAGTGGGATAAAATTTAAAGGTTTTTACTTGGTGCTTTGACTTTTACTGATAATTGAGTTCCCATAGTCAATAAATGTAAGAAATAGTTTTCAAAAATCAATGCTCTATTTGTTTGTTTTACTGTCTTGTTTGTTTGGTTTATTTTCTTGGAAAATATTTTACAATGGCCTGAAAAACACTTTTTTAATTAGTATATTTTCTCTCTGTAATTATTAGTAACTAATACGTTAATAAAATTTCTTTTTGTCATGGAAGTTTGCTTATTTTAAGTAAAAAAAACAAGACCAACATTCACACAGCCCAATTCTGAAAGTCAACACCACTTTTAAATCCTGCAAAACTTTATGTAACTCCACAGAAATACATGATGAACAGAAATTATTAAGAAAAACTATTATGCCTCAAAGTACTATGCCCTTTGAGTCAAAATGCTGAGGCTTTTTACCAGAATAAAGATAATCCTGTACAAGTAACTTTTACCTCAGTGTGCATTGCTCCCCTTACCTGCACATTTCATGGCTATATTAAAGAAAAAATACACCTAATAGGTTTGCATGGAGGGGTTTCTTTTAATGTCGTCAGTTGCTTGACATAAATACACATTTATGGTCATTCACATTCTGAAAGGTAAATGACATTAAATACCAAATTAAAAACATCAGAAAATCCTGCATTTTTTATCCTTTTTTTTTTTTCATTCATTATATTGTAATGGTTCTAATGAGAACAGAAAGGAAAAGGATTTTAAAAGGAAAGCATTTAATAAGAAAAAGTATTTCTTTAGAATGAACTGGAAGGCTGAATTGTTATTTTGGTTTTGAACACCCAGGTTATCACCAAAGTCACTAGAATTAAGAAAAGCTGCAGTAATTATTTTGCTGAATATAGACGGCTGAAAAAACCTTTACACTTAAAAATATAATGAAAAGATATTTTTTTTTCTGAAAACAGCAGTTTTAATTAGTGAATTTATGATTCTTCTACAATGAATACTATACATAGCTCCAATGGAGCTGAACTGCTCTAAAATATGACTAGAAACTCAGAGTTCACACAAGGAGTTCTTGGTAAGGACTAAATGAAAACTCAGCAGAAAATAGCAAGAACATCTTAATTTGGCCAATATTTGCTTATCCTGTGCTTTCAACTGAGCAAAGTTCTGCATCGATGAAGTTGCAGCAAGCTTTATAAGTAATGAACATAAAATCTACTCAGTTCTCATCCTGATGATTAAAGTGTCAAGAAATACTGAGAATGAAAATAGTAGACCAACAACAGATTACACACCTATTTGCAAGGCCCTGTTGTAGACAGCAGAAGCAGTTATCTGATTATCCTGATCTTCTAATTAGCAATTCAAACAAAACAAAACACTTTTAGTTACTGTGGAATTGCAGTAATACAACGGTGCTTCCATGCTCGTTGCAGTACAAAGATGTATTAAGAAACAGAAAACCTAACAATATTCAAGTTACGCATAGAGATTTGGAAGTATAAAATATATAGTACACTTCTAGCAATATCTTGCAGCTTTCTTTTTTTTCTCTACAGATATTGTCTACAATATTCTCCCTCAAACATTGCATGGTGTTTTGGTTGCTTAAATGTCTTCCTGTCCTTCATATTAGGATTAATATGATTCAACTGTAGCAGGCATACCTTTGGGAATCAGTTATTTATTCAAAAAGAAAAGAGCCTTTTTTTTTTTAAAAAGGTGCTGTTAGAATCTATGAGAATAAATAATTCAAGATAGCTCTCTTCCTTTTTGCTTCAATACTCAGGTGTACAAAATCTCATCCATAAGAAATTCCACATGGTTCTTCAATCAACTTCAGATTCACATTGCGATATTTAACCCTTTCATGTTTATCCTGTGAGGTTAACCAGGGAGATTCTGAGAATCAAACAGAAGAAACATTTCTAAGACAGCTAACCTACTTGAGAAAGAACAAAGGAGGCATTCTCACTGAGAAGAGAAACTTGAAAGTCTAAGAATAATAAAGAAGCAAACATGAACCAAAAGGTTTATGCTGATGTTACTAGAAAGTAATTTTTTAATATTTATTTAATGTATTTTATGCAAATATCAAAGGCATAATTTTCTGTAGCATGGTTTGAAAAGCTCAAAATCAGGAGGGTTTTTTCTATTAAATTATGCAGAAAGAGGAGGAAAGCTTTATGATATTTTTAACCTAAAAAGACAGTAATTTCCAGCTGCAGGAATTCAATAACAAGAACAAATCAATGTACAAGAATATAATCTTTGGTCTTGAGGTTATGGTGGATGCACTCAGGAATAGATAATAATAAGTATTAAGGAAAGCCCTTTGGAACACTTCAATTGTAATATATCTGTGCATTGCAACACCTCCCTGAGAAGCACAGTGTCACATATAATTATACAGTGCCCAGAGATAACACAAAAGACCATCTGTAAGCTTTGAACAGATGTTTGAATACTTGAGCTTATCATGGTGTTAACATTTTCAAACCCCTAAACAAGTGCAGCTTCAAAAACAATACTGGAGTAGGAACAAATTCAAAATTGGGATATTCAAATTCCTGTGAAGTTGATATTTTGTTCACTGCTATTTAAAAGCATGTATCTGTTCAACACTGTGTTTTAAGGTAAAAGGGGTTTGTATACATAATTAAATACTTGCCAGTTTTATTTTTCAGATTAATCTCCCTACAAATGCACAGAGTAAGAACAGAACAGACCAGAACAGACTGTATCAGTTGGAATAAACATAGAACAATCATCTAGACCAACTGCCTGACCATGTCAGGGCCGATCAAGTTGTCAAATCCAAATACTTAAACATTGACAATCATGAGGCATTAACCACCTCTCCAGAAGCCTGTTCCAATATTTAACTACCCTCTCGGTAAAGGAATGCTTTCTAGCATATACTCTAAACCTTTTCTGGTGCATTTATGAAACCTTCCCATTCCATCCTACCACTGAACAGCAGGGAGAAGAGATCAGGACTTTCCATTTCCCTTCCTCAAGAGGTGTGGAGAACAATGAAGTCTCCCCCTCAGCCTTTTTCTCTCCAAACTAGACAAGCATAAAGTCCTCAGCTGCTTTTCACAGGACATTCCTTCCACCTCTCTGGCCAACTTTGTTGTCCTCTGGACACACTGAAGGACCTTCACATTCTTCTTTAATGGTGAGGTCCTGAACTGCACACAATACTTTAGGTGGGGCCACACCAACACTGAATACAGTGGGATAACCGCCTCTTTTGACCGGCTAGTGATGCTATGTTTGATGCATCCCAGGATGTGGTTTGCCCTCTGGACTGCCAGGGCACACACTGCTGGCTCACACTGACCAGCAGCCCCAGATCCCCACCTGCAGGACTGCTCTCCAGCCTCTCTCCACCTATACTGTTCCCCATCATAACTCCATCCTACGTGCAGAATATGGCTGTTGGAGCCATATTCTGTATGGAGCCATCAGTATGGAGCGATTTATGATGCTAGTCCATTCCAAGATTCTCTGCTTTATGCTCAAAAAATGGCAGACCACCTTTAAGGCCGGGGACTGGATGTGTTTGGGGCCAGGGAAAATGGCCAGCTCTGGGCTTTTTGGAGAGCATTTTACAAAACCTCATGGCCCAAGCATTCTGTGGTGCTGGGTGGTTTGGTTTTGCTTGGTTTTCTTGGCCCAGGCAAAAAGTATTTCCCTCCCCTGGCTGGGAGAAGGTGCAGCAGCAATCTTTCAGCTGAGTTAAGGTGAATGGAACGGCTGCTAGTCCGAGACTAGAGCAGCGGGAGTGGGGCCGCCCCATTCCAGCCCTAAGCCTTGGGCAGCCAAGCCAGGGAGAAAGTACATCAAGAGGCTCCAGCTCAGCTCTTTTGCTTACCATGAGTGCCATGGTGAGGTCAATGCCAGAGAGCCACCAGGTTTCTGCCTACTGCTGAAACTCTTCCATGGAAGCTCCACTTCCCTCAGCATAAAAGCCAGCACCATCTCACACCATATGTCAGGGGTTTTTCTTTAACCTTTGCCTCATTCTCTGGGCATATGTGGGGCTTTGTTCCTGTGAGAGTGTAGGGCAGAGGGTGAGTTCTGTGAGCATGTTGTTAATAAACCATTGGGTTTGTTTGGTGTTTTTTTTTTTTACTTTCCTTAGCATTCATTTTTCTGTTGGTGGAGAGGGATTACTGTAACCTTTAGAGGAGACTACTCACTGCAGAGTGTTTTTTAAATTTGTCTCAAAGCTGAACAATGGTATTTGAACGTTTGAAATTTCATCCCAATAATCATAGCCCAAAGCACGACTAATCCATCTAGATCCCTCTGCAAGGCCTCCTGTCATTCAAGAGAGTCAACACCACCTACCAGTCTTCCAATTTGGGATCATCAACAAGCTCATCATAGGTTTATCCAGATCATTAATAAACAGATTGACAGGACTGGCCCTGGAACTACACCCTGAGAAACATCACTGGTGACCGGTCATCAGCCAGAGGCAACTTCACTCACCACAGCCCCCTGAGCTCTGCCCTTCAGCCAGTTCTTCACCCAGAGCACTGTGAACCCACACATCCCACAGCTGGACAACTTGTTCAAAAGGCTACTGTGAGGGTCAGTACCAAAAGCTTTACTAAAATCCAGGTAACTGCATCCACAACTTTCCAGTAATCCACTAGGGGAGTGACCTTATCTTAGAAGGATATCAAATTACTGAAACAGGACTTTCCCTCTCTGTGTTGAATCTGTGTTGACTGTGCATGATGACTGTATTATTCTATTAACAACTTACACTAGTATCCAGCAGGATCACCTCCATAATTTTTCAAGGAGCTACAGTTAGACCAGCAGATCTACAGTTCCTTAGACCTTCCCTCACAGCATGTTTGTAGATTGATATAACATAATTTTATTTCAATCAGATAGCAGGAATTGGTGAGAAGTTCAGTGTGGGATGTGGTTTGTTTTAGAGATCGAAGAGAAGGGAAGGGAAAAGGGGATGTGCCAAAGAAGGCTGCAAGAAATAAGGAAGGAAGACTGAAAGAAGAAGACATAAAGAAGATCAAGTCCTACCAAACCATATGAATCATGCACCATAGAGGTAGGTCTTCACACACCTTGAACTAGCTTTGAGAATGGTTATAAACTCTTGGTCCCAAAGGTATCATATGCCTAAGTGGAGATGGAATTTCAATAAATAGGACTATCAAAAGCATAGATTTAATGATCCTGTACTTACACCCAGCTAAGCAACTGATAGCATTCTAGAGTGCTGCCAGCTTGGAGTGCTCTGTCAGCAATAAAATTATAACCAAGCTATTAATAAAAACTGATTTTCAATTCTTCCATTCAATAATCACTTGCTAGGAACAGCAAATACCTAGGTGGAAAGTAAAATGCACATTTCTCACATGCCCATAAATCTCCCAAACCAAAAGTCTATGAAAGATAAAAGCCAAGGTTAGAAGTTACTTTGTAAAATTGAGATAACAGACTTATATGTGAACAAAGTTATCACTGCAGACTAATGGAAACTATAGAAAAACACTATTTCAAAGACAAAACTTTAAAGTTTCTACTCATTTACAGGTTCCTTGTCTTAGGATACTGAAGAGAAAAAAAAGAAAGGAAATTCAACACCAATACATTTGCACAGTCATAAGAGGAAAGTAAACTTTTCCAAATTAGAGAAAGGTTTGTTCACATAGGATGAGATATTAAAAATACTATGTTAACTTGTAAGGATGTCTACTGAAATCAAAACCACTTCTTATAAGGCAGGAATAATTATAGGTTTTACATGTACTTGAAGTTTCTGAAGACAAAAAATCAACCTCTTCCACTTCCAAATAAATCTCCTTTTCATAACCGCAGGCATAATTCTAAGGTTTTGTTTGCCTGGTAAACCTTCAATTTATCTCTAGATAGGCAAATATTCACCCATACTTTATCTGTTCCTATATATTAAAAAAAAAGGGTTCTGGTATCTTTAATCTGTTGCTCCTCTTTCCCTTGTGAATGGTTAATTAGTTTAGAAAAGGCCTGCTTGAGAACTAAGGGCCTTGTATATATACCCAACAAAATAGAGATAAAACAACTGTGTCTCTTTAGTCAATCTTTTAAAGGTTTGGTGGTGGCTTTATTAATTCAATTATTTATTCATTTATTCAGATCTCCTACAAGAAATAACTAGTGTCTATGTTTAGTACAGAACAATGGGAGTGTCAACTCCTTGACACTCTTAAAAAAAAAAAGAGTGATAGTCTGACACGCTTTAAAAATATTAAATCTAGATTCAGAGTTCACCTTGGCCATCTTAGAAACATGGAGAATAGAATTTTCAGCCCTGATCTTTTAAATTTTATTTTTCTACGACAAAACCTGACTAGATTCTTGTCTGCACAATGAAAATTGTGCACATACACAAAAAATATTGGAAAAGAATTATATCCCCTGGAAGTATCAAAATGAATCTTACTTCTAGATACCATTACAGATGGAAAGTAGATACACTTTTGGACAGAAAAATGCAGTCATTAAAAACTTTGTGTGTAATTTAGGTGCAGAAACTTTAATTTGCTATAAAGTATAACCAATGAAAATCAGTGAATTTCACAGAGCACATGGAGTTTGGTCAGCTGACTAGTTCCAAAAGTTTATGGCTGCTTTAACTAGAAGCTTGACTAAGTTGTCTAATTTTCTGCTGATGTTAGAAGCAACTATATATGACATCCCCAAGAGGTTGATTTGGATGAAAAAAGTTTAACACTTCAGTCTTTTAAGATTTTCAATAAATCTGTGGAGAAATAAAATCTTAATTTCTAAGAATATGTGTGTGTACTGGGGGGCAAGGCGGAGACACATATGTGGACTTTTATAATATAATTAATCTTTTTAGAACAAAAAAGTTTATAATTGGTTTTTTCTGAGGGTTGCTTCCTTGTTAGCACTGGCAAAAGTGCATTGTTCAAGCTATCTGTAGCCAAATAATACCAAAAACTTTTTATAAATTAATACTGGAAATTCATTACAGATCATCTTAATACTTAGATTTTAAGGAAAACCACAAACAAATAAATGGGTTTAAATGAAAATACTTTGCCTTAGAACACAAATATAAGTTTAAACAAACTAGCAATATTTCTGTAGTCTATAAATAAAGTCAATGCATAACTGTAAGTGTTCTTTGTTTTCTTTCAAGTGATTTCATTGTTCAGATGAGGCCTATTTGATAGAAAGAGTGAAAAGATGTCATATAAAGACATATTGAAATATTGCATTTTGCGTATACACAATTAGTCCAAACCTTATTCTATTAAAAAATTAGAGGAGTAGTAATTAATTAATGCTTAAAAACACTCTCAGTATGTGACAGGCACACAGTAATTTGTATCTTTCATAATTTTTTCTGTGGTTTCAGGTGTGTGTTTGTTTCCCAAATACCAAGAACTTATAATTTCTTTCTAGCCATATTGAAAAACTGAGTCAGGATTGTTGTATTCATGTTGTCTTCATATTTCTCAAGTCCCATACTGTACCACGCTGTTCCCCTCTGCAGCACAGTTCTCCATGTGTCTTCTCAGGGGCTCCTCCTGGGCTCTGGACCCACCCCTATTTATTCCAGTTACCTTCACAAGCTACAGCTGCTGCCCAACTAAGGACTTGGCAGCTGTAGCGCGTTTGGAGTAACTAGGACCCACATACATAGATCTTAGCAGGGACTCTCTCCATAACAATGTATATATTCAGGCCCCCCACATTTCCCCCCTTTTCTTTTGACAATTATACAATTACAATACACATACAGTCCCAGCTCTCAGGCTGCCACAGCTCTCGGCTGTCTTTAAACACATACAAGTCCCTAGATGTTCCAAGACTCTTTTCCTTAAGGGCCATATTCTTACAGCTTTCTGCTGTTACAAGTCATTAATTCAAAGGCCATATTATGTTCTAAAGTCCCAGCCCTCAGCCTGCCACAGCTCTCGGCTATCCTTACGTCTATAGTCCCAGCTCTCTGGCTGATATTCCAAAGTCCCAGCTCTCTGGCTTGTTCTTCCCATTCCCTCCAGCTCTCCAGTTGAAACCTCCTCTGAGCACCACTTAACACAAAGACATGCAGTCACAGAGACCTCAAAGAAACCAGGGCAACGTCTGAGAGAAATTCAACCCAGCATAGCTGGGTTGCCGATTCCACTGTGCAAATGGCATGGGGCAGGACAACAGTGACTCTCAATGGGAGATGCTCTTTTTCTACTGGAAGCTTTGCAGTTGCTTTGCTGGTTACTGTTGTATTCTTGTTATATTCATATTTCTCAAGTCCCATACTGTACCAAGCTGTTCTTCTCTGCAGCACAGTCCTTCATGTGTCTTCTCAGGGGCTCCTCCTAGGCTCTCGACCCACCCCTATTTATTCCAGTTACCTTCACGAGCTACAGCTGATGCCCAACTAAGGGCTTGGCAGCTGTAGCTCGTTTGGAGCAACTCGGACCCACACAGATCTTACAATACATAGATCTTAACAGGGACTCTCTCCATGACAATACATATATTCAAGGCCTCCACATTTCCCCCCTTTTAACAATTATACAATTACAATATACATACAGTCCCAGCTCTCAGGCTGCCACAGCTCTCGGCTGTCTTTAAACACATACAAGTCCCTAGATGTTCCAAGGCTCTTTTCCTTAAGGGCCATATTCTTACAGCTTTCTGCTGTTACAGCTCCTTAATTCAAAGGCCATATTATGTTCTAAAGTCCCAGCTCTCAGGCTGCCACAGCTCTTGGCTGTCCTATCTTCTACCACTTGTTGTTGTTACATTTCTAGAGTCCCAGCTCTCTGGCTGCCACAGCTCTCGGCTGTCCGGGGGATTCCATACCTTTTTTCGATGTTTGGCTGCGTGTTCTTCCTCACACGGGGTCACCAGTTGTTGTAATCTGCACTGCAGTGTTGTTCCTGCCCCTCTGCTGGGGCTCTTCTCCATTATCTGCAGCACAGTCCTTCCTGTCTTCTCAGGGGCTGCTCCTGGGCTCTCGACCCACCCCTATTTACTCCAGTCACCTTCAGGAGCTACAGCTGCTGCCCAACTAAGGACTTGGCAGCTGTACCTCGTTTGGAGTAACTAGGACCCACATACATAGATCTTAACAGGGACTCTCTCCATAAGGACCCACTTATTTAATACATAGATCCTACAATACATAGATCTTAACAGGGACTCTCTCCATAACAATGCATATATTCAGGCCCCCCACACAGGATAAAGTATGCCTAAGAGAAATGTATTATTCTCCTTTTTAACTACTATTGTTATTATTTTAACTTTCTATGGATGATATTTGGGGGGAAGAAACAAGCGAATGAGTGAAAGTCTGGTGCATTTCGTAATATTGGAATGATTTATGATAATGCTAAATTGATGCATTTTCTTAGATTCCATCTTACTGCATAAGTTAAAAATTTGCTGACACTTCTAAACTGTAGCTGGAAATTTGAAAGAATGTTTACATGGTAATATCTGCAATGTTGATTCGATTTTTAAGTTTCTATTGTTTGGAAAACTGTATTTCCAACATAAAACTCCAGAGCATGAAGAGTAAAGATTCCATTGCATGGAAATTCCATTGCATGTGTGTTCATCACTGAGTTCTTAATAACATTTACTAATTATTTCTGTTCCCTAATCTCTAGCTTCCTTGGCAGCCCAGTTATAATAAAACAACAGGATCTCACTAGAAATAGCCACCTTCCCCACAGTCAGAACAAGCACATTGCAGTCCTGAATGATTAAAAATCGGGCTGCTAAGTCTTGCCAACAGAATATATTTTACATTAAAAAAAAAAGCAGTTTCTCAAAAGATGTCACATAAATATGTTCCTAAACTTCCTTTCTACTAATAAAACTGTGCCCTACTAATTCAGACAGAAAAGTAAAAGGTCAGAAAGATTTAAAAGCCATAAAAACGTATTAATTGCCAGAGCATTAGGCCATCTGTCGTGAAGCAGCAGTCTTTGTCCTCTGTGGTGGACTCAGCTATATCAATAGTGAAACTGCTGCTCAATAGCTGTGTGTTAGTTTAGCTCCTCCTGGAGCAGACATTTAATTGAAACTCAGACTGGCAGAGTACATGGCTCCCTGTTGTTAATTGGTCTTTAGAGACTGTTAAGAAGTATGGCAATTATCTGTAGCCCCAATCCCAAAACAACAAAAAGATTTTTAAAAGAAGAAAATAATAAGGTCACCTTGTCTTTTCATTAACAGGCACCAATAAAAAATTTGTCAGTTCTTTAAATAAATGTAAGCCTATGTGGCATTTTCTTTAGACACAGACTTGAATAGAAGTATGGCACAGCAGTTGATCATGTACCACTAAGGCAGGTGGCCCAGAGATTGTCTGATCAAAACCAAAAGTCCTTTTTTTCCCTCTTCAGTGAAAAATACTCTTTCTAGGATCAGGTTAAGAGCTTCAATTCAAGGTGTGTAAAAAATAATGCACCATAAAATGTCAAGATGCCTGAAGAAGATGGATGGGAGAAATAAAGTAACAACTGATCTGTGAGAGAATCCTAACACCCTTCAGAGAAGTGGACTTTAAGAGCTAATTAAAAACATTTTTCAGTACAAGCAGCCAGCTGTATTTTCTGCCACAAATTATTTAAACTTGGAAAGGGAAAATGAAAACGTTCAGCAATCACTCCAAAACACAAGACAAAGCAATAGAAAAACTCTGTAATATGCAGTGACTTACCTTTTAAAACATCACTTACAAACTAAAAACATCTCCTCATTAAGCACTAAATCTTTCCTTAGAACATAGAAAAAGCCTTTAGGTAACACAGTCTCTGTGACATTATTTTAGATTCTTTAAAAGTAGCAAAAATTGTCCTCTCTATATACTGAACAATATTTATGTAATAGTATGAGTCATAGTAGTATAAACACTTATTTCATTAAAAAGGTAAAGGCAAAAGGTAAAAAATTCCATGTATATAGTCAATAGGAATTCTTACAAAATTAAATGTGATCACTTACAATATTTTATTTAGTATCTCTCAAGAACAAAATTGACATTGAGAATACTGTTTCATACATGGATCCTCTTGTATTTACAATCAGAATACTTAATACTCATATCTAGAAATTAAAGAAAACAATCATCTTTGCACTAAAATTCAAGCTGGTTTCAGAAACTTTCCATGCTACTATTGGAAAAAGAATAGTCATTTTTGCTGAATCAAAATAGAATATTTTGGGAAATATTCAGGGACATGTCTCTAAGAGAATATTCAGGGAATACTCTCTTCTAACCAACCTTCTCTTTATTCATTGAAGCAAGACTCAGGTAAATAGTAAGAGTGAAATCCTGGAAAATGCTAAGCATGTAAACACTGCAGAGTGCTGCTAGAGATAGCAAAGACACCTCACATTCAGCTGGTCAGGGAAATCACTTTGTGTGTTTAATGAAGCAGATGAGGACGACAGAAAGACAGACTACCAATGCAAATAATGCTGCTCAGGGTAGTTTTCTTTCCCTTTCAAATGATTACATAGCATAATCTTTGTGGATGCTATACAATCTGCAGAAAATCTGAAGAGTTAAACACAGAGCCATAAACAAAATACCATGGTGACTACTGTGAGAGTTGCAGCCAATATATTTTGTGTAGCCCCACACCAGTGCTGTGGTGGCACCTTTGGGACTCCATGTGATGCCTCTGAAAAGCACTACCCTCGTAAGCTACTCAAGGACTCAAGGAGTTCCATGTTTAAGCTTTAGTGTGAATGACCAATGGTCTAAATTAGTATTTTAGATGGCCTTCAAGCAGAACACTCTCAAAAGCTCATGGCAAATCACCTTCAATAATGATTAACAAGGACTAAAAAATACATATTTATTTCTGTGGACGTGGACTGTGGACTTTCCCAAAGGAAAATTTGATTGTGAGACATTGAATCTGCTTCAAGGTGTGAACTAGTGGACCTGGTCATGTAGCTCAGGAAAGAGCTTGTTAAAGAAGTCCTGAGTTTTCACCAGATTCCTATTTATGTCATTATACATTTAGATATTCAGGAATTAATTGAAAATGCCTGAATCCATAGTACAAGTACTTACCCTACTGCCAAATATTATGAAAACACAAGAAATCTGAAAAACAGGCTTTATAAGCACATATATCAAAGTCTGCACAAGGGCAATTTGGTGTAACTATGTGCAGAAAATTTTAATAAAGAGGGGGGAAAAAAGATATTACATATTGTAAAATCATCTTTGCTTTTATTCAATTGTAGGAGACACTTCTCTCAGATGTAGTTCTGGAAAAACATAGCTCTTGTCTTTGGTAGCTCATTACATTAAATACAGAGTTCAGGCTAATTGAATAAGACTGCTTTAAGGTAAATCTTAGTTCTCCTTCAATGCATACAGGCATGAAAATCTTCCAGGTATAAACCCCTTGCTGGTATCACTGTGAGGTCCATTCCATAGAATTGGAAGTCCAGCTTTTAAAGTTCTACAATATTTAATGCTTCATATATTTTTATTTGGTGTTATAAAAGTGCATCTAAAAGTTAGATAGCTTTTGTGGGTTCTCTTTTTCTCTTTTTGAGAAACTGTAATGATTTTGAGAACCATAATGGTGAACTGCACTTCAGACCATTGCCCTTTACAATTCTGGTTACTGTCTGTCTTAAAGAAAAAAAGCCATAGGAGTAAATTCTCAAAGACTGCATAGACCAAAACAGGAAAAGAAAATTATTCCATTTTCAAATCTCTGAATATTTTTTCTTTTCAGATTTCTTGTAGGTCTTATTCCAAGTAACCCAGATTGGTTACTGTTAATGATCCTTTTGTCATTAATGGTTCTCTCAATATTTGCACTGCTTGAAAGCTTTGTTAACACACCAACATCAATATTAATAAGTGATAAAGTAAAATTTGACAGAGTTACTGATGACTCAAGAGTGTTTAACTCCCTACTTTAGCTTGTTTTATGTGTGAGGGAGCAGAGCACAAACTGCCATGACTAGGGAAAGGATGCAAATAAAAGCATTGCAGAAGACTAATCTTGAATTTTTCCTGTCACAAATCTCAAAGTCATTGTATTTACCACTTAACAACTTCTGTTCAAGTGCCAGGTTGTTACACTGCATATTAATGAAGAGGTGTTTAAGAATTCAAACTTTGTTTGCTAAAATTAATAATAAGTTTCAATCTGGAATACAGAGAGCTTAATACAATTTTTTTTCTTTTTTTGTTGTTGTCGATATTGTGTTGAAGATAACTTTTCAAAGTGAATTGAAGGATTTCTGAACTAGTTTTCACAGGATGGAGTTATGGTAAATTAACTGCATTGTAAGGTTCCATATAGGACTAAATAGGATTCCCTATTCCCCTAATACTTAAATGGAACTCTCCTAGTTATTTTGAATTTTATTGGATATTTCAAAGAATCATACAACCACAGAATGGTGTAACTTAGAAGGGACCTCTGGAAGTCATCTTGTCCAGAAGAAAATTTATAAATACATGTGTAGCACCTTAATTTAATTGGTGATATATCTCATATATTATATGAGATATCACAGGTGTAATTCTAACCTTAATTGAAAGATATTAATAAGAAACTGTGATTAAGAGATCTCAGTATGGAACAATTGTTCTGCTTCTTTGTGCCTTGTTTTTTATTTCTTTCCTCATTAAGAAAAACAACATTTAAATAAATGTTTGTTACTTGTTTTCCACTTTGGTACCATTAGTCCATAGTGAGAAAACCTGTTAAATCTGAAGGGAGCAATATGTCTGGACTATCATTGGATATTAGAACCATTAGGATTATATTTTCTTTTCTTGTTTGTCTCTAATACTTGTATATGTTAAAAAAAAAAATTGTGATTTGTTTAAAAACACAGATGAGTACATTAACCAAGATTATGGTTTTAAAGCTGCTTTCCTCATCTTGGATGCCCCATTCCTAGAAAAGGGGCTTTCATGATCATTGTACATGCTCATCTGAGAATCACTTTGAGCAATCAAATATCTCTGTTTCCCAGCAATTATTTCATATTACTGCAACTGAAAATTCCTTGCCCAAAATAAGGCAGGTTCAAAAAAGATGAATATGAACAAATAAGAGAGGCAAGGGCAGAAAGGAAAATTGAAGCATAGATGTCAGAATTGATTTCTCCCAAGTCACTCACTAGGTTTGCATTCAGCTTCTAGGTCTGCTAGGAAATCAGAAAATTCCAGTATAGCTTCTCTTACCTGAAACTCTAAGGACGTCATTCCTTTCCTGTTTGTTTCCTAGCTTTTTCCTAACTGTCAGCAAAGAAATACAGTACAGGTTTCTCAAAACTTATCAAGGTTTGTTGAAACACTGCTGCTGACCTGGGATCTATATAAGTATCAGTCATTTACTAAAGGCATCGCAGTGGTATTTTCCTAAATATAAAGAAATTCTAGTTTCCAGATGATGTACATCAGTGTAACTTAACTGATTTTAAATGGGGAATAGTGGTTCATATAATCTAAGAAACTGACTGATTTTTTTGTACTACTCTATTACTGGGTAGATAGTGCAGCTTTCATTTTCTGATTTAATCCTTTCTATTTGAATAGCTTGCAGCTTCTTGTTAGGATAATTTAAAATAATTTTTTTCCCACTGTTTTAGCCTCAATCTGCTTGCTGAAATTCAAAAGAGAAATAATTAAAGGGCTCCTCAGAAGCCTGGAAATTACCTCCACCTGAAAGCACTTATTTTAGATACAAATAACATATAGTAACACTTAGTCATTAGCAAACTTGCTGTGAAACCTGTGTTTCAAATCCCTATTTAAACAATAAGATTGTCTTTGCTTAAAAAAATACTTTAATTCATCATGATAAAAATATTTTAAGCAAATAGAGAAGTTCAAGACAATCAATTTTCATAGGTCTGTGGTTTAAAGTCTTTTGCCATCAAAGTATTTACATCTGCTGAGTTCTAACTGCACATCAATTCAGTTATTTGGGTAGAAGGTTTGTTATAATTCCATCTGTCACTGGAAAATGGTTGATGAAAATAAAAATTCTCTTGCCTTACAAAAGAGTTTAATCTGAATCAAAGGAGGACATTGGAATTGCATTATCTCAATACTGTCATTGTTTAAGTTTTCAGTAACTGGCCATTCTGTACAACCAATCTACTACAAATGTAATGGTCCTGTGAATTCTTTTCAACTATTCTATATGGTAAAAAGTATTTTTATCTTCTTATGAGCTTTAATTCATTATTCCATTCAGCTTACTATTCAAGATTTCTAATTGGCTTCATTAAGCTATAGCAGGAATTTAACTTTTGTTTCAGACAACTTCACACACTTATCTACATGACTGAAAGACTTTCAAAGCAGATTTTTTAGTCTCAAAAAAGACTTCTAAAATGTAATTTTTCAAAAAAGCTTATCAGTCTTAAAGAGATAGTGAATATACTTGAAATCATCAGAGATTGGTTGAGGCCAGTTAAAAAGTTGCACTGCAAATGAAGATAAATCCTAAGCATCCCAATAATTAATATTATTGTTACAAGTTATATTTTAATGTCTGACCCATAAATTTCACTAGGTTTTTTTTGATTAAACATTATCTTAAACACTCATGATACACTTTATATAGCATCATTTACTTAAAAGGAGTAATAGAAAACTACTCTGTCAGGATACTAATTCAGGAGAAAGGAGTGGTTTATCTGCACTTTAGTAATTTCGATTTTAACAGTTAGATTTTAACAGTTTCTCCTGCATCATCCTTATAAACAAACTGATTTTTTGGACTTAGTTGGATGAAGTACAGACAAAATAAACAGAGAGTGAAATAGACTAAAAGCTGGTTGAAATGCCAGGCTCAAAAGATGGTCATGAAAGAAATCCATCAGGCAAAATACTCATCTTGGCATGTACTGGCTATATTTGCATATTTAGCTTGGTTTCTAGCTTCTTTCTACTTTATTTGTTACTGTGTCTGCCTCTTTTTCTTATTCTTACAACAGATTTCCCCTTCTGCCCTTACCCCCAGGTGAATCTCTATAACTGTGATGCAACATAAAGCAAATCCTGCTCATGAATAGCCAGTTTCAATTGAAACAGCATGCTTGTTAGATTTAGATATAGAAATAATAATTGAAGCATATTTGGCCTGATTCTTTCCTGGTTTTTATCCAGTCAGAGGACTATAAGAATTTAAGAAAGTGCAACACAAGCAGTTTCTGTGTCAGTTTTCAACAATTGTGGGCTCTTTAAATGCATTTTTCAAACTTTGATTCAGTAAATAGGTGCATGAAAGCAATTTTTTTGCTTTAAATACCCATCCAAAATCTCACAGTAAATACAAATTACAATCCTTCTTCAATGTTAGATCGAGATATTATTTTAAAATTACAACATCAACACCAGAAACCCAGGGAAAGCTTTTGCAGGTAAAAATGTCCAGGAAAGGATTAAAAAAATCTACTGAATGTATCAGGTCTTGCTTGATAGATGCCTTTTTAATAAATACATTTTAGCACTTATGTTAAATACACTTTTTTTTCCCTAACATTGGAAAAAATTGTTTAATATAAGGAGAAGCTTGGTTTTATAGGTTATGTCTTCATCATATCCCTATCTATCCTTGCCAAAAAATAAAAAAATACTTTTATAGACATAGATCATGGTTGGAAAAAACTGGCTGCAAACCATATACTAAATCTAAAATTGAAGGATTTTTCAAAGAAGCAAGTTCTTGAAAATGCATTTTGGAGTGACTTGATGTAAATACTTAAAGAACATGAATTCTTCCCACATATGTCTATTATTTGCCGGTAGGACAGGCAAATTTCTATAAAAGAAACTGACATTTTCTTCCAGGTTATTTATAAATGCTCAACTTTTTGATATTTTAAATATGAGAAGAATTCTATATCAAATTTTAACTGGATAAAGGAGCTCAGGAATTCTTGAGCAATATTTCTTGATAATGAGCCTCATACACAGGAAATTAATTCACTGTTCACATGGGCTTTCTCTGTATATTTTTGGAATATTTTCATTCTTGCACACCTTCCACTGCTATTTTTTAACATATCTGCAACAAAGGTTTATAACCTTGAATCTTTGGGCATACTAAACCAAATTATGACCTCAACTGAAAAAATTCTGACCTTGGAATTTTTTGTTTTACTCCCCTGTTTTAGTGAACCCCGAAAGTTGGGAAAAAAAAGGTATTTTCTCTGGGTGGTACTCAAATGAAGAAAATTTTGATGTCTTCTAATCCTGCACTGTACTATACCTATCACATCAGACAAAACCATTCATTCACCATAATCAGTAATCCAAGGGGAGGCAACTACCTGTTACATGTACTACTACAGTAGGAATTACTGAGAGAAGGGGAAAGAAAACTCTCCCAGCAGAGCTCAATATGACAGACTGCAAAAATCAATTTTAATTAATTCTGCCTCTTTAAATCTGCCTGCTCTTTTGGAAAGATTGCTATCTGTGTCAGGCACTATGGCAATATAATTAACAAAAGCACTGCAGGGCACTGATAGCACTCGCAGCCAATTTACTTGGCAACATCTTGGTTTTATGAGTGCCAGATGAGAAGGTCCATTGTATTAAGAGTGGGATTTGTGTTCCATCTTCATGTAAAAGGTACTCATCTTTTACCAAGAAACACCTTGTGAGGTTTTAATTATATGCCTTCAAGCAAGAATTAATGAGAGAGCTTCTGAAAAACAACTGCATGGTTATGAGACTGAGACTGTTTCAATGTAAGGTTACTGACAATGAAAACCCAGGGTGTCAGCCATAAAGTTCAAACTGGGAAGCACAGGCTTATGAAGAGTTGTTTTGTTCTGGTTTGTTTTTCCATTTTATTTGGCATACACATTTCAAGCCACCTACTGTAGAGAACTGACTTTTCTGAAGCAATATCTCTGTTACGTTACACTGCTTCATTTCCTAAAGCACTTGACAGAGTGGTAAAATATATCACTCTGGTAATAAAATGGCAATTGACATTACTTACAGTAAACTCATCTTCCTTTGAGTATTTTTCAGTGGAAACATCTCAAAACAGTACCAGTCTTTCAGAAATGGTGAAGCAATCAAATGCACTGTAATGAAGAAGAACTTCAAAATATTGTCAAAACGTATCATTAAAAATCAGATTATCAGTCTGATGTAAGTGTATATATAGATATATAAAGTTTATATTTTCCAGCAGCATTCCATGATAATTGAGGAATAAATTGGTAGATAGCTTCCAGAAGAATCAGGTTAGTAGTTCAGAATGATTTAGGTTTAGGTTAAAATAAAAAATGTCGATTATATCATGCAAAGCATTTAGTTGGTAAAGGTTCAATCTGATATTTAAATAATTTGGGAAAAACCCCTCATATTGTCAAACCAGGTACCATCTGTTTTCTACAGTTGACATGAAAGACTAAAAAAAATAAAAATTGAAGGTAGCACTACTTCTTCACCCATACCTTCCACTGGTGCTTGGAGAGGGCTTGGGAGTGGAGAGGTGAAGTTAGGCATGACAAGCAGGTAAGGAAAGGTGTTACTTTTTTTTTGTCTTTTGTTGCTCACCACTTAAATTTATTTAAATTGACAAAAAATTCATTTCCACCATATAGAGCCTTTTTTACCATAGTACACTAACTGTAAGCAATCTCCCTATCTCTGCCTTAATCTGTAAGATTTCTTGTTTTATTCTGTCCCCTCACAGGGGGAGTGAGAAAGCAGCTGTGTGGGGATCTGACTGTTAGCCAAGACTTACCTACCACAATCTTACAAGAACTTGGATAAATCTCATACATATCTCCTAAGATTTATCTTTACAGCTTTGTCTAACAGAAAAGAAATCTTCACTGTTTTCTTCTTCTTATATACTGGTGGGAAAATGTGATTTTTATTTGATGAATTGCAGTTTGTTTTTTTTAAAGAAACTACTGTGTTGCTTGATCTATCCGCTCTTTAATTTAAATTATTCATTCCAGGAGCTGAAAATATGAATTCAGAATCTTTTCATTTCACCCAGAAATTCTACAGTTCTGTTTACAGGGATGATGTACAAGAAAACCTGAAGACTGCTAAAAGAAACTACTCCTGTTTTAGCAATCACCTCAGTGAACAAAGTATATCTCCATAAGAGAAGTACAGAAGCACAGTCAGCCAGAACACTCTGTCATAAAACAATGCCTACAAAATCTAACACTGAAAGCAAAATATTTGACTCATGCTATAGCAAAATGATCAGGCTTACAGCACATTTTGTTTACTTCTGTTGTGTAGGTTCCTTTTTCTACAATAGTGGCATATTTAAAATTAATATAACAGAACAAAAACCTTGCACAGAAAAATTATAAATTTCAATTTTTAAAAAGTTTTTATCAGAAAATCTTACTAGACTCTTTTGCTATGAAAGATTTCAAGCATAATTCTGATGCCAAACAATGCAACTTCTGTCTCTCCTATACATAAAAATAATATTCAAAAGTAGGCTAAGATAAAAATGCTTGTGTAAATTATGATTAATTAATTACAATTAAGTAAAACCAAACAGAAACTGAAACACACAGGTAAGAAAGTGTGATCAAGAATAACAGAGATTAATGGGACTGTTAATTGACGTTGGAGACTGCAAAAAATTTAACACAGCTATAAGCCTCTCCTTGTCACTGTAGAACACAGTTTAACTATATTCTATTTCAATATTTGAAATATGCTGCGATTGTTTTGACTTTGTACCATATTAATCTTGAAAGAAGTGGTGGGACTTGGGGCTGCACCATTCTACCTCTTCATTTGAACAGTATGCATCAGTGTTTTACCTTTCCCTCCAGACCTACTGAAGTCAGTGAGAGTTCCCTATTGATCTTAACTGCTACAGCATGCAGTAAAAATTTAAGTTACTCCTAACATTCTTCCTTGAAGTTAATTGAAAATGGTCAATTGTGAAAGACTTTATGTAATTTTACAGCTCATCTATTCTATACAAAACTGTTAAATATTTCAAGGATGTAAGTCCATTTCTTGTAAATCTAGATTATAAGCGCTTAATCATGAGAGAAAAAAGTTCTAAAGATAATTCATGAGGTCTTGAAGACTCTAGTGCTCTTTCCATCATTACAGCTGGTGCTCATTCTTCCGAATTTCAGGATATTATTAATGTGCAAGAAACACTCTCATGCAAAGGAAAAGAGTGGAGCTTATGAGCAGCATTACTTAAGCTTTGTCTAAATGGAAATGTTCCAGATAGCTGTATTAACGACAAACTACTCCTTCTCTGACTGCCGTGGCATATTACTGGGGCTGCTTGGTATGAATCAGACCAGCTGCAGTTATGATAGCTTTACTGCTCCATGGAAACCAGCTGAAAAGAAAGTGAGTATTGCAGTTGACACAAAACTGAATATAATCCAGCAGTGCTTGCTTGTCACAAATAAACGAACCAGCATGTTTAATTACATGATAAGGACTGCGACCACCAGACCATTTATCCACTCTACTCAGTGGCAATGGACCCAAACTTGGACTACTGTGACCAGTTTTGGGCCCACAGTTGAAAAAGGTGATGACCTTCAAGAGAAGTTCAGGGAGATGTGCTTATTTCATCTGGAGAAGCCAAAGTCAAAGGGCAGTTTAAGAGAAAATCAGGGCACTTCAAGGAATGTTCTAACTTTTTCTAAAGGTGGCAGACCGCAAAGTCAAAGGGGAAACGGCTAAAATTACCTACCTGAGAGCTTCAAATGAGATATTTCGAGGTTATTGCAGCTGTAGAACAGGTAACCTAGGGAAGCAGCATAGCTTCCATCACTGGCCATTTCTAAGACTTCATTACACCAAACCACAGCTGGTGTGATCTATTGGTGATAATCTTGCTGAGAGCAGGAGTTTGCTCTCACATTTTCATACGTGTTTCTAACCACCATTTCTATAACAAACTCCTAAATATTATCCTGTAAAGCACAAAAGTTAAACCAGATGAGCAGTCATTGGATTTGGAGGTTTCTTTGGCAAAGGGTTGATCCCTACTGAAAATAAAATTGAATGCCAGTAAGAAAAAATACCATTTTGGTATTTTCTCTCTTTCTTATCCATTCTTAAAAATCCTATTAATTAGAGAGTTTTAAGTCTCTAGTAGCTCTTCCCGACCACTATTCAGCTTATTCTATCACAGAGAAAACAATCTGAAACTTAAATTTAATATGTTTGCAGAAATATTGTTTAAAAGAATGCTTTTCTCCCCACACACATAGGGCAGCTGCATCTCATATACAACTGAATACAACATCCAAAAAAGAAGAGAAACAATATTTCCCTTTGAAGTTCAGCTCCTCGAGAAAGAAGTGCTAGTGGTCAAACTTCAAAGAGAAAGTGCCCTTCCTACCTGGCTGTAGCACTTCAGAGAGAGCTAATTTACCTCTGTGGTGAAAGGCAGGCCTTTCAGCAGTCGAGCTGACTGAGAGAAGATGTAACTGGTGGACTCCAGAATTAGATGACAATTTTCTTTGAAGCTTGGCTGCTCTTCTCATTAGCATTTCAGACATGTTGAAATTATTTACTTGCCATTTTGATTTCCCGTAGAAAGATAAGTGGAAGCTCCCAACCTAGCTCTTAAAATTGTAGCTGGACTTTAAAAGCCTTTTATACTCTTAAATGGCAGTCATGAAGTTTCCTGACATACATGTAGAGACACACTAATTTTTCATTTTATACCTCAATTGACATCCACAGGGGACAGCATAGCATCTATCTAAAAGAAGTCAACAGAAACTATTTGTAAAAAGTGGATAGTCTAACTTTAAGTGACAATGATTCCATAGAAATGATAAAAAAATCCAATGCTTCTTTGAAATATGCTATGATTAAAATTTACCCCATATAACTACTTTGTTTAAAGTAGCTGGCAGCTTGCACTTCATTATATTTGTATGGTGACATCTACACAACTAAGGAAAAGGTCAAACATACTAGAATTCTGCTGCATAACAATTTCCTAAGCGGAATATTTTTCCGGATACATTATACATTTTTACCATTGACTTTCACAGAATTTAAAGGGCACAGCTCATATGGTCCGCGAGGGCTTAAAATAGCCAACACATCTCTTCAACCCATGAGGGACCTGTCAGACCACAAGTAGAACAGTTGTCTATATAAGATTCAGCACAAATTTCCATCCTTCTATAACTACCATTTTTATTTAGCCCATTTTGATTAAGCCAAACAAATAAACCCCTAGAGGTTCTGAAAAGCTTAGGATAGCTCTTAAGCCATTCAGTAGCTTAAAATATAATGAAAATTACAGTTGCTGGTAAAAAAAAAAGATAACTAAGAAATTGTGCAGCAGAGAACATTTGCTGTAATGTGAAAAAAAATACGAAGAATTGGAAAAGCAATGAAAGGAGAAAGCAGAGTTACACTTGAAGGATAGGAAAAAGACAGTAAGATTCAAATGTAATACAGGAAAGGGAATACAAATTAAATTATTTTATAAAATAATATGTAGTGAATGAAAAAATACTATTGACATTAAAAAAGTTTGTTTCCTATTTTATTCTTTCACTGCTAGAGGGATTTTAATTTTATGTAGAACGAAGTAATCTTAAGAGAAAAAATGTTTTAAAAACATAGTTTAAATAAATTAATTGATGCTTAAAGAGACATACAGTAAGAGTACTAAAACATTCCAGGGCATTTTTATTAGCCTATTAATACAAACATCAGGTGGTAAAAGCACTCAGCCATATAACACACCTGAATTGTACATTAACTGACAAATTAAACACACTTGGTTGAATTTCAGCACTTTGCTATTGTTGCAAGTACGTGTTCCTAAATGTACAAGTAAAATTTTGTTTACTACAGCAAAGATTTTGACAACAGAAAAATTATTATCTAAAAACTTGGTTTCCTTTTCTATAAATAAGTATATTTTGATTTTTTTGTCTATCTCAGCTTTTCAGGAGTCAAGTCATAAAAGATAATAAATCACTTGCTACCCTATTTGGTCTCAAAGGCATGGGCAAGTCTAGCTTTTCAATGCTGAACTCAGATCAGACTCACATTCTAGGTCACAGAATATCATGATCCAACCATCTGATTTACTATCATTTGAAAAAAGGTGAAAGTTGAGATATCGTGAATGAACAGAGATTTGTGTTATTGTTGCATACAGTGTATCACTGCCATGGGAAAGGCATTCCAAATCACCACTGTCATATCATGCAATTAGGAACATGTGCGTGAAATTAATGGTTTGCTATCAATATTTTTTTAAAGACTTTTAAGCTGGACTGTCCATGTCACTTTCCTCTGTCTCTACCTGTAAAAAGTCCCAATAGGAGACTGTTCTCTCATTTCAAAGCCTTTAAGTCAAATTCAAAGTATTTCAGTAAAAATGCAAACTTCAGTAACATTGCATGAGGTTCAGGGAGTGACAAGTATGTATTTTTTTTCCTTTAAACAGGAATAAACAAAGGAGCCAGACGTGTATAATAAAAGGATAGTGTTGCTGTGTTTCTGAAAAGTGTTCACTGATTAAACAAAAAGCTGATGGAAATGTAGAAAAACAATGATACAAAATTTTTTTTCAAATTTAAAAAAAAAATGTATAGAAAAATGCTGACCAGTCTATAATCATGTTTAGAGTTGTAATTTCTTACTATCACTCTGGTTTTGATATCCTTGGCAAAATTTTAAAAAGAATTACCACAAGCCATTACATTCATCAGTATTTATCATCGATAATTGTGTGCTTCTTACACATTGCAAAGTGTTCAAGTACTATACTACTGTAATAGATTTTTCCCTCTTACGTCAATCAACTTTTAAAAATCTGATAAACTTAATTCCACTTAGACCATTTAGCTGAAATTTGAGCTTCAAAATGATTCAGCCAACAAACTGATTTCAATTTCTATTGATTTGTCAGTCTCTTGGAAAAAGCATCAGCTAAACACAAATTGAGTTGTTTTATAATTAGTGAATTATTATAAATTTTTTTCTGATTTTCAGAGGCAATTTTCTTAATAACTGGTATATTTAAAATGCAAATTTTATATAACTTGGGTGCAATCATTTTAAAAAGCTTATAATTAAACAGTACTTATAAATGAGTACCGTAGTTGCTATTTGTGACAGTACTTGCCAAAAGATATCTCACAATGTCTAAGCTCTCCCATTTTCACTTTATAAGCAGAAACTGTAATAAATTTACCAACTGTGACTACGTGAGGTCTGCCACTATATAAATTTTAAAAGTTCAATAAGCAAGCATCTCTTAGAAAAAATAATGTGACCGTTGGGAATTGAAAGCACCCTAGTGACCCTCCTGTGGCTTTCTGTTGACAGGTCTGAAATCCTGAGCAGCACTGACACCCAGGCAAGTTACCTCTGCTAGCAAGTGCCTTGCTTAAGCGAGGTGAGGAAAAGTTCATGACAGACAAATTCATACATACTTTTGAAAATACTAAATTTATAGTCAGGAAGTCAGTGAGCTGAACCTTGAGGATGGAGCTAGGATGTGCCCCAAGGGCTGATACCACAACAAACAATTGTCTATGATGTTTTTATCAGTGACCTGGGCAATAGATTCAAGTTTGGAGAAGATACAAAACTGGGAGGAATTTTTGACACACCAGAGCATCATGCTTCCATTCAGAGGGGCCTCAGCAGGCTGAAGGTGTGGGCTGACAGGAAGGCAATGAAGTTCAGTAATGGAAATTGCATGTAGAGAGAATACAACATAGTTTCATTCCTCCTACATGCATTTTCCATTACTGACAACATATAATACAATACATAATACAACAAGTTGACCATGAACTAACAACTGTGTGCTTAAAGTAAAGATGAACAGCATCTGGGCAGTATATGGAAAACCTTTGATGGTAACTCAAAGGAGAAGATCCTTTCCATCTGCCCAGCCCTGACAAGACATGCCTAGAATATTGTATCCAGTTTTGGGCTTCCCAGTACAACATAGATATGGATTTTCTAGGGCATGTCCAGCAAAGACCATGAAAAGGATTGAGGAACTGGGGCATCTGATGTAGAAGGAGAAGCCAAAAGAGGGCTGGGACTGTTCAGCCCAGAGAAGAGAAGACTTGGGAGGATCTTATCATTGTGTATAGCTGATGGGAGGACTTAAGAATAAAGAGCTAGACTTTCCACAGTAATATCTGTTCACAGGGCAACAGACAATTGGAATAAAATGATATGAAAAAGCCCCATTCAAACCATAAAAAGAAACAATTACTAAAATGAAAACCCACTTCACAAAACAAAAGCATGTGCCATATGTGCTTTTATACTAGGAGGATGAGCAAACACTGAGACAGATGACACAGAGAGGTTCTGAAGTCTCCATTCCTGGAGATATTCAAAGCTCAATGAGACACAATCCTGAGCAACTTGCTTCAACTGGCCCTGCTCTGGGGAGACTGGTCCTGGTATTTCTCCAGAAGTGTCTTCCAACCTCAATCATCATGTTTGATTCTAAGTGTGGGCCTCATTTGACACTAATTTTTTAGGCTACAAATTTTGGCCACTTTTTGCTAGAGACGACACTTCATGTTGGAGCAATGTTTAATCTTCCCAGATACAACTGCTCTGTTGGGAAGAAGCTGGGTCTAGATACAACTGCTTTAAAAAGAAGCTGGGTCTAGAGATAATTTTTCCCTTTAATCTATGTAACATTAGGTGAGATGTGAATACCCAGTGGCTGTTGACTGCATGCAGCTCAGGCAGCCCAACTGTGTCCAAGATGACACCATTCAGTCAAGGAAGATGGTGTATGGGCAAAAGGAAACGGAGATATGCATCTGTGAGGGATTTGAGCCAGCAATGACTGTTGATATCCAAACTGCTCTATTTCCTGGCTGTAGGCTAAATACTTGCACTTAGTGCCTAGAAAAATCCAATCACATGTCCTGCCTCACTTGAGTACGGCATGCTCTGGGAAACCATAGTTATAGTTAACTCTTTTCTCAGGAGCACCCGCATATTTCTCTTCTGGCTAGCTACACAGTATGAACTCTGTCTTGTGGCTGTTGGTAATACAAAACTTTGATATGCTGCTCACAGGGGCATGAGAAATAACTAATTAGGGACTGACAAAGTTGAAGCAACATAACTCCCAAAGGCTTCCCTCTTATCTCCCAGCAGATAATAGAAGATCACAAAGATGGAAGGACTTTTTACTAGAGAAGTAAAAGAGATAACTGGTAAATTTGACACTCAACCTTAGGTCAAGTAAATTTATAAAATGAAAAGTTACAACTCTTGGCTATAAATCCTACCTAAGGCAGGAAAGTGGTACATCAGTGAGGAGAAAAGAACAAGCCTTTTTGAAAGTTAGGAATATTACAATAATTTAGTACCAGGAAGGTACTTTAATATCTACATGTCAATACTTGGTAGAGAAACAGCCTTTATTACACAATTCACTCATCTACACTTATTGCACTTGAAGATAAATGTAATATATGTATAAATGTATCTCCAACCAAATTTACATACTGCACACAAATATGTATACTATATATATATGTAAATTATGCCTATATAGACATCCACATATTTAGGTAGGATGTAGCCTGATTAATATTAGTTCTATCAAGCTTTTTGATTTCCTTCATGCAGTAAGATAATAGTCTTGTGAAATATCTTCATTTTGGAAACAAATAGAATAAATGAACTACATCCAGTTCCTGGAATAGAACATAATAAACAAATTATAAGCATCAGTACTAAAGCAAAACCATTTTTATATTCAATTTATCCAAACTTCGGCAAAATTTTTATAACTGCTATTCACAGAAGCTGAATATACTGAGTATTGCCACTTAGTGTGCTAATGAAGTATATATTGAAATTACATCTGTATCTCAAGTGTTTGCAATTTCACTGAACATGTTATACCTGAAGTACTGAGCCTAAATCCAGTGCTTCCTGGATCTATATGTTTTCTTTTGTCTTGGTTTGCAGTCACATCCTTTTATCCTAGTAGAAAGATGAGGAACTCATCTTTCTTGAATGAGGGAAATGCTTGAATGAGGGAAGAATCTCTGGAACATCTAGCAAATTGTGTTGGTAATTGAGCTGAAAGAACATCTTGTAAACTGTTCTGCACTTCCCACAGCTGAGTGTGGGGAAAGCACCATCCTGAAGCAAATAACATCCTTCAAAAAAACTTTTCTCAAGACTTTTGTTCTGTCCAGAAAAGCTTGCAGGGTATTTTTTCTGGTTAGAAAGTTAGAATACCTCAGACAAAATTCCACTAGCAATAAATATCGAATCTCTTAATTTAAACCTCAAATCCCTTTTGACAGACTATCTTAAATGCTAAAAACATCACATCATTTCCACATATTAGTTGACAGAATGCACTCACAGTGCAATCTGTGAGGGTCTTTGAGTGGTAAAAAGAAAATTGAACATAAGATTCACTGTTCTTGGTATTGTTATACAAGTTTTGGGTTACATTTTTTGTATGCACAGAGATTTTAATCTCCTTTAGAAACTAGATGTGAAGTATTTTCCCCACGCCCATCCTTGCAAATCTTGCAATACATTCTGACACAAGTCTGAAATGCCAAAAATGTACAACTCCTAAACACAATAATGAAAAAATAATCTAGACTTAATTTTTGTTATTATTTCTTTATAATATTCTTCCATATCCTCTCAGTAGATCTGTTTCATTCACACAGCTCATGTAAAATATTTGACATCTTTTTAAAGAAAGAAAACAGCTATTCTGTAAAGAAAAAAATATGTGAATTTCTGTGAATCATGATGTAAGGTTTATCAGCACACTTTTGAGTTCTCCTATGTGTCAGTAATATTGTATAACTGACTTGTTTAACACAGCTCCTTTTATCTATAAGAAACTTCAATTATTTAAAGAAGTGGAAGTCTTTCACTCCACTAAGTAAAGCTCTCCTATCCTTAAAACAGAAGACTCAAAACTTCTAGGTTAAATCTTGATTCAGATTTAAATAAGTTTTTAGTTGGGAGTCAGAAACTCTTAATTGTCCTTTGAAAAATTCCCCTTTGAGGAGCAGCAAGCCTTCAGCATTTTTTGCAAGGCGGATTCTACAGTTCCTTCTTGCCTACACTTTCACTCTGCTTTAGGCAAAAGAGAAAAGCGGAGATGTCAGAAAAATATAAACCATACTACTGGCCATCTTCTCAAATGCGGTGGAAGATTCTGAAAAATAAGAACATTTTGCTCTAGGCTAACCTATGAATCCTTTTTTCTGTCAATATACATTTCTTCTCAGTTAAAAGGGGTAGGAGACTGAGATGAAACTGAAATATTATGCAGTTCTTGGCTAGAAAATTTTAAAACTTCAATATCTCGCTGCCCATTCTTTTGTTAAAATTTATTGTCCTTCATTCTCTCAATTTTTTTTCATGCATGAATATATATAATACCATTTTAAATTACTCAAATTATATGGGTTCAAACTTTATCCAAATATTTACTGTATTTCTGCAATTGTTGATATGATGAAACACAGACCCTCCCTTGGGGCAGAGAAACCTCAAAAAAATTAGAGATGGACAATCATCAACTGTAGGTAGTTTAACAGGAGCAAGTTCCATATTCTGCACCTGGCTGTGAGTATGGACTGGAGAATGAGAGGCTGGAAAACAGCTGCAGAAAGGGACCTGGGGTCCTGTCAAGCTGAACATGAGCCAGCAGTGCCCTGGCAGCCAGGAGGGCCAGCCCTGTCCTTGGGGCATCAGGCACAGCATCACCAGCTGGGCAAGGGAGGGGATTGTCCTGCTCTGCCCTGAGCTGGGGCGGCCTCACCCCGAGTGCTGGGGCAGTTTTGGGTGCTACAATATAAAAAAGGCATTAGACTATTAGGGAGCATCCAAATGAGAGCAATGAAGTGGTGAAAGGTATGGAGAGGAAGCTGTTTGAGGAGTGTCTGAGGGCACTTGGTCTGTTCAGCCTGGAGAGGAGACCTCATTGCAGTTACAACTTCCTTGTGGGGGGAAAAGGAGGGGCAGACACTGATCTCTTCACTCATGACAGGACTCAAAAAAATGGCATGAAGCTGAGTCAGGGGAGGTTTAGGTTGCGTATCAGGAAAAGGTTTATTCACCTAGAGAGTGTTTGGGCACTGGAACAGGCTCCCCGGGAAAGTGGTCACAGTACCAAGCATGGCTGTTCAAGAAGCATTTTGGGGCAATACTCCAAGGTGCGTGGTGTAACTCTTGGGCATGGCCCTATGCAGGGCCAAAAGCTGGACTCTGATGATCCTTGTGGGCCCCTTTAAACTCAGCATGTTCTATGATTCTATAAGTTACATTGAGTTTAGGTGGAGGTGTATAAAACACATAACCTAAGACTGGAAACTGAAAATAGACATCAAGCTTCCAGCTGCAGCCTGAGCTCATCACAAATGCTTTCACAATCCTGTACCACACAGAGACTGAGTTTAGATTCTCCTGGAGAACCCTTACAGGTTCTCAATACAAGGCTAAACAAGTAGAAGTCTCAGTTGTGACTATCCTGGCTAATTTTAATCAGTCCAGTAATCAGCACTATGAGATAATGAAATTATACTCTTGTGTCCTCGAGAAAGGACAAAACATTAAGTGGGTGAAATCTCAATATCTACCACTCTCTTGATCACTACAGTCTAACAGAATAATGTTACAATCCTGAACTGGTTTTGTCATTTTCTGACCAGTTCCATTTTAAAGGGTATTCTAATTACAGTCTGCTGATGTTTCAGATTCCTTGTTTTCAAAAGCAATCTGTAAGGAACATGTATGCTTTGGATGATTTTTTTAAAAATTAATTTACCTTTAGTAGCAGTAGCAGTACGAATAGTATTCGTTCAAGGGTTAACACTTTCAGACTTTTATGGGGTTTTTTCCTTGGTATTTTAACTCTGCTTCTGAATTCAACATATTAGATTCCTATTTTCTCTTCATAGTATCATATTTTATAATTTCAGTTTCCCACTATAAATTTTAAAAACCCTTATACATTTTAGATTTTGTATTTTTATACCATTCCCCACTCACTTGAAAGCATTTTCCTCTTTTTGGTGCCTTTTCCTTCCTCAGCCATTATTGTACTTCTTTTCATACTTAAGACTCTCTTGCATTGAAAAGGAACCTCCTTCTTTTCCCTTGCTGGGTTTTCTGTCCACTGTGACAAGTATTTTGATATAAATGTGGGTTCTCTCCTCACCTTGACATGCCTAAATAATTTATTTTGCCCTTGCCACAACATCTGCAAACACTGTGAACCAAGACCTTATGCAAATTTCATTTCTCAAAATTACATCTGGTATTGTTTTCTCTTCTGTGCTCTTGCATACATATAAGTGATACTTTTTTTTCCTGTTCAGAAACCCACAATTCTGCCAAATCTACAAAGACAATAAAGGTCCTACAAACATTAGCATCTTATTGGCATTATTACCCTCCACAGAAAAGCTTCATAAAGCTTTTCCTAGTAAAACTTGATTTTCTAAAACTAAATGAAAGACCACACGTAAGAGCTGTCTTACCCTTTCTGAAGTCTAAATTCAGTAAAACTCTTTAGTGATTGTTTTAAATGAGCAGCAGATACTTATATGTCCAAACTGTTTTGCTGACATCAACTATTGAAGCAGATTTCCAGGTGTGGGGGCACTGTTTTTTCTCATTCCCTTCTTTTTTTCTCAGCTAGATATTTTCTCTGAAAAGATTCATTGCTTTTAGCAGTAGCTATAATGACTGTGGAGATAAATACACACACATGAACAGGAAAGATAATGCCTCATTTCAGGTAAGATACATCCGTCTGCTTTATCTACTGGTATCTCCTGCACCAGGCTGACCTCTAGCAGAGTTTGGGTTCTCATGCAGAAGCTTGAAAAAGGGCAAGCCACTGAAAATGCAAGAAGATATTTTACCTGTGCATGAAACATAACATTACAATGTTTTATTTGTATTAACTCTACCAAATGCAAGGCATTGAAACTGATTAAAACTCCAAACAATCTGATTTTTTTCCTTTTTCCTAAACATATCAAATAGGCCCTTAATATTTCCTTCAATAACTTTGATAATTGAATAACTAGGCCCCTATGTAGCAACAAAAAACATTATTCATATGAAATAAAATTTAATTCATATAAAGGATAGATTATCCTCTACAGGAAAACAGATATGTCTGGCTAAACTAATGATGTTCTCTATAAATTATGTATGAATTTGATAACTCTATGCATTATTTGATGATTAAAGAAGACTGTTGGCTTAACTGCAAAGATTGGGCTGGAACATTCTAAATCAAATTTTGAGAGCTCGCTCACAAGTAGAGTAAGAGTCATGAAAAGAAACTGAATACATCTGAACCCTTGTTATTACTGAAAAAAAGAATGTGATCCTCAGGCTTAGAGGGAAGTGGGCTCTAAGCCTTAAACAAGCCATGGCAACCTTCATGCTTTCCCTACAGCACACACAGGATTCTAACACCTCCCCATTTAGCCATGTAACTCTCCAGCAATCATTTCACTCTGGACTCTGCCTACTGCAAACAGATACTCAGGTTTCCTTCAGCCACCCAGATAAATAATTTTTTACCCTCTCTTATTCTTGCTACAAATTAATTCATTACAGTGAGAATGAAAGTCAGATCTTGTGTATCAAAATAAAAGTGAGTACTTAGTACTGTGTAAGGATGAACTGAGCATATAAAATAATAAATCCCTTTTCAAAAAAAAATTTCTCCCCTGAAAGTTCTTCAGTGTTAAGATTAATAAATTAATTTACATAAATTAAAAACTAACCAGTTATAATTCAACCAAATTAAGTGGCTAATACTAATCCTGATTATATATTTTGCTTTGTTTACTTCAAAACAAGAAACATCAAAAATTTCAGATTTGTAATTCATTCTAAAACAACTTCAAATTTTCTTTTTTGTGCAATTAAGAGGATATATAAGGTGTGTTAAAGAACCAAATTCTGACAGCAGAAGTAGTTTTTAAAAACCTATGTATATTTTCACATTTCCACACTATTTTTTGTTCAATTGCAATTCACCCTAATTCACTCTTAATTCAATTCACCCTAATTCACCCTAATTCACTCTTAATTGGTAGTGATAGCAAAATTGGAGTGCGAAATTGAGGTGAAAATATAGATTTACATTTCAGAACCTCATCAGAGACTCAAAACATCTGTGTTTGGTGAGAGAGGTCATTTATTTTCAGTGCACCATCTTGTAAGAATCCTTTTCTTCCAATGAAAAACAAATGAATATACTGGTTTTTTATTCCATGTACAGCATTTCAGGCATGGATCCATAAAACAGGAAAAAGAAAAAATCTTGGTGGCAAATTTGAAATATGATTTGAAACACTCCTATTTGATCTTGGGAAAGATAAACATATAAGATGTTTAAAGTATTTCAATGTTCAACTCTGCCAAATTTAGGAGATTTAATAAAACATCTCTTGAAGAGTGTAAAACATCTCCTTAAGTCACCTGTGCACTAATGAGGAGAATTTCACTCAGATTCCAATGCTTTTCATTGCTAGAAAAATCTGAAAAAGAGCAACAACAAAAAAGAGGAAATAGGGAAAAGAAAATCTGGCTATGATCCAGTCATTTCTATGGTCACCATTCAAGAGCCAGATCCCAGTCCATCAAGAAGATGAAGGTCGAAATACAAGAGAGGTGTCCATAAGGAAATACACAGCCTAGAAAGCTATGATTTAAAGCCAGGGCAGGTCTTGCCAAATAGGAAGTTCTGTCTGCTGATGACTCACATTTTGTCCCAGCTAGGCAGCCTGATGAGGACAGAGTTGAAGTCATCCAGACTACAGGGTTTTACCACACCAGATGGGGCCATCAGCCATATCAATTTCTCTGTCACACAACCTCCCAGCCAGTCATTAGGGATCAGTTGGAATTAGCAGGGTTACATTTGAATCTTGATTTTAGAGATCTAAGTGTTGAATGTCATATAAAGCAAAAACAATTCATTCTTTTCCAAAAGGAATCACAGTTGGTTTTTTTTTGTAGTGCTTCAACAGCCACTTATAAAAAGGGAACAGCAGTACATCCTGCATACTCTGTATCTCAAAGGAATTTTGCATGAACTCATTAGGGAGTGTAAACATATTGAACTATAATAACCAGGGCTGTATGAATACCAAAGCCTGAGAGAGAGAGACCAGAGTGAGTATCTTCTGTCCCTGGCTTATGCATGAGGCCACTTGGATATGGCAGATGCTCTAGCTGCAAAGCAAAGCAAAGCAAACAAAGCACAGTCACTGAGGATTTTATGAATTAAGATTACAGAAAGCTTAGACAGAGAACAACACCAGAGAGAGCTTACATGTGGCTTCATATGCAGAAAAATGACTCTGTAACTAACTGGAGAGATTGGGGAGGAAAGAGTAAGGGAGTAATGCATGAAGTATTGATGACCTATTTGAGAAATAACTATTGTGCAGTTAACTTTAACTTCAGAAAAAAGGAAGAATTTTTTATCTGGTAAAAAAAACCAACCAAAACTAATTTTTAGAAATTAAAATTATTCCAAGAATTTCATTTTATGTTTGACACAGCATTTCATGGGTTTGAGTTCATAATATCCCTGATCTATGTCAGACTGTGTCAGATCTGGTAAGAAAACAAAATATTGCTAACATTTTACAATCTCTAAGATCATTTTCATGTAAGATGTAACTTCACAGCTTGATGGTTTCGAACATATATATGTTGTTTATATTCCTAAGCACCAGCCAATATTAAGACACTCTATCCTGTGTTTCTGGAGAAGGGGAAGAGGAAGCAATGCCTCAAGTCCAAAGAGTCTCTCTTGGTTTAGCTTCTTTAAAAATGTCATCCTTTACATGTTCTATTTTGACCGTTCTAGTCTATGGCAGTCAAGGACAAGATGCAACTAAAATTATTTTCACCAAAACCAAAACAAAATCTGTTAATCTATTTTGGTTTTCAAATTTCATTTTCATTTTCAGTAGTTTCAGATAGTCGTTTAACCCTCCTCTATCCTTCTCAATAAAATATCTTATAAATTTAGCTAATACTAACATATTTATAGCTGCAGTGTAAAAATGCGCTTAGAATTAAGGACATTCAGAGGAAATAATCTTAAACGAATGTTACCACACATACTATCTGATAATCTACTGTACCTGATTTTCTTATTTTACTTACTTTATTTTACTACTGACTTGGGTCTCTGATGCCCTTGCAGCTTTTTCTTCCTCACTTTAAACTATGAAAGAATATTGTACTGCATTCTATCAGGTAAAAATTATGAAAAGATGATAACACAACAACAACAAAAAAACCCCATGTCTGTAAGCTAATGTTAGCTGAATATATTCTGCAAATAAAACACATGCTGGTTTCCATAATGGCAGTAAATAGCCACTGGATCCACTGGCCAAATACCACCAAGAACTATCCAAACCAGGAATTTGTAAATCAAGAATGATGCCTGATTGGAAATAAAAATTAATCTGAGGAAGTCCTTCATTTCAGTTTGTGTATGAACTCAGATCAGACCAGCCAATTGTTGTCTCCCAATGGCATCAATAGCCATGGGAGACACTTTCTTATTTTTGGGGCCAGCTTTTAAAGGAGCTGTTGCAGCACTGGGGAGCAGGTATCCATGTGCTACTTCTTGAGAATTCCTGATGTATTAGCAAGTAACAGGAAAGAGATAGTATTTGTCAGCACATCATCTCAAGGTTTTGCCCAGACTGAGGCTGATTTTGATTTGTGATGGAAGTTTTCTCTCATTTCATACTTTCTCTTCAGGCTTTCTACTGAAGGCTGTCTGAAAATCTGAGCTGAGGCAGATACTCTTCGTTCCTATCCTAAAGAGCTTCTATGCTGCACCATTACCTGTGGAACGCTCCTTCCTGATGGAAGACCCAGTTGAACTTAACAATAGTTTTACCAAAAAGCTCTTGTATGGACTGTATGAATGTACTTCTACCTGACAGGCAGACAGGTGAGCATAAGCAAATGAAAATGCATCAATGTTAGCTTCATGAATATTGGTTAAAGATACCAGTGAAACCAGCTGTACTACTCATGACTGGTATTTGGTAAGAGTAAGGAAGTGATGAGAAGAAAATTAACTTTGTATTTGGTATAAATACCTCAGAATAATTATTGAAAAGAGAGAAGACACTGTGGTGCCATTTCTGGATAACATGGAGGTATTTAAAAACATTTAAATGACTGGAAGAAACCAAAAAAATATGACTAAAAATACAAATAATAGTCACCTCATTCCCGAAAAAAAAATGCTTAAGATTTTAACAATCACTAAAAGACAGATATTTTGCTATTAACACAATCAGTGGAATGGTAACGATTTCTACAATCTGCCAGCTATTCTACCAGCATCTCAGACTCGATGTTTCTGTCACAATAAGTATCCTGTAAGTTGTTCAAAAAAGTTTCTCTCCATCTAGTGTTTGCAAGGCAGGGCAGAGAATGAGATGGACTCTCTAACTTTCTGTCATTTAAGAGAACCATATTCTACAGGATATGACTATTTAAGATGTATGAGAACATGCCTTCCTCAGAGATTTATGATGGACTCAGGAAGGTTTTGTAACAGAAATGATTCATACATTGGCCCACTTCCCACAAAAAAAACTTTTTAATTAGCTAGCATAAATTATTCTATTTGAAACACCTGTAGTTTACCTCCTATCAAAAACTCAGCATACTCTACATGTGAAGACAAGGAGGAACTGTACATTAAAATGGAGACTGTTACTGGAGAAGACAATTATCAAAATAGTAAAAAAGATTACACAGCAATCAGGAAGAGTATTACATGATAAAATAATATCCTTATGGCCTTCCAACATTGTCATTTACAGAATATATTCTAGGCAGAAAAATAACTAAGAACATAAAAAAACAGTAAACGTTAATGGGCAAGGAAGAAGAAATCACTGAAAAATACAGAATTCTAACCAAGCAGCCCTTAGAAACCAAAAGAATTTTTTAAAAAAGTCAATGAACTTCTGAAAAGAAATTCTAAAATTATCTCTAGGTCTATACCGTTTCTCAGGGGAAGAAATATGGTAAAATAATCCTTCCATATAAATTTAACCCCAAAGTAAAAAGAAAAAACAAAAAAAATCTACTTTGATTCTCCTGGTACTTACATAGCAATATTTTTTGACCATATCTAATCTTCAATGAATACTGATATCTTTAATGAAACTAATAGTTTGCCTTCCAAAAACACGAAACAAGTCCTTGAGATCTCAAGGATCTCAAGATAATTTTCCCAGAATCCTTGGGGGGAAAAAAGTGATCACATTTATGACTATTGGAAAGGACATAAATTCAATTTCTGTAGCATGTAAATGTGCTAAACTGCAATATAACAATATTTGTCCAGGTAGTTCTGTTGGCTGAAGAGATCATAAAATTCTTTTTGAGTGCAGCATACGAAATGGCTTGTGGACCAGACACAGTGTCAGAGAGCTAACTCTCTACTTGTTTCCTTAAATCTAAATTTCAATCTTATATAATTTATTTTAAAGTGCTAAAGGGTTAAAAATGGTTAGATACAAGAATGCAACAGGACAGCCTAATGACAGCCTGTTCTCTTGATTTTTAAGAGGGAACATCTCTGTCCAGAGATGATTTCCAGCACTTTAATCAATGTTTCAGTTAGGTATCATTGACCTTTCATGTCATATGCTCTAGTTCAACCAGAAACAATAAAAGAACAAGCATAATTAACACATTATCCATGGCTTCCATTGTTAAGCTTGAACTTTTAAGGAACACAGGAGCTGGAGTTTAGATTACAAAAAGAGAAAAAGAACTAAAATAGTTCATAGTAAATGTAAGTGGTCCAGAAAACACAAAAATAGAACAAAAAAAAAAAAAAAAACAACAACAAAAAAAAGTATGATTCAAACAGAACTTTGCCTTGGAGGAAGCCATGGTATTTATTATCTTTGAAAACAATGCTAAAGTGGGGCCTATTGCCTGCCACTAATCAGGAGTAAATCTACAGTCCTTCCTAAAGGGATAATATTTTATTATGTCAGACACCTTGATATTTCTTCATATAGACAACTGGAATCAGTTTTAAATTAATTAAATCTGATTATTCAGTATATACTTCATTTTTTGATCCCTTAACATAAGTCCAGATTGTGTATAGTTTCTCTAGAAAGCATTATAAATGGTCAGTGCATAATCAAGTATTAAGGGGACATAATTAGATTTAGTTTTCATTTCAGCATGAAAAAGAAAAAAAGAAAAAAGTTACTGTGTCTTACAGTTTTTTCACTGTCCAGATGTCTAAAAATATCTTTGTCAAACTTACATTCAAAATAGTTGCAGAAAAAACTTCTTTGGTAAACTCTGATACTACATTTCCACTGTAATCTGCATTTGTTGCACTCCATGTGAAGTCCATACAAACTAAAATTTAATTTCACAGAAGTATGGAATAATAGAACGTTAAGGGGTTGGAAAGGACGTTAAAGATGATCCAGTCCCAATCCCCCTGCCATGGACAGGGACATCTCCCACTAGACCAGGTTTAATCCAGTCTTGAACCTAAGACGTAGTGGTTTCATAAGTCCCTCAAATGAATCTCAAAGTCCAAAAAAATACTACAAGATTAAAAAAATATTAAGACCAGAGAAGAAAGGCTTCTTTAATGCAACTTTCATGTCATCCCACAGCAGGACATATATACTTCATGTGTGGCTAGAACAGCAAATGTATGTATATTTTACTAATAGTTTAGTGTTTTTTCCTAGCTCAAAATAGTCCTATAACCCAATAACTGTTCATTGCACCTCAATGATATGATACAATATAAATACCTATGATCCAGGTGTTTCTAGAAGGAAGGGAGGAAAGGCACATACATTTGTAAGCAAGGAACCAAACAAAATTAAAGTAATAAATATTTGAAAGTTTAACTTATTTTTCATTGTATTGCCAATGAAATGTATTGAGACAATCATGCACAATTCTATCCTAACTTTAAAAACTCCCTTCTTGGGTTTTAAAAGTAAAGATACCCTTACACTACAAAGGGATTTTTATAGTACTTATGTTTTTCCACATTTTTATTAAATTTAGTGTCTTTTGGTAGTAGACACTAAAACTTATTCTTATTTCACTATGGCAGATTTGAAGCATTAGAAAATATGTAAATTATGCTGCACAACACATATCTAAGGATGAATTAAGAGCCCTGCCAGCTTAATCCACAGACATTATCAGTGGCATGTACCTTGAGAAGTCAGACAAAAATTGATACTTAATCTCTTATTACAAAAACCAGACTCCGAACATAATTAGCACTGAAAGATTTCAGTGCACTTCCTCTCCAGTTCTGGTTAACAAGGAGGTCCTCAGTGGCAACAACAATATTTTTTATTTATCATGTAGTATTTAAAAATAAAGAAAAAAGACTTAGGAGAACTTAACAAACCTACTTTAAATAGATTATTTATGATGATGCACAGAGAAGAAACAGTCCACAAAAAGATGAAGACAGAAAAACAGCCAACCCAACAAGTTAAAAAACTTCTAAATGCTTTTTATAGTAGTCCCAATAAACTTCCAACAGTTTGCTTTCTTAGGATAACATTTGTGAATTTCAGATATCACATAGGATTGGAATGTTGATTTGGACTTGTTGAACATAAGGCCCCAAAGCACTACCTTTGTCACAATATTTGTTGGAGGATAAATTACTTTCAGAAGGCTTGAGGAACAAGCTGCTAAGAAGCTTTCAGTTTTCCATCTTTTGCAAGTTTAAATGCTGCCAGTGTCAATGATCCAAACTACTGTAAGGGAAAATAAATACCAACTCAAAATTTCTTCTGCACCCAGAAAAAAAAGCAGTTTTAGTGATAATTTTTCCATTAAATATTTCTATTTTTTGTTTGAATTCAGTATTGTATGAAGATAAAATTTATTTCTTAGATCAGTTTTAACTTTATTCATTCTTTATTCCAAAATATTAATCTAATTTCCAGGTTCTTGTGATCTTATAGCATATTTCATTCATGAGGAATTTCTAAATCAATCTCATGAAAATATCCAAGCATGACAAGTTTTGGAGAAGGCCACTGACATGCTGAGATGTGTACAGAGGATAGGTTGTTGGATAATATAGTTGTTGTATAGAGGACTAGGAAATGTTGGAAACCATCACTTTGGATAACACAGTTAGGTCAAAATAAAACATCCATCTATGTCAGTGTAGTGTCTCTTCCAGTGATCAATAAAATCTGCCTGGGGGAAGAGTGTAAGAACATGGCAAACATCTAGTGGTTTTCCCCAATAATATCATCCCACCCTTCAACAATTTTTGCATCAGGGGTTCCCTGAGACAGATGTGAGGTTTTCTAGTTGTAAATTTTGAGATTTTTTTTTTTTCTTCCAGAAAGGAAAATCAAATGGAAAATTTCTGCTTAAAAATCTTGCCATACACGACAGGACATGATTTGTTTTCCCTTCTCTGTAATCCTATTTACAATAATTCTGCATGAAATTCATGAGCACTGACAGAAGTTCCCATCAAAGACATGAATAATGTGTGCATACACATGCAAAATAAAGAATTTACTGATTTTTTTTTTACAATCTTTCCCCCTAAATAATATCAGTTCCCTAATTAGGAAGCTGAAATAGTGTCACCTGATTTATGTATCCATCAAAGACTATTAGCAGTAAATAGCAGAAGTGAAAAAACTGCCTCAATCTTCCAGATTCAAACAGATAACCAAACGGCAAACACTGTTTATTGTCCAAGTACTCAACAGGTTATTTTATTCTTAAAGTATGCTAGGAAGCTTATACTAGCAATAATTCTACTAGATGTAGAATTATTGACTGCCCAAAATGCAGAAAAGTAAAAAATTAAAGCCAAGTGTAGCTTTATTATTAATGCATTAATTAAACAAGGTCCACTGAATGAGTAAGATTGTACATAGAGTAATTACTGGAAATTTCTTTTTGGGCTATATTTTCTTACCAATTATAAAAGTGTGGGCATTTTTTATTTTTAAATTTGGATATTTCAAGTGTGTTAATATTCTTACTTAAATATCTGTGTAAGTTTTCTTCTGTTTTAAAAATTTATGTCCTTATATGCCATAATGGCACCTTTAAGCAGGTCACCTCATCAAATTCAATGGTATTTGGCACAGATCTGCAACCCACTGATGACTAAGATCAGAGAAAAACCAGTTTTCACTGGGGTTTTTTTCCAGGCTTTTTTGTTGTTGTTGTTGTTTGATTTTTTTTTTTTTTCTTAATACGGGAAAGCAATTTGAACCTAGAACAACTGTTTCACATCAGTACATGGTACATGGAGGAGATAAATGGAAACTCTTGAGTACAACTAAACAAAATGCAGGATGTTCCACAGGAATTCCAAGATTTTTAAAAAATATTGAAATTAAATAGAAAATGGTTTTAAGAACACTAGTGAGGAAGGATTAAAAAAATCAGCGGATCCACGGAACTTTCATTCAAAATATTTTGCTTTAGAACCACAGAGGACCTACAGCTATGTCTAAGCATGTACAGCAGCCATTTGTTTCCTCCCATTGCTCAACGCAAGCAACAAGCAGGATGTTCTGCAGTCATGCTGCTTTCTCCCAAAAATTCAATACATTGTTTCCTGTCAAAAAGGTTTTATCTTGTGCTTGTATGGCTAGGGGCACAGTGGTTAGACTGGTCACCTGGGCCACAGAAGACACAGGTGAATGTCTGCTTTATTTATCTAGAGGATTTAATTTGTTTATTTTATACACCGTAAGGTCTGTGACCACAGAGCTTGGAAGTAAATGCCTTGTTTAATATTTTATGTTCTTCCACCTTTTAAAAATACTGAAATACCACCTCTTGTAAAGAAATGCTCTCTTGTGTCTATGATGTTTGCATTTCTCCCTCACAAGTCTTCTATTTCAAGACTCCAATGCAAATTGAAATCCTTGTTCTGCCAATTGGAACCAAGACTTCAGACTGCGATTTGTGTATCAGAGGTGAACATTTTGGTTCCTGCATATAACTCTATTCTCACAGACATCCACACACAGCCTGTACTGTAATACTTGCAAGCTGTGCTACAGCTGACAATGTCTCCTGAGAAAATCCCTGTTGAATATACTCCAGCTTTTTTGGGAAAAAAAGAAAAAATTAAAAATCCAAATCATACCAGCATTTTCTGACCAGCTATACAGTCTTATTGCAAGCATTTTATGCCAAAAGAAAGATTTTTTTTATGCACATAAGAAAGAACTTTGTAGGCACAAAAGGAAAGGATTTTCGCCATGCCACACTGTTTTTCTAATGAAAAGATCTTCTCAGTTTTGCCACTCTGCCAAAAGTGCTGATACTATTCGCACTTCAAACATCCACAAAACCAATCAGCTAATTTTAATTATTTTCCATTCTGATAATTTCATTTTTGACTGCAACATTAAGAGGATATAATGTTTCCTCAAGACTGCCTTTGCCTTGACATTTATAGGATTCTTCTAAAATGTCATTGATTTTTCCTAATGAGATGACTCCTTTTAAACATATATATATATATATATATATATATATATATGCAATTAGAGAGTTATTACATAAAGCTCTTCTAAAGAGCTTTGTTTGCAATATTACATCAGCTTTAACTCTGCAATTTGTTGTGGATTACATAAAAATCTTTGGTTCAGTTCACTGTAGAGGTGTATACACCTCTCCTCCAAACCTTCATCACAAAGCAACCTAAGTGCAAAAACTTAGGACAGCTGAAAAGGCTTTGCTAGACCAAATCAGCAAGGGAGGTAATTTATTTGAGCAACCTGGTCATATATGTAAATGCCCTGCTTGTTCAAAGGCTGCTGAAAAGTCCACTTCAAAATTTGATATCACTATCCCTTATAACAAAAGTCTTACACACACAAAATCCCAGCTGTTAAAGGTGCCATGTATTAATCGTTTCTTTACAGTTGTGCAAAAGGCTGATTTTTTGAAAAAACACAAAAGCAATGTCAACTTGACATTGAAACAATTTCAAAATATGTGTGTTTTTGGAAATATTTTTAGAATTTATATTTATTATAGTTTTAAAATTTAGATTTATCTTCACTATAAAAGTATTTGATTGAAACTCTAGTATCTAACATTAATTCTTCAAACCTGTGCAATATGACTGATTTTTTGTGAGCTGTGTGTTCTCTGTTTCCCAAAATGCCCCAAGCTTATTCAGCTCTTGTGGCCTCAGTGTTAGTATATTTATTAAAACTGAAAATACCCATTTTGATGGGTTCTAGTCTTTAATGTTGTAGTTGGAGAGACAACAATTTTAATTTTTTATTATGAGTCAATAACAATCACTGATTATTGCTGTTTATCCTAAAATTAATTTAGTTCTAAATTTTATTCTGGTCCTTATCGTCCCACAAAATAATACAGTTTGATCTGAGCAGGAAATGGAACCATTTAGTTGCCCTTCAGCTAAAACCCAAATACATTTTCTGACACTGAAAAACTGGTTTGAAATTTAGACTGCTCATGGTCAGATATTTCAGATATAACTAGTGAGCTGTCAGTCTATTACATTTCAAATCTGTTTACTTCCATCAAATTTATTGCAGCTTTCATTGAAGTAAGAATGAGTGCTTTGCTACACAGTAAAGTGCCTTTCAAATATCATACCTTCTAGCAATGTGAAACTGTCTGAAATATTGGAGATTTAAAGTGGTGAGATAAATTGTCAGCTGGTCTTCAAAATATATACAAATAATAGGTCCATTTTCAAATCAGACTGCCTAAAATTAGATACCTAAACATCTATTTCAGAGCTCTAGATTTTGAAGCACTTAGGAATGATCTGAACTCAGTATTTCTGTTTGCTGATACCAGAGCGTAATTTCGCACCAGCTATAAATTCAGACACTTCATTCTGTTGAAACTAGGACAGCTACTGCCAAGAATCTGTGACAGTGAAAACTTAGTGCAGTTGCCCCCAAACCGTCTCTAATAATTTCTTCAGTTGAAGAAACAATTTGTTCTGCTTTCCTTGCTCATTTTCTTACTCATTACTGGATAAGCCCTCCTCAGTTTCTCTTTCTCTGAGGTCTCCCAGGTCACTTGGTCCCTGTCCCATACATACACATAAATATATACGAGTGCATCTTGAATAATACATATCATATCAAAAATTAGGAAGTGTAGCTATATGTAGTTCAGAAACTGATAAGAGATCTTTGGGAAAGCAGGAAAAAGATTACTTAATTTGAAGAAAAAACTGAGTTAAATTTCTATAGAGTAGGTCAATAGGGGAAATACAAGAAACTGAAAATACTACTGAACAATGAACATTTATATCAAGTGAGTTTTCAGAGTTTGCATATTACAAATGTGTGCACAGAAAAAAGTGTGGTTCAGAGATGTTGTTGTAAAACTAGTAGCAGTTTTCAGCAGCAGCCAATTCTGAAGTTACATTTTTAATAAACCAAAGCCCAGCAGACTAGGATTGATAAATGAACACACAACATGCTACCTGCCACTTGAAATTCCTTTGCACTTTAGCAATGGGTGTCAGTGTCTAGAGACGTGTCCCTGCATGAAAAATTGTATGCCAACTGTTTTAGACAGTTTTGTAGGGTTATTATTCCTCTTCTTCAGCACCTTTCTAAGGAGAACCAAGGGAAGCAAGAGGTATAACTGAGACATGGGCATTCAGGTATTTCAAGATCTTAATGAAAGTGTACATAGACATTGTATTTCACCTTTGTTATCTCTGTAGAGAAGACAGGTTTAGACTGAGCTAAAAAACCTCTTTATATGTCCTCTTTTTTGTTTTGTGGATTATGGGCTTTACTGTCGTGCTAGCGGATGATGTATCATTAGAAGAGAAATAACTTCTTCTACTGGGAATTGCCAGCACAGTAAAACACAGCCCTTCTTGCCTGATGAAGATTTTTATTTTTCATTTTTTAACCAGTTAGATGCAAAGTAAGACCTCAAACTGGTTTTGCTTTCATTTGCTCTGCCAAAACTCAAAAACTTACTTGCTTAAAACCATCAGGTGACACTACTGAAAAGCTGATGGAAATAAATACAGAATCAAAAGTTGTATTTTCAGACAAAAGCTTTCAAAACCTCTAATAAATCTTTCATGACCTCTAATTAAGCTAAGCTTCAGTGGTCATTTAGGAGCACTTATTTCAAGGCAACTGAAATTCGGGTAAGGTGATGGAATGAAGTATGAAATAACATGTAATGCTAGAAAAGACTTTCAGAGATAAATATTTTTTTCTGATTCTGTAATACCACAGAGCAGTGGTTACATTTATCTGCCAGTGCAGTGACAGACATATTTTACTTCTTCTCTTCCCAAATAACAGTATAGTCCATCACAGTTCTATGGCAAATTGAGCACCAGTTCTATTACTTCAATTTGGCAATTCATAAATCCTAAATTCTGAAATGCTCAATAACAGACTAAGCCCATATCAACAAACACAGAGCTTGAAAAACAACTGAATATTTAAACTGCAAATTAACTGCATTTAAAGCACTCTGAAATGCATGAGGAAGACATTCAAGGACATATAAATCCATGCAAAAAAATTTCATCTGCTTGTAGAGATGTGTAATAGTTAATTACACTGTAAGAAAATTATTTTGTCTAATATATTGATAGTCTGTAGGCTAACAGCAGCTACCACTATCTTTTATACATCTTTACCTTCTGACTGATAATTTTTAGAAAGCATTCCTCCAGAAACAGAAGGAATTCATAGTAATTGTGTGGTAAATTGCCTTAAAATGTTTTTTATTTTAACTGGTTTACTGTTTTTTCTTGATAAAACAGGTCTTTTTATGAGAAACAATATTGCACAAATGCACTGAGTGAACCCAGAGGTTCCTCTTCTTTGCAGAGGTTATGTTCAAAGGAGTAAAATGCATCTCAGTCCTCCCTATAACAAGCTCCCTAATAATTGAGAATTGAAATTCAAATGGTCAACAATGCAACTATAAAAACCCCAGCAAGGCAATTTAGCCATTAGGACAGCTTGAATACAAATTTAAGATCCCAAAGGACAATAAAATAATGAAAATTTTCTCCTCTTTCCATTTTTCCAGCACAGAGAGGCTTGCACACCCACATGAGCTGAGCGAACAGAAACTTCTGTAAAAGCAGCACTTTCACTGTTGGTTCATTATTGTGACTGTCTTTATTCTGCTGCTGCCCTTTTAGGTATAAAGCTCCAAGGGACACAGAGGCAAGTACTGCTTTGAGGATAGCTGTGGTACAGTATTTCCTAACTGAAATTATTATGCTTGCAGAAGTAAACCTCCTGGTTACTCCCTAGATGCCACACTATCAGCTCTGTTTCACTGCTACCTCTCTGTTTCACAGCACTTGGCCCCTTATAGACAGAAGAATATTATACCAAATATGATACCAGGTACCAAAGATAGAATTTCAGTTTGTCTACAGCTAATAAAAAGACTCCTAGAGAAAGCTGTTTTTATGGCAACACAGATTTAATGACCTATGAAAGCCCTACTCTGTTCCAAAGAGGATAACTCTACCACATATAATATGAGCAAGTCACAGAATCACAGAATTTCTAGGTTGGAAGAGACCTTTAAGATCATCGAGTCCAACCCATGTTCTAACACCTCAACTAGATCATGGCACCAAGTGCCACATCCAGTCTTTTTTAAACTCTTTGAGGGATGGTGACTCTACCACCTCCCTGGGTAGATGATTCCAGTATTTGACCACTCTTTCTGTGAAAAACTTCCTCCTTAATTCTAGCCTGTATCTCCCTTGGCGCAGCTTGAGACTGTGTCCTCTTGTTCTGTCTGTTGTTGCCCGTCAAGTCAAGTAGGAGGGAGTAAGTTCATCTTAAATGAACTTCTTACAGAACTAAGAGATAATGCTTTTTTTAGGAGATAAGATGATTTTATTAAATCCAACATGTAATGAACAAACTGAATGGGAAATAGAAACAGAAACCTGTTAACATGGGAAAAGTGCATTTAGAGAGAATGAAGTGTGAAGGTAAGCAAGGCAAGGTGGAAGTAAATCTTGTACTTTTATCTATGTAAAGGTATCAGAAAATACATTCTCAAAACTTGGACGTCATTAAGTCAGGTCTCATTAAAGCTGGCGGAAGACATTCACTTCTGAAAGAATACTTGCAACAACACACTGTTTCGTTCTCAGAGGATAAAAGCAATGCTCTTTCAATTCACCAGGAGAAGAAAAATTCAAGGAAAGAGTCAGAAACAAGACATCTTGAAAGAATAAATCTGCTGTATTTTCAGAAGCACAGATTATGTAATAATACATTATAAAATGCACACACTTGCTTGAAAAAATACCATTTATCTGCTCTATTTAGGGCAGTGTACTTCTCTGCTAATGAATATGACAAAGTCCTCCAAGATAGCTCTCCTTCCCAGAACTCTTAGGCTCTACATAGACTCTCACCTGCACACTGTCACAAATCCCGATTTACGATGCTGCCAGCTATGCCACTTTTCAGGAAGAATATGATCTACAAAACACAGATATATGATATATTGTGTAATCCCTAGGATGCAGACCATTTCATCATGGTATCAATGTCATGCTTTTCTATGCTTTTAGCTTTCTAATACACACAGTGTTTGTAGAATCTGTATCCATGCATGCTCATGACAGCATGTCTGCATAGTTTTATCCTTTACTTACCCCCTACAGTGTGTAAATAAGATTTTTAACAAAAATCAAGCCACAGAAAGAACACAGGGGACCTATTTTCTTTGTCACTACATCTATATGAGTTGATTACTCTGTCCTGCAGCTTTATCATCCCTAACTGTGTGCATGTCTCAGGATTATGCCTCAGGCTAAGGAGAAAAAGCCATTTTCAGAAAAAGCCAGTGTAAAGGAAGAAATTGTAAGTGGCAGCTGACCAATAAGTTATTTTTTTGTTTGGTGTCATGGGGACTCCATTGTGGAAGAACTCCACAAAAGAAAATTAATCAGCTGCAGCCTTTTGATTAAACTCAAAGTGGGCAAAATCTGATTTTCATCATATGGATAAACAGCAAAATTAATTATGCCAAAAGTAATTATTGTAAAAGTAATTATGGCAGGTGTAACTATTAGATGAATTTTACACATTTTTTTAATACATAATATAGAGTCAAATACATTTTGGAAAATACTTCCCAGCTTTTTTTTAAGATATTATCAGTAAAATTACTCTACTTTGTCTCACTAAAACCTTACATTTGAAGTTAATGCCCATAGGTGTTAGCCATATAAGCAAACAAAATATTGTACAGGTCAAAGTATTAACATATTCCATATGATGAGCAAGACACATTCAGAAAAAGGGTTTGTAGAAAAATTAAGTAAGGATAGTTTCCCTTGGGGAAAAATTTTAATTAAAGTATCTGCTGGACCACTCAATTAGCAATTTTAAACTCATCAACTAACTTCTGTGCAGTGTCTATTCACATAGCCAAGTGCTCAAAACTACATTCTCTTCCATCTTTCCTATTTAACACTTTCTTGTCTCATCCTGTTTGGCAATATGTGACACAGCATTCATTTTTTCACCTGTGCAAATCCTCCCTAAACTAAGAAACAACGAAACATTTAACCTACTGAAACCACTTGTTAGCTACGCACTATTTGGTACAGATTTTCTTGTCTGAGAAGGCCACAGAGCTCCTTAGAGCCCGCCTGCTGTGGCAGTCACGGTCTCAGTGGCGCAGCAGAGAAGCTCCTGCGTGGCTCTGCAGCCCCAGCTGCAGGCTGGGTTTCTGCAGTATCAAGGGTTCAGCTGCAGCCTCTATGGTCAGCACTGAAAGAGTTAATCCTTTTCCAAGGCTACTTGTTTTCAGCTAACATATTTCAAAGGATGCAGGCAGATGGCATCACTTGCAAAGCTATTGTTTCATTTTTTCAAGAGACACAGCAGCACCTGGAAAGCATTCTGGAAAATTCCCAACAAGCAAACTAATACCAGAGCTTGTATATTTGACAGAAATAAGCTAAATTCTTTGAAAAATAAAACACTGGGCATCTTGAAAGATTGCTGAGATGTATGAATCCATGTGGAAATTTCAAATCCATCCATTTTTCTTGAAATCATATTGTAAAAGTCCTCATTCCAAGTCTTGCCAAGCAGAAGGTGCCTGAAGTACATGAACATAATAAAAATAATTTTGCATCTTTCCAAAAGCATAAGAGTCTAGGCTTAGCCTAGATAGGCTGTCCCATTTCTTTTTTGCTGGATGCCTAATCATTAAAATGCCTCAATAATGAAAAAAATCATAAGGAAAATATTTCTTGTGTAATGAAGAAGACATTCTAGTTCATAATTCTTTAATAATCAGAATTAAGATTCAGCTTTGCACAATAAAATGCTATCAGAACTTTTGCAGAAATACAGTTGTATTGATTACCTATATCTAGGAGTTGCCAGGCTGACCCTTTAAATAATTTCCTCATAGATCAGTCCATATCATATAGATATAGATGTCCATCATAGTTTTCATTAATTATTTACATATTTTCTTGTCATTACAGACATATTTATAGAGATTGGATGTGTCTTCACATCCTCAATTCCTTGGTGCAATTGTGCATAGCTGCAAAGTACAGAAGTAAAAATAGATAGGCAATCAAATGGGAGATGTCTACTAAGATAGAGGCATGATGCAAATGAAGTTCACTACAGAAATATTCCAGCTCTTTTTGTGCTACATGAAGCCTCAGGCTTCTTTCCCTGTATCTGATGCACTTGAGAACTATTGTTTGCTGCAGATGTGACCCAGCTTTCTTGGCATGAAGCAGAAGGTTCCTTAAATCTAATACAGTAGCAATACTGAACTTCATTACCTCTTTCCAATGAGAGAAGGGAAAATACAGAAAGACCAGGGAGGTAGAAATTAATGGAAGAAAAGAAATATGCAAGAGAAAGAAAAAAAACCCAAAAAAAAACAAAAAAAACAAACCCAAATATCAAAAGCTTAGAAAAAAGAAAAAGAAGAAAAAAGGATAATAAGAACATCAGCAGCAGGACTAGCAGGATGCTGAGGTCTCGCTTGTGCACACATACACAGAAAAGATGCCCTGCACATCATGGTCAAGCTCTGCCTGGAAAAGCAGGCAACAAAGACTCTTACTGAAGAAACTGAGACAAGTGCACAGTTTTCTGCCATTTTCAGTGATTCTTGTTAATGACAACCCACTGAACTGATCATTTTTATATGCTATTTAAAGCAGTAAGAACCAATGGTCGCCCGTACATGACTCAATCTTACGCACTGCACCTACGTAATTACAAGACATAGAATCAGAGGAAATAAAAATGACCCTGTGGCTTGTTGCTGAGCCCACAGTGAGTCACAACAGCTGTTTGTGTGTGCAGCTGGATTACAAGGACATAAGCATTTCCAATGACTTTGTTTAATTGTAGCCAGCACCTTGAGAGCTTTTACACTGTGAAATTCAGGACTACAAACCATCAGATTACAGTGTCTCACTGTCTGCCTTTATTTTTGAAGCATTTTGGATCTGAAGAGAAAATAAAGAGAATGAAGATATAAAATAAAGAAAAAGATATAAAATAAAATAAAGAAAAATAGATAAAATAAAGAAAATGAAGAGAAAATAAATTCAGCCAAAACACAATCCCTAGACTAGAACTCCAAAAAGGTTGAAAGAAGTAATGTAGTTAGCATGTATCTTTTGTACTTATATACTTTTTCAGATTTCAAGTGGGAACACTCCTCACAGGAAGTATTGAATCATCTATAAAAAGCATCAAGCTAAATTTTAGACCAAATAATATTGCAGAAAGCAACTTATCTGAGTTAGGGAGACCAAGGTTTGAAGCCTCTGCTTGGACTGATTCAGAACAGAAGCCCAACCTGCCTCTGAAAGAGTGGGTAAGTATTCTGCCCACTGTGCTACTGAGTAATTTACAATTCCTGTCCCTACCAATAATCTTTTAGCTTTTATAAAAACTCAAATAACTTCCTTGGAGAGACTCAAGCTGTAAAATTTGGAAGCAAAATTACTTAAAATGAGACCTGAGTTAAAGTTGAAGCAAACAGGGATTTAAACTTTATTTTCTTACAGCCCAGAAGTATTCCTTAACTGCTAACCGTTGTGCTAATTTCTGCTTTGACATCTTTCTTTCTATCTCTCTTTTCCTCTACTGGGCACATAAAACAATGACAGTACTTCAGAAAAAGAACTAACTTTGACTAATCAGAATTTTCCATACCTTGTACCACAGGCACCTGATGTGTTTGCCTGTATACTCAGCAGATTCCCATACGAAAACAAATATATTGTTTTTATATGCACATGACTATATCATGGAGAGACAAGTTACTTTGACACCACCATGCAAGACAACGAGTACAAAATGAGAATGTAATGAGGAAAATTTACTCTCTCTTTTTTTGTCCTACTGTCTTCTCCTGATATACACACATTAAAACAGAGATCAGCAATGCAGGTAGTGGAAGCACACAACAGACACCACAGCAAACTCAGACTGGTAGAATAAAGCTGACATATGGAAAAAACACATCTAAATGAAAGTTTCCATTCTACATTTCAGATCCACAATGAAGCAGTAACAATGTCAGAGCCGTTTTATTATCACCACCCATTTGGTCCAGTTCATGTATTTTGATGTTAAGTATGCAAAATGCTGTTACACAAGCCAAAAACAAAATAAAATTTTTTGGTCTCACATGCAGTACTGGTACTGCAAAACCAAAATAAATGCATTGGTCTCACGTACTACTCTGGTATTCAGAATATATATAAATATTGCATATTTAAAAAAATATACTCTGTCATTTCACAAGAGAAGCATTTCACTTGCTGAAATAAATTACTAATCTGAGAGACTGCAAGACAGAGTCATGTTTACAATAGTTCAAGGTTTATCCAATTTCCTTGTTCTTTTGTACTGTCTTGGCAGCGAGACATAATTCATGATTTCTTTTTATCTGTCTGTAATGGCAGTGCAGTAAATTAAATCTGGGGTTATTTTACCCAATCATAAATTCTGATTAGTTATAGTCAAATTATGGAATAATGAATGGGGAAGTGACAAATTTCCTCTTCCTCTGGCTTTTTTTTTTTTTTTTGGTAATTAGAATGCATACTGCACATCAATCAAATAATCTACCTTATTAAAAATCACAAACTTTTTTTTGGAATCCACATGTTGTTTTGTTGGCAGGAGCATTTATCAGGTTTTATGGCCAGCTGTCAAGAAATCATAAGGTACCAACATTAAGCTATCTGATAAATATCCTCAAGGGGAGATTAAAAATAATCTGCCTTAGCTGTTACAAGAATGACAAAACAGCATGCAGTCTTTTCACTAAGTGTAGAAGAGGGTCAAGCCTTGATGTTAAAATAATCATTTAGGTTTTCAGACAACAGCTAGGGCCTAATAAATCTTCCAAGCTCTTAAATTTCTACAATTTAGTCTGTGGTGTCACTTGTACTCCTCCAAGTCTTGATGTGGAGTGAAGAAGCAATAGAATAAAGTGAGTGCTGAATGAACTAGAGGTGAAAACCTCTATAAAGAAGATGGATAAACACAACTTTCCACATTATTAAGCTCACAAGCAACAAATAAAATATACTTTGGGGGCTTAAATCTTATACCAAAAGTGTGAACTAAGGTAGTATTAAATATGAGAGTTAAAGAATCTTCAAAATGAAGGTATTTTCTTTTTAGATAAAAGAGGGGCCAAAATACAAAATTTAATTTTTTGTTGATCTTACATGAGATAGTTCAGATTTACAGTCCTACTCTTTTTTTTAATGGCATTGCTCCTACTCCCTGTGTTCTCCATGCTGTTCCAGAGACCAACACTCTCCTTAGGGAACAAGACTGACAAGGCCTTGAAGCATTACATGGAGGGACACAGAAAGAGCATTTCAGCTTTTCAGTCAGGAGCATGGGGCAAGAGCCACAATGTCAATGTCAAATAGCCACAATGCAAAGTTCCTGAATTAAATGCTGTCAGTTTTTATGTCTTTGTCTGCAGAATATTTTGCTTCCACTATTTATTTATTTCCTTTTTTTTTTTTTTTTTTTCTCCAGGAAAGCAAATTCTGTTTGCAAAATTATTTCTTCAGCTACAAATCAAATTCTCAAAAGAAAAATATTTCTTTCAGGAAGGTTTTGACCAGGGCTGCTGCTACAGCTCATCCCAAGGCTGAAAACACTGACTCATTGTTGAGAATTCACAAAGTAATTCTCTTCTTATTTCCCCACATGTGAAAACTAATGAACACATCTGTACGTTTACTTAATATTAGATAGCATTCAAATCACCATGATTTTATGTTTCCACTGGCTTAATTTTCCTTTTTTTTTTTTTTTAATAAGAATCTCATTATGCCAACATCTATTGTTGCAACTGTGTGACTAACAGGGGAAGAAAAGTTTCAAAATAAGAAATTGTCACATACAGTATAGAAGTACAGGGCACCAGGATTAGATGCCTAGCATCAAAATAAGCTGAACCACAAAAGTTAATTTATATTACCTTCAGCATTAGTGCTGAATAGTCTCACATATTACATAAATAAATGAGTAAATTGAATTGAAATTATACAATGATACTGGTCATCAAGAAAGCACCATTGTTTCCAAAATAATGTCATTTTTTTTCTCTTAGTCATTCCTTTTACCAATATACCATGACAGCAAGTTTTTCTCAAAACTGCTAAATTATATCTTAGGCAGAAATAACATTTCACATGTAATTTTAAATTAATTGGACAAGAAAGTGAAATGTTATAATTTTAAACTAAGTCCATAAAAGTTTGAAAAGTCTATTCTTCATAGAGGAAAAATCTCATGACATAAAGAAACTTCCAGGAGAAGCTGAGAGAGGAAGATTCTTTTCCTGTCAGGTGTTCTGTCTAAGAGTGGGATTTAATGAGCTTCCCCTGACAGGGGTAAGTCTACATGTCTGTGGGTATTTAGGTAAGACACAAGCAAGAGATATTTGACAGATTCCAAAGCAAAGCTTTCCACTTTGCACTTGACATAAAAAGCATCATTTCTTGCTTTGCACTTCTTCTTATTGGGGTTCAGTCTCTATATAACATTTTAACTTAAAGCCTCAAAAAAATCTGAGTACTCATCTCCTACCTGAGAGCTAGAATGCAACAAAACGGTATTATGGCCCTAAATTCTCTAAGGATTATTTCCCATTTAAAATATCAAGACATGAGAACAAGAACCCTAATTCTATCATCTCAATGACAATAAAAATAATAACCGTTTAAACATGTACATTTTCACACAGAAAATAAACAAGTTCACAAATTCCTATGTAGATATTTCATAGTGGTGACATTTACAATTCCTTCTTTCCTGGGATAGATTCCACTAGTCTACATGAAAAATAATAGAACCAGGAGTTTGTTTCAGGACATGTTTTCATTGTGCTGTTTTCAATGTAAAGAAAATAAGAATACAGTGATACAGATATGCCACATTAAATTTAGGCACTGAAGATAAAGATAAAAATAAAAATCCTATGCTTTTTGCATTTCACCTGGCAGCCAGCTTAATCTACAATTAACAGCATTAACACAAACTTTGAAATCTTGAAGTGTTTTTCTGTTTGATTGCAAAAAAATCACTCTGTTGTCAAATTATTAAACTAAAATTGTTAATAATAATTACACCTATGGTTATAGTTTAAGTGAAAATCTTTGCCTTGCCTGCAAAAAGCACACTTTCCTGTTACTAGTCCATTAAGCTTGAAGGATTGGTCATTGTATTCAGATTATAAACTAAGTCTATATTCCTTAGATATGACTAAAACACCAGGATTTTTTTGATAAATTTATCACTGGAAATGGGATCTGTGAAGGAGAGAGAATGACCTTGGATTTTGGTCTTTGGAAATGATGAGTTTGAATATCCTTTCAAATTTCAATAAGCTCAACATGCTTAAGTAGGAAAACATTGGACAGAAATAAAATTGCATGAGTTTAAGCTTCCAAATGCAGAAATATGATATTGATCCTCAAAAATCATTATACTGTGGATGCAAGGGGAGGGAAAAGGAAGAAAATCTCTTTCTATAAATGCTTCAGGCAGCAATCACAAGAGACTTTCAAGTCTGAAATTTGCTGCAACACTCAGAAAATTAAAATACATAAAACTTCTCAGAGTTTTAATGTAGTACACATTTCAAAAGCCATTTTTCACTATTTGAATGTGAGTATATACCACTAAGCAGCTGGGAAACCTAATTTAGGTTTGAAATCTGCTTACAGTTTTGAGATCCTTGGCACTGTTTCTGGGAATGTCCTTGTATAATACTTCTAAAACAAAATAAAAATGTTACATAATGAGAGCCAAATATATGAAATACTTTAAGTGCCTATCCTTTTACCATATTCCATGCCAAAAAGGTCAACACAGCAATATTATTTCAATCACAATTCTATTTGTAATGCCTGATTTGAACAACAAACTCCTTCTATAGTATCCAAACTCTTTAGGAAATATTTTTATGAGTGGATGAGGAAAAGTCAAATGGGTTAAAAAAGTGCATATTTTTAAGCATTTCATCACTACTTGATGCTGTTGAATGTGCCTGTTTGCCAAAGTGTAGAAGCAGAGAAAGTGGTTAACAGATACTTTCAAGTTAGATTTTTTTCACTCAGTGGCTTTCCTTAGAAAAATGTTAACTGAGTGAAATTATTATATTTCCTTAGTGACAGAAGCTGTTGGAGAATGTTTAAATTCAGCTATAAGAAAATTAATTTATTTGAAGACAGCACTATTTCTTATGGCAATTTCTTCTGTATCTAGGTTGCATGTGCAGTTGGTAGAAAACAAAGTTCGTCTTTTTAATTTCCATAGACCTTATATCTTTGTATAAAAAAACATAAGGCAACTATTCCTCTACCCATTCATGTTTTAGCTGTACTATATATTAACTAGGGGTGGTTTATGTCTAGGAGAGTTTAGAGCTAGTGAGGTTTATGGCAGTTTTATTGGAAGCATTTATCAAGATTTAGTGTTTGTCAGCAGCAGAACCAGTGAGCAGCCTGATGGTCATTCAGCACAAACACAGTGGTAGGATGAGAAAACCCAGACCATCCCCAAAAATGGGAAGTAAAAATAAACCTTAAGAGCACTGTACAAACATTTACAATCACATCCAAAACATCTTCTCATCCTATCCCTTAGACTGTTTTGAATTGCTATGCCTAAGTGACAACAGTTCTTCAGTGTAAATGACAATGTGGCGACACTGGGAGAAGAAATTATGTTGATACTCACAGTGTATCCACAAGCAGAAAACATATCCTTTTATTCCCTTCTCAGTGCGCCTACCAGCCTGAGTCTCTCCTGTGCGTAACTAGAGCCGGACATAGTATTGATGTTTTCTTCCTGCTGGAAATTGCTCCATTTTCATCTCAGAAACTCAAGCTGTGAGGGGGGTACAGCAGGGAAAGTCATAAGGCACTTGACTTGTAAATAATCTGTCACAGCAGGTCAGGGCCAGCTAACTTTCCTCACCTAAATGAAGGAAAAAGAAAGAAGCACAAGACAGGGAGAGACAGATCTGATTTCTGCAAATGTCCAGCCCGTCTGCTCAGCCAGATGGCCAATTGAATCACAAGAGGAAGGTGTCACAGAGAAGACTGAGACTTCCCTGCTTTATCATTCTCTAGCCAAAAATAATAATTCAACAGCATCCAACAGAACCCTAAAGGCTTTATGTACTAGCACGCTGAGCTTCCCTTTAATCACTGTGATATCTTCAGGAACAAGGGGTGGCATGAATCATTATTTGGATGTGATAACATGACCCATACAAACATTAGGGGATAATAGGCAAGTCTGCACTCTGCAAATCGAATCACACCATGATCCATCATTAACCTAAGTGAGCTATTGCTTTATTGAAGTAGCCCTGTAAATGAATAGGTCACAGTCTATTTAAAAGCTGAGAGATTTGTTAATGCTCCAAGGTCTTATAATTTATTAGAGCATACAGCCCAAGTACAACTGAGGTTCTAAGTGTGTTTTTTAAGGATAGGTAACAGTGAAGGGAAAACCTAAGATTTAGACTTGAATAATTTTTAAATGCTCCATAAAAACACTTATTTGCACATATACAGAAAGGTATTCTTATGTGTCCTAATTTTAGTTTTGTCTTAAAGAAGAAAGAAAATCACTAATTTGATTTCTTTTTTTTTTTCCCTTCACAAACTTTCATAATGCAAGGAGTAAAGACTTTGGGAATGTAGAAAATTAATGCACTTCCAGTTGTTCTGAATCAGCACTACATAACAAATTAAGATTGTCCTTCAGAAAAGATATTTACAATTCAGAATTAAGCCAATTAATTGCTACTTTAGGAACTCTGGATTTTAAATAGACAGAAGTCCAGGTGTTAATACCAGTTCTTCAGTGTTCAGTTTTGATAACAGGACTGAGCTTCAAAACCAGCTAAGAAAAACCTTTCAAGGACTCCCATGACCCTCCTATTCTTATGGTATCCTGACATCTTTATTCAGTTATGGACACAACAAGTTACTATGGGCATCTTCTGAGACTGCTGGACCATAAAAAAGAAGGAGGTATTTTCCCCCTAAATACTCCTGAAATCAAGTTTAAATCACATATTCTATATCTCTTTACAAAAAAAGTTTTATTTTTATAACTATATTCTTATAGCAATTCTTTGCAATAAGGGAAGGAAATGAAAGAATCTTTTAATCAAATCTTTATACACTATCAAACCAGTTTTGCCTGAAAAAGGTAGGAATGGGCTTCACAATTGGGAAGAGAAGATCTTCTCCAAGTACTGCATGGATAACTTGGGAGGAGCAAATGCCAAAGAACTTGATAAACAGTGATAAATAGGTAATCACTTGAAAACACTTCTATTTCCTTCTAGGGAGGACTGATAATTAGCTCCCACATTCTTCACTTAAACCCTGAAAAACTGAAAATATCTGTGACCATTTGCTATATGACTCTGTTAAACAGCTGTTCCAACTATATTTAAAGTGTTTTAAGGGACTGTGTGTTGTAGCACTTTTTGTGAATTCTAGGGCGTTCACACAGAATAATTTTGGTTACATTTCTAAAGGTTTACCAGAATAAATTACTATATATTACTGGTTTTTTAGCTAAATTCTTTGTTGGGACATGCTTTTCTTTTGATAGTCTTCAATTATATACTCATTACCTGCAGACTTCCTCAAGACCCTCTGACACCCTCAGCCCCAGATGGGCTGAAATTCACTGGGGCATGCTGCTTTTACTGACAAGTATAACAGTGTGTAATTTTTTTCTCTGGTCGCAGCTTCAAGACAGAGATTCATATCCACGTTAAACAACTCAGTTCACTCAGTTGACTCTACACTCCCACTCTACAGCTGTGGGAAAAAAATTCCAGTGAAACACCTTTCCTGTGCATAATAACAAAATCCCCATGAACCACACACAGCCTTTGCAGAATGTTAGATGCTGGAGTAAGCTGCTGTATCAGACCCTCCTCTAGCTTTGAAGTCTGACTTACACTTGTGTTTCTGGAACCTCCCTGGTGAGATCTATGACTGTCTCTAAAATATAAACAGCATATCAACTTTTGAAGGTAGAAGACTTTTAAATTGTTAGGATTGTATGCAGGCCACTGAAAAGTTCTTGATTTCTGTTTGATCTAGTAATTAAATAAAAAATGAAAATGCATTGTCTCAGTGTAAAAGGGCAACTAATAAATTAGGGAAGAATGTATAGAAATCAACACAACTGCTTACGACAAGCATTATGAATATAGGACAAAAAAAATCTGCAACCTACTCTTTGATCATCTCTCTCTCTGTCACAGCCAAACAAATGATGCTGACACCTAATTCATTTTCTTTTTACTTGCACACTGTAGAAATAACAGGTGCATTGTCCTGAAAAGTTCATTCTTGTCTCCTGACTTATATGGATGAGCTTTTGGAATCCAATGTTAGCAACATTTTGGTTTTTTTTTTTTTTCTCTTTTGTTTTTTCTTTTATACTGATACTTGTTTATAAATAGAATTAGTCTTTGCTCCTATCACCAAGATACTGTGCTATCAGAAGTAAAAAGAGAATGAATACCAGTATTTCATAGAAATGTGCAGTGGTTAAGATTGGGAGGAACCTTAAAAATTATCTGGATCCAAAACCCCTGCAATGGGTAGGGATATCACCCACTAGATCAGATTGCTCAAAGCCCCATCCATTCCAGTCTTGAGCACTCTGAAGGATACGGCACGCACAGTCTCTCTGGACAACCTGTGCCAGCATCTCACTAGTCTCAAAGGTAAAGAATTTCTTCCTAACATATAATTTAAATCCCTCTTCTTTTAGTTTAAAATTTCCTTTAGTTGCTTTCTCTATCAATATCTGCCCAGTCGCTGTCCCTCTTTTTATAAGCCCCCTTTAAGCACTGAAAAGCTGCTAAAGGTTTACATGAAGCCTTCTCTTCTCCAGGCTGAGCAACCTCAACTCTCAGCGTGCCTGGGTAGGAGAGACTTTCCAGCCCTCTGATCATCCTGGTGGCCCTCCTCTGGACCCACTCCAACACGTCTACATGTTTTCTGTGCTGAGGACTCCAGAGCTGCACACAGTACTTCAAAACGAGGTCTCACAAGAGCAGAGTAGTGAGGGACAATCACCTCCCTCAATCTGCTGGCCTCACTTCTTTTTAATGCAGCTCACGATGCATTTGGCTGTCTGGGCTGCAAGCACACATGGACATTGGGCTTTTCACTTACCCATAGCCCAAGTCCTTCTCACAGGGCTGCTTTCAATGAGCTCAGCTCCCGATCTGTGCTCATGTTTGGGATTGCCTCGACCCTGGTGCAGCACCTTGCACTTGGACTTGTTGAACCACATGAGGTTATCATGGTCCCACTTCCTGAGCTTGCCTGGACGGCACCCTGTCCTTCAGGGTCACTCAGCTTGGGGCCATCTGCAAACTTGCTAATGGCACACTGGATTTCACTGTTTATGTCATTGATAAAGCTATTAAAGAGCACTAGTTTAAGGGCTTCCCTACAACCATATTAACAGCAGCTCCGAAAGAAGCCCTACCAGCAGGTATGCAATAAGCAGGGCAGGAACACAGAGGCCAAACTCTCTGCCTGGCTAAAGGGCTGCTGTTTGCCAGCCACAGAACAGTACAAGCTTTTTGACTGAGGGATTCTCCAGCCAAGGTTAAGCCAGATTTATTCCTGCTCTGTGCTCCTAAAGAGGCTAGAGAATCAACCTGGCCAAAAATCCAGCTTCAAAGCAAATTTCTATAAGAATAAATAATTACCACTGGAATGCAACAGGAAAGATTTTGATGAATCAAGACTGTCATGCTTGTTCATTGAGCTGTCTTTTCAGTGAATCATGCAGCTTTATTTCCCTGACAAGGACCAGAACTAGAGCTATTTCCATCAATGACTGGAAAGTTGAAGCAAAGAGCTTTCATTTAACTTTAGATAGGTTTTATTTCTCTTCTTCTACCTTGGTGTTATTTCCCTATCTACCATCAGTAGTTTTTATTATGCAGTTCAATCCATCAGATCATTAACACATTATCCACGAGGCCCATTTTGGTTTTTGAAGTGTTTTCCCATGGCTGAAGTAGTTTTCAAGCTTAATCTCTAATTCCACAAAATCCCATTGTTTATCATGCTGTTGCCAGAGTTTTCAGTGGTTTATAAGAAAGATGCAAAGTACAGAACTGAACAGAAAAAAGAGACTGCTTCTGTGAGAGAAGGCATTGCACAGTCTACCACCTCTGACTGCTACTAGAGGACAGATGTTTGGGGGAAAAAAAAATCTGTCATTTCCTGACTGACAGTGGGAATTAAAACAGTAAGTGCAACAGGAGTGTCTACACTGAAGCAGTGGTCAGGACATCTCAAAATTCAGTTTATAACTACATTTTATAGTAGATATTAAGAATGTATGCACTAAGACAAAGCAGAGAATAAACACAAAGCAAAAAAAAGAAAAGGAAGCAAAATATTTGTTACAAGATTTCAAAAAGGAGGTAGATATAAAAAGCTATGACAGGTTGACTTGATCTATCAAGGAAATACAATTCCTTTCTGGAGTTTAGCAAAGTAGCAATTTCAGAGTACCTCACAATTGGTTTTACAGAGTAGAAGAAAATAAATCAGCCAAGATAAACCAATAAAGAAAAATGAAATTAGGAAAGAAGTTCTTTTAAAACAAAGAGGCCAAAATAGTATATCTTAGCCCTGTCTTATTCAATAGCAATGTAAGCTTTTCAGTGATGAGAGGTGATTAATATCTTGTACTATGTCTCAGGGAAAAAGAGTACTTTAGCAAACAGCTTCTTAGACCCATACCAACACGTAAAGGAATTATCTCTTAACAAGAGGCAGATTCTTAAGTGGCATCCTAAAACGAGACAGACTTAACTATCTCTCTGAAATTTAGGTCTCTGAGCAGCAAATTGTATTAATGAGGGATGACAGAATCTGTACCCTTGTACCCTCATTTTTCCCTTGAGAAGTAGGCACACTGTTATATTTACTCTGTGAAATCTGACAGTATCACAATACAAAATAACGTGCATGTGGAAACATACCCAACTTTATTTCCACAGCTATGATACAATCACTTATAAGTATAATACAGCTCCTAAATGCAGTCCAGTAGGAGTGAATACGCTGAGAGAAACCAGAGTACCACAGCAGACCATAAACCTCCCTCCACATCAAAGACTTTTCTAAAAGTGAAATCTAGAGCTGAAAAGAGGCGCCATCTCCTATAATAGACATTATATTCCAGTTCCTTTAGTGAACAGTACCTAAGAGAAAGGAAAGATCACGATACTTTTCACAATGCAGTTATAAAACATAACACTTCATCTAACACACCTTCTTAGTAGCATTTGTCTATTTTTTGCCACCCTGAACCGTATTTCATTCCTTGCAATGCCTTCAACTCAATGTGTTATACAAACTCAAATCATGTTCACATTTTAAAATGTCTTATAAAAATTGCTTCATTTAAAGGGTATGTATACATAAACTGATGTATACATAAAATGCTTTAAGTGGGGGCATTTTTATTAGTCACTTAAAAGCAGAACAGCACTTGGCTTCGTAACAATTTTCACACTCAAGATACCTCAAAGAGCTTTGCAAATGAATAGCTTGGAAACCAACAAAGATACTGATGCTGTGGGTAAACACATATGATTTGAAGGGGAGCAAATGCAAAGGTATTAGTTTTTTCTCTTAACACATGAATAGAAAACCATGGTTAAATTAAGAAAAATCAAAGACACTATGGCATCAGCTTTAATTATTTTTTGTGCTCTCAGAAATTAATGACAATGTGGAAATAAGATTAAAATATGCTGTTCCATATTTTAATCTTATTTCCACATTGTCATTAATGTGGAAACATACTGGGAAAAAATCAGGTTTTTTTATTGCTTAAAACAATTCACACTAAAATTGAATTTTGTTTCTTTTCCAACCTTTCAAAAATTGTTGAATAACTCCAGTAGAACTATCATCAATTTGCTTGTATTTGACTTTGAATTTAAAGTTTATAATGGAATTGTTTACGTTGGAAGAGAGGTCTAAAATCATTGAGCCCAATTACTAAGATGGTTCTGCCATGCTCACTACCAAACCATGTCAGAATGCGACACATCCACATGCCTTTTGAACTCATCCAGGGATGACCATTCCACCACTTCCTTAGGCAGCCTATCTCAATGTCTGACCATGGCCCCAGTGAAGAAACTTTCCCTAACATCCGATCTAAACCTCCCCTGGTGCAGCTAGAGGCTGCTCTCTCTGTCCTGTACCACTTGTTGACTAGGAGAAGAAACCAACCCCAGCTGGTTGCACCCTCCTTTCAGGCAGCTGTAGAGAGTGATAAGGTCCCTCCTGGGATTCCTTTTATCTGGGTTAAACAACCTCTGCTCCCTCAGCTGCTCCTCACAAAACTTGTGCTGCAGACCCTTCACTAGCTTTGTTGCCCTTTTCTGGACATGCATATAGTCCAGTACACACACACACAGACACACATCGCTGTTGGTCAATGCTAAGAAAAATATCCTGAAAACAGTTTGGTATTCCTAAGAGAAGAGATTCTCAACAGCAATATGTATATGCAATCATTTTTCAAAGCCTTATGACTGTGAATGGGACAACTGCTGTAATTTAATCAAAATGAGAGTTGTCATCACAAGATTATTTCACACAGTGTTCAGTATAATACTTATACTATTAAATAATAATGTAAGTACCAATATTAGTAAATAATTTCTGGTAATGAAGTGTGAGAAATAGAGGCAAAGATTTCAGTAAATTTTGAATATTTTTATATTAAAACTGATACATGTTGTTGGAATCAGAAGTAGAATATATTACAAAAATAAAGCTTTTAAAATAAATATAACCAAATTTGAAATATATTATTGTTCTTTGTTGTTTCAGACAACTTTATTATAGATAGAAAATAAGGAGAAGACTTGCAATGTGCACATGCACAACCTTTAAAAGCGTAAGTAAAAGCAATACATTCCAGAGGAAAAGGTAAGATCCCTCTGAGTAGGCACAGTTGTGAAGAAACATATGTGCAGAAATTCCCTTTAGATGGCTCTCTCAAGAAAGTTGGTCTTTATGATATTATGCCTAATGAGAAAACTGTGCTGCAAATAATCTTTCTTGTTATAATCTAAGACTCAGTCTTAAATTGCACAGGAAACGATGAGTGCTTTACCAATTTCGCAGCAGGGCACACGGCAAGGAGAGCCCTGCTCCCCACCTTGAGAAGGTGTTTCCAGGTACTCCAGAGTCTGGCTCCTACAGGCAGCACCAGGCTGTGTGCCCACCCTGAGCCTCTGTGCTTCATTACACAAAAACACGTGCTTCAGCACATGTTCCAGCCTGACTTTATCTGCTCTGTTTTACTGTAAGTCTTCACACTGCATGTCCACATCAGAATAGTTTAGAAAAGTTTATATGAGACTAGCAGATCCTCTAAACATATTAAAGGCAATTTACCTGAGCCATGGGTGATTATAAGAATATTTGAAAAATTTGATCATGATGCTTTGCACAGTTACATGTAAGTTACTCCCTTCTCTAATTCTGTGATAACTGCTTAAATACTTACTTAAGCACAATTTTGCAGGCTTTAATGAAACATTACAGCCAAATCTTTATAATACAGTTATAGTAGCATCTAGATAAAGACAAAAACATCATGGCATTTTCTTATTACACAAATGTCAATGATTTCTATAACATTCTCTTATACAAAAATGCTTAAATAATGTGAATACTGAAAAAGCTGTTAGTCTAAAACTCACTCACAGAAAAGCAATTTAGGAATTTGCTAACCTATACATTTTTTTAATCATCTCAAGCACTACTATTGAACTAATGGGTTATTTAAGGTTGACAGAAAGCAAAATAAGAAAAACATTACTTGTAATCAGTATTCAGCAGGAAAACAAATGCTTCAGAAGATCAGAACTCCAACTGATGGGTGCAAAATGAGAAACTGCATCTAGAGAGACAACTGTAGCCTTTATATTTGTTATTCTGTTACCTGCTTTCTATTGCATGTCATTGCAACTGAAATATTATTTCTTTTTCTATATTTGGAAGAAAATATTACAAAATACTGAACACTTTAAGGGAATTCTGTCTATGTATGATGAATAGAAATTGTGGGAGATCTCTCCAGCACAGTGGATAAACAAACACCACAGACCTGACACTCAGAACAGGTTGGAGGGAGGGGGGCTGGACAGACACAAATTAATTAAAATACAGCAAACTCAAGGATGAATGTCATCTATGGGATAGATGCAAGAATGAAAAAAATAAATTTGCTTATAAAACTGTCTTTTCAAAACAAAGTATTTCGTTTATTGCTTCCCCTAAGGAGAATCTGCTCCCTCTGCAGTCTCCCACAGGGGCCTCAATCTCTGAAAAGAGCAACATCAGGTAACAAGTTTGATCAGTTTTGTAGGAAGACTTCAGTCTGCGTGCTGGTATGCTCTTGAGCACTCAAATCAGTTTAGCAATTAACTGCCTATGACTTCTGCAATGCAACCATCAGCTTTCAGATCTGGCAAAGTATTTTGTAAGAAGCCTTGAAACCTCTTGAAAACACACTGTCATCAATCAAAGGTTTAACATGTTCAGAAGACAGAAATAAAAATGTCCTGACAAATTCGCTAATTTCATAAAAGCGCAGTTTCATGGAAATATCTTAATACTGATTTACTTTGAATCTGAAATGCAATCACATACACAGCAAAAGGTGCATTATAATAAGACCTACTTAGTATTCTTGAATTGTTCAGTTTTTGCTATTTATATTTGGATTTGAAAATAGGGAAAGAAATACCAATAACCTCAACCATTCATGCTATCCAGCATCCTATTTAGCTCTGTACAGATATTTGCAGATACAGAAAAAAACCCAGTTAGCCATCACTCAATAAACACAGACATTTGCAAAAAGTCCATCATCACCACTACACCATAGCATGCTTTGAAATGAGTATTTAAAAGGCAAGAGACTATGTTTCCTCCTTACTCTAGACTGAATATTAAGAATTGAAATACCAAAGCCACATAGCCATTAACATCAAAAATCACATGAAATACTCAAGGTAAGCACCTTCACACATCGCTGTCACAGGCACACTTGCAGCATGATTTGTAATTCAGAGCAAACCCCACTATTGAAACGTTTGTATAAAGATTATGCGTGTCATACTGTTCATCACATGACTAATTCATAGAAGATCAGTTTGAAACATTATAAAGATAAATCATGGCTTGCATTTGAAAACCTTGTGTCAGGGCTACATTTTTATTTCCCCCCATTAAAATTTTTCTGCAGTGCCTTTTTTTGTTTGTTTGTTTGTTTGAAGGGGGAGGCTGCTCAGGTGTTTTCAAAGTTGTTTCAAGTCGAATGCACATTCCTTACCTTCTTTCCTGTAATTAAACCTTATTACTTCAAACGTCAGCGCTGCAGAAATTCCCCCCTGCCTCCCTGTCTTCACATACACACACAGAGTACTGAGCGCTCAAAAAATAGATAATAAAAAAAAAAGGGGACATAAAAAACGGCACATACATCTCCAGTCCCACGAGTTTCACACCATCTCTCAGCTATTCTCCCTTTTAGCTGGGTGCCCGGTTTGGCACGCTGTGTTCCCTTCTGCGAGCCCAGCGTTCAGCAGAGCCGCGGTGCCGGAACCCACACACCGGCCCGCCCTCACGCACCTCTGTGGCGCCCAGGTGCTGCCCGGCCCTGGGAGCGCCGCACTCCCGCACTCCCGGCCCGGGCGCCTGCGGCTCCTTCCTGCCCCTGCTCGGCTCCCTCTCCCCGCAGGCACCGCGGGCTCGCATACTTTGTTGGGAACTTATGGAAGTTTTGCGGCTCCAGACCGGGATGAGCAGGGAATGGAGGCTGCTCCATCCGCACGGCCGGGCTCCTCGCCTGGGGCCCTGCCGCTCCTCCGGCCGAGGCAGCGTCCGTCCCTGGGTGCCCGGCTCCGGGGGCCCCACACACAGCCCCGGCCACCGGGGGGCCAACCCGGGCTCTCCCCCTTCCCGGGAAAAGCCGCCTTACCTGCTACATGGAGCTGCAGCGGCAGCAGGCGGAGCGGCGGCAGCAGCGACCGCAGCAGCAGCAGCCCGCTCGCTCAATCGCCGTAGCAGCACCACTGCCCTTTCTCGCCTTCTCCTTCATTCACCGAGGATGTCGCGGGCGGTAAAGGCAGGTAGAAACCACTTTCTTACTGGAAGAGGTCGGTTCCCTGCTCAGAACGCCTCTGAATGGCTCTCTGAGGCTCCCGACACATTCACCCTTCAGATCGATACTGCACTTGAGCAGCAGCCTGAGCTCAGCTGCGGCTGATAGAGAGTAGCCAATTGGTATTGAGGATTCCCTTTCGGCAACCCCCTCCCACAAAAATACACCGTCTGCATCTGAAATTTCTGAGTTGTGAAAAGTAGTTTTAACCCCTTGCTTGAAAACCACCCTGTGCTTATGGAGCTCCTGATAATCTCATTTTTTATTTTTGCATTAAAAAAACCTCTGACTGTCCAAACTATCCTCACCTGAACGCTTTTAAGCTGGGTAACAGTCAGTGAGAAAACTAAAACACCTGACCTGGCAATCAACTGACTGATTGATTGACTGACTGGGAGGATGATGTTTTTGCAATCTGGTAGATATAGCCCATGACCAAAACCAAAAAAAAACCCACCCCAAAACAAAACAAACAAACAAACAAACAAAAAACCCCCCAACAAAATAAAACCCACCAAATAAAAGCAAAAAAATCATCAAAACCCAAACAAACAAACAAAACAAACAAAAAAATCATCAAAACCCAAACAAACAAACAAAACAAAAAAATCAAAACCCCAAAAAACTACACCACAACTCCCCAAATAAAAACCAAAACACACAAGGAAAAAAAAAACCAAAACAAAACACACAAAAAACTGCTCCCTCACCAAAACAAAAAAAACCCTCAAATCTATCATCCAGACATCATCATCATAATTTTTCTCCATAAACTCCCCATATTTCTGACCAAAAATATGCCTATACTTCGATCAAATAAGAAAAAAGATGGCATATACAGTCACAATAACATACCTAGAGAAGAGAAATTTTTATTTTGGCCAGTCCTGAATTTTATTTAGTGGATAGGACTTCACCATTTTATCAAGGACATTGAATGCTTTACATTTGAAGAAATAACTTTACTTGTAGAGCCCTACAACTTTATTTCTAGACCCTCATAGTAAATATACCACCTTCTTGTTTGTTTCTTGGTGTATATATGAAGGCAAGAGCTGTTTTAAAATAAGTTAATCCTGAGACCTTTTTTTCTGACTTAAAGTAAAAGGCATGCTACATGAATTACTACAAAAATATAACATTTTAAAAAGACTTAAATTTTCAACAAACCTGACTAAAATACACAGAGGTAAGTTAATCATGTAACATTAGCACTTCCCCTTCCATGTGGATAATACAATCTTCATAGCATTTCGATATTCTTAAGTTTGTACTTGCAAATTAAATAGCCTGCCTAGTAAAAACACACTTGGGTTTCCCTCCATTTAGTTGAAAAAAAGTGCAGTGCTATATGTAACATAATATTCATTTGACAGAGGCAGGCAAATAAATTACAGATACATGCATGCATTTTAATGTGGCAGTCAGCAATTTCATTAGTTTTAGTCAAATAGGGAAACAGGCCTAGCTACTCTGGGAAACACAAAGCAGCTATCACCTATGAGGTAAGGCCTTCCTCTCAGTCAAAATATGGAACACTTTCTGCATTACAAAGACATAGTTCAGGACATTAAGCTTCTGCCTCATGGGTGACTTGCAGCCTGTTAGGATAATTTGTATGACCTCTAGGCTCAGTTTCAGCTGCTCTCTTCTCCAAGAATAACTTGTGGAAGACAGTAGAGTGTGCTGAGCTGTTCTGGTAGTGGCTGGAGGACTGCTTCGAGCTCTCTTTCAGGGAATTGCTTCCCCAAAGTAGTTCCAGTTCTGAATGTGGTATCTGCAAATGAAAAATGCACCTGATCCACGGTTTATCATTGGAGGAGCCCTAAAAAGTCTTTATCAGTCTTTATCTGCTCATGTGTGCTTCTCAGATCAAGTCTAAGAACATTTTGTAGAGAGTAAAAGGTAGGCAGAATATGTGCTGCAGAAATAAAAGGTATATGGTGTATCTGGGGGACACCATCATAAAGTCCAGAAGCACAAGGGACATTGCCAAATTGATCATACTGTGCATCCCTATATGCACACACATATATGCATAACTGGCTATATTGTGGAGAACACCTCATACTGCCATCCAGTTGCAGGAGATTGGTGAGCTTTCCAGCAAAACAAAGTCATAAAACCACAGATATTAGGCTAAGCTATGACAAATTAAGATTCTCTGTCTCTGCCCATGCCACACACCATATTACAATGGAAATCAAACTGCATGTAGCTGTGATACTTGCTAAAACCAATTTCCCAGTGATAGGGAAGATGTGTGCTAATGTCTTTACAAACAATTCTAAGGGTGAAGGGATGGGTGTTAATGTCCTTGAAATGGCCATTAGTGTCTCTATCACTTCAAGCAGCAGGTTTGTTACAGAGCACAGACACCTTGGCTTCTGAAACAAACAAGGGTTCTGCACAAGCCTGAACTTACGAACTTGGGGGTAAAATAGTAGGTTAAGGGAGGGATATGTGGTAAGTGGTTTGGTAAGGCTGTACCTTCCTGGTACCTCAGCCGATGGGGAAAGGAAGAGGACAACACAGGGACAGGAGTTTAGGATTAAAGGAGGCTGCGCCCTCTGAAACCTCAAAAGAGAAAACCCCGCAGGCATGTGTCCCAATGGACTCTCTCCCCTTATTCAAATAAAGTTGCAAGACTCCTCTGTCTCCCTTTTGGACACTGGCTTTCGTTGCATGGTTTTCTGTGCACTAGATAATACAAAAAAAGGGCATTTCTCTTTCCAGAGTTAATAGATTGGAGCTATCATGTGGAAAAAGGAGCATGACTAAATTAAAGGCTTTTCCTCCCAGTAAGCACCAAGCCCATCAAGATGAAAGATTCTAATATTGATAGCAGGGAAATGGTGTCCTCCACAGCTGGTCAGCCCTCCCAGTCCGGCAGCAGTCTAGTCCTGTAGCTCTCTCTCATCCAGGTATGATGTATGCTTGAACTAATACATGAGCTATTTCTCAAAGTCCAGCTTCCCCAAAACAGTCAGTTACTGCATTGTATGTGAAAATGATGGTAGTTCACCAGAAAAAACTCATGCCCTAAGAGCTGTTCATACAGATTATCAAAGCCACTAGGTTCTCCTCTTACACAGAGTCCTATCTTCGTTGTGTGAAAAGCTGTGGGCGTCATGACATTGAAATACTTTCTAGAGACTTAAAAATGAAATAATTTTGTCCATCATGTGAACAAGCCATGAAAGTGTCCTCCAAGCATTGCAGTTTAGATGTGTAGTGACTGGAAAAGAGTTGATGTTCCATAATTTAAATCTAGATCATCAGCAAGTATAATTTTAATGTTTGTCAATTCCATTAACTGATGACAAGGAAAATGTTGTTATTGCACTTCCTTAAAGGATAATATAGAGGTGGTTATAAAAAGTTCATTCAATCTAGTTATTCCCTTATAATGGAGTATACCAATAATAAAGCTCATACTAGCTGCAAAACTATAGAAACACTTAAAGGCTTACTTTAAACTATCTTTACTTCAGCTTTACAGTTTGATTTAAAATTTGACAATTAAAAGTTCAAAATAAACCCTAGAAAACAGACCAATATAATTTACAAAGAAGTTTGCAAGTCCTTGCAAAGCCACTAAGTTAAATTGCTAATTTTAGACTCCAATTTTGCTATCTGTCATAAAGAAGTATGTGTGTGGTATAAAATTCCATTTGTTTTTAAAAATATTTTTTTAGAAAACACTGAAGCATGAATAGCTCATTTCTTAGTGTCACTCTAAAGGAGAGATAGAGCTACTTATTTATGAGAGAATACTTATTAAAGTTGAAAATGTATGTAGCATGGAAGAAAATACATCCAGAAGAAATGGAATTCCTCCTTTTTTGAAAAAAATACTTGCATGCCAGTAGAAGCAAATATGATTGCATATTGCCCCTGTATCCCTAAAAATTCTTCTAATATTAGTCCAGATAACTCAAGTTTCTTCTTTTTCTTGCTACTCCTAGTAGTTTTCAAAAATTTCTGTTAAGAAAATGCAGGCTGGACAAATACGCTTTACAGAGTCTAAAAGATTTCCCATGCCATATAAAAAAAAGTCTGAGATTTTTAGCCTTGCAGCATCATGGAAAACATTTATAAGGATAACTAACTCATACTTATTTGCCTGACTTTTGCACGGTAGAATTCAAGATTTAGCCATTTCTGAGGAGAATTCATTCATTTACACATGTAAAACTAGGATTAAAAGCCCACATGCTGCACAACATAGGTAAAAGGGATCTCAGATTTCACTTGTGAACATTTTAAATTGATCAGCCAAGCAGTCTTTGCTTGAGAGTTTCTTTTTGTTTGGCAACCTTATTCTAGCCAAGATTCAAAGAGAAAGCTTAATTTTATGGGTATACTTACTAGAAATCTATGGTATCTTCCATAATTTCTGAAACTTCTGCAGTTAGACCTCCCTGAAGTTAAACCAGCATATTACATTAATAAAGTGGTAACCTGCCTCTTAAGTGATTTCCCACCTTGTTATCCATGCAGCCATCAGGCTTCTGGTTTTACTGTAGTTATAAATACAGATTGTTATAGTGACACCTAGAGAAACCAACCAAAGATCCAGCATTATCCTAAGATGGCAGCATAGTATTTGAAATCCCTCCCTAAGGTCACAAGCAGAGTCAGAAACCACAGGTGTCATTTCCAGATGATGTCTAATCTGTCCGAGAAATCTCTGAGGACAGAGAATTCACAGTCTCTCAACTAGCCTCTTCCACATTTCAGCTGCATTTACAAGTGAAAGATTTTCCAGGTGCTTAACATGAAACTGCCTGGTTGAAATTTAAGTCCTCTGGGTTTTGCTCTACATATACTCTGGTTTAGCATAATGCGTATTATTCTCTTCCTTTTTCCTATGATATTTCACATCATGCAGATATGAAATACAGATATCTCATCTCTAACAATCCCCATTCCTTCCATCTCTCTTCACAGGACTTTTTGCTTCCTAGATTCTGAGCATTCTTTTTCCTCTGTTCTCTTCTCTATTCAACAGATTTCCTGTTTCCTAAAATTAAATGTTTAATACTGGATACAATAGAGCTGCTGTGCTCTGTGCTGGTAAGGCACATCCTGAGGATTATTAGAAAAGTAATGCCTTCAAATTTGAGTACTGTCTTTATTCAGGGTCAATGCCATTCTTCTCTTTGTCATGCTGTTATCCCAATAATCAGTCCTCCTCTAAAGAACTTGCACTTTAAACAAAACATAAGAGAGAACTCTCAGATGCAATCAGTGCAGCAGCACACTATGAACAGAACAGTGCAGGCATGACTGTTGAATTGTCATCGTCAACACAGGAAATGAGAGACAAAACAATAAGGTGCAATAGTGTTTGCATGAGGCATTTTGAGCTTCTCATATTTCTTTCTACATCCTTACACAAAGCTTTCAGTTTGTCAATGTCTATGCTACTATCTTTGTCTCATCCAACTGCCTACTTCCCACAATGTCTGCAGATTGTAGTGGTTTTGTCTATCTACACATTGGAAGATGTATCTTTAGACACAAAGCATAACCTGTGTCACATTTAATTTGTAAATCTTTTAATAAAATGTGTAGTCACCTGGGTTTTTTCAACTTTACAATTGATGCTACCTCTTAGAACATGTTCTGTGGATTTGTTGATTTTTTTTTTGTATTTCAGACATCATGACTGCTAAAAACAGGAGAGCAGATTTCACGAGCTGAATAGTTTTCCTTGCTGGTGATTCCAGCACTGAGACACACTTTGCCTGTCCTACTGCTGAAAACATGAAACAAAGCATCAGGACAATCTTCTTGCATGCTTCTTTTGTGGCTTATCCCCATTTAAGGCCTGCCTACTATTTCAGTTAGCTTTGCTCTCCACCAACATTATCAATAAACGATTACTCATCTCACTTTTCAGTAAGAGTCAGGTTTTGATGCATTCACAAAAGCATTCACAAAAGTAAGTCAAATAGAACCATAGAGGTAACTCATACAGGTATGAAATATGTCAGATTGATGCAAACTAAACCAGGCTCTGTGTGAATTTAATTAATATCATGAGAGGGACAGCAAAGGCTATAGCAGTTATGAAGAAATACAAAGTTATGTCAGTAGCACAGATGAGAACTATGTGTGGTTATCACAGAATGGAAATCAGCCCTAATGTACACAGGCAGTAGTTCATAAAATAGTTAATTTTTGTTTTTTAAATTTCGGTATAAACTTTACTTTTAAATAATGTATTCTATTGACCCACATTTCCTAAATTGTAAGTTTTCTACATTACATATTTTGATAGTACTGTTGAAACTGTTGTGTTCTAGCAAGTTATCACAGTTTTCCTCTGGGGATAAGTATATCTCCATAAATTGTTATCACTAACTTTAGGTTTTTGCAAGCTTTTTCACAGGAGTGCAATTATAAATACATACATATTAACATAATCCATTTTTAGACATTTCTTATTTTACTGCATCTCTAACAAGACAGTGAATTTATTTCACTGAGAGGTAAATTTATTTTACTGCAACTCAGAAACTCTTAAATCCCAATACAATACCTCCTCTAAGCAGTAGACATTATCTTTAAAACAATGTTATATTTTGTTGCAGTTATTTTAATTTCCAAGGCAACTTATAAAAGTAGGTTGTCATTTTATATACTTATCTAGATGATACATCCAGGCAAAAATTCTCTGAAGAAACCCAATAAACTTACCCACGTTTCTAAATAAGTAGCCATTCTTTATACTTCTAAAAATTACATTTCTGTCTTGGTGCGATTGCAAGTGTGTTCTATGTGCAATGTACTCATCTCCATCAAGCGTTTACCCCATGTATATTACACTTGAATAACAATTTTATACATGTAGATCTAAAATTAGTCTTCATAGCAGTAGCAGCACTATTTTCACAAGGAAATAATAAAGAAAGAAAAAAAGAGGGAATACTTTCTATAAACAAAGAAGATATGAGTGTTAAATAACTGAACTGGAACAGCATGGCAGACCTTAAAAAAGTCATATCACGTACTTGTTTGCAAATCCTCAAATAAGAGCAACATGAATTTTGCATGTACCTATCTAAAGTGTTTTAATATCTACTGATGAAAATGGATGCAATTATTGTTCTGACCTCAAAAATCAACACACTGTTTTTACAAGTTTCTTGCAACTTTTAACAAATTCTCTCATTTATGTTTTTTTCACACTAATGCGTGAAATTTGAATACAGACGCTTTCATTAAGATAGAAACTATTCTGGGAGAAGATTGGATATTTTTCATAGTGAAGCACTAGGTATTGGGGCACTGAAAAGGGCCATATAATTACCAAATAGTCAGAAGTTTTTCCTGGAATTCAAGTTAGACAAAACCCATTGAGCCTGAGCATACGTACAAAAGGATGAAGTCTTGCCTTAGAGCTTACAGAGAGTAAAAATACTTAGAGGATATTTTGGCTCTCTTTGAGGGGCAGCAATTCAATAAGTTCCTGCTTCCTCTAGTCTACTCACATTCAGTTTGCGCTCTAACATCAGTCAGTTGGAACCAGAGAGTGCCCTTCCTTTTGTTTCTACTGTGTACCTTTACATCACCCTGATATTCATTACCCTCTTCTCTTAAGGCTTTTGGAGGTGGCAAGATTTATTGGCCTCTGGATAAGTGAATATAGTATACAGCACAGTAGTATTTCATCCAGTTTTCTCCACAAAGATGCCTGAGAAACATCAAGGGATCTCCAAGCCCTATGTTCACAGAACGTATGTTTGCAGTCCACAACACATCTATTAGTTGGGAGTTATTTCTTTGATTCTGCACCTTGGTTACTGTTGATGTACCTAGGCCAGCGCATCCATCCATCTTACTGAAAACAGGCCGCTACTACTAGGTGAAAAAAAGTAGTCAGTGGGAAATAAAAGCACAAATGATTCTTGACAGTCCCTGCCAAAAATAAATAATGAACATTTATCAGGCTCAGAATAGAAGCAAATTAATATTACTGAAAATATGAATGGAAACAATTGTCTTTTTTTTCAACTTTAATTGCATCTTGTATCATGTGGAAATTGCTGTCTCTAAACTTACATATTAAAATTTTTGAATGCTTTGCAGAATTTGTTTCAACAAATTTTCAGTACTGTTCACATTAATTTTGTATATATACTCAGACTGCTTACTCCAGCTTCCAAGAGCATTAATAGAAATTGGATTAAAAATATGATGGAACAAAAATTGGGCCAGTGACTTATACAGATGTGGTCTAAGTGCATGTTGCAACATAAAAATACAGCTGTCTGTACAATATTATTGCAAGGTCCATTAATAGCTACAGATAAGAAACTAGTACATAATTCTCTTAATTTTACATATAACTTAGAAATATAACTTTAGAAATATAACTTTACAAATCAAAGAAACACCTGATTTTTTTTTTCAGTTACTGAAATGCTGTATTCTGTCCTCCCTCTGGCTCTTTTTCCACTCACAAAAGAAACAAAAGAGGCCAGCTGATTGATATCTGTCTCAAACACTAGAAAATGGTTCATTTTCTGATTCCATTTTCAATTAAAAGTATTCTTGAACAATTTTCTATACAAATTGAATACTGAAATAGTGGTCTAAGATTTAGGCTTAAAATCTTGAAATATTTGTAATTTTTTCCAACAGTGCAGTTTCAAAAGAACTTTGAGCAGACAACACATAGTACCACTGCTACCAAAAGAAGTTGACTCTGGGACAGAGTGTGTCCTAACCACTTTTTCCTTTTATGTAACAAGCACAATGAGGACCAAAGGAAACATCCTTATGTCATTTTTAAGTAGATGACTCATGAAAATCAAAACAGAGTTGTGAATAAAACAGTTATTTTTTCATTTACACCCCCCACATACAAACTAGTTTGTTAGGTTTTTTCCCCTGAGGTCTAATTCTATGTATAGACACTCTTCCAAAGAGAGGTGAAATTCTATTATGTAAAAACATTAAAGAGAATTTTAATATATTAAGAAATGCAGGTTTGTTGTTCTGCTTCAGAACATTGAACATATATAAAGAAATTATTGCAGATTTCTTTTATCATGACAGAAACAAAAAGAATTTACAGACAAGGTAGTAAAGGGTGTAAAGATATTGTTTTATAATCCTATGATACCTGTAGTAATTAAAATACACTGCTTAAAGTCTGGTACCTGCTCCCAGAAATGAGTAAGAAAGGATGTTATAAAGATGAAGGAAATTACAGTATGTGTAATTCGTTTTGTAATCCCCCTCACATATGAACATTGTTCCACTATTGAGAGAAAGGTAAGACTTGATACTCTTAGATTTGGCTGAATATCTTGGTGATATTAAGTATCTTGGTGGTATCAAGTCATCTTTTTGCAAGGATCTGCTATCTTATGTATTTATTTCCGGTAAGGTTGTTGCTTTACTGAGAAAATCACAGAGCACCTGATTTTTGAACATGGGAAAAATTGGTTTTCCTTCTTTCACCAACTGAACAGTCAGACTGTCTCAATATCATCTATTTCTTTCTACTCACTTTTGGTTTATTCTAGTTTTCTTCAAGACATAGCCTTCAAGAAATGAGAAGAAATGAGCAGACAGAGGCAAACACTACTATAAAGTATTAAATTTCTAGTGCCAGGTAATTATAATATTGCATAAGTATACCTGAGAAACTGAAACTAATAAGTAATTAAGAAACTGTGTATAGACTGTGGAAATTTACTTGGGTGGAAAAGGAAATAATTTTATTTCTAATTTCTCATATGCTTTGGCACTTTACCTATTCAAATACATACCAGGGAGACTGAGACTCTTTTCAATATAAAAAAAAAGCCAACAAAAAAAAAAAAGAACACAACAAAAAACACTGGCAAAGAAAATAAACATAAAATTCATTAAAATATAATAAATGGAAAGGAGTATCATTAAAAATACAGGAATTTCCACCAGTTCTGTTTCATTTAGAAAGCTTTGATTTTGATTGTTCTGCAACTGGAAAACATTAAGAATACCTTGCATAAGTCAAGTTTATAGAGCTGAAAAAATAGAGTGAGAAATAATTCTGATTAAATTAGATGTCCAAGATAAAATTCTAATGACATTATATCCTTAGTGTTTTAATGAAGCTTGAAGCTGAGATAAATCTTGGAAAACTGGTTCCCGGTAATTCTTAGCTACATCCTTCTAGTGAAAAATATGTTTAATCAGTGAAATCGTACTGATTTGGGGAGATCACAATGCATTTTGCTGAACTGGGAGAGGAACACAGTAAAGTAAAAAAGTCTACTACGATTTTTATGACTAACACCATCTCTATAAAGGCAAATAAATTTGTATCTAGGAATACGCTGATGATAATGGAGGATGTTCTTCTTGCTAGCAGCAGCTAAAGCAGCAAGACTTATGTCTCTCTGCAGAAGGAGTTTAGATTGTGCTAAAATTCTAGTCCAAGACTCATGTAAAAACTCACTAGAGACTATATATCCATCAGCTATCCTTTATCTCAAAGACAGAGGAAATGCAGTAGCTCTGGAGCAGATTTTGGTTTTGTTTTATTACTCTCAGTAGAAATATGCCTCTAACTTTTAAAGAAGCTATCATGGATACAAATAAGCCATCCACACCACTGCAATGTGTAGTAAGTCGCCATAAATGGATGTACAAACAGAAGATTTAAACATAAATCTAACAAAGGAGAATTTCAGAAACTTTTCATTTGGGTAAGCATCGGTGCTTTTTCAAACTACTAAAACTCTCCATTACCAGAAAAATACTCAGCTTCCAACCCAGGTTCTAAACCTTTTCCTCTGTATTCACTGCTACTTTCTCAGGAAGGTGAAAAGACACCAGCTTCTCAGAAATAAAAAATAAAAGGGAGTATTCTGGGACTAGACCTTTCTATCCTAGAAATGACAGAAAAAACTTTAGAAATGTCGTGCTCCGTGCTGGCTAGAGATGTGAGGCAGAAATATTCTGATAAAATTTGACTGACTATAAAGAAAACCTATGGAGAGAAAGCAATGGTAGATTTAGCAGGCCTGATCATCAATGAATAAAACAGCAGTAATTTGAACTCAATCAAGTGTATGTCTGTAGGTATTCCACTTAAACTACTGCAGGGGAGTACTCTTACATGGCACTGTTAACCTCCAGAGGAATTTGTTTCAGAGTTGAATCCTCACTAAAACAATGCATTTGATTTCTTCCACTGTGACATAATGGTATTTCTGGTATTAACTCTGTCTCCAGAGTTAATTTTCACTGACCAACTTGAATTAGTAGGAATGTTATAACAAAACTCTATGGGAACTCAGAGCTTTTCTCCTTTAGTGCTCTGCTGGGATATTTATGGGTCCCAAAATGATAATTTTATATACCAGCCAAAAAAGAAATCTGACATCAAAGTTACATTTCGCTTGCAATTCCTACATGACTACCACAAGATCTTAAGAAGATCTTTAATGATGTGTAAGGCAGAAAGCTTTGTAGTTTCTTTAGTGCATTGGTCCTGTATAAGCTTCTGTCAAAAAAACCCCAGTGCTTACATTGCCAACAGAGAGCTACTGTTGGCAAGATTATGATATCTCACCTACTCAGTAGTATATATACAATCACACTTCAACTAAGGTGGATATTTTTCCTCTTTTTTCTCTCCCTTGCAGGTTACTGAGCCAACAGTATACACAGCATATGTCAAAAAAAAAAGATAATTTTTTCGAATTCTCTGCAAAGTTATTTGCTCTCTCTGCACTTGAACACAAACGTTTGAATTTGAATTTTTTTTCTTGTTACCTCAGTAGTATGATAATGAGATTGCATTTTAAACTTGTAAAAAGCACTTGGAATATTTCAGTGGTTCTTCAGAAACCTTTCACAATACATTGATTTGACTGCTCTTTTCCATTTCCATTCCATTCCACTGCTCTTTAACATTTCCATTAAGAATCTGAAAACTGTATTTAAGCCAGATTTTTGTTTGTTGCTTTTCTTTGTGATTACACATGCAATTAAAATAGTAAACTTCCTGAAGGAAGTTTTCAAGCAGTCTGGGAGCCTAGTTGTGAAGTTTCTGATCTCCATAGTCAATGACACAGTTTGGTTGTAACTCAGTTTGGTTCTGAATGGGGACTACAGTCTCAGAGTTCTTTGGTAAGTGGAGTGCAAGGTATGGTCAGAAATGAGATCAGAAATTATTACTTTCTGAAACAAAACAACCTTTTTAATTAAAAAATGAAAACATTTGACAAGCAGTGTCTATTCAAAAGGTACTTTTAGTATTAAGCAAATGCCCTTGATTAAAAGTAGCATGAAGCAACATCTGCAGTCACTCCAGGTGTTTAATTTCTCTTAACATAGGAAACTGGCTTTCTGATGAAGGTGCATTTCAAGCACTGATTAATTCTATCTCCATGCTTTTGCCAAAGCCCATTCCAGACCTCACAAGACATAAAATAATTATAAGCTCTGTAAAAATCTGAAAAATATGTAAACTGTGGGATTCTGTGAGAAAGAACACTAAGAACATGGAATAATTACAAGGGACATTACAGATGTAGAAAAGTAGTATGAAATTTTAGTAATGAAGAAAATTCAATCACAAAGAAATTGGATGAATATTTGATAATTGCACTCAATAAGCAATGGTGTCTGAGGAAGCTAGATCTCTGAAGCTAGAAATACACATTCCAAATATGTCTAAATGGATATTTAAAATTAAGAAAAATAAGGTAGTTTTTACTTTGGAGACAAAGCAAAAATTATTAACTTTGTCCTTGCAGTTTTCTCACAGCTGCTCTTTTTTGATTCTTCCACTAAAACAGTTTAGCTTAATGAAATTTAAAGGAATTCAAGTAATTGTCTAAATTTTGGAGCCACTGTCCTCACTTGTAGCCTTCAAGGGCTGGCAGATGCAGTAGCACAATTTCTCTTTCAATTGTGGCATGTTGCCTACAATTATAAGAAGAAATGCTGCATGTTAGTTGTTTGCATCAGAAAGTGACAGTCTTCACAGCACAGGGATAAAATCCTCCTTTTCAGTGCTCAGCTTGATCAGCCTGGGGGCAACAGCTGCTGTCATTTCAGCTGTTTGTTTTAAATGTGTACTTTTTGGTACCTCAAGATGGCATTTCTTCTTCAAGCAGAGCCCAAAGCTCACAAAGTCATCCTTCAGTGTAAAAACTATAAATTCCTACTCAGTACTGAACTAAATAACCACCAGCATGCTTTATCTGGAGGTAGGTGCTGGCAACCTGAATCCTAACCACAGTCAGTCACTTTCTGGCTGAGAGGGTTGCAGCATTATCTTGCACTGTCTGTTTCTAACTAAAAGGGGGTGGGAAGAAATAAACACACAAAGCCTCTCATGGTCCTTTCTACCAGAAGAAAATCTCTTTTATGTGTCATATTTAAATACACAAAACACTGCCTTATTTCATCTCCAACCAAATGCTATCCCATTCCTGAAGACTCTAGAAAAGGATACATTTGTCACCATGCAGCTCTCATCGCTGCTAATAATCAGTTCATTTGAACAGAATCTCCCTTGAGGAACATCTAGAATTAATTAGAATTGATTGAACAGCATAAACCATAATTTGTTGATGCTTTAGCACATATAATCAGTTAGGCCCATAATAGTGGTAGGGCATGTTATTTGTTTGTAAACACTTGGGCAGCTACCATTTTATTTATAAAAAATGCTGATAATTTCTGAAGGGCTTGTGAGTTTCTGCATAAATTTTGATTAATTTCCATATTAATGATGTATTATATATTATTTCTCATTCATTATTCCTCAACAGTTATTTTCTTCTAGGAATTTAGGCCATCTAATGGACTGAGCAAATACAATGCATTGTGATTTAAGGGACAAATCACATATCAGGAATATTGAAGTGCAAACTTCAGTATTCAAAAAAAAAAAATCTAAATTTCCCACAAAAACTTCTTGATAGTATTTACACATTGCACAGTCAAGATAAATTAATATTGCAGGTAACACACTTTCAGGAACAATTGAGAATGTTCAGGAAACACCAAGTATTGTTCATTCCTGTTATGTGATATAATATTTATCGCCTTGTCATGTAACTCATTGTACATATATACACAGTCATGAAGAGACTGGCTTTTTAGGGGAATAAGTTTGGGGCAACTATGTAACCACACACAATGCTGTGCAGGAGTGCACAGTCTAACCTACAATAGTTAAATAAAAAGCTAATAATAGTGATAATGGCAAGGAGGCAGCTAGTAAAGGCATAAAGAGAAGGTGGTGTTGTTTCCACTGTAATAATAAGCTCTTCTATAAAATTCAGAAGCTATTCATATGCAATGCTTGGCAGCCTTTAGACTAGCAGAGATATGCACAAATATTAAATATTTATATTAAGTTGTGTTGTTAGAGTTGTTCTCTGTCTTTTCTACCAGCATTGAGGATGACAGAAACCAGCTCTTGAAGATTATTTTCTTGCATTTAAGATGCATAGCGATTCAAAACACAAGGGCTTGGTAATGGCTTACAAACAGACTGGCCCCCACTAGTTGCTACAGCAGGAAGATCCGCAACATTATTCATTTAAACAGACTTTTGTTTTCCCTGGTCACAGCTCAGCCGACGCAGCATGAGGGAGTGCAGGAGCAATGATCTCCTCCCTCCTTCCCTGCCTCGACTCGCTCGCTCCTTTTCTCCCACAGACCACCACACTCAGCAGGTTCTGAAAGCAACCATGCTGATTGTGCTTGCTAAATATTGAAATAATAAATTTTGGGGCTCATATAAATTACAGCATCTGCAGGCTGGAATCAATGGACCAGAAAAGGAGGGTGGTAACAACATCCTGACAGACCATAGATTAATGTCATTGTACTGTTTAAACTTCATCTGTTGTATGTGTTTCAGAGGTTAAAAAAAATTGCAAGCTAAGACAGTAATATCATCTTACTATGTTAAAGACACCTATTAGTCATGTCCCAGGCAAATAGGGATTTATGACTCAGACATAATTCTTCCAAATATGCCTGCTGTTCATAAAAGGCAGAGATATATGACTCAAAAATAACACTGAGACAGGAATAATTTTACACTTCACTTTGCAACATTGACTTTCTTCCAGAACTTACAGTGAAATCTCCACGTTTTTTGAATAGGCTTCTGCCAATACTATAGATTTATAGCTACAGCTTCCAAATCAGGTGAATTTCTCAGCCAAACAGAAGAGGAATAATTTCAGATAGAGAAGAAAGATATGTTTAGATCTTTGTCTGCTAAACAATTGTACACAAATTACATAGAATCGCAGAACTATTTAGGTTTAAAAAACCTTTGGGATCATTGAGTTCAACTGTTAACCCAGTACTACCAAGTTCACCACTGAAACACGTGTACACATCTCTTAAATACCTCCAGGGATGTTGATTCCAGCACTTCCCTGGGCAGCTGTTCTACTATTTGAGCACCATTTCAGTGAAGAAATTTTTCCTGAATATCCAGTCTAAACCTCTCCTGGTGCCACTTGAGGCTGTTTCCTCTTGTCCTGTTGCTTGTTAGTGGGGAGAAGAGACTGATTCCCAGCTGGCTACAACCTCCTCTCAGGCAGTTGTAGAGAGTGATAAGATCTCCTCTGAGTCTCCTTTTCTCCAGGCTAAACAAGCACAGCTCCCTCAGCTCCTCTTCATAAGATTTGTGGTCCAGACCCTTCACGAGTTCCATTGCACTTCGTTGTACAGGCTCCAGCACCTCAATGTCTGTCTTGTAGTGAGGGACCCAAAATTGAATGTAGGATTTGAAGTGTGAGCTCACAAGTGCGGAGTACAGGGTGGCCATACAATTGCTAATATAAGCTCATTTAGCCTGTGTTATGGCCTTACTTACTGTCTCCATTTTGCTGGAACAATTTGATACTATAATTTAACTACATTCCTATGATCTTTCCCCAATGATTCTTCCAAATTCTAGTTTTGTTCTATCAGGGTTATGTGCATTTCAAGAGTGAAATGAAAAAAAAATAGATGCAGGGGAGATACACAGCTGCGGTTTATGTCTGAGCTGTAACAAAATATGGATAAAGGTTCTTTTGCCAAAACTGTTGCAATCAGGACCAGTAGCTGCAATGTGAATGGTAGCCCCTGGCCATTGGAGAGTGCAATAGGACTGGCCCCTGGCCAGACAGCTGAGAGTGCAAAAGGACATCCTTTACCTGCTGCATCAGCCCTGGTCTGCCTCTCATGTCCTTGGGCAAACGTATACATGACAACAAAAAGTCCTCTTCTGAAGTTCGCTTCCATTTAACTCAGGTCACACCTTTAGGAGGGGCTTTGCTCCTTTGAGAAATCATAACTTTGCAAAAGGTTCACCTTTTAATATAGACAGCTGTCTTTTGGTTTCAGATGTCAAATATTACGTTCACACCTCTATTCTTTCCTCAAGAACACTTCAGTCTCTCTTTTTGCTAAGCACCATCCACCCATCAGGGGTAGTCCCTGAAACACCACTATACAATTGTGCCCAGCTGACCTCTTGGTTGTACTATGCGCTTGATGGGGTTGCTTATTCTGAGAATTAAAAATATTAATATCTAATAAAATTTGGTAAAAGTTTAACATTATATCCCATAAGTCAACACTGTTATTCTTTATTTTTTCCCTCTTCAACAGTTCACTTTTCCAGTTAAGAAATACCATGAAAGTGATTTGCCACACCTGAGAAGAAAGCAAAAGGTAATACCCAGAGAGATCTCATGATGTGGCTTAGGGCTGAATTTTGATTTCTTTTATTTCCATATTTCCTAGTCAAGGAGATCTTTGATTGATGAACATTGGCACAGCTCTTAAAACTTAGTGATAAATGAATATCTGCACTTGCAAAAAGTCCATCCAGTGTATGGTTTTCTGTAAGGAGTTCTGGAGAAACTAGCTATTTCAGTGATCTAATACCAAAACCACAAGTTGTATCTCATCTTCTCCTTAGCCCAAGTTATAACCACCACATTTTTCACAGCAAAGAAACAGTGAGCATTTAATCCTCTGTGAGCCTGTTGTGGTGCCGGTACCTCTGCAATTTACTGGCTTATGCCCAACCAGACCAGTCCTCAGAAAGGCCAAATGTTTATTTAGCAAATACAGCCAGCCCTGTGTAACCCCTCATAATTTTTTAGGTATAAAGGTACCATTCTGTCTCTCATCTGAGCCTCCTGTCTCTGACTAGCATGAAATCCAACATACTTCTGTAAAAAGTCTAGAACTAAATTTTAAATTCTCTCGTCCACAATCAGTTTAAATAACGTGACGCACTGCTTGAATATTTCTTTTTCCTAATGTAGCCACATATTTGTTATCACAGTGCTAGTAGCCATAAGAATTCAGTATCAGCTCTCCTTCCAAAATCTCAAGACTGTCTTAAGAGTAATGAAAGAAAAGAAAACAACAAAAAAACCAACCATGGCTTTGGAGTTCAGCTGATTTCTTTCTTAAAATAAAATTAACTCCAACAAACATAAATGAAAATTCAGGACATATTTTAGTCATATTTTCAATTGATTACAGGACATTTCAGAGCCTAAAAATAAATAAAAAATCAGCAACATGTTTTCCAAGAAAACAACCTATGTAAGAACCCCAAAAAAATCCCAGAAAAGTGAATCCAGGAGCAGGGAGTGTGGTTTAAACAAAATACACAAGTAACAGTAATATCCTGGAAATAAATCAATGCTAGATTTTTCCCCACTTTTATGCAATCTAGAATCACATTTTAAAGTCAATAATGGAAGTTACAGAAATATCCTTGTTATCACTCACATGAAGAAGCATGAAGGACACAAAATTTTTGCCTACTTCTGCTGAAGAAGCTCAGAGTCCTTACACTGTTCTTTAAGGAATATGAACACAAAATGTTGCCTCACTGCGACAAACTAAGTATATGCAACTGCACTACATGTTCCAAGTTTATGATTAACTGTAAACATTTATTTAAAACTTCTTCAGGGTCTTGCTTTGGAAGAAACCGCAGTAGCACACTGTGGTCTGTAAATTCCAGAAGCTCTGTAACTAGCAATTACAGAAGATAGGACGCAGTGTCTTCCTCCATACTATTTAGGCACACAGCTGCTGAATGATTTTTTCTTTCCTACAGCCTAGTTGCTGGTCCCCAAAGCTGCTCTTTTCATTTCCTATATTGCTGCAGTACACATATTGAAGTTTAACCAAATCCATTAATTGACATATTTTAACAAATAATAAGGTTAGATGAGAGATTCCATCACACACACAATGTGGCTGTTCTTCCTCTAAACATTCTTTATTTTTATTAATCAGCACCTTTTTTTTTTTTTTTCTGTAAGTCCACTGGACCTCTGAAATCCTGTGCAGCACTTCCTTCAACCAACTCCACCTCGACAGGAATCTTCCAGCTGCTGTGTAATACTGTAAAGTGATTTGAGTTATTAACCAGCCAATTAACCATACAAAGCTACTCAGCCTTCAGTCTTCTCTCCAACACTATCTGCCTCCATCTGTTCCTCCTTCCATGTTTTTTTGTAGGTATTTTTGATGGTGCAAATTGGGATAAAGATAATGTTTTTAAAATCAGTGAGATGAGAAGAGAGAGGATCATTTCTAGAAAAATCCCATACTGGGTGTACAAATGGAAAAAAAAGTAGTTTGACTGTTGCCTGTCTGAAAGGCTTTTATCCAACTAATTTTCTCACTGTAGGGTAGTGTAAAATTGGCATGCACTTCTCTGGCAAGTTGTTGGAGCCTAAGTGCCCTGACTGTCAACCCCTCCTCCTCCTCCAGGCTGACTGCCAGCTTGTCTCTGCCTGTTCTGGGAAAGCTGGGAATACAGAAATCTTGAGGAGAAGGCTGCGACTGAGAGCTCCTATTCACCTTTTTCCCGCCAATAGAAAAATAAAATAAAATTAAGAGCTTTATTAACATTGGCAAGAGAAGCAAGGTGTCTAGTAGAAGAAAATCCAATTGCTTCTAAGGTCCGAGGCTCATTAAAGACTACAGAGAAAAATGGTATGTAGATTTTCTTCCTTAGTAAAAGGAAATCTTATTTGTTAAGACAGATAAAAAGACGTAATTTTTTTTCCATATGAATTCAAATTAACATGATAAATTAACCAAGTATACTATCCTGAATTTACTGCCAGGTTCCTTATATTATATACCATGAGAAGTAATAACCATGAACATTTTCTGATTTGGAAAGGAAACAAAACTAATGATTTTTCTTTAACTGTTCCATAAAGTTTTATATTAACGCTCCTCATTTTGTGCCTATTCTGTCAAGGCTGCAAACATTAATTCCTCTGAAGTTTTATTTATTTTATTAATAAAGACAATAATGAACCTTACTTTCCCTTTTGCCAATATGATTCCCTAAAGTGACTTTTGGGTGACTGCTCTGAATGACTTAATGAATTTAAGAAACGTCCAGAACCTAAATGGAAATCTCAGGAAACTGTTGCTTACTGACCAAGTTTCGCTTACTCTTCCATCTTCCAATCAGTGAGATGTGGAAAAATTCCTCGAAACAGAGCAGACTGAGTATAAAAAAGTACAATATCTGACATGGTGAACATGTTAAAGTTAGTATTATTTTTTCAATTGAGAATAGATCAAAGAAAATTTTGACAGTCAGTGGCTTATATCACTGCTGGGATTCTTGGAGAAACACATCATTTAACCCTCTGCTACAATCTGGAAAATATCAGCTACACAGAGCTCATCCCAGTGTGCTGCCCCCTTTTTAATTTTTCATGTGACAAGCAGATTCCACATATTTTACCTCTGTATTAACTGTGCAAATGGAAAATTATGTAAGCAAGCTTGGGCATCAGGAGAACATGAAGTATTCTGTGCTTGAAAATGCCTCGTTTTTTGCCTCTGTCTTTGGATTGAGAGGCTGACTTAACAGGGCTGAATATATGTGTGCGTTGTATTAAGCTTCCTCCAGTTAAAGCATGTCACTATTCAGTCTTTGATCTTCCCAAGTCAGAGCTGAGTGGCAGAGATGGCTCAGTGAGATTGCTGCTGCACTGAGCTCCTTACCACCATTCCCGATTGCTTATCCTCACAGCTCATAATGCAGTGCTTTTGGAATGGCACCAGGTTCTCTGTGTGTGCTGACCTAGGGGAACCTTTCCAGGTTCTGCACTAGCAGCACAAGATCCATCCTCTCTGTCCAGTTTTTCCTTCCCATTGACATTATGCTGGCACACTGTGAAAACAGCTGCTCAAGCTGCTATCTTTCCTTGCTTCCCCCCGAGGTTTTTATCAAGTCCATGCCAACACTTAGAGATGGTGTTGATTACATCTTCCTTGCCTGATTCCTGAGGTTTGACCCCATACTCTGATACAGCCAGTATCTGCTGCACCATCTTAGTAATTTATAATAATAAATCTTGAGCAGAATTTCTCTTTTGAAGCTGTTTTTAAAGAGAGTTCAGCTAAAACTCACAAATGTCGATATGTTGACAGTCATATATCGAGTACATTATGCCAGGAATCTGTGAAAACCTCTTGAGAGTTTAACCTGTGCAACTTTATACGATTTGTGGCCTTGCTTCCCGGGGAATTGATAATGAATCAAGTTACTGTGGCTTACCAAGCATCTGCTGAGCTACCTTTCACATTCACTGCATGTTTTTAGCTTACAACAATAGGGAAGTAACGTGATTTTTCTGAACTCTTTCACTATGGGTTAAGCTATACTATATATGAATTAAATGTGCAGATATATGCACTTAGCTCTATTCATGACATATTTTGACTGCAACGCAAACATCCACCAGAGTAAATATTTGCCTCCACACTAGTGAAGGGGGAAGGGAGGGAAAATTTGAACAAGAGCTCCCTTGCCCTCAGGAAGTGAAAGCCATCAGCCAACTGCTCTGCTTCTTGGTGACTGCAGGACAGAACCAAGTGTTGGGATTTTCTGTGTCTCTTTGCTCATGTTTCACAGCCTATTTAGGATGTCAGAAATTCCCTGGAGGAAGAGGATGGCTTCCCTGTCAAAGAACTGACCCTTCTGGTCTACGCTTCCTTGGGGAAGCAAGGATTTCACTGGGAAGGCTCACAGCTCTTGTCAGCCTGCAGGACCATTCCAAATGTTGCTGTGTACCAAAGATTGGATTAACGGCTCTGTCCTGCAGCTTATTTTTTCTGCCAAGCATGGCACACAGTGAGAGATGAAAGAATACTATCATTACTCCTTCTGTGGAGTTATTTCTTTCTGTGTATACATTTTTAACATTGGGCTTCCATGAGCCATGCATTATACTATAGCAGAGCACCTAACACATATGACATACATTCATTTATAACATGTAATCAAGTCATGATTGCATAAAATATAATCTACAGTGAGGATTTTAAGTTCTCCTGTCTGGTCACTGCAGTCTTGGCTTATATAAGTACTTGTGATTTTGTGTAGAGTTTGCTCAAGGCCAATGCAGGAAGAATTTCTTCTCCATTCATCTGCTGTCTAGACAGGCATACTTTTAAAGCTGTACAAGCTGTTTCTGGGTTTCCCTGCTAATGACAGTACCAACTTTGTTCCAAAAGAGCTGTAGTGAACTCCAGTGACATTTACTGCAAGCATGACATTATTCCAAATATTTTCTGAAATTTTAATGAAATAATATTTTCACCTATAACATGATTAATACAACACCAGCTCTGAAGAAGGAGTTAGGTAAATGTTTAACTTTAAACAAGATTCAGCATATGATGAAAAGAACATTATTAAAAGGAGGCAAATGAAGTTCGCATATTGCATGTTTGTTTGTTGGGGTTTTTTTTAAATTGATCTTTTTGCAAAATTTATGAATTTAGCATCAGGAAACCCAAGATGTTTCCTTATAGAATATATATTTTCACAGTAATACTCACTTTGAACAAATATGATGCATATTCAGATTCAATAAAAAAAGGAAAATATATTTTATCCAAAAATTAACTAAGAATTGAAGTGCATGCAAATAATGTATGCTTAAGAGAAACTTCTAAAACAATGAAATCCTTTATGAGATTCTAACCCATGCTGCCTGGTTAGTACCTACCCTATCTCACAGGATGAGAAACACTAGGGTCTTGACTCATATAAAAAATGTCAAATTAAATCTTAGCTATATGCAGTAAAGCAAAAAAAAAAAAAGTTGTATTTATTTTGGTTTGTCCTAATTTTTAACACTACCTAAGAAAAAAACTCAAGCAGCATTCCTGAAAACAGTTATATAATCAAAACATATTTTTAATAAGCATATATAAGAAAGCTAAAGAAATGCTAAGAAATCTCTTTTATTTTCTCCATTTATGTTAAAAGTAATTGGATCAATCTCTTATTAATAAATATTTCTTTTGTTTGAACTGCAAAACAATAATAATACAGTATGCAGTTCAACCCTAATATAAACCACTGCTTTTATTGAAAGAATTCATCACTTTGCTTCTCTATCAATAGAACTGAAAGGTCCCTAAGTTTCAAGAATAAGTGTCTCACACATCCAGCTCTAAGTGATAATCAGGTTGTCAGTAATGTTCTTCCTTGCATCCATTTGAGTGTAAATTGAATACAATAAATACTGTGATTTTCATTTAGCTTTAGCAAGCAAATATTTAAATAGGTATTCAGTAGGTTACTTTGGTAATTGTTTTAGGTACCATCAGCATGTAAAGGATGCAATACTAATCTCTTTTTTTTTTTTGTCTCAATAAATACAAAAGGAATCTCTGTAGATGTAGTCAATGCAGTGGTAGTGATACTCCTATAATGCTCAGCTGGATTTTAATTGGCAAGTCCATTTTGTGTCTCATCATTCATAATACTCCACAATAAGGAAATTAATAAATTTAGTCAGTATATTTTAACAGGAGATACAGAATTTGCATATTAGATCTCATCAAGAGCCATGAACTGTTTCAGAGACTGCCTGTAGACCCTTTTTCCCATATATGATATTCCATTTGAACCTCTTTTTTTGCCAGTGGAGTTATATGAATACAGAAAGGAAACATTGTATTTGAAAAGTATTATGGAGGGAGAAATCTCAAGAGATTTAAAACATTCTGTGCATCTGATTAGCCCTTCCTTGGGACAGGTTAAATGAATTGGTTTATATTTCATATAAAAAACTATTCACTGGGATATCTTCACAAGATCCTCTAGGAACGTGGTAATTTGTTGTAATTTACTGCTTGCTTGGATTGTTTCTGTCAGAGACATTTAAATTCAGCTTCAGTTCCACACAGAGAACTGAAACAACGCACCACCATCTACAGATCTATTCCTTAATTAAACCATACAGCTGGAGAGGGAGTTCAACTTGTTTGAGGAGGGCAGCCCACAGCTTCCCCAGGAAAATTAAATATGGCTGTGCCTGGCTTGCCCTTCAGCATATCTGGCATTAAAAAAAAAAAAAAAAAAAAAAACAACAAAAAACCAACAATCATAAAAAATAAAAACAACCATAAAAAACAAACAAAACCCCCAAAAAAAAAAAAACAAAAAAAACCTCCCAAAAAAACCAAAAACCACAAAAAAACACCCCAAATAAAAGCATTCAAGGCACTTAAAAACAGCAATCATGACCAAAGTAAAACCTGTCACAGATGTGAGCTGTTCCACTGTAGGCAGCTCCATATGCCTTATCCACCTCAGGCTCTAAAGCATTACATAAATAACCAGGAGGTTTCTCCTCTGTAGGAAGAGTGTCATATCTGAGAAGATTAATTCTAACTGGAACATTAACCACCCGACTGCTAGCTCTGTAAAGCCTCGCAAAGAGGACAACTCCCACAAGAACTTCTAAACTAAAAACAAAAACAACCAGAAATAGCATCTACCATATATATAAACACATTTATATGAATCTATACCGGCTAAAACAAAACACAACAAAAAATACACTTCAGGTTTCATGCGCCTTCCTACCAAGGAAGGCAGGTGAAGCTTGACCCGAACTTTTCTACACAGGCAGATGTGATGGGGGAGCTGCAGTTCTCCTTAATTTAAAGGTACAGCACCACCTGCTGCCAGCGCACACCGCTGCTGGGGGTGAGCATCTCTTTCGTGGATTACCCTTCGCTTCACCTGATCCTTCTTGGCAGCTTCAACAGTCTGCCGGTACTCTGGTAGCACCACTAAAGTTAGGGTGACATGTCCAAACCGAGTCAGAACAGCTTTTGCAAAATAAAATTCATTACTTCTGTTTGGATAGCACAGAAATGAAGGTAGTGATCAAACTCTTCATGGTTCAATATATGGTTGATCCTTAGAACTAGCAACACAGTAATTTAACTAATGAGTGAAAATCTAGTGCCAAGTTTATGTAAGATCTCCCGAAAAGGAGAATTTTAACATGTTTTTGTATGGGAAATATCTGATTGTTTCCATAATTTTTTTAAAATGTTCTTTAAAAAATTAATATTTGCAAAAATTTACCTCTTATATTAAAAAAATTTGACATCTTGCTTTAACACGAAATCCATCACTTCAAAATTATTCCACTTTATTAAAATTATAATTTTTAATTTATAATAATTTTATAATTTTAATTTAAATTATAATTTAAAATATATTAATTTCTAAGGCAAGTTGTTTTCATACTCATATGCATTTCTTAAGGCTTAAATATCTCTTTTGCTATGAGAATAAAATTTCACTTATATACCTTATATTAACATTGTTGAAATGTCAGGCTATTTTTTAGATTGTGCAGTCTCTATGACAGGGATTAGCATTTTATTATGTTTGCTTAGTGACTTCTGTAATGGGACCCTGCTCTGCCCTCATTTTCATAGCAGGAAAGAAAAGTAAAACCAATCATAATGAGAAAGTGCTCAGCCTTATGAATCAAATTTTCCTAAAACTTCTGAATCCAGTCTCCAGAGCAGCTTCATGAACTCTTATAAGGAAGCCTGAAGAAAACATAACCTTCCTGGCCCCATTAAGTGTACTGGAACATCACTTGACTTTTCAAACCTACTAGAAAGATGATTATTCAATACACTAATAAATAGGCAGCTCACCAAATGTCATCTATTAATTAACATTAGATTTTATTATTTTGATTTTTCAAACTCCTGTCTCAAATTTCAGGAAGGTTAAATCAGTTAAATTTGCCAGATTCTCACAGAATGAAGAAGAAATTCCTCAGTGGAGCACAGACGGTGTACATGATAACCCCAACTCTTCCAAGGGTTTTTTGATGGAGTCCAGAAAATTTCCATTTCCTTTGTTGTTCTATTTCAGCAACACTTTTTTTAGTGGTCTCCTGTTTCTCCAGGCACTTAAGATTTCCACCATCTTCACCATAAGCAAGTGCAATAAACCCCACTGGAGTCACAAGTCCTGTATTAGAGTGTGTGCCCAGTGGGAGAGAGAACTGGCAGGATACAAGCTGACCTGTGCCAAAACCATTATTAATTCTTCAGGTACTGTTAGCAGCTTCAGGCTACAGAGAAATAATTTACTTAGAAAAGCAGTAGGGACTTTTATAACACCTTACAAGGTGAACAGACACTTTTAGCTCTAAATACTGGTGGACAGTAGTTTTCAGGGAACAAAGCACATAAATCTCAAAGTTGTGCTTTGTTGATGTATATTTTGTGGAATTATACTTTTTACTATGAGTATTTAAAAATCTCCTTGTTAGGAAACTGCTAATTTTATTGCCTGTTGTGCTAAGCATCCAGATGTCCTAAACAACTCTGGATTTCTATACTTATACCGAATCAAATTATATTATTCATATAGATTTTGTTGCAATCAGAATTCTCTAGATACAGGTATTCAAAATGTCTTTTTCTCTAGTCTCATGGACTTCTATGATCATGACACTGAGTATTGGTAACTCAGTATCTACACATTAATTTATGACTTTCTGAAAGATACAGGCTGACCAAGAAATTAGACTCTGCAGGGATACAGACAAGAAAAAAATTTCATCTTCAATGAGACACTATAAAATCTAAGATATTGGAGATTCACAATGAAAACCAATGTTTTCCTTCTGGTCAACAATTCAGACCAGAAAAAACATGATTTAAATAGATGTGCTGTTGGTTAATCAAGATTTTTAACTATATCTGGGTTTAAACTATTAATTGCAGACAGCAACAACTTTTCTGAGGAGATAACCACAGTGATAGGGCTGGAATCATCATGCTATGAGAAAAATACATAAAAATACTTCTTTCTCCCAGAGCATGTTTTGATGAAAAAATACAAGTCGTCAACTTTTCCACCTCCAGACTCTTTCCCATCTAAATAGCTGCTCCATTGAACCACAAATGTGGTCATAAACCACATACAAAATTGGATCATTGACACATTCAAAAGGTGCATGTGACCACTATTTCTTGGATATGAAGGTTCTGAACCTGTTCCTTTTGCTAGGTTTGTGTGGCTGGGCTTTATCCAGCTTCTTTTTCCTACATACCAGGTTACAGCAATGTAAGGGCAGTAGCTAAAAACAAATGGATCAAACCCCATCTGTTGGATTTAAACACAAGCCTGAAGAACTCAGAACCATTGACTTCACAGATGGAAAACTGCAGAAATCTCAGATTCTCAAGAATTTCTAGTTCTTGTCCTAGAAGGGTCAGATACTCAACACTTGCTTGTCTTTAGAAACAACTGAGAGAATTCTAGTGTATGGCAGCAGTAGGTCTAAGAGCAAACTCAATGTTTATGACTAAAGAATTTGATGACTACTGAACAACAATTAATTTAATGTCATATCTGTAGACAATCAATGCAGAGATTTGAGGATGAAAGTACTGTAGAAACTTAAGGAAGTACTTGTGCTACAAATTAGCTTTGCCTGTATTTAAAATCATGTGCATTTCAGAATTAATGAAAGGCTGTAAATGAAGAATTTTAATAAGCTTTACTGATCAAAATAGTAAATACAAAGTAACCAATAATCTTCTTTTCATTGATCAAGTAGTATACTATAGTCCAATAAAGAGGAAACATTTAAACAATAAGCATCATCTAGTAATAGAAAAGGGAAAGAAACATTTGTGAAAAATTTGAAGGTCATTTTGAATGTGTTAAAAAATAAGGAAGACTTATTTATGATTTTATATTGGATGACTTTTCATGTTTTCTGGTTTTCCTGGGTCTATACCTAGAGAAAGATCAGCTCACTACTCTGTCACAAATATGAAACAGCCATAACACATACAGAAAATTTGTGTGGGGGCAGCAACCTTTATTAAGGTTTATAACTTTAGCATGCTGAAATATATTTGGAAACACTCCTAAAATTTGCATAGCAATCCAAAATAAAATTAATTTCTAATCTTTTTGGGAATTATTTTCAGTGGTTTGGCTACTTTTTTGAAAACAAACATGGAAAGAAAAAATCTCTTTCTGTCTCTAAACAAGAATTTTTTTTAAAGGTTGAGGTAGCTGAGGATTCAGCCTCCCTAGTTAAATCTCTGTGCCTGTATAATTTGTTCTGCTCCCAGTACTGAGTTGTTAATTAAATCTCAGTAGTAACTAACACCTCAGCATAGATTTTTAGTATAGATGGTTTCATTTACCAAATTCTTTCTGCTTGTTTGCCTGTTTCAACACTGAAGGTCTCCATGTTTTGATTCTGTTCTCTTTTTTTTTTTTTAACTGTCTGATAGAAGAGAAAAAACACTTGGATATTCTATACTTTGTACTACAAATTGATTCTTGAAGTAGTTTTTTCTCAAATAAAAATACTGTCTTTTTAATAGTCCCAGTTGTTTTTGTCACACAAGATTAATTCCATAAGCATTTTCATGTTTATCACAATTTCAATGTCTGCATTTCTACAAAAAAAAAACAAGAAAAGAACCAAAAAATACCCTAACAGACCAAACCAAAAAACCAAAAACCCCTCCAAACATAAAAAGGTTTCCATAATATGGCAACGATAGTTCCACTGGACTAAAAAATCATCCTCAATTTTTTTCTGCTGCTATTTTTTCTTATGTTTAGATTCATTTTGCATTTACAGAAAGACAACTATGACTAATATAACAACTTTTTTACAACAAAGGAAACTCTTCAATGAAATTGTCTACAGGACTGCTTTGCAAAGTCCATTAAAAAATGATGCCAGGATATTAAAATAGAAACATCTATAACTATGAAATCTATTTGCACGTTTTATTACATAATAAGCATTCCATTTAAAAAAGACAGGACATTCTATGAAATAAATTTTAAAAGTATTATTGCATCAACTATGAATAAGAACATGGAAGAAATTACTATAAAAGAAGAAATAAACAAAAACCAGGTTATTTCAGATGAATAATTAAAATTCTTGCATCTTTTTCTCAGTAGCTCAATTATCTCTAAACAAGTCTTTGCTGTTGGTCTGGAAAGTGTGATTCTGGATGTTTTTCGAAAAACACATTTTTCCCCTCAGCACTTTGTAGATATATACACCAGACCGGAACAAATATGAATTGCACTAGAAATAACGCTTTAAAAGCAGGACTTTCAAAACAGCAAGAGAAATAAGGGACAGCGACTTGTTGGCAAATATATTTCAAAGCATAGCACTGGACTGTAAAAGTTCATGTTAACTTGTCAAAAATAAATAATTTTTTTTATTTTCTTAAACTCAGCAATTTTACCAGTCTTCAGACATTAAAAACTGCTCACAGAGCAACTGTGATTTTATTAATCACATTTTTTGCTGGTTAAGCAAAACCCTAAGATCTATCATTCTTGGAAGTTGCCTACTGGTTTGATTCACCTCAGCTTCTGAGCCAGGATTGAATAGGATCATTTCCTTGAGAGTGAACTTTGACTATGTTTTATCTTTAGTTTATTTGGTCATTTGTTTATGTGTTTTGGGGGTCTTGTTTCATTGTTTCAGTTTTTGTTAACTGGTAAGAGACCAGTGATACAGCTAAAAAAATAAAGTAAGGGAATTTTTTCTTCTCTATGGGCAAAACAGTCTGTGCTGAACACATAGTGCCCACCTGAGGCATATTCCCAAGCTTTATCTTCTGCCTCTTTCACATGAAATGTCTTCCCTCATGGGTTCATGATGGATATTTTAATTTGCTCTTCTGTTTTGAATCATGTTGGAGTGGGTTTTTTTAACTATCTATAATGAATCTGATTTTTAAAGATGAAGCTCAAACAGTATTTTACCAATTTTTATAATCTTAAAATGGAACAGAAATTTATGCTAGAAAAATAAAATATTAAGGCTAACAAGATTATTTTAGATGTCTAATCTCATGAGGTTAAGGTCCATTCATACTTTCTTTGGAAACTAACAATCTTTGCATAGGTCTGACAGTGGTGCAATGCTGGAAATATATCTTAATATCAAACCATCCGTCTAAGGCCTGTGGAAAAAAAACCTGGTTATTTCAGTGTGATTCCTACCACGCTTCTTTATTTATCACAGCAGTATAAATAAAATTCATGCAGAAGGAAATCTTGCCTTCTGCTTATTCCAGAAAAGAGATTAGGTCACATGATAACCTCTAATAAATGAAGCCATCAGATTACAGCTGGTGTTTTATTTTGCCACAGTAGTAAGAAAGACTGCATTTTGATACTAGTTATTGAGCAAATCCTCCAGAGAAAGAACAGGTTTTCTCTTATGGCATAGCCACAGACAACTTGTCTATCTTTTGACAAGTCTTACTTATACCTGTACTTCCTATTTAAATAAAGTTGGATATTTAATTTCTTCCATTCTTTGAAATTCATTAGAATTTATAAACACCATCTCATTCTGGGAATATTTCAGCAAAAAGAACAAACTACTGTAGATTAATATAATACCTCTGCAATTTTGCAATAATATCCCATTTTTGTAGACTTCCTTCACACAAATTCCTTCCCCAAAATTGCATGTCATTTTTTAAAATAATAATTTGCATATCATAGAATTATAAAATATTTTGGGCTGGAAGGGACCTTTAAAGATCATGTAGCCCTATGCCCATGCAATGAGCATGGGCAAAATCAGATTTCTTGGAGCCCCTATCCAAAGTGAATAGAATTATTTTCTCTCATGGGATTATGCTGAAGTCATGTAGCCATGCTTGATGTAATTTATTTGTAACTGCTAATTGGCATTTAAGATATCTGAAACAGGATCTGGGTTTTTTTTGTTGTTGTTTTTTTTGTTGTTGTTGTTGTTTTTTTTTTTGTTTTTTTTTTTTTGTTGGTTGGTTTTTTTTTTTCCCTCTATGTCTCTACATAGCAAATATCTGGAAATTAATAATTTAAAACCTAAGCTTGTGCAACTGTCTAAATTTTCAAGAAGCATGATGTGAAATATTTTTCCAATGCAAATAAAATGCATTTTACAGAGTTCTGTTTAAAATTCCTATTTAATATGAACCTTTAGAGAATGTTTAAAAATGCATTTTCTGAGCTTTTTCTGTCCTATGTTGACTCTTAAGCAAAGTAAATATTTAATCAAGATACCAGGGGAGGAAGCCACCTGGGCACCATAGGCTATTATATTTCATAAAATGTTAGATGGTAATATTTAAATGGGAAGAAAAAAGTTTTATTTCCACCTTGGGATATTAACATTTGCCATCTTTTACACATTTGATCATGTATCCAAACTACAATGGCTCTTCAAAACTTGAATGTCATAGTAGAAAATTAAGAAGAGCTGTGACATGAATTTAGTTTGAATATCTGTAAATTCTCAAATGTAATAAAGATCTATTACTACTTATCAGCTCAGCCTCGAGTATCACCTATCAGCCACTTATAAAGAAAATAACAGTAATATGGATTAGATGTCAGTTGGCAAAATTATAAAGTCACCAGCAGTTCTCTGTTTGTGAAATAACCTGATCTTTAAAATGAATGATCTTTAAGTTCATTTCAGAGATGAGGTGTTTTTGAAGGTAGATATTGGCTGAAGAAGATTGGACTTTAAGGAAATTGTTTCATTGAATATACCTTTCAAACAAAGAAATTAGGATTAAAAACTATGTTTGGCACTCCAGACAACCATTAAATAACCTCCACAAGCTATAAAACGTTTGGGATGATGTAAAACAAACAGCTTTCCACCTCATTGTTAAAAAGGAACTTGTGTACACAGCCTGAACATCTGCATAACTCAAAGTAAAACTGTCATGGCTTGACACTGGCCAAACACCAGTCAGCCACAAAAGTCGCTCACTTACCCTCCCCGTCACTGTTGGGCAGAGGAGAGAAAAAATTAACAAAGGGTCCATGAGTTGAGATAAGGACCAGGAGAAAACACTCTAAGGGCAAAACAGGCTCAACTTAAAGCTAAAATGTGAATTTATTGCTAAAAAATCAGAGGAGGATAATGAGAAGTAGAATAGGCCCCTAAAACACCTTTTTACTCCCTCCTTCCCACCGACAGCACAGGAGACAGGGTATGGGGATTTTGGTCAGTTCATCACCCAAGGTTTTCCAGGGAGAGGAGTCATTCCCCTGTGAGACCGTGGGGTCCCTCCCACAGAGACAGTTCTTCTCCCACATGGTTCCACTCTCAGGAGCAGCAGCCCTACTGCACCTGCTGCAAAGGTGAGTCCCTCCCATGGGCACACTCCTCCCAAAACTGCTGCAGCATGGGTCACTCCTTCAACAGGGTACAGTCCTATACTACCAGGTTGCTCCAGCCTGGAAGCAGGGCCCCTCTCTCCACTGGGTCTCCCATTGGATCGCAGCCCCCTCCAGGCATCCATTGCTCCAGCATGGGCACCTCCCCACGGGCTGTGGGTGGATCTCTGCATCCCTCGTGGATCCCCACGGGCTGTGGGTGGATCTCTGCATCCCCCGTGGATCCCCACGGGCTGTGGGTGGATCTCTGCATCCCCCGTGGATCCCCACGGGCTGTGGGTGGATCTCTGCATCCCCCGTGGATCCCCACGGGCTGTGGGTGGATCTCTGCATCCCCCGTGGATCCCCACGGGCTGTGGGTGGATCTCTGCATCCCCCGTGGATCCCCACGGGCTGTGGGTGGATCTCTGCATCCCCCGTGGATCCCCACGGGCTGTGGGTGGATCTCTGCATCCCCCGTGGATCCCCACGGGCTGCAGGGGCACAGCTGCTTCACCATGGTCTCACCACAGCCTGCAGAGGAACCTCAGCTCCAGCACCTCCTGTCCCTCCTTCTCCACTGACCTTGATGTCTCCATGTGGTTTCCCCCACATGTTCTCACCTCCTCTTCTTCTCTGTCTGGAATTAATACTGCACCAAACTTTGTTTTGATTTTCTCCTTAAATTTGTTTTCATGGAGGTGTTACCACCATCTGTAATTGGCCCAGCCCTGATGAGCAGCATGTCCATACTCAAACCCATCAGGGATTGGCTCTGCTGGACATGGTGGAAGCTTCCACAGCTTCTCACAGGAGCCACCTCTGTGACCCCACTCTACCAAAACCAACATAAGCAGAAGACACAAAGAATACTAAAAAAGTCTATCCAATCCTGGTCTTTCCTGTTTCCAAAATAATGAATGTTTTTGACTTGCTATGTCATTAATAATTTTATTCCTGTCTCCTTCAAGACAAGCTGAAATTCTGAAAAATGTTGCAGGCATGTTCCTTGTCCTTCCTGTGATCAGGTTTCTATTTCTTTTCAGAATATGGAACCACTGGAGTCATACTCCAACTTTTTTTTTTCCACTCTTAAATCTTCCAAGAACAATAGGTACTTTTAAAATGACTGAATAAATAAAAAATATATTTATTTATGAACTGAGTCTAAAGGTGTGTCGCTGGTTACACCTAAGGAGCATGGGTTCTCCTCTACATCTTTGCCTAAAATCTAACAATATTGTAATATTTAAAATGACACATTAAAATCAATATAGAACGGCTGACAATCTTATTTCTTAAAGATAGCATTTTCACCCACTCTTTGAGTAATCTGTCTAGGCGAAGTCTAAAGTATTAAATATTGTATTTCTAAGCTATCTAAGAGAAGCAAAAATACTCATTAAGTAGTTAAGTTCTGCTCTGAAATGAACCCAAACATAGGCTTATTTTCAAATTATTTTAGTTAAGATTACCATTCTAATTGGTGCCTCATCTAATAACACCAATATCAATGAGTTTTTCAATCAATGTACAGTGTTTTCACCAACACACAGAGGTGTCTGGAGTACAGGTCTTAGGAAGAACAGCTGAGGGAGCTGGAGTTGTCCAGTCTGGGGAAAAATAAAGCACAGGAGGGAACTTTTTGCTTGCCACCAACTGAAATCTGAAATTAGGCTGTAGCAAGAGGAGAGGTCAATCTTTTCCCACAAGTAACAAGGGATAGGAAAAGAGTAAATTGCCTTAGGTTGCATCAAGGGAGGTTTTGATTGCATATTAGAAAAATTTCTTCATGTAAAAGGTTATCAGGCATTGGAACAGGCTGCCCAGGGAAGTGGTTGAGTCACCATCCCTGGAAGTGTCGAAAAGGGGTGTGGATGGGGCACTTGGGAGCATGGTTCAGTGGTGAACACAGCAGAGCCAGGTTAATACCTGGACTCAATAATTTTAGAGGTTTTTTTCGTGGTTCTATATATATAATTATATATATATATAAAATTTACAATTAATTTAATAATATTAACAAAAATGTATAATATAAACATCAAGAGACAAAGAAACATTGTAAATTCATTGCTTTTGAACAAAGAAAATTAAATCTTTTCATATAAACCATGAAGTTAACCTGTTAACATTGCCTCTACTAGAACTACTGCAATGATGGAATTTGAGGAAAATAGAAACTAATGAATGTTAAGGAAAAAGTACACCACCACAGGGTACACCTACTTGAATCTACCAAAGACCAGTGAGATATAGAAAGAGAGAAACTCTCAAAAAGTAAGGGAAAGCTGCTGAAGGACATAAAGATTCAAAAAGACTGGAACATTCCTGAAACAGATTACAGGATGTTTTATGCTTATAAGTCATCGGTCTTTGAAAAATAAGTAAATAACTGGAATTTGGGGAGGGAAATTAAAATTCTCATTCAAATGAGATTCTAAAAAATGATGCAAGTACTTCAGGCAACTTTCCCAATAGAATTTACCACCCTTATACATGAAATAGTATTTGATACCATGACATTGTTGTCATTGTAACAATTTTTGCAATGGGCTAGAATTACTCTTGCAAATGTCCAACTAAAGTCGGGGCAGATGTAACCTAATTGTACCCTTGCAGGGGGAAATAAGCACAGGAAAAGCTGATGTCTGTGCCCCAAAAATCATTATTCTTTCGCTAAGAACTTAGACCCTTCATCTTCCCATCAACTCACTTCTGATTATTTCACTGGCATGTTTTTAATTTGGCAGATTTTAAGAAATCAGGCTAATTATTCTAACCTATTAGTGAAAGATAGGTTTGCAACTCATTAAAATGTTGATAGTCTTCTGAAAGCCCTCAATTGCCTTTTCAATTACTTCAACAACAAACATGATCCTTTGCTGTGCATAAAGGTATTTCTTCAAAAATTACTTGTTTTCAAAAAACCAAACAGATGTCTGCTGGAGGTGAGTAGGGTATAAGACAAAATCTATATATGTATTTTCATTTAAATTAATAGATTTTATGCATCTGCCACAGACTGGAACATTGCTATGTGCCTGTCTTCAACATTGAATAAAATCTAACTCCTCAGCTTTATTCTTAGTCCAAGTTCTGTCAGCAGCTAGGATTTAATTTCAAGAACTTTTTTTATAAGAAATGTTTTTCCTAATTTCTTTTGTCACACAGTTTTTTAGTTAGAGCTCAAGTTAGTAAACATACTTAATCTCTCACTCGGCATTCCTCAGGCTGATGACGGCTATGTTATACTGAGATTAAAATGTCTCAGTGTAAGTTTGTTATTTGCTTATTAGTTGTTTTGGCTTGTTAGTTTGTTTTTTAAACTGTCTTCAGGCAGCAAATCCTTTGGCAATGCCTCTAGAAACATGGACTGCTTCCTGATTTTATTTTCTTTTTTATTTTATTTTTCTTTCAGTTTATAAAATATGCAAACTAACTAAATTCCCTCAGTATATGAGCAGTGGAAAGAATACAGCTGTTAATAGCAGGTTTTAAATCTTGACAGAAAAGCCAATTTGCAATATTTTACTAACAAAAATAAACATTCCAAACAACCATCACTTGAAAATTCTCTTCCTTACTTGCTCATACACCACACTGTGAAATAATATATTTTGTATAAGCAACCCAGTGTGGCAGTAGCACCAAGCTCTACCAAAACAAGCAGGGACAAAATGTACACTGAATGATTTATTATTTAAAACGTTTTCCTTACCTCTGATTTCAGTTGAATACAAAATCACTAAGTACTTATAACTGTCTTTATTATTTTAATAATTTCTATTACAAATCTGTAAACGTTCATCATTATAGCAAAAGCTGCCTTTCATTTCATTTATAAATCCATTAATTTAAAAGCTGTCTAAAGCTCCTAATAATTAGCTGCAGCTAGTTAAACAGGAAAAAAATCCCAACTCATCACCTCGCTTTGGTTGTGAATCATGTGGGTTTTCATTTATCAGTACAATACCAGAATAACATATGGTCCTCTTCAGAGACCCTAACTCCATTGAGCTTCATGCTGCACAAACACTGAGAATTGTCTAAAAGGAAATTTAAACAATGAAACTACAGGAAGAATTGTAGTAGAGAAGAGCACAGAACATTTAGATTATTAGCAACACAACACAAGAAAAACTTGAGACTTTTGAAAAGACAAACATTTAATCTGCTCTCCTTTTTTTAGGCACAATGACGGGAAGGAGTAAAAAAAAACCTGGTTGTGCTTACATGAGGAGCATGAGGGAAGCTGCCAGCAAAAACTGGAGGTCTGCACCAACATTTGTGATTATAAATTAGAGATGACAGGAAAGGTGGACGACGAACTAATCAACCTCAGAGTGACAGTGATAAGCTTGTACTATTTTACATTATTCAGAAAAGGAAACTGAAAATGGATGGAGAGAGAAGAATAACATGATGAAATAAAACTGGTTATAAAATTATATGGTATCAGCACTCAGTGGACAGACATGAAGCAAGATTGTATTTGCCTACATGAGCAATGAACTTGTAAAAGTGATTGATACATAAGCTGACATCCTGGTGTATTAGACTCACTCTCCTTTTCTCTACAAACAATGAATAACCACCAAATATCCAAACATTCTGTATTGAGCATGTCTGGAATGGAGTTAATGATCACCATAGCAGCTTTCATAGAGCTGTCTGCATTGGCAGGTAGAAAGGGGTACAAAGCAGTGTTGTTCCTGGGATATTCCATACCATATGATGTAATGTTCATTAATACAAGCTGAGAGAAAAGAGGAAGGCCTGGAGGGGGCATTTGTTATAGAGATATTTGTCTTCCAAAGTAACTGAAATACATACTCAGTCCCCAGGTTTTAGGAAGTGGCTGGACTCTGCCTTTTGGTGGAAAAAAAGGAGAAAAAATCTTTTGGGTCTGATTTGTTTCTTCCTTCCTTTACTTTCATTCATTATACTGCCTTTTTTCCTGATCCATGAGTTTTTTAAACCTTGTGTGTCCCCATCCTGTTGAGTAGGAGGACAGAGATAGCAGCTGAGCAGGCACACAGCAGCCAGCTGAGGTGAATCTGCCTTATTTCCATTGCTGCTTTTCTCCTTAGTTATTATTTCTTTAGAAAAAGTTGACTTATGATAATAATAATTACTTTCAGAATCAGTCCTGTAAATTCCTCTCATTTCTGGCATTATTTTTAGGAATGTCTCAGTTTTCCCCACTAGCATTTTTACAAGCAACATTATCTTCCTTTCTAAATTACTTAATAAGATCATTCCAGAAGGATGATTCTTTGAAGGCTAAACCTTAAAAGAAGAGGAATTGTACTGTAGTTGTGCCTCTGCAAATGATTAGAAGGTCCTGTGGTGGAAGACCAGAACAACATGGATGTCTTGCCTCAAAAGCTCTCCAAGGAATTTTTTGGTCTGTCTGTATGGACATTTTAAATTAGAGAATGGAATATCTGTTCAGTCGATGGGCCCCAGGCTTTACCCAAACTTGACCAGGAATGAGCCAGTCTCTCAGGCTCTTCCAGGCAAGGGGACACAAGACTGTAGGAAACAGAGTTTACTAAATTCAAGTTTATATACTGAAATCCCAGCCAGAAAACTCAGGACATAAGTTAGAAGAGAAAACCTTTAATGAATAAAAAAAATAGACATAATTTTGTCCTTCACTGTATTTCAATCTCTTAGAAGTTTCTAAGAGAACATTAAATGAAATGTGGAGGAAAGCTTTCCTGCCTTTAAGCTGCTTTTTTGCTATAGAAAGGTAATCAAACATTTTTATTACAGAAAAATAAAGTAAAGTAGAAAAAAAATATATAGGGTAGATTTTCCAGCCTGTTTCATATGAAAAAAAAATCATTTCAAAAATACAAATATAAAAGCTTGTAATGCCAGGCTATTAGAACCTATCTTGTATAGGACATGTCAAATTAAGAATACAGTAGACACTATAAATGTACCAGGGCAACTCAATGACTTTTGTTTTAATGTCCTAAATATTTGAAACACACTTAAATCAAAGAACAAAATTTTATTATGGAAAATACAACTGCTAAGTACTGGATCTCCATAAAAGGATTCAATTTTGTTGTCATCCTATTGCAAAAGTTCCATACCTTCTTGGGGATTTCTCATGGTCATCTCCTCACAGCACAGCCAACAAACGCCAGTTCTCTCCTCACCTAGCTAGCCCACTTTTTTATAGCACTCAGCCTTATATTAAACACAGCTGTGGCCTGTTAAGGGCAGGCCTGTTCCCATTCTTTGGTAATTACTACAGCTGCAACTCTTCAGGGGTGAGATTACCTCCTTCACTATCTTTATTTTCTTATATTGTATCCCCCCACACAATTTCTCATCTATTGGTTATAAAGATAAACATGAAAGCTTAATAGAGAGCAAGAACAGCGAGTTTATAAAAATTTCTAACATAAATTATCATTCTTTAAACCCATCTAAAACAAATCTTACATCTTAGACCTTCTCTACTTAGCCAATCACCTGGGTTATTTGATGGAACTAGCTTGAGTTTTAATTTCAGAAAAAAATCCTTGAATTCAAAATCCTATATAGAATGATACCAAAATTTTATTATGCCCATACTTGATTTGTGAATAAAAGAGCAATTTAAACATTCATACATGTAACTTTACATTGCATGCATTATGAAGTCATCCAGAGAAGACAGTTGACAATTTCTTCCTCTTGCTGATACTCTTTGATATTGTGGTTTGAGATTGTCTGTGCTAATCCAAGTATTTATGTGTCCTTTGGCCTACTGCTACAGCTGTATTTAAAGACAGAAATCTACACATATGAAACTGGGTATGCAAACCACCAACTGATTGCACATTATGTGTATTACAGAGACAGTCATTCTTATATTACCAGAAGGATTATCATTTGAATGTAAGAGCTAGTTTCTATGAAAGCACAATAAATCTATCATCACAACACTTAAAAAGACATTAAATTTTTTGTCAATAAAGTCCTTAAAATAACATGCATTCACAAAATTATTAGAAGTGGTATATATGCAATCTTTCCAGAAAAAAATTAAAATCCTGTAGCAACTCTAACCATGAAGTTTAAAACTGCAGTAGATGGAGGATAATCTATTAAGAAGTAAGCAAAAAAACATTTATTGCAATTCTATTTGAAAATGTGCATGTGATGAAAAATTTATCAACATATGGGAGATGATATCATGGACATTATAAGAAGAAAAATACTGAAAGTATTTCTTCAAAGGATATTTTTTGTCTTCAGTGAAACTGTTTCCAATTCCATTATTTTTCCAGACTTTATTTTCACTCAAATTAGTGTGACTTGATCTGCTAGTTTAAGGATTTAACATATATTTTATCTTCTACTATCATAGTAGCCGTTGTGATGGAAAAGAAACTTGCAGAGTAATTAAAATTATCTGTTAAAAGAAAGAGTTTTGGAAGTGCACTTTTAATGTGTTTTATGTAGGACATCTAATCTCCTTATATTATAAAACCCAGAGAAATAATGTCTATAACAAAATAAAAATATCTCTGAAACCTTATTTTTCTTTCAGGAGGTAATAGATTAACAGAAGTCGTGATTTACAATTGATATGTATTTTTTTCTGAGGCTTGAATTAGAATAAAAAATTGTTTTTCACTACAGAAATTATGTCAGTGTGGATTATTTGCCTTTTTTGCCCTTTTTTATGTTGCACAGCTTTATGTCATGTCATAATATATTACAAGCTGTGGTTGACAAATAAGATAAAATATGATGCCAGCAGAGCAGCCACAGAGCACCTTAAGCCAGGAGTATCAATTACAATGTAAATGTACTGCAATGACAAGCACAATTACAATAAACATAATTTAGGTGCCCTAAATATGTGATATTATTTCCTTAGTTACTTTGGTAATAATCAAGCATTTTGGTAAACATGTATGGTATTATACTTTTATATATTTTAATGGTTTTATATTTTCCCTCCTGATCCAAATATTGGCATCTGTTACACAGATTAGACAATTTGGATATAAACTTTTGTAGTGTTCTCTTTATCACTTTCCTTTCATATTGTAAAGCATTCCTTTAGGCTGTCATTTGGGTTTTTTTTATGGAGTCATTGATATCTAAGTCTTACCTTTTAAAAAGTACTTGAGAAGGTCACCCAGACCAGCCTCCTGCTCTAAATAGCTCGACTTAGATCAGGTTGTTTTGGACTTTATATTGTTTTGTTTTGAATATGTCCATGATAAAGATTTAACAGCCTGTATGGGCAACCTGTGCCAGTGTTGGACCGCGCTCAGGGTCAATTCCTTTTTCTTTAATATCTAACCAACCTTTCCTAACGTCAAGTTGGTTTTGTTGCCTCATGTGCTACTGCTGTGCACCTCCTAGAGGAGGCTGATTCTGGTTTTTCTGTACCCTCTCACCTCTATAGAGAGATTAACTTTCCCCGCTGCCTTCCGTGACCATGCCACAGACCATCCTGCACTGTGGAGCTCAAAAGTAGCTCTGGTACTCCAGACACAGTCTTATAGATGCCAGAGGGGAAGAATTACTTCTCTTGGCTCTCTGAATACTTGCTAATACAGCCCAAGAGAAAGCTCAGCCAAAGAGGGGCCTTCATTTCTAAATCTGTTTAAGAAATAATGATTAGAATAATCTTTAATCACCGTGGGAGTACCTTCCTCTCCAGGAGCAATGCATAGTCCTACTGCAAGGAGTGTTGGTATGGCTCTTCTATGCTGGTAATACTCTTTCTTGATCTCATTTCAGAACATTCATGCAGCAAGGTAACACCTGCTATAAAAGCATCACAATGAGATCAATAATAATTGATGCACAACTTTGAAAACTACTGTTTACAACAAAACGGCAAAAAGATTTTGTTTCCTTTAAGATTCTGCCTTGTTACTCATCACTGAAATGCACTTCTCCCAGGATGTATTGTATCCACTTAGTAAAATGGATTGTGCAAAATGGGCACCAATGACTTAGAGCATAGCTTTGGGCCAAAGGTGCACAGTAGCAGCATGATAACTGCATAAATAAAGACACTGCTGAGATGTGACACTAAAAGCAAGTGAATGAGGGAGCCATGAATAACACAGATATTCTTGAGCTGGCTTTGTGTCACTTACTTTGTGTTGCTGTAGGAAAGCAGCTGATAAATTATTGATTGTACAATGATGAATATTGACAAAAGTAGGAATGAGAAAGTATAACATATGAGCTTCTCTCAGGATGTCACAAAATACTCTACAGATAAAATAGGTAAAGAAAACTCATTGCATTGAAAAGGAATCAGCAAATTCTTAAATTTACTGCTATACTGAGAGTTGCTAAGGGAAGCACCAAACTGTTGACTATCCCTGTTTGAATATCCAAAGGTCATTGAGGGAAACCATAGGACCTCCAGATGCATAAGATAAAACTGCCACTGAAGCAGGAAACACATTTTTATAAATTATACGAAGAAATTACTAAAATAATTAGATCTAAAATTCCACAATTCTGTGTCGGTTTACAGACTCCCCTTCTTCAAATTTTTAATGCTGCTGCTTCACTGTCCTATTCTTGTGTTGTGTTCCCTACCTTAACATCTTCATCTTCAAATAAAAGTAAATAGCAACCATGGTGAGAGAATAATTGCATTATCTACTGTGACCCTACTATCTCACTTTTCATCTGACCTACCTACTTAAATTGTAAAGGGTAAGAAACAAATTGCTTGTTTGCTTTTTAAGTAACCTTAATCTAGCAAAAGAATAATGACCATCTATTATATACTTTTAAAATTTCTGGTTTAGTTTTCTTTGGAAAGAGGACAAGCTTATAAAAATATTATTACATTTTTAGGGCACTGGCTGGAAGTATCACGTTTGCAATATAATACTTGGGCTATGTGATACATGGTTTGTGGAATGAATTCGAATAATTGCTGAAGTTTATGTTGTTTTACTTCAAGTGCAAAACATCATTTTGCTTCATCAGCAGTCTTCATCTTAGTGATTCTGTGAGTTCTAAAGTATGCATTTCTAAAGAAGTATTAAGGACAAACCTGTTGTTATGTTTAAAAATAAACCACTATTTTTGTGAATATTTATGCCCCTAAGTGACAGCTCAACATCCTCTGACCTATGCTTCCTTGCTCTGAAATATGGTTTCTAGTCCGAGTCAGTAACTGCAAGGATTACGGAACATCTGTTTAAGTATTCTCCTTTGATTCCTCTCAAAATAATTTTCTAGGATTTTTGCAGTGTTCACTTTTCATGTAAGACTGCTGAAACTCAAAATTCAGAGAATAGCAGTATTTAGGAATGTTTTCTATATGGACCTGAATGATTATTTAGAAATGTTAATGTAGAAAAACTTATTTAAAAAAATTATGAAGCTTAAATTGGAAAAGATATAATAAAGGAATACACTACACTGAAACTTCTAAAGCCATAAAAGAAATGTCTAATGGTATCCACAACTATTCACAGTATATTTGAACAATTCAATTTAAATTTTAAATAATCAAAAGTGACACTGTGAGTTGCATCTCTATTATGCCTGTCAGATGCTCTTATATGTGATCAAGAGGGCAATTCAAATTTACAGAAGACAGAGTTTCTGAAGAATCTTGTTAAAAGTATCTTATTTGAACTTTCTGACAGTACAAAGGAGAACAAGGCTAAATAAAAGGAAGCCTTACTAACTTGGGCACAGTCTGACTCTGCCAGCCAGTGGCCAGCATACTAATAATTTCCATAGCTAATAGGCTATTTCTGTAAGATGGTGATTTTTACAGAGCTCTCACAGAAGGATAATACTGATGTAATCAATAAGGTGGCCAATGCTCTAATCAGATAAAGATCTAATGCATTGCTTCTAGGCGATAAAAGTCAGTGTAATATCACTACAATTTTGTTAGTTGGAAGAAATATCTTAATTCAATTTCATGGAAAATTGACAGCTGAAAAACAAGGAAATATCTTGCAGTCACATAAGTCAGGCATTATGTTACCTACCCCTCCTTGATAAATTTTAAGAGAAAATTCATTGCAATCCTTCTCCGTAGCATGCCAGTACAATTTGGGGAAGAAAAATGTAACTGTGATTTCAATTATCATCAAATTATACCAAAATTCAGAAGACAAATGCTATGATTAACAGATGAAATAAGACAACTCTGCTTTAGGAAGACTGACATTACTCCGTGTGGGAGGAACAAGAAGCCAGTGAATACTGTTCTATTGCATAAATCATGCATGTAATGCTGCAGTGCTGGGGAATCATGTTTTTGAATATGTGACCATTGACCATTTCATGCAAAAATTATGAGATTATTTCTGGCACATATGGACAAGCAATATTAATTTATGCAAGTAATATATGGTCTGTGGGCCAAAGATTATGTATTTTTATCAATTCACAAAAAAATTCTTACCAAAGAGTTAGCCTTGTGAAATGATAATTATATTTGAGTGCTGATAGGCACAACATTTCAAAACTTCTGTTGATTGCCAAAGTATAAAAAAAAAAAATCCACCTTGCCATGCAATGAATGGTAGTAAATAGGATGGACATCTTGGTTCAACATAAACTCAGAATTTTTAAGAGAATGAAATAATGAAAACCACTGAGTAGTTTTGTGTACTAAGGGGTTTTTGCTGGTTTCTGTGTCCACACTATGCCTGCTTTAGTTTTTAATAGTCTTTTCATGCTCCTTCATGCAAGTTTTACATAATGCTGACAGTGATGGCCAAAGATGTTCTTATGCAGAGCTATAAATATGCCAGGCTTGATCTTTCTTCAGCTCCAGAGACATGTAGAAGAAAGTAAAATTTCATTTTACAGAAATTCTCTTGACAGTCATAACCTCACACTATGAACAGAACAAAACCTTTAGGTGAGAAATTGACAAACTGCCATGAATGAGCCAAACTTCAGGCTTCAGGGTCTTGTCTGCAATCTCTCCCTCACTGCTTGCTGTTCAGAACACAACAGCATGAGATACTCTATATTAATGAAGTTTCATGCTAGTGAGATGAGATAATTGCAGATGTGGGAATACACTATACACAATTAGGTTTCAGTGACATGCTGTGACACTGTTAAAAAACTTTGCAATGCTTAAATTATCATAGGACTTCTGAAACATGTTTATATTGACACAGGTCAGAAGAGAATTCTGCCTATTATTTCCTTAATGCCTTAAAGTTCCTCTAGACTTCCATGAAAAGTAGATAACAATGAAACCCTTTGTCCATAATAAACAAGTTTTGCATTAGAAAATAGAAGCCAAGGGAGTTTGAATGTTTCTGATGAGTAATAAATTAGTCATTCAAAGTGTCCCCGGAAGAAATTTGGACAAATAATCAATATTAGTATTTAAAACATTTTTTTGATGAATTATGAATATGAGTACAACAAAGCAGTTCCAGATGCATATAAAACTGGCGAGCCAGTCTATGTGCTATGCCCCAGAGACAGCAATAGACTCCTAATGTCACTTAGAATGATATTACTTCTGGAGGTGTTAGAAATTTATGAAAAGCAAGACTGAACAATGCTGAATTTCTCTGTGTACTCTTTGTAAGGCCTTATGTGTTACTGGCTTGTTACAAAAGAATCATGAGCTTTGTGTTACAGACTCACTTGTAAGGTCAAAAATGTGTCTTATACTGTAAGGAGTTAAAGAACACAGGTGCCTGTCTCAAACACTCTTCAAGCCACAGAAGGACTTTGCCATGAGATAAGAACAGAATGGAGGAGCAGAATGGCATGAACCCCAGGCCTGACAGAGGTGAGGTCTGGCTAGCTCATCCTGGTTAGCACATCTGGGTAGAAATTACCACTATGGCAAACTGTGTGAAGTAACTGTTTGTACACATATCACCGCTCAAACAAAGAGCATCCCAAGTTATGGGACAGATGGCATTTGTAACCAATGAACACCAAAGCACTCCCAAATATTCCTGCATGGATATCCAGAACTTTGACTGCAAGTTGAGCCATCACAGAGAGAACTTGGCATAAGATAAAGGTGGCACTGTTGTCTGGGTGTCTTCTCAGACCTAGCAGGAAGTTAGCAAAATTGAGGGAGAAGAGCACATCACTGATATTCGACACAAAGAATACAAAATTTATGAACCACAAGAAAAGACAACTTAGCAGCCGTGCTGAATCAGCTCTGATTGTATACAAAGTAATTCTGGCAGGGGAAGATCACAACCCACCAACTCAAACACCCACCAAAGAAGAGAAAGACTGAGCATGTGGACTAGTTAGCACTAGAAGCAAAGGCAGAATTTAACCAATAGAATAGGAGAACTGTGTAGCCAATGAACATTGATTCCTTTGTTTGCTAAAATGTATAAAGGGTGAAAAGTTTTCAACAACCTCAGGATCCCCACCACTAAGAAGTCCAGAGTGAAGAAAGACCATCAAGACACTACTGGATCCACAGGTGTTTACTATCTTGTACTTGATCTCTTTCTCTTCTCTCTTTTTTATTCTTTATATCTCTCTACCTCACATTTGTTGTAAAAAAAAAAAAAATCTGTGTTAGTGATTTTGGCATATGGTCTTGTTTGCTCTTTAATTTAGACAGAGGCAGAGGCATTTCTCAGTAACTGAATCTCAACATATGCCTTGATATAAAATAGATCTTCCTACAAAATATACAAGTGCATTTAGTGATAGCACAGGGAGAAAATGAAAAGAGAATAGGTTAAAATAGGTTTAAACTAGATATTAGGAGGAAATTCTTTGCTGTGAGGGTAATGAGGCACTGGGGCAGGTTGCCGAAAGAAGATCCAGATGCTCCATCCCTGGAAGTGTTCAATGATATTTGAGCAACCTGGTCTACTGGAAGGTGTCTCTACTCATGTCAGGGGAGTTGAAACATGATTTTTAAGGTCACTTCCAACCCAAATAATTTTATGATTATTCTTCCTTTTCTTGAAAAGGAATAGATATATCATCCTCTGTAATTTTTAAACTTCAACTTCATCTGCAGAATCTATCTCTGGATCATTGCTCAACTTATAAATATTAGCTTGCTTGTAGTAAATACTGTATGCCATTTTCCAATACTTGGATCGGTTTTCAGATTATTATAATTTTGTTAAACTTCATATATGAAGGCTAAAACTTTCCATGGTAGCTATTTGCCTTATCATATAATACTTTACTATTAATTTTTAAAGTAGCAAAAAAAGGAAGCTATTTCCACAATTACAGTAAAGAAATGATATTTACCCTTTTTATTGTCATTTTGCTAGTTCACAGCTGATTTTCTGGTGCTGTACTAGTTTGAATTTTAACACACAGTTGTCAGTCTGTCAGTGACATGCCCTTGCTCATTCCTCTGGAGAACAGGACCTGCCTGCTTGCTGGTGCAGCTGAGGCTGCCAGAGGAGCAATGGTCCTGCCCTCCCAGGCTCTCTGTGCTCTCCTGCCTTCTTGCAAAAATACATGTAAGAGGTGGTGGAAAGAGACTACAGTTAATAGTACTCCCCAAACACAAAAAGATCTGACCCCAAACTAAAAAAGTATGATCTGTGAGTATTGCCCACCAGTCAGGAAACTTATCTGTCAATCTCAGAAATATTTCACAGTTCTAATTGTGGTCTAAGTTTTGAAATGCATAATTTTCCTGACTATTTTTAGAACGTGTAAGAAAAAGGTAACAAACTCAAGGATCACAACATTTTAGAAGAATTAAAGTTGCCTGTCCAAATCTAATGGGCATTCTCCTTAGAACAGTCAATTCTCTGCAGATTTTTCTTGCTTTATACATAGAACTGGGCGCTTCAAGGAACAAGCCAATGACTGAACACTGAGGTATTTATTTCCAGTGGGAAGGATGCAGAAAAAAAGCCTCTTGCAAAACAGAGACAATGCATTACAGCCGTGAGCAGCTGCACTTCACCCCACGGAAGCAGGTGCTGTCTTCTCTTTCAGAATTTCTGTGTAATGGTTAACAACCTTTTCTTCTAGTACAGCCTTTCACAAATGACCATCATTTTCATGTTATATCTCATTAAATGACCAAAATACAGAATTGATTGACAAAGCTTAGTGAGTACCCATGAATATCACAGAAGTGGCTCAATAATTACTAAATATTAGTCAAATGGTAAATTACTTGAAAAAATTAAGCTTTTGTCATTTTAGATTAAGATTCAAAATCACTGGATGTTTTGAACAATTTTTACCTTGTCTTGTGCCATTTCTCCACCTGTCAAATGGAGATAATTTTTCATCTCTCCTCCTGGAAGGGAATTTTCAAGATGAATAAAGGCGTCCACCTGTTATTCCATAGGCAGTTCACTATAGAGAAGATATAAAGTAAAATATGACATGGCAATAGAAGATGAATGATGGCATAAAATTAAATTAAGCTTCAAATAACTCTTAGAACGTTGTTCTTTCCACAGAGTCAGAATTTCAGTAGGAAAAAGTCGAACTATAAATCCCAAGCACACACACTCCTATGCTAAAAGATAGATTACATTAAACAATTTCTCAACTGTTAAAACATCTGAATATTTAACATCTGAATATTTACATCTGCTAATTGTATTGTTATATCATTAATCAGGTAATTAATATATGTATGAGCTTGTTAAAATTAAGTAAAACACTTCTCCATATTGCATGTTTCTTGTTTTTCTTCTTTCAGATATTTTTCTTTCTTCTTACCGATAACTTTCATTACCCTTTTCAGAACATTAATCTCATGAATAGCATTCTGGTGAGATACTTTAAAAAATATGGCAACAATCCATTTGCAGCAGAAGTTTTGAGGCTTAAGAAAAATTCATTGTTTCTCCAATTCATGGCATTGGTGAGAAAAGCTAAAAATCATAGTTGACTTTTCCTGATATAGGTGATATTTAAATCCCCTGTCAACACACTATCTAATTTCAACTTCATGCCTTTAAGTCCTGTATTTTTTCCCACTTTTTGGATTTATTATTTTTTACCAAGTTGCACAATATTTCTACACCTCAAATCAATGCCTATACTTGTAACTCCTAACTTTATTTTCTTGTTTGTAATCTGAAATAGTGTTGGCTTGTGATTTTACAAGTGGGATGTATTATCAACTATGCATTCTAAAATGTTCCAAAACCACAGTAGCTTATCAATAGTTTAAAATTCTGATAGTATTTTCAACAGTATTAATGAGTTTGAAAAAAAAAGTGTCTTTCCCATCTGCCTGAACACAAACCTTGTTGAGAGGACTGAAAAAGCAGCAGAAATTCAGTATCTTTCTGCTTCAAAAACACCTGGTATTTGATAGGCTCCTATCTACCTGGAGCTAGAAAAAGGGGCAGATATTTTAATTCTTTTTATGTTCTATTTTTATTCATGCAAGAAGGAAAAGTCAGCAGCCCAGTATTCATTAAGAGAGCAATGAAAAGGATGTTAATTTTTTGTCTCAAAACCCGAAGTCATTGAAAAGTCACTAAATCTGTGTTCTATATGTGCCTTCACACACACATATATATGTATATGTGGGACTTAGGAAACAAATGAAACATCAATTTTTAGCTCTTACCTGGAGAGGATTCAACACATTCATAATTTTTAGAGTGTGCATACTGTAACTGCATTCAATAAGAGCTCAACATGTCTCCAAAAGCATCTGCAGGAACAGATGCCTACATAATTTTATAGAGTTCCTGCATGCAAAACACTACATAAATTGTGTGAATCTCTTTACAGAATCTGCTGAGAACATTAGGCTAGGTAATATAGCTGTAGGATTTGCAAATGTTAAAAAATCCCCCTTAGAAATGGATCTTACCTTGCATTTTCTGCATCTGCATAGACTATATATATTTATAATGTGTCTGTGTTTGTATATTCACGGAAGCATACTTACAAAGAAAAGAAAAATATCAATGTTACTCTGTATTCATATATTGGTTATAGGCAGTTATGTCAGACAAGGATAGGGCAGAAACACTGCATTTAGAAAGCAGAGTGATATCAGTAAGGGTTATCACTTTCACTGATATCAGATAAAAAGAAATTTTCTGCTTTGTGTTTGGCTTCTGGAGAAGAAAATTATAAATATGCATGTGTAAGCAAAGCAGTTCATGCTACCAGCAAATGCAGCAGACCTTCAAACGGGTTTCATTTTTAAGTTCCTTCTCTTGATCTACTTTTATTTTCCACAAATATTCATTTTTGCAGTAAAACACAGTATAGGTCATTTCTGTAACAACATTTTAAAGTTTAGAGACAAATACTTTAATAAGGTCATCCATTTCCCTTATATATGAAACAGTTCTAAACATCCTCCTTCCTGGAACACTGATAATATTCAAAAACTACTTATTTTAAAATTCAAATGTAGTGTGCAAATTGCTCCTGCTATAATATTGCAGCATTGAATTGTCTAATGAAGTGGCAGAATAAGCAAGCCACATACAGGGACTGACCTGTTAATCCCATGAAAATGAGGGACCCTCTGAAGGCAAAATGTGACAGTCTAATTTTTTCTCTCACTTCAGCTGGATTAAAAGAAATTCAGGCTGAAAGAACAAAATTGAATTTCTAGAATTAGAGCTTGACGTATCTCTTTGTGGAATTACATCTAAAAATCTTAAAACATTTACAGTATCAGAGCAGCTACATATAAGACTGGTTTGAGTGTAAATAATACCTCAGAATAAAAGAATACAGCAAGTCTGTTCTCAGATAGAGGATAATTAGATAATTATCAATTTCCATGGGTGATTACCAGCTGTTGCATATCTTCCACTGCCCTGCAAAAGCCTGGATGAGCTTTCCCAAGGAGCTCTCCTTGTGGCACAGGGTGGCCAGCTTGGAGCTGTGGCCATGCACCAGAGCACAGGCACACGCTGCTGTCCCATAGCCACAAAGGGCAGGCAGCAGAATCCTGCCTGGTCAGCATCCCTTGGCTCCAAACAGGAGAAAAGTAAAAACTTCCCTGAGAAAACATAAAAAAAACGCCCAAGTCTGTGGAAAAAATTTTCACCTCTGAAAAACATATTGAAACAGACTTTAAATAAAGACAGGGTGTGGCTTTTGAGGGAGTAATGTCATAGGAATGACCAGTTGGCTGACTCCAGCTTCATGAATCTAAAAATTTTTAAATTCTCTGTTTTCTGACTATGATTTGTTCAATCTTTAAACGAAGTGCACCTGCTTATTTAAAATCCACAGCTAAAAGTTTAACACTTAAGATGCAGATTTTGAGGAATGTGAAGGGAAAGAGGACATTTAAGATAAAAAGTTAATTGGAGGGTTAAGAGGTCAATAAAGTTTACTGAAGATTTGAAACTAAAATTCAAGCCATAGAGGAAACTGAGGCTGGACGAGGAAAGGACATGATTGTCTGAAACAATAAATAAAATTAACAATTATCACTACAAATCTATTTAGATTTAAAATTATTTTCCCACCATTTAGCTGAATTTTTTGATGATAAAAAACTTAGTCTTGATCTCTGACATTGATCACCTGTTTCTAAAAATACTAAGCATCTCTTCTAAGGAAGATGAAAGTCCTAAATTTTGAGAGAACAGTAAACACCATCTAAGTAGTAGAAAGCAATCTTTTAGTATTTAATTCACCTAAAAGGCTAGGATTAAGGAGTTAGGCTAATCACTATTATGACAGCCTCTGATAATTATGTCTTGTGAATATTTGCTGTCTACCTTTTATTTATTTAAACCTTTCTTATTTCATGTATCTTCAACCCATGTGTTGACTCACACCTCAATGAGTTTTTGTGAGTTTCTGAGCCTAACCAAATGCAGCTGCTCTATCAGGTGCTGAGCGTTACAAGGCTGTGCTCCTCTGGTATGCTGCAATTACATCAGTGTTCCATGAATCCTCATCCTGGATGTGCAGCAGCACATCTCCTTACAAGAATACAAACCACTACACTCATCACTTTATACACAAGATTATGAGAAATGATATGAGAAAAATGCACTTTTGTTTTTTTCTATTAACATTTACAAATATATTCTGTCATTTCAGGGCAGATCACCAGGCACAGAGATTGCTTTGTCAGCCTCCTAGTTTGTGCTACAGCTAGTGTGGGAGCTGGAAGTGGATCCCATCTGTGAGATGAAAGGTGGGATTCAGACACTTCTATTTTCTATTTTGTTATTTTAGAAAGAGCACAAATATTAAAAGGCTGCTGATGGCAGCCTCTTTATTAATGCATTAACTCTAAGAAAGTGAGCTTGTGCTCTGTAACAAGAACAAGGCACCTTTAGGGAGACATCCACACATGTGCACTTTATATTTCCTAAATGCTAACTGTCATGTCAGGTGCAGATTTCTGCCCCATCCCACCAGTGAGTGTTGTCTCCCTGATCACAGCTTCTAAACAACAGAAATATGCCTGTAGGAGATGACCCAGATGGTTTCACTACTAACATACAGCGACTGATGGGTCATCACATATTTATAATTTGTTTCTTCTCCTGTGGTATGCCTAGGGGCACCACTTCCTGCAGGTTATACCCACTCTGCAGTAGCTTGTCTACCATCCTCCTGAAAAGTTAGGTTTCTCAGCTTGAAACAGGGGGCATGCTTCTGACGTCAGGAATATGATTAATGAAAGCAGCTAAGGCAGAGGTCTCAGCAGAAGAATGGAGAACTGCTCTGTTGTCACAACCATCATAAGTGGTAACAAATTACTGGTGGTACTCAGGGCTCAGATCACTTTTAACGCATGATGTGTGCACAAACTAGAGAAGTGTATATGTTACACATGCCAAAAAGAAAACACACAAAGGTGTCTGAAACATATTTGTCATTCACAGTTGTCCCACTTGTGGTGTTCAGTGTGCATTCAGCATTTCTGCTTTAGAAACAGCGGGCTCCTGATGTCAGCTGTGCAGGGCCAATTGGGCAGGGAGACATAAAGCATTCATTAGACAGGATCACCACAGCAATGACATAGTCTCATTGTCTCTTATAAAATTTAAAAAAGAGAAAGTCCTTCCAAAGAGAGTTCTGGGAAGGAAACCATGTCATTTGACTGTTAGAGCTAGCAAACTACAAACGCCTTACTTTGGCCCATAGAACTAATTTCATACTTTAATTCACATGTCCAAAATGAGCATCAATTACACAAGAATCCTCTCACATTTTAAGGCTATTTTCATTTTTAATTCCTTTTACATGTTTTGAGCACCTATAGGAAGCTTTACCTGCTGTACCCTGCTACCAGCAATGCAAAAGTCTGTGTTGTACCCTTTGTTAAAGAACGCAAATATCATGCTTATCATGAAAGCAGCTTTGATGGAGCTGCCCTGGGAATTGGCCTCTACCCCACCAAGTCTGTTTTTGTTTGGTACAGCACTCACTCTGGGCAGAAGTAGACAAACAGCAGATTAGTATTGATCATCATGGATCTACTGGCACAAGAACCATGCTTCTAATCCCCTGAACATAGTCAAGTTAAAGATACCTATACCAAGAATACTAAGGACAAAATGTGCATCAAGTCAATAATCTTACACATTACAGATCACAAAATTTTTCACTTCTATATGCAAAAGACTCTTTTTTTCCTAATTAGAAACAAGAAATGTAAGGAGCTTCAGGTAAAAAAAAAAAAAAAGGCAGGAAATATTCAGCCACAATACAATAGAATACATATACAGGAAAATATCCTTTCCTGATCATTAAATAGGAAACTATACAGAAGTGGCTATATAATGCCAAATTACATAAACCAACATGTCGTGATTGATGTATCAACAGATATCACTAACCATATCTTTAATGAGAGCTTTCAATATTTTCTGTCAAAAGGATATTATATACTTTTTTTTATCTTTGCAGTCATGTGCCAGTACACTACAGTTTCCTGAGTTATGACAAGTCACTTGTCACTCCATGGGGCAAAAAAAAAAGAAATTAAAATACTCAGATGAATTTAAAAAAAAATCCATTCTGGAGATAGAAGCTTGTTTAGTCTTAAAAAAGAGTCTTCATAATTTTTCAGTACTGAATAGCAAAAAGGAAAACCTCTGAGAACAATCTTCCATGAAGAACACAAAACCAATCACAAATTGCTTCTTGGGAAGATTCATGTGACAATAATACCACACCTTGGTCACCCTGGCCACAAAGCCTCTCTTGAACAACCACTACACACACACACACGCACGTGCACCTGTAGAAATCCAATGCCTGAGAATCCAGTTTCATACTAAAGTAGGTGCTGAGGTAAACCAAACCCACATGTGAAATACTGATGGTGCTACAGTGAGCACCAATGAATACATCCTATATAGTAAATACGTAGATGTATTGTTCAGGCAATAAAACAAAGCAATGCTGACTCAGTCCCTCTTTTGAGGTCTGGGGAGATTTCATCTTACACCTATTTTCACTGAAAAGTGTATCCATTTACAGATAAATCCTTTAAATACGACACAGAGTCTATAGAAAAAGCAGTGCTTTGTGCAGTTCCTTTGACTCTCCCCCCTAAAGAATAGAGTACATAAACTCTTAAAAATTGTACACTGAAAATTTCAAGACTTTCAGAACATTTCATTTCTTTAAAATTTTAATTAACTTTTAAAAAATTATTTTTAAAATAATAGCTTCTTTTCTCTTGTGTTTTGAAGGTTCAACACTAGAGACTTGTGAGTGTTTTCCAAAACGGAAATTCCATAAAGGACTATCCAGCTGCAAAATGGCTTCTACCTCACACTCTTATCAATGTGACTGCGACTTCTAGCAGTGTAAGATGCTCAAACATCTCCTAGCTTTTATTCCTCAGGGAAAAAGCAAGAGACAGGATTTTTTGGAAAGTGACAGTTTGTTTCAGTGCTGTAAAGAGCAATGAGATGCAGCAGTCACTTCAGAAGGAAACTTGGACATTTCTTGGAACAGAAATTTCATGTAATTTCTCTAAAGATAGACAAGTTACAAATATCTAGAAGCCCAGTATGACTGTATAAGTAAAACTATTTATTTTCAATAATTCTCCATTGCATTCAACTTGACTGAGCACTTTGTTTTTTCCTCCCAAGTAGTCTAGAACTTAGAAACACTACCAAGTATGCTTACGTGTAACCTGTTCTTGTGACAATGTATATATAGAAAGAAATAAGGTTTGGCTGCTTCACTCCCACATTATATCATATTGTCACCTGGCTCATGGAGTGCCTTGAATGCGTTCAATTTCCAGAACAATAATTTCATTTGCCCACCTCCCTAACATGTCCAGGCCAGCACCTGAGCACTTCCCAGCACACCAGTGCACATCTACAGCCATGAAAGACCTTTAGCTCTTCCCAGTCCTTAGGAAATGTGTTTTCTCCTTTCTTTCCCAAGACAGCTGCCAGTGTGTCAAATAAGAACAGATGAGGTAGAGGAAAAGGACAGATATAGCAACGTGTATGTTAACAGCATTGAAAAAGAACACACAGTGTCTTCATGAGGGATATTGTGGCTGTGGAAGAAAAATGAGGGACTGGCACTAAAGAGGTAGAGAGATATTTGAGAATACACTTCAGCTACTTTAATGCTGTTTTGGTAAAACAGAATAGCTGTGGATGCAGTTTAGTTGATGACTATAATCTACTCAACCTACATTGCTTGCTGTTATCAAAGAGAACACTGTTGATTTTAGATCTGCCATAAGGTTGACAAACTAGTTAATAATTTAGAATTAGACTTCAGTGAATTAGATTTCTGCTGCTGTCAAATAAGCTGCAGTGAGACCCCACTAAGTCTTGTGGTTTGAGGATAGAACAACCAAGAACTGATGAATACTTAAGCACTCATTAAAGTCAGGTATTTATATTAGTAAGTAAAGTCCATGATATACTCACTTTAATTTTACAGGCACCTCCATAGTTACTCTTCTAGGAAGAGATCTAAATTTATCTCAAAATGCTTTTTCTCAAGAATGATGGAATAAATTTCAAGAAAAAAAAGAATCTGTATTCCAACAGCATCTAAAAGCCCCCATCAAGACTAGAGTATTAGTGTAAGAATTGTGCCACTGTAAAACAAAAGGCAACCAGTAGAATATATTTTTCTAAAATTTAAATAAACAAGACAAACTGAAGAAAGATGATAAACCCATTCTTCAAAGCAAATTTGACCTAGATTACACAGTAGTTTGTAACATTAGGGAACAAAGGTGTGGAACAGAGATCAAAATCGAATTCACAGTGTATGTCATTACCCAAAACCAAAGGTTGCTCCCCTTTAAAACCAAAGAAATTAGTATATAAATTAAATAAATAATTTTTAAAATTTTAGATACTTTTTTCATTGTGTATGTCCTTTTACAGCCTACTTCCACAATGATCAGCTTTCATCAATTTTGACACTAGTAAATATAATGATATGAAATGCACAGCATTGGAAGAAAATATAGAGAAACAAATATTATACTTCCAATTGTTTATTTGAAGATGTTCTTGGAATCAGAACAGCTGTTTTAATTAAGAATTACTACAAGATTATTTAAACAGTAATTTTCATACATGTTTCTAGTCATAGAAAATGAGATATATTTATCCATCTATATATCTGCATAGATATGTGGTTATCCTTTTGTACAGAAAGGCCTTAGAAGAAAAAAAATACATTTCTTGCAGGTAATTTTTTTTTCTCAGTGACAGAGACTCTACAGTAACTCCTCTTTCAGTAACTCTGTGATTGTTTGCTTTGTCTCATGCTCACTTTCACAGCCAGTAAATATTTAGTTATCTTTTTCTTAAGAAAACAAACACCACTAATGCTGCCCCTTTGTGTTTGCATATGTTAAGAGGAATATCTACTTAACTCAGCCACACTTTTCCTTTTATTGGGAAGAAGATTTGTCAAAAAACATTTACAGAGGACTCTAAATGGAGTTTTAAATGCTTTGTTGTTTGATTTAGTTCAAAAAGTTGATACTGACAATGGGCATGTCAGACATTTTGGCAACTCCTGTTGCAAAGGGGTTTTGCTTTAATAGTAATATCTTTCAGTAGGCTTGAATTAATTTCTTTGTGGCAGGGGTGGCATTCCTGTCATACCTTATGGTGTTTATGATTGCTTCATACAGGAGTTGTCTAGAGAATTAATGTATGACCTTTATATGTAAATTAAAATGCTACGATAAAACAAAAAATGACATGGAAAGTAACTAAAATTTCCTCAGTGACATAAAACCAAGAAAATTCTCATTTACTGATGGAAGAAAAAAATCAATGGAAAATTTAAACTTCAAATGTTACACACAGATGCAACCCAAAATGCCTGCTGATACATGGACTTCACTTGCTCTTTTCCTTTGGTAGCGACAAGATCTGCTGGTGTGTGGCAGGTTTGGTCACAAAACTATGCAGAGAAAGGCTAAAAACATTCGACATCCATGGAGGGACTTATTAATTCCTACAGTACAGAAAGTGGTGCAACTTCCAAGAAAAACAGTGTGTTATTGGGAAATGCAGGGCGGCACAAGAGATCTCTAAAATTCCTACGTCTGCCAACAATTACAGTTTATTTTGCTGTTACAATAACTATAAGCTCTGTTAATGGAAAATAGTCCATTTAAGCACTCTTAAGACTGGCACTAGAGAAATGATATTTTGTTGAACAAGTTTTCCATTCAGATAGCTTTGAAAATCATTTCTTCACAATACAATTTCCTCAACCTATGAATTGCTGCCTTTTTATTATTCTGTTTGCCAGGATTTGAAAAGTTCTTTGCCTATGTTCTCTCTTCTCATCCTCTATTAAACCACTGTGTTAATCCCATCGGTTTCAGCTGCTTAAAGATTCATAAACATGGGATTTTCTGATCACCTCTGCTACTAAGAATTTCATTCTCTGGATGAAAAGCTCTCCTTTGCATGATTATTGCACATTACTTGTCTGTTTAGAATAAGATACTTGTATTTTTCTACTCTGATTGTGTGAAAATGCAAATTTACTTTCTGGGGGATGGGGAAAGAGGGCATACAATACTTTAAAAATATCGTATTGGTTTACTTATGTAGGAGAAATGGTCTGTGAGACATTCTTGATCTTGTTTTATGAAAAACTTAATTGTGCTTATGTATCATCCCAGCTACCTATAACTTTTGATGGAATATGTCATTCCCACAGTTTAATTGCCATAGCTAATGGTGGTTGCTCCATCAGTTTCATAGCACCTCAGCTGCTGCATTTCTCCCCCCACTACTCCAGTGGAAGTGCCTATGAGAGGCGACATCTGGAAGATATCTCAGTAATTAGGAGTGATTCACCCTTTCCTTCCTTTCTCACCTCTACAACTCCTTTCTGTGGCTCTCGATTCACTGCAGCAAGATGCTGTCCACTTCCTATATCTGGATTTCATCACACAGCTTCTTGGAGATGGTAATTTGGACACACAATGTTTTTCATTCTTCTTCACAGATTCTTAGTATAATTTAGGACTGAACACTGGAAAATGGATGGGCGATTAGTCCTCCACTATTTTTTCTTTGTTTCAAGACAATTTTTTCTTATGTTCAACTAGAGACAGAAGCATAAAAAAATTGCAAGACATTTCCCATGATTTTTGAGTTCTGCAGAAAGTCTGGACCAGCCCCACCACTTAGAATTTTACTTTCCCCATTACAGTCTATTAGAATCAGATTAATTGGTTTTCTACCTGGTCCAAAAGCACATGGAGTATAAATTGGTTTTACACCTGCTCCCTAATTATTATGAGACATCTAGGTTCAGGAGAGTGTTAAAAAAAAAAACAAAAAACAAACCACTAATAAGGTCCAGCATAGTTTCTCATCACAGATACCAGAGCTTTTCTTGGGATACAAATCTATCATACTGAGCCATTAAATTTCTAACTCTGGCTTTTAAATGTCAAGCTGGAGATGTAAAGTTTTTGCCTTAATGACCTAATAGTAACTTCTCATAATAGATTTTACGTGTGTATAAATAGATCAATGAATATCAAGGATAATTGGAGATAAGTTAATGCAAATCCCGTAATTACTGGCATGTAGTTCGACTGCATGAAACTCAGCCTCAAATAATGTGAAGTACGTCTGAACTTTGGTAGAATCAGTAATTTTACTCAACAGCATGAATTGAGCTCTGAAATTTTAGCATAGCAACTATTTCCTTCCACTCAATCAAGAGAGAGGACTCACGAGATGCAAGCCGTATTTCCACTCCACTATGGTAGACACTCCACTGTGGCATGGTGAGTATCCAGAACATCCAGTTATTATTCTTTGTACCTTAGTTTTTCCAACACACAAAACAAAAACATATACTGACCTCTTGGTAAAATACTGTGATATCTCCTGGCTAGAAAGAACTGACAAGATTGGGTAGAAATTATTAATATCATACAGTTTAAAAATTCTCATCCACATTGCTGTCACTGGATCAGCTGATTCACCTGCAGACTTGCACGTTTTCCTCAATAATATAAGAATTTATCATATTTCAGTCCTCATTTATTTCTGGCAGTGCAAAACTAATTTACTATTTACACTTTTCTATACCTTCTCATTATTTATTGATTTCTGTCATTGAATATTGCAATTTGTGAAAACCTATACCTAGCATAATTGAACAAACTAGTATTTTTCCATGTGTTGTAATGGAATATGAAACAGTTAACTGGAGTAATTTTGTATTCCTAGTTTTCACAGTATCAAAAGTACATCTAGAAATGCTGATATATTTTCTTAGCAAAATGCAATAATTTAATAACATTTATTGATAACTTATTCACTTACAGAACTTTTAACTATGAAGTATTTCACATCTACCTTAATTTTACAAAAAACTGATCTGTTCTTACACATACTGGGAATTATCACATTTTTGGCAGTGAAGCTTTGGAAAGGAAATAGTTTCATCTTCAGAGGCTGTTTTTGAGAAGGGTTTGGAAGCAGTTTTTAAGCAAAAATTGATGAAGGGGAAATTACCTGTGGTTACCATCTGCAACAGAAGTCACATACTTAGGACTTGATTTGAAGTAGAATCCTTGAAGAAGGCAGATGTTAGTCTAAACAGAGTGAAATAACTTTAAAAATACCTTGGTTCAACTACCTTAGTTATTTGAGTTAGTGGCCTGTGTAGTAAATCAAGAAAAAAGTGGTTTATGTGTCCATTTTTACATTTTTTGCAAATTAGAAACAACAAATACATCACTAAACTCAAAAATATAGTCTTAGAAAATAGATTAGAATAAAATAAAACTATTTTAAAGGTCACCATTATACTTAGATTAATATTTCAGAGGACTGAATCACTTGATCACTAAAGATGAAGAGTTTTTTTCTATGCTACTATATTTTTCTTACATCTCACTGACAGCTAACATCTATTTTTTTTACCACTTCCTCATACACAGTAGCTAAATCATTACAAAGGTTTAATGATGAAACACATGGCTGTTTAGAAAAAAGAATCTAAGATGATAATAAGTAATTTCCTAATGTTTTCATTGCTTACCTACAGTATTCACCTTCTGGGCTGGAAGTCATTTCCCTTGAGAAAAGTAAGTGTTGTTAGGAGAAAATTACTGCTGCCTCTAAGTTCACTTTCTGTTTCAACAAGGAACCTTCTTTCCCAAAAGAAGATTGAAAATTTCCAATATTTTCTCTTTTGGGCAGGATGCTTTGGGATTCATTAAATACCAGCGATATAGAGAACATCCCAGGCAAAGTGAGAAGAGAAAAGGACAATAGCAGCTTCCTTCCTCAGAAAAATTGGTCTGGTTGATAAAAAAAAAAAACGGCGAATCACCCCTTAGGATATACAGTCTTGTGCCAAAAGAGAGGTGATTCAAATCAGATTTGATTTCTGCCCTTTACAGTTAGAGTGTTCTCACTCCGATTTAGAAAATACAGACACAGACTAAAGAAAACTTGAATAGTGTATGTGTTTCAGACAGAATCTTTGTGTCCCAGCCTCCTTTGTAACCCATCTAGAAACCTCTGAATTTCATAAGCCATTGTCATAGGTTAACCCCAGCAAGCAGCTAAGCCCCACACAGCCTCTCACTCATTCTCCCTGTGGAATGGGGGAGGAAATAGGAAAAGTCTCGTGGACTGAGATAAAGACAGTTTAATAGGCAAGGTAAAACCTTCACACACAAGCAAAGCAAAATAAGGAACATCACTTCCTGTGGTTTTCAGGCAGGTATTCAGCCATCTCTGGGAAACCAGGGGTCCATCCCCTGTTGCGATGACTTGGGAAGACAAATATCATCACTCTAGATGTGTCCTCTCCCTTCCTTCTTCCCCTGATACTTATGCTAAGCATGACACCACACGGTATTCGCTCAGCGGGGTCAGCTGTCCCAGCCTTCTCTGTCCCTTCTCCGTCCTCATGGGCACCCCCAGTCTCCCCGCTGGTGGAGGGGGGTTGGATGAGGGCCAGAAAAGCTCTTGGCTCTGGGCAAACCCTGCTCAGCTATAGTGGAAGCTGTGTTATCAGCCCTGTTTTCAACAAAAATCCAAGATACAGCCCCTACCAGCTACTGTGATGGGATTGAATTCTACCCTAGATAAAACCAGCACACCTATGTACAACAAGCAGTGAAAAATATGAAACAGATTTCTAAAAGTTATGGGCTTTACTGGGAAGGAGGTAGGATTTGAATCAGTTATTCAAAGCTCAATACCTCAGCTAACACAGTTAGACAAACAAATTGCATAGGACTTCTCAAGACTAATTGTACTAAATACTGGAGCAGTGGCATGAAACTGGTCTTTTTTGGTTTTAGGATTCCTATCAGCATGATATGAATACTCAGCTTCACTATATAATTTGAAAACTGAACAGATGTTCAATTTTTGTCTCTATGAAGGCAGTATTAGAGCAGCATAAAGGTATCAAGACAGACATCTGTTCAACTGCACATATATCTATCTTGAAGATTTGTTTATTTCTGTATTTCTTAATAAATCTTCATTTAAGGATGCCAAGCAATTTTAAAAATGCAAATTGCACATGATAAAAAGTTTTTCAAGTACACAAGTACTACATGTATTTTACGTAGAGAAAAAAAAATGCAAGAATAAATGGTTTGCCCAGCCTCAAATCATGTATTTAAAGAAATTGTACCAACTTCTTTGGCCTCCTGGACAAGTCTCAGACCAGCTACCCTTAATCCAATGAAAGCATGGTTGATTTCCATGTATAATAATTTGAATATAAAAGTATGAAGAGATTTCAAAGTTGCACAATACTACTATATCTTACAGTATTTAAAATGCTTAGGAAAAGTACTGCAGTTTTTCTGACCAGTCCCCATTTGGTAACCAGTGAATGTTTTTCCTCAAGCTCCTATTAACCAGGTATAATTGTGATTTATTAGTTAACCATAAGCATTTAGCTATGCTACTAATTCAAGATTCATTTAATACTTGGGAGAAATCTGCACAAGTTTATTCTACTCCTTCACTGCTCTTAAAGCTGCACATACATCATGAAGAGCAGACAGGAAACACTCTGCTATGAAGACATTTTACATCTTTTATTTAGCATGGCTAAAACTACAGTGGAAATCTTGAGCATCTGTACCAGCTGATCAAACTAAAGCAGAAATGCTTTGGAAGACAACATCCAAGAGTGAGGAAACCAGCTGAATTACGACCCAAGGTCTGCTTATCTCAAGTAGCCTCTTTTGCCTCTCAGCATCAAGGGTCAAAAATGCAACTGTACTCTGATCATTTGCTCTACAATCACACAGCCTCTTGTGCAAATGAGACACAGACCACAGATGGAAAACATGAAGCATGCTGTTACAAAGTCTACAGCAGCATAGACATAAAACAGCCATTAGCTCCATTTTACTGGCTGCTTTTCATGCAAGGGAAAAAAGAGTAAACTAGAGAGTCACATGGTTTATGGGGCAATTTCTAGAACAGAGGCAATAAAAAAAAAAAAGAAAATATGCTTATGGGTTTGATAGGAAAAAAAATCACTTAAACTGATCTAGGAGTGGAAGTAATACATTTAAAGAAATGCAGCAGATGGAGAGCAGAATAACATCTCAAGTTAATTTATTTTTGAAGCACACAATGAGTTTTAGGATATAATTGAATTAAAGCATCAGAGAATGAAATAACCTTTTTCTTGTTCTGAATATTGTTCTCACAAAAAAAACAAGTGCAGCAAGTTGTCTGCAATTTTTAGAATAAACATCCCCAAATATTTTTTTTTTACACTTAATGGATCCAATATAAACCTGCTGGTTGATGAATGTGTCTAAGTCTAGCACCAAAATGGCCAGTCACCAGGTGCCTAGATTTCTTCCTTATTTTGGCATCGCTAGGGTACATGCTTGTCATGCAGGTATACCAGTTTTGTGGATCCTCCAGCAACAGTTGTGAGTGAAGTGTTTCCTTCGATTTATAAAATACTTGCTTTAAGTGCTTTTCTCTTCAAAACGTACATTAAGAAACGCCTGTAGTGCAGTGGCTTATAAGAGTTACAGTCCTCTGTACCTAGACTGGTTTTAGCATTAATTCCATGTCATTAAAATTAATAGCCCTGTATAAGCAAAACAAGATATTTTTCACCTCTGGCCATTCATACAAAATAAAAAAACAAATACAAGTTTATTTAATAAAAACAAATACAGTTTGATTAACCCAGTGGCTAACTTCTATTGCTTCATGGAAAATGTCAAAACTACCATATAAATAAATTAATACATTTACCTTGTCACAGACATTTTCTATAATGTGGGTACTTCCAGATCATGGTGCATACATTCTCTCCACTGTCCCCAAACACATGTAACTAAAGAAAAACTTCTGAAAAATGCCTGAAAGTTAAAGAACAGCAAATTTTAAAAGATAATATAATGCATTTCCTTCCATCATTGTTAATTTTGCTGCTTTTCAAATCGATCTTTCAGAAAAAGGGATAATCTTAGGAGGGTATTTTTGGATGAGTATTCTGACCAGTTGTATTCATATCATTATTATTGAATTATGCAGTGATAACTAAGAGGTACTCTGTGTAGTCTTTAGAGATAGTCTCTAGAGATCTGCTTGCATATTTGCAGCATTCAAGGCATTGTAATCACAGAACTCTTTTTCCCTCTTTCTGAGACTTTTTATTTTACAAAATGCCCTACTTTAAGTAGGGCAATAATGAAAAAGGAGGAAGAAAACAGTTGTGGATTCCAGTATTAAGTAGGGTTAAAACCCACATAATATTAATTTCTACTGCCTTAAGCACTCTGAAAACCCTAAATCATACCTAGCATCCATGGAGGAAAAAATAAAGTTTTAAAGGTGCAAAAAAGCTTATGGAAAATAATTATAGTGTATGGGATACATCATTGATGTGAGAATAAACAATCTTGCATTGGATTGCGATTTGGTTTGGATAATAGTACACTAAGAGAGAAAAGAAGAAAACCATCAGGCAAATGTGGACTGATGGTGAGGTGAGAGAATGTGCAAAAAGGTTTTGCAAAACAGCATTATGATTTTTCTCCTAGTTGGTCAACTTCATACTCAGGTGAACTATGAAAGGACGCACAGAGTAGAATAAAGAAAAGTCAAAATGGATTGTCATTAAATACCCCAAGCATACTTTGGGAAAGGGAAAGTGAGAATATCACTTCAACACTCCATGAATTATGGAAATACTGGTAGCAGAGATCATTCTGCCTCTATCAAACTGATCTCCAAAGAAAACATAAATTTTTTTCACATTTGCTTTTATTCCAAATTGGAATTTTAAAGAGTAAGACACATCCTCCAGGAACTTTGAACTAGCTTATTTAACAGAATGCTTTACTGAGGGCTAAAACATTGCAAGTCCCAAGACTGATGCCATGTTTGATGAGGTTCGTAACAGCATGGTCTAGAACATAATTCTTTCAAAACATCTACATAGTTAGAATTTGGAAAGTGCACAACTGACATTTGATGCAGTGTCTGTGTAACAGCTGCATTGGCCCTGTGAGAGGTAGAAGATCAGACAATACTGAAACAATATTTTACTGAGGCAACTCACTTTTATTATACTCCAGTTCTCCCTTTAATTTTTGATGAAATTTTACTGTGGGAAAAATTTAGAACTACAATATGCAAAGGTATGTCTGGGAGGACAATTAAATTTTACTGACCTTAAATGGGAATTTTAAAATCCATTAACAGATAAATTGATCCATTTCTACAGTGGGGATAAAATAAAAAAATCTATCCCAAAACATCTTCATAAAACTGTTAATGCCATCTATCTTCCTCCATTTCCCACCTCCCCCTGGATTTTCTCACTCAACTCCAATCTACCTTACTGAAAGAAAAATCTCCCAACCCCCACCCTATTTCCACCACCCAGTTGCCTTTTTTTTCCTGACAGAGTCTATTTCTGTTTCCTTGATCTGATCTACAATTCCCTCTCTGCATCGCTTCTCTTCCCTCAGTTCCATGACAGAGTACACAGCAAAATTTATAGCACTAGGGCCGAGTCAAGGGATTTGCACAGAGATCATGTCCTGGTAACACTTCACACATTTCTGGCTACTAGGTAAGATTAAATTTTATTGTTTGTTAAGAACAACAGGTGCAGGATAGCTACATATCCTTCTCGGTGACAGAAATGGTAATGACCTGTAAACCTACATACATAACAGATAACAGTTGTCATATGTTCATGTGAAACGTTTTTTGGTGCAAAATATAACTTTTATCAACTTAAAGATGAAATACAGTCCAGAAAAGTGGACTATAGCAAAGGGATCTCATTAAGTATTCCCTCTCAGAAGAGAAAAAATAATTCTACTTCTGTCAGTTCTTTAATGCATTTGCATATTCAGCTATCAGTTATAACAAGTGAATAATACGCTCCAGGCCATACTGTCCAAGAGAATAAAAATCTGCATACAGCATTGGCATCTTAGAACTGAAGCAAAACTGAATATGGAAAAGGAACATATCTAACCTCTCTGGAGTTATTGTTTGATAACCTCTCTGGAAAGGTCTGGCTAAGAAGCCACAGAGGAGTTCATTATTTTGTGAGCTGTCACAGCACATGAAGCTGTGACTTGGCACCTTCAGGGGACGAGGTTTACTGGAGCTAGGTTAGTTCTTTCACACACACACACTCCCCTCCTTTCTTTTTTTGCGAGAGACATTTTGTGAGATCAGGTGTGCTGTAGAATCTATTATAACCTATGCAGCCAGCACATCTTCTAATGATAGGTAACTTGTCACTACATGCTTCACTTTCCTTCCCTTGCTACAGACTGGCAGCTTCTGCACACTTCTCATTGTGCAGGTGCTTTCTTTTGGCAGACTTATTCAGATAATAGAGCAATCCAATCAAAACATCACTGGGAACTCTTGACAGAACATTTGCTGCTTTAGAAACATTTGCACTCGCCATATGGCAAGGGCAGTTTAAGCTATGAAAGTCTGATAATTTTGGGTTTTACTCGGGGAGGGCATCGGAGATTTATGATGGCCAGAATTCATTAAGTCTTGACAAAGCCATCCAAATATTTAAAGCAATTCTGTAGGCTAGTTCCAGAGCTGAATAAAGGAGAAGCATTTGGTTTTCACTGCCATTTATATAAGGACTATCCATTTCAGCAACCATTCTGTACCTTACAACCACCAAGCCATATTAAAATGGCACAGCAGCTTTCTATGGCAATAGAGCAAAATATAACAGCTTGCAGTACTAGTAATCTTGTTTGCATTTTTTTATTGAGCATTTTCAGTAACATACTTACCAAAACATGAAAAATAATGATAACGTGACTAGCATGATAATGAGATTGGTTTCTTCACATTTTAAAGTCACTGCATTTCTTAAATATACCAAACTCTAATTTGCTTTAAAAATAGAAAGGGATAATTTGTGTTTAATGGAGTTATTATAATAGAATTCCATTCTGACTTGGAAACTATAGATAATAATTACCTACATCTTTTAATACCATTAAAAGATGACATCTCTCCATAAATAGTTGTAAAATATGCACTAGCATAAATTATAAAAAAAAAGATAAATACTCTTGCAGATTACTGCTTGTTAGTTTAGCCATATAGCAGATTCCATAGCAATAGCATTTTTTACATGATCAGGTTTCAATAATAAGAGCAACTTTTATCACCATTTGGCCTTGAGCAGAGGGAGCTTTTGAAAAATACCTTTATCCCTTTCCTATGGAAACCAGGTTCCTTACCAGCCAGTGTTCAACATTTTTCTACATCAGTGGAAGAGATGCCACTAACAGAAAAATCCCATAACATACAGGCATATTGTTTGAGGAAAAAAAAATAAAGGAAAAAATGAAGCTGGTGTTCAATGGTTATGGAAGTAATGAAGTAATGTAATGATCTGTTATCAAGACAGTGTTTAGTCCCTTTCATGTTTTTCATTGTATGACTGTTTATTTTTTTTAATACAAAGTAAATTGATTATATATTAATAATTCACTTTTACTTTGTGTTTTTAGTGTTTTAAAATTGATATTATTCAGTAAACTGGTTTGTAAATTAAATACTTCCTGTTGATGACTGTTTCACATTCCTCAGCATTGGTTCCAATAATTAATGTGATATCAGCGGATTAATTATCATAATGAAGTAGACCAGAGTTTCTCATTAAAAAAAGAAAAAAAGTAATAATTTTGAAGTTTCATTTCTTTTAGTTAGCACAAGAGCAAACCCATGATACACGTGCTTATGTCTACCAAGCAATCCAAAGACTGAAGCTCATCTACTTGAGAGACTACTCCAAAAGATCATGGATCCCAAAGACCATCTTTCTTTAGGAAGAAATTCTTTACAGAAAGGCTGGTTAGATCTCTTGCCTAGCCAGGGGGGTGGAGGAGTCACTATCCCTGAAGGTGTTCAAGGAATGGCTGGATGTGGCATTTAGTGCCATGGTCTAGTGGAAAAGGTGGTGTTTGGTTATAGGTTGGATTTGATGAACTCAGAGATCCTTTCCAGCCTAATTGATCCTGCAATTCTGTGATTCTCTATGGTTTGAATGATAACTAAATTACTTGGTTTCTGCCTAATCTACCCTGTGAACATGAAACATGTACAGAATTACAGATACACAGCGAGAGAGCCCTGTTCCAAAAGCTTCTATAAACTGAAAGGAAAAATTGATTGAACATGTGAGGTCTTGAAACATGAAGTGGGAGTAATGCCTCTTTTGTTTGACCTCTGAGCCAACACTAGGGCAATTTCTAGCAGACTTTAAACGCCCCACCCAAAAAACCCCTAACAGGCTGATGCACAGCATATCTGCAGCCCAGAATACAAGCTAATTTAACAGGCATTTAGTGATCTTTTCCCATTGCCAAAGAAAAAGCCAAAACTACAGGGGACTAAATAAATCCACTTCATACAACTTGTTCTGGGCTCTCTATCCATAAGGATCCTTCACCATTTTAGTATCCTTAAGTGCTAAAGTTGTGCTATGCTATTCCTAGTAGGAATACCAATAATAACCAGTGCCTGGTTCCATCACTGAGAGACTTTGGACAATTGTAACTGTGAAGAAACACGATCCTGGGACTCACAGTCCCCAGATTCCCTACTGGTATGTTGTTTAGTGGTTGGTATTCAGATATCAAGTCTAAACCAGGAATTAGAGAAGGGAAATACTATATTGATACAGACTACAGATTGTATTTTCATGATCAGAGCTCCATAAAGCTGAGACAAAGGTTTACAAAATTGTATTAATCAGCTTAGGCTATTTAGCTTTCTGTGAGCTAATCCTCTTAGCTCAGATGCCAGGTAGGGTAAGATAGTAAAAGGTGGGTTGTTCCTACTCAAACTAATCCTTGGGCCTGAATCTTTATATATACCAATTATTCTCCTTCCTCATAAAAAAAAAAAAAAGAAAAGGTTTAGTCTTACTATAATTTTATGAATTACACAGAGTTTTTACTGCTAAACAATTACATCTGAGGGGGGAAAAACACCCCTACAAACTTAAACTAAACCATAACACTAAAATCCCCACATTCCAATCATATATCTACTGGAGAATATTCCATAGATTTTATCTACAAAAACTATCATAGAACAGTACTCACAAGTTCTAAATTTTGTAGTAACAAAAATCTTTGTTTAGATATTCTGCAATGCAAACAGGATTCATAAAAGCTTTTTATATTCACATGTGAAAAATATTACAGTAATGTATAGAAGTGGAGTTTGAGGTATTGATTTTTTTATATAATATCATTCACTGCTTACTTTCAAATACATATTTTTCCAAATGTGTGGAGACCAATATTTCTTAAAATACTTCTAGGTAACCTGTACACATCTATACACTTCAGCACTTGGAGGTCAAGTTATTTATTCAAGATATATTTAGATGTTAGAGTGTAAGAATAAAACCAGCAATTTTCAAAACACTTATTTTTTTTCAATCTGCTACTTGAAAAAACAAAGGATACACTGCCTAGTTGAATAACACTTCTCCTTCCATGTTTTACAGAGAAGCTATCTTTCTTTGTACTTCAAATATTATTATCCCATTTTATTGCATATTGTGAAGAAATCTTTTGCCCAAAGTGAGATATTAAAGGAATTTGACTTTGCAAAGTCAAATTTACAAATGCAGAAAATCCCAAACACACCCATTTCCATATGAAATCCTATTCATACATTAATAGAACTTTTCCATACTATTTATAGAAGTATATATACTATTAATATAAGTATTCCCATACTATTTTCCCAGAGGAGCTGAATTTTTCACAGCAACCTTCATATGAACCTTTAAGTATTACAATTATCATTCAATATATGAGATCTGGGAAATATGTAGATAGCAAGAATAAAAATTAAAATTATTCACTTTCTCATGACTTTTAATTCTCTCATAAGCATATCTGAATTTTCATGCTTTATAGATAATTAATCCTCAGCTGACTTAGAATCTACAACAAATCATCTTCCAATGATCAAATAACACAGAAACAAACAAGTTCTAAAATTACAAAGTAACTTCCAAGTAACCAAGGTACCTATTACCCTCAGTTTAAGGAGGTAGATGATCTTATTTGTTCTTTTGGACTACCCTAGCTGTAAGTGAAGTAGAGGAATTAAGTGCTTTGCTTAAGAGTACCCTTAATTCCTGGCAGTGCTTTGAATGATGTACGCTAACAGAGTGCACTTTGAAGCAAGTGTGGCCATGCATAACACAGCAAAGATTAATGTCTACAGAAGAGATGAAGGTCTTGTGTTTTCCTCAGGGGAGGAATCATTTCATTACAGTCACAGCTCCAGTTATATGACCAACATACATAATACGAGATCAGAATGTAATACATATTGGAAAGAAAGGATGCACAGCCATCTTTAACCATTTGAAATAAGAGCACAAAAAAAAAAAAATTAAGGTCCTTTATAACATTGCATAGGTGTCTTGCCTGTGTGAGATTTCTTCTCCAGATCATTCCACCATTTCAAAGGCTATTCCATAGCTATTCATTTTAGAAAGGGCATAGGTATCCTGCTTTAAGATACTGAATTTAGATTGCTTAACTCTGATGAGTGAACACATCCACAGCCTCTGATATCAAAATCAATTTTTCAAGCTTAAGGATATTAATCTTTATTACCTTTGTTCACCTTCATTAGCTACACTCAAATGGAAGAAAACATTCCCCTGCCTTACGTCCTCTCTCTCTTTCATCTTTCTCTCATGAAAGAGGACATTCTTTTCTTCAATCGTGCAAACAGCAGAGTTTTATCTAAACAGGTAATTCTGTGCATTAGAGGAATTCACAGCCACCTTCATGATCCATTTTTAAATGCAGCTGGTTTTACAAAGCTCCAGTTGTTATGGCACTCTGGAGTCCATGCACTAGTGAAATTAAATGGAAGTTAGGTTTTTACATTATTTGTAGTCTCCATTCCTGAGTATTTACAAGGCAAATATATGGTACTCTAGGTTTAACCTCCATAATTCTGTCTAAACTTTAGGAAGCATTCCAGCACATCGATCAAGCCTTGTTTATGCTGCCCCTTACACTTAAGCATTTCCTCTGCTAAACAACATTTAAAGAAATTGAGGTACTGATGGGCCAGCCTCTGGTTCTATGTAAATACACAGGTCAGGTTTACTCTGATACATCCAAACCCTGCTGGACATAGCATCATACCTGGATTTGAGTAGTTCATTTATAGCTGAAACTATAAACATTCAGACACTTCTTTTAAAAACAAGCCTTTATCCCATTCCTGAAAGGAGACATCACAGCAAAGTTGCAGTACAGGAAGGAAGCATATCAAAGTCTCATTTAGGTCCCCTATAACCACTTTGAAGTGTATATGATTCAAAGTCACAGCAACCACAAGATATCCAAAACCTTCACTTCAGCCAAAAATCAAAGTCAGAGAAAGAAAAAACTATGAAGATAGGATAATAGCTGTAAAAAGGTGATGACAGATTGAAAGAGAAACAAGTCATGGCTTTCTCATATAAGCAATCTCTTCATTATATTTTTATCAGGTTTGTTATTTTTCACATTTTAGTATTAGACTAGAAACTCAGATATTTCCAGTTTATGACTGCAAGAACAAAAATATTTCATACAAAAAAATTATTAAAATGCATATGCAGACCTAAAACTAGAATGGATTATTTGTGTGGAGTTTCTCAAAATACCATTGTGATCTTTGTAACTGTGTAAGAAGAATCATACAGAAGAAAACTTCAAAACAGATATTTTTTTGCAAAAAGAAATGTCAATATTCAACATGTATATAATTGGGTTTGTTTACTTTGAATCAGAAGTGAAAGTCTGGAATTCAACAGTTTATGGGAAACCTGTACACCTAAAGGAGGGAGTTTATTACAGTGCCAGAGCTGTGTTGTCTCAGCTGCTTTTCTATTGATTAGCCATGCTGTCACAGGATGTCAGTCATCTCTTGAATTGTGATTGTGCTTTACATCTACTAATGTGTGAGCCATTAGAGGTTAATTAAAGCAAAAAGCTGTTAATATACTTACCATGTCACTAAGTCCTTAAAAATCTGTAGGTGGCTGATAAGGCAAACAAAGTGTTATGAAATACTGTCAGCTTATGCTTCCCTGATCAAATGGAATGTCAAGTTCTATATTGTTTTAATAACTGTCACCATAACAATAAAATGAATGGGAACACTCCAAAGCAAAACTAGATGCAAGTCAATATCTAGCTCCTGTTCTAAGACCTTGGTCGTACCTTCCATGTGTGAGTTAAAAACTATTCCTTTCCCCTCCCACAGTTGTCTATTTGAACAATAAGATATTTGTAGTAGGACATACACATGCTCCACACTTAACACTTATGCTAGCCTACATAATTTCAGGGAACTATCAAATAAAGACAACTGCAAAAACTTTCATGGAGTTGTATTTACGATATACTGGAAATCAGCTTTAGAAGAACTTTGTATTTAGCTTTATTCTGTATTGTACCTTTTTACCAAAGAAGCACTGAATAGGTTTCCTGAAATCCTTAAATTATGCATGAATAAAGTTTGAAAAGTCTTTGCTATCAAGAAAGTAAAATCACCCAGAAAACCCTTCTATATAGCTTATTGCAGCTTGAAGTCACAGCATAAAAAAACACTTTTTCCCTGTTAAAAAAAAATTAAACGAACAAACAGGTGAGGAGAGGAAGAATTAAAAGTTGGTTAGTCTTTGCCTTCATGATTAGCAAAGGAATGTGTTTTAGCCTTTCCTTCACCACCCAGAAAAAAAATTCCTTGCCACAGTTTCCCTTTACTTACATCAAATCACAGCTATTAAAAATTCCTGATTCTTGTCTTAGCCACCTTTTAATCATTGAAGCATAGAATTGTTTGATATGGAAGAGAGCTTGTATCACCTAGTAATAACCCTGTGCCAGGGACACCTTCCACTAGACCAGGTTGCATGAAATCCCATCCAACATGGTTTTGAACACCTCCAGGGACGAGGCATCCATAACTTCCCTGGGCAACACATTCCAGTGCCTGCCCACCTTCACTGTTGAAGAGTTAATATCCTAATATCCTCTATTTTTGAAGGGGTAACTCAGTGCACCAGGCACTGAGAACTCCACCAAACTGCTGTGGCTTCTCAAATATGGATAGCAGTTTAGCTACTTTCTCCACCAGTTTCCTCAGGACACACAGATTTGTCTTATCAGGTTCCATGGGTTTGTGCACTCTCTTGTTTCTTAGCTGGTCTCAGACCTGATCTTCTCCTACAGCAGGTGGTTCTTCACTCTCTCAGTTCCTGCCTTTACCTTCTGTGTGTGTGGCTCAGACAGCACAGCTGAAGCACTTGTCAGGAAAGACTGAGATAAAAAAGTTGTTGAGCACTTCTACCTTCTTCAAATCCCAGAAAAGTAGATTTCTCTTTTCCTTATGAAGTGGGGCCATATTTTCCCTAGTCTTCATTTTATTACAGACATAACCCACAGGAGCTTTACTTCTTGCCATTGACACCAGTAGTCAGGTTTAATTCTGTCAGGGCATTAGGTTTCCTAACCTGATCCCTGTCTGTCCAGGCAATCTCTTTATATTCCTCCCAGACTGTCTGTCCCTGCTTCCATGCTCGCTTTGTGCTTGTTTTTGTCCAGGAGACCTCTTTTCCCTCCATTAACCTCCTGGTCATTTTGTCTGTCCTCCTCTTTGTTGCGATGCATAACTCCTGAACTTGGTGGAGGTGATCCTTGAATATCAACTAACTTGCTTGGGCTCCTCTTCCCTCCAGGGCTTTATTCCATGCTACTCTACCAAGCAGACTCCTGGAGACGCCAAAGTTTGTTCTTCTAAAGCCCAGGGTATACAGAGTTTGGTGTGCACCCTCCTCACAACCTTCAGTACCTTGAAATCAGCAATTTGATGGTTACAGCAGCTGTAACCAGATGCACATACCCCATAGGACCTCTTAGTAAGAACAGGGTTCAGCAAAGCACTTCTCCTTGTTGGCTCCTCTATCACATGGAGTATGATGCTATTGTTAAGGAATTCCAGGAACCTCCAACAGACCCAGAATCACAGAATAATGAGGTTGGAAGAGACCTTCAAGATCATCGAATCCAACCTGTGCCCTAACACCTCAACTAGACTATAGCACCAAGTGCCATGTCCAGTCATTTTTTAAACACATCCAGACATGGCAATTCCACCACCTTACTGGGAAGAGCTTTCCAGTACTTTATTATTCTTTCTGTGAAATTTTTTTTTAATATCCAACCTATACCTTCCCTGACGTAGCTTGAGACTGAATCCTCCGGTTCTGTCTGATGATGCCTGGTGGAAGAGACAGATCCCCACCTGTCTACAACCTCCCTCCAGGAAGCTGTAGAGAGCAATAAGGTCACCTCTAAGCCTCCTCTTCTCCAGGCTAAACAACCCCAGTTCCTTCAAACATTCCTCTTAGGGCTTGTGCTCCAAGCCCCTCACCAGCCTCATTGCTCTCCTCTGGACACGCTCAAGCATCTCAATGTCGTTCCCAAACTGAGGGGCCAGAACTGAACACAGCACTCAAGGTGTGATCTCAGCAGTGCCGACTACAGGAGAAGGATGACCTCCCTGCTCCTGCTGGCCACACAATTCCTAATGCAGGCCAGGATGCCACGGGCCTTCTTGGCCACTAAGGCACACTGCTGGCTCATATTCAACCAGCAGTCCCCCAGATCCCCTGGTCCTTTTCCGCCTGAACGCTGCCCAACCAGCTCTGGCTGACATGCCAGGTCCTGTTTGCCCACTCTGCTCCTTGTGCTCCCCAGAGCTGCTCTCTGTGGGCATTGGGGGTCACACCATTCCTCCTGGCCCCCCACAAACACACCTCATCAGCTGCTCACATGAGAGCTGCCACTTCCTTGCACGTCTCAGCACTGCCTGGGTTTTTCCTAGGTCAGGACCACTCCTTCCCTCCATACACTACGATACCCTGCTCTGCTACAGAACGTGCCTGCTGTTCAATCTGCAATTAATGTTTTATTAATAACAATGTGGTCTACAACCATAAAGCCCAGCATGATGAATATTAATAGTTGGAAAGATGATAAAAATTTCAGAGCTAAGCACATGTGATTCATTAATATGAGGGGATCATCGTAAAGGTCTGCTAGACTAAAATGTAGAGTTAAAAGGCCTTTTTTTAAAAAAAATTGCCTTTGTAGTGATCAAAAACATCACTTGGTGCACTGATATTCATATTAATTGACAGCAGCACAACCAGTGTTCCCCTAGACCTACTGCTTTCTCCCTCTTCACTCCAGCTTGACTCTTTGCTGGGTAGATCTCCCACAGGTAAGCTCTCAGCTTTATATTGATATTTAGTTGAACATACAAGATACTTCCCCTCACTGTGTTCCCCAACCCTTATTCCCCTCTTCCCAACAGACTACACTGGTTTTTCTGCCTATAAATTAGATATAAGCATTAGATATAAGCAGGCTTCTAAAATTTTGTTGGTTTCAGCTAGATTCAGAACACAGTATGAATCATCTAAATCTAACCTTAACACCTGCAGGTGAAGTAACTATGCAAGAAAACAGAACTTTTAGGGCGTCTTTCCCCTCAGAACAAAACCAATCTGAGTACCTGCAGCACATTCTACTGCCCCAATTAGAGTGGAGGGTGGCTTTATTTTTCACATGGAAGATAAGTAAACATGTTAAGTTTAATTGCATTAGAAAATATGAAGTGTGAAATACTGCTGAAAAAACAGTTTTAAAAGCTAGTTGTGAGAAGTTCTGAATTGGACTGCAATTAGAAACAATGTATGTAGTTGGAAAAAACATGCCTTTGTAGAATTACCTCTTAGAGTTACCTTTCTTTGTACCAAACCTGAGAATTTTTAGGACAATATCTTGGATTTTAGACATTTCAATTCCTGTAACATGTGCTGCTTCTGTAATTTTCCCCTAAAAATTGATTCATGTTGTTAAGTATTTACTGTTTTCATTTAAAAGAAGCATTAAGCCTTTATAAGTAACAAGTCAAAGAAGAGTAAAATCTCAGCAATTTAAGACATAATAAAGCAGGAAATACAATGAATATTATGAGCAAATCAAACATGACTGCATGCTACTTTTATGCTCCATTGTCTTACATATACTTCTCCTTCTCTCTGAGATAAAGTATGTTCCATTAGTTTGGTATGGACAAGGAAGAGATCCAACAAAATTTGTACATTTATGAAATTGCAGAGTGGGACACAATTACCATTATGTATTCTGATACAGATATGCTAGAGCTCTTAGCATCCCTGTGTTAGGTCTTTTCTTCTTATTCTAGCATAGAGAAACAGAGAAAGATAGCTATTTTTAATGCATGCATTTACTATTTTCCCCTAATTTTGAAATAGTGCTTATGCTACATTTTTTTCAGTAAATTTGATGCTAAAATTTACCCTGCCACATGCAAATGTCTAAGTCTATATTCATATTAGTAAAAAATGCAAAGCTACCCAGGCTCCATGATCTCCATAATGTACATGCTTGCCTTTTCTGTTTGCAAGTCTAAAGAGGCTTGCAAGCAACTAGATTTTATTAATAAATATCTATAACACTATCTCAGTGCATGAACATCAAACAAAAGAAACATGACTTAAAAAGAATTTTCCCCCCAATAATACTGGGCTCTTGTAGTAAACAAAAGAAGTATAAAGAATAATGGAATCCTTAGGGTTGGAAGAGGCCTCCAAGATCCTCAAGTTAAACCATCAAGCTAGCACGTCCATTTTCACCACCAAATCATGTCCCAGGAGTCATATCCACATATTTTTTGAACACTTCCAGGGACAGTGATTCCACCACTTCTCTGAGCAGCTAGCATCAAGGTTTGACAACAATCTCGGAAAAAAAATTTCCTAATACTTAATATAAACCTCCCTTGGCATAACTTAAAGCCATTTCCTCTGGTTCTGTCACTTGCTTCACTGGAAAAAAGACTGACCCCCATATCTCTACAACCTCCTTTCATGTACTTGGAGAGAGCAAAAAGGTCTCCCCTGAGCCTCCTCTTTTCCAGGCTACACAATCCCAGCTCTCTCAGCCACTCCTCACAGGACTTTTGCTCCAGAGCCTTCAGCTTTGTTGCTCTTCTCTGGACAGGCTCCTGCACCTCAATGTCTTCCTTGAAGTGAGGTGCCCAAAACTGAACTCAAGGTGCAGCTTCACCAGTGCTGAGTGCAGGGGGACAATCACTGCCCTCATTCTGCTGGCCACACTATTGCTGATACAGCCAGGATGTCTGTGGCCTTCTTGGACATCTGGGCACAGTGGGATTACATCCAGCACCCCTATGTCCTCTTCCAGTGGGCAGATTTCCAACCACTCTGCCCCCAGCCTGCAGATCTGCCTGGGGTGGTTGTGAGCCAAGGGCAGGACCCACTCCTTCAAAACATGTCACGTTTAAGGGTTGGTAGAATAAGACTTATCTACTCTCCAAAGGAAGTAATGGAATATTTTACATAGAAAAAAAAATACTGCCCCCTTCAAGGTCGAGATAGATTATAGAATTAGGTTTCAAAATTATAACATTATTTTGATTTTTCTTGAAATTTTTACTGTGGGTTTAGCAATCCTCCCAAAATCTCCATCATACATTTCCTTTAGGAAGACAATTTATTTGGATATAGAAGTATGAAGACTTCACCTTCTTTAATATTTCATCAATATCAGAGAAATGGAAAAGCTATACAACTAGGTAAATTTCTCTAACTGAAGTAGTAGTCATATTACAGTATGCTTTAATGAATGTCTTTTTAAACTGCATAAATATTACAGCTCATAAAATGTCCTGATTAGAAATATCTGTAACTATCACATTTATTGTTGCATGTTGTCCTATTATCTTTTTCCTTCTAAATCTGATAGCAGTACCAAAACTTGGAGTTTGTAAAGTTGGCAGCTGTATTGTGATATTGAATTAGCCAGGTGAGATCAAATTATGTTACCAGTTTAAAGTGTTGAAGCATTCCCTAAAGCAGCTTTCATTTAAGATATTAAATGCCATCATTTTCATACTTCATTAACTCTAAAATTCAACAGGGAATAACTTCTTTCACTGCACCAGGTTTCTAATATCATTTGTGTCTTGATGAGGCCTTGTTTACCTCAAAAATTAAAGTTAAGTAATGATCCTATCTGATGAAGTACTAAACATAGTAATAAAAATAAAAATATTTGCTTCTTACATCTCAAAATCTGTAAATTTCAATATTTAAACTTTGTTCACTAAGGAACTCTTTTAATTAGCCAATTAAGAATGCCATTTATTCAGCCCAGTCATTTTTGATTACTCAAAAATGGAAATTATTAATATTACAGTAGTTAAAAAGCAAAGATAAGGCTGACACTGGGGAACTTTTTCCTTAAAATGAGATTAAATTATGTTCTATCATCATAGCTTACTTAAGTGTTTACAGGTAGCTGAGAGTTTGATTATTTAAATCAGAATTTCTAATGTAGATAAACACTCAATATTGACTACAAAATCCTAGTGCAGTCAAAATCTTTGAATCTCAGACTTACAAACATTCCTCCAGTATCCAAGCACTCAAAACCTATACCAATGAAATCTGGGTGTATAACTCCTTAGAACCCCCTATCACAACTTCCAACCACAACTGACTATGCTGAGGACTACAACAATTATTGAAGTGACATATTATAAGGACATATTTTCCATTTCAATGAATTTTAAGAATGGGGTAGAGATAGTATCCATTTATGTCTCTTCCATCAGCTTTTCACAGGATAATTATAACTGAGTAATATGATTTAAAAATCCTGAAACTGTCACAGGTATATGCTTCTCCAAGAGACTCCTGGAATATGAGTTTGCATGGCTGACAAATGTACTATTACAGCTTGCATTAAATAACCTACAAAAATTTTTGGGAGTTCCAGGAAAGAAAAGTGGCTAACTGATAAAGAAGCACTAACTTGTTTTTATATGCAGAAATGTAATATCCTGCAATTCTTGCTCCAAACTGAACTCTCAGTATGCTAGGTGTCCTGAGTTCCCTCCTCACAACATCTCTGTGAGAAATGAAATCATTAGTTAAGCTGGGCCAAAACTAGAAGTTCTGAAATGCAGAACATCCATGGATCTCCTAAACAGGAGGTTATCTCTCCCATGTCCCTTTCAAAGGAGTTACAAACACTGGGGACATTTATGCAACCCATTCTTAAGTAAAGGCAAAGCCAGTCAAACAAGAAATGTATTTTTCTGACTAGTCTCCTGTGCTATCCCCATGGAAAGAGGAGGGCAATCGAAAACAAAAGAAACAGAGATACATGAACTGTATTAAATTTGGCTCTAAATTACAATGTTTAAGTGCTCTGCTTTTACCACTTTATGACTTATTATTTTTCAAATCCTGCTGCTTTAACTGAAAAAATAAGAACATTTCCCTCCAATTCTTCTTTCTAGAGGGAAGAACAAAGAGTTTCTTAGGTAGAGAAGCTTCTCTTAGTGACAGAGCTCTGGGGGGTAGGTGGAGGAATCCAAGAAAGATCTGTCTGTCTGGATCTGCCTTCTCTGGGAGATTAGGATGTATGACATGGAAGATTACCTGTCCTCACTGCTCTGGTTGAACACTGATTTCACCTCAGGGAGAAGGGACTACAGGGATGCCAGTAGGTCATGTAAGGATGTCATGAGGTTGTGCAAGGGAAAATTAAAAGAATCAAATGTAGTGTAGCAATGGTAAAATAACAAGAACTTCTGGTAGAAGTTCAAGTTCTGGTAGAACAAGAACTTCTGTATCCTCTGAGCTTAAGGGCTGGTAAATTTAGAATAACTGACTGCATTCTTCTATTTCCTCCTGCACTATGTATGACCATCTTGCATGACCACCTTATTGCACATTGTCACAGGATGGCAGAATAAAGCCATGATTGCCACAGAACTTCAAAAAAGTGAGTAGATACTGAAAAAGGACAAAGTACTCTTAATAATTCAAAGCAGATTAGAAGAGCTGCTATATCTGACGATTCAGGCTTCATTCACCATGTCCTATCTAATTGCAATTACAAGCTTTTTTGTCCTTAGTTGAGCACTACTGAAGGCAGTAATCAGCGAATGAACCCCAAGTTCAATTCAGAGATGCAGTTCTTCTATTTTTAAGCATTTTGAATATGATTATATCAGACTTCACTAGGACAAAAGAAAGATGATTGTCAGGAAAAAGAAATATGGTCCACTTCGGAAAATAAAAATAACACAGGATTTGTACCTGTCCAATCTTCAAATTTCATATTCATACACTTCATGAAAAAGTAAATATATTTAGATGAATGACTAGCAAATTAGTTTTTTTCTTTTTAATTTTGTTAATCAATTATCTTGTATGAGCATAATATTCCTCTTGTGACTTGGATGTTCAAGTACATAGCCCAATATTTCACTGCATACCAAAAATCCTTCAGTGTTACAAGAAGTCAGAATTAAGTTTGCCCCTCAAATCCTTTTAAGCCAGACCACACTTTGAAAAGTGTTTGAAGATAAAAATTCAGGACACCCTTATATTATCAATGTCTTGTTTTTTTTAAAAAAATCTTTAAAAATATTCAGGTTAATCTAAAGTAAGAGTAATGCAAATAAAAGCTTTTTCTAAACATGAAACTAAAACCAATTTAAACATTAAAGACAAATAAGAGCCTAAGTGTAGCATGCTCACACTAACATGCTATAAAAATCCTCACTACTTTCCCTATACTCTCTGTATAATCAGAATTAGTATTATGGGCTTTAGACTTCCATTATGCTACAGATGATACTTATTTAGGAAACTATAGAAGGCAATGAACCAATCATTAGGCCATTTTTAGACACCTTCCCGGTATTCTCAGAGGGTTTTTGCCAAGGAGCCCTTTTCTCAGATCTGCTGGATGGTGGTGGCATTAACAGTGGTGTTATTTCTAGAGCTCAGCTTTATCTTGAATTCTTCTACCAAGGGCTCCTAAGTCCTTCATACTAAACCAATTTTTCATTCCTCCTGCAACAGTCTGGTCACCTCTTAATTAAAGACAGAGTGCTTCAGTTACAAAAAAAGGTTTTCTAGTACTGGCAATTTCCCTCTTTGATTAAAATAGCAAATCCTTACTTTAAAGAAGGATAAAACCCTGCTCCTTTTGATAGTTGCTTGTACTGATTAAGAGAGAGTGCATGTGGCACTGGAAAGCATACTCTCCTTCAACTGAAGCATTAAAAACTGTACAAGCAACTTAAGAATTATTGCTAGATCATTACCAGTAAAAACTAGGCAGTGTGCAATTGAATTTGGGATTACTGATCCTCAGCTTCGGTTTTACATGAAGAATATCAGTACACCATTTTCTTCTGGTAAACAACATGGACCATTAATTTTGCCACGGGGAGTAAATTTCAAGTAAAGAGTTGAACTAAAAACCAGTAAATTTATTTGTTACGGTAGTGTTATGTATAATAGTGTTTATACATTGGCTTTATTTCAAGATAACAGCAGCATGCATCAAAAGCTTTACTACTACCACTTACATGTTTCTATTCTTAAAATTCCTTGCTCAGCCTGAGCAAGTTTTTGAAACCTATTTCAAAATATTATTTGTTGGGAACTAATTTTTTAAAGTTCTGAAGTTCCATCAAAAGGCTAATAAAATAATGCATGACTGAAAATCAGTTCACAATCATTTTCAAAAGACACCTAGGATTTTTAGCAGAAAATGGTACCTGCTGATGCAAAATCCTTCTTAGTCCTAAAATAGCATTTTTTGAAATTGCTAGTAATTAATAGGTGCTAATTCCTGCTACTAACCAACAGAAAAATAGGTGGTCTCATGGAAGTATCATAAAAAGACAACTTATATCAGTGATCTTATCTTTGATAGTGCTAAATATGAAGAATTTTATTTCATAAGACTCAATTATTTTTACTGCATTTATCGTACAAAAAAACCCTTAAAAGATAGCCCAAAATATACAGTTACCACATTGCATATTCAAGGAATGCATTTAGGAAAAACTATTCAGCGAGATGAAAATTTCATACTCAACATTACATCTCATTCTCTGCTATCTAGTACTTCATCACAAAATGAGCTTCAGTTGAAAAGTCATTTGTTGAAAAAGGATGGGATAAAGCCTCTTGATCTCAAATATGTCATTAATAGATTATAAAAAGGCTTAAAACAAACTTATACTTTCCTACTGTCAGGCCATGTTGCAAGTCAGATACACAATAATTTTGTAAGTGTAGAGAAAGGGAGCAGCTTTGGTCTAAAATTGGTTACTGTCACCACTGATTTTATTTGTAGGGATCAGAGCTTCTTATCAGGCTCTTAATGAAGGATCTCAGAAACATAGCTCAGGTTTCTGCATAGGTATACTTGACATTTCTTACCTAACCAGTGCTAACAAGCCATAATTTCTCACCTGGAATTGTTACCTCTTTGCATTTTTAACATTTGCAAGGAAACACCTGCTCAACAAAGTGTGCTATTATTATAGTTTTTCTTTTCCAAAATTGCTTTTAATGATTAGATAGTCAGAAAAACTCTACACCATCCATCAAATCACTCATGAGCAATAAGGAATTCGTATTTGTCAGTTTAGAAAAAATTATATAATTTGCATTTGAATTTTTGTGTGCAGTTTAATGATTTGCAACAGTAAAAGGAGAGAGACCTCCGATTCTCTGAAGATCTTGGTTTAAATGCCTACCCTGCCAGTCACTGATTGCTATGCATGAATATGTATACTTTACTCTTGTGTTTCAATCATCCAGTTCACAATGAACATGATTCTTCTTTCCTCCTAAACTTTTCCTCCTTAATTACAAGTCTTTTCCCAGTGGGACTATTCTGATCACACTGGGATCAGAATTCTGAAATTTCACAAACTGATTTTTACCCATGTAGGTATATTTAGAGTACAACTTAAGCCTACTGGAGGGGGAAGATGGGAAGGGAAGGGAGGAGAGCAAAGGGGAGGAAAACACAAAATAAACCCTACCAAAACAAAGAAAACCTTTCCCATATGTAAATTATTCTGATAACCTTAACCACAGTCAAAGAATGAGATGCAAAAGTTGCCAATTAGATGGCAGGGACATGATTTGAGTGTTATATACAGAATAAGAAGGCAGGTATACATATATTGGATATAAGAAAAAAGCAACAGCAAATACAAAACTGGAAAGTTTGAAGTGCACCAATGATTATGCTTCATACATGCCTCTATATAAAATATCCAGTTGTCAGACATGATTGCATTCAAGCACTCGCACAATTCAAGAAAGGGATTTAGGGAGGGAGAAGGAAGACTGAGACACTTTCAGAGAAGAAGGAATATAAATAAGATTATTTTGTTCCTTTGCTGTTCCAGGTAAATAAATTATGTAATATTAATTCCCTCTTTTTTGGCTGAACAATTAGTCCCAAGAGAGTAGGAATTCCAGTAAAACAACCAAAAATTATCTGCAATATTGTACAATTGCATTTCACAAATCTCATATATCATGAGAAGTTTTTGACTGTTTTTGAGGGGTAACCTCCTCTCTCTCTCTCCAACTACCTGAAAGGAGGTTGTGGCCTGGCGGGTGTTGGCCTCTTCTCCCAAGCTGCAAGAAACAGGACAAGAGGATGCAGCATCAATTTGTACCAGGGAAGGTTTAGATTAGTTATAACAAAAATTTTTTTCATGGAAAGGGTTGTTCACAACGGGAAGAGCCTGTCCCCAGAAGTGGTTGAGTCACCATTCCTGGAGGTATTTTAAAGGCACATACATGTGGCACTTAGGAACATAGTTTAATAGTGGACTTAGTTCTGGGTTAACAGTTGAAGTTGATGCTCTTAGAGAGTTTGTCCAAAAAAAAAAAAAAAAAACCCAACAAAACAATTCCATAAACAGAATAACTTTCTGAAAACTATGTTTTCTCAATGCTTTGCAACAATGTGCAAGACTGGCAATAGAAAGATTCACACTAGTTTTCTAGAGCATCCTTCAAAACTGCAGATGTGAGGGCTTACAAAGACCACAAGATACAGAAATGTTTTTCCTGTTGCAGTTCATTGTTTACAGTACAAGTTACTAATAAGGCCATTCAGGAAACAACCTACTAATGCTTCCTTCCTAAATGGAAAGTCACTTTTAACTGCCTTAGTCTTCAGTTTCCAGACCAGGAATAAAGGGAAAATCTAAGAATATTTTAAAAATTCTTTCAGGGAAAAATATGGATCCCTTTCACTAACACTATTAAGTCTGTATTTCAGTCCATATTCTCTTCCTATGCTCACATTCTAGAAAGGACTATTTCTTACTGTACAAAATTACAAATGGATTTTACTTTTTGGCCATCTGCAAAATCATAATGGAAAGACAGGAAATACTGGTTTTGAAGCAAAGCCAGTACACCTGTTTTTGAAGTATGGTGCATGCAAGTATGTTGTAATTGCTACACAGAAAAGCATCTCTTAGAGGCCATCTAAAAAAGTATTGAGATCTCTGTTATTAATCACAGTACAAATAACCTAACTATTAAAGCTCACAATTATATCTCAATATTTATGACACACATTTTGCTTAAATGTAAAGAAGTTGCACATCTCTTGGGAGGAAAGTAGCTGAAGTTAGAGGCAATAAAATGCTTAGGTTGTCTTTTTCACAGAATTATGTATTTACCAAGGTCTTTAATAATATTTTATTAAAAAAAAATTCAGGAGATTGATTTTTACTGGAATATCTTTGTATTCTGGAAGAAAACCAAGTGCTCTTCCTTCATAGCAATGAAGGAGTGATGAGGAGTCAATGAAAGGAGTGAAATTAATTCTGTTACAACCAGATGATAATTGGGTTTTGTTTACTTAATGCGATACTTAAGCTGGAGAATAAGTTAATTAGACTGGTTTACAAATAGTGGCACATCCCACACACTGCCTGGAATATAAATGTTACTCTTGCAAATAAGGACATACGAGTGGCAATATAAAATCAAGAATTGGTGGTAGTATTCTCCAAGAAATAAAAAAGCAGGGAACATAAGTCTAATGCCTTCCCAGCTAATCAAAACCCCCAGAACTCCACTTTCTAACTAAATTTAAAAAAATATATTGTGATAAGATCATTAAGATAAAAATTAAAATTTATAAACCATTTTTTGGACTTAGCTGCATGTAAGTTAGCTTCAGAGGGAAAATATTTTTGAGAACTAAGAGAGTGTCTGGAATCCAGTGTCCTAGCATTCACATACTTTAATAGATAAGCATAGATCCTCAGTAATCATGCTGATTGCTCATGAATATCTTCATTTCGGGACTAAAAATAGTGTGATGTACTGCAAGTCTCCTAGAAAGTCAACATCCTTTTGAGGATGTTGAGAACTGTTTCAGGACAATATAGATGTTGGCCTGGTGTTAAAAACCACAGAAATCCTTAAAACATGTCACAGAAACATTTAGTAGTGTGTGAACAAAAGAGTTGGGTGAATCAAAAGAATGACTTCCATATATGAATGTTCATCCTAACTTCATGATCAAGGAGAAAATAAAATGATAATTGAGAAAGAGCAAACAAAAAGCTAAACAAAACACCTTACCTCCTTCAGTGGAGATCGCCCAAGGGTAATTTCTCTGCTGGGATAGAAAGGGATAGCCTTTCTTATGCCTGAATCCCAAGATGAAAAGCATGAGCAAGACTGAAGTATTCTGACTGCTACCTTGTTACAGGCAAGGAATATCCGAGATTGAGAGGAACAACCAGAGAAGGTTACAAGCAGCTACAGAGGGAGAGAAAAAGGGTGCAGGATTCTCTACCATTGACACAAATGTGAGAGGAAGATAATTGAAAGCTTTTCCATTATTTAAGGCTAAAGGACTGTCATACCTATTCCTCATTTACCACAAAATTACCGGGTTTAAAGACACGCTGCATTATCATTTAAGTCTATTTCCTTACATTAATTTTTTTATCTACATAATTTCTGTGACCTGCTTATCTACTTCTCCTCCACAGTTCGAAGCTACATCAAGGCAATTTATTTCAGTGCTTACCTTCTTACGCATTTTCAAAAAAAAATTTAAAATATCTAACCTTAATCTTTCTTATCATTTCATGAATAAATTATCTTTTATCTTCTCATGGACATGGAAAAGAATTATTCCAATTTTCTTTGCAACAGTGTTTTACATGTTTAAGAGTATCATCTTAAGCAGAATAACATTATTGAATCACATTTTTTGTTGTAAGCCATGTTTAGTTGACCTATGCTCACCCTTATTATCCCCTCTGAGCTTTCTCCAATTGTGCAAAGCTCAGAACTGGACAGAAGCCAATATCCTCCCAGTATTCTGTAGAGCAGGATTATTTCAAAAAGCCTTACAGAATGTAGATTCACTTTTACTAGAACACAATATTAACTTTTTTTCCCCAGAACAGCAGGATATCCCTGGGTTATGGCTCAGCTAGGGGTCCATTATTGAGCTTTTTAGAATAGCTGTCACCTGAACATTTATTTGACTTCCTATACTCATGCAACTTTTAAATTCCTGCTTTAATGTATTTCCCCATAAGTTTTGCACCTTATTTTTTTCCCAGTAACTTCAATTTCAACATTTTTAATTATCAAGTGTGTAGTCTTTCTCAGTTCAGTGACATCACATTTTATTCTGCATCCAGTCACCCCCAACCTCTAGCAAAGCTCTGATGAAATGAAAGCATCAGACAATTGTAATTTGCATCAGTTCTCAAACCTTAATGTTTAAAATCAGATCTGGAGAAGATTTATGACACCTATAAGTTGTCAAAATATCTTTTTTTTCTCCTTTGGTAATATTAAGATCGTATGCATTAATTATTTCATCTTTCAGCTGCTAACATCTGGTATTTGGGTTTCTGTGGGTTTCTTTTGAGTTTTGGTTGGTTGGTTTGGGGATGTCTTGTGTTTATTTTGCTAAGAGAGAGTGTTCATGATCTTATTACAACATACTCTTCAATGGATCCAGTCTCAGAAGCAGTGCAAGAATTTGGTTTTCATTTTACCATTTCACTTTTTGACAAATTGACACAATTCTCTAAAGAAAAAATAGTCTATGAACCACCTGTCCAAGGACAAACATGTATCCTTGGGGATTATTTAGGTATTCAGAGATTAAAAAACTCCTAAGAAATTATTTTTTAAAAAAATTAGTGCTTAAGAGTTTAATAATTGAGGAACACCAGCACTAAAATTAGAGCTTTCCCTTCAAATTCAAATTTCAAGGTACTGTATTTACTTAATTGATCATTATAGAGCCATAACTTGTTAAGGTAAGTGAGATATGTACCTGCTAGCCTTTTTGTAATATAATTAAGATCATCCTTTTCCTAAGTTAGTGGCAAAGATATTAAACCTAAAACCATGCAAAAATTCTGTATCTCCTGCATGTTCAGTGCTTTATAAGGATATAACTGTAGTTGTATCAAAGTAATGGTTCTAAGTAATGTGTTACCTTAGTGGGACCAAGAATTGTCTAAAATAAAGCTGAACTAATCAAAAGACAAAAGGTTAAAAAAGTAGATTCTAAAGTAAAACTTAAACTTTTTCTTTTTAAATTTGTAAAAAAAGAGATTATTTTTTTCCATGTAATCTGATAAGCATGAGTAAGATTTCTAGATTTTTCTCTTTCGCCCTATCTGTAAAATACATTGTTATTTACTCCTTGAAATTATCAAAGTATTTGGAGATTTTGACATTTTATAGAAATAAGTACTCATCACAGAAGGTTTTATTTCCTCTTTTTGGCAATATGAGTTCAAATACAATAAATTACCTCTCTCATGTTAAATAGATGCATTTCAGTTGAAAGAAATTTGAGTTAGTAGCCTTTTTTCAGAACCTAAGCAAAGTGAGCTTGGGTAGTTTTGCAACTCTTATGTTACCATATAAGCATGCATACAGGTAGCTTTAACTGAGCTTTTTGTCACCTCAGAATGGTTGCCTGGTATGCCTGAGCTCTTCTTAAGGGTTGCATACAAGCAGTAATAGTAGTGAAACACACAAATAAACATTTCTCACTTAAAATGATTGGAGGGTTTTAATAACCTATTATCTTAGTTAATAATATTAAGATAATAGTATTATTATGATACAAATTATATTATTATTACTGATAATAATATTATTATACACAGATATCCTATTAATTTTAATAATTCTATAATAACTCATATTATAGTTACAAGTAATCTATCAAGTGTAATTTATCTGAAAGCCAACATGAAGATCTTGACACTGCTAAGTCTTGTCAAATAGTTAAGACCTGAACTAGAAAATACCTTGACTTTGCTTAACTGTGTGTTGAATGAGCATCAAGTGAATGCCACAAGTATAAAAAACTAGTTAGTGTCACTTGTGCTATCAGCATTCAGGCATCCCATGTAAGTCACCATACTGGACCTTCATCTGACTATATTTCCACATATCTTTTATCTTTCATAGGACATGTGAGAGATATTCAGTTGTTTACTGCCAATACACAGCCTGGAAAAAGGGAATGTTAGATACTAGCATTTTGACCATATTACAAGTTCAAGATGCTATCAGAAAATAAACTACAGTCTATACAAGAATGTTTTTAATAATGCTGTTCCTAGGAGATAGTAGGTGGCACACAAAGCTGACCATCCTTACTTAATCTTGTTGCCCTGCATAAGACTGTCTGTCCTTTTGGAAGGACTGTAGCTGAGGTCTTTGTTTGTAACCGAAGTCTGTTGTTAATCTATTTTGGTAACCACTTATCACTTTTCCCCATCAATGAAATAGTATTTACCTTTTCTCCCTTTCAAAGTCAGTTAATGCTAGCCTTTACAGTGTAGCTTTTGTTTTTTCTTCTTTTAACTCTTTCATTCACTTGGCCTAAAAGTACTTCAAACAAGTTTAATAAAGAGTCACATGAAATGACTAGGCATCAAATTAAATTGATGAGCCCTGTGTAGGAATGTTTTCTTCTTCTATCTTTCCCTTCTATAATACAATGCTTTTTCTTTCTTATTTGGTCAACAGAATTCTGTTTGAATTTTCTGTCTCTGTACCAAACAGAGCATGACAGCTCTGGAAATAGTTGAATTCACCAGCTGGAAAGGTAAATTACTCAATTCAAAAGTTAAAATTTTCTTCCCACAAAGTAAGAACAGAAATATTTCCTTCACTATTTAATAAACATTGTTTTCCTCTCCTCCTTGTTTCCTCTCTGAGACTATAACAAGCTTTTCTTAGACTAAAAAATCCAAAGCAATGACTTGGTTTTTCTGTACTTTATAAACATTTCTGGTTTGTGCACTTGAGTAGCTTTTCTCACGATAATGCTAAGTATTTCATAAACTTACCTTCATGGCAGGACAAAGCAGATTAATTGAACTATGAATATAAAGTAGACAAAAATCTAAGTTCTTATATTTAATGAAGAAAGTAGCAACTTACAGGAGTAATCAAGAGGCTTAAAGCTAGTTAAAGGTAGAGAATAAGGGAAGTTTTGGTCACTCTGTAACAAAAATGAGATGCTAGAACTCATTTTTGCAAGCTTCTATTGCAATTGAAATACTTTTATGTTGCATTATTGCTGTCACAAGACATTTTATCATGCTTGCATTAGAAAGAACAGTCAATTGTCAAATAATTTAATTTCCCCATTCGATCTGTTAATGAGGGTACTGTTCAAGCATTATATAACTAAGTGACAGAAATCTGCTGTACTAATGTGTTTGAAATAGTAAAGAATTGCATTATGTAGTAAATATTTCCTCAAAAGTGTTCTGTGGATAAAACTATAACTTCACTGCAAGAACAGGATGCATTCAAAAGCTGCACTGCACAGTCAGTTTTCAACTGAATGGCTCAAGGATTGTTTTATGACTAGATAGCAATAAAAATTTAACTTCAGAGACTAAATCTCATGATTGGATATCAATAACAATTTAATTTCAGAAACTAAATGTCAAGTTTTAGTATCTTAAAGCTACAGTAACAAAACAAGGCAAGTGCACTATATAGAGCACATTTCTTTCTCTCAGTGCTTGGAATAAGATGCATAACAAGAGGTATAAAAGACATCATCTTATGAGAAGAGTATCTTAACATTTTCAGAATGCATTCCAAATGCAATGAACATCGTCCAAATTTTTTTTCAGATGCTGTTTGTGTTCATGAAGGCTGGAGGCGGCCTTGTCACTGTGTTACAACAGATGTCTAGTTACCTGATAAAGAAATATCTCAAGGGGATTTGAGAAGGCAGTCCCTGCAAGACACCCAGGAAAGATTTTTCTAGAGTTGCAAAAACTAAGAAGTTTTGCAAGACTCATGGATTTTCCCCAGAGTAAAGTACAAGGAGATCCCAGGCTGGACCAGCTACATAAAGTTAAAAAACCCATGACAAGCAGCCACTCAAGGAAATAAATTTAGGAAAATGCTGAATGCTGTCATATTAATCCTCTATGGATTATTCTGAAGTTATTTAGCCACCTTCATTCAACTACTCCTCATGTATGTAGAGCTTCCCTACAGATGTATGGTAAGGCCAAAAGTATGACAGAAACACAGCTTCCCCGTAATTTCTGACTTATTTTTTAAAGTAAGTGCTTGTTATAAAGAATAATGACCCAAACTGGAACCAAAAACTTTTCTATGCAAAATATAGAGAGATCGCCCACTAAGAAACACAAAGTGTAGCAGCCTAAGTCTCCCTGTTCCTATTCTTATGACTAATACTTTTTTCTTGATTTTTTCTTTCATCTCCACTTTGTAACACAAGAAACATTCTCAGATTTTTTTTGTTTGATGCACCATAACTAGTGAAGAATAGTTTTTATACAAGATTTGTAGATTTCTTCTTCACAATTGCAGGTTTTCTTCAGTTCTTAGGTTTAAGTTAAAATAGCATTCCCCACTCCCTGGCCCCTATTACCATAAAGACAAAAAGCTATCAAAGGATGATTGGTGAGCATCAGGCAAATTCAATTAGAAACAGTATCTAACTTCAAAGGTAACATTTAAACTAGAGGAAACACACAAATATCAAACCCAGATTCAAATGCAACCATAATATGGATGGGAGTAGGGGAGGAATTTCTAAAATGGACAAGCAACTCAGTTGTCCTTGGTTGCCCAGGACAGCCACATCACATCAGGAGAAGTAGGCATCATTGAGGCGTTTTATTAAATTATAGAATTTAATATTTTAATGCTTTTGGGTTTGTCTCTTTGGGCTTGTCTCTTTTGTTGTGGTAAGTTCACATCCACATTCAGTTTAAAGAGATAAAACCCACTCCAGAAAATAAAGCACCAATGCAGTTTCTCAAAATCTATAAAGTTTATAGATTTATTATATGAATTTTACTCAGCTAATAAATACTGCTTTCTCCAGTTAGTTAACTATTTCAGAACTTTAAAAATGCAATTCCAGGAGACAGCCAGGTGCATCTTTGTTGATGGTCTTAAAGTCAGTGTATGATTGCCTTTGATTCTCAAAGCCTCCAGTACTGGTCTCAAGTGAAAGGTAGTATATTTCATTTTCCTCCTAATTTTTTACTGTCCTGTAATTTGTTCAAATCTAATTGCACCACCTTACCAGACTGATGCCACAACATTATTTGGCATTGAATTTTGCACTTTGACATATATCAACTTAACTGGATAAGAATGGGAAAGACAAACAAAACTAATCAGAAACAAAATTAGTTTACAAATTAGTTTACTTCCAAGCATAATTCCATGAAAGTAATGGGAAAAGGTCTGGGTCATTACTTAAAACTGCAGAATAGCAGGAAGACAGATTGCACATTTACTGGACTCATGAGGCAGCAGTGGCCAAGAAAACCAAGAGCATCCAGGCCTGTATAAGAAATTGTGCAGCCAACGGGATGAAGGCAACAATCATCACCTTGTACTAGTGAGGCTGCCTGTTGAATTCTGTGTCTAATTTTGAGTCCCTTAATTTAGGAAGAACATTAAGGTGCTGGGGCATGTCCAGAGAAGGGCAGCAAAGCTGGTGAAGGGCTTGGGCAGCTGAGGGAGCTGGAGTTGTTTAGCCTGGAGAAAAGGAGGCTCGGGGAGATTTCATCACTCTCTACAATGGCCTGAAAGGAAGGTGTAGCCAGGTGGGGGCTGGTCTCTTCTCCCAAGTAACCAGTGACAGGACAAGAGGACACAGCCTTAAGCTGCACCAGGGATGGTTCAGGTTGAACATTAGGAAGAAATTTTTCACAGAAACAGTGATTGGGCATTAGAATGGACTGCCCAGGGAGGTGGTGGAGTCACCATCCCTGGAAGCATTTAAGGAAAGACTGGATGTGGCACTTAATCCATTGATTCAGTTGACAAGATGGTGTTTGGTCATAGGTTGGACTTGATCCCACAGGTGTTTTCCAACCTAACTGATTCTGTAGTAGAACAGAATATATTCCTGTATATGCATACTTAATGCAAATTCTGTCCTAAGGAAGAGTGTCACTCACTTTAAGGACCCAAATAACTCCCCAGTAGACATTAAAAGAGAGATTAATCTGGCTAAGGACAGTTCTGAGCTAGGCAACGATGTCTGTACTCTTGAGAATTCAATTCCTGCTGGCCTTGCACTTTAACATGTAAACCCACTTGTACACAGGAGTTTTTTGTTTCACAACGGTGGTTTGAATAGAAAATGGACTAACATATGTGACAAATCTTACAATTTGCAGATTAAAGAACATTTAATTTTTTTTCTTTTGGTTTAAATTAAAAAAAAAAAAAAAAAGAAAAAAAAGGGAAGGCTGCTAAGCCTGCAGACCATCTCCTTAACTTACATCTAAGAGGAGAGCAACCAGCCATTCTAGCAAGGTCTGCTGCTTCACAAAGCCTATTCCTGTCTTTGCAGCCCCCTCCTTCTGCTGCTGAGTTCACAATCAAGCATACGAGCGGGTAACTGGAGTAAGAATTAGTAAAGCCTTCTCAAAAACAGGCTTCCTGCATTCTCTCCAGCCTCTGGTAGCAAACAGTTCACTTTTTCTCCACATGCCCCCTCCACCTACTACCTTACAAGCATGCAGTAATACCAGTAGGAATTTTAATCCCACTGGGTTATATAGAATATAGGAAAGCAAATTGCTTTTTTCCAAAGTACGTCCTAAAGCTGCAAAAAAGATATGACAGGTAAAGCATAGAACACAGCAACTCTGTTGCAAAGAATAAATAATGTACCTAGATTAATTTATCACGGGAGAAGTCTTCAAAAAATAAAACAGAAAGAAAGAATGACTGAATCAATTTTGAGAATTTTTTACATGCTATGAATAGCTTTCCTTGTTTAAGAACACACAAGTCTAGAGGTCCTTCAACTGCAGAGCAAGTTTTTACTGTCACATTTTGGATGGCATCACTTGTCATGCTTGTAGCACTTGCAGTTACAATGCGATATTGTAATATGAGGGGAGGCCAAGATGTTTCAACTTAAGAGATATTCTTCTGTCACGCTTTCTTTTCACTTCACTTCTTTACCCCTTAGACATACTTGTTTTGGTCTCCACTGCAAGGATGATTTTCTCCAAACTCGTTTCCTTCTGCAGGGGGAAAAACTGACAAGACTGGCATGTAAAAACATCTTACTGTTATAAGCTTCAAAGATGAGATACATTTTTCCTCTTGTAAGAGCTGTTGTAACCAGCAAGATATATTCACCATTTCCCTGCTGCTCCCAGAGAAACAGCACAGGATCTGTGCTCTTAATAGAACCAGAAACTGTTTCAGGTGTAGCAGCACAACGCATGATAAATCTGAAGGCTTAAACTGGGCTCAGGTATTATATTAAATGTCAGTCAAGCACTATCCTACATGAAAGTGCCTCCAACTCCCCATCCGTTCCCCACCCACTCCATATCCTATGAAGAACAAAGTTCTGAAAGAGTCAATGCATTTTAACGGGTGTGATGTGATGAAATACTATTCTGTGTTCTCTTTCCTTCCTTAACAAAGCCCAAAATTGTAATGAAAGAAATAGGCACTTCTAAGTTTTATCTTATTGAAGTAAAACCCTAAATATGCTTCATTACTCAAAAAATGAACAATGAATGCCTTCTCAGTTATTTCAAATTGATGATAAAATAGTCAATACCATTTATATGACCTGTTCCATATGGGGTTGTCAGATAATGCATTTCTAGGCAAAAACACGATAATACACTCTCATACTAGAGAATAAGTCTGAATGAACCTAAAGCTGGCAACTTGTCCCTGTTTGAACTGGGGTAGCATTAATTGTCTTCACCAGAGCTAGCACAGGGCTGTGTCTTGGGTTAGTGTTGGAAACAGTGTTGATAAGACAGGAATGGATTTTTTGGTTTTTTTTTTTTTTTTTATTTTTTTAATTTTTTTTATTTTATTGCTGAGCAGGGCTTCCACAATGTCAAGGTCTTAATTTCTTTTAGTACTGCCCTGCTGGCAAGGGCTCTGGGGGTGCAGAAGGAGTTGGAAAGGGACTCAACTGGGACAGATGACATCAACTGACCAAAGAGATATTCCATACAGTAGGACATCATGACCAGTTTATAAAGCTGGGAGAAGAGGGAAATAGGGAGGGGGATGTTTGATGTGAGGACCTTTGTCTTCACAACTCACCACTGCTACATGTGATGGAGCCCTGCTTTCCTGGAGAGAGTGAGTTAGCCATCTCCTGGAGGCGTGTGAGCACTTGCCTGCCCTTGGAGGTGATGAATTATTTCCTTGGTTTGCTTTGATTGTGGGCACATAGCCATTAAACTGACTATATTTCCCTATTAAACTGACTTTATTTCAAACCATGAGTTTTCATTTGCTCTTCCTATTCTCTAGCCCATCCCACTGGGTGAGAACCTGCATGGTGCTTGGTTGCTGGCTGGGGTTAGCCATGACACCACTAAAAATCAAAGACAGCTTGGCCTATCAAATATATATTTCAGTTACCTCACACTCCCCAACAGAAAGAATTCACATTATAAATCAAGACATTACCCTTCATCCTTCTGACACATGATTATTTCATTTGAAGATAATTTATTCCGTTGGGGTTTCAGTCTATTTATCCTCATCTACTGACTGCTGGAAGAAGAAATAGAGTTACCTGAAAAAAGCCATTATGCTATTAAGTCACAAATGAACAGAACTTTAAAAGTAGTTCTCATTGAGCCAACCTCCACTGTTACAAGTATGATTTTAAACTTTATACTTAATACACCCAGAAAGGAAAAAAAACGAAAATGGGGTATTTAAATGAATTACTTTGCACAAAATGTCAGCTTATCAGGATGGATATGCAAGATAAGGTATTAATAAAGATAACATATTTCCTACCATTACATAAAGAGAATTATTAAAATGATCTCACAATCAGTGATGTTTAATGCCATAACTCCTTAAATCATTATGTTCTACTCTGGTAAAAAGGCTTCACATGAAGTGTGGAATATCTTACTGCCAAGTCTGACTAGAAAACTGCCAACATGTTTTAAACAGGATATACAGTAATAAACTGCAGTACTACTTGCCAATATGTAATAGTTTACTTTTTCAGTACTGCGTGCATTATTAAGTTTTAAAACAACAGTGCTGAAGGATACCATTTCCTTTGACATCTCTTTCCTGCTTGTTGAATTCTGAGCATCCTAATGACTGCCCAATTCCGCTAAAGAAAAACCCGCCCCTTATAAAATAACAGGGTATTTTTCCCCTGTAGTTGCATATAAGCTATTTTAAATGCAAAAATCCTGAAGTAATTTCTCTGGACTGTTTCTATACTTCTCCAGAGGATGTTGATGCAATGCTACAACCCATTTAAGGGGACAGGTTAGAAGCTATTGTTCCAGACCCTTGCTGTGAATATCTTCGTGAATACTCCTTACAGGTATTTGTTGATATAGTTTTCATGTAGTATTATGTTGTGAATCCTAGGTGTCGAGCAGTTCTGCTTGTTTTCTAAGAATGTTTTCCCTTCCCTCACCTTTCTGTCTGTGTCTGGAGAGGAGGTCAGCTGTGGTTAGGCAACGTCTATGCATTTGGAAAACGGAAGAAAAGCGTCCCGAGGTCAAGCCATCCAGTTTTAATCTTAAAAACATCTTGATAGCAACCAGGGATGTGCTGATCCATAACAAGGGCATACATAAGTCTGTAATAGGAAGACCTTGCTCCAGATATATGGATTGATCTGTTCACAAAAAATAACTTTTTCAAAGTGTTTGAGGGGTCTTTAAATTGCTTTCTTAAAAACGAAACAAAAAAGAAACAAAAAGCTCTGCAACAACCTGTTTCAGGCAGATTCCACATTTTGCAAAGGAATGCCAAAGTAGTGCAGTTTGACAAACCAATCAGCATCGCTGCTGCATAGAGAGGCTCCCAGCTTTCCTGAAGCTCACTGATGATCTAATTTTTTTCAGATCTCCTTGCTTGTGCAAAGAAGGTTCCTAGTACTACCAAGGGGTAGTACAATACAGTTGCTTTTGGTCAAGAGAAACAGCTCCAGCTTTGTTTATTTGACACAGCTAACTTGCAGTCAGACCAAGGAGTGCTGGTGCTAACACTGGAAATGGGATTGACTGCCTCTTGTAACAGTATATTTAAATCTTTCATAAAACTGCACTTAAATCTTTCCTTTCTCTCTCGTCTTTCTTTTTTTCCCCCAAGTGGTTTTTCATCACTTCAGAAATCCTTTGTTAGAAAACTATACTGATGGCTGATGTTTCCTCTGCTCTATAAATCTACTCTCCCTCAAAATATTCTGCCTCTCATAGTTGATGATCCACTGAAGAGGTAATTGAAAGCCATATTTTAGTCAGCCCATACTGCATTTAGACCATTCTTGTTTATCAGCTTTTCACATCCATTTTGGGACTCTGAGGTATATCAAATATACAGAAAAATTCAAAACAATCTCACATTTTCTCCTTAAAAACAGAAAACTGAATGTCTGCATAATATGGACAGCAGGGATGACAAGCTTCTCTGGCACAAATGAGTGAAGTCTCACAGCAAGGTTAAAAAGTTTTATACTTTTTAACAAATTCCTTTTGATAGCAGAGTACCAGTTACAGCAGTTGACTCTTTTCTATAAAATTCTTCCTATAATTGCGCCAATTAGGTGCTCCAGAAACACTGATGAACATTCAAGGGCTGAACATGAACACATGCTATATAAACACTTGAAGTTTGTACAGCAGTGGGGAAACATACTTGCTCACTATTTTACAGAAGAGGTATGTTATCATATGTTGGTAGCTGAAAGACAGAAGTTCTGATTTCAGTTTCTGCTCCCACTGAAGATGCTCAAAAGACCTACAGCCTTAACAAAAGGGGGAGAAGACCACTAAGCAGGAAGATTATATGTGCAATATATTCACCATTGGTTAATCCTGAGTCTAAAGGTACTTTTCTCCAACTCTTAGCACTCTGATATTTGAAATAGTCTAATATAATGAAACAGAACATTAACAGAAAACAAATAAAAGACAAATGAAAACAAAGAAAACATGCCATTTTACAAAATCATGACTTGATTAGCTACATGAGTGAACTGAACTGTTCAAGGCTGTGTCAATTATTTTGTCTGCAGCTTAAACTCATAACATGCTTCCTTATTAAGGCAGTTTGTGTATACCTCCATAAGTGCCAATTCTGCAGTTAACTGACAAATTGAAATGTACAAAACCAAAACACTTTTTAGCTTATTATGTTGGCTAGATATATACTATTTCATTAGAAGTACTAGGAAGTGTTCCACAGCATTGGAATTCAATTATCTGTGTTTTTAATTGTTACAGCAGTCCTGTCTGGCACGGTTTTTGGCCAGGATTAAACAGTGCTCTCCCAAACTATTCTTGGGCACAATTCAGGAATTGGCAATGTTCAGAAACTACTCCCAAATGCCAATTTAGAAACAGCAATTATATTTTTAAAGACTACAATTCTGGTGTTCTGGCATTAAGGCTAGCTGACACAGTACAGTTGTACTCATGACATACCCATAGACTTATTTAATACATCAATGTAGGCATACACAAAAAATCCCCAAAAAGTACTTCTCAAAGCAAAAAGTTCAGATGTCAACAAGAGTTTAGCATTGTCCAGCTGACTAAATGAAATCCTTTTTATTTAGCCAAAGATTCAGATATTTTTTAAACGTATTCATAAAAATTTAAGCAAGAAAAGAGAGAGGCCAGAAATGCAAACCCTCTCTACCACATGAAGAGAATCTCAATTTTAGATTTATTCCTATTTTTCATCTTCAGCGCAGGGGAAGAAAACCCTGACCTACAAGCGCTGGCAAGAGTCATATTTCATTCTAGCAAAATTTCACCTAGCAAAAAGGTACCTATTCACAGCTCTATAGGATACCTCTATAGGATATTCTTTAGTGATTAATACTAAAGAATGACAGCACAGTCATTTTAGGATAGATGATAGAGCAGACTAAGAGAAATCCATTTTCCTGAACAATAAGTTTTAACTGCTTAAGGACACCCTAATACAAAGAGCTGTTTACAGAAGTGAAGCTGTTTAGATGGATACCTAAACATAGACCCTAAAGTATCTTCAAATATTGACTATCTCCTTAATACTGAGATTTCCAGAAGAACAGAGGGTTTAAATAATGTAAGCCAACCAGCCTATATACATATATATAGTGTTTAATATTAATCATTCTCTTCCCTTTTTGGAGTAATTTGAAGCTGTATTATTCCCCTTATGGGAGCCACCTGAAAGTAGAAATAGGAAACAGCTCCTTATTGGATTCAGTGATTTTATTAATGCACCATTTAAAAAATATTTATACCTTTATATATATGATCTTCCAATTGAAGCAGTGTGGTGTATTAACCTAGGTGCTAGAAGCAGTCTTTTAAAGTAGCATTCCTTTCTCCCTGAAGACTGAGAAGTAAAACCAATAACATTTCTTGATGACAAAACAGTCATGACAAGAATTAATTTTTTTCTTTCTAGGCGTCTACCTGCAGCCTCTAAATCTGACTAGCAACAATAGCTTAATGCATGCTCTCTTCCTTCAACAGAAATGTTTTACTCAATAGTTTCAGGTGAATATTCACTAAGATGAGCTTTGAGTAAAAATCACTGTAAAGGGAAGGAAAAATCTAGTAGAATGAGATGCATAGAAAAACACTATGCATTTAATATATATCAATAGTGGCCAATTACAGGTATGTGCTCTACTATTTTTTAGTAATTGTGAAAAAAAATTAGTCTCTCCACCTGTAAATAAAGTGCTAATGAAGATACCAATGGACTGTCAATGAAATTAGTATGCAGTATTATGAACCAATACTGTAGGGCTACTTCCAGATGTCTATTGCAAGAGGCCCCATATAAGCCTGTACATATTTGCCACAGCTTCCAAGAATTTCTAAAAGGTTATTGAGGATTTTTTTCCCTGAAATGTCTAGTATTTTAGAAAATTATATCTTGTGCTTTACATACTAAACAGTTGTTTAGTAAGTTATGCAACACCCTACAGATCATGGAGGCTTTGTCATATTCCTTTCAAACCTCCCATATTTCTTCTCAAGAGCAACCTTGAAGTCATAACTCCATCTCATCATTAGGTCTTCCAGCTCTTGCTTCAATTGGAGAGCATTAACCTATAATTAAATTTTCTGTGCTTCATTTTCCAGTTAGCATTTTCTTCTTATACTCTCTCAGCAAGTCATTATTGACCTGAAGAAATACATGGCAAACTTGGATAATCCCTATGTCTAAATACTTTTAACTCCTTTGTTTTCATTTGCCCAACTAGCCTTAATGTCTAGAAATGTTGACCATTCTTTTATCCTCTAAAAGCTACTATAACTAGTTTATTGCCTTTTAAAGAGCTGCAAACTAGCAATAAAAAAACCCCAAGAACATGTCTGTGTTAAAGGAACAGGCAATCAATGAAAAGAAAACCACACATTTAAAATAAATCTGAAAAAAGTTGCATAAGTGCAAGGTCGAAAAGCCCATGAAGGAAGGGCAATTGACATGATAAGAGGGACCATCACACCTTGCAGAATTTGCCTCGTAAATGAATCAAAGGCTGGCCTGTGTCTTCACCCTCTGTCTTAGGCTATTACACACCCAAAACTCACCTCCTGCTGGCCTCAGCAAAATACCCTGACACCACCACAAATGGGCAAATGAGTCATTAATCTTTAATTGCCCAGTCTCACGTGCACAAAATAGTACAAACTCAAACCTATAAAATACACACACAAAAAAAAAAAAACCAAATAACTAGAGGGGGGAAAGATGAATTTTATATCAGTGGCTGTCACTTGCCTCATGAACCTGCCACAACAACATTACCAGGTACAGAGCACAAGACCAGCAATCTGAGATTAACAACATGACAGAAAAGAAAGAAAAACAGGGCTACAGAGGCCCTGGAAAACTCTACCTCAACAGTTTTATTGTGCCTTAGTAAAGAACTTCAACCCTACTAATTCCAAGGGACCTGCAGTGCCAGACATCATATTTATTTGTACATAAGGGATTTCCTCCCAAATAAACAGTGTGCCATCATAGAATCATCATAAGAATAGTCAGGCTTTTGCATTAGTCATAGCTGCAAAGCTCTGTCAATATTGAGAAAATTTTAGTCTCCATAGGATGGCACATATACATCAAATGCCTCTTGATGGCATATCGGTTATATAGAGAAAAAATATTAGAGTGCTTCCCTTTGCTGCTGTTTTTGATGTGTTGCTATGACTGCCTTGAAAGAGATGTGTTTTCATCCCTGCTTCAAGACCCACATTAAACAGATAAACTCCCAAGAAGAACCCTAATGCAGTATGTTAAAGTGAAAAAAGGGTGCCGACCCAAATGAAATTAAAGCACTGATGAAAAGGAAATTACTGAGGCTACATTTTCTGAACGGTTCAGTATTAGTATCAGGACATGTTTTCAGAATAGTTCAGCAATAAGGAAAAAAAAATCTTAAATTTGCAGCTTGCTACGCAGGCTGTAAAATAGCATAGCCAGTAATTTCATAACACATTTCACAAACCAGTATTTACTGAAATAAGTAAACAGGCACTGAAGTCTTAAAGGAAAAACTACATATGAAAACAATCTTTTCAAAAAGGTGGATTAAATTTCTTTTGCAAAACTAAACTCTCTGCATTTCTAGCAATTACACCAGAAAAAAAAAAAAGGCTTCTGGGAACTTTTGCAAAATCTCTAGAGGGTAGTCACAAAACTGTATTTAAGCTAAACTCTCAAGTACTGAAAAAACTACTCGAGGAACTCAGAAATTAAGCTCATTCATTTCCACCTTTAATGTATTAGTTAGGCCCAAGTCTAGAGGATCTCCAATGATCTTCAACAAGCAGTTATGACAAAGGCAGGAATTCAAATTTATTTATAGGATAATTAATCCTAATACTGTTGCTCCAGTTTCATTAGCAAAAAATGGCAAACTAAAAAATCTGTCAAGCTTTCACTTTATTTTGCAGATCTCTATGACACAAGCCACTCTTCCCAAGAGTTACTTGTACTCTGTACAGGTCCAACACACTGGGGAAAAAAACTAAAGCACAACAAAACCACATACCTCATAAAAAATGCATTATGAAGTTACATTAACAATTTCAGAAAATAAGCCATCTATTTACCTAGCAAAAGAGATTGTGACCTGGATAGTCCAGACTTAACAGTAAAAATTTTGATATTGCTAAAAACACCATAAAAATGCCTTACAAAAAATTCTGAAAGGCATTCAGTCTAGCTGTGTTTATGACAGAGTATCCATGCTTGCTTTCAGCTGATTTTTCAATCAAACTTTTTAAGTGTCTGGCCTTCATACTTATTGTTTTTTCTATTTATAAAGCAATAATATTACAATTCAACCAGCAAAATCCTCTCTGCTGAAGATATCAGCCACTTCAGAGTCAAAAGACATCAAGACATTAAAATGTCTTTGACATTTTGACATCAAGACATTAAAATGACTCCTTGCATACCCCTGAAAACAATACAACAAGCAAAAAGACTTGTTAAGCACCTGTAAGTAGTACATTTATATGTAAAAGCTGATTAACAAACAAAAAGAAAATTTTAGACAGCTCATTCTAACGAACATGCTAAGCAGTTCATTTAGAGAAGACACAAAAGACTGCATGCAAAATATTTTCCATCATGGTCCAGTAAAACAGTAATTTTAATTTTTTTTTTAGCGATCATGTTAAAATCACAGACTGTATTAGGTAATAATTGTGTCCTGTCATTCTATACCAGTTTCTAGGCAGGGTTCTATAGCAAAGGAAAACTCTTCCTTTTTAAAGGTCACATAAGGGAATTGCTGAGGCAGGCAGAACGCTTGCACTGTTTCAATTATTTCCCACCTTGCCCTCTAAACAACTTCAAATACATCTTCATGCCTTTTCTGCTTCAAGGGAAAAAGTGCAAAGCATAAATATCCTGAGTGTCAGAAGAAAGCATACAGTACCACTTCTTTAAAAAAATACATAATGGAAAATAACTACTATCACAGGCCACACAAATCAAAGATAGAAATAAGATGTTTCAACAAGGACATTGGAAGTGGATGGAGATTAAGTGTACAGTTATTACAATTTACTCACACAGTGAGGAAGAATCCATTGACAGTACAAATATAACAGACATTACATACTCTAAGCACTACTCTTTCTCAGTTTTCTTGTGCAAGCACAGGGCAGACATGATTACACCAACGTCAGATGGAATTTAGGCTTTCTGCTGTGTTACCCGAGTATAAAGGGGTTTCCAGGCAACAGCTATATTTAGGGCAGTTACTACTGCACAGCTGAAGGGGTCCACAGCAACAAGGGAAGGCAACACATCTCATACATCTCCAGAAAAAGATTGAGCAAATAAAAAAAGGGAAAAGGATGCACCTCACCTTACACTATATAACTGAGGTGTAACTTCAAACAAGTTTACCAAAGGAAATGGCTACAACTGTATATAAGCAATCTTCCCAGCTCCTTAGACCCCTACTTTATCTCCTTTTACCAAGGAGATTAATCTCCCTAGCACACAAAGGGGTCTAAAAGAAGATTTTTTCAGTTATATATCCAAGAAAGGCCTAGGGAGATACGGAAAAGAATCTAAAATTTTAATTCCTTATAGATATCTAGACATATTAAAAAAAAAAAAAAACCAAAACAAACAAACCCCCTAGTTCTTAGGAAAAAAAAAAAATCTGTAGATCAGTCAGTGATAATATGTTATGAGTATCTACCCTTCCCTTAGAAATTCTAGCATATACTTCATAGAATTTAATATAGAGAGCAGCAACTATCTAAAAACACTGCATAGAAAAAGAGCAAAAGAAAATAATTTCTCCCATTTACTTTTTCTTCTTTAAAATTTTAAAGGGATTTGGTTGTATAGATCAGCCGACATTTCTCTTACATTTAGCGCTTCAGTCTCATAATTGATAATAAAACTAAACAGTGCCAGAAACAACACCAAACAAGTTTTCGTAACTGTCATACAGATAAATTTCAATTGAAAGGGCTTCAACATTTCAACATAACAAACAAACATATTAGAAAGAATCTCCTATTTTACACAATCATTTTTGAAAAAATAAGGCTTTGGAGCAAGTTGAAGTTGGTAGTTCTTAAAAGGAAATTCAGACATCCATTGCCATCCGTAGGATACAAGTTCAACCTTGTGCAAAAGCCCAGTTTCCTCCTCTACCTATCTAGATCTTATAGTTAAGATCTTTGATACCTTTGAATATAAAATAACCTTCTTTTCCAGCAAAAGGCTTAACTTACACAACTCCCTAAAGCAAGTTGTGGTTTTGTTTTCTGTTTGTTTTTTTTTTTAATCAAGAAACATCCTTTTTCACCAGGAGAACTATTTGGACCACATAATTGCATTTAGTTATTAACCTACCAGACTACAAACAGATTTTAGGACCTTTAAAGACAAGTAATTTTATTAGTCTCCCTTGCTGACCAATGAAAAAAAACCCAACAAAACAGACTTCCACAAATATGCATTGTCCCTCACTGCTTTCTGCAACTGAACCAAATTTTAAACTGAAAACAGAAATATATGTTGCCTCATTGAGGCAGGCAATAAATATCAACTGATCAAAAAACCAAGACCCTAACAATGTTACCACACAAACACTTGCAAAAACAAACAAAAAAATCCCATCTTACCAGAGGAAAGACTCCTTCACTTCATTAACAAAAAATTCTCCTATTCCTTTCCTCAGGGAGCAACTTATGGAGTGGCCTGATTTCCCTAAGTATATCTGATAAGGCACAGCTGTGCATCAATACCTTCCCCTGCACTGCTGTGAAACATGAGGCAACAATTGGTGCCTTGACTGCTGATATTTGTCAGTTTCTGCAAGCTGAAATAGAAATGGGATTTGGGAGGTTAGAGGAAGAGTTTCCTACTAAAATGCAGTAAATTGTCTGGTGTTTAAAGTGGTGTTTTATTCCAAAAATATGTTATTCTTTTCGTTATGTGGAGGGGTAGATTAATTAATAAACACAACAGAAAGGAGTTGGCCTAGCTGTTTTTCTGCTACATACCTCCCAGATAGCCAAACCCCTCCTTTGGCCATTTTTTCCTTACCTTCCACCTCACTGCCAAATTGAATGTATATGATCTGCTATGTTTTACAGAGGATGCAGCAACTGAAGCCTCTTCTAGCATAACTTTTCTTTCCATTAAATAAAGTATGTACACCACTAGAGTCACAACCATAGTGCAAATTCCACAGCAGCCTTCTGAGAAAGTTCATCAGCCTCTCCTCTGAGCATATATTGAAGGTTGTATTTCATGGGTTCACATCCAGTAGTGTATTCAATATTAGACTGGAGTGCCTAAGGCTAGTGGATGTAAATCTGTGTATCCTGCTTCCCACTTGTACTGCCTACAAAAATGGGTGTGCCTTAAAAACTGTAGCAAATGAAAACCAAGACTTGGACACATCTGCAGCCTCAATTTCTGATACATGCAAGCATCAATTCACTCCATAATCAGGATTTAGCCCTGAAAGAAATTAATGGAGGATCAAAGAAATGTAGAAGAAAAGGCGGAGACAAGTGGTGATGTATGAGAAACTTACAGAATGAAACAGAGCAATGAACACAGGTGGCATTTCTGAAGAAAAGACAGAAAAAAAAGACAAAAGGTACTTAAACCACTTGTGCAGACACCCACTGTGAAAGAACAGGGCAAGAGCTCCAAATTAAACAAAAAAAAGGTAAAGAAAAAATGCATACAAAGCATTTTAATAATGCTTTAATGTTTTAATAATGGGTGCGTGATGAAAATCAGGATTGACATTTGGTTTTAGAAGTTAATGTTACAGCTCAGTACTTAACAAAAATTAGTCACCACATCCATTAGTTTGTTATTTATTTGAGTGAACACAAGTATTGTAAAAACTGTTCTGAGTAATTATAACACCATTAATGACTCTATAAAGGGACTATTGCTTGCAGCTTTAGAGACTATTGCTAACACTTTTATTAGGTCCCTCAATGTGTTCTGCTTTCCCACAGGCAATATCATGTTTTGACCTAGCTGTCTGTTCTTTCTTGATGAAAATTTATACATATATACAATTAATTTTGTTATCAATATTGCATACCCAAATATGTGTTCTGTGTTTCTTTGACTTGGATCTTCAATTTTACATTCATGGTGACTTCTAAGGAAGTTCGTAATTCTTTGAACAGGATTCCTCACTCAAATATTAGATGACCATATTAAATTTATTTCCTTGAAATGAAAATAAAAATAAAAGTGATGTTTCCCTCAAAATTAGAAAAACTTACTGGCTTCAGAATCATTCAGCTTCCTGTATATGTCAGGTAGATTATTTTCTTTTGTCTTAAGTGCTTTTCTTTGCACATCACTGACATCTTCCTGTTTAACAATATCTTGCGTATGTGCTTTTTCTTTCCAAATCTCTCTCTCTCTTCTAGAAGGAGAAACTTACTATTTCCTCCTAATTCTGGCAGTCTTGTAATGGCTTTAGAAGAATGACAGTGATGAAATTTGGGTGATTACACTGTTTGGGGTGTGGGTGCAGAAAAATAGGATGGATCTCCCACAATATAGACTGGCTGTGATGTAACATGATCCACTGCGGGGGTCAGGTATATATGGGAAATATATGTCCGATTGTGCCAGGAACCCACGTCTTAAAAAAGGAACCCACTTGCTGCGGCAGTTACATCCAGATATGGACAACACTGGACAAACCAGACCAGTGAAGAGCTATTTTTTATTTTCAGCACATCAGTCTCAAGACATTGTTAGACAATGGAGACAGGATGTTAACAGCTCACTGATCCACAAGGAATGTCAGAGAAGGTGGGATATTACAGAATGACATAAAACCATCTCAGTCCAGATTTCAGCCAATCATACATAGAACAACACATATTGACAAGCATTCTATCCAATCTTATAAAACACACGTAATGGTAGTTGAAACAAAGACTGGTTCATAAGAGACAAAGAACAGAGCTCTATTCATGCTAACCTTCTAAAGATATACATTAAATAACCTTGTTGCCATCCTAAAGCCAATTCTACAGAGGCCTATTGTTATTTGTCACGTATGCTCTACTGCTTGGGAAACTTTTCTGCTGTATTTGCAATGCTAACAAAACTTCAGTCTGAGGCCTATACTTTTTTAACCATTTCTTAAAAACCCTCTAACTTTATAGATTCCAACAATCCACCTTTCATTCAGACCAGGAATAAATTCTTTCAGGTATTTGGGGATCAGTCAGCTCACAAGTACTTGGACAAATCTAATGTTGTGTATTTTCTGTTAACCTCTTCCATTCCAAACTAGGATGCACAGACCATTGCTTTTTGTTTATTGCTGTATATTTGACATCAGGGTGACTAAATGTAATGGATTAAGGACAGCTTTGATTTTCTTAATTGCTTCTCACAGTATCAGCCATAATTTATAATTATTTCAGCTTTTACTATTTCATAATCTCCTGCGGTTTACTAATGCCTTGGTTCTGGCTTTGTCTATCCAACAGCTTTCACTGCATGATGAGTCAAATTCCACCCTTTTATGTCACTCCAGGAGTGAAAGCAGGAGTACAGAAGGCCACATAAGAATTAGAGTCTTCCATGATGCTGAAGCTTGAGAAGTGCAACAGAGGAGCCACGCAGGCACATAATGCCCAGTGTCATGTGGCATTTCTCACTCAGCTTGGGTGGGTGTGTGTGAGGTGGCACAGCATGGGCAACTTGAGAAGAGTTCTTATGGAATCATCACTCCTAAATTTCCAACACCTGTAAAAACAACACAGGAATCCTATTTACCATAGCAGGTGTAGAAGTGAAATAAAATTTGTTCTCAAAAAATATAATGCTTTTCATGTTATTTAAGCAGTTTAGCATTCATGGTAGCTTCCTTAGTTTTATTGTTTACATGCTGGTACCCTATTTGAGTAAAACTAATTTGCATTTGACAAGATCCACATTTCACAGATGACACTTCAGTATTTTGTCCAAAATCAACATAACTATTTTTATGTGCATTCTTTTTATTACTTACTACTGTCTGAATCCCACAGCAACTTGAAAAGTCATTGACTTTTCTTATACTGAAGTGTTGCAGTGTGGTTTGATTGATGTGAGTCAATGCTAAGTGTGTACAGTTTAACTTAAATCTTCTGGGGCATGAAGTTAAATCACTGGCCAAACATAGGCTTCACTCTCAGATAAGACAAATGATGATCCAATTTGATACTAGAGTTTATATAAATGAATTTATCTAAGTAATATCCAGTAAACTTATCCAGAAACTTGAATGATGTCTTTGACGGTAACAAACTGACTTTAATCACATACTGAAATTTCAGTTTCTGCCATTTCAGAAACCACTGACAGCATGCTTATGCTTGTACATTTGCTCTACTAGAGATTTTTAGGCTATATTCTGTTAAATTTGCTTTCATTACACTTACAAATTTGTGTTAGAGCTTCAGAATCCTCCATGCTCTGCTGACATGGCAGTCAAGGAGAAGGCCATTTGGACTCCAGGCAATTTCTTTAAAAAAGATAGTAGGCCAAGAAATTTGCCATTCCCTATTCATAAAAGAACTGACACATTAATCGAAAAACCTATCTTTTCAAAATTTTTTATTAAATAATGAAAAGTTGTTTGATACTGAATTTGTGAAGCTATAGTTACTAAAAATAAAAGCATGGATAAAAAATGATTAGTCATACATTAAGCAATGTGAATTGTTACCATTTCCTTTTTGTTCACATCCTTCGATGTGTCAAACATATTCTGCTACTTCTCAACAGAACATAATTTTGTTATACATTAATATTTATGGCTTTTTGTCATGTAGAAACACAAGAAAGCTAACAGCAAGACTGTATCTCTTTCAATGCACTATTAATTTTTTTTCAGGTACAGTATTCACTTGGAGCATAGTTTCATAGCTTAAAATAGATTTTAATGTGTAAAAATGTGTCATATTTTATATATATTCATTTGGCACTTTTAAAGCATCTCATGTATGCATATAGCAAAACTGTTGCTCTCCTCTTATGCATCTCAACTCTTGACTTTTTTCACATGCATAGATCATCTCCTGAGATTGCAGGCACAGAGCCTTTATGGATGGTTTGATTTAAATTTTATGTCATTTGAGGAGAGAAGAAACTAAGGTAAAAAGGTTGACCATGGAGAAAGCAGCATTTTAGTGACTGATGTTGGTAGCATTTACAATAACAAATAATGAATTTTACATCCTCACACAGAATAAGATCACTGCTGTATCCACAGAATTACTCTTCACGGCACAGATTTGCTTCCATTTTTTGCCTGGCACAATGGTGTCAGGCAAAAAATTGCTGCTAGATTATTTAAATATTATGGTGATACAAAAGACAAGGTTGTCTGGAAGATAAGCATTTTTTACATAGACGTACTGATATAGTTGGGGAAAAAAAACATAAGATTTCAAGCACAAAAGCCTTTCTACAGCCCATCATCAGAGAAACAACAAATAAGAAAAAAGAGCATGGGGGCAGCAGCATTATAAAGAACTTCATCTGCTAAGGAAATTAACTGCACAGACATATTTCATTGCCTGGTATCATCTGATCTTTCATTCAAAGTGGACATCCTTAAATCTATGTCATCTATTCTTTTAGCAGGCCTGCAATTCCACACCATATTGCCACAAATAATGCACATATTTCTTTGTTATCATATGTTCCCTCATCTTCAGATGACAGTTTGATGGAATTTATGAGCTTGCATAAGTCTATTCTGTATTTTTTTCCGACAGACAGTTGATTTTTGGTGTTGTACATAGATTCAGTATTTCTAGGTTTAGAAGCTTAGTCTTATAAAGACCCTCAAGGGAAGCAAGCAGGGTTTTTTCAGATTTATGGGTAGGAAAGTGTGCCAGAAACATTGCTTTATTTCTTAAAGAACCCCTTACACATTATAACCTTTTTGCCGTTGACAACATTTGGCAGAAGATGGTTTACAGTAATGCCAAGGCACAGATCTTTGCAAAATTGCTGGCTATACATCCTTAGCTTGTGCTGAAATGAAAGCACAGTTCTCTTTGAAGTTACTGGCTCAGAAATTTGTATCCCTGTTGGCATTCTTGTCAGTGGTCTCAGCAGACAGAAGCACCTTCTCTGTTGAATAGCTTTTGGTTTAAATCCAACAGATAAGTACAACTGTCCCCACAGTTGAACTAATTCAGTGGACAGATAAAGGGATTTAATTCCCCAGCTTTCCCAACGCTGTTCCTTTTGAAACAGTAAATTCAATGAGCAGAAAACAAAATGTATAAGCCTTCCTAAGATAACCCAGGCAATCATCAAATTAAATCTACGTATTATGTAAATGCATTCTTGGTATTGGACTTGATGTATTTCAGGATATTCAGGATATATAAGCTTTCTAGTTCTCTACATATTATAGTCTTTTGCCTCTGGTATAAAATACTGCAAAGCCATACTTCCTCCTGCATCTCCAAAGCCTGAGGAATCTGACTAGGTTAGGCTTTTAAACTAACAGGCTTTTTGGCACAAGGTTAATTAAAGCGTTAATGCAGACAGTTAAGAAATTTCCTTACTTTGACTAACAGGCTTAAATAATAGTACAGTTTTCATATTCCTATGTGATTACATTAAGCATATAACAAACCACTAGCATGAGGAACTCTCTACAGGCCTGTGGTGCTTCAACAGGTGTTCAGCACTCCAGGGGTCATGCACAGACCCATGACATGAAGTAACATCAAGGCCACTTTATGTTTAATATCCACCACAGGGGTCATGTCTGCAGTGCTTTCTGCATCTCACAGTTTGGAAGAAATTAGGTATTGAGGTGTATTTACAATTCTGTAGGTCTTTTGCAAACACATCCTAAATATGTATTACTGTGGTCTATCTGTTGTATTGCTGGCAATAATCCTGAAGATGTTCTTCTCTCGTTACTGATTAACTACTTGTTGCTCATAAATGCTTCAACCCTGATTTAGCTCAAATCAAGTGAACAGAGAAGTTTTTCCCTGCATGAGTGATAATATTGAGTTTCATGCCATACATCACTCAACTCCTTGGAGATCACCAGAGATCCTGGGTCACCTTTATTTCCAGGGACTGAAAAATATTTAGAAAACCTTAGTAAGTCACTGCTGGAATAATGAAGGCACTTAGAATGGAAGAGTATACAGGAGTGACACCTAGGATACCTGGCAGTTCTGGAACAAGAGCAAGGGAGAGAAAATTCCTTGGAAGACAGCAATCAATTTGGACCTAAGGGAGATGCTTATATCTATAGAAAAAGAAGCAAGGATAAATTTTGACTAGGAATGCAATCAGCAAGTTGTACTTTTCTGTGAGAGTGCACAGAGCAATAATAAAACCCACAGACAAGAAGACCATTATCACTCTAACAATTAGTTCTCTCTTAGAAGTCCTAATTTTTTTCTTGACTTCAGATTCTGAAGACAGACTATAAGGAAGCTACAAAACACAGACACTGGATGGTGTCCTTTCTGTTAAGTTAATCCTATTTTTTACTGTTTGTGTGTAATATGAATAATATAGTATAACAGGCTAACCTGGTTTTTTTGCCTAATGAAATATCCATGATGTGCTGATACATGCTGGTATTTTTAAGGTTATTCTCCTCCTGCCTGGACAGGATAAACTGCATTTACGTCAGCCTGAGGAGCTGATTTATATTGTCACAAGAACAATGTGTTTTATAGTGTTGTCTGATTTTGCCTATTTATTTATAGTTCCTAGTCCAGCTCACTCCTAGACAAGCAGCGTGTCATGCCTTTTCTTTTCTTAATGTGCTCAAAACGGTGACTTTGAGCTATCCTTCCTCTTTCTCTTCCAGCTGGGAGATCAGAATTATACTAGATTCTAAATAAATATATTTGAGTATCACAAAACTAGAATCCATCCAAATTAATTTGTTTCACAGTTTGGTCAGTGCCGTAGCTGTCCGTTTCCTAGGACTTTATGAGGTAAATTTTGTAGCATTGTATCATCACTGTATGAGGTAAATTCCACAGCTTTTTATTGAGGTGTTTTATAAGACATAGTTGATAGCATTTTATGTAGCTACTTTATCAGATAGCATAAATATAATTTAAACTACAAACATTTAGGGCATATGTCATGGCATACAGTTGCCTACAAATATATAAACACAGAAACAGTGATAGAAGACGTGAAGAACAATGTTAACGCTCATCACTCTAAAGAAAATAATTGCAAAACTGGACTTTCAGTACATCTTTTTCTACATGACAGTGTACTGTACAATGATTCAAGCAGAGAGTTTTTTTGTTTTGCTTCTTACATGATAGACCTGCTCTCTCCCAGGTGTACTACCAGTCCAATAGTACTTGTAACATAATATTTCTCTATATCCTGCTAACACATACTCACTTTTTTCTGATATACTTTCTGCTTTTTCTCCTCACAAATCAGTTCCAAGTCCTCTGACATAAGATGCTCCTGCAGAACTGCAGTCCCTGTCCTTACTCATCCAAGATCCCTGCAGTGAGTGCACTTCTGCATCACTCAAAGATGCTCTGCAGCCAAGCTCCCCAGGCAAGGTCCACAAAATTAGCTCAGGCATTAGACAAAGTAGGGTACCAAAATACAGAAGTAAGAGGGGTAAAATTCATATGGTTTGTGGGAAGAAGTCAGAAGAAAGGAAGCACAAAACTGATGATTTATTTCTATATTTGTTTCCATGGAAACTGAACAAAAAAACCCCAATAACCTCCTGGGGTTTTTCTCTGTACTTCTTACAGGCTTACCATATTTGCTAGGGTAACATGAAGTACAGAATCATTAGTAGACTTCCAACACTTGTCACATATAGAAAGGAAATAAGGAAGGCAAAGAGGTTGTATTTGGAGATTTTAAAGTCAGGCTAAGAAGGGTTGGAAGGGGTTTCTTTGGTCTGAAAAAGAGCAGGGCAGAATATCTATATGATCTGAAGCTTATGACTGAGCAGCCTTGATGTGATTTGGTAGGAAAAGCTCTCAAAAACCCAACTTGGAAAGATTTTAGAGCACAAAAAAAAATTCCATTGAAACCAGCTTGTTTAAATCACCATTACATAAACAAACACTGAAAGTGGCATAAAGTGATAGTGCTAAATGAACACCTCATTGCCCTCATTTTTCAATACACTGATCTGTAAGAGCAAGGAGTTCCAGAGGTCCATCATCCACCTTGTAGAGTCATTCTAAACCAGCATGTCAATCTACTCATTAGAAGAGTAACCATGCAGAAAGCCACACTTACATATTTACACAATCAATCAAAAAGACCGAACTTTAGAAGCAAAACAGGTTTCAAAACTTGTTTTCTTTATGCTATAATAATTTTTTCAACAGTCTGTTTTAAAAATATACTATCTTAAATGATTCACATTTTCCTGTAAGATGCACTTAGTTTTTTTATTGAATTTATTAAAACTGAAGAATTGTGATAAGAAGATTCTATTTCAGGGCGTAAAAAGCCAAATCCCCTACATGTGAAACACCAGGCCTTGCAAGTTCATTATTATGTAATAAAAAATAAGAACAGTGCACCCAGTCTTGAAGGTAAGAATATTGGCACCCATAAATTGAGCAGGTAGGATCTTGAGGGTGACATCCAGCGGCCTATCCGGAAGTTCTGTGCATGGAAAAGCTTCAGAGATCTCAGATTTCACATCACCTTTGATCTTGAGGGTAAGGAGGAAAATATAATATTCAAATTTCCTTCAGGATACAGACTATGCAGAACAATCTGATGTGGTTCATGGAAAGGCCACCGTGTCTTCTAAATACATGATTTTGACTTTTTTTTTTTCCCCAGCCAATTAAGTAATTATTTGGAGCAATGTTTAATGCTCAGGGTAAGATTTCATCAGCCAAAATTGCAGAGTATCAACACCATTAATACTTATAGGACTAAACAAAAATCAAATATATGTAAAGACATGAGTTCCACAGTGTATACATGATCAGAGAAAACAGCGTTTATAAACATTGAGGAAGGTAAGGATGAAAAACAGGAACCTGGTTTCCTCCTTTGTGTAGAGTTGGGAAACCTATGTGAATAAAGTACTGCACAACTGAAACATGGCAAATTATGTAATCTGTCCCTCTGCATTTTTTTTTTAAAGTAATGATTTTGTCATCATTTCAGGCACATTAAGCTGTGTAGTAAGGTCAAATCATGTTTCTGCAGGCTAATAAACAGTGGAATAGAAATTTCAATACTGGTTTGCTGTTGATGCATGAGAAAGAATCTCAGGTAAGCTCTCTGTCATCTTGATTCTCCAGAGCAATTGCTGGATAACCAAAGCAGCAGTTTTCTCATACCAGTATCCCTTAATCTAAAACTCATGAAGAGCAAGTCCTTCACATCCTGCTACTATTGATACTGTCAGGTCAGTTACTCGAATATCTACTGAAGCTGCTGTAAAAACTGTTTGATAGTACAATGATAATTTCCAGTGTGAAGGCAACCAAAGACATCACAACTGTGTTCTCATTAACTGCTTCATATCATGACCATTTAATGGCACTGAATATTTTTCCTTCAGGTCTCATAGTCATAATTTACAAGTAGCACCTCCTGCCTGCTGAGCTGTTGATGAAGTGACTGAAAAGTCACATATCTGTCTGGCTCACTTTATGCTTCCCATGGTACACCACAAGAAAGAAAATGAAAAAATCCCAAATTTTGTCGGACTGCCAAAATATCTCATATAATTCTGAAATCAAATCAGCTTTGTTGCTTCAGGATCAGCTGAAGGGGCAACGCAGCAGGGCACAATCCATACCTGATGCAAGCACTGGTGATGACATTTTGACATAGATGATTGAAAAGTTGACACCCCGCTGACAAACAATAAAGAACTGGCTGAGGATGTGAGGGTCAGGGACAGCTTTAACAGCAGCGAGATGCTGGAGTTTGAGATCCCAAGAGAAGGGAGCAAGACAAAAGCCAGGATCACAATCCTAGATTTCATGAGAGCAGACTTTGGATTGTCCAGGGAGCTACTTGGAGGAACTTCATGGGATATAATTATGAGAGACAAGTGAGAGCCAAGAGAGCTGGCTGAATTTCAATTTAACATAGGAGCACATATAAAAATCCCCCCTTTATACATATTGGTATTCAATAGTTTTTCACTGAGAAAACCTACATAGGATTTCCCTGGGAGAACTTACATTGCTTTAATTTAGTTTTCATTCATATTCAAACAGACCCTTTAAAGTTATCAACTTTGCAACATTCCAAAACTTTACTATGGTCTCATTCCATCCAAAATTTCTCATTTAGAAATATCAGATTTAAATGATGAAAAAATAAAGAACTTGTCATAAGACAGATGACAAATAACACAAAAAATAAAAAGGGTTATCATAAAATATTTCTGACATCCAAATTGAAATCTAATAATAAGTAAAGTAGCAAAATCCAATTACATTCTGATCCATTTCCTATGAATACATGTTTAAATATTATACAATATCCTATTAGCACTATTTTTTAAAAAATATTCTTTCTTTTTTTATTCACAACCAGTGGAAAACATTAAACTCTACATTTCCATTTGAAATTGAAGTACTATCTGGCTTATTTTATCTTATGATATTAACTGAACATGGAGGAAAAAAATCAACAAATATGGAGAAAAAGCAATTTAAGCTCAACATGTGAGTGGATGTACACAGATGCAAGGCCTGATTCTCTAACTTCCCCCTTATACTACTAATTTTAATAATGTCAGAAAGAATCTATTGGCTCAGAGCTAAGAGAAGAAGGGAGAAAACAACTTCGGAAACTGTGTAAAGGAGAGATAAGAACTGTAATTTTAGTTCTGTAGGGGTCACTAAAAGGGTTGCTGTAGAGGTGTCTGTTTATACACAATCTCAGCTGCAATCAAAAACCAACTACAGAGACACAGTAAGACCCATATTCTCACAGATTCAAAATGAGGAAATAATGAGTAAGTAAAAGACATGGGGGCTGAAAGACAGACAATTCCAGCTATGCTAATTACCATAACTTTTCGGTCATGATATAAAAATTTCATTAAAGACATGAATAAAACAAAACTCTGGCTGATGAGTTTGTAAAAGAAATTTCTTGCATGATATGGGTAGCAGCAAACAGAGAGAAAATAATAGCAGCACTCTAAGACCTCCAGAAAGGTCAAAGGTGCTAAAACTCAACAGCATAAGAAAAAACTGTGCAGTTTTCTGTTTTCACTCTTGTATGTTACAGAAGATGGACTGCAGCATTGGAAACTTCTTTTAGTATGTGCTGAGTATATTTTTCCTTGCTTTAGCCTGGAAGAGGGAAGAGTAAGTTGAATATCATTCTAGTAATTAATTAAAATCCAGGTTACTTTGGCACTTCTGGAAGCTGGAATCACATGTAACTAAACTGCAGTTACAAATAGTCCTTGTATAAAATCAACTCTTGTCTAGGCAGGACAGTACTTAAAGTGGTCCTCATTACATTTGGTTATTCAAAAAAAAAATCTTGCTAAATACAGTGAACCACCAGAGAGAATGTAAGAGTAAATTCTGCAGTACTTTTCTGGGTTTTGACAATCAGGAAAGAAATGAAGATATGCTGCTTTCCTGCTTTATTGAATCAGGGTGAACCTATTTCAGCAACTCTATGTGTAAATGCACACACACGCATAACTAATTCTGTTAGCATTTTTAAACAGTGAATACTGACTTCACTGCACTCACAACTGTGGTATGTGTGCAGGCTTACACCGGTCCTAGGCAAAAACACAGGCTGGATATCCTGGAGAGACAATCCAGACCAAGACATTAATTTTTTGCTGAACACTCTTTCAGTAACAAGAAGAGTTTGATTCCATCTTTCAATAGGGAAAATTCTCTCTATCTCCTCTTGAACCATGAGTTGAACACCATGGTCTATTTGCAACATTTCCACATAGTTATAATTTTTTCTCCATTGCCACATTCCATACACATAATCAGGATATTGTAATTTTAGATGGAGAGTAGTACGTCAAAATTATTCTTTTCCTGTTTATGACCTTTACAATTTGTATATACATATGCATGCATGAATGAGACAAGATGTTGCAATCCAAAACTTTAAAAAAAAATCACAAACTCTAGCTATATGCATATTTTTACAAATATTAAAATACATAGTTACATAAATGTTGTCAATGCTACATTCAGCTACTCCTGATCAACACACAAGACAGTTGGCAGGATATCACAAGAAATATATCAATATGTCTTTCTTAGTAACCTATATTTAATCATCCTTATATTTTAAGCAAGAGACAGTATGGGAAATAATAAAGGAAATTGAGTGAAAACTTGAAGGTAACTTAGAAACAGCTAGGGCTATTCTATTTTGTGCTTTTAAGTATTTTTACAGTCTTTTAGATTTCTTCTTATTGCTTTTATGTGAAACTTTTTCCTTTACAATTTCCTTTCTCCACTCCATGTCATGATAAAGCTACTGAATACTGATACTTTTTATTTGCAAAAAAGGAATCTTTCAGATTGAAATAGAAATATCCTTTTTCCTTCTTACACAAATTTACAGTAATAGAGTAAAATATTATAATGATTCCTCAATACTGTAAAGAAACAAGAGCCTTGACAGTTAAAGATGACATGTCATGTGGCATCTATAATGACATCTTGTGACATTGCCCAAATTATTTTGGTCATCACTATACATTATCAGCAGCCACATTTACTATTTTTTTACTTCCCATTTATTTCTCATATATAGTTTCTTACATAGCAAGTGGCAAACACATATTGGCACATAAAATTTTGAAAAAAATCTTGTATTCTTCTTCAAAGAAATTAATTCCTACACATTTTTATCTCACATTGCCATATCTTAGAGTTCTTTAAATTTCAGACTATACTTAAAATTTAAAATACAGACTTGAGTCTCCTTTGTAATAAGATATTGCATATTTGGCTAGGACATGACTGTGCTACAACAGGAAATTCGTTACTAATTTAGTACCAGTTATTAGGCTGATATTCTACTGCAGAGAGAAATCGTATAGACAGTAAAAAAAGTAGTATTAGGACCCGTAATTCAAGCCTAATGAAGCAACATTAGCACTTTTATGTTGTACTTTCTAATTAGAAAGTCTGTTAATGAAATTGGGGCATTTACTTAATTGCTGTGAACAATTATTTTCAAATTAAGCCTAGCAATTAAATAGCATGATTAAACTCATGCTACAGGCTTTTTAGTAGAGATATGGTAAGTATCTTTCCTGTTGTATTATGCACGGTAGTCAAAACTGTGAAAATCTTCTGATTAGCCAATGTAAATTAAGTGCAATGCCATTTCACCAAGAACATGAATGAATATGCAAAAAGGGGAAAAATATTACCTCTGTTATGGACTCCAAATAACAGCCAGGAAAACTCTAGTAAAAACCAGTTGCATTGGGAATATTTTTTCTCACGATTTCCTCTGTACAAGGGAAGGTCAAGGAGATGAATGCAAATTTATAACATTAGCTTGCATTCCATGTAGCGAGGATGATGAAATAAAATGCATTTTCCTGTTAAGGCCACAGTTAATGCTGACAACCCTTCAAACCATTCGATCTCTCCTAGCACCTCACATAGGAATTTTTCTGGTGAACAAACTGAGATAATTGAGTAACCTGAATTAGTTATACCAGTAATAGTAAGATTGAAGGTGATATGTCTGACTTCATAGGACATATATGTTTTTTTTATAAAACACAGGACCCCATTCATCAATGCAGGATGCTAGATGTAGAGCTGTGTCTCACACAAATCCTGCTGCATTCTACTGCTTTGATTCTAATGATAAAAATGCATTGAAACTAGGAAATTGGTATTTTCAATGTTCAGCAAACTAGCTAAGAACCTATTAAGATTGTATAATATTTGCAGTATTAGCATGCCCAGGAGAAAGAAATATTAACAGCAAGACAAAAACTGAGATAGTGTTCCCTTTCATCAAGTAATATTTAGGTGCAATTAATTTTCTACTAATAGCACAATTAAAAAAAATCCAAAAGAATACATTATTAAATAACAAATGTTCTATCCTTTTCATGAAAACTTTGGAAAGTGATTAAAAATAACTGACTTCACAGCATTAGTTTTCAAGTATAAATAGATCCTAAAAGAATCTTAAATTTCACTTTATTGCAATAATTCAGCATGTGTTAGGTACTATTCTTAAATACTTAAGAAAAAAGATAAGAAAATGAACATGATCTAAATGTCAACCATATTCTGAAATAATTTGAACAAGGATGTAAAAAGTGAAGACTGTAAGTTATCTAATGTGGCAGAATGGTTCTAAAACATTTCAAAAAATTAAATTGAAAAGTTTGAATAAATTTGGCCTATGACTTGAGTTAATTTTCCCAAATCAGAATCTCTTCTAACATGGCATGTTGTCTTGGATTCAAACATCACTCAACATGAAATAAAATGTGAAAAGCCAGAAATAAAAATAAGATAAAGAGAATAAAAGAGAAAAAGAGAAGAATATGCACACAATCACTTTCACATTGAAAAGAAAGCTAAATGGTGGCTATATTTTGCTTATGATTTGTAAGGGTTCAATTGAAGACATAAGAAGTTCTTTTTGTGCACTCCTTTGGGCAATTACAGCAATCACCTTAACCACCTATCAATCAAAAATTTCTGCATATTGAAAAAAGTTGCTTCTGGTTTTTTTAGAAAAAATAAGACTAACCCTGGGATGTGGAGCACTATACTGCTGTATCATTCATAAATTATAAGCATTCATACAACTTACTCATTACAAAAGTAAAGACATTTTTCAAGTTTGAAATGAACATGGGAAAGGAGGAACCTATGATTAAGTGCTATGAAAAACCTGAAGAAGTCAATTATTGTTGGAAGATAAAAGTTTACACAGCTAAATGCTCCAAATAGTTTGCCACGAAGCTAAACATCTTACATCAAAATCAGGATCTCTACAAACACTTTTGTATTTATTGTGAATTTATTTTATACATTTCTGTCCCTTTAGATGGATCATTGTATTTCCTCTCTCAGCCAACAGCCAGAGCCCCAAGGCCACCACAGGACTCTCCAAGCTCAACCTGGGCTGGGGATTGGCTTGATGCAGGAAGGCATGCTCAGACTTTGCAGACAAAGGCCAGGATCTTTCAGGGGATGCTTTTCCCTACCACAGCACCCTGCATCTGCTGAGCAGCGTTTTGGTCACACAACCACTGTGGGTACTGTCACTACACATGTTGTAACACTCCGGACACTTAAATGTATGGGTTAAACTGAGGTTCCTCTGCTCTTGGTAGCCACAAGGGAGAGATTCCAAGCAGATATTCTCAAGAAGTGAAAACTAAACAAAAGTTTTTTCTGGGAAAATACAAAAAATCAAGGGATGGGCAAAAGACTTAGTACAACATAAAATATTTATCACTGCTTGGACTTGGCCCATTCAACTTAGTAAACTAACTTTTGTTTTCACCCATTTGATGTTACATTCCATGAAGAGAGTGTTAGAGATAGAAGAGAGAAAGTACAAGAAACATATAGGAAGACAAACATATAGCTACTAGCTTCTGGGTTCCAGCAATGTAACAGATAGAAAACTCCAAGATGAAGGAAATGTTAAAGAACAACATGCTTATCTCCCGGTGACCCCTTTAAAACCCTTGGCCTCTTATGAAATTTTCCCCAGATGGAACTTCCAGTCTCTCAGACACCAGGGCTTGGTTAGAAACACTGAGGGTGATGCTGAATTGATTTTTGCCTTTGTGCTTTTATGCATTCTCTATATTCTTTACATATATATTTGTAGCTCTGTACCCTATTATTGTAGTCATAGCTCTCATCTTACTTATTCTATTAATAGACAGAAAGGCAAAAGCAGCTCCAAGCCTTGGGGGTCCAAGGTAAGGCTCTCTGGGAGCCAAGGTTGAAACCAGCTCTCTGAGACATATTTTCATAAACAAACTTTAGTTCCTATCTAAGGAGGAACTGCAGGGGGAATTCAGAAGAGGGCAGAACCAGGGACAAAACACCTCATCACTTACGTCTCTAAATGGGGATTCTTGTCAGTTGTGTTAATTTTCTAAACATACAGAAGTTGTCTCCATTTTATGTTACATATACATCTTCAGTGCTTTCCATCCAGCAAGCAGTGCACCATACGGATCCTTATAAAGGTAACCAATTTTTATCACCTAAGTGTGTCTGGCTCATGATTTTAGGACCAGTAGAAAGGCATCAAGGGGCTGCCTCCAGTGTGCTATGGCTGAGAGACACTGTCGGGCTGGGGGCATGGGGGACAGGGCACTGTCTCACCACCCCCTACCACACACACACAGGCATCCCAAAATGTCTCGAAACATCAATCTTTCCATTCTCTGACATATGTTATGTTGGACTGTACTATCTCACCAAGACCACTGCCCCATGCTCTCTTGTCAGCCTTAACCCATTGCATGCCTCCTCTTGCACAGCAAAACCATCTTTCTCCTCTGAGACCTCATTACACCAGTATTCACTTATAGAAACAGTCATTCTTGTCAAAAGACAGTCAAAGAAGAAGAAATATTCCAAATGGGTATGATTGGCATGTGGTAAAGCATTAGGTGAATGTAGCATAAATTTCCTACTTTAATATATTTCCATAGAACATACTATGATAGCATACTGTGAAAACACACTAGCACAATTACTGATGACACAAATAAAAAGAAAGCAACAAGACAAAACAAAAGAGATATTACTATCTCTTCAGTATGGAATTAACAAGACTGCAGATTCAAAATAAAAGCAAGTCATGAATATTTTCAAAGTGAAATAAGACATACATATAATATATATATATATATATAAAAGCCTAATTATATAACCATTGCATCGGTACATAAAAGTAATGAAAATATACTTTATATTGTGCTCTACTAGATGATAACACAGTACAGTATTTCCAATTACCTACCAAAACAGACTTTTTACGGTATCTTCTGCCCGAGTTTTGTGACCCTGTAGCCCTGTAATACAGAGTAATGTCATTGATATTAACAGGCCACAAGATTTTTACTGACTTTGGAAGTCTCAGGACTTGTCAGGCTACCTCTGTCTGAAATTTTCATCTGCCTGCACCTTTGTTTTTCTTGGTTTAGCTGCAATAATCCTCTTTCTAATTGACACGGGGTAGCTATGGATAATTTGTTTTGTTGATGTTTTCATGGTGTGATCATAGTTTTAAAGATGACAGTAGCAGGTAACTGTGCTTCAATGAGATATTTATGACGCAAATATAATGTTGCAGCATAGAGAAAAATAAGCCTGGTGTGAGAGCAGAAAGCTCATACCAGGCGGTGTCCTCATATCAGGAGATCCAGGATGCAGCACTGAGGAACACAGGCATGCAATGAGAAGAGCTGGGACACAGGCTGGAGAGGAGATTTCTTCATGGTAAGCAACTTTCCACATGCCAGTTAAAGACATGTAGACTGGAACTAGACTAAATTGGCTTGGTTTTAGAAAGAACAAAGGGAACTCATACCTAACAGCATCTAACATCCAGAAAGGCATCTATTGAGATGTAGCATGGAGCTGCAGACTAATGAAAGGAAAGTTTACAATACATGTTAGAAAACATATAGGAGCAGACCCAGATGAATCTAAGGCGTGTAAGAAAGGAGTAAAGAAGATGTAGAAAAAAAGTATCAGCATTTTATTGTAGGAGAGGTACTCTTCCCTCTCATTCTCTTCTTTGCCCTCCTCTGGGCTCACTCCAAAAGGTCCATGTCTTTCTTGTGCTGAGGACCCTACAGCTGGATGCAGAACTCCATGTGGGGTCTCATGTGAGCTGAGTAGAGAGGCAGAATCACCTCCTTTGACCTCCTGACATAAACATGATCTCAGACTTCGACTAGCACTTACCGATACAACCTTTCTGCATCTTCCAGGGAGTGGTAACCTGTTCTTAAGGAAAGTCAGTTGAGTTTTTGGTTTGTTTGAGGTTTGAGTTTTTTCTTGTGGGGTTTTTTTTTTTTTTTGGTTTTGTTTGTGTTCCTTTTTTTAAAAAAACTAGATTGTTTCAAATTGTTTATGATTCTGAAGAAACCTGGTGGAGAAATGCCTCTGCAAATGGGAAGTAAGATATGAATAAAGCTGGTAGAACCTGCCCCATTTATTTCACTGGTTCATATACTCTGATGTTCCCTAAGAAATACAAAAATATGTATTAACTAAGGGAGAGAGAAAGCAGAATTTATTCACATCAATGCTTTTCCTATTGAAGTCAGAAGTATGTATCTACCACAAAAGCATTCCCAGTGCAGGCAGAACTACATCTGAGGACCTGCAAGCACACTCTGTTGTTACAATAAGGAATTAATCTAAAGAAAATAAATGCATTTCAGGGAACGTTGCAAATATTGTATTTTGAACATTAAAATAACTTAGCATGGCAGACAGTTTTTTGAGGTACTTTGAATCTAATCTGAAATTATATTTACCGCATTTGCCACTACTTTTCTTTTTCTATTGCTTGAAATGAAGAGCTAAGCTGAGGAGAAAATGAGTCATTTTTAATAGTGAATTGTCCCTACACAAAGCCCAGGAGTTTCTAGATTTGGCAGGTATGGTTTTTATCATAGCACTCCACCGACTATGAAGAAATTCTTGTAAGCCATTTTTCATAGATGTCTGTACTGAATAAAACTTCCCTACATTTATGTATGTGGGAAAAAAAAAAAGTTTGAAATGATAAAAGTATTCAAAGGTTTGTCACACATCAAACACAGTGAGAAGAGGGACCTGAGAATTAGAAAAAAATCATGCTAATTACACTCAGGGGCAAAAGACTTTGAAAGCATGATATCCAAGAGAAATAAATGAAACAAAAACTGAATTATGCTTTCCAAAAGTCTTTTATGCATATGCCAGCCAAGTAAGGTATTAAAAGAAAAATATGAAATGAATAGAAACTGTTCTGACATACTGACAAGTACTAAATCAACTGCCTTTGCTGACTTCTCACTTCTTCAAAGTAGCACAGCCTTTTAGTTCTTCAATGAACTAATAATTTCAATTTACAATGTAAAAATCAATTTACCCCTGTCTGGTATTTCAGTTTTCCTTTTGTATGTGTCTGCATATATGTGAGTTAGAGATTTTAAATTCTTCATATAATGATCCTTATGTTCTGGAATTAAAAAGTACACAAAATAAATGACTGAATTTCTACCAGAATATATTTTTCTTCAATATATAATCCATAATATAGTTATTCCAAACTTGGTATTATGATTTTTTAAAATATAATAATGTTGGCTTTGGAGTTAAATTCAACTCAGGTTATTTTTTTTGCTGCAATGATTTCAGTAAGAGTGAAAGAAGAACTTCCAAGAGAAAAAATGTTTGACAACATGTTTTACCCTAGTTAAAAATATTTGACCAGAGTAGCACACACCACACTTCAGGAACCTTCCTTTCCTTAACATGATTAGAATTTTTAGTGTTTTAAAAGTTGCATATAGAAGTCAAACAGTTCAGAAGAATCCTTACACTGAAGCTGTTACAATGAAAGGTTAATTTAAAACACTGTATCTTTGGAGATGGGACGCTACTTGGAAATCCTTTACTGGAAAATTTGGACATAATTACTAGATGCATCATTTCTGACCACTGATATAGCTGATGACACAAATCTTTCAAGTATTTGGGATGGCAAGCTAAGCTTTTTCATATGAAAAAGAAATGGTGGACTAAATAAAATTAATACTGGATTATATATATTTGCTCACATTAAAAGGAGTATTTTTTAATAATGCACATTTTAATGCAATAACAATACATTCTTTCCTCAATTCTGTTTGCATGATTAGTGAAAAAAAACTAGTCAAATGTATTTTTTGTATTATTTGGAGTTATTAATTTTTTGTATAAATCATTGTCTTGCAGATTTTGTAGCATTTTATGTTTATGTAAAGTACAGGTACCTTGACAAATCAGAACAGTATTCTCACTGGTGTCACTCTACATCAAGAGCTACATTACATGGTAGATACGACTATGCTTACATTTACACCAGTGTCAATAAAATAGATATTAAAATCTGTGGTGTCTTCACAGGTCAGAAGTTACATTACAGACAACAGACAGCAATGAAAAATTTGAAGCAACAAATACCTCTGAAAAAAACTCTCATTAGGTGTTAATTGTAAGGGATTAATTATGAAAGAGTTATGACTTACAATAATTAATATTTTCATTAGACAGAGATGTTTTGTAGACACTGACAATATAACAAGGAAATCTTGAATTGTCCTCTTTGAGGAGTCCCTAGGGACAGTTACTAATTCAACAGAAATGTGGCTTGTTTTTCTACAGCACCTAGAGCCCTTCAGAAGCATTTATCAAGCTAGAAGAATTTACAAAAATTCAATTTAAGAAACCTTTCACAAAGGGAAATAATAAGAATCAAAAATGTATGAATATGTGAAACAAATTCCAAATTAGTGACGATTATGGGATAATCTATAATTAAATGATTCAAAATATGCAGTGAGCAAGCAAAAGTTAGAGTAATGAAAGAAGGGAATTTTACTCTTCCTGTATGCACACTTACAATATACTTGATAGAAACAACACGTTAGGTACATCTGGTAAAGCACTGGCCATTGCTGAACACTTATAATAAAATGAATGGCTCTAGAAAAGCTGAGGTTAAAAAGCTTTCTTGGAAAGCCTCTTATTAAGGGAATGAGGGGTAATGCTCTATAAGCAATGATTAGGAGGTTTATTCCAAACAGAAGAAATTTAAATGCTTTTTAAATGCATCTACGATGGCCTTAGATTATTCTGCAAGACCCTTAACTTGTTTAAAAAAAAAATGGGAGAAAAGCTCACATGAAAATGTTTGAATTAAAATACAAGAAAAGTTGTTCAATGGTGAAGTATTTGGTTTTTTCTTTCCATAGACACCAATGTATTCTCTATGGTGAATTTTGCTGTAAGGTTTAGAGATCTATCAGTCACTGGTACATATGGCATTTTACAAACTGGAAGTGTTTTCCTGTGGCGTAACTAAGAGTCCTTCTGGGCTAAGAAGTAATCTGTCTCACAAAAGCTGTAGGCAAAAACAGCAGTTCTAAAAAGGAGAAGTTAAGAGCATAAGAGTTCAAACTCTGGGAGAGATGTGTATTTTGAAGGAGAGAGAAATTACTTCAATTGAGATACATGATGCTAAGCTCTGTAACATACAAAGGCAACAGTGGAGTAAAATAAAACTAAGAAATAATTACTTCAGTAGAAATACCTTAAACCAAGCCAAAGAAGTAAAGATGGCACATAGATAATGTAATATGGAGTGAATTCCAGCAAGATAAAAGTTGTATGATTTAAGGTTACAGTGTTAGAATGTGGAGTTGGAGTACCCAACCCTTCCTGCTCTGGATCATTATTTGGGTAAGAAAAGCTATCTCATCAACATGAGATCCTTCATTATTCTTTCAACAATTATTCTGCAAAATTTTAGTCATTACCTACCTGAGACTACTACCTTAGCCACAACTTCTGTTTTGTTTCTAGAAAATCATTAAATCAGGCATTGACACAATTTCATGTATCGTTACCCCAACTCATCCCAGAGGATTATCTATGACTATCATTCTGTTGAGCACCATCAAACAAGCCTATTGAAAGACTGTAAGGAAGTTCACTGTGGAGCTTGGCACATATACTATGCAGCCATTTGTTTCTGTATTCAGAGGATGTACCACAGAGGATTCCTGCTGCTAAATGAGGTCCCTGAAGGCAGAGCACCTCACCAGCACCTCAGACTCTGTCAAGAGTTGGTACTGCCTGCTCAATTTTTCTGTGCCATTTAAGGATTTATGCATTCTGAAGACCACTGTTATTTCTTCCACTTATTCAGCTCCCCTCTCTCTTTTTTCCCCAAACATATATAAATGTACTTTGAAATGTGTTCTTCCTTACTTAATATTATCAATAAATATATTGTAAATCCTAAATTTAAAAAAATAATATTGCCAAGAAAAGAGGACACATGAATTTTCATCATACCAGGCATTCCTTATTGCAGTCTTTCTGACTGCTGGCCAATCTGTTTTTCACTGATGAATGGTATTTACTTGAAATTTTGCACAAACTGTAGATCTTATCATAGGTCTGTAACTCATCTCTCTTTAAATTCATGGTCAATTCAATTCATAGTTTGGATTCTCATCCCTCCCTTGAACACCAACCCACTCTGCTCCCTAGATACTCTTTAGAACAAAGCGCAAAGCATTCTTGGATCCCTTCCCAACTCTGAATGTTTACCTTGAGTGTCCTTGACATTGTCCATATCATATAAGTTATTTCTCTTCTAAGATCTTCCCTCCCAATTCTCAGATCTAATTATGCAATCAGTAAAATGAACTGCTTGGTCCCACAAAACTCTTAGTCCATAGCTATTTCTGTCCCATCTTTTTTTCCAATTTATCCACAGACCTTAGTGTACGAGACATTATATAGGGAAAGAAGGCTTCCTGGACTTCAAACAGGATTCAAGATAAGGGGGGGAGAGAGAGGTAAAACCATCTAGAGCATTCCACTTGAATTAGTCAGCAAGAGGGAGGAGAGAGCTGCTAAAAACAGAGCATAAACAACTAATACAAAGGTAATAAGAATGTTGGCTGCCCAAGTCCCCACTAGTGTGACTGCTGGTCGCTGTACATAACAAGATGCCTCTTAGACTCTTTCAGGCAGTAGATTCTGACCTCTGCCATGTCCTCATATGCATGTGCCACAGTTTAGAAGGCCATTCACAGGAAGACTGTCAAAATCTCAGTTCAACTAAAGAATATAGCAGTAGCCAAAAAGATTATGTTCAAAATGCTGAACTTCACAGAAAAAATAAATATTTTCAGATGCAAATCACAGTTTATACATGGTGCAAGATGCATTGCATCTTACAGGTTTTTGGAATGCTGTGCTAATCAAAAATAGTACAGCTTCCCTATGAGAAGGTTTGTACAGTTCCTTTGGATTCACAGTGGGGCAGAGCACTTGTTTAATTCCACTGTGAAATCTCTGCAGTTCCCAGAATTCCTAACAGCAGCTGCTCCTAGGCTGAATCACAGCAATAGTACTAAACATGAAAAAAAAATCATCCATCAGAGTCACTGTGCTAAGATGTTTAATGGAAAAATTTACATCTTGCCATTGTACTTCCTTGTCTCACACAGTCGCATGCTGATGGATGGTCTATACTTGCTCATTTTACATGTAAGGAACTGATGGGTGGGAATGACAGTTAACCTTGAAATCATGTTGCACTTTGGAAACGCCTGTGAGCCTTGGGGTGGGAAAAAAAAAAGGGAAAACATTTCAATTTTTTTTTTTGTTTACCTGATGAAACACTCTGGTAAAATTTAAACTTCTTCATACTGTTTTTGACACCCAAAATCATATAAAAATAAAGTCCCTCTGACCAGCAGGTACTCATAATACATATTGTGCTGCACTGAGGCACAAAAGTAATGGATAATTATAACTGATGAGGTTTTCAAGTACTTACTGCTTATGATTCTCAACATTAACTTCTACAAATGTTTGATCCTCCTCTTATAACTCACATTCTTACCATTTGCCGAAAAGAAATCACAATAAAAGAACTAAGATATATTTTACCAAGTCGTTATCCATAAAACATACAAGCCAAACTCCAGATCTGGAAGTAATTCTGACAGATCCTCACACTTGTAAATGTCTCTGTAACATCAGTAGAACTCTCAGGGGGCCACTTTCATGAAGTGGATTCAAGTATATCTCTCTTTTCTGTGTCTGGGAAAACGTTTGGTAGATTGCCTAAGCTACAAAGAGCTGAAAAAAGTTCTGTGTCCTTTTCATATATGTGTTTATTGGGAGAAATGTAAGGAATTAGATAATACTTAAAGAATAAGGAAATATTGCTCAAATTTTTTCAGATTCCTTTTACTTTTGGCAGTTGCACATTATTATAGAGATCTTTCTCCACTTTGTCTACATAAGCATTTAGCAGAGTATGAGATCAAATGTTATTTTAAACTAATATTTTAACCTTAAATTTTGATAATCTATATTTGATTTACCACAATAGTCATCTCTGTTTCCTTTGTTCTTTCTGTAAATAGCATTATTATAGCATAGATGAAGAATATTATTTAAGATTTTTTCTAAAAATGCTTTTATTATATATATATATATATATATATATATATATATATATATATGTGCAAGGAAATTGCTGGAAAAAAAAAATCACTCAAAACCCAACAAATCAAGCCAGAGCATAATAGGGAACATGGAATTTTTTTAAAGGAATGTAGTTCCTTGTTAGGTGCAGCCCAGGAATTAGACCTGCTGTTGTTGCTGCGGACTCATGTTCCGCTTGTTGCTCACCAGGACTCCAGATCCCTTTCAGCAAGGCTCCTCACCAGCCTTGCACATGCTGCCTGTAGTGGGCTTTTTGGTTATTTCATCCCAGGTGCAGGAATTATCACTAGTCTTTTATAAATTCCATACTGTTCTTGCTAGATCACCTTCCCTCCTGCCAGGTCTCTCTGTGGGACGGCTCACCCTTGTGACAGGTTCCCCTCAGCACCACGTTTGGCACCACCAGGAAACTTGGTGAGGGTGCTTTCAATCCCATCCCCTGTGTAATTCATGAACATGTGGGACAGAACTGGCCCCGTATCAATCCCTCAGAGACCTCCTTGTGACAGGTTGCCAGCCTGGGCAGAAGCCATTGGTTACCATCTTCTGGGTGTGAACTGTTTGCCATTTCCTACACTTCTCACATACAACCCATTCAATCTGTATCTTTCCAGTGTTTTGAGGAGAGGCCACGGGAAACAGTGCTGAATACTATACTGATGTCCCAGTAAAGAGGTTAAGTTAGGAGGTATTTTATGTCTCTGATGTCAGTAAAGGAAATTCTAGCTATGACTTTATTGCTTATGTTCCCAACTAAAAGTTCAGAAAACTAAGAAGGCAACAAATAAACTGAAAACAAAAAGCTTAAAAGGTTTTGTGGCATGAAATATTTTGTAAAGAGAAATGCAGTGTAGTAAAACTCAGTACAAGTGGCCTATTACAATATGAAAATAGATAGAAATTGAGAAGTAATTAGTTTGCAGTGTACAACTGCCTTCACAAAGATATGCTGGTCACTGAAAGTCTCTGGAGTCTAGTAGCCAAAACCAAAGGAAAAGAAACAATCAAAAGAAATTAAAACCAGAAATAAGGCTGAATGCATACTTTGCTATTTGTAGGTCAAGTTTGAAATTCAATTTGCCAGGAATTGCATATTCTTTTCCTATTGACATCCCTAAATGGACTTAATGGTTTTCTAATTTAGGTCTTTGGTAAATTCAGCTCTAGATAAATTGAAGTATTTTCTACATTTAACTAACATTTGTTTAATATATCAGTAAAGAAAAACACTCTCTCAACCAACTCAGAGCCATTATTTCAATTTAGCTTCAGAATTCAGAGGGAGCAGATCAGAGCTGCACTGAACAATTTTTTTCTCTTATGATTTAGGATGTAATAGCAATGCTGTGTTTGTGTTCAAAGGAGCTGTACTGCCACAGGAGGCCCTATTCACACTGAGCCTCAAATGGACTCTCAAACAATAATTATCTGATCCCAAAAAGGCATTTGTTAAGTATCTGGAGAGCTGAGGTTGTCAAAACCTTGCGGACACTGTATTTCCAGAAAGGTTTTAGAATGTATGAGAGGTAAAAAGTAGTGTCAGCTTTGAAACCTATGACTGAACAATAAAACCTACCTGTTCTTACATCCATGAATTGCATCCTGCTCAGTCATTGCAACACTTTTTTTTCCATTCCTTTTCGGTGGTACCATGATGGCCTCCCCATCCTTTCATATTGCTTCTCCTCTTCTACTATTAAGGTCTGAGCCTTTTTCCTATACTTAAAGGTATTCCACCTCCTCTTATTCCAGCACCCTATCTAACCTATGTTACACCTGATGTTGAGCAGTTTCTAGAGTAAAACTCTCTGAAAACCTGGGCATTTGATATTCTTAGAAGCTTCAAGCAAAAGAAACAAAACCCAAGACTTTGTCACTGCAGATGACACGCTGGTTTGATTTGTTATTGTATTCATTTTTTCTTATTGGAAAGACCAGAGGGAAGTGAAGAAGATCAACATGCTGAATATCATTTCACAGCATGAACAGGTGTTACAAGGAGTTGATGATATATAATTGAGGGAACAAGAATATTACTTAGTCCAAGCCTGTGGTGTGTTTGTACTTTTGTGAACACTCTTTTGTGAAGTATGTACAAAATAAACATTCTGAATGAAAATCAATCAAACAAAATAATGAAAAGAAAAAAAAAAAAAACCCAAGCCCCAAGAAATTTTTGCATATTTTTGCAAAAATATTTTTGCAAAAATAAAGGGGAGTAATGAAAGATGCACAGTGCTGCTGAGACAATGTTTTTTCCTTAATCTGAGCTGCAGTGAAAGACCAAAACTACCAATTTAGGAGCCAAAGGGGAAGTAGGTCCTTTTGTGCAACATGGCACAGTGCATTCTTGCAATGAATTGTTTACACTGGAACACTACTGTTTTTAAAACACCTTTTCATAGAATCCTAGAGTCCTTTACATTGAAAAAGACCTTTAAGATCATCAAGTCCAACCATAAACCTAACTCTGCCAAGCACGCCAACTACACCATGGCCCTAAGCACCACATCGATGGGTCTTTTCAATACCTCCAAGGACAGTGACTGGGCAGCCTTTTCCAATGTTTAACAATCCTGTCCATGAAGAAATTGTTTCTAATAGCCACTCTAAACCTCCCTCAACACATTGTGAGACCATTTCCTCTCATTCTGTCACTTGTTACCTGGGAAAAGGAGATCAACATCCACCTGGCTACTATCTCCTTTCAGGTAGTTCCAGAGAGCAATAAGGTCTCCCCTGAGACTCCTTTTCTACAGGCTAAACAATCCTAGCTTCCTGAAACACCCCACACATGACTTGTGCTCCAGACCCTTCACCAGCTCTATTGCCCTTTTCTGGACACGCCCCAGCACCTCAATGTCTTTCTTGTAGGGATGATGTCTTCATGATGTCAAACTGGACAGAGGATTTGAGGTGCAGCACCACCAGTGCTGAGTACAGGAAGAAAATCACTTCCTTTGTCCTGCTGGCCACACTATTGATGATACAAGCTATGATGTCATTGGTCTTCTTGGTCTCCTGGGCACACCCTGGCTCATGTTCAGCCACTGTTGACCAGCATTCCCAGGTCCTTTTCCACTGGACAGCTTTCCACACACCCTGCCCCTGCCTGTACCCTCACACGAGGTTGTTGCGACCCACGCAGGAACTGGCACTTGGCCTTATTGAACCTCACACCATTGGCTTTGCCCTAGTGATCCAGCCTTTCCATATCCTTCTGCAGAGCCTTCCTACCCTTTAGCAGGTCAACACTCACACTGAACTTGGTGTCACCTGCAAAGTCACTGAGGGTGCACTTAATCCCCTCATCCAGACCATTGACAAATATATTAAACACAATACTGAGCCTTGTAGAATCCTGCTTGTAACTGGCTGCCAACTGGATGTAACTTAATTCATCAGCACTTCTGGAATCAACCATCCAGTCAGCTTTTTACCCGGAAAACAGTGAATCTGTCCAAGCTATGAACAGACATTTTCCAGGAGAATTATGAGGGAAATGGTGTCAAAAGCTTTGCTATAGTCCCGGTAAAAAACATACACAGTCTTTTCTCTCATGCACTTAGTGGGACACCTTGTCATTGGAGGGAATCAGGTCAGTCAAGCAACACTTGCCTCTCAAACCCATGCTGGCTGGGCCTGGTATCATGGTTCTCCTGCACATGCCATGCGATGGCACTCAAGATCACCTTCCCTGGCACTGAAGTTAGACTTCAGACCTGTAGTTCCCCAGATCCTCTTTCCAAACTTTCTTGTAGATGGAAGTGACATTTGGTAACCTCCAGGCAAAGGGGAGATTCCTCCCCAGTTAGCCAGGACTTCTGGGAAATGACAGGAAGCTGCTCAGTAAGCCCCTCTGCTAGCCTCCTCATGTTATGATCCCACTTCTCCTCTCTCCATGGGTCTGCAGGTGCCTGATAAGAGCCTGGTCCAGCACAGGCTTCCCATGGGTTCTTCTGCCTCCTCTCAAGCATCCACCTTCTCTGGCATGCATCTCCTCCATGGGCTGCAGGTGGATCTCTGTATCCCAGAGGTTCTCCATGGGCTGTAAGGGTACAGCTGCTTCACCATGGTCTGCACCACAGGCTGCAGGGGAATCTCCAATGCCTGGAGATGATGTTGGTGTGTGCAGAGTTGTTCCTCTCACATGTTCTCACCCTACTCTTCTCTGGCCACAGTTGCATCTGCCTGATAACTTTTGTTTTTCTTCATTTTAAATCTGTTATGCCAGAGGTGTTACCACCATTTCTATTGGGCCTGGCCTTGACCAGCAGCATGTCTGCCTGGAGCTACAGGCATTGCCTCTGCCAGACATGAAGAAAGCTTCTGAAATCTTCTTATAGAAGCCACCTCTGCAGGCCCCTTCCCTACCAGATACTGTCATGCAAACACAAAACACCCAGAAACATTAATTCCAACAGTTTGAACAGATTATTTTCTAAAGAATTCAGAACAGGGAAAAATATTTGGTTTTCTGTCTTACAGTATGCTGTAAAACATGAGTTTTACAGCACTAGCATTAGATTTTTACTCTACATTTAACACTGTCAACTTTATTTTGATTAAAAATCTTGGTATGTCTGACATTGCTAGCAGCATTCCATCATTGTAATAGTTTGCAATGTATACAATACATAAAATAGAACTCTCCAATCCCTTTCATGTAAGAGTAAATCAAGTGCTGAGGAAGCTTTCCTTATAAGGGATAATGACCAGAACTTTCTGTGCACAAAGCCCTTTGTACACAGGACACATAGTAAGATGGCGTGGAAACAATCAATGCTGGCATAGCAGAATGTAACAAAAGACAGATGTCAAACAATATGACAATGCAGAATAATGGGAATAGGGGAAAGTGGAAAGCCAGAGCATGAAGTCTTTGATGAGTTGTAGAATAGAAATTCTCTTGCCTTTCAGTACATAAACAGAAGGGAAGTAATTTGGGAGAGTGAGAGGCATGCTTACAGTCAAGAGTGCACTGAAACTCTGGGTCTGGATATGAATCTATCAAATTTCTCCAAGCCTGGTTTATGGTATTTCAGCATTTCCAACTCAAGTAGGAGAACAGGAAGGAAATAAATACTGTCAAAGCCTAAAAAGAGCTTAACATAAAGTTGTATTCAACAACTTTAACAATTTTAAAGGTATTTCCTTCCATTCTTTGTGAAATGATTAATCAAAAAGTCTTATGAAATGAAAGTAAAGAGGTCCCTATAAATGTTGCTTAAAGACTGTGTTTATAGAAACAAAAGGAAGGACAATAAAAATGCATATTTTGGATTTTTGTCCCCTTTGTTGTCTGTTGTGCTTAATAGTGCAGGTGGCACCAGAAAAACCTGGTGAAAAGAAGCATGCACTTCAATACCTTGCACAACAGGGCCACTGCAGATGGTGATAACACTTTTCTCTCTAAGTTAATGTCATGTAGATACCTTTGAGACCAAAAAGAATCAGTTCAATATAAATTCAATTTCTTGAGAATTCAGTACAAAGAAGACTCTATATGAATGTTAGATATATTGCATTGAATTCCTGTTAAGAGAGACAAAAATCTCACCTATTTATTTACTTCTTTTAACACGGGTTAAAACCAAGTCTTTGGATGGATTTACAGAATCTATTTCTGCACTGATCCTGAAAGAATCAAAAGCAATTACAAGAAAATGATAAAAAGAATGAGAGACAAATGCACTTCAAACACTTTTCATTCAGGAAATGGCAGGACCAGACATGCTGGCTGTGTTCCAGTTCGAATATGTGTTTTCAGCCTAAATTATTTTTTGTTCTCTCTCCCTGCAATTAAATATAGTGGAAGTGGGGTGCTAGATACACCTTATCTCTGCAATAGAGTAATTCCCCTACTAATGGAAAGGTAAGAAGGAATAAAGTGAAATGAAGCTGACATATAGCTCTGAATTAAGGCCTAAACAAGTACAGCAGTAAGACATTAATTTTATTTGTATTTCTCATCCTCTACCCCTAAGTTTTCCACTTAAGGTTTCTGATTTTATCTTAGGAAAAACAGTATGTACAGTAGTTGCTTCTATTAGCATGAAACAGAGACATTGTGAACTACAAAACTATCACAAAAATACTATGTTTCTGACCTTAGCTTTAATCTTCAAACTAAGCATCATAATTAAATAGATTCTTAGGGTTTTTCAGATCTGGGCTTTTCACAGTACAGCTAGTCTGTAGCTGAACCACGTAAATCCGGCCTAACAAATCCAATTCAGCTGACCTGGCTCGCTCTAGAGAAGAGGTAACAGAGACCTCAGCCAGCCGTGTTCAAGCTTAGATGCAGACACACCACTGGCCAGAGAACTGGGTGGAGAGAGATCCCATGCAATCAACTATCTAACCTGGGAAATTTAAAGCCCTAATAAAAAAAGGCAACCACAGTAAACTTGTGGCCGTTTGCTGATGACTCTTGGTCTGTTGTGTTGTATGTCTGTCCCCAACCCACAACTCCACAATACAGGGTTGTTATTTGAAATTCTATTTTATGTAACCACCTATTTCACTGGTCTTTTTATGCAAAGCCTGATTCCTATTCTCATTTTGTGACACTTTGGTATTAGGAGTCCAAAGTAGTATGTAAAATCCATAGATTCTCACTCCATAATTTTCTCTTTCTTATCAGCATTGACTTATGACATGGAACTTGCATGGAAGAGCAGAGGTTGCTAGAGTGTGAAACTGAAGGAACATACTGTTCTGCTTGTAATAGTCACATTTTGGTAAGAAAAGCTCTAAAAATAAAATGAAACCTCTAGTTCGATGTAGTTATTAACCAGCACACAATATTGAAACATGGTATTAAGAGCCATGAACAATGTGGCCTACTAAAAGGAAAAAAACAACAGTCAAACTACATAGCATTTAAAATCTCAGACTAGAGAATAGAAAAACTTTACCTAGATGGTAAACCAGATTTCCAGATGAAGAAAGAAAGGAAAAGAAAACACTGGAAATTATACCAAAAATGAGTCTGCATGGAAGATGTGGATTTTTTTCTATTTCACTGAAGTAGCAATGAGAAATTAATAAAAAGAATGCTAGAAATGAAAATATGTTTACACCTGGTAAAGTTGTATAATGAGCAATATAACTCTCAAGATAATGAGATGCAATTTTTCATTTGAAACCAAGAATCAAAACAAAAGTAGACTAGATTAAAGCTGACCTTCATATAAATATTCTGGAATGGTACAGCTTTCTTAATTAGAGACAGACTCATCATCTAACATGAGCAATCTCTTTGAAAAAGTAATCAAACAGAACAGCAATAAGGATACTTCTTCCAAAAAAACCCAATGGAAACTGAATCACCATAATCATAAAAAATCTCCAGCCCCAAACCAATAAAGTTATTTTTAATTGAGAGACATCTCAGTAAAGATATTGCAACATAAAGTTTGATACCATCTTGGAAAATTCCCTGAAAATCTGGGTAACTTCTCAGGCCTGTATGACATCTATCCTATTCAGCTTCAGTGGTCCCAAGTTTAATGATAGTTCAACAATATCTGCACTGCACTACTGCCTAAGTTTTTGTAGCTACTGATAAAAAGTATAGCAAGCAGGATGGAACACTCACTCAAGAACACAGAAAGTCAAAATCATAAAGGAAGAATGTCCAACAATTGAACAGGACAGCAAAGTAAAAAAAAAAATTCTCCACATATAGTAAACACATACCTGCAACAGAGGAAAGCATCTACATTGGGACTTAGACACAGACATTTCCAATATGCACTCCATGCAATAAAGAAGCTGCCAACCATCCAGCTGCCATATTTACAATCACTATTGGATCAATGAGCCATTTCAGCTGCATTGTAAAGCCAGCAGCAATGTGATTCCAATAATATGAAGCTCTAACAGCCTGTACAATTGCAACTAAAGCTTAGGACACATACAATGAAACCTTTCTCTGGAGGGTGGATACATTCAGGCTGTCAATAAAAAACTCACAGAAAAGACATCTTTCTGCATTGAATTGCACTGAGTTTATAACAGCTGGCACACCAAGGTGCTGGAAGAGGGAGGACATCACTGTAGTTTCTGTTCAGCTTTCTAATAGAATGCGGGGGAGAATACACCCTCTCAGTAAATTCACAGGCAGAGCAAGCTGCACTGTGTACATCCACAAAAGTGTGCAGACAAATCAGTGAAGTTAGTAAGACAGTGAGGCAGAAACACATTTCATCTCTGGAGACTAACGCAATACTTGTCAGTGGACTTGTAAGAGCAAGACAAAGTTAAGTAAACACAGAATCTACATTGAACATACTTCCTGATTTATCCATGGCAATGACATTCACATTGCTTGTGACACTAAATGGGTACTGGGATTTTACACATGCTGTGCCAATTTTCCTCATGCCTTCTCCATAGGTATCACAAAACATGAACCCACTGTCAAGTTTCTCTAAGAAAACACAAGAACCTGAGACAGTCAAGATTATAGATGATGCTCTTATCCTACAACTGAAAGAAAAATAAACAAAAGGCAACCCAGGACTATGGACAGCCACAGGATTTCCACATCTCAACCATTCTTCACTCTTAAGTGATCATCAGGATTTAAATACCATCCTAGAAGAAGACAGGCTGAAACTAATTTAAGAACATAAAAGCATAAACAAACTTAATGGATATTTAGACATTTATTCCCCCTCCTCTTGCCTATATCTGTGAATATAATATTTGGAAAAGCTGAGTGATGCTGAAGAAGGAAGCAGCAATTCAAGGGAAGAGGAAGTTTCATTTCAGAACTTTTGGCATTTGCAGTTGGTTGCAATTAGGTAGGCTGGAGCTCTGCCTAAAATTCAGGCTGGATGTCTTGAGAAGCAAGTAATGAAATATGTATATGCTTACTAATTGTTATTACTTAGTTTTTATTACTATGCTGCCACAATTTGTGTGGAGGAGAGACATTCCTACAAGAGGGGTATCTGTATCTGATAGCCTTAAATGGATGACAGTGGGCTTTTCAATCACCCTTTGGACTTAAGTGAATTTTTATGACTTTTTCAGCCTTAATATACATCATGTGAAGAGCCCAAAATGGACGCCTGTTGACTTCAGAGATCTTCCAGCCAGAGAAACTGAGAACCACTAAAAAAAAGGCTGAGTAGAAAAGATTTTAAGAGAGTCCATTAACTGAGGGGAACAGCCAATTGTTATTCCAGATTGTGTGAGTATACAGGAGAATCTCTTGAAGCCTTCAGACAGATAATGTACAAAGTGCAAGTATAGAAATACTTATACAGAATAAAAGAACCCAAAACCCCCAAAGTTTAAAGAGGTATTTTACTGGTACTCTGTGCTAATAAAACAGTGAGAGTACTTCTAAATTATCAAAATATGGTCAACTTTGCATTTGTGAAGCTTCTCCTAACTGCCTTGAATATTTTCACAAGGCTCTTCTAAGTACTTTCTCAGTCATGCAGAGAATCTATGTGCTAGCAAAGAACTAAATTAGGGTTTCTTGGACATTAGTTAGCTTTTTAACCACCAGCTCTTACTCTGAATGAATACAATTATAACTGAGCCATTATCACAAAATTTTCAGAAAATCTAATATTCATAACACAAGATTTGTTCAATAAAAGTTGTTCATAACATAAGATTTGTTCAATCTTAACGCAGTCTTTTCCATAAAAAATATTTTTAAATCTCCTCTGTAGCAGAGATATTATGGAGACACTTTCCAAGGCAGGATTTTCTAAGGATGGACTCAAGGGAACACCAAGCCATTTTTGATAACATCTTTACCTTTGAACTGAACAGCAGCAAAGCTTTTGCCATTCCCACAATATTGTGACTGAGATAAAACATGTTCAGGGTTTACAGTGACAAAACATATTTGATGATTTGCAGTTGCAGGTAGTTTGGTAAGTCCAAGCAAACAGAATATTACAGAATTACTGATTCTTTATTAACTACATAAGTACATGTCCAGAAACTTCACTGAGTCTAAAAATTATGAATGTGCATAGCATTCACCAAATGAGATATGTGACCCTGACTGAATAATGATCAATATAAGTAAAATAGTTGTTTAACTGGTTCACAGAATGAGGTGGTTTGGAATAAAGATCATGTTATTGCATCATACTTTGGGAGCAGAAGAAGAAAGGTCAGAACTAAAGTTATTTAATTCACAGTGTCTATTTAATCAATACATTGTTTCAAATAAACATAGTTATTACAGCTACATCAGATTAAAAATGCTTCCTCTTTTCTAACTGTTTCTATGAAGATCAAGCACTAGAACAGATGAAATTAACAATAACAGTATTCTCAGTAGCCACAGGGCACCTTTCGCTCCACTGTTTTTTCACTTGTTGCTCTGCAGTTTACAAGGCTTAGAATAAAAATTAAAAATACCTGCCTGACTACATAAAGAGACAGCCCTTATCAACTGATTCTATTCTGTCACAGTAGTTACATTAAATAGCAGAGAGATTTTTCTTTCTGAGTGACAAAATCAAAAAAGACATTGGAACACTGCCTCTGCTGGTTTTTGAGGTACTGAAATCCAAAAATCCTAGTGCTTGCTACTCCTGAGCACGTTGACAGCAAAGCACTAGACAGCACTTCTCAAAAAGCTCTTCTAACATGAATAAACACATAATATAAGCAAAACCTCACACTGTAGACATCAATGACTTAGCTGCGCCACCTACTTTACACTCATCCACTATTAGACCAGACTAGGTATTTGAGGATGATTTGAGCGCAAATTGCAGGGTTTATTGTTTATTTTTCAAAGAAAGACAAGGAATGGAAAGCACATTAAGGGCTTAATCCTATCCTCTCTCATATCTAGACACATTGTATATGATGAATATTAAAAAGTGTTCAGAAGTGCTGTTCACAGACTGACGCAGAGGAGTGGAGGCAGCTGGGGAAAAAAACCCTACACTTGTAAAAAGGGAATTCAGGTTATAGATTGTCATGTTCACAGATTTTATGGGAACAGAACATATGACAACAGTCGAAGGGAAAATGGAAACTTGTACTGTTTGGGAAAGTGGCCTAGTAAAACAGTTCGGTGATCCACTGATGCTATCTACTAGACACAGTTAAATAAATAAGAAAAAAAAATAACACTGACATTGTTGTGTGCAATATCAAAATAATATAGGTTTGAATTTACTGCCTCATTCTGCAACTAAACTGCATATTAATGGATCATCAAGTTGGCAAAACGGATTGAGACTGTAATCCTTTCCTGGCACTAGGTAATACTAAAGAAACTGTCTTAAATGACAGTGAATGAGTGACATAAGATCACAGTTTTCCACATCTAAAAAGGCATAAGGATAATTTGCAATATTTTTTCCTGTTATTTCAAATAAATTTTCTCATTGAAATAAAATTGTCATTTTGGGGATATCTCCCTGTGTTTAAATTCCTTACTTCATAGGTCATTTTTCAAAGGAAAAATACAAGTGCTTATGCAAGATATGAATTTTTCCATGTATGCACTGAAAGCATGCTTATGACTAATTTTGTACACATGATTTAAAACTGCATACTGGTTAATTGTTTAAATTTTATCATTTTTCCTCAGAGATAGTTTCGGTGGGTTTTTTTCCAGCAGGTATAGTTTATAGTTGCTGAGATTTTTATAAAACTTTTTGGCTCCTCTAATTGATTTCTTTGTTTTTATGGGGTTTTTTTTTAAGTTTCTTTGAAAATTTATTCTTTTTAGTATGCACAGTCATATAATATGTGAACGTATACTCAAGAAACATTATCTAAAAAGTGTCAAAATGTGTATTTTTGCAGCTACAAAGATAAAAAATAGGTAGCTGGACTTAATTTATAAAGTGAGTTATAATATATTAATAAGAATAATTAATATTTACTACACTTTTTGTCCATATAAATAACTGCTCATATTTCTGGGTTTTATTAGGCAATTTTCCTGTCCCTTAGACATTTAACATTTCTGGAACCATACTTGTGACAGGTTTTAATGCTTGCTTTTTTCTTTTCCCGAGAAGTCAGCTCTTCTGTTACAATTCGGTGGTTAGTGATTTTTGCCCTGTTTGAAAAGCCTTTGCTGTAACACACTGCTGGTCATCCAAGAGGCAGATCAAAAGTGCTACCCATTGAATGAGTAGTTGCCAACAAAAAGGGAATTCCTCATAGGAAACTGATTTAGTTTTAAATGGTAACTCCTGAGAAAATACTTAAATGGCCTGAAATATCACAGCAGTAATCTGGAAGATTACTGCTTAAATTGTATTTTTTTCAATTAATAAATCTATGCGAACTGTGTCATCCTAGTTGCAGGGAGAGAGTGGAACTTCGGAGCAGGGCAGGCATGGCCAGGTTCTGTACCACGTACATCATCACTGGGGGAGGGTGGCTTTGGGGGAAGAAAAAGGAAAGTACCCCTGGAAACGCATCATTTTGTCTCCCTCCCCTCATTGTGGGGAGATTGCCAGGATCAGCCCGGTGAACCACATCCTCTGAGATTCCCCATCCCCTCCCCGTTCCACCGAGATGCAGCTCCAACACACAGTGCTGAAAAGCAGCACTAGCTGCTTAACCCTAACCTTAGCGAATGGACCCTTGTTATCATCGTATTGCAGGAGTTCTATTGTCATTACATTGCAAAGGTTCCATATTGCTAGAGTTTCATACCTCCTTGATGTTTCTCGTCGGCAGCTCCTCCAGGCATTGACTCTTCCCTCATCCTCACAGCAGCCACTGACTCCAGTTCCCCCTCAGTCAACCAATCCACTCTTTTATAACACTCTTGTTATTGGCTAGAGATGTGGCCTGTTAAAATCAGGCCTGCTCCTAATACTTAATAATTAGCTCAGCTGCAACTCTTTAGGGGGTAAGATTACATTCTATATTTCCTTTATTTACTTATGTTCTATCCCCCTACAACCCCTAACCTCTAGGGAATGGAGCTGCAGAGGTGAGCCCAGTTTCAGCTGAGCTGAGCCAAAAGGAGCTGAGTCGTGCCATGTGGAGCAGGATGGAGCAGTCTGAAGTGTCAGTGCCACATGCATTTGAATCAGCAGAGTGCAGAGGTGTGGAAAAAAATGGGCAATACAGTGCAGAAAATCTATTTTTTTTGGGATTTGTCCGTCATTGTTTGTCGTTGTTTCAGGCTCAGGGATGAGAGTGCCTGCTGCAAGGAGCACCCTCCATCCTGTCTTTGTCTGGGAAACCATGTGGTGATGCTCACAGGAACAGTTGCCACCTTGCTTTTGTCCCAGCAGCCACATGGAACTAAGTTGAGCTGGTGAACACCTTTTTGTTTGTAAATCACCTTCTCTTTTTGTGTACTTTTTTCATTAATATTGTTGCTATTACTGTGCTTTTCTTATTCAATTGCTTTTTGCTTTCATTAAATTGTTTTCTTAACCCATAACCTCTGCTTTTTTCCCTCTCTTGCTGTAGGGACTGGGGGAAGGGGGGTGGCTTATTTGGAGTTTAATTTTGGTCCAGAATTAAGATACCACATACGTTATCTTAAAAAAAATTTCAGTGTAAACCTTTTTGACATTTTTTTTGAGATCATGACTGGCCAAAATTGACTTTATTTGACACCTTATTTGCGTTTGCATTGGTGACTCAGAGCTGAAAAAGACAGTCTCCTAATATCTAGTTACCCAATACCACCTGGACAGTTTATGCTTTCTGGTGAGCATAACCTAACCTAGCCTAGCATGATGCTCTAGCACATGCTGTCAGAAAGACTTGCTTTGATATAGACCTCTAGAGCTGAAGGCTTAAATGGGACTTCTAGGCAATAACTATATAAATAATCAAAGGAAACAAAGAAAAGTAAAAAACAAACAGAAAATCCATACAGAAAAGACAAAATCCTGTCACTTATGGTAACATCTTTTTCTGGTAAGATATTTATACCTCATCTGCGCCCTCCTCTGTGCTGGTACATCTGGTATTGAGAACATACTGTGAAAAAAAAAAAGAAAACTAAGACCAAACCAAACAAAACAAAAAAACCCAACAAAATAAGGGAGAACTTTTAGCAATTAAAGCAACCTACCCTGAGGTTCTATTTGAGATGGACCTTTTCAGTAATTATGGTGTGTAACACAGAGTAATATTAACATAACTGTTGTGGCAATGACAAAGAGCCAGAGGAGTAGCAGGAGTTTCTTAAGGTGCCTCTTGACTTTTCCATCAAAGTCAAGAAGTGCATAAATACCAACCTTTCTTGTGCAGCCTTGAAGTCTGACAGCAGAAGGTACAAGTGGGGAGAGGATGAGGGCCCCTATTTTTCAGAAAATTTGTTGACTGGGCAGGCAGGGAGATGCAAAAATAGGAGTCATGTATGCCTCAAGGATTGTAGCTATTTTACTTACTACGGAGCACGCAGCCTGTATTTTGGCACTGAATGAAAGCAGGAATGACAAATGGTGGTTCCACCATTTTTGCATTTGATTGCATTTAGACTATAGGAATATTTAAAAGGCAAATCTAGAATGCAAATATTTTGGCTAAATAGTTTCTTTGCTTTGCCATAAGCAATGATGAAAAATGTCTTGGGTTATATCTACTAAAAATGTGTAAAATGCTAGTATAAAACAGTTCTCAAGTCGAGAGGGCATTAGCAAGCAATGCGAGCAAAAATGCAATCAAGCTTAAATAGATGTTAGTTTTGTCTCTAATGATTATTTGTTATTTGTTGTATTCAATTTAATAGTGTCCAAACATATTTAATAAGGTTTTAATTAGATACAATGCCTTTTACTTGCCTCTATATGAGTTTCATTACAGTAATTACTTTAGGAATCTGAGCAAACATTATAGGTCAGCGGTTAATGAAAAACGGGTTTGTATGTTTCACTGAAAAATTTCATTGGATTATCCCTATCTCAAAAAAAATGAGCAAATTCAAAATTAAAGAGACAATAAAATACTACTCATCAATAAACCTGTGCATGTGCTAAATCAGAATCATTTATTCCTCCTATTATTTAAAGTCATGAGAGATGCAATGCCTACATAATAGGATGATTATCAACCTGCATTTAGAGAATAGTAAATGTAGAGAGAAAGCCAAAAAAGTTCTTTTGCATTTTGCTTCGTATTTCTGGCCATACACATTGCATTACTAAACAGCATTCAGCTGAAGCAAACAACTTGCCTTTTGCTCAGAACCAAAGACTTGTGTTTTTCAGTCCTCTGCCTGCCTTAGTTAGATTTTTTCAAATTAAAATATTTGTTGAGTGATGAAAAGATAGGCAAATACATATAAATTTATTTTCAGGAAGGCACAGGTGATTTCATTCAATATACTTTCTCTGGGAAGCTTATTTGATGAAACATGCATTTATCTTATGGATGCTTAGTTTTGCCTCTAGTTCACTCCATGCAGGTTTATCCAAGAGAGTTATAGGGATGGGGTCCATGCTTTAAAAATTTGTGGACTATGTAAACAGTTTAGTTTCCAAATTTTTAAAGCTCTCCACACTTCTTCCCCTCTCTTCACAATGTCTTTATTCTGTGGAGAGGAGAAGTTTAGATTATTGAATGATTTGGGTTAGAAGGGATTTCTAAAGACCATGTAGTCTACCTGCTTGCCAGGAACAGGGACATCTACCAATACCTATCAAGTTGCTCAAAGTCCTAAGCAACCTCACCTTGAACACTTCAAGTGATGGGGTATCCACAGCTCCAGACAACCTGTTCTTTTGTCTCACTACCACCATCATAACAAATCCTTTGTCCTTATGTCCAATCTAAATCTACCCTCTTTCAGTTTAAGATTGTTGCCCTTTGGTTACAGACTTTGAAAAAGAAAAAAATTATATGAGTGGACTGTCTGTATTGAACCCTCTAATGCTGGGTGGGCAACCTGGTCTTGTGAAAGGTGTCTCTACCCTCTGCAGGGGCGTTGGAACCAGATGATCTTTATGGCCCCTCCCAATCCAAACAATTCTATGATTCTATGAAAAGCAGTGTTAGAACTGTGCAGCAACACAGGAAAACATAACCGCCACATGTTTTTAATACCATAAATGGTATTAAAAGTTTACACAGGAAATCTCCTACTTGTAAATCTCAGCAGCAGCAGCAGCAGCATCTGTTTCACCTCTATCAGACTATGTGTGACAGACAGGTGAAACCTTTTTACTCCCTCATTAGCCAATTCTCCACGTGTGCACATAAATATGCTCAAAGATGCATGCATATTTTAGTCAGAGCACTCTTTCCTCTCTTCCTTCTCCATCAGCTCCAACACCAGCTACTCCAATGACGATTATTGCACAGAGGCAAGAAGTATATTTCTTACCTTCGTTCTGTCTTGAATTTTAATTCTCTGGCAGAAACAGCAGCTTTGGGCTCTCTGACAGGCATGCAAAGGCAGCTGCTACTTCAACAGTCATTGCCTACTTCTTCCCAGAGAAAGTATTTCCTGTTTTATCACTATGTTCTCTGTGCTTTTGACCACACATAAGCTAAGCTCACTGAGGATCCATCACAACTCACAAAAGATAGCAAAAATACTGATATTTTTTATTCTTCAAAAGAAAAAAGCAAAATAGGCTCTGAATTTTGGCAGAATTCAGACCTGAGGAATTTTACCTTGAGACAAAAGCTTCAGAGATTGTAAGAAAACACTCTGAAAACCCTACCCATAGAGTTTCACAGAATTTTTCTGCTAAAGAAGACAAATGGAAGATAGAAAAATATTTTGCCTCAAATAGAAATTCTTGGCAACAAATGGGAAGTCATCCTATTAATTAGATAAATAGGACAGGGGTTTTATATTTATTCTTTATATTACAGAAATGTGTGGTAGGAAAGACAGAAGCTTACAGGAAACATATATACAAACATACATTAACACTGCAAACATGTCATATCTGCCCTAAGCTACAGAAATGCTTGCATTCTCAAAAAAACCCAAAACCCACCAAAAACATGACATGAAAAAAGTCAGTTAAAAGAGGTATTTTGAAAACACAAGACTGTGTTCTTGCAGTTTTTAAACTTTTATCACAATAAAAATATTATTTGCATATTGTCTATTCTTCTAGCCACTGGTGTATGAGAAAATATTTTGCTTGAGGGAAAAAGGAGGACAACATGATGTACAGAATCTGCCTCCTTCTGCCTTTCCTGGTTATAGGGCTATGTAGGTGGCCTTTAGTTAGGTTTGCTACTACCATTTCAAGGGCAACAGCATATGCAAGGAAGTACCTGGATCCCTTGCTGGAATTTTAAATGCATTAAATTACTGGGTTTTCAGTTTCAGCAAAAGAGTTTGGGATCAGCTTGAAAGTTTCTTTGTTGGATGAGTCACCAGGTTTTGTTACTACAGAGTGACAAACATCTGACAAATGACAACCTGCCTAGAGATAAGGATACCAATAAAATAAACATCTAGTCACTGCAGAGAAGCATCATTCATGCAACAGAGTTTTTCTTAACTATATTCACAACTGAATGATGGAAAAGGATAAGCAGACATTAATCTGGTGTATTTTATAGAGAGAAAAAAAGTGTCACAGAACTCTGAAGGTCTAATGGCAATTTTTGCACTTCATCTGATTACTCTTTCAATATAATTTTCAATATATTATTTGTATATATATGTATGTATATATATATATATACACACACACATATATATATGTGTATATATATGTATATGTACATTGTATATATATATATATATGTATATATATATCAATATACTCTTTCAATATATTATTTCAATATAATAAACTATTATGAGAAATTACTGCATTGTTATGATATAAAAATTATTGCCAGGCAATTCTAATAAGCAAGAATCACAAAGTATATTTATTACATTTTATTGCTTTGGCTTCTTTTTATGTTAAAAATAAAAATGAGAGATACTCAGAGAGATGACTTATGCAGGAGGCACTATGACTCACAGGCCTCACAAAACAGATGGGACTTGTTATTAGGGCTGGGCAAATCAAATAACAAGTATGCTCCACACTTTCCACATATTTCAATGGCAGGAATAGGGCTTTATTCTCTCTATGTCTTCAGTAATTTCACAGCAGCGTAAATTCATTCCCTTCAGTCACACAACTCCACAAGTGTTACAAGTGATTTATGTCCCAGCGACACAGAAAGGGCTGTATGTCAAAAAGTTCTCCTGATCTCATTATTTGTTGTATTTTTCACAAACATCCATAAATAACTTCAACCATTTCAGCACTATCCTCCATCTTTTTATATGAGATTTTCTTTTATTGTGGAACAAAATCATACAAATATTTAAACACACACACATCTTAATTAGTAGTATAATTTTAATTAACTGGATTATACACATGATCAAGTGAAAAAATACTTAAATATACTCCAAATCATAATCACAGTGAGTCAGTTGCTCTTACTTCTGTTGTGTGATTCATCCCATGATGAACAAAAATATTCTGTGAATACTTTACCATTCTAGTAGACCTCTGTATAATAATGTTGCAAATTTGAATATCATTGGTTTTGTATAAATTGAATACTGCTAAAGATATAACACTATCAAAAATCATTAAGAAATTTACATTTTTTTTCCCAGAAATTAGGTTAAGCACTGAAACAGTTTTATTTGGAACTACAGTTTTATTTTCAGTGAAACTTAATATATGTCACAATTCTCATTGGTCTAGCATGGAATTAATCTGTATGAAAGACTGACATGAAAATCCATCCAATACCTGCATCAGTTTTAAAAAAGTAATGCTCTTTCTTTCCTTTCATGACCTATAAGTATTTTCTCCACCTATTCTCCTCCTAATACAATTTTGGAAATAGTGGATAAGGCTGCTGTGTCCTTTATAAAAATGTTGTTTAGAAATTGAACAAAATAGAAACAGAATATAGAATATTAAATTTACAAATATAGGATGAACAGAAAAGAGCTGTAATGATTCTACAGACAGCAGAGTTCCTTGAGGAGAAAAAACATGCACCTAAGCTTATTACATTTACATACAAATTGATGTAGTTTATCTGGACTCAAGCAAAGCCTTAAAACTGGCATGTGTCATTTCCCATGGCATTCTCCTGGAAAAGCTGGCAGGCCATGGCTTGGACAGCTGCACTGTGACTGGGTTAAGAACTGGCTGCATGGCCAGGCCCAGAGAGTTGTGATGAATGGTGCTGCATCCAGTTGGTGACCAGTCAATAGTAGTGCACCCCGGGGCTCAGTGTTGGGCTCTGTCCTGTTTAATACATCTTTTGATTAATTGCACACAGGGATTGAGTCTGCATTAGCAAATTTGTAGATGACACCAAGCTGTGTCACAGTGTTGATCTTCTGGAGAGTAGGAAGGCCCTGCAAGAGGGACTGGACAGGCTGGATTGATGTGCCAATACCAACAGCATAAGGTTCAACAAAACTAAGTGCCAGGTCCTACAATTTGGCCACAACAACTCCATGCAGGGCTACAGGCTAGGGGCAAAGTGGCTGGAAAGCTGTCCAGTGGAAAAAGACTGGTCCAGAGCAGCTGAACATGAGCCAGCTGTGCCCAGGTGGCCAAGAAGACCAATGGCATCCTGTCCAGGATCCGCAATAGTGTGGCCAGCAGGACTGGGCAGTGATTTTCCCCCCGTACTTGGCACTGGTGAGACCATATCTCAAGTGCTGTATTTACTTTTGGGCCTCTCAGCTCAGGAAGGACACTGAAATCCTGGAAATTGTGCAGAAAAAGTCAACATAGCTGGTGAAGTGTCTGGAGCACAAGTGTCACAAGGAGCAGCTGAGGGACCTGGGGTTGTTTAGCTTGGAGAAGAGGAGGCTCAGGAGTGACCTTATCACTCTCTGGAGCTACCTGAAAGGTGGTTGTAGCCAGGTGGAGGTTGGTGTCTTCTCCCAAGCAACCAGTGACAGGACAAGAAGACACAGACTTAAACTGTACCACGGGAGGATTAGGTAGGCATTAGGAAAAAAATTTTTCACAGAAAAGGTGACTAGATTTTGAAATGGGCTTCCCTGGGTGGTGCTGGAATCATCATCCCTGGAAGTATTTAAGGAAAGACTTGCCATGGCACATAGTGCCATCGTCTACTTACATGGCAGTGGTAGGTCACAGGCTGGATTTGATGATCTCAGAGGAGTTTTCCAACCTAATTGATTCTGTGAAATCTCTGGGGAGAAAACGCTATTTTCAGCTTATGCAAATGGATACATAAAACAACATGTAATATATTCTTCTCTTCTCAGAAATAGATTGATACAAATAATAATGCCTAGGAAGGTTTCCAGTGTCATTCCCTTTACAGTCAGTATTACACCATGAAGTTTCAGAGACCTGTGCAAGGAAGACAGTAAATATAATATTTTCTCTTTTAGAATGTATAACACAGATATGAAGAAACCTCCAGTGACTTTGAGGCTGAGTGCCCCAAGTGATGCACATCTCTGCTACTTAGGAACAATTGAGCAAAGCTGAATGCAGCACTAACAGCTGTTGTACCCGTTATAAGCAATTTTGCCCTCTCCAGCACAGGCAATAACAAAATCAAAATCATGCTTCCTAGAGTATCTTGCTTGTCTCACGACTCTGAGATTGTTTGCTCAGAGGGACATCACATCCTCTCCATGCCTTTTGTTCACTCTGAGAATAACAATCTGCTGCTGCTGCCACTAGTTTTGCTCAAATTGGAGAATGAGGTGTAAAGATTTTGAGTTCCAAATCTGCACAGAGACTTGAAACATATGCAGGAAGGATTTCAGGGTTTGGGGTGTGGATTTTTTAGGGTTTTTGCTTTTTTGATTTTTTAAATAATTATTTGGGACAAAAAAAATCCTAGCAGTGATTATAAAAGACTCGTCATATTAATTTTCTACCTTAGTTGCTTGGAATTTACTGGAGCTGTAACAGGGCTTGAGCCAATATCACAAAAGATTCCATATCTAATCCTGTCACCAAGAAGATGAACAGCCTCACACTTACAGAACATCTCCTATGTTTCTTTTAATAAAGACATCATAAATGAGAAAATTACTCTATTGTTTCCATAGAAAGTTAAGAATTCATGTCATGGAAAGCTTGATGATGATAGCTGTATTATAGATGAAATTCTTGCACTTTTGGTACTTAATGCATCTGGTTTACCACTTCTGGCTTTATAACAGATTCCTTCTAAAAACCTAAACCAGTTTTTTATCTCCTCATGTCACAAATTCAAATTTTTCCCAACCAGAATAATATTTCCATCCTGTTGACTTTCTTATCTCTTTCAATTTTCATCTCTCCAGAGAAATGACAGTATGAGTGGACATTGAGCACAAGGAAAGGAGTATAGTAGTCCTTAAAAACTGGGCCAGAAAAATCAATTTTAACTAATTCTCTGCAAAGAGCAGACAGTCAAAATTAGTTTTTTTTTTTTTTTTTATATTAACCTTGTCCAGGCCATCTCTTCAGAAATCTTAGCCGCTGCAGATCTCATGCTTTATATTTCAATGTACTATGATAGCTCAAATAATAATTCTTTGAATCAAAGAGCATTAATATATACATCACATTGAAAGATGATGTTACAACAGCATTAAGAAGATGAAGTAATGTTCATCAAAATTAAAGGAAATTTATTTTCATCACCTTGTGACTATATCATCATATAGTTACAGGTTTCATTCTATTTCCAAGTGGTAGGTACTACTTCATTAAACTAGTTTCCATTGAAAAAAAACATAGAAATTCTGTTCCCAGTTAGATCTGTACTTTATAGGTTGTAAATAGTGTAGAGCTTATGATGAATGAGACAGAACATTTCAGGAAAAAAGCACAGTCAAGAAGATGAGTATGATCATGAATAAGCAGATTTTCCCTCTCTCCCCATCACACAGCCCAGAGTAATACAGATTTAATATTTAGACTAGATTCTTGAAATTAAGAAACTGAATTCTAGTCTAATTCTCACTGATTTCTCATTGATAAGGTTTAAACTTTAAAATAGCTAAAAGTCATAAATGAGAGATTTCCAGGAAATCAGTAACTACATGTTCCTCATCAATTTGCCTATCCTAGATAATACTATATAATTTTAACAACAGCTGTGGCATATATAAAGACTCCTCAAGTTGATATAACATCTAATCGTTTTAAAAGCATAAAGAGAATTTTGGGAAACTAGATACCAATGTACTGAAATTATCTCAATCTCAACAAGTATTTCTGACAATTTTTTATCATAATACTTGTTTCTTGGTTCTCCAAGAGTTTTCTAGATTAGTAGTAACAACAATTGCTCTTTCAGGTATCCATGAAAATTCACAAATTATTAGGTGCAAAGGAGAGAAATCCCTGTACGTAGTCCAAGTGGTATGTTCACTGCAATAAGAAATTTGCTATTGCTGTGAATACAGATAAGAGCAACTAAATTGGGCCTATAGATAATGATAATAATAAAATGTATTAAAAAATAATTCTTTATAGGAATAAAACCATATGCATTGCTGCAATTAATTCATATTGAAATACATAAATGTTAATGAGTAAATTTTAATTCTCTTATTTCTCAAGTTTTGAAGCAATGCAGATAAAGAAAAAAGTGAAATTGCTTAGAAGCGTGTCATTGCAAATACTAGAGTTTGCTTTCAAAAAAAAAAAAAAGGCAAAAGAAAAGGAATACACATGCTCATAGGTGGCCAGATTGAGGAACATTTCCTGTTTAAGTATTGCATCACTGTCATGGCCCAGTAACTTGATGCTCTACCCACTTAACCATCTGTCCTATCCTACATCTAACATATTAGCTACTGAACTTCAGAAATGAAATTTCTAACCAGTAGTGTTTCTTGTTAATGTAGAATGTGTAACTATTATTTCTGCATAAAAAGATAAATATAATCATCCATTTCTGGTGCATGAATTAGCTCTGATGCTATAAAAACTATAATCCTTATGATGAGGCAAAATAATTAGAGGAATTGATGACAAGAAAGAACAGTAACTACACTTTCTCCCCATTTACAGTCACACCTGCTTAGAGATTAAATTGTATTTTTATGCCACATTAAAACAGCATTTTCTACAGGAATGCATTATGTTTCCAAAAAGCAATTGCAAATGCCTTTGTGAACTCAGCAGTATTTTGTGTTTTGCAGCCAGCACTTGTGTTAGTGTCAATTAACCTTAATTCCACTTCCAAGAGAAGAAAAAGTAGAAGAAATGTCACTCAAAGAAACATGCATTTACTTCTATTCAATGTGTAGTTTGTTGTAAATTTGTTGTGAGAGTTTTGTCAGCCTTTTCCAACTCCTGAATTTGGCAGATAAAACTATAATGCAGTGTTTGATCTGAATACAACCTTTTAAAATTGCCTCTTTCAGATTATCTGCAGTCTGGGAATACATATTTTTGTCTAAGCACTCCAATGTTCCAGCTCCCAGAACACCTATGATGGTTTTGATAATCAGATTTGATTACCTAATTTATATAATTTTTTTTATTTTAACATTTTCATATTTTTGAAATGGCAAAATAATTTTCCTCAGGAACTACTGATCATTATTTCTGTCAAATCACCTCTACCATGTCACTGAATTTCTTTTCCTTTCAAGAAGTTAGAAACATAGTTGGATATTTCCAGGCTGTTCTTTCTGCTGGCATCTCAGTCAAGTGAAAAGAATTGTAGTGAGTACGTAGCTACTATATTTACTATGAGATCTCACAGATAAAACCAAACATTGTTTAATGTCTCTTAATATCAAGAGAAACAGAAGGAGAACATCTGTTCTAAAATTCTACACCTTGGGAAAAAGTATTATAAAGCTATTCCATCTGGCTGGAGTGGTTTCATTAATTATGAATGGACAGGGGTTAATATAGTATTTTTCATTTTGTTGTGTAGGGTTTTGAACAATTTGGTCAAGAATAGCCAACAATTCAGAAAAAACCAAATAAGCCTAGTTGCTCTTAACTGCTCAGAGTGTGCTAGATACATGACAATGCCAAACCCAAAATACCACCAGCAATGTTGTCATATGCAAAAGCGGATTAATTTGACATTTTAACAACTGGTTAAAAAAAAGCTGGTAGAAGTCATGATAAAATATTTTGAAAGATCCCTATTGGCACCAAAGCTGTTCTAAAAAAGATCTGACAGACTCTCTCTTACATTTGCAACCATAACAACAATACTTTAGTCCTTACAATAGCTATTTTTGTGCATGCTGTACAGAGTTCATGTAGTGTTTTAAGTCTGACTGATTACTGTCATTGAATTTAAGTATTATTTATTTAAAATACATTAAAAGAACTGCAAATGCAAAAAACACCATATATGATGCTCTACACCATCAGCAATTAAATCTGACCTTAATAAGGTACTAACATTCAGAAATACGGTACCAAAAAGATTAAAATAATTTGCAGAAGCACTATAAGATCTTGAATCAATGGAGCCTCAGAATATATCTCTTACTTCCTTATTTACTGCTCAGTGTTTGTATTTTCAATTTGGTAATTTGTAGTTAACAAAATCATTATATTCTTTATCTGATGGCAGATAAAGATTTCAGTAATTACTTAAAAATTATCAGAGCTTTAAAAGAAGTACAAGCAGCTTTCGAACTACAAGAATACTAAGAAGCCCAGAGGTGACACACCAATTAATAAATACAGGAGTCAGAATAAATTTGAATTATTTGGCAACTTGCTTATTTACGCATAGAGAGACAAAACATTACATATAGAAAGATCCTGAGCAATCAGATATTATTTTTTTCTAGGCAGAAGATGGCAATACATGACTTCCAGAAGATCTTTGCAATCTGAATATTCTGACTTCCCATGTAAACTCACATGAATAATTAGTATCATTGTCCATATATACACATACAGATTTAAAAAAGAGAGAAAACTGTGGCAGATCATTGCAATTTGACAATCTAGTTAAAAGACCTCCCCTTCCCCAAAATCCTATTAATTACTTAATTGATGAAGGAAATCAGAACTGTGTAGGGAAGGTCTTATTAACATTAATTGTTGTATTGAAGAAACATCACTGGGCATGCATTCCTCCTCCTGAGACTCAGTCTTTTTCGTCTCCAGTTTTTTGTCCTCAGAGGTTCAGACCTAGCCTCAGAAAAGCACCACCCTGCTTTTGCAAGCTGCTGGGTATCGGGGCATTAACCTTTCTAACTTCTTCTTCTCTCACAATTTTTGATTAGGAAGTAGAACTGAAGTACTTAATTTACCATGATGTGTGCATGTGAAACCAGCTGTGATGTTTGAAACACTAGTGAAGTTCATAGCGAAGAAGTGTTAGATCCTTACCAGCTCCCTGACTCCCTTTATGTTCTGTGAGGTTTTTACTTTATTCTTTCACTCAGAAGAGCTTCTGTTATGTCTATCTCCCTGAATTGTTCAGAGGTCATTCAGCACCAAGGAATCTGGTGGAAAGTGGCTTCTTTCAGTTCTGCGTTCTTACTGATGCCCTGAGCAAGACAAACCTCTGAACCTTAAGATCTTGCACAGAGCTATCACTGGCAAGTATTTATTTCCATGTACAGGTGTATCCTTTTAACCATCTGTACTTGAAGATGGTACATTTCCCTTGTCTGCTATCTACATAAGCTCTCCTTGTCTAGGGTGCTTGGAAAAGCGTCCTAAGATGACTTTAGATATGTGCATCAAATTCTTCCTACATATTGTTCAAGATTTCTGTGAGGAACTTCTTGTGAACTACAAGGGCATTCAGTCTGAGGCATCTGGAACACTTTGGAAGTCTTCATAAATGTACTTCATTTGTAATGGATGTGTGTGGGAGTTCCATATGTCCTTCAGCCTAATCACAGAAACAGTTTGCTGCCAAACTTTCTGACACCCATGTACTTCAGGAAAACATCTAAAATCCTATTTCTTTTTTGATTCCTCTCAGGACAGAATTGTAGGACAGAGAAATGTTGGTTGGGAAAATTGGATATTTTGTAACCCTGATTATATAAACAAAGGATCAGTTAACACTTTAATGCTTCGGACTTGGTAAGATAGATTTATGGTGTAAATTATTTTAGTATTTAAATACAGAAGGAAATAGCCATGTTTCTTGGATTAATTTGGCCCTAGTAAAATTGTAATTGTAAAATTGAAAATCATATGTGTAATCTAGGATGCTATCTAAGTTATATGCAGATAGCACTCCTGCAAAATTAAGTCAATTTTTCTCATTATTTAAAGTATTTTTCTCCGTGCCATTACATTACATTGAAATCTTGTAGAAGCTTTGGGTTGTTATTTGTCTTTCCACAATAGATTCTGTGCTGCTTCAGTACCATAAAATTAATCACCAGTGGATTACCACCACTATAGACTAACCAGCATTGTTGGATTCAAGGCCAGTGATATCTTTCTTTTTCTGTGTCCCTATCACTATCCCTATCAGCCATCTTTCTTTCTCCTTTCCTCTTCCCTTCTGTGAGAGCAAATGTATGTTTTTTGATACTTGATTGCAAGTTTTCCTCGGTCGCAAATTCGAATCTGTTCAGCTGTTGCCAATATTGTTATATTTGCAAAGACCCCTGGATAAACATTATTATTCCTCCTGTTACTGCACAGAAAGGAATAAAGCAGCCTACCTTTTTCCAACTGGGTGGGACGTGACAAAAATTAACAAAATTTTTGCATTCTTGGAAACCCTCAGTGCACAGACATTCTGAGTGAAACCTCCCAAGAGTCATAATAGTAACTAAAAATAAAAACCAAACCCCAAACAATCAAGTAAGTTTCCGAAATCTATAACACAGGATTTACTATGTTCTTAAAAAATACTAACTGCTAGATTCTACAGCATAAAATTAAACATAACAAGACATGATAAAACTGAACAATAGAACCATTTTGTTTTGCAGGTTAATAAGAGCAGGACAAGGGTCAGAGTGGACTCACAGAGCGCAATGAAGCTTCTTTTTATGTGTAGAGCCTATGTGGAACCTTATGAAGCAACAGTATCTTTTATATTATCTTTCTTTCTTTGGTTCCTAAAAATTACTATCCTTTTCCTGCAAAAAGGAAGGATTTTTTTTTTCTTTGCATTCTATTTGTTTTAACAAAGTGCTATCAATCCACCATGAAAGCACCACACATTGTGGTACTTTACAAAATGCGGCTTCTATTGCTGTTTCATTTATGAACTACTCTAGAATAAAAAGAGGTGATCTTGAGCTTTTGCCATCTGATTCTTTAACTTGACATCAGCTTGAATTATCTTCTATCAATTGTCCTTTACAGTCTCTTCCCTGCTTAATCTGTTTTTTCTAGTATTTGAACTTTGATTATCTAATTTTCTGAATAACTGAAATCCTTGAGTCTCAATTCTAAATGCTCTTTCCTGCCCTTTTCTTTATTGCCTCATTTCCTTAATATTTCTATCATAATGAGCTCCTAAGAACTGCACACTGTATTTCAAATGTTGTCGTGATCACTGCTGTCTTTTTCAGTGCCAAAATTATATCTTTTATTTAGTTCTCAAGTAACACTCCTATTTTATTTTAAAGATATTACTTCAGCTTTTTAATTTCTCTTTTTTGGTGAGGTGTAGATTCTGATATTTTTAGTCATGCTGTATGTAAACATTATTCACAAATGTTACCTCTCATTTAAGATGACAGACTAACAGAAAAAGAATTTGTAGTAGTTTATGTTTTTGAGAGTTAGAAGATGTGTAGTGTAATCATATGTCTTTGTTTTGGCTGGGAAAGAATTAATTTTCTTTTTAGTAGCTGGTACAGAGCTTTGCTTTAGATTCAGTATGTGAATAATGTTGATAACACTGAATTTTTGGTGGTTGTTATGGAGTGCTTACTCTGAATCAAGAACTCCTCAGTATCACATTCTGCCAGCGAGGAGCTGCACAAGAAGCTGGGAGGGGACATGGCCAGGACAGTGTCCAAAGGGAAAGTCCATACCATGGAATATAGAAAATGAGTGGTGCTTTGTTGCCAGCTTGTGTTAAACTGCAGCATTCTCAGGGTCTCTCACTGGTCAGAGTGACCCTGAGAATAGTTCAAAAGTCTCTTTTCCCAGGCCAGCACTTGAAGAAGGAATCAGGGCTAGGGCTCCTAATGTCTCAGTCTCAAGGTTGTTTATTGTATCTTATCTATAAAATTCTTTTTCTTGTCCTGATGAGGTCTGCTCATCAAGACAGTCAGAGGCATTCTGCCTGCCCCCAGGGCGGTGTTATGTCTTTATACTAAAAGCTATGTATACAACGTTTACAATTACTTTCCAATACCTATCACCTATGTTAGACAGTGAGCTTCTACTCTAAACTAATCTAAAAGTGCAAAAATCACAGCAGAAGATGAAGGCCAAGAAGAAGAAGAAGAAGGAGAAAATCAGAACACACTCAGATCCCTCCATCTTGCACCCTGAACCTCCATTCTAAAAACACCCCAAAATCTACTTTTTCACCTCGTGATAACTCCACTATCATTCTACTTAATCTGTCATGGCTTGCAGATCTTCATCTAAGGTTGGTTACTTGCTCCACGGGTCATAATCAAAACCACAGGCGTTTTGTGCTCTGTGTCAGGGTCTCTGAGCCCCCTGGCAGGGGTCTTGGCTGCTCAGGACAGCCAGAGGGATGTCCTGGGTCCTGACACAGCACGATATTGAATTTCAAATTTTTTAAATTTCTAGCTCTCCAGATTTCTGCCAGCATAGTAAGTGCTTTGTGCAAGCGTGAATGTATTCACATGTAGCATTACTGTAATCCCTAAAGCTGATCCTCTTGATTTTAACTTCCACTGCCTGGGGGTCATACTGTACTTTTGACGATGCAGTGCAAGATCCCAACAACAGAAAATCTGCTGGAAAGCTGTTGCAAAGAAGTGCAATAGAAATGTGAAAATTAGTATATATGGAAAATGAATGGAAATGTCTGCATGTGGAAAAAAACAGAAAGAACAAACTAGAGAGGATAATCCCTGAATATGACTTGTATTGATGGCACCTAGATGAACAAATGATGAACAAATGTCCCAGAACATCTTGGGAAAACAAGGTTAGGAAATGTAGGACAAATTAAAGGAAAAGCCAACCAGGGAAAGCCAACACTCAGATTAAACAAAAGATTAAAGAGATGCCAAAATGAAGTTACTGAACAGAGTAGGGGACAAAAGACACCCAAAAAGGGAGAAAAAGCACAGTGAGTTCTGATGAATCAGACATACAAAGAAAAGAATGAAGACATTGCCAGTTTGTTGGTGGCACTAAAAGGTCAACCAAAAACCAGCACACACTGCCTTGGCCTCCTAGCTTCCCATCCTACCTGTGAATATATCTTGGCTTTTCTCTTCTTCCCACAACTCATTCCAGCTTCAATTTCTGTTTTGTTGAAGCAAAGGGAACAGCTGCAGCAACAACCTAATAGGCTTAGGTATATTTTCCCCATCTTAGTACCCTTGCATATTACACTTCTGTTCAACTACCTTGCATGCAAGTCTTCAATCTAAACTCACTCAGATTTTTTTTCTAAAATATTTCCTTCCATCAATATACAACAAAGACATCTCCAAACTCAAAGTAATTGTCAGTTAAAAGCGCCAGTGTTTCATGATATTCACAATGCAAAGCTACATGAACTAAACAAAAAATAAACACTTAAAAGATGCCTGTAACAGTTATGAGGATAACACAGAGATGAACCAGCCAAAGCATCTAGAACAAAACCCTCTCCTTTTAGGGGTCTCCTTTGGGATTCTTTTTGTGTGCTCCCTGCTTCTCCCTTCCAAGTCTTCTCCCTCTCCCCAGATTTAATACGAATTTAGCAATTCTTGAAAAAAAGGAATCATCACCACATCCTGGGAACACTTTAATGGGCTTTCTTCCCATGTTTTCTGATTTGCTTATTGTCTGAGAAATTCAGCATATTGTTTGCATTCTGCTTTGATGACCCTTTAAATCTTTCCTTGAATATAGAATTTGCACATGTCTAGCAGCTCCTTCACAGTCTGACAATGTGCAATAGATTTTTGAATAATTAGCTATGCAGGCTAAAACCTCCTCAAAGAAACAATAGCCCAAATAAGCAGCATTTGAGTCAATGCACATCCAAAACTGATTATGGATTAGGGTGATCAGTAAGCACAACATATCCATCAGATCAGGTATTAGACTTTTTAAACCCATGCCTGCTTCTGATTGCAATAAAATAGTTAATTGTATTCAGTGCGTCTCTTTAAACAGCGCTATAAGACAAGGATATACATCTATGCCCTTTCCTAGCAAACTAATAGTTTTGGTGTATCTTGTATCCATCTTGAAAAATTTTAAAACAACCATCTTCAATATCTCTACTCAGTTCTATACAGAGGGCATGTAAGAGACATGTCCTGAGAAAAAAGGAGGAGCATAAAAAGCAATATTCAAGAACTGGTTTGTATATGGAAGAAGATTATTTCATCTCCCCTTTTTTTTTCCTCAGAGAAACAAACCTGACCTAGGAACAAACAAACTCAGAAAATTCAGCACAACTATATAGACTTTCATTTTTACTGAAGACTATTTCCACATCAGTTCCTTACTGTCATTGTTCACAAGACTTCCCATCAGACTGGAAAGTCAGAAAGAATAACTATGAATTTTACATTAGCCCAGTAACTTCTTGGACTACATTTTATCAGAGCCACATCTGATCAGAAAGTTGCATTCTTTACTAAGAATGAGTCCCAATCTTGTTTTGTACCTGTTCACTGTGGACTCACATATAGATTAGACAGTCTGAACTGTGTGGATGTATGAGGAAAGGTTCTAGGCATGTTACTGCTGTTTCTGTTCCCCTTCACCATACATGAAAGCAGTACTTACTAGATTTCCCTCTTTCTCTGGGGTGAATACCAGCTGCTCAACAATGCACTTACACTATTGATAAACAATATCAAGGGGGTGGTGGTGGGATAAAACCACATATTACATGATCTTTCAATACTCATTCCATTTTCCTGGTAACGTACCCCTCCACATATTTACAGATTAAACAGTAACAGCTCACACTGGAACTGACAGATAACACTTGGAACAATCACATGGCACTAAGTTGCATAAATAAAATGATCCTATAATCTATCTCAGCAAGACATAATCCTAAACAAAATGTTAAAAAGGGAATTTCCTATTCTTCGCCTCTTCTCGTACTACATTCACTTGTGCCTCTTCTCAGGCCTTCAGGGAGAGCACCCTATGATTAACTGGGCTGTAAAAAGCTGAGTTACTCCTCAATTCCATTCTATTGGATTTTTGGAGGATAGGTTTGATGATCTCTTTAGGGGTGTACTAAAGGACTGTTATCTGCACCACAGTGGTTTAAACTCCAATTTCCCTGGAACGTATGGCGTTATCAGCCAAGAGCAAAAGTTGAACTCATATGTTTGCCCTTAGCCCAAGATAAGCCACCATGAAGGCAAGAATACATTTAGATGAGATTTTTCATAAGTGAGTAGGACTCATTTAAAAGCCCAGTTAAACTCTGCAGTGAAAAAATGTCTGACAGCTGAAGGTATTTATGTGATTCAGGATAGAACATAAGGGCATGAGTATCACATTAAATTATCAGCAGAGATTTCAGTAAGAAACATACTTTAGGATGTGCTTCATCTTGAACACTTTACTGCCTACCTTTCACAATGCGTTTTAGATACAGTAAGCAATTTAAGGGAGAGAGTGTTCGAATAGCCTTTTAAAACAAAAGGAACTTTCAATTTGTATCAATGATCTTGAGCCAAACCTTTAAGAAAGAAAGAAGGAAAGTACCAAAAACACCACCAACAAAAATCCAAAACAGATTTACAAGAAACTTCACATAAGTTCTATACGTATCTTCGATACATGGGAAAAAAATCACTGTTGATTGGAATGCAAAATACATAATATGTCAGTTATTGCTATTGTGCTAAGTTGTACTAATTTTCAACAATTTATAAATGAAGCTGAGGTATGTTTGTTGGAATTTTTTTGCCTGTAGGTAATTTTTTTACTAAAGTTGGTTTTCTTATAACTTTCATAGTCACTAAGAAAAGAAGAACTAGGAAAGCACAAGATTTTGAATACTTTTGAAAAGTGAAATTTTTTACTGTTTTGTTTTCATCCTCAATTGGAATAAAATGTCAAAATGGGGAAAAGTAGTAATTTAAAATAAATAAATTTTAAAAGACAGAAGCATCCTCCTTTCTTTTAAAAACATTTGTACCTTCTACATTATTTCATTCTTGCAGTTAGATTTTCTTTCATTTTGAATTGCATTAACACTAAGTTTTGATAGTGGTTTACACAAGACTTAGTTCATGTATTTTCATATGCATAAGACAAAATAACATTATTTTATTGAATATATAATTCTGCATTTTTTACATACCCCAAAAGACTGCCATGACTACACAGCATCACTAATTTACCAACCCATTTTTAATTTATTTGCAAAAGATTATGTGAGACTGAGAGCTCTTTGTGGTGTCCAGTGAAGATAATACAGTCCCATTGACAGCAATGGTCATTGGATGACATTCTGTTGCTCTCATCAGTGACTTGGAGAGAGCAAGAATTCTCAAATGTCTTTCTGAAATCTCCCCCATATAGAAAAAAAATGCTTCAGATCATCTCATGAATTATAGCAGTTCCAATAATAAGTGCTGGCCCTGCTTCAAAAGGCAAAATTTTGGAAAACAATCTGTCTCTCGCTAAGTGCTTAAACTCAGTTTCCAGTAGCTTGTGCCAAACAATCTATTTTGCATAAATTGAACTGAAGTTCTCCAAGGGGATTTTATGTTCATGTTCCCTAGATATTTCATAGTTGCCAGCTCAGTCCATGTCAAATTTACAGATAAGGGTATGACAGTCAAGTATGAACCCAGCTGGTCTCAGAAATATATAAGGAGAAAAAACCCAGTTTTTCATTCAAGTTCCTTGTGATAATTCAGCCTCAGAATTATGAAAATTCTGCACGGGGATGTGAAAGAAGAACAATACAGTCCTAAACCTTTGTGAATTCTGTTTTACCATTGAAAGTTCTCTGGTCTTCTTATTCCTTAGTAAATTGTTTTTCTCTGTCCTTTCATTTCTCTGCATCTTTAGTAGAAATAAAACCTTTCCTCTACTGCACCTTGTTCTGCTTTATTCCCTTTCAGTCTTTCACTATATATTGCATGGTTTCACACAGGAGTAAAATTTTAATCTCTGTATACATCCTTCAGACTCTTTGCTGACAGGACAAATTTGTTAATTTCTTATGAATAAATCGGACAAATTTGTTAATTTCTTATGAATAAATAGCTAATGTTTGGATTACACTTAAAGCATAGTTAACTGTGAGCTTCTGGTGCCAAGTGTTTCCCTTCTGCAATTATTTATGCAGAGTGACACTGAATTTCCTCGGAAAAGGCATGTGGCATTTCTTTGTGCAGCCCATTTAGATAACATTTCCAAATTTTCAAAGACATTTTTGTGCTTTGTTCCTGCTGGAACCAGTCCATACATGGAGCACAGTGATATAAGTTATAGCAGCTTACACTCTCTCCCAGCCTATGTATCTATCCAAAAGCTTTAAAGAATGCAAGACTGATCCTTCTTCAATCCTCTGGAAAGCACACTCTCCTAAAATAAAATATAAATCACTAAACCTGTACCTTAGATGCACTTTGCACTGGGCCTGTAAACTGATCACTCACAGTTATTTTTTGTGTCAACTCCCCTATGTTTGATATATGTAATGTCTCTTGAAAAAAATCTGTAAATTGCTATTATAGCTCCATGCCAGCAACATACAACTACTCATAACTGGACAGGTGCTCTATGAAACTACTGAAAACAATACTATTGTCAATTCTTGACACTGACAAAATATATTCTTTAGATTGATTTTTAAAATGCTATCCAAATGCAAGCTCTAATACAGCAAATGATTCTGTGCAGAAAAATCCTGATTTCTACAAAAAAGTCAGAGCCTTTAAGCTTAGGGAAGATGGTAAAATCAGGCACATTAGATATCTCTGATTACATTTTCCTACACCATCTTTTTACTTTTATGCACGCGGGGCACATTATCATAAACAAGTTCTTTCAGTGATGAAAGCTCTGCTAACTTTTGGTTAAAGGCATAGAGCATCCCTCTAAGAGGAAAGGCTTAAAGGCCTGGGTTTGTTCAGGGAACTGAGAAAGCTTAGGGGTGACCTACTTCTGGCCTTTCAGCACTGGAAGGGAACCTGCAATATGTAGAGACACTGTTTACAAGGGCATGTAGTCTCAGCACAAGGGGGAATGGTCTCAAATAGAAAGAGTAGGTTTAAATTAGATGGATAATTTTTTTACTGTGAAGGTGGTGGGGATCTGGAACAGGTTGCCCATGGAGGTTATGAACACCCTATCCATTCCTGGAAGTGTTTAAGGCTAGCTAGGTTGCATGGATCTCTGAGCAACCTAGCTGCTAGGGACACCTAGGAAGGTGTCCCTGTCCATGGGAGGGGGGTTGGAAATGGGTGATCATTAAGGTACTTTCCAGTCCAGACTCCTCTATGATTGCATGAACTCTAATTATTACTGGTCAATTCTGCAGTCAGGATGATGCATAGCAAATGCATGACCAGGCTTTCATGCTGTTAGCACTCAAGATTGACCAAGGGAGAATGAACTTCACTGGAGAAGCCAGGTAGCTGCCCTTTCCTTGGGTCATCAGCTCAGACATGCCATGCCATAAGAATCCTGCAGACCAGTAAACACAACATGATAATTATTAATAATGGCTATGGGATCTGTGTTAGGCTAACTCCTGCCTTTTGGCACTGAGCCCTGACTGGACACAGTGGTACTCTGCCTGCCCTTTCCCTGTTAAACATCACTTAAATGTTGACAGCAGCAGCTCTTCTAAAGCACTGGCAGAGGATATATAAAATCGTCCTGCGGGTGGGCTGCCATTGGTGTGTCAGTCTTGCCTTGCAGACACACACGGTGCAGTTAGTGTTATGTATGCACCTCAGGTCCCTGTGTCTCAGCTACATTTAAACCAGGCACGAAGCTGCTGTCAGTGCAGCTGCAGCGACAGCACAGCCTGTGAGTGACAATTCACCAGCAACACCACCAGGAGCTTTGTGCTGCCATGCCCGAGCTGTCAGCAGCTGGAGAGGGGTGCAAACACAGCTTCTCTTCAGCCTATGAATTATCTCCTACAGATGTAGTTAATTCAAAGACAAGAAGAAATAGGTACTTGGAATCTATTTATGGTGTGTGAAGGTTTTGCCTAAGGATAGCGATCTCCAGTGAACCTGCAATAAAACACACATTGATTTAGCAATTTACTGCAGGTCAGTTGTAGGTCACTGGTGGGGTGAGGGAGAAGTTCCTAACCTGCTGATCTGACAACACTAAGACCATTTGTAGCTGGAGAATTGAGGTTGTGACAGTTCAGTTATCTTATTTGCATATTTAGAGAAATAAAAGGCTAGTTATTAAAATGTTAAATATATTAAAATTTACTTAGCTACTGCATACGCATGACTAAAAGCATTATTCTTTTATGCATATAATGGGTTTAATTAGGATAACCTAATTTTGTCTGCACAGTTATAAAGGATCTGGTGAGACCATTGGAAGAATTTAAGTAGCTCAGCTTCTTAATTCAAGTAGTTTGAGCTACTTAAATTGGTTTTGGTTATATCTTTGACAAAGTTATCATATATATTTACTTTTTATGAAAAAAAATCTAAATCAGCATCTAGTTACCAAATTAATAAGGTTTCTTTTCTTCTTTATGAACAGGAAATACAGAAATATTTCAGAGTTCAGATAGTTTTCAAGAGAAGTGACCTAAGTCCCACCACATCCAAACCAGTTCTCCTGGAAGATGAAACCTTGGATATGGAGTCTCATCCTTTTGCCCTAGTACAGTACTTCAGTGGGATTAATTCAAATTCAGAGTAATTTAAATAAATTAAACATGAGATCAAAATCAAGTTATCAGATATACCAGAGATTTTTTTCTTTATTTTCAGTTAGCAATCTACTCACTCATTAAGAATCACAGTAATTACACTTGTGCACAGTAACCAAGCAGTATTAGTCACCAATATTATTTTTAACAGTGTAACTTAAATACAAGTTGTTTTCACAGAGTATTCAGAACTGGAACAATAATGGTGAACTACAGAATATGTTATTTAGTTCTGTTATTCAATGAGGGCATAACAGTTTCTTGGGCAAGTTTTCTAGCATGCAAGTAAAAAGACTTCTAACTACTACAAATATGACTTTGGGGTTTATTTTCAATTAGATATCTCATAGATAGATCTCACTTCTGATGGAAAAGAGTAGGAGAAAAAAAATAAATTAGGTGTCCCAATGATTTATTGAAGAAAAAAAAAATCCCCACAGTAAAACAAACCAAAACCAAAACAAAATAAAGCCCAAAAAATCCCCCCCTAAAACACTCTCCCAACAAAAACGTGGAAGCATCTACATGGAAAATAAATGGCTGTCTACTAGGGAAACCAAAGATTAATTTTTAAATGACAAAAGGGAGATCACCTCAGCTAACATCACGTCTACAAGTAGGCATGTCCTAGTCATCCTAAACTCCTTTTGAAGTTAATGGAAAATAACAGGCTTGTGTATGTAATTTTCTTTTTTCCACTTGTACTCTTAATCTTCTTCAATGAAATTTCTCTGAAGGGATATTTTATTTCCCTGTTAATTCCAGCATAGCAGTCTCTAATTAAATTAGTAGCTCTTGGGCAACAAGGACTTAAATTGTCAGCATTAAGTTTAAAGTTGTCACGCATCCTGTATGAAATGCTACACTTCACGCAGAGTTTCACATTAAGTAAAATATATGAAGAGAAAGAAAGATATCTGGGTCCACAAAAGTGACAGAACTGAGGTGAATAGATGTATGTCTTGTTCATTAGCCAAATGTAATTATTCAAAGACTTTTCTAACTCATTATGCAAACAGCATAGTGCTGAATTATAAGCAGCCCTTCCAAACAGCCTCCCTATCAAATGAGTGAGGGAGACATATATTCTATCTTGAATTTTATTGCCGTTGAACAAATATTTATATCCTGAAGGAATTTATTGCATTTCAGAATTCCTTGTTCTCTAATAAGGGTGAAAAGTCAAAGTACCCTCACAGGTTTATGGTTGTGCTTAAATTCTGAACTATGCTTTCAATTAAGTTTCCTAGGAATACACTATGAATGGCAAAAATTGCTTTTGACCTTTAGAGTTAAAAAGTATGACATATTAAATGTGGATTTTTTTTCATATACAAGATTTAATTTTCATAAATTTATGCAGAAAAAAATTTGAGGGACTTTTGTGGGCTTTTGCTCAAAGCAACTTTTTTGTTTTAAATACAGATATTGTATTAAATTTTATTGCAGAAAACTAATGTTAAAATTAAAAAGGCAGAAATTATTTGCTACCTACATTTAATGATTTACTACAACTATTGAGTATTTCCATTATCTCAAAGGATCCGAATTGCTAACCCTATTTCATTCAAAAGTGTCATTTTTGTGTTTTTCTAGTTTAACAATACTCTGGACAAAGGGACATTAAACCTAGATAATATTTCTTAGAGTCTAAATCAAGTAAAAATTCTCCACTTTTGGAAATAGTGACTGATCTGTGGACAGCAGTACTCCTCCTGATAATAGCTTGGTTAATCTCTGTCCTGAGCGTCCAGTTAACCCTGCTTCAGGGATACAGTTGGCAACTGATTTATTTGGAACACTTAAAACCTCCAATTTTACAGCTTTCTACTAATCAGCCCTTTATATTTTGCAGTGATCCAGTAGTCAGCATGTTTTACTGTTTCCTGCCACATCAGGCACATGGAGTTGTTTTTTGATTTTTCCATTAGCTGCTAATAGATCTGAAAGCATTCCTCATTATTTTCTTTACCACCCAATTTAGACAGTTATTTAGCTTCACTGAATTTGCAATTCTGTTTAATGTCACTTTGGCAGAGGTTGTACTAAGCTTATCTGGTCACAAAGCTTCCTATATTCTTTGCCTTGACACACATGTTCACAAATTAAAATTCAGGAATTGGTTAAAAGTTTGTAATGTACTTAAAAATTATAAACATAAAAAAGTATTATGTTATAACTCAATGCACTTGGAGAAAAAAATAAGAAACTTAGCAGTACTTGGGTTGCACTTTTTTTCCGTTTTATGAGAGACTTGACATGATCCTTAAATTTGGGTTAAAGCAGGTAAGGACAGTGACTATTTAGTGTGTGAATTAACCTGTGCATAACTCACTTAAATGTAATTGCAAAATGAAAATTATCTATTTACTTTCCCAATAATCTGCCCAATTAATCAGCTACAGAAGGTCACTCAGCATTAGACAGATAGTGCTAGACTTCATGCAAATCCTCCATAGCATTCATTAATTTTATGTTAGCAGACCACTGTAATAACCCAGAATGCATTAACTCAGAGGTAGAGAAAAGTTTTATGGACCTGACCAATAGAGTTTATTTCAAGTACTATAAATTGGAGGGGTAAGACTTTTGCAGTTAATACCATATTATCCTAAAAGACATGGTTTTCACCATTTCTTTACTTTCTGTTTTTCATTACAACGTTAAAAACTCACAAGACTATCACCTTAATAATAGAAATTTAAAAATGGATTCCACTTCCAAAAAGATAACCAAGCAACCCACTAAAGAATAATAAAATTCCCAATCAAGAATCATATTTTTTCCTTAATTTTCAACTCTTTTTCTGACCCAGTCAGATCACAGATTATCCTATTTAGGGGATTTTTTGAGTGTTGAGAGTATGTTTGTGGTCAAAACCTAGCTGGGCTTTTTTAATAGGAAAAACCTTCCAAAGTCAAGCTTCAGTTTAGCCCATCTGAGTGTGCAGTGTAAGGCATTCAGACATCTAAGTCAGACTCTGCTCAGTTTATTGCTCTCTGTAGAATCTACTTATGTGAGCCTAAAAGTTTCCTTGATAGAAGATTCCTGCTTCAGGAAGGATGCACTGATTACAGCCCATATATCTACTAGGTGTACCTAGGTGCACCAGAAATAATATATTTTTCCTCCATATTAACCTTATTCATATTATTAATTTGTTTATAAATCTAATATTTTAAACCTGATATATGGGACCTCCATATATACATAATAATCTAAATACAAAGGAATTGTTATGGCTATAAAAATCTAAAATTTGTTAGTATTTTAGCTCAATAGCACAAAACTTTTAGGGTATCTGTTGAGAATTTTCTTCAAAATAATTTTCAGATATTTAGAAACAGAATACTAGTCAAATGTAAAATTACCCTATAAAAATAATTCTCAGGATATAACATCATAAATTTTATGTAGTTTAATTTACTGATGAATCATTTCCCATTCAACAGTATTGTCTAGAGGTATATCCCATATACTGGAGAAAAGTTATTACTGGCAGAGATAATTTATGGAATCACCAGAGTTAACCTTTCTCCAGGAATAAAGACACACTTTAAAAGCTAAACTGTTGCGTGGGTTGGTAAAAGCTTTGCACATGATGGTTTTGTGACAAAGCTGAAGCCTTGAAACAGCTTTGAAGTAGAAGTTTGGCAGTGCTTCAAAGCTTAGAGATGGCACAGCAGAAAGGACTGTTCCCACTTTTCCCTACATTGGAAATAAAGAGACTAAGGCAGAACGATTCATTAAAAGGAGGAAAGATTAAAACTGGTTTTGCCAATTGGGTAAAACATAAAAAGAATAAAAGACATGAGTTTTCTTGGTTTAAACACACAAAAAAAGAGGGAGAACATGTCTGAAAGGACTTTTGAAAGAAGAGTGAAACTGACTGAATGGTCCAAGTTTAAAGCCAAGAATTGTAAAAATCATTTTGAAATAAACTGCTGTTCTTTTGAAGAGAGATTTCCTCATATTTATATACCATTTATTCTTTTTCAGAAAATTTTAACTGTGATTTTTCTCAGTGGATCTCTTCTAAAGAAATCAAACAATTAACACTTTCTCCATTAGCTTGTTCTTCATTAAAGGACATGCAAATTTGTGGTAATGATAGAAATAGAAACAATTAAGTGAAAAAGGAAGAAAGTCCTTCCAGATGTACTGACAGAAATGAAAACAATTCCAAAGAGACCTACACATAATGTAAATAAATTATAAGGAATTTTTTAAATAGGTAAAATAAACACCTGTCAAATAGTTTATGTACAGCTGTTCAAATTTGTGTGCAGAGAAATGTATTAGATTACTTATCTAACAGTTGGGTTCTTTTGGGGACAGATTTTTTATGTGTTTTCATGGCTAGATTATTTTCATGGCTAGATTATTTTCAATGCTAGCCATTTCAGATTGTTTTCATGGCTAGATTATTTTCAATGCTAAAAGAATGCATGCATGAAGAATTACTGCAGAAATCTAATCCATGTTTCAGACTTCTAAGGCACAGATAATTTTTTTTCTATTGAAGGCCAATAAAAAGCTAACAGAAAACAGACAAAATCATCTGTGCATAGAACAATTGTAATAGCCAATTGTGTGGGAAGCTGGAGGGCTGTGACTTGCATACCACACAATCTAGGGAGGAGTAAATTTCATTCATCAAGGCAGGAGACGATAAGGATGCAATCATAGACTTCAGGCTAGAGAGGTCAAAGTCTCATCCTAAGCTGTGGTCATTCAGTGCCAAATTTACAGCCTCTGTGGAACGTGGCACTATTCTGAACCAACGGAGAATGATAGTCAAATAAAGGGTCATTATACCCGAAGCAGAGTGGGAATGTGACAAAATTACAGGTTCCCTTTCCATGCCTTGCTAGGTGTGTAGCTCTATTACAACTTGCCTAATAGTACTGCAATAAAACATCACTCACATTAACAACACAAGAAGCTGTCTCCTCAAAGCACTGTTCCTAAGAGTGGCTAGAGCTTCTGCTCATAATAATCCAAAGCCCTCAGGTCAAAGCATCTTCCAAATATCTTTACCCAAAGTAAAATACATTTTTTTTCAGTTCTTAATTTTCAAAAGCAGCTTGTCTTTTAGACCTTGTCGTCATCACAGAAAACCCGATTGTCTGCTGGCATCTTTACAAAAAAAATTCTTAATTTCAAGAAAAACCCCAAAATCAAACAACTTGATGACAAGATTTTACTAAGCAAATGACAAGCATAAAAATAAATAACATTAATGGCAATAAAAAAAGCAGGGCAAAATGCCACAACACTGTTAGGGAATATAAACTCATCTTTCTGCAATAGCTGAGAGAAGGGAAACCACCCCAAACCAACAGAAATTCCAAATTATTTTGTTTTTCACCAAGTACTGTCTAAACAAGTATAAATTTAATCATAAAAATTCAATGATCTGTTATTGATGCTTGAGAGGCTGTCTGGAACAGAGGCTAGACAGAGTTAAAGGAATAAAGTAGGTATTTATTAAAGGGCCTTCAAAGGCACCTTGGGCAGCGCAAGAGCCTGGCTGTGGCTCCACCCAAGATGGAAAACAGGTTTTCACACTTTTATATCTTTTGGTCCATTTACATATTGGGGTTAATTGTCCAATTAGAGCTTCAGGTTAAGAAGTCCCATCCTCCCAGATTGCTCTCCTCAATTTGCTGCTGTTTGCTACTTTTTGGGCTCAAAACTGCAACAGTGTCCTCTGTCCCTTAGCCTGGAAAAGGATTGCTTTGTCTAACTAAGCTGTGAAGAGTGCTTGCTAAAACTTTATATGAAGTTCAGAGTTACACACTAAGGCAGTACGGAATCTGAAAAATATGAAAGCTAAAACTTAAGGCATCATTATTACCTAACAAAATACACTCCCTTTTGTCCAAAGCAAGCTGCACCATTACAGCTTCTTACTAATTACCCAGGATTTCATGCCATGCCATCGTTTTTTCACAGCCTTGGCTTCAGGAGCCACCACATTAACTACAGCCCACACGAAGAAGACCCAGAAATCAATTTAAATGCCACCTTTTCACCTCTCTTGATTTCAAGGAATAGCTGCTTTTCTCTACTTCTACTCCTCAGTAATCATAAAACCCAAAAGGTTTCTGCCAATAGTGTTTATAAAAAAATCCATCAAAACAACAAAACAGAGCAGATGCAACCTGTTTTTTTTTTTTTTTTTACTTACTGATAATCATAAAAATACTAAGCAAAGGTCTCACAAGCTCAGCTGTTTGTTGTGTCTGCTCTTTGTCAGATTATCAGGTTTTTTAACTCACTAATTATTCACTAAATTAAATTTAGTAAAATTAAGTTACTGATTGTTTTCTAAGTCACTAATTATACTATGAATTTCATATTATGAAGATCGCTAGAACAATGGCTCAATATAAAAGATCAACAAAGATATTAATCACTATCTCTCCTGCTACAGAAAGTTATTATTATAATTTGGTTTAAAGGAACTAGTTGTATTTAAAACCAACATATCTAATTCTAGAGGCTATATTACAGCAAAGTAAATTCTAGAGGCTATATTACAGCAAAGTATTTGCATGTCTTACATAAATAATGCAAACAGTGAGTGAATACTTGTCTGACATCAGTGTATATCCTGAATAGGTCTGAGGGAGAACGCAATCTCTGCAAGTGGAAGATTATTGGAATCTGGAAAGACAACTAGGAATTTCTTTTGCAGATTTTGGGAGGAAAAGAAGAAAAGAAGCAATATTTCATTGAAACCAATGCATTAATATTCTGTATCATTTATTCCTTGTGTAGAGATTTTTTAATATTATTTCTGTGCTTTCTCTTCCCTCCTCCCCATCAGCAAAGCATCCTTAAAAACAGAATATCCAAAAGTGTACCAGCTTTTTCTGACAGGTTTGGAATGAGTTCACTCTGTACTAATTAGGAGGATCCTTGGGTGTTCTCTTACAGCATGTACTAAAACTTTGTCTCAGAATTAACACTATAATCCACCCACTATTAGAAGTATCACACTTTTTTTTTTTCACATTATGATCTCCTCTACAGTCAAGGACTAATGTGCTTAGCTTGTCAAAACATCAAAAATTAACTTTTATAAGATGTTATATAACTTGTAAAAAATATTTTGGTGTTATGAAAATGTTGCCAAAAGAAAAGAATATGTGAGCTCAGTAGTACCTGAAGAGCATTAACAGATACATCCCCAAACATTCTCACTGAAAAAATGTATTTGCTTTTCTTTAGAAGTGACAGCAATTGTCCATAAGTAGGTCCTACTTGATATATAGGCTTATATTCATGGAAGGACTTTCAGCAATTTCTTAGTGGAGGTTATTTTCTACTTCTCTCCTACCAGCCCATGCAAACATAAAACTCACTATTTCTTTGTATCCTGCCATCCTCAGACAGAGCAGGTGTCATTTCATTGCTTCTTTTCGTGCAAATGTGGAAGCTTCCAATTTTAAATACACAGTTTTTTGCAGGCACAATAGGAAGCCTTGTTGTGCTTCTTACTCTGGGTACAACAATTTGACAGCAATTGGTCAAAAGGCATCACCTTTATGGACCAGACAGCACTGAAGGAAGGAGAGCTGTTCTCTCCTTAAGTATGGCTCATTTGCCTGCAGAAAGACAAACACAATGTACCACTTTGATGTAAGAAATTTGGAGTTGAGAACTATACTTTTAGAAATTTTCAGGCATCAAACAGCATCTTGCAAGGATGAAACAACATCATGCTGGGCTGTATCAGCAAAAGCGTTGCCACCACTTCCCCTTTTTTTGGCACCACTGGATCACATCTGGAATATTATGTCGTTTTGGGCTCCAAGGTATTTGAAAAATTGGAAAAAGGGAGTGACTACAACAGAGGGCTAGCAATGTGGTACAGGGGGACTTGAGAACATGAGGCAAGGTAGTGAGAGCTGGCCTTCTTCAGCCAAGATAAAAAGTAGGATCTTATCACTGTCTTCAGAAAGGTTGTTCAGTGTGGTGGTATCTCAAACCTTAAACACTAAGCTTTGATGGCAACACACTAAGATTTCACTTTGAGTAGAGGTTAATACAAGATGGCTGTGAGAGATCAGATCATCTATAAAGAATTTGGGTGGGTATGGAAAGTAACAGTGACACTGTACTTCTGTTGATCCACTTACACACAGAGGGTATTTCCAAATTATTTTTTTTCAGAACAGAACTGGTATATCCCTTACAGATACTTAAGAGAGTCTATGTCAAATTTCCATGTTAATTACAACTGTAATCTTTAAATAACATTTTTCAGTCAAAAGTAACAAATGTACTTCTCTCTTATGAGAGATGGTATTTTTTGTCTAAAAGACCAAATTAAAGGATTGCTACAGCTCTCAATGAGATATTTTCTCCATCACCAGCCAGCGAGGGAAAAAAAAATCGGCAAAACTCGTCATGCATACTTTTCTTCCAATTAACTTATATTTTCACAATACAAATATTCTACTTAAATTCATTTACCTCCTCATCTAAACTAGTGTCAATGTTATTTAATTGTACAGAACTACCATAGTGCATTTTTGCTTATTTTATTACTTTGTTATGGGAGGATGAGGTAAATAATCAGCTCCCTCACAGGGAACCTTGTTACTGCTCCTTGTTCTGGTTTGACAGATTCAAATGGATATGGTAATACCCCGCAAAGATCAGTTTCACTTTCAAAGTCTCATGATCATTTTATCTCATAGTTAATGTCATCTTCACACCTTCCAGCAGCACATGATGCTACTGATAATTTCTTTTGAGAAAATAATTATTTTTAGTGTTTTATTTGGAGTGACAGTGACTGAGCCACTACTATTCTACCATATGAGTAGATAAAAAAGGGTGTTACAGGGGATATATCTCCTTATATCACACAAAGATACCCCTCAATACCACACTAATCTCATCTACAAAGAGCCATTTAACTAATAGAAGAAAGGAGGTATCAATATGCTCCTTCACAACCTATTATATTTTTTCCATTTTCCATTACAAATGATACTTCTACACATGTGACTGGATAGGAAAAATTATTGGTTTATTGAGCTAAATAGTTGATTCAGTTTTGGAACTGAACTGACCAAACTATTCCTCTACTCCCCCTGCTCCCAAAAAACATATGTATTAATGTACATATGCATTATTTTCCTCCTCATAAAAGTGAAGTGTAGCTTAAATAGATGCTAAATCTGATTCCATGCTCCTTGGCAACAAAATGAGATTTCTTTAAGTTATTATAAACACAACTTGAACAAAGTGTACTGCATAGAAACAGAATTTAAAAGGGTAAGCACTCAGGCACTGATTTGTATTTTCCAGAACTCCTCATTACCTTTATTTTCAGAATGCATCCAAATTTTTCCCTTTCTATCTCTTACAGTACTACTAACAAAACAAGAACACATAAAATATGGTATTAACATCTTCTTCTATTTGATTGAAAACATACAGACCAAATGAAATATAACGCCAAGGGGATATTAAAAACTCTATGGATCGACATAAAAATGATGCCTTCACATGCAGACACATTTCACTATATGAACAAGTATACTTTATTTTTCTTTTAAGTTAATAGCATTGATTGCTTTTTAATTAAAGGCATATAGCAGAAGAAATGCAAAAGAAACAAAAAAAATATGATTCAAATATTTCTGCATAAAACTCCAGATCTTCAATGGATATAAATGAGTTCAGCAGCTTAGAAATAAATAAGATATGCAAATTTGCATATGCAAATGCTCCAAAGCCCAAATCAGAAAAAAATACATGAGTTATAGACTACAGATGTTCACATATTAAGTGAATCAGGTGCATTACTTTTTTAGATGAAACTGCAAGAATAAAATTTGTTATAAACATAGATACACAACATTTGAATCTAAGTGCTCAAAGATTTTTTCCTTGGGATTTTATGGCTGTAAAATATAGAAATGGAAATTATCTTATTTGAAGTAGTTATGCTTCTTTCTTCCCCACATCAGTAGTCTGCTGTAACTGGTGAAACTTGGCCAACTCAATAGAAATAACAAGAAAATAAGAAGGGTACTCTCTGTGTGCCACTTAAGGCAATGGTAGTTTAAAGAGAAGAGGTTTTGCTCTGCTTTGTTTTTCTCTCAACGTACTTCATATTTACAGCAGCTAAACAATGTAAATATATTTCATTCCCAAAGTCATGCCCCTTCTAGTATCTTCAAATGACACAAAAACTAATAAAAGCACATGCAAAAATATTGATTTCTGAAATATCCTGAAAACCCCAGAAGAACCTGGTGCCATCTTTCATGACATAAACACAAAGCAACATGTTCTGATACCTCTGACATATGTTGAAAGGCTTTCAAAATACTTTTTGAAAAAATTATTTTACTGATTTATACAGATATTAAGTCTCATTGATCTGAATAAAAATACCCTTCTTGTTTTCTTCTCTGCACATATTATTATATTTATTACATAATCTGCTGTGTAGCTCTTTCTAACTTTGCTAATGATCTCTGGGTTTGCAAGAAAATTCTGTTTACTAGTGTTCAATGTCCTCAGAAATCACAAGTTCTCAGCAAACTCTATGGTGAAGGCTCAGCCCTTTCAGATAGGTTCTTGATCAATAATGAAATGTTCTTAATCAAAAAATTTAAATTTGTCCTCATGGCATATTGAAAGAAACTCACAAGTGTAAGGAGTGCTTTTTAGGACATAATTTTGACTTTGCCCCTGTGCTGCAAGAACAAATATCCATGCAGTCAATAAATGGCACTCACCAAGACAAAGCATCAAGGTTGTGTTTAGGAGTTCCATCCTGCTAGCAGAAGCAAAAATCCATATGAGGACGCTTGGGACATGAGAAGAGCACAAAATTGCTTTGAGCCACTGCGCTCATTGATAAATGGCACACTAAGAAAAAGACATTTCTTTCCTCCCTCACAGTGGTAGCACTAATGGAAATCTATAATAAGTTATTTTCAAGATCATGCTTCATATTATTTAAATTCTCCCCCAACATATAAACCAAAATCTTAAGAAACAGACAGAAACCCAAGCTGTACTCTGGGACATAGAAAGCTTCCATTGCCTACAACTGACAAGACAAAGGATGAGGATGATATAACAGTTACTACAGCCTAGGACACAAGAGAATCAGGTTTGGTTTTCTGACCCTGTCTACACTAAAACTTTCTCTAAAAGGCAGTCAGCTCACGTGGTGTTTGGCTAAGCTAAACCAGAGGCACAGAGGTGTAGCTCTGTTCCCTTTCTGAGAAGAGAACTCAGACGGTTTCTGTAGTATATTTCAATGAAATCCATCTCTCCTCTTGAGATTTCAAAGTAGAAAATCCATGTGTGAGGTAGGAGAGGAAACAGCAGTCCCAGAGTTCACAAAGGGGCCAGGTCTGCAGACCATATGCAGCACACATCTCTATGAATGTTCAGCAGCCCTTTAAAAAGAGAATATTATTGCAACGGCTACATCTCATGAATTATGAACACTGCAGACTTTGAATCCCTACAAAGAGAATTCAAAAAGCTTGTTGAGCCCACCTCTCACTGAAGGGAGCTGTGTTTGGAATACTGATCCTAGACATTACATATTAAAAGCACCAAAACTAGGTAAGCAACCAAAAAAAATCCCTTTGAATGAGTTAGTTCAAACACCTTGTTTTGTTTAGTTTCTATCTGGCCAGAAGGAGGTATTTCAGTACAGCTATGAGTAAAATATGCTTACAAGATGGTGGCTTTGCCAAATGAGAGACAAGAAGAATAGTATGTCAAGAATCTTGCCAAGCTTTAGCTTGACATTTGGAGCAGCCCATTCTTGGATAAACCTAATTAATTCCTATTTTATGACCTTTTAACACTGTGCTGGCTGATTGCCTATATATTGCAAACCCTGCCAAAGAGGAGTTAGAGTGACCTCCACATCACAGTGATGGGCCATCATTTGGACACAGCATGTCCTTCATCAGGAAGTAACACACAGTACCTAAAGCAAACACCAAGCATATGCTGAGCTTCAAGATTTAAAGACTGCTTGACTGAAATGTTTCAGGATATTTAACTTAAAAGTACTTACCTTATGCACATTACTGCAGTTTCTGATCTTTATGAAAATAAAACACATGGGCACACACAATTTCTGGGTAGTTACTGTTGGTTATCCTGAAGGATGACTCATGGCTGCCCATAAAGTCAAGTAGAAATGGTTACTAAGACAGCAAACTCAGTAAATTAAAAATTCTTATAATTTGTCAATCACGTTGTCACAAACAGGCAAGTTCCCTTAAAAGAGACCTTACTGTTACTACATTGATACAGATAGAAAAATGGGGAAAAAAATCTAAAAATTAATTCTTAAATATTTAGGTAGAGGAAATCAGTATGAATTTGGATAGATTTCAAAAGCCTAAAAGAGTGAGAGAAACTAATACAGGCATTCTTATCCAAACTTCTTTTTGTTCATGTGTTTTTATTCAATTTCTCCTTTAAAAATTTTTTTGCATAAAATCAGAACAGTAGAATTCCACTAATCTAAGCATACAGGGTAGAAAAGCAGACAAAAAGCACTTAGAAGTTACTTCAAATAAATTTATTCTTACATCTCTGTATTACAAAATTAAGACAATAATGTCCAAAACCATAGGAACCTTTAAGTACCATGGGGTTTCTTAACCATTTTTGGGGAAATAAGTTAATAATGAAAATTTCACTTTTATCTCTTGCATAGACACAAGAGCTTCTATCAGTTTTTAGAGCTTCATTTCATCCCAAATGAGGATAACCACGTAAGGTTTAAAATATTTTCACAGCATCAAATCTGAAGAAAATAAATTTTGTTTGAGGTAATGAAGTTGATCAGACAATAAATTGGAGCTATTAGATCTTAAAATATCACACTGAAATATTTATCAGAAATTTCTAAAATTAAGTCAATTTCCACAATATTAGTTATGAAAAAACCCAAACAAACAACAAATAAACAGTAGAGAATGTGCATCCAGTAAGGGCACTATGGCAGACTTCCTAGGAATCTTCAAAGAAAGTGGATAAAACGGGGATATTCAAAACAGAAAAAAAAACCAAACAAACCATACTTTGAGAAATTTCATAAATGCTTATAACTGCCCCAAAAAATGCCACCTTGCAAAAGATCTACACTTTTGTTACAAAGAAACCATGCCCATAAAACCCCATCACTTATAAATGAAAATTATGATTTGCCTAAGCATTTTTAAATCACCTCCTGCTCACATATGTCCTTACCTGTTAAAGGATATTCACTTGTAATAATTATGAGGTAACATATTTGAAGTCAGTAATCCACATAGGCTTATGAGCTTTTCTAAAAAGCAATTCCTCAGTGAAAAGAAAGGGTGAAAGATGGAAGGATATTTATTATTAGAAATAACTGGTGTTTCAGACTAATTGGGATAATGAAGGGGTGTAATAAATTTGAGGAGATTCATTTAGCAGGCAAAGCGAGCTGGCCACATTCCTTAAGAAGTGGAATATTGATTTATTTTAAATCCACAAAAACACAGCTGAAGCAGTACATGGCTAACTGCAATAGTTAGACAAGACACATAGAAAAGTAAAATACTTTCAAAGAACATATGCAACCGATTTTAACAGAATAAAGAGTTACATGGCCCATTGTGAAGTGCAGCAAAATACGATTTTTCACAATTAATGTATGTTAGAATTGTGAGGATATTGTCATGTATATCAAAGCTGTTAATGTTCAACAGCCCAGGCTAGCTCATTGTAGGGAGAACAGGGGAAAAGTTTTTTTTGACAGGTTGAACTTTAAAAGAAGTAGGGTGTTTCAAGCTACTGAGGAAGTCTGGATTGTGAAAATAAATCCCTGAGAGATGGATTATTGGGCAGGTAATGGCAAAAGGCATCTGATAAATTGCAGAGTTATGTGGTAAACTTATTTATTACATGCCTATGCAATTTGTCACAGGGCTGTCTCATTTATCACTTCCCCATGCGAGATGCATATATTAATATTGCACACTGCTATCATTGCCTGACAGCTTATGATCCTGTTTGTGAAATTCATACGTCATTTTTCCCTGCTCTCTCCTATCACAAGATGTTCCATCCAGCTATATTTCCAGATAAATGCTAAGAAATGATTCCTGACCCACCTGGTGTCGTGCCATATGCTACTAATAACGTAGACTATAAGTTATGTATTTTCATATACAGACTGTAGGGTCAGTCATTGCTGTCCTGTTGCTCACAGATTTATTCTATCATGATAGGTTGTTGATCAATCTGCAAAAGCTGGTATTCTCACTCAGCTGAAATGGATCTTGTCAACACCACTCTGCTAGAACACTCTTTTAACAAAATGGCTGATTCATGAGAACACTTCTTGCAGTTACTGTTGTTTTGCGGGACCGTGTTAGCTCTCAGCAAGAGCTTAATATTACCTTTCACTGAAATACCCACATCAAGAGGCTGCAATTGTATGTTCTTAAATTTCATTTTGTCTGCACTGAATCATAATAGCAGTTTCCTTCGAGCCAGCCAAGGCTGCCTTAGGTATACTGTATGCAACAGGGTAAAAGGCAAGTCATGGAAAACTTTTGATACAGTAATTTTGATTATTATGCTGGTAATTGGTTATTTTGCTATTAAGCTATGAGATATACATTGCTATTGTTCATTTTCTGGTTTTTTTTTTTGTTTCTTTAAAGCTTCCTGGGTTTGAGAGATGAAGGCTTATCATCCTTATGAGCTCAAATATGAACTTATTAAAAATCATCTAGGAATGTACTTGTACCTGCAAGACACCAGAAGCTCATATAGGAAAGGAGTAGTGCTTTGTGAAGCAAAAAGGCATAAAAATATAGGCAATAAAATCAAAGATGAATACTCAGTTACAACTGGAGCTCTCAAGCAATCCAACTAACAACAAGAAATAATTTAAACACATGTCAAATCTGTTCATGTAGATATCTGCATCCTTTAAAAAGCAAACAGAGCAAGAAACCATCACCAGGGAAAAAGTTGGTTTTCTGGCATAAATTCAACTGTCTACAATTAAATGTCTCAAGCAAAACTCACTTTCCTTCTTTTTTTTTTAATTTCAACTTTTTCAAGTTTTTTTCCCCAGATTTTCTAAGAAAATTCTGTGAGTCTGTTTTGTTTAGAAACACAGTGCCTTATACTCTCCTCCCTCTTCCTGAATAAAGCAGTGAAAGTCAAATCAAAAATTTTGACACAATTTTCAGGCTGTCCTTTGGAGATGTAAAGAATAAAATGAGCTTGATATATACCGTTTTGCATGTAATTTTGAAATGGGGGAAAACTTCACATTTATTTATATCAGCATTTGGATCAGCTAATCACAGATGTATATTGATAGCTTCTGAAATCCACATTTATATTCCGGTCCTAGCTGGGATTGTTAGACTGAGAAAACAACGGCAAGAAGATTTTATATAAAGAAATTAAAATTTTACAAGCTGCAGAGTAGTGTTGTACCATATTATAAGTTTGGTAGGAAGACAAAAAACTCAATTGTAATCAGAGAAAAATAACAAAGATACATAGTAATACAGAGAAGCAAAAAAATTTAATCAGTATTTCCATAGAGTCGTCATGATGCTGCAAACCATGTTTTCAAGGACAAAACTACTTTTAATATAGAATTTAAGAGACTTGAGCAGTATTTTGCCGTGGAAATAGGGCCAGGCTTTGCGAAGGTTAAAACAGTTTTGTAAAAGCACATGGAAAAGCACAGAAAGACTTAAAAATTAAACTTGCCGCACAGACTCCACACAGTGTACAATCAGAAAAATGTTCATGAGAGATCTTCGAGAGGTACATTCTTAAAATATTCAACAGGACTGAGCTCTAGGTAATTGTAAACCATTCACTACAGGTCAATATGATAGCTGAAGTTGCACAGCAGTATTTTCCCCAAAAATACATGGGAAATGTTTGGCTCACCTGATGGGTACCCTTTGTACTGCAGGGTATGTGAGGCATGCAAAGGCAAAGTTAAAACCTAAAATGTTTACATATGTAGCTTTTGCAGGAGATAGATTGGTTACAGTGCGTCAAAAACATGTCAAATACTAAATCTAATTCTGGGACAACTAATGTAGAAAGGCAGTGAAATGCTAAAGATTGATTCCAGGATGTCTTTACCAGCTGGTAACAGACAACAGAATATAAAATTCAGTTGACAGAATTCAATTGTATTGTCACAGAGGCATCGAAAAAATGCTGGCAATAAAAATTTTAATGACAAATTTGATTGATTAAAAAGGATAAAAAAAGCAAAAGGGAAGAAATACAGGACTGATCAACATCCGTTTTAATGTCAGAAGTGGAATTATGGGTAGACTTCCCAATGCACTAAAAATTATGGAGGAAAACTCTTTTAAAACTCTTTTACATACATACCACTTCAGTCAAGGTGGGTTCATTGACCCTTTCTAAAACTTTGAAGCAAAGGTTGTTGAAGCAGATTTATTAAGAGAACTTATTTTACCAAGAACTACATTCTATTCACTGTAGCTGATAGTTTATAGAAGAGAGATCAGGGAAGATCAGACGAGAAATTTCTGATATAAACAGCATGCAGTAGAAGTCACAGTTTCATATTCTTGGATCAAATAGTTATTGGAAAATATTAATTCTTAATAGTTACAGCTACTGTCTAAAAATGGCACTGCTGGAGCACAGGAGCTGCAGTGCTGAGAAACAGTGGTTTGTAACTAGTAAGAAGCAAAATTTATTATTTTAAACACATTGCTGCCAATCCTGTATTTGACTAAATAACCACAGGATTTTAAAAAAGGCTAGTTTAAGTCCTTTCTATAAAAAAAAAGGATTCAACCCCCCCAAAAAACATGAACAAAACCTCCAAAGAACCCTATGATAATCAAATGATGAAAAGCATTTATAACCATAAGACAGTGTCCACAGAGATAATCAGGGAACAGGCAGTCATGACAGATTTTTCTTGCAAGGCTGATTTTACAAGTGATAATTAAGGAGCAACACCTCAGCCTTCCACTTATTCTATAGGAAAATAAATAATAAAAATAGACTCAGACTTTAAATTCCAGAAACTCAAAAAGGCAGAGCTGATGAATAGAAATAAAAAAATGCAAAAAAATATTGAACTTAACCTACAAGTTTTCAGAGATTTACAAGGTCAAGGAAGACAGTTTAGAGATTGCCTGTACATTTGCACATTTATAGAAGACCAAAGAATGAATCCAAGCATGGGGCTCCTGACTGTTCCTTAATTAATAGCTTGCTCCCTAGCACTGTTCTGAATCTCACCAAGACAGATTGTACATAACAGGGCATGATTCAACAAGCAGAATTAAAGAGACTACATAAATTTCTATTCTTTTTAACCACAGCTCTGCCACACTTGTGCCTTCATACCCTCTGCATGTCTCTGCCTCATCTGAGGTTTACAGCACACCAGCAATGAGTTTTGCAGAGAGAGAGCAATGTGGTGGGCAATAACACAAGTCTCACATTTCTACAGACCCAACTCACACAAATGTACCAAAACACCAGCTTTAGGGCCAGAGGACAACTTCCTGACACTATTACGTTGTGCAATGTGGACATGGCCAGTCTTTTCTAGGGACAGCAAGCCCCAGGCTGTGATCCAGTCTGGGCTACTCAATTCTAGAAGCAGGGACCAATTACTTGTCCTTTCTTGTTTATCAAGGTACAGACAGACGGGCACTGTAAACTGGTGTATATGGTTAACTTCATATTTTTCCACTTGGAAGTGAAATATGCAAGAATGATTATTTTCATGCCTTGAAATGAAACATGGTATCTGTAGAATGTTTTGGTTTACTAGAAAGAGTCAAGTAATGTCAGTGAATCAGGGATGAGTGAGTGATGGGAGTTAAGGAAATGTTATATTCAAAGAAATTACTGAGAAATATGCAACTTTTCTCTCTTTACTCTTCCACCTTTTTAATCTAATGTTTTAAGATTAGCTTTTATTCTATTAAGGATTCATTCACAAAATGTGGCAAACACTTCTCACTACACATCATTTAAGAATAATGCATGTGTGACAATCAATATGCAGTGCAACATTAACAATGGCAATAAAAGTATGGAAATCCTATATGCTGTAAATATGAGCATTCTGTGTGGTAGCCTTCCTAACTATCCACAATAATTTACAATTTTGTTTAAAATAGAATGCTTTTCCATATATTCTGTTTTCTGAGAATTCTTCTGCAGAGATTTACTATGTAGGTGAGATTGCCCAGTGTAAAATTTACCTATGAAATGTTAAGCTTTTAATTCATGTACTATATGTTCATATTGTGCTGAAAAATGCAGCACACCTGTCCTCTGCAGACAAAGTCAATGGCTTCATAAGTTTGTCTCAATTTAAAAATTACTTAACCTCCACAATAACAAGAATTACAAAAAAGTAATGTACTTTTTTGAGTACATTTAAGAGTGTACTTATTAATAAAAAAAAAAAAAAAAAGGAGACATTTCTAGGACAAGCCAAAGAGTTTCAGCCACAAATGACAAGCCACTTTAACAGCTTTTTTAGCAAGTATCATCACATACTTGCATAAGTATGGTATGTAGAAATAAGACTGTGGATCTAGTTAACTTGATCAGTCTTAGTTGTGCCAAAAGTGTGTTCCAGGATGGTTTATTTTTCATAGGACAGCAGAATTATCTCACAGACATTTATGCATGTAGCTCTGTTTGGTACTTCTTATTTAAGTGCTACATACACCTATCCAAAAAGCATTCATCACAAAATCATATTCCCTTAATCCTTATTCAATCTTCAGTCTCCTTATAAAAGCTTCCTCTAAGTATGTGCTTTTACCAGTGCAGAATTTCCACTCCTTAATTTTCATAATTTACAAAATTTTCTTTGGAAATTTAATTAGCCAAAGCATCAAGGATACCTTAACCTTGTGCTTACCAGCATTCACTCTGACTCTCAGGAGCCTTGGCAGTAGGCAGCTGTGTGATAACACCTTATGGGAGCAATACCTTGAGTCTCCATTGAGTCTCAGACTCAATGCCTCCATGACCCAATGTTCTGTCTTTGCTACCTGTCTTAGGCTCTTTTTTTTTTTTTTTTATTTTGTCTTCAGGCAATTTGAATATTTTATCAGTATAAACAACAACAACAACAACGTCAAGCTGTAGGATTCTATATCCTCAGTTGTCAACTCCTTAACACAGAGACCCAGGAGATTAAAAGTGAACAATCAAGGTAAGACAGAGACACCTTGACCAAAAACCACTACTAGTCTATAAACATTACCAGTTAACAACAAAACTCACTGAACATTATTATTATTCTGCTTTGAATTAGACTCATCCAGAGCAACCTGTTAAATGTATCAACAAATTCTTGCTTTCTGAGAAGAAAAAATTCTCTAAAACACACCCCATTTTCTTTCCAATCCCTTCCTGTGTGCCGAACAATGGGGAAGAAACACAGCACAGAGCTGAGGAAAAAAGCAATAGCTGATGGAATCTTCGTGATTTTACCCCTCTCAACTGGGCTTTCCTTGTCCCGGGGGCGGCCGTGCCGGGACCGTGCCGGGGCTGCCCGGGCCGGCCCCAGGCGGTGCCAGCGGCTGCAGCGGCCCCAGCGCAGGGCACGGCTGAGCCCCTGAGCCCCGGGGAAAGCCTGGGCAAGGGAGGGCAAAACGCCGCCCGGCAGCCGGGGCTGAGCCAGGGGAAGCGAGCGAGAAACAGCCCTGCGAGCCCCGAGGGGACAGCGGGAGCAGGGCCGGGGGCAGGAGAGACCCGGCAGGGATGGCCCTGCGGCCTGCGAGAGAGCCCGGCCCGCCTGGGCCGGCCCTGCGGCCACTGGGATGGGCCGGGCTGGAACAGGGAAAAGCGTGTGGAGAAAGGATCGGCAAAAAGGAGTTGCTGACCGCCCTCTCGTTCCCATTCCTGTGCATCCTTCAGTGAAGAAAAAGATTGTTAGGAGAGAAGGACTGATGATGAGCCTGGAAACAAAGGGGAATGGAGGGAAAGATGGCTTACTTTTTTCTTTTTTTTCTCACCATCCAGCTCTATTTAACTGGCAAGAAATGAAACTAATTTTCCCTAAGTTGGGTTCCTTTTGTCGGTGTAATTACTGTCAGTAATCTCCCTGTCCTTATCTCAATCCTTGAGAATTTCCATCTTATTTCCCCATATGTCCTGTTGACAAGAAAAATTGAGAGAGTGGCTAGCAGACAATCAATGTCAATCCACTACATCCTCATACCACTCAGGAAAAGAATACATTTCATCATACTTTTGCAGTCCAGTAATCTTAGAGGACAACCTAAAAAGAGATTTGATCCTTTGTAAATCTGTGAAATGGTAATTGGGGTCCATAGCATGACAAGCAGAGAAATAACATGAGCATTTGGTACACAAGAGAACTGGGATGAAAAACTATGATAAAATCCAGGCTGTGACCTGGAGCTGTTCCACTCACAGTTCTCACCTTGATGCTACGCAATGGCAGCTGCAAGCCAGTGTTCTGAGAAATAAATCTCTCTAAAGCAAAATAGTTTGGCCTTTTTATAGAGCTGAAGAATAAATAGGAAGAAATCTCTATGATGGCATGATTTGTATACAATAGAAAAGAACTTTTAGCTATTTCTTTTGTCTTTTTCTGGAGATGAGAACAAGTGGATGGAGACACAAATAAGATCCTCAAGTAGCTAAGTATCTTCTGTTTGCTTGGACAATTACAAAAGTAGAATAAGTATTTTATTGAAAAACCCCAATAACTGAATACAGTTATTCCATGTGGCATCTGGATTTTAGTGAAAATATTGAGAGGATCATAGAATTATAGAATAGTTTGGGTTGAAAGGGATGTTAAAAGTCATCTAGTTCTAATTCTTCTGCCATGGACAGAGACAATTTTCACTGGAGCAAATTGCTCGGAACCCCATCCAGCCTGGCCTTGAACACTTCCAGGGATGGGGCATCCATGACTGCTTTGAACTGAGTTCCAGTGCCCTACTACCGTAGACATTTTTTTTTCTAATATCTAATCTAAATCTGCTCTCTCATGGTTCTCATCTTGATGGCTTCTTCTTTAGTACTGATCAAGGTCTGTAAAAACTAATACAAGAAACAGACAATTTTAGAGGGACCTTCCATCTGTTTAGCCAGAATATAATAGCAAAATGAGTCAGAAACACATTTTTATAGTTAACTAGAGGAAAAAATTTGCAATGGAATATTGTGACTCTGCCATTACTTTGTGGTTTTAAGTTAAACCTAGATAAAATGTATAAACTTGCATGACCACAAATGACAGAATGTGATAAAAGAATTTCCAATCATATGATTTAGACTAGACGGACATTTGTTCTAGCCCTAATATTCATACAAGATTGCAATAAAGCATGGTAAATTTGGTAAAGTTAATGACTAAAATATTCTCATTTAATTCACTAACTTTCAAGTTATTTTCATGTATATTTAATATTTTCTTAATTTTTGTCTATACATATTGGAAGAAATCAACAGGAAATATTTGAATGACATAGCTAAGAGATTTATTGGAAGGAATTCTTCCTAAACAGTGAGCTCTTATCTGTTATCTATTTCAATTGACATTTCACGATATTTTTTTTCTCTACTGTATGCTTTGTATTGCAACTTTTTAACTATGACTATTAATTTTCATGTATTTATTTTTAAAGTTTGGAGCTATTTCTATTGACTTAATGGCTAATATTTTCTGCTAAATGAATTAGTTTTTTGAGACATTTGCCTCCAGTTTGGTGAGGAAATTATTGGACTTTGCTTAGTCTATATTTTATCTTCTGGGTACATCAGATTCTGCTCAGAGACCTAACATCTGTTTCTACTATTCATGCATGGACATCATAAAATATTTCAAGCTTCTCTTTTTATATAGACAGTCGCTATTGCCTACACTTGTCATTTTTTTAAAGCAAAGTGGTATTTTGTGATACATAAAATTTTGAAAGTAGCGCCCTTGTAAAGAATCCCATCATATGCAGCAGCTCCACCTATGCAGTCACAATTTAATTTTATTCTTGGAAGAATCTCTGCTGCCTCTGTTTACCATCCGTGAAGAATTACTCTCAATCTGTTCTAAACCTGGATCATTTTATATGTTTGTTTGAGCCTGACATATTTTGCTGAAGAGGTGGACAGTACCAGCATCATTTACTCTAGATATTTCTTCATGCAACTCCTGTCTGAATTAATAGGTTATTTTGAAAGCATAAACTTAATTTAATAAATATTCTTCAATTTAACGCTAATTGTTTGAAGCTGATATGATGGTTTGAAGCTTCCTTCCACAAGAAACATCTGTCAGAATTTATCTCAAATGATTTCAAGTCCTCAATCACTAATGGAAATTAGAACATATGTTCTTGTATTTTTTTCCTCAATGTAAATATATTGTGACTCAACTGGAAATCCTCATCAGGATGTAGCTCTTGTAGACTTATAGAACTAATTGGAGAAAAGACAATTTTCATTGGTCTATTCAATAAAAATACTTGCATTTATAAAATCTTCGTCAGACAGTAGCCAATGAAAGAACAGTATGTGAAAAGGTAAATATAATAAAATTATATGGCTAAGAAACAGCACTCAAATACCTGCTGCACAAGGAATTGAAGCACTATCAGGCAGAGAGCTTGAGGCTCAGAGTTGAGAACATTGTGAATTTAATGTTTACTATGCAAATTTCACTGCCTGAAGCCCTTCTTTTCCTGGTGAGGATCTACTGAACTTAGTCCCAGCTTCCTGTGCACTGGTAACTGCAGTACTTCTTTTGGGTCGAAGTCAGGGAATGCCAGTAGGACACAGAATGGGAATTATTTTGTTGCATCTCTTGTGTTTGCTACCCAAGTTGCCAGCTTTTCATAGTATATCTGCTTGTCAAGAGGGTCTACAATCCAAAAAGTCACCCTGTACTGGTTGGCCAAGAGAACACTGAAGCGTGGCTCACGTAGATTGGTTCATTAAGAGTTCAATCAGTTAAAAGTAATATTGGATATTCTGTGGTATTATATTACCATCACATACCATGTAAGTATGTCTGTGCACTTGTTACTATAGTGCAAAAAGCATGTTAAAAGATAAAATATTTGAGTGAAACCAAGTCTCCCCCACTGTGCTAAGAATTTTTCTAGCCAAATTTACCAAAGTGGAAAGAAAGGAAGAGGTGAAAGTTCTTTCTGTGAACTAGTGGGTAACAGTTCAGCAGCTGCCCAAATTATTCTCAAGTACTTTGGCACATCTCTAGATAAAAATTTACACGGTTCAGAGGATTTGATGTAGACCAGGAACATTTGTCAAATGATAACCAAACTTTTTCAACTTGCATTAGTGAAGTTAGGAAGCTGAACTATGGCAGCCTTTTTAACTAATCCATTAGTTAAAGAAAAAAGCCACAAGGCATGACATGCCTTCAAATCTATCTATATGTGTAAGCAAATCTATATATTCAGGAATGCATTATAAGCATCATTAATACTGATACAGAAAGATACTGCAGTCATCCTTCATAACCATAGGTTTCACACATGCAGTCTGCCTGAACATCCTTCCTCAGTTCAGAGTGTTCATCTGTCTTTTGTAGAAATGGTTCAGGATTTTCATTCATCATTTGAATGAGATGAGGTAAAACCTCTACCTTTTTTTTGGGTTTTTTTTTTTTAGGCTTGAACTAGTGTATTTTCATGGACTGTGTTTCCTGGGCCCATTAATAGTAAAGATATTATATGGTTCACTGTAGTCTTTTCCATGGGCTGCTGCTCATATCAGAGCAAGTAATAAAGAGGCAAAGCCCTCCTGGATGGAAATGCATGGCCTCCCTGGAGGGGGGTGAGTGGAGAGCAGTTAAAAGCATCAACTAATAGAATCCAAAACTGTTTTGCCTCAAAAAAGAAACATGTAAGCAAGTACAAAAAGAAAAGGGACCCTTCAGAAATAGAAATTAATTCTAGTTTTTTTCTTGTCCATTTTTAATGGAATTTCGTGATTAGACACATTCACAGGAGTAAACAGTGTGTTTTTCTGTATAGTTTACACCAGATATTATTTTGAGCTGCCTGTCCATTGCACTTTTCTAGATATGTGAATAAAGGTGAAAGCTCACAACCCTCCCTATTCCCAAGGAAACTATCAGCTGTGCCAAATTACCACCACATCCTGAACTGTGCTGCATCCTTCATCTCCCTAGTCTGAAATGATTTTATGGCATCCAGAATCATGATAATCATTATTGCCTGAAGGGGACTTCAAATGTTGTATTTGTGTGAAAAGAAGGAATTAATTAATTTATTTGGAATTTTCTCATCTTCCTTCCTCTACTCCAAGAGCTGGGCTGCTGGCATCTATACGTAGTTTCTCCCTCTATTTTTTCTTTTCTAAGATCATTTGCCCAAATAAGCTGTACATCTTGGGACTGGTAAATATCTATCTTCCAGAGGTCTCCAAATGTGCTTATGACACTGTGTGAGAATGAGGCCTATAGCCATGATAGATATAATGAGATATGTGGTAAAGAGATTTTCATGAGATATGTGGAGATTTCTGTGGCTATGATGGGATTTCTGTGGACATGATGGCCTGCTGAGCTGGTGACAGGGAGCAGAAGCCAGACAGCCCTTTTTTCTGCAGTTGCCCAGGTGGAAGTGTGGGACTCAAATGTGTCCCAGTTTCATTATGTCCTTGTGCAAGACCCACAGTCTTTGCAATCTTTATTTGTAAATCTTGATATCCTTCATTTACCCATAAATTGTCAACCCCCTCCATTTATGATGGCAGTAACAGAATATTTGATAACATTCTCACCTCCATTTATTCCAGAAGTATAAATTGGCATTTGAAATCCTCAGTAACAGAGGATGAGAATATGATGACCTTGCATGCAAGTGGATGAGGCTTGCTCCTCTTTCCTCCCCAAAGTGAGGACACCTTTGTGATAAGATTTCCCCATCAACTGCACTGGAGTATACCCAGGAACTCTTGTTCACTATGCTATACACTTACATTTTGCATCTGCAGTAAATTTATCAGCAGCAGTCTGAAAGAATCTATAACCTGTTGTTCCAATAAGCTGCTCTATTGATGAACCTGTGTTCCTGAAAGCTCCTTTTGAATTCATCCAGAATTTTAGTGTTTAATTGGTTAAAACTCACTATTTGTGACCCTCTCATTGTGAATCAGATCACATTAGAGCGTAGCCCACATTATTTGTGCATTTGGGGTCTTACTGAACACAACCAGATTTATATTTCCCAACTGATTCTAATCAGAAATTAAGCCCAGCTGCACCTAGTGCCTCTGATTCCTTAGGACTCACTGGAGCAAATGACTTTATTTTTTCCCAAATCTCTATACTCTTAACACACTGGTCTAAGCTGAGAGTCACAGCACAGAAATCATTATTCAAAGGAGATAAAACTGATACACTCAATTCAGGACTGCTGTGACCAAGAATAAGTGAGAACACTTAATATTTTCAACAACAGCAATCTGCATTGCCACCCCAGCACACTCCACTGAATTAGCTTCTCAAGTGCCTACACAGTCAAAACAAAATATCACAATGTCACAGCAGAGAAACTGTCTTTCTCTACAGTGGACTTAACTATAGTATAACAGGGTAAGTGAGAGCAAAAAAGACCCCAAAAAGCCAGGCAAAAGTAACCATCACACTGCTTTGCCAATTCACGTTAGATGTAAAAGCAGTAAATTGAAATAATGTTGTCATACAGTCAAAGCATGCTAAAAAACCAAAAGAAAAGAAAATGAAACCAAACCAAACCCAAAATCAATGAAAAAACTCCAACAGAACAAAACAAACAATGAAAAAAACTCAAACAAAACAAAGCTCCAACAAAACAAACCAAATGCAAAACCAAAATCAATTAAAAATCTCCAATAAAACAAACTAACCAAACCAACTAACCAACCAATAAACACCTTCTTCCCCTAAAAAAAGCCTCCAGTGCTGGCCCCACAAAACCATCACCAAACCCTCTAAGCATTCTCTACAAAGTTCCACAAAGCAATGAAAATAAAAATAACCCCACAATATTAATTTCATGCTGCACACAAGGAAGGAAACAGTGGAAATATTATGGGTATGCATTCCAGATCTTGACACTAGATTTCCTTTAGAAGAAGCTAAGCAAGGGAACAGAGGTGGCCTCAAAACCCTAAGGAAAGCTCTTAGGCAATCTAACATAATGGTCCTTCAGTGTTGTACCAAAGAACAGCAACTGATAGTCAGGATAACTATCAGTTATCAACAGAGGTATGGAGAGGACAAAAAAAATCACTATTGCCTTTTGAAAAAATGGTTTTTAATTATTCTCACTTTCATCTGTTCACTTACTTTCACAACATAGACATATCTTCCCTTTGCTTATGGAACACAGACATTTTTCAGATAGATCAGATACAAAAGACCATAGAGCAGCAATGATGCCTGCAGATACCTAGATGACATTAATTAGAACCTTTGTTTGGCATAAGAAAGCTATGGCTGTTGTCTTGGAGACCAAACATATTAATTTTGACTGTTTTTTTGAGAATGATGGCATTATGAATAACCTCCACATATGTCTCTTTTAAATGCAAAATGGTCCTTAAGCTTGAATATAAAATTTCTCTGAAGCTGAAAGAAAAAGTGGCAGCATTTCTGTTTTAAGAATGTAATCTTAATTTCATATCTGCAGAATTTTAAGAACAAAATTGTTCAATATTCACAAATCTTAATTGGTGGGGCTTTCAGAGCAGACAGCATAGACACTTCACAAGTTGCAAATGTGCACTTTGTAAAAGAAGTTGAACAGGAGCTATGAAAGCATACTTTTCTTAAAAAGTATGTTAATTTAACAGATGGTTTAAAATAGTAAAGTATTTGTGCCCAGTGGATGATGAAGAAAGCATCAGTGAAAACATTAAGCAACAAGTAAAGCTGCAATATTGCTGCATAGCAGGATATGTTTAACTTCCTTTTGCAAGGCTGAGGAGATACTGAGAAGAATTTTATGGTGAAGAAACTGTGGAATGACATCCAGGCTCTGATCCGATCACAGTGGAAACCTGCTCTGGCAGGTCTATTTACTCTGAATCCCAAGCTCCATTGTCGGACAGAGCAGCACTACCAGAGAGTTGATCAGAAAGATGCATAATGTAGAGAGGTCAGAATTAATAAGGATTTGCTTCTGACATCTTAGAGCTAAAACATCACACTTCATGCTGCAGTTCCTTCAGCTAAAAATACCTTCCTGATTGCAGGCTACCTCTTATTTTACCAGCAGTCACTGAGATTGAGAGAGCGCTCACTGCCAAATGTATTATTTATTCATTAGCATACCAAGTAGGGGACAACAGTAAAGCAATTTCTTTCCTGTGGATTTCAGAAAAATGCGAACAATGCTATGATAAAATGCCTGTTTTGTTAAAATTAGGGTTGAAAAGTCCTTACTGTTCAATGATCTTATTCCTAAAAATCCACCTGCTTAGTAAGACCTGTTGTGCTGGATCAGAACAAGACCCATTTAGCCCAGCATTTGATCTATAACAGTGGACAAAAATAAACATTCAGGAAAAAGTATTTGGAAAATAATCAATAGGAATACCTTCCAGTTATAGCCTCCACAGTTCTAAACATCTGATTCAGGAAATTCCTGAATTGTAGTGGAACCCAGTACTGGATTCTGCATCCATAGAATTATGGCTTCAACTAGCAGCAGCTTGGATACTTGCTTTAACACCTTTCCCTTTCAAAAATTGTAACACTTCTTTCCTCATTTCGTCAGTTCGTTATAAGTAATGAGCAACTATGGAGAGTGCTTGGAAGAATTACTAAGGTTCTTCAGTCAAGAAACCTGGAGGGATAGTCTGCTCTAGAGCTCTTCAGTTGTCAAGGATCTCATGAGTTTTCCAAAACTGTCTGGCTTCCCTTGGATACTGTTATCCAGGGGAAATAATATCCTAGTTCTGTAGCACATATAGTGAGGCTCAAATCTTTTAGGGACCTAATACTTTCAGAACTATCTAAAAAAGCAGGAAGTCTGTTTTAATAAATATCCTTGGGTGTGTCAACCTTAATAATTTCTTCATCAGTTAACAGTCATTAATGCACATTTCATCCTCATTGTTTCTAATCAGTTCTTCCTCGAAAATTGCAAATTGACTCAACAGCTCTCTATCCACATCAGTCATGAGTCAGGCAGCAATCAATGAAGCATTTGTAATGAAAGCTCACAAAATATTTTTGGTTTATTCCTTTTATGGGTTTGTGTGGTTTTTAGCAGGTATTCCTTGCATTCTCAAGTGTTATATAGTCTTTTTTTTCTGCAGAAACAATAGTTTCAATTTTTTAGGAAGCATTTCAGCACTGGGGAAGGAGGTATCTGAATAAACTGTTCAAGATTATAAAATATTTTTATGGTTATCTTTACATTAAATGGAAAGAAAACATGACTTTTCAAACCTTGTATTATTTTTTCAGATCCCACTTATAAGCTTTTAGAAGAAACATAAACTGTAAGACTGAGAAGGTGTTTGTGATAATTTAGAATAATGTACTGCATTGAATGAGTTCCTGTATGAAAATGCATCACTTTAATTTTTTTTATTTATTGCCTTTTGTTAAAATAAAATCTCAAATGAGAAATAATTTTTGATACTGCTAAAGATCTTCAGTATTTTTTTTGCATTGAGAGTTAAAAAGTATAATTACTTTATAAGTAAAGCTGACTTCCTCATGCTGTCATACAGTGTGAAGGTATTTTATGTTTATAATAATTGAAAGTATAATATTGTGAGTAAATTTCAATATGGCTTTGTTTCTAATGACAGAACAGGACTGAAAAGGATGACAGAGTTTGCTGTGCTGTGTGGTTCTTGCTACATCAAATGGTGCTGTATAATATAGTTTCATGAACTTTGGGAAAGAATGCAAAGCTTTATGAAAGCACAAAATAGGAGAAAAAACTGAATAGTGCCACAAGAGCAAGATGTTAAAGGTAGAGAGAATGGGGAAAGTGGAATGCCACTGCGATGGTCTTTTCTGCTTGATGACTGCTGTTTTCAGTAATTATCACTATATGACTTTAGTGAAAATTACCTCTAGACATTGTCTACTCCAACACCCTCTGTTCCATGTCTGATTTACCAGAGACCTCAAAATTAAAAATTGTCCTTTTAAAAATCTATACAATTTATCACATGTCAATTAATTGATAGGCCTCTGAGGAGGTTTTGGTTTTGGTTTTTTTTGTACACATTGTTACAAATTGCAACTTGTCCCTTCCAGAGGCAGAAACTGAACTCTCCAATTCGCTGCATACAGTCTACTAGTTTTCATTAGGTTTTATATCTATTGTCCCATTTTACTTTTGATAAAGGTAAAGGAAAATGTATAATTTTTGTGCCAGGGAAAGGGGAAGTTCTTACTGCAGAGCAAACAGAGATAAAAAAGGGCAGAGGGAGCAAGAATTATTGTGTAAATTCCTGAAAATTGATGTTCACAATCAACTTTGACCATTCCTATTTTGTATGAGCTAAGAACTTATCATTCATTTGGTTATCAGGGGTGCAATTCAGGTGCCCACACCATTAGCATTTACATCCATTCAGGCAGCCCCAGAGTATACTCTGTCTCCACTTGCTGTTCAATACAGTTTCCTTTAATTCCCAAGTCTCACTTGCTTGATCAAAACAGAAGGTCTAGAACATCCTATACAGCAAGAGATACAAATAGCACGACATGGGAAAATGTCTGAGCTGGAACAGAAATGGAAAAAAAAATTATGCTATCTGTAAGAATAACCTGCTATCATTCTGAAAGTAATTTTAAGATTTTTAATACAATTCTCTATGTGTCTCTAGTAAAAAGTGGGGGATTATATTCTGTTGTCTTACATAGACACAACAGACAATCTGAAGTAAATCTATGAAAGCTTTATGTCTTAGCAATGATGAAACACATGCATATGGCACATTTCATTTACAGATTTCCATTTTTGTCTGTGCACCAAAACCAAGCCTCTTCTAGAAATTGATAGTCCTGACCTCACTTTGCAGTGTAGACAGGTACCTACTTTATCAGTGTTGGGATTTTTTTTCTTTTTACTGTGGGACCTTTATACAAAAGGCAGAACAAACCACAAAGCTGTGTAATGAAATCAAAGTATATTTTCCAGCAGTAAGTCAGAAAATCAACTCTTGGGAATAGATGTTTTCCTGTAGCTTTCACTGAGTCACTAAGTATCTGACAAAGGAAAACTATTCCTTGTTCAAGGAGTTGACACAACAGTAAATCGTAACTTTGTCTTCTGCTAAGGTTTAAAATAACTTTGTGTACTAAGAAAAAAGGAGGTGAAGTAGAAACTATCCTTTTAGAGTGATGAAGAAAACTCAGGTTTCAAGATGCTCATTAAGCACCAGATAAAAATAACATGTCCCCAAGAAAATCCTAGATGTGGCTAGAAGGACTGGAAACTAAAATGTTTGTTCATTGGAGTTTTGATGGACTGATTTCCACAGACATGATTTGAAACAAGTCAGGTTTGTTGGTCTTTTTGTCTGTCATAAGATTTATAAATATTCAATTCATTCTTTTCTGCTAGCAGAAGTCCCATGATGAATGAAGGTGCGTCTCATAGTTTCTACAAGTTTTTTTCCCCTTTCTCATAAGCCTTCTTTTTTTCTTTCCTTGACGTTTTGTAGATTTTTGTGGGTTTTGTGTGTGTGTGTATGTGTGTGTGTGTGTTTTCCCCTCACTTTACAATATGTGCTGGTTTCTGGAAAAAAAAAACAAACCAAAAATTAAAACCAAAACCAGTTTTTGTAAAACAAAAAAAGAACAAAGCACATTGTGTTTAAGAATTAAGAAAGTGATTATAAAACATAATTATCAAAATTTTTTTTGAGAATAACATTTTTGTAAGCTAAAAATAAATCCATATTTACCATGCATAGATGCTCAGTAATGATAAATATTTTAAACAACATATTTTTTAAAAAGTTTGATCTCACATTCAGTTTAATAAAAAAAAATAAGCAGATGGCAGCACAGTATGTGCCTTTTGGATATTATGATAAGATCTCCATTGCTGAAATGTGAAAATACCTTGTGGCTACTTCATCAGTATAGTAAACTATGCTGTTTGAAATGCAGAAACAAACATTTAGAGTTATGAGTTCACTCAGCGTGCAGGAAAGTTTTCAAAGCAAATCACAGTTCAAGTTCCTAGCAGACTTTTTTACTTCAATAATTTTTGTAATACTATAGTGAAAAATCCCCTTAAAACAGCTATTAGTTAGGCTTCCTGCCTTCTTTTAATATGCCAAGAATAAATTTTATAGCAACAATAAACTACACAATACCTAAAAATTGCTGTTGTGAGATCTTCTGCGACTCAGAAGTTAATTAAGAAATGTTAGAACATTAAATGCAGTATGACATAGTATGCTCCACAGCACTTAAATAGTTTAAATTATATCTCTGGAATGCACAGAAGCTTAAATATATTTTGCAGTTTTAATATTAATTTTTCAAGTGATATATACCAAGGGTGTATTTTTTCACCTGAATCCAAATGACTGGAGAAAAGCAGTGACAACACTGAACAAGAAAGACAATGAGAGATAAGTGTTCTTGAAGGAACAGCTGGGGTTATTTATCAACATTATATTTATCAAAGCATACTCCCTACTTGGCTCCAGACATTTTAAGAGCCACTCCTTTAGAGAGATAAGCCTCTAAGCACAAGGCTTCTACTACATATTTGCAGTCTTATTTTAAAGAGGGTTTAGGGAAAGGAAGGCTGACTGCTGTGTGAAGAAACTTGGGTTGCAACTACCTGGCGTTTACAGGCAGTCATGACTGGATTTGTCTGCACTCCAGGCTGGCTAAATGTAAGCCAGCAGAAGACCAGAAGATGCTGAGGTGCAATTAACGTGGCACTGAGTTTGAGCTAATAAGCCTTGCTGGGAGACAGGGATTTCAGGCTGGTGTGACACTCCGGCTCAGCGCCGTGCTAACACAGCTACACGCCTTCCAGTTTAAACCTGGCTTGCATCCAGCTGGTTCAGAGTGGTGCAGGCAAGGACAGCTGGTATTTTCTCTGAGCATGGACAAGATTTACTAGTGACTGCTACTGCCTGCAGAAAATTCACACAGCAGAAACCGTGCTGAGAGCAGCACCTTCCACTTCTGATAGCTGGAAATCCAAGAGATAATGAAGGAACTCATAAGGCAAGTTGAAGATATAAGAAACGAGAGATTTTTATCCAAGACACATTTTTGGAAATGTATTTCTTCTGTCAGTCTTCAATGACTAAATAAATTATGCTGCCCTTCTATGACACTGCAAATGTAGCTGCTCCATGATCATAGAAGAAAGCAACACAAATATTCTTCAACCTGACACAGACAGTGCAGAGAAAGAAGGTCACATCTCTCTGCGACAACATTCAGACATAACCAAAAATCCTCAAATTTGCTTATATCATCATGCTCTGAGTACCCAAAGCATTCAAATTATATCTCAAAGCCTAGTCTGTGGGTTGCCGAAAGCCTGGAATTTAAAACAGGGAAGTACATGAACCCTATCAACCAACTTAAGCGCTTCATTTGAGAGAAAGGAAAGTCTAATGCAGAATCACTTTATAACCTTAACAATACACACATAAGGAGCTTAACTCAGAAACAGTATGTAGGTAATCACAGAATATTCTGAGCTGAAGAGGACCCACAAGGATTATCAATTATGAATGGCCTATATGGAACCCACAACCTTGGTGCTGTTAGCACAATGCACTAATGACTTGAGCTAAATGGTTTGTGTCCCTCTTACTCCAGCAGGTTAGGAGGCAGTTAGAAACAAGTTTTTTACTGAAAGGATATCTGAAAATCAGAAGTAAGCTTGCCAGGAAAGCAGTGGTGGTGCACGGCTTTTCAGTGTTTGAGAAGCATTTGGACAACACTCTTAGACACATGATTTAACTTTGAGGTTGCCCTGTGTGAAGTTAGGAGTTGGACTCAATGATCATCATAGGTCCCTTCAAACTCAGGGCAGTCAATTTAGTAGTCATTTGAATGCAAAATAAAGTTATTAAGGGTGGGAGGTGAAAATTATTTTTAAAAGAAGCTTATTAAAAATAAAAATGCTATTACATGTAAAGACGTAAAATGTAAATAGATCAGCCTTTTACATAGATTGATTATCAAAAGCAGGCTATAATGAATGCAGTGTGCTTAAACCAAAGTACAGAAAAGACAACTACTTGTTCAGGCAATACATCTTTTTACCAAGTGCAATCAGCTTGTAACCCTCAAAGATAAGTTGCTGCAGCTGAAGAGCCACTCTAACCAAAGGAGACAGTGTGCATAGAGGGAGGCAAGAGCATATGGGGGAAGGTGAGGAACAGAGCTAGCTCTGAACTAGTTGCTGCTGATGTAAGGTAGGTAAGAGTAAGGATTTCTTCCTGACAGGATGAAAACAGATGAAGTGAGGAGTGGGTGCGTCTCTGAACCTGACTTCTGAGAGATAACTCTTGAGAATTCTTCCCCAGCCAAGGAAATGAGCCATGCAGCAAGATCTTCATACTGGAGGACCAACACAGGTGGTTTTTTTTTCTGCTACACATCCTCAAACACCAGGTACAGGTAAAACTTTGAAACTGAGAATTTTCTCCCTTTGAATAACAGGTCTCAGTTCTTCACTAGAGGCTGAGGTTGGTTGTGCATCTGGATCTCCAAGCAAGGTCAGCTTTGTCCCAAATGCTAATAATTACATATATTTATTCTTTACTCCCCTGAAATGATGATACCTTACACCCCCAGGACAAGTCAAGGAAGAACACAAGGTTCCTGTACCACTCAGGCTTAAATGTTAAATCCAGTATTTTTAAATTCTGAATAACAGTCATATGAAAGAGAAAACTAAAAAGAAAATGAAAAAGAAAGAAAAAAAAAAAGATAAAGAATAAAGTTATATAGTAGCAGTAAAGATGTATTTCTGAATGAAGCAATTTATTTGAAAAATAAGTGTCTTTTCAGTTCTTAAAATACATAATTACTTGTCTCAAACCTGAACTCAAGTTCCTTTAAAGGTTGAGATGATTTTGAAAGCTGAAGGGTCATGATTTTGGGGGCTAAGGTTTTAGAAATGGTTCTCCACCTGACAGGGATCATGAAGCAAGATGTGAAAGCTCAAGCTTGTAGAAATGTCAAAACATAACTTAGTGTAGCCACAACTACACTAAGAGAAGTCTTACCTTTAACAAACTTGTATGAATTTTAAAAATAAATCAAATTAAAACAAAAATCTCTAATGAAATTAAAATGAAACCCAAAACTTAATCAAGTCTATTTGAAAATCATATTTTTAAAATTTGTAGGGGGAGTGTAGTAAATCATACTACTACAGTGCTTTAATATAAAGCATAACCACTAACAGTCTCCAGCTTCTTATTTAAGAGGTTGTACAAAGCATAGACCTTGAACAAGTTTAAACTCCATTTAAAATTTTCTCTGCTGGTTTTGACTTCTTTCTCCACTTGTACTTAGCTTTTCTTTAAAATGTAGAACAGCTTCTCCTTTGAGATATTCTTCCATCCTACCTCCCACCCACCCTCACCATCCCAAAAGAAAGCATAATGTTGTAGAGGAATACATATGGTCCAGGTGTGGTGGTATTCACAGGGGTCCCAGGATGAGAGAAGAGATCAGAATCTTGACTCCATGTTTCAGAAGGCTGATTTATTGTTTTATGGTATATATTTTATTAAAAGAAAATTATTTACTAAAACTGCACTAAAAGAATAGAAGAAAGGATTTCATCAGAAGGCCTGGAAGGAATGGAATGATAATAAAATCTTGAGACTGCTCACAGCCTCAACACAGGTGGCTGTCACTGGTCATCAAGTAATTTCACATGCTAGGTAAACAATTCTCCAAATCCCATTCCAAAGCAGCAAAACATGGGGAAGCTGAAGCTTCCCAGCTTCTCTGGAGAAAAGATCCTAATGAAAGGATTTTTCATTAAATATGTCTGTGACATCCAAGGTAGCATGGCTGCAAGCTGATCATTGGGATGCAGATTCAAATGCAAGTTGAGCTCTGCATGTGAGCCCAGAAAAGGGGCTGTGAACTGCCAACCTTTGGGATAGCAAAGGGCATGAAGATGGGTGACATTTGCCAGGTGAATGGACACTGAGACATATCAGGAGTAGAGAACTGCAGGTTTTTTGGATAACAAAGGAGATGAAGACCTGTGACCAAAGATGTGGATGGACACAGAGGGGGCAAGACCCAAAGACTCTGGAGGAAAGTCAAGGTTTAAAGTCCTTTGTTGGGTGTGCTCCTCAGAGGCACCACCTTTGGCTCGTCCTATGTTATGCACCATGGATAAATGGCTTTATGGAACCAGACATCTGCCACAGGAAACCTGGGATTGAACCAGCTGGGAAAAGTGGTCTGACTGTGTGGGAGTGGGGTGTGCAGGGAGTCAAGCAGGGCACCCACTGGATCACTGGAGCTGCCCCCTGTAAAGGCGCTTCTGTCCCAGCACTGGAAGTCTCTGGCCTTGGGAGTCTGACTGCCAGTCTCATGAATGGTCAGACTTGAGAAGATTCCTTAATAACTTAAGCAACATTTGCTTTCTCTATAGCATATGTCTTGTATATTAAATAATTCTGGCTCTAATTGGCAGGTTTTGGAAAACCACCCATTTTGTAATAGCCATGAAACATAAATTATTATATTATATTATATTATATTATATTATATTATATTATATTATATTATATTATATTATATTATATTGCTTTATAAAATACAAACATTTCATTATTGCTTGGATTAAAGAAAATGGTCAATTATATTGACCATTATTATTTCAGTATGTGTAGGTAAAATTGAATGACCTTCATCTATCCTGTGAGCACTCTAGATCTGACAGCAAAGTCTTTGAAGCTGACATTCTCTTTGACATTACTCTGACTCCAGCAGAATAAAAATACTACTTAGCACTTACCTAGCAGTTTTTATCTTCAAAGCACTTTGCAAACATTATAATTAATGCTGACAACAACCTGGTGAGGCTTGTAAGAGTTATCCTCCCCAGGTGGTAACATGGGAGAAACATAGAGAAGTTGCTCATCTAAAAAGAGAGGTGAGGAATAAAAGTTTGGAGTTTCCAGTACCTTGTTCTGTACTTTGATCACATCTCTATGCAGCATTTTGAATGGTGCTTATTGCTGCTATTGCCCCATTGCAATACATTTCATTCTTAACTCATGAAAGGTAAAAGAAACAAAAAAATTCACATGCTGAATATTAAAGAACCCCCCACATTAGTACTGTGGGTGTATTTTGAAATGTGAATTCATTACTTATGGTACATATACAGAAATGCAAACAAGACCAAGAGATCTGACATCACTGTGAACTAGTCAAATTTCAATGCCTCAAAAATTACTACAATTTCCATTTCCTTTGTAGGCAAGATTTCTGCTCTTTGAAACACTGCTATCATTTCCCCATTGTGCAAATCTGACATTTTGTTTCCTGACTACACAAGTAATCTTTGCAAAATCCAACAGCACAAAAGGCACAAGGAAGGCAGCTGAAAATTCTTTTCACATTAGTTTAATCCCTGAGTGACATGTCTGTTGCAATCACTACTCTTGAAGGCAAACAGTTGGGAATCTTCTGCAGTAGGAACTCATTTTAGGTGTTAAACAGCAGCAGCCCTTGTTCTTCCTATCCCTGAATTTCAGGACCAAGGCCAGGGAAGGAGCTGTGATTTCCCCCTTCCCCAGAGGGCATCGCCGCAACCCTTACTGGGCACACCCACATCCGCACAGGACAGAACAGATTGCAGGATGAGAGCCTATAATCCAAATATTATCTTGAAGATGGCCCATAGCTGGGAAAGCATTAGACTGATATCATGCTTTTTCTGTGGGATGAGACATTTCTCATCATTGCTTTCTTCCCTTTGATGCCCATGTAACTATACATATCAAAAAGACTACATGCAACTTCAGCAGTGCAGTAGAAATACATGGACAGTAGTTGTTGCTGAGAATAAGTTTGAATGTAAATGACATAGAGTCATCTTTCAGGTGTTTGTAGGAAATATAATATTGTTGAAAACTTTTGTTGGTTGTGGTGTAGGATCCTGCAATCAAAATCATAGAATAATAGAATGGTTTGAGTTGGAAGGAACATTTGAAGATCAGCTTCTCAAAGCGCCTTCCATTAATAGAGACATAATTCTCTAGGTCAGGTTGCTCAAAGCCCTGTCTAACCTGGCTTTGAATGCTTCCTGTGATGGGATATCCACAATTTCTGTGGACAGTGTCTCTCAGCCACTATATTCATCAGAAAAAAATGTATTTCTTACTTCCAATCTAAATTTGCTTTTTCTTTCAGTTAGAAATGGTTGCCCCTTCCCCTGACAGAAAAGGTGTTGGTAAAGAGCGTCTGTCTTTCTTATAGCTCCCTCTAAGCATTAAAAGATCTCCATGGAGCCTTCTCTTCTTCAGGCTGTACAAGCCTAACTCTCACAGACTGTCTTCTTAGGAGAGGGGTTCCAGACATCTGATGGCTTTTATGGACCTTCTCTGGAACCATTCTAACAGGTCCATATCTTTCTTCTACTGTGTACCTCATTATTCTTAGCATCCCTTGCCAAATTCAACTCCAACCATACCTTAGATTTCCTAATCCTATCCCCATTCAGGCACTGTCTCAGTATTCCTCATAGGATAAATATCCTTGTTTCCACTGCCTGTACAGAAAGAACAACCATAAAAGGCAGAAGAAAATGTAAAATTTACTAAATTCCCATGATTTCAGTACATTATGGATTTTAGTTCTTGGCTTTTAATATATTCCTTCAAAAGTTACTGTCATTACCCATGTGTATGAGCCCCAGTATATTTAGTGAATAAGTTAATTTCATATCTCATTCTGTAATCTGAGTCTGTGAACCCCAATTGATAGGATTTCAGATACAATGTAAATAACAGCTTCTTTACATAAAATGCAAAGAAGGAGGAATGCAAGTTTTGAAAGCCAATGGGTAGGGTAGAGAGAGAACTACCCAAGGTAACACAAAGCATCCATGACAGGGCTTTTAAACCTTCTGCCTTTCAGGAGCAATTAGATCCTTTATGCTGGTTGCATTTCACTTGGGAGTCATAGCTCTGAGTAATCACCCAGAGTTCAGTACCTTTTAAAAAATATAAAAGAATTATTCTTTCCTATCAAAGGACAGCCAAAGGAGGAGGAGCAGATGCTGGCACAATTTAATCTAAAAAGCATGGGTAGTCACCCTGAATTCAATTAATTTCTTTCCTTTGCCAGAGAATTTTTGAAACACTCTTTTGCCTACCCTACAGTAACATCTTGGCCACAAATGGGAGAGGGTTTATTACCTCATTGCTGCTTGTTCATTTTTTTAAAAGATAATTAAGTATCATTTGGGACAAATAGAAGAATGGTGACAATGTCTTTTGGTAGCTAGACCACTTTCCTGGGAGAGGGAGTCCTACACTTTAGACTATGGTACCACAAGTTCTTAATAGGAAATTGCAAAGTATTGATTATATAATTAATAGATTACTCTGTAATGGATGAGTTCATTTTACTAAATGCTGCAACCAGACTAGGATACAAATGGGGTGGTGGGACACTAACAGCCTCTTCTCAAATCTAATTGTCTTAAATAAAGCACTACTTCAATGCAAGTATGTATTTGGTTACACTGTTAGGTAACTATTAGGTTACCTATTATATTATTAGGGAACTATATCAAACAATTATGTTTGATTAATGAGAGAAAATAATAAAAAGGGTAGCAAAAAATCTGATGAAGAAAAAACTCTGTAGTCCTGTTTTTTTTGCCTTATTGACAGATTGTGGATTATTAGGTGTTCAATATTAGGATATGTGAGACTTTTAAAGTATTAGAGGTTAATATGTCCTGCCCCCTGCTCTTTTTTTTTTTTTAATTACAAGGGCTTGCAAGCCCACCACCTGGAACTGAAAAAAAACACAAAAAAAACCTACAAAGAATCAAAACCTGAAGTTTTGACAAGCCTAGGTGATGATACATTTCCTTTCCTTAAGGATCTCTGAACCTAATAAAATTCAAAATATAGCATATTTCCCTAAATTAGGTACCCTTATACTCAGCCACAGACACTCATCTGAAAATCAGTTATTGGAGTAAAACAATGTTAAGGTGTTTGACTCCCACAGCTCAGACTATCTTATGTAAACCCTAACTGATAACTAAAAAGAAAGATATTTTTTTTGTTCTGTATAATTTTATATTACATATTTATCGTCAAGCATTTGTTTAACCTTGTCCAGTGTTGTAAATAAAACTTTGCATATAAATAAAATAAGTGATTTTCCTTTACTGGAGGAAATGAATCAAAACCAGTAGTGGCAGACTGAAATTCAAAGAGAAGATGGGGACTCTGAAGGCAGGTTTTGGGTTTGTAGCACCAGTGTCATAGATGTAACATTACCTAAATCTATAATGTAGGTAATACTATGATGTAGTTATTAATATAATGGACAGCATTGTAATGAGGTGTTATGAATATATTATATAATATTTACAACAGAATATTTACATCAAGTGTTTTGCATATTAGGACTTTTTTGCTGCTAAGACTAATTCTTTTTGGAAGTTAGCTTTTTGGAATTTTTTTACTATCCTCAAAATATTTCTTCAAGGTACTGCATATTTGGCTACTTTTCTGTATGAAGCACATATCTGGTGATCCTCTTGGCTTTATATTTTGTACATAAATGATGGATTTTTCAGATAGTGTGTGGAGTTGGCACCAGAAGAGTAAAGTAACTACATTTATATCACATATTGCTTGTTTCTGCTTTTGTAAGTCCTTACAAACTCATATAAACTCCTCCATGCTTAGACAGAAGCCCACAAAAAAGCGTATGCACTCTCACACCATTATAATCACAGGCACACAGTGAAATTGAGGCAAATACAAAAGCAGCAGAATCTGTTACACAGAAAGATGAAGGCCATGGTGTAGTGGAAAACTAGTAGCAGAGATCTAGTTCTGAGTAGCTGCATTTCAGTGCTCTCATTTCAACTATTTGCATGCAAAAGTAGTGCAGCATTAGCATAACTACTCTGCAGTATGGTATAATTTCTGGAGCAATACAAAACTCATATATTCTGAAAACTTTTGTGTACACAATTTCTGCAATAATGTCAAAGGAAGAAAGAGAGCAAAACCAACAACGAAAGATTTAAAACATTTTTTGAAGGAGGAGGGTTAAAAATTTGGTATCAGCAAAGTTTTAATCTCTAGCTACCTCACTTATTTTCATCAACATTCTCTACGCACAGAAGACACTGTTAAAGAGCTGAATACCGTAAGAACAATTTCAAAGTAGGAGTGTATATCATACTAACTGTTGTTATTTATCTACCTCAGAAACTATTTCAGTAAATGCTGAGATTTTCCTGTGATGAAAAAATATGAAGATAGTAACTTTTTCAAACTACCTAGCTATTTCTCCAGTATTAGGGGATACTAGCACATATAAAGCCTTTGGGTCTGTATTGTATTCCTTTTAGAACAGACAGCTGGGAGTAAAGAAAGGAGCCATGCTGCCATAATTCTTCTAAAATCTCTAGCTCAAGGCCTTTAAGGGGAAGTCAGATATAATTTAGAAGTCTTCAGGTTACTTTCAAGAATATTGAAAGCAAGCTAGCTGCTGGCCTGTGTCAAGCAAAGTAAAAAATTTATTTTTACTTTACTGATGTTCTTCAGCATCAGAAAAATGGAAAGATTCAGTTATACTTTTCTATAACTGATAGACCAGAGCAAAACTGAATTTTATTGCCTTTTTTTTGTATTCAGACATCTGTCATGTCTCAAATGTTTTACCAAATCTTCTACCAGTCTGCTTCTGGAAAGTTGTTTATTTCTGAAAATAAAATATCAGTGAAGGTTTTAAAGGAATAAATGTAATGGATCGCTCAGTGTATTAGTGGAGATGTAGAGTAAATTTTGCCAAGACCTCTCTTAAATTCTTGAGGGTGAGTCTGTATTTCTTAATAAATCTGCCAGTCTCCCTTCAGCTTTCTGGGTATGAATGTTATTTCATATTGGAAGATATCAGCTTATGAAACAGCACAATACTTACAAGGATGAATGAGCTGTGCAGCATAGCTAGAGTTGTTAATTTGCCATTACACTGAGCCTGTATCATTCAGGCACCCACTTAAGCTGACTGCACAGGTGAAGCATCAACATGAAGCGAATTTAGTCAGGTCCATCACTTTCTCCATCTGGATTCTGTAAATGTCAAAGGAGAAATCTGCCTTCCTGCACCAAAACAGTCATACTAATAATAAGCTAAAAGAAAAATATTCCACATTAAAAAAATTACTATTAAAATAAACAACTTGCTCTGTTAGAAGTGGGGATTCTAAGGCTACTTCAAACTGATGTAAGACTGCAGTTAGTAAAAGCTGAACTTCAGATAAAGACCATAATAATACAATGAATCAACAAGATAGTGCTCCTACAGCATTATCCAATCCAACATGTGCACATATAATCAGCAGTTCAGACAGTACATAGTTAAGGTGATGCAAATCACACTGGCATAAAAATTGAGATGCTGGTATAGCACTTGTTTAAATGGTGAATTCCATTTGGAAATTGAATGTGTGCTGCCTGTGCTTCCTGCTGACAAGCAGCAAGAGAGCTATTCTAGCACAATGCTGCGATAGAACCAACCAGCTTAGCTAAAACATTCTGCAGCTAAATTAGAGTTTTCTTCTGGCATATGAAAAGGTCTAATGCTTCAAGGAATGACTCCCACACTGACATGGTTTTACTACTAGTTGGTTTTATTTATATCATAGGTTCCAGGGACAGTTGACTCACTATTAAAAAAGAAATCATGGCATCATTTTACTGCACAGAAGCCCTTTCTTATTAGAAGGCACATGAAGCATTTTTGGAATGTGTTGCACTTCATTTCTCCAGCAGCACTGCAATGGCAGCATTGCCTTCTGCAGGCACAGCGTTGCTGCATGGTTCTCATTGCGAGGGAACAGCAATTAATTTACTTCCACAAACCCAAAGAAAATGCAGCTGGCCATGCTTTAAAAAACACAGAAGTAGTCAGGGCTTTAGTTGTTTCTCAGTTCTCCAGCTATTTTGTATGTGCACATACCAGGCTGTATTTCAGCTGATACAAACAAGAAGAATCCCTCGCAAGCACAGGTCACATCCCACAGTGGGGAATGTGCCTGTATTTGTGTCTGTGTCCTCTTCACACCCTTCACCTCAGACACTGCAGGTTTGCAGCCTGCAGCCATAGCCCAGGGTACCGGAATGTTCATTTCAACTGGTTAGTACACATCAGCAAAGCTCAGAGTAGACTGGACCACTGGTTCTGTGCAGGAGAATTTCTCTATTTTGCAGTATGGTTGGAGCCAAAATGCTTAGCTGAATCTCATTTAGTGATTTGATAATCATTGCTTAAATAACAGCACCCATTACTTCCTTTAGAATGGCTTCAAGTCCCTGTAGGAGACTAGATGTCCAAGAGCTGGGCACACATACTAGCCCCAAAACAGCCTGTGTTCTCTCCCACTTTGAATGGAATTTTGAATCTGTATTTGGTGAGAGACCAGTGATGAAAGATTAGGCACATCATTTTCTTCAGGTAGCTACTATTCTTTTTCTAGCAATAAACTAAACTGATGTCACCCATCTGAACCATTAAACTGTTGTGCATTATAGCAAGATAAACTCACTGTAAAGTCTATCTGCTGACAGCCATAATTACTACAAAGTTTTACACCCATACAAGGTACAGACTCTTAAACATGTATAAACTTTTCTGAGAACTTATAAACCACAGAACTGCATTACCTCTCTATATGAACATATGGGCAGGCCATGCCAGTTATCTTATCCATAAGAAATTCCTCAGGGTCCCCTTTGGAGCAACCTCCAGGACAAGCTTAAATCTGACCTTTATGCTTCAAGGTACTCCAAGCAAATATCCTTAACCACTGCTTTTGGATATACCAGAGTCAGCTTTCAATGAATGACTTATCCACATAGCAGCACAGGGCTCCCATGAAAACCTTGTTAAATTATTCATACGTGGGGAATGAATTAATGTATGAGGAATGCCAAAAAGTCACAAGTAATATGCCTTTTTAAAAGTTCAAAAAAATACATGCCATAAAACATTTTCTGTAGTATGATTTTAAGCATCTTTGAGTATGTGCAAATACAAGAGAAACAAGGAAGACAGTATCAAATCCATCAATTTAATTGTAGTAATATAAGCCCTACATAAAGACCCAAAAAAAAACACCCCGGGATTTTTAACATTTCAGGTCTTACCGTCTCAAAACGCACAAAAAGAAGATATAATGATGCTAAAATAACATTTGCCATATTTGAAACATCTGTTCCAATCTGCACTTATAATTCTCCTGTGTTTTCATAATTTCCTTCTATCTTACCACATATTACTAAAAACAATGTAAAAACAGTTGTCTGACTTTTCAGGGCAATGGGAAGGAGTAAGAGACATGCACGTATCTCCATGCCCATGCATAGAAATAAAAACATGCTACAGACAACAATGTTTATCACTTCAGCAATTTTTTGTATCGTCTCTGCACTCAAATAATTTCAGTCCTTCCACTCCATCTAAAAACATTTCTTATGATACTGCTGAGAATTCACATATAAGTTAGACTTAAATCATAACAGGAACAAAAAATTAATCAAAAAGCACAACTTCAGATGTTACCATTGTGTTTCAAAGTACTTTTCTGTGACAAAAGGTATTAAATTCCCATAATAACATTTTGGACTCTGGCTATGATTAAGGGAGGGAAGATGATATTTTTAAAAGGTATTTGAAAGACATTTGTGGGCTCATTTTGGGATTATTCCTTTATAGGAAATCAATAGATATCCTGCAATAGTTTTGTCTGAAAGGTAAATGATTAGATTCTTCTGTGAAGATACCGGGTCTTCTTTTTACAAGAACACTGTATAATCAAAAGCAGAAAATTTGACAGAAGAAGAAAAGAACAAAACAAATTGAATTGCAGTTAGAAATTGTACAGTTAGAAAGAGTGCTATAAGCAAAATAGCTAACTCAGAAAATACTTTGATTTGAACTCAACTGTGTTATTTTATACAACTGTTGTTAAAGCTGTGGATCAGGAACTTTAGGCAGCTACCCTACTGCAGGCATGACAAGTGACGGGTGCAGTAGTCATGGTGCTGGGTGCATTATAATATTCCTTTATATAACTGATTTGGTGGTATCTTTTAAGGTGAATCCCTCCAATATCACTATACTTGTTCAGAATATATGCTCTCAAAGGTACTAATTAATTAATGAAGGTTGAGCATACAAACTGGCAACCCCATCACTGTACCAGAACCTTCCATTGCAGATAGTATTTGCATGCTTATTTTTTAATCTAAGAGCCTGATTTCAAAGTAAGAAGCAGGGGTAAAATCACTGGCAGCACAACACAATTACCAGGTAACAAATAAATTAAACTGAAATTTTATTTTAGCTTCTCCAAAAATCTCCCAATTAGTGCTACAGTATTTTTATACTATTTTCTTTTACTTTAAGGATGAATCAAAATTTTTCGTGTCCATTTTTGTATGCATGTGTGACACATTTTAGCCAACCTGGGTAGCTGAGATCATTGTCTAGATACTGAAACCAGTATTCTAGTAAACCCAGCCATGACACCAGCTACATATGTCTTTAGTGGCTTAGTAGTTTGGAAGCTTTTATGTAAAAAGATAGCTCAGTCACTCACTTAGAACAAGTGAAAAGTATTAATTATTTTGCTCAGAGAATTTGCAATGGTAAAAATAGTAAAATATTTATGGCATTATTTTTTCTGTATTCTAGAATAAAGGTAAATCCCACTGTGGCCTGTTTGACCAATCAAAACTAAGGAACAGTCAGAACAAGATGAAAGGTAGCTTTGCTTTAACTATTAGTCACAAAAGAGAAATTCTTCCTTGGACAATGTACCACTCAAAAAAACAAACTGAAGTCAATTTACTTTGAGATATTCCTAAGAGATAAAATAGAGGCATTTGTATGGTAAATTATTCATCATAGCTTATTCACACAATTTTAATTATTATATTCTTTCCATAATAATCTAAACATGGAGCAACTCAGGGGACTCAAAGGTCCAAGACTATTGATTACAAGATGCAGAGCTTTCACCTTTATATTGACTGTATGTATGGGGTCTGGATTCAATGAGTAAAAGCTGGAATCACCGGTAATCTTTGTGGTTCATGGAAAAAGAGCAGGTGATGATGAAAAGGAAATAGCAAGCCAGGGATATGCCCTCAAGAGCTGCTGGGTGAATCCAGAGGCAATTAAAAGTATTCAGTCCTTTAGGAGGTCCTTTAGCCCAAGGGCTGTTACAGGAGCAGGACTGAGGAGACGAGGACATGCCCAGGCTTCTGCATGCTGCAGTGAGTCCTGCTGGTTAGAGAGTGAAACATGGATGCAGTGGCTTTTCTGCCATTGTCCTGCTGTCCTTGTGAGGTGAAAATGCTGAGTTTTCAAGAGCTGAAGGGGCTATGCTCTTCACAGGGAATGCATGAAGATCTTTTCCTTCTTAAGCGAAGAAAAACCTCAGCACCAACCTCACATAATTTATAATCCACCTTGAAAATTTTGGCACAAGGCACTAGTCTTAACCGAGTTTAAAATAATAATAAAAACACCACAGGAGAAATGCAAACTGTTGAAACCATCATACCCAGATGACTGCCTCCCTTTTATACTTTCTGTAATGAGATTTTCTGCCTTGCTTTAAAGAGTGATCCAAAACTTGAGCATCAGAACAGGTGACAGAAAGTGAAAGAAAAGTTAAACTCCAAAAGAGCACGGTCAAACTCATTTTTATTCTTTTATGCATTAGGATGCAGATTAAAAAAAAATGATGGTGTGAGACCATGTTCTAAGAACAACAACAACAAAAAAAGTCACTAACACTACCTATTTTCGAGTGCTCACTTTTCTTGCAGAAACTTTTCTTTCACTTTTAGTTAGCTGGCTGTTCTGGGAGCGAGATTACTTGACCAAAAAAAATCCCTCTTCTCCCCAGAAACCCCCAAACCAAAAACCACCTCTAACAAAACCCACACTATTACAGAAAAAAAGAAGTTAACAAAACCAATCTAGATTACAAAAGTAGCAGTATTTTCTGTGTGATTTTGGTGTGTGAGCATATTTATTTCATTATGTCTTGTAAGAGTGTATGAAAGTGAAAAATGTTATCTAAAAACATGGAAAAATCCCAGGGCTGGCTATTCTAAATGTAACAGATACAAATTTGTTCTCTCTCTCTATATATATATATATATATAGGTATATATAGATATATATGTGTGTGTATATATATGCATATATATATGTATGTGTACGTATGTATATATGTGTGTGTGTATATATATACACACACACGCTCTGACCCGACCTGCACCATACAGCCACCCTCAGAGAAAAAAAATCACTCTTCCATCTTCTAGAAGAGGTTGAGGTAATAAAAAACCCTCATTCCTGAAATTTTAAGATTAGTTTATTTTTCTTTTTCTGTACTGCAAAGGAGCTCCTCTTTCCCAGAGCACCGTCATGAAATACTTATGTGGAACACAGGTTAGACAGATTCAAATGTGGTGCAAATTAGAATAGGATAAACAAGAAGGTATTGAAAAGGCATCGGAGTCCTGCAAGTTTTGGAAGATCTAGGATACAATCCGAATTCAAAGAGGGAAGGAGATTGATTTATCCAACCAATTACCAATTTCTTCTTAAAGGAAATTCTCACAAATAAAAGTTTTCTGTTTTCAGTAGGTTTTGTCAAGACAGCAATGCTAACTCAGAATCAAATAAAATACGACCCTCAGAAAATACTGAAGGAAACAGATAGAATGAAGTTTCCTCTTTCCTAAAATTCTTTTGTTGAATAGTCTCGTCATAAATTCAGTTTGATTAAGGCTGCTGGCACCGTGTGGCAGGAGAGGTCACAGAGTGCCATGGCCATATCCTGTCCTGCCCTGAGTTTTCCATAAGCCAGTGATGTCTCTGTGTCAGAAGAGACCTGAGATGGCTGTAGTGGGCACCATGGTACCTCAGCCTTAGCAACGCTAGGGGCTTCTATTGGCAGCACTGCACCTTTCCACCCAAGATGCACTGGCAATGCCTCCCAGCGTCTGTGTTACAGAGCTGCTGTCAGGCTGCCAAAACAGACTTTGAAATTCCCCAAAAACTTCAAGCATGTCAAGCAGATTAAGTTGTCATATAATTCCTCCTGCTCTTTCTCAAAAAACCCAACTCTCCACCTTAGAATTTCCAAACCATCATTTGTTTTTGAGTTCCTCTTTACCCACTATTAAATGCAAAGCTCTTGTGAAATGGGAAGCAGAGCTTCTAAAGGAGATTTAAATAGTGTCAGTCCCTCAGGTTGAGATAGGGTCAACAGTACAAGCCTCTTCCAATTGTACATCCATCATATTCTTTGCAGAATAAGTTTTGCTCCAGATCTTCTAGAAATAGTCTTTCAGGTGTTAAAGTCTTTTCAAAACAGGAATCTTGTCTCACCTTTTACCATATTAAGTTGCTGCCTTTTCAGCTCACCTCCAGACAATTATGCTGTTACTGACCCAAGCCCAACAGCCATAATTGAGTGGCTAAGATCTTATATATAACCTGGACTAGAGACACGTTAAAAATCTTCATCAGCTATCCTCTTTCTGCTCTAGTGAAACAAATTATGATTTGCATTTGGAGGTGACCTGCCTGGGTAGCAGAATGCTGCGTTCATACAGACAATACGTTGATCCTGCTCTTGGCTCTTCTCTTGCCTCTTCAGCAAAGACACAATTTGATTCCTGAAAGGCCAGCTGCAGTAGCACTATCCTGTTAACGATGGCTCTCAAGTGAGATGAGGATGCTCCTGAAGGTGAAATATCTACCTCCTGCAGTCAAGGAAGCAGAAGTACCATTTCTTGTGGTACTTGTTAACTGCCTGCTGCTTGCAAGGGCACATAATTCCCTGAGTACTGTACAATTAAGACAACTCCAGGGACAATTCTTTTCATTCTCCTATGCACATTGGAGTAACTGTCTCCTGCTGTGTAAACTTCTGCCCAAGTGCTGGTGAACAGGCCAGTGCATGTAGGAGCTGAAGACAAAGTGCTTAGAAAACAGAAAGGGGAAATATCTTAAGCTGTCCTTCACAGCACTGCAGGGTGGCACAAAGACAAAGACTCCTCTACAATTTTACAAAGACTCAAGCTATTTTTATGCAATTAAAAAACAGGCATAGAGGAGCTAGAAAAAAAAAAAAAAGTCTATCACTGCCATACAGAAGAGCTAAGCTCTCTAGTATTCTGATTTGCTACCTTACTCTAATACTTCTTGGGAGGGACTTTGTAGTACAAAGGAAGATGAATGTGTAGCACATTAAGATCTTAAAATCACTGCAACGCTGAATTGTTCTTATCTAATTTATTTCTCTTTTTTCCAGACCTCTGACTTTGCTACACTTAAAAGTAGTTTTGGTATAAATAAACTGATCAGAAGACACATTATACTTTTATTGCCTTCTGATCTCTGCTGATTAAGACATGGCTACTGAACTTAGAAGTAATTGAATGAGTACTAACACCTCAATTGCTGGATGTCTCTACTGAACTGCATGGCAGACATGAAGTATATAATAAATTTTACAAACATAATTTATATCTTTTACTTTCTCTAATTGTATTATCATTGGCATAATACAATTCACGTTTCAAATGCTGTGTCAAATGCAGTGCACTTCCATGGGTGATTGTGAAATGACTGCATACCCACGTAGAAACAAATAATCTGTTTTCAGCCTTCCTGAGGAGAAACAAGTACTTCTGCAGAGTGAATTATATGAATGAAGTGATTGCACAGACATCTGCTAAACTTGTTTACAAGAACTCCAGTCCCAAGTGACAAGTCAGGCTTGAGACCAAACCCATCACTGCTTTTGAAAGCTACTATTAAAGTCTGTGCAGTTCAGTGCAGTCACATTAAAGCCTTTAAAGTATTACTAAAGTCATTGAACTGACAGAAGACTAAGTCAAACTCATCTGCTCCCAGGTTTACCAATGAGATGCGGGTAATTCCTGAAGCAAAATCATATAATTCACCAGGAAAATAAACCAAACCATTTACTTAAATGTCTAGAGGTTTCACATTCATTGCATGTTTCGTATAAATACAAACTACCCTTTTCCATTTACACTCACATTCTCCACATGGATAAAGCTAAAACCCCCAATACGTTAGATTTTTTTAATGGATGTCCATGGATTCATAGACAGGCTTCTTTCTTTTCCTTTTCAGTATAATTTACAAGATAATAATAGAGTTGGGATTTTATATGCATGTGCATGTGGACAGATATTTCAATGCTGCACTGATAATTATTTCATGGTGCAATGCGAGGAGAGGTATGTTTTAGAGATATTGGGAAAGTTGGCCTATGGAATAGCAATGAAATAGTATCACATGTTGGCATTATTAAGCTGCAAAGTTTGTCTGCCATAGATGTTTATGGATCAGTGGATGCAAATGAGAAAAAAGAAAATTCAGGCTGAGATTTTTTTTTTCCCAGAAGTAACCATTTCTTACAGAAAGAATAAATTCTTTGTGAACAAATATTCATTGAAATTTTTTTCTGTCAAAAATATTCTTTTTAAATTGTGATAGGGGATCACATGCAAAAAGGACCATAAATTTTAAAAATCTCATAATATAATGAAAAATAAGTCTCTATAATAGCACTAAATGATCCAGATACATAATGATTTTAGACAGCAAAAATATCCGAGGATCAAAGATCTTTGTTGTACTGCGGTCTAAGATGACTGACTGCTTGGCCAGTCCTTGGAAGGTAAGTCTTACTGAACTTGACCTTGAGGTCTTAATTAGATCACAGATTTTTCATGAAACTACGGATATCTTTATATCATAAGAAGAAAAAAAATACTGCTTCTATTGTATTTTTTTTTCATTCAACTGCTAACAGCGTGTCTTTTTCTTCATTCACATAACACAGTATTTCAGAAGTATTATTGTTTTTAGGGGTCATTATTTACAGTAGGTTTTCTTTTCAAAAAAAGTATTTTTTTCCAATTAAGCCCAACAGTCATACATTTCCCTCCCAACTTTCTGACAATACTTCATGACTATGTAATCAGCCTTTCAGAGTAACAGTACATTCCTTATTGTCTTAAGGGAAAAAAATAAATGTAGGGTATGCAAAGCAGCTGGAAAAATAAATTTACCTTTTATCACAGAAAGCATGGCAGAAGATATACTCCACCTGTCTGGATATACTGATTTCTCTCGCCTTCATTCTTTAAAATATTAACATACTGGTGTAACTTTTCACTCAGTCTGATTACAGTTGAGTTTCCGACAAAATTTGTTTCTAGTTTCAGACATAAATTCCAGTAATACTGAAAATGCCATCTTGTTATAAAGGCATGATCAGAGCTGGTGTTCAGCATAGGCAAGGAATAGAGTTGTTCATTGGATTTCCCCCTCCTGTAGGCCCTCAGAGATCAGTCATAGATTGGTTTGGGTTGAAAATGACACTTAAAGGTCACTTAGTCCAACCCCCTACAAAGAGCAGTGATATCTTCAAGCAAATCAGGTTACTCCAAGCCCCATCCAACCTGAGCTCAAATATTTTCAAGGACATCCATCACCTTTCTGAGCAGCGTTTCACCATCCTTTTTGTAAAAAACCTCTTACTTCTCTGTAGTCTGAATGCACACTCTTTTGATTTAAAACAATTACCCCTTGCCCTATCAGAACAGACCCTGCTGAAAAGTTTCTCCCCAACTTTCTTGTGTGTTCCTTTTAGGTACTGGAAAGTGTCCCTGCAGCCTTTTCTTCTCCAGGCTGAACAATCCCAGCTCTCTCAGCCTGTCTTCATAGAAGAAGTGTTCCATCCTCCTCTGGACCACAGTTCTATGATCTTCCTCTAATGGGGACCTCGGAGCTGGATGCAGCACTCCAGGTGGGCTCTCACCAGAGTGATGTAAAGGGGCAGAATCTCCTCCCTCACTCTGCTGGCCACACCGCTTTGGATGCAGCTGGATTTCTGGGCTGTGAGTGCACACTGACAGATCAGGTCCACCAGCACCCCCAGAGCTGCTCTCAATCTCTTCATCCCCCAGCCTGTGTTGATACTGGAGGTTCCCTGGACCCAGGTGCAGCCCCTCATACTTGGCATTGTTGAACCTCATGAGGTTCACATGTGCTCACTTCTTGAGCCTTTCTAGGTCCCTTTGGATGGCATCCCATAATTCAGGTTTGTCAACTGAACCACTCAGCTTGGGGCCATCTGAAAACTTGCTGAAGGTGTGCTCAGCCATACTGTCTATGCCAATAATGTTGATATTCATCAGTCCTGGTCCTAGTATGGAGCCCTGCAGAGAACCTCTTGTCACTGATCATCAGGTCATTAAGGCATTGATTACTGACCTCTGGTCGCACCATTCACTAGTTCTTATGATGTCATGTCTCAGCTTCTCCTTTCCTTCCTTAAACATTCTCCTCATCCTCCCTTTCTAGCTCATCTTTGTAGTGTGGTTCATCAGTTTTGCAACCACAATCTGAATTTCTGCCTCCTACAACTGACCTGCTTTGTATTGCTTTTCAGATCCTGCAAAGGACAGGGAATTCTCTCCTCTTGCCTATGCTGAAGCCCTCAGTGATCATGTTCCAAACCCAAGTTTATTTCCTTGGAGTCTGTGAGGAACTGCAGAGAGAAAGTCCCTTAAACACCCACCAAGAGCCACCCCAAGCATCACTGATCTTTGCAAACCGATTGCTGCTGAGATCTTCCAAACTATTACACTGGGAAGATACTAAGCAGCTGTGACAAACCTGAGTTTTGCAGAAACAGGGTATGTTACCTCTCAAAATTCAAATCTGTCAACAACTGCCATCTATGGTTTAAGCCAGTTCTGTGATCTGCGCTTAGAAAATTTATTTACCCTTTTTTTTAAAAGGGCTTATAGAGGTGTGATCTTAATGATACAAAACCTTTCAACTTTCTCAAGTTTTGAGGTTACACTTAATTCCACAAAGTCATTGAAAACATGAATTACTTGAATATGATAGCAAATCACAGTTTAGATTAAGTTCCTGTGGAATTCCAGGAGCATAAGTCTCACTCTGGAGGAGCTTTTGTGCTTTGTAATATTGGATGGCTATTTTTGAAAGGCACAAATACAAGCCAGATGTGGATCTTTTGTTGAATTTCAACATGATATTAATACTTAATTTTTATTCCATTTTCTCAGGGTAGAGATTGAACAAAAATACTAAACTCTAGCAGTAAGGCCAGTAGCAACCACTGGGTAACATTCATCTCTCCTTGGAGAAGGTTCTGCATATCTAAAGACCCTGAGTCAGATGGGTACTTGGAAAATCCTAATATGTTTGGTTGATTACTGGTTATTTTGCTGCATGAAGGCGCTAACATGAAAGTTAGAGATTATAAATAAAAAATGAAAAAAAATTACTCATTTTGTATACAAAGAGAAAAAAGGCACTTATACATATTCCTGACACGAGTACAATTTGTTGCTGTACAGAAAGCAGCAATACAAATTCTACAGTAATGGTTTTGTCATGGGAAAAGCAATTTGGAAAACAGGAACTTATCATTACCCTAAGCAGTAAAGTTTCCTTTATAGCCATATATACTCTAAGAAATACAAATATTGATGCTTAAAATGAGAAAAATATTAAGAGGAAATCTACAAATAATTGTGTAGAAACAGTGATTTTGTCATATATACTCGAGCTGAAAACAGAGAAATTATAAAAGCCATTTAGCAAGATGTGTTAATACAATGGATCAGAAACATGATACATTATTTTAGTTAGATTCATAAGCTTAAATATGTTCAAAATTGTGTTTGAAAGGAAATTTTTGGGTTTTTTCAGTTGTCAAATAACTACCTGCATTATTTGAGATGACATTTAAAGCACATATTGTCATTTGAAACTCCTTGGGGCCCTTTAACACGATAGCTTCCCAAGCATATGTGATTTTTTTGTGAAGAAATCTTTGTGAATATGCAAAGAGTGCAGGTAATGCTGCAATGGTATCAATTCAGATTTTAGCAGTCTCTATAGGATCTATCCAAATTCTAGATCTATAACCATATTTTTAATCCAGCATTAAGTAACAGGAGATCTTTAACAATTTCAAGTGCTAAGGGTGTCAGCTTTTTTTAAAAGCAGTACTGTCTTTTATATGAGATTATACTATCCCTCCTGTGAACAAACAAAAAACCCATCAAACACAATTTCATACATATTTAAGCATAGGGATCTAACTAAAATCACATTTATTGCTGATACATTATGTTAAGGCATCTTGTTAAATTGCTTTTAACATTTTTATGTTTGGGTTTTGAGTCACAGAATGCTTTGGAAACAGTTGACTTGATAATGACTGGGAGTGCGTGGGCAGTGTGACAGACAGCTATTATGAATTCAGTAATAGCTCACGTGCAGCTCTGGATATTAGAAATGGATTTTCTCATGTCACAGTCCTTCTTCCATTGATCATCTGATCAATGATACTAAGAAGGAAAAAATTAACAGAAGGAAGCTTGAATAGTTTTCTTAGCTCAGCAATGGGGACTGGCCTCATCACTTCATCCTCCCAGATACCAGGCAATTTACTGAATCTAAGAGAAGCTACAGGGCTTCTGTAATGTAGTCGGTGCTGTGGGACAGGTTTTCTGTGGCTTATTCCTCAGGGGCTGGATGAGATCTGTATGCTTTTGCCACCGCCAAATCTCCAAGTCTCCTTTATTTTCCACAAAAAGATAGAGTTCCCCAGCTCCATCTCAGATACCTCTGAGATTGGCCTATTTATCATTTACTTGAAGTAAACAGAACACTGAAACCAACAGTAAAAATATTGCTTTGTTAGAAAGTATTAAAATAAGCTCCAACAGGAAATACAAAACACCTTTCAGATCTTGAAAATAGGGAGCTCACGAGATTCACAAAGCTTTGGAAAGGTGGTTAATCATATCAAGGGAGACAGGAGAGAACTGAAAGCATTGGGTGACATCTACAGTTCCATGAAAAGTTTTGAAAGAGAGAACCTGCCTTCCTTTTGTTTCAAATCATCAAGGAAACACATCTCCGTCCCACTATAGCATACTCTGAGTTGCCTGACTAGCTGAGGCCTGATGGGATGATATGGAGCTTATTTCCAGAAGCTCCTTATCTCTTAAAGTATCCCTTGCTATCTATTTCCTGAATGGAAATGGAGATACAAACTACTATGAACCCTGCTGCCAGAGATTTCAAGGGAGTGAGAGCAACACTTGAGGAAGGTTTGCTCAATGTGAGCATGTCATGAGGCCAGATGGACTGTGAAAAACATGACAGAGCAGCCACATCACAGCACTGACTTTTCAACAATAGTTGCAGGACTTCAGGTCAAATGTCATCTACTTTCTTGTCCTTTCATGTAGCCTTCTGCAGTATTTTACAGTTTAGCATATACAAAACAAGAACTGAAAAAGGAGCTCTTCCCATCTTGAGCAATGGGAAACATTAAGGTGAAAACTTTGCAATACCTAAGATCAGTTTAAAGCTGGTATCTAGGGCCTGACAAAAATTAAATGGTTGTGGTGCACACTTTGTTATTTAATAGGAAAGGCTAACTTCTTGGGCCATGTAAGAGGGATAACCTGGTGAATTAAGTCTGTCTTGTTTTTTGAAGACTGAAAATATATAGAGAAAAAAGGAAGGGAAAATCAATAAATTCTTCAACAAAATGTGAGAATGTAAAATGAAAAACTTAACATGCCAATTATCTGTTTTCTCAATAGCATCCCACCAGACAAGGAAGAACAGCTCAATAACTATACCAGATATCTCAGAAGTTTCCACTGTTGCCCCATGTGAAACAGTTCCAGGATCTGCTGCCATGATGCTCTGGCATCGTATTGCACATCTAGTTATGCTTTAACCTGGAAATTCTTAGCCAATGTAAGAAAATTTAGTTATGACCATTTTACTTTTCCATCAAGTCATATTTCTAGGAGGTTTAATGTACCGAATTCTGAATACCACTGTATGTTTGTGAGACATCACAGTTCATTTGAGATCCTTGCACACTTACACGATCTTTGCTTAAGACTTTCTACATGCTTAGTACTCTAATTTCTTTCACTGTGCTAAAAATTCTGATTTATGTCTCAAGAGCTCCTTAACAATTAGTAGCATATTTAGTCACCTGAAACTATTATGATGTGATTTCTGTTTTTTTATGAGTATGCTGTAGTTTCACATTTCAAACATACCTAGTTGATTAAATGATGTATGACACTTAAGTTTTGTTTCTCAGCTTGGCATTATTGTGGTTATTGTGGTACATAATGTAATTTAATTAAACCGGCTATTATGCTCTGGGCAAGTCTGTTAAAAAAAAAAAAAGAAAAAAAGACTCCACTATGTTTAAACCAAAGAATTTTGCCACGTGTTCCATTTTACAGTAGTCTTTTATTCTAGGAATGTTGCAATGCATCACATATTTTTAATTAGAATACTACAATAGCCTTTACCCATGTTTTCATTATAATACTTATTGTTGACTGTAATTTCTACTCAGATTGCCTGCCAAATTCAGCTTGAAAAAAATGACAGCAGCAAATTCTGTTGCCAGAATTATTTTTTTAACACAATCTGTATAGTATTTATATGATGCTACATTCATATATTTTTTTCATATAGGTTCAGTGGCTGCAAATCCTTATTAAACATTAAGGTAAATATAAGATTCTTTTTGTCTGCATTCAAGCTATTTATAAGAAATCTGTTTATTGAAAAAGTGGCAATTGGGTATCCCCATGTTTGTGTCCTTCATAGCGGTCACAGAGCATAGATATGCAGAACCCCGGTGACTCCTGCCAGATGACAGTTTTACAGTGAAACAAACATTTAAGAGCGAAACCACCTCTGACAGAAACACGTACTTTGTCACATAGTTTCTTATCCTTCAGTTATATTCATTTATCAGTATAGTAGGAGAAGAAGTCACCATCATGCAATATGGAAGCTAATCTACATTTAAACAGAATTTTTCCTTTTTAATCCACACTTGTTCTCTCTTTCAGATCATATTACAGCCTCACAAACAGTTCCACCTTGGGAATGGAGGGCACAATACAGGGACAGAAATGATCACCTGGGAAGGAAGGCTAATTGAATATCCACAAACTCTGTCTCATGGAGGAACTGGTTTGCTCATGTTCAGTAACAGATAAAAAAAATTTACAATGCACAGCTAATCCCACTTCTTCCTTCCAACAGGGAGATGAGAGAAAGGGAAAACAGATCTGTTAGAAATGGCAGTTATTACACTTAGGATTCCATCTGACAAGTTCAAACACTGAGACAACATCAGAACGAAAACCTAAAGGAAATAGTGTTGCAAACATTCAAGCCCTGTGCTACTCATTAAGCAACCTGTTTCCCTATGTACTCAGAACTTCAAACATGTCTTTGTTCTTAACATTTGCTTTCAAGATTTATAGGCAAACTCACTGTGCCTGACGTAAATGCTTTTGCACACATTATGCTTGCAAAAACTCATAATGGGCATGCAAATTGATATTTATTCATTCAAAGACAGTAACTACAAATAACCTCTCCTGCTGCAGTACCCATTGGGAGTAGCTGTGATACATCGGTGCATCCATCAAAATCTTCTTTCAAACAAGCAGTTTTCATCAGGTAAGAGGTATAGGGACTTTTCCCCCAAGCAGCAGGGTACAGGTATAGGGGCTTTTTATCTGCTTTTTGGGGGTCTGGTGTTTTGTTTGCTTGGGGTTTTTTAAGCATTAGTAGGAACAGCCACCAAAGAGCGAGATGCTGCACAGTAATAATTGCTGGAGCTTGCTGACCTCCGCTGGGAGGTGCTACGTGAAACAGAGAATGGGCAGCAACAACCCTTCCAGTACCTTCAGGTGGACTGCTTGTTTGCACTCTCATTAAAATGCAATTATGCACGGTTTTACTTTCACAGAATCTCATTCTAGAGACAATGAGATTCTTGCCCTAGCAGCCATGGAAGCTGGATCAAGTGCTCTTCCTCCTCTCTACACCCACAAAACTCCACAGGAATTATCATCAGGCTTATGGAGATTAATTTAAAATTGCAAAGCTCTGATAATGAATTCTATAGCAAACAAACACAAAATGCTTTTAACCACCAGGCCTTTAGCCAGGAACAGTAACAAAAGTCATTATTTCCTCCCACTACCTTAAAAGAAAAGAACTCCACCATTCTCTGATGCTGTTACAGCTCTCATTCTAAGTCAATTCAACACTACCTTTCCCTCATAAGGATAGTATATGAATATTTGAACTTTACAAACAAGAACAAACACTAATTACCTGCACTGTTATTACTAAGATGAAGAAAATAATTGTGAAATTAATTCTATTGTGCTCAAAGAGAAAAATCACAAGTAGAGTTAACGTGCAGAGATTACCTCTGTGGAGGACAGAAGACACACTACCTTCTCATTCAGCTTCACAGCTCACATCAGGTTAAATCACTGCTAGCATTTTTCTGCTGAAGAACAGTTGGAATTAAGTCTGTGGTGCAATACAAAGAGAATTGATCAAATATTTTGTAACGTCTACAGGATGTGTTAAGAAATGACTACTCAGTGTGTTAGCTTTTTGAAAGGAAACTTCAGCAGCATTTTGCTTTTCATACTTCAGCAGATCAGTCAGTTTAGATTGATCAAATATTTACTTGTAATCAACATGATCGATTAATGCATTTGATTTCAATGTAGTGACTGTTCAGAGGCAAACGAAGCAGACCCTATAGTATTCCCATCTGGGATGTCACATGCTCCAATGACTAGCACTTGCTGTTTCAAGGACAGTGCACTTCTTTCTCCTATCATTCAGAGCAAAAATTCTCTTACTTTCCAAAGTGCACCTTCATTTCAAATTGTACTGCATGATAGAATACAGCCCAAAATTTATATTTGGGGCAGGGAGTGGGAGACACTTGCTATAAAAAAAGCTAGCTGGTTTGTATTTTGAAGAGATAAAGCATATTCGTTTATTAGGAATAACCAAAATTAATTTAAATTTAAGGTAAAGAGTACTTTTATTAATTTGTGATACAGTTTAGGATGAGGACACCAAAAAAACCTTCACAGAGTGGTGGAAACATGAAAATGAGGTGTTGATATAAAATGTTTTTATACTGTGCAATTATTTTATATTAAGCCAAGCCTAGGTCATAAACATCATTACTTTTGTGATTTTAAAGTTTGGATGACTTTCTTATGGTATAAAATACACATTCATCCTTATTCCAAAATTATTTGAGAATTGTGTCCCTGTTATTGTTCCAAAAATATTCTTTTTATAATGTAATACTTTCTTCAGACTTAATGGCTAAAGCAGATGAAACAGTGATGAGTGGTGACTGGTTTTCCTCAGTTCTTATTCTGCTATTGCTATTACTCTGAACTTCCTTATTTAGGCTTCCATTGTTATCTTGGAGAAGCTCAAGATGCATGAAAATAGACCCCGTTCTCAGTTAACCTGTTTTCAATACAACTTACTTTATTGTGAAAGTGGACGCTGCTGCCATATTAGACTGACTCCACATATAAAAGAGATCCAGGACTGAGGTTTCCAGCTTCTGAATTTGCCTCATGATATTCTGCACTATGCCTGAGGCAAGCTTTTAACTTCCAGACTTTATGCTTGTTTTCAAAGTGAAAGTGCTATGGCCCTAAGACAATTTTATTAGCTTTCTTTCCTTTTTTTCTTCTCCTTACATTTTTTATACACAGATCATAAACATGGATTTCATCTTGCTTTGTTTACATAGAACAGATTTAGTTCCCTTATAAATCTGCAAAATGGAAATAAACACTTGTGAATGTTGTCATGTTTAAGCCATTTGTCACAAGCCTCAGAAGACAAATTACCCTAAGCAAGGTTCAGGAACAGCAGAAGACTGCTCATTCTAACTCATCTTTACGACAGGAAAAAAAAAGAAAACAACAAAACTGAATGTTGTCACTGATGCACTATCTTTTTATCTGACCATTTAGGTAAGATTTCATGGGAAAGGCAAAACTTTTTATATTTTTGTATCATGAAGAGTAAGACATAAACACTTTGGTCCTTAGTTGTCCTATTCAATACTGCATTTTCCCTCTATACCTCAAATGAATCAGGTCAATTCTCCAAAACAACTCCATCAGACAAAAAGAGAGGAACACGGTGGGTAACCCAAAGATATATACACACACTGATGAGCCTCTCCAGGTATATCAGGAACTAGTTTCTGTTTGTTTTTCCTCTCAGCAGAGGTCACTGGCTTTCATCTCTGCTGTACTCAGCTATTCTTCTCAGAAAATACATAGCAATCTTTAAAAACTTTACTGGTTTTAAACCATGTCCAAAATTAATCAGTGTGTTCTAAAATTACTACAGGGAAATATGACTGACAGAGGCAGTTAGTAAAACTGCATAGGTCTCATTACACCCAAGTAGAGGAGGGCTAGAAGTGCATTGTTGTAGGCTTTGAAAAACAGGCTTCTGGGAATGGAATTGTACTTAGAAGAAGGAATTCTCAAGTTCTTGCTGTTCAAAACTGAGGAACGCTGAAAAAGTAGTAGAAGAATATAGATATAAAAATTAATTTAGAAAGGATTTAGACACAGACCATGATTAATTTGCAACATAGGGGATTAATCCAAAGACCCCTGCTGCCTTTCTTCTCCTGCCTTGTAACATCACTCTATTAGATATTCAGTTTCTTCTATAAATGTGTCAGTATTCTGATGTCAGAGTAATATAAAAGAGACAGATTATTAATCCTAGTTATTAGCAAACACATAAGTAAAATTCTAGTTCTAGCAATGCTAAATAACTACAAGATGAACCCCAAGCTATCTCCAGTCATCATAGTTTCTCAGGCTTTGTGACTGCATTACTACCATTGTCATATTCACGAGAAAAAGCGCCACAATACCTTAAATTACTCTAACACACTCTCAGACATCTGACAGAGTTCACTGGAGATAACGGCTGCAGAACTGCTTATCCAAATTTCACATCAAGCACCACATCTTTGAAACTACTTATTACACCATGAAGTCTACCAACACATGCCAAATGACATGCATTTGATTCAATGAACTTCTCAGACAATGGGGGTTGACAGGACAGGTTTCATCTTTTGTTTAAGGAATTTTTTTGGTTGAAATCATTGTTTTTATCATTTTACTTATGTTTCCCTGTTTAGTTAAGTGTCTGCAGATGTCCATTGGGGAAGTCTTTGTAGTAAGAAAAAACAGTAGTTGTGGAATCCTTTGAACCCTCCAGGGAAATCCCAAGGGCCTTGCCTTAGAAGAATTTACCATAGAGTCTCCACATAGGCTCAAAGAGAAAACTTCCCCATGGAGCCTTGTACAACACTAGGACCACCCCAGTTCCTTCCCCCACACGTCCCTAATTCTTGTGGTCTCCCTTTTCCTCATTGGTTGTGGAATTGCTGGTGGCCAGCCTCGTCTTGCCCACAGGGCAATGCCCCCTTGTCCTGCCCCTTCAGACACCATATTTACCCTTGTGCGTGCACACCACAAGGTTTCATCTTTTGTCTTGGATTTCCCTTTGGCATGCTGGAATAAACCTTCACTGGAATTTATAAGGCAAAAGGCTCTTCTGCCTCTCTTTGCTGAGCCAGCCATGGTAAATATGGTGTGTGGAATTTAGCTGCTTTGCCTGAGTGCTTTTCCCCAGGAGATGCTTATTGGGAAATAGGTAGCACATCCCCAGCTAAACCCCATGCCACTACATTTGATTTTTAATTTTAATTCAAAAATTGAGTAATATTTTTGACTACTTACACCTTTTAAATAACAAAGGGACGCTTATTACATGATCCAATCAGTAAATTTCTGAGGAAAAACATGTTTCCTTTCTCCATCTAGGTAAGAAGCAATAGTGTGTGTTGACTTCAGACATTTTCTAGTGCTGTCTTGTTAGCATGCAGAACACAGGAGCACACGGTGTCATGGAAAGTTAGCATCAGTATGGTTATTCTGTCCTTGAATAATAATAGCTCCCAAGTTTCATGTGTCCCCATATATCAGCCGTATTTCCTGAGAGGTTATGCTTCCTAATGTAAGGTAAAAGAAATCTGGTAAAACAGGAATAGAAAAAGCAGACCTGCTGTTTCTTTAGCAAAGCATAAGACTGTTGCCCATATCAAAGCTACAGAAATGAACGCATTTTTTGCAGACATATTTCATCTACTTTGATGACTGTTCTCCACAGAACAGGGAAAATATAAGAAAATGGCCTTTCAGACCTTACATAAAAAGCTATTGATTTCACTGGCTAAAGTTTATCTGGTATCTCATTCTCTTTAAAAAAAAAATTACTCAGCTGGGTCACATAATTATTGCCAGCAGCATAAGACACTTCACAGTGTAAGATCACACTAACACATTAATTGTTTCTTTGACAGCTCTGTGAGAAACAGTGAAGAGTCCTGCCTATTTGCCAGGAGATTCATAAGCAGTCTCACACTATGCCTCATCCTGCAGATTCCCTCTACAAAGAATTTATCATCATAATCACTGAGCAAAGTATGTGCTACATTTAAGAACAGGTTGCCAAAGCCTAATAGAAATTCAAACATTGTGGAACTGAGAGACCAAGTAAGATAAATTGTAATGCCTTGCAGTTAAGTTTGAATTTGGAGAACTGTACAAAAATTAAACACAGAATCAGAATGGGTGAGGTTGGAATGGACCCCAGTGGGTCATCTGGCCCAATCTCCCAGCTCAAGAAGAGCACATAGCGCAGGATTTTTCCAGATAGTTCTTCAGTATTTTCAGTGAGGGAGACTCTATCCCCTATCTTGGCAATCTGTTCCAGGGCACAGGCACCCATACAGTAAAGAACATTGTCCCCATGTTCAGGTGGGTCTTCCTGTGCACCAGTTTCTGCCTGTTGTCTTTTGGTCTGTTGTTTGGCACCACTGAGAAGAGCCTGGCTCCATCCTCTTGACACTCTCCCTTTCAGATACTTATATCAGTGATGAAGTTCCCATTTCAGTTGTCTCTTCTGAGGCCTGGAGAAACCCAACTTCCTTAGCCTTTCTTTGTGAGAGGGATGCTCCTGTCCCATAATCATCTCTTTCACCCTCTGCTGGACTCGCTTCTGGAGCTCCATGTCTCTCTTGCACTGAGGAGCCCAGAATGGGACACAGCACTCCAGACATGGCCTCACCAGGGCAGAGCAGAGGGGCAGGACCACCTCCCTCAACATGCTGGCAATGCTCTTCCTAATGCATCCAGGATCCCATTGGCCTTCTTGGCCACAAGGACGCCCTGTTGGCTCATGAAGAGCTTGTTGTCCACCAGGACTGTTTCCTGCATTCTGTGTGGTTTCTGGTCCCTGGAGTCCTTCAAATCTGGTGAAGTGGCTCCGATAACACCCTCCTGTCAGCCTCAACAGTTCAGGCTGGAAGATCCTGTAAGGTTCTTGAAAAGCTCTCAGCTGTTGCTAAATTCATCTTTATTTAAAAGAGTATGGTCTAAGAGGTTCTGTTTCTCTCAACTCCATACACCTACAATCATCTGAGAGTAACAGAGATACTCAACAAGATATTGTGGAATCCTTTGAACTCTCCAAGAATTTCCTTTTGGTAAGGGAAACAAAATCTTGTGATTCCAGTGGAGATCAATTCAGCAATCTTTGTTCCATGTCCCTGCACTTGATGACATCCTATGCCTTTTGATGGCTTTCACTTTGGCAATGATTTTTGTTCTTTTTATTTTTTCCTGTATCCATGCCATTTCTCTCATATCTTCCCGTCAAAGTTGTGTCTTCCTCCCTGATTTTTTCTCTTGATTTTGCATAATCTGTGAGCTTAGTTTTCGCCTCTTTTGGTCCTTTGCACTGCACCTCATGTAAACCTGGTCCATTTTCATGTAGTCACGAAATCTCCCAATTTTCTGTTCCGCTTTTTTTTCTTCAATCACATTTCCTTTGATTCTCTCTCCATTCCAGAGCTTTTGTAAGTCGTCCTTTTCAGTTTTGCAAGATTTAATTTCCATTTCTTACTTTGAAATTTCTAGCAATCTTGATTGGCTGTGCTGTGGTTTTTTATTCCTTGGTTGTTTTTTGAAGGACCTCAGGATCAAATTATGCCTGAAGATTTCATGATGTTACCAGATTCAATTTGTATTTCATAAAGTAGGATTTCTCTATATTCTGAACCATAAACCTATGTTTGCTTCCCTTACATATTTTTTGATCTCTCATCCTTGAGTATTCATAAACAATTACTGCACATCCTGACAGAAGTGTCCTAGAAAAAGCTGTTGATGTCAATAAAATGATCTGTGTTGAAATGTAATGATTCCCTACTGAAAAAAAGTTTTGTTTGAGAAACTTTCAAAAATAGTTATTAGTCAAATTTAGAATCATAATTACTGCAGAAAAGTAAACAAGATGAAAGTGAAAGATATATTCTGCGCATGCACTAGCAAAGTATTTAAGCATAATCTTAATTGCAAGAATGTGAGTAATCCCAGGTGCCTGTATAACTGCTAAAAGGAAATCACATTACCAGGATATAGAAGCATTTTTTGTCTCTCAGGCAATTGCTGGATTTTTTGGATTATAGGAGACCTTTAAAAGGTCACTCTGAGATGATTAATTTCATAAGAAAAGAGACAGACTGAACGACTGCATTGTGACTTATTTTGAGATGCATAACATATAATTTAAACTGAGTAAATTATGGACTAAATAATAAAGATTTTTTAAATCATTTAAAGTCAGCTCTACAGATCAAACAACAAACAAATGAAAAGCTATAAAGAAAATATCACTGATAACTTTAGTCAAAACACTTTCAGGAAAATAATTCTCCATTACTGAAGATATTTGATTATTTCCTGCTTTACACATAGAAGAAAGCCATATGTTCTGTAAACCAGTCTTAGATACAAGGCAGCTCTTCAAGTTCTTGCAGGACTCTTCTACATGTTTCAAAACATCTGATGGAGCCAACAGATACCTGCAGGTTGGTGGGGATGTGTCCTGCCTTCCTGGTGAAGAAATGAGGATAAGACTGGAGACAGGTACTGAGGGGGGCTGAGGAATCAAGACAGTGCTCCAGGATGTTGTGGTGCCTCCTGAGCATCAGGTAGAGTCCTGCCAGAGTCTCTCCCAGCTCCCCCTGCTCACCAATCCCTGGCATCCACAGCCTAAATTCCACCATGGTGCCTATTTGGGATAAGCACCCCAGGAACTGCTGGTACTGGCTGCATCCCCCATGGTGGCCCTAGGTTTGTAAGCACATCTCTAAACTGTCCAAGTGGACACGAAAACTCACTGAATAGGGTCTGCACCTCTTTCTCCATCCAGCATAAAAGCAAAAAGGCTGGGAGGAGCAACCTAAGCACACGTAGGAGCACCCTAGACCTGATATAAATGAAAAACCACACATGCACCATCCCACCTCACAGGCTTGGCCTCCTGTGGTAAATATTGCCCATTTCAGTCATCTGCTGTAACCCAATAAGCTTAGTATTGCTTCACACCTATTTCTCAAAGAAGTTTGGATTAAAATGAAATTATTTAGGAGTAAAGCTTGCTTACTTGCTTGCTTTGAAATTCCTTGGAAATCATCTAAACCACAGGTATTTCCGTGCAATAAAGCCATTCAATATAATCTCTTCTAGCTCTTCAAGAATACCCTTAAACATCAATGAATTATCTGCTTTTATTATGCAAGAAGATATACTCCCAAGTGATGAAAAATTAACTTACTTTATGCCAGGGGAAAGTCATACTGAGCTTTATTAAATGTACCTTTAGGTTTAAAGCATATTTTCAATGTTAACACTTCAAATTGCTTAGTAACGGATAAAACATTATAGCTAGAAATACAGACTAAGTACATGGTTTTAAAAAAGCAAATGGTATACTCTAAAAAGTAAGACTAGATGGTAGTGGCCTCTTCCCTCCTACTGGTGTAAAGGAAGAGCAGCTGCTTTGTTGTTTTCAGTGTTATGCCACATAAAAGTTAATGCAACTGCAATAAAATACCAGTTTTGAAATTGGTATGAGGCCCAATGTAGAAGTTGATCAGCATTTGGATTTACATTCAATAAAATGACTCAGAACCATATCATTGGACAGATTTGCTGGTTAGAAACTGCACAATTCAAGAGGACTATCTTATTCATAGAGGTGATCATGGAAATACTGGTTTTTGGATGACTGCAGCACAGCTGGATTTCAGCTTTAGGAACTATTACCACTACTTCTGACGAGTTATAGAATATTACAGGATACCACCAGAGTTTCAGTGATTAACGAGTACATTTGACAATAAGAATATTGTCAAATACTCCCAATAAACCAAAGCATCTTAAAAGATTATTGCTGTTGGGCAGGATCATTATTGCTGTCTACTAAGAGGAGCTCCAGAGAGTCAATTCAATGGTCTCTGATCTTAGTGTCAGGGATTACTAATTGTAGGTACCTTACTAAATCTAAGTATCACCAAAGTAAAGAAGATAAAAATGTTTTGGATTGAGTATATGAATGTTGTATTATTAGTGCTGACCCATGCAAGGGATCAGCAATACAAACCTTAAGAAGGTCATTTTTATTATGCTAACTGCATTTTTCATTTCTGCAATGAAAAATGTAATCTATGGAAGATTACTGCCACATTCTTGAAGTACTACATCTTCAGTACCAGGAATAGGAATGGATTTTCTAAGTTGTTTCCTTATACTAATCAGAAAATCCCTGAAGTGACAAGTACCATAGGAAAAAAGGAGATTACTTAACATGCCAGGATCTGCTTTCACCAGCAGTAATTTGATTAGTTTGTCATAATATTAGTCTGCTGTTCATGCTCTATTTTACATATGAATACAGCAAAACTTAGTGGAGGAGAAGTGTTAACAGCGTCTCATCCAGCTGCCCTAAAACAACCACTTATTTCGCTGTCAGTCCAAGGCTAGGCTTTTTGATATTTTTTCTTCCTCTTGTAACTCATCTACTAGTCTTCAGTTCATTATCAGCCGATGTATATAAGCTTGTGATGCCTCACATTTTTAAAAATAAAAAGGAAATTTTTATAATAGAGCATCATATTTTTTTTCTCATTTGCATTGACAATCGACTGTTGCTAGAAGTGTTTTTGCACTGTATCCAAATGCTCAAATGCTGGCAGAAACAGCATGAAGCTTTTATTTTTTTTCCCTTGGAAACTGAAAGCAGTAAGTTCTACTCTAGTTCAGTAGGTTTCTTATTTTCTGCATTCACACTGTTGTATTTAATCCATTGTCTCATGGCAGATAGGACCAAATGAATTTGTTGCCTCCCCATTTTTCTAATGTGGTACCATTCAGCTTGATTAAAGGGAATTCTTTTCCTCTTACATAGCTGCACATTTGGGAGGAATTTATTGCAACTTAATTTGCCTTATCTTCTAGGGAAATATACCACTGAGTGTCCCATTTGCTCTGTCCATTGCTTATTTATAACTGCATATAATCTGTTTCCTGTTCGCAGCTGTATTTGCTTTTGTCAGTGCATTCCATTATTAGCTTTTGTTTCTATAAGTGAATATCTGTATCTCATTTGGCTAATAAAATTTTCTTTGTGTTGTTAGTTTTGCAATCTTTATCTATGTTGAAGGATCTCCGCATACTAGACAACCTACAGACTTATTTTCTTGCTGTATTCTGTCATTTTATTGCATTTTATTCTACTTGGCTTCTTTGTAGGCTGCATTAGGCAAAAATTCTTTTCTCCAAAATTCAATATGAATGCACACAATCCCATTCCATTTGATCACACATTATTGAAGTACATAGATCATAACCAATATAATCAATGCAACAAAAGATAAGAATAGCAGTAAGTGTTAAAAGCAAAACAAATGGATTCTATTTTCTAGATTCTTTCAAAATGCCTGCCAATAAGGAACTAAAATCAACCGATGCAACCCCAGCTACAGAGTGCTTGAATCAGCCTTTACTCTTCATCCTCAGTTTTTTTAACTATATTTTAATAATGGACTGCAGCTTTTTTTCTTTCCTCTATTTCCTCTATCAGAACTCAGGTAATGATAAACCTAAGTGCACTTGCTTTTTAAAAGCATCCAACCATGTTTTACTGCTTGAGACTTGTGTCCAGGTGGGACTCAGCATTGGTAGTCAAGGTCAAGATGTTCCAGACCATTGTGTGTCACCATGTCCCAGTAATAAAAAGCCAGGGCTTTGATGGAAACATTTCTGTGAGGATGTCTTTCTGTCTCTGACTACCATGAAGCACAGATACTGTGTGTACTGATTCTGAACAGTCAGGAGGAATGAGTACATTTTTTACCTGTCTGTCCTTGATAAACAAGGGAGAGGGGGAGGCACATTTGGATTATCCTAAAACAGAGGGATAGAGCATAGGAAGCCTGGCTGTGAAGTCTTATTTAAGAGCAGTTCATAGCTTTTAAGTAACCAGCACCTCTTGGTCAGGCAAATATTCAGGTGGTAACACTGATGACTGTTCAGACAGGGCCTTCTTCTTCTCACCTTTATTCCCCCTAATCCCGGACAAACATATTTCAATTGCATTCGTGGCGTAAAAGCTCTGGTTGAGGTCACCACTGAAAATGTGGCTGCACCCTACAGAGCAGCCAGCTCCCTCACTGCATCTAAAAATGCAAAAATTGCCACTGTGAAACAGAGGTACTCCCAAGAAATCCTGGCCACTGATCCACCAATGCGTTTCTCTGTATCTGGTTCAGAGCATTTAGACCTCGAGGCACCATTATGGTAATTCCTGTTCACCTTCTGCATAAAATGAGACTTTGCAGGTTTTATTTCACTGCAGCAGATACTAGGGAGTTGGAAGCTAAAGATTATTATGTCTAACTGACCTTATTGTATCAACATGAAAACCCCATAAAAATTGATTTTTTAGCAGCAAGGCATCATGCTGTTCTTCTAAAGGCAAACAGTTTGATTTTTCTTTTTCATTTCCCATTTATATCTATGAACTTAATTTATTTATAGTGCTAAATACACGTTCAAGCTCAGTCACCTCAGTAAAAAACACAGAGCTGATAAGATTTTATGCCAAACTCATCCCTCATAAATGTATATATTGAATTCACACAGGCTGCAATTTAACATACAGATCCACCCCAGTAAGTAAAAAGGGAGAGGTTTTAAAACAACTCATAGCTTATGTAGAAGTAACAAAAGGTAGAATTTGTTTTGACAGATATTTATAAAGTTGATTTCTGAGAAGAAATTCAAATACTAACATGATTATGCATTTAGCTACTATACAGTGGCACAGGTGTTATGTATTAAAGCACTTTCTTCTGTTCTAGGCACAAAGTTCTACCCATTAACAAGACAGAAGCTCAAGTTTCTGCTATTGTTTCTTTTACTAATAAGCTTCAAGCTATTGTGTCTTTTAGTAAAAGATGGCTTCCCAATACTAGCTGAGGATGGATAGGACTTAGGATTATGAGGTAGAAGGGAATTCCAGGCTTACAACCAGGATTAAGATCTGTGGGTATGGTTAACCTGAGAAGTATGGCATGTTGTCCATTGATTTAATTTTTCTGCACATCCTGTGAGTTTATGTGAGGCTTTAGGTTTCTGTAGAATTCCTGATTGCTTCACAAGAAAAGGTCATGGAGAGGTTGATATATAATTGATGTAGAAGGCTGTTAGGGCAAAGAGCTCTGTGCCTAGAGGAAGGCACACAGTTCCTAAGAATAGCACCTGGAGTGCTATAGAATGAGGCCTCAAAAAACTGCTGATGCAATGGATTTTTAAGCAGTCCCTACTTGAGGGACCGTCCTTCCCCTTGACAAAGTCACTCACCATCTCTAAATACTGATACATAAATTTTCAGCTATGAAATCAAAGTTAATTTGAGTTTGTTTTGCAAACACATATTTCAAATGTAACCTATTCAAATGTACATAAACTTATTTGCTCTATTTGTAGAATATTTTCCCACCTTTTAAAAACACATTTTGTAGCAATGAAATCAAAACAGAGTCAACAAGGGATGAGTTTTGCGATGTTTCAAAATTGCTTCATAAAACAAGCTTGATAAGAAGCAAAAAGGATAATGATGTAAATACTTTAAACACAATGTAAACAAGACAGCTCCACCTCTAACCACCCCCATGGAAATAAAAAAGAAAAAGTGGCCTAACTCCTCCCAAAAATCCCCTAGGCTACCAATAAATGGTTTTCAAGAATACAGCTGAAGAAGAAACTTCATTGAAACAGACATTTCAATGATAAATGTTTAACAAAGCAATGAAAAGAATTTTTAACAAAGCAAAAAATCTAATGAATCAAAACCACTAGGAGATAGCTTTAAAAAGTCTCCTTTTCATCAGCTAAGAAACAAGACTTTCATAAAGGTCTAGCATTACTTGAAAACACTGTGTACAGAAGATAGATCTTTGCTTGAGCCATGTTCTATACAACAGACAGAAACTCAAAATCAAATGCAAACTGAGCATTATCAAGTTTTTTTGAAAGACTGTTGAAAGTGTTTAAGTCTGTTAAATTGCTTAATAATTCTCACCAGAAGAGATAGAAAGCACATTATTTGAATTGGTTAAAGCTGGAATGTGCAAAACTTCTATTCTCACTGGGAACATTCCTACACCTACAAGGTATTGGACAAGATGACCTCAGAGGTGTTTCCATCCCTTATTTCTTTGACTCACTGAATAAACATGAACCTAATTAGAATAGCTGTACTGTTTATCTAAGCAATAACATTCAGTTAACTGGAGCACACAAGGGAATTGCCTACTCTTATGCTGCTGATTAAACAAGATCAAAAAGCTTGAAAATAGGCTTTGGAATTTTGATTTGCAGACCTTGGTAAGCATCTGTATTTTAGTGACCTGTATATAACCTTGGACCTATGAAACAAACCTTATTTAAGAGATTTTTTTATAGGAAAACAGTTTGTAAAACAAAGACTACAGACTTCAACTGTAAGACTACATATAAAATAACATGCTATTATTCTTCAGACACACAAACTTGAAGAAACTTATTTCACAGAGAAAGAAAGAAAATGCAAAGAGCATCTTATATCAAGAGTGGCTTAGAATACAAGGTGTTGCAGGATTTTTTTTCACATAACTTGAATTTGGCTATAAACTTAAATTCAAGTATCATTTGCATCACTTCCATTTAGACCTTTTCTTATTTGAATGTGACTGTTAATTTCACACCCCTCATAGCCCTTTTGTCCTTGTCCAAGAACACAAATGTTAAAAGTAAATCAAGCAATTTCAACAAGGTTTTGATGTTACCATTGTTAGTTACTATATTTAAAGTTTTGAAAAGCATATCCTTTCCTGTCATCATCTTATTGCAAAAGTTTCATACCTTCTCTGTGATTTTTCATAGGCGCCTCCTCATAGCACTGACTTCTTCTGCACAGCCAACAAACTCCAACTCCTTTCTCACCCAGCTAACCCACTCTTTTGTAGCACTTGTCTTCTTATTGGACACAGCTGTGGCCTGTTAAGGGCAGGCCTGTTCCTGACCTTTGGTGATTAGCACAGCTGCAACTCCTCAGGGGTGAGACTGCCTCCTGCACTATCTTCATTTTCTTACATTCTATCCCTCCACGCTTTCCCATAAAAACTGTGCTGAAACAAGGTAGGATGTTTTGACATCAATATAGGATGTTTTGACATCAAAGCAAGCAGAAGGTGATAGGTCTGGTCAGTGTGACTGTACTCCATGCAAATGAAGGTTTACAGGTATTATTAGGTCTGTACCAAGTTGGATTTTAAAACCCTAGAGATAAAATCCTTTGCATTTGTGGTCTTTGTTATTTTCTTCTCATTATACATTGAAAAAAGCCATATCACTGGAGTTAGAAGTATAAAGTGAAGTCTCCTTGAGCAGGAAAGAAGAAAATTGCTGATTGCTGATGGTGGACAAATGGGAAAGAAAACAACTTGGTCTCTTGGGCTGTCAGCCAAGTGTGTGTTGTAGAGAGTCGTTGCCATAAAATGCTACCATGCATTCCTAGCCTATTATTCAGATATCTTTCAGGTCATACAGGCATTTGTTATCCCAATATACTGTCACAGCTTAAAATCGTAAAATGTATCACAGACCTTTTGATAAAATTCACGCTATGCTACTTGAGACAGCTCAAATGGCAGCATCCAGGTAGGAAAATACTTTTTAAAACATTATAAACTGGCCTTTGGGATTGAAAGACTTTGACAGGTTAATTTTTATATGAAACAACAGCTATTCTATTGTAGAAGGCTCTTGGTTTTGGATCAACAGGTTCTCAACCATCAGACTACTTTGAGTATTTTTTAATAAAATATTTTTCCTTTGGAAAAATAAATTTTTTAGGCATGATCTTGATTTTTTTTTTCTTATTAGTGAACTGTGAACCTATCAACTTGTTCTTACTTTATTAAGTTTTCAACATTATTGTAATTTTTCCATGTCATCTCTTAGCTCTATTTTTCCCCTTTCACCAGCCATATAGATGTCCATTTTTTTATCACCTAATTTTGTTTCACCCCTTTTTCACTTTTTCCCAAAGAAAAAATGTAACCTCCAATATATTTGAGTAAAATTAGTATAAAATTAATGTATTTGATTAAAAATCTTATCAAAGACGATTACGAAGACAACAAAGTTATAGTTGAAGATTAAAAGGGGAAGAAAATGAATATTTAACTGCAACACAATATCACATTTTGAAAAAAAATCTTACATCAAGAGACTGAAAAAAAAATGGAACTCCTAAAAAGACTAAGATTTTTGAAAACTTACCTTTAAAATATGTGAGTCAAAGCCAAGTAAGTGGTACATAGGTTGCATCTCCCCTACATTTTCTGGTATAAGACAACACAGACAAAGAAGAAATATGTGAAAGTTTAATAAAAAAGAAGGTGTTATGCAAGAAAAAAAAAAAGTGAAAATTACTTCAGTAAAGATCTTTCTGACAGATTGGCTAATGAAGAGAAAAATCCCCACAACAACACTTTATCAACTGTTGTTTCAAATTGTCAACACGCTGACAATTTGTGGTGCTAAACAAGATGTTCCACCTGGATATGTGCTATGCTTACCTGGATTTACCTGGGACAAAATCCAAATATAATCTACTCAACATTTTGCAAATTGTTTTCTTAATCCGTTATAATGATACAAGAGGTGAGGTTGCATATTATGTATAGAAAAAGTTCTTTTAAAATTTATAATTATCCAATTATATTTTCTTTCAAGTGTTCTATTTTATAGATATAGACTTTACCTGTAATGTTAGAAGTACAATATAAGTGTAGACTAATCTTAGTAAAGGAACCAGGAAACCTTAAGATAAGGTCACAGCTCTTAAGTTTCACCATAAAGCTCTTGGAATGCTGTTACTGAAAACATATGATTCCAAACTAAACAGGAAACTGTTGTGTACTCAAACTCATGTTGCTTCTGGAATGGATTTTGCTATATTTCTAGATGCTTTTGTAAATAAAAATCCTGCCACTTAGAAGGATTTCAATATCTTAGAAGTGATTTCAATATCTGAGGATTGCTCATAAAATGTTTTTCTGGTACAGTCAAAGGACTACAAAATAACAAGTTATTCTATCTATTGTGAAAATGCATGTGAATATGCAATAAAAAACCTTGTAAATAGTGGAAATTTAATTTTTGGGACTAGCTCACTGCAGAAGCAGAAACTTCTGACTAAACTTGATTGCTCTTAACTGTAAAATGCCTATTTTCAGTATAAAGCAACTGTGGAGTCACTTGTATACTTGAATAAAAATTTAAAAGACAAACCATAAAGTAAAAAGAACAAAGAATCACAGATTATTCTGGGGTGGAAGAGACCCACAAAAATCATCCAAGTCCAACTCCTGGCCTGGCACAGGCCACATCAAAAGTCACACCATGGGCCCAAGAGGATTGTCCAATTTCTTCTTGAACTCTGTTGGGCTGGTGCTGTGACCACTTCCCTGGGGAGTCTGTTCCAGTGCTCAACAACCCCCAGGTTAAAAATCTTTTTGCAGTATCAACCTAAGCCTCCCCTGACACAACTTCAGGCCATTCCCTCAGGTCCTGTCCCTGGACACCAGAGAGGTCAGTGTCTGCCCTTCCCCTTCCTCTCGCTAAGAGGAAGGAATTATAGATTGCACCAAAATCTCCTCTCAGTCTCCTCTTTTCCAGGCAGAACAGACCAAGTGACCTCAGCTGCTCCTCACACGACTTCCCCTCAAGGCACTTCACTTTTTCTGCCCCCTTTGGATGCTCTCTAACAGCTCAATGCCTTTCTTGTATTGTGGCACCCAAACCTGCCCCCAGCATTCGAGGTGAGGCTGCCCCAGCTCAGGGCAGAGCAGAGCAGGACAATCCCCTCCCTTGCCAGGCTGGCCATGCTGTGCCTGATGCCCCAGGACAGGGTTGGCCCTCCTGGCTGCCAGGGCACTGCTGGCTCATGTTCAACTTGGCATCAACCAGGACCCCCAAGTCCCTTTCCATGGCACAGCTTTCCAGCCTCTCATTCCCCAGTCTGTCTGTACATCCGGGGTTGTCCCATCTCAAGTGCAGAATCCTGAGCTTGTAGTTGTTAAAGCATGTGTGGTTGGTGATTGTCCAGCCCTTCAGTTTGTCCAGGTCCCTCTGCAAGTCCTCCCTGCCTTGGAGGGAGTCAACAGCTCCTCTCACTTTTGTATCATCTGCAAATGTATTTATTGTCTTGAAACTATTATTCTTTATGTTTTATGCTGCATATTTTCATAGAACAAACAATTTGAAACAAAACAATGGGTTACCCATTTATATGCAATTTTTCACAGTAATGGATATGTACGGTATTTCCTTACCTTCATTTTAGCCACCGTACACATTATAATTTTGTAGTGGTAAGAAAAATTGCAAGATATGCTTTAAATGTAGAATATTTATTAGGAGAAAAATACAGAATATAGGGAATAAGCAGTAAAAATGAAGAATTTTGGAGGTGAAGGAGCCTGCCATTATCACTGTAGAACATTCCATTAATTTATCATAGTTTTTCCACTGCTCAGTTAGCTATATAGATAAATCACCTATGCATTGTGAACTCAATTCAGCTTCTGATTTACTTAGTGAAATAAGCAAACAATGATCAGCTACACTGTTTCTGTGAGGCTTTTCAGACAATTAGACTTTACCCATTCAACTGATAAGACAATGCTTTAACAAGTTATGATTCTTTGTAGAAATCAACTGTTTTTGGGAAGTGGTGGGTGGAGGCACAATTACATCTCATTAGCTTAATGTCACACTACTGATGATTAGTGTTCATATAAAGCTCCTAGCACTGAGTGTGGAAGTTGACTTTTCCTAGTAGCATAAAGCAGACCATGGGATGTTTCTGTACCACACAGCCATATTTCAAAGGCATGACTCAGACAAATGTTGTACGAGAGGACATTAAAACCCTGTATTTTCCAATGTTAGCAGCATTTTGTCTCTGAGTTTGCCTGAGCATAGCAATCTATTTTTACTGCTGTCATGTTGTCTGCCAGTTTGTGGTAGCTGTCTCTCACGGTCCTCCCTCAGAGCGTGTGGCACTAAAAGCTTTTGTTGCTAGTCAGACTGGTGGCAAAACAGAATGTATGAAACAAAAGCTTTTAAAGTTGCATTGTGAATCAATCCAAAATCTGAACAACTGTTCTAAAATTATAGCAGTCACATATACTTAAATCTTCCTCTGGTGGACAACCTTAATATCAGCTGCAGACCTGAGTGATGATTCAAAGCAGAGAAAAAAATCCTTCCATCTGACCATGATGTAGACAAGAATTCTTAAGCTAATCTACTTTATAGATATCAGAGATCAATATAGCCTATTATGTCTGAGTCATAATTTCATCATAAATCAGGTGCATAAAGCAGGACAGGAATTTTTAATGCTGCCTTGTGCTTATCAGCTAAAAATGACAATCAGAAAAATTAGTGACTATAGGTGCTTCCATTGGAGGTAAATACAGTAACAGTAATTTTTATCTTGAGAAACATAGACTTAGTTGCCTGCTTGTTTTTGCAACAAATTTAATCCCAATCCCTTCACTTAAAACATTCATTGTAATAAACCCACTAGAAACTATTTTTTCCAATTTGTAGGCTCCTTTTTCACCTTTCTTATTTGTTCAAGGAGGACAGAGGCATAGCATCAATGGTAACTTTTTTGTTTCTTTTTTCTGTTTAATACATTCCTCCTTTGTGTTCCATGCATCAGTTCTGCTTGTTCTCTTCATCAGTATTTGCAGAGAGTTGTAAATATTTCTCTGATAATTTTTGTATTTATTCTCAGAAATTTCCCCCCAAATAGGAAGGCCTAAGTTTTCACTTTTATCCTGTAATTCATTAGATATAAAAAGTGATAAAATTAGTGTATTTTAGGACAGGGGTTGAACAGTGTCTGTAGTTACAGGTCACAGAAATCACAGAATATTCAGAGTTGGAAGAGACCCACAAGGATCAGCAAGTCCAACTCCGAAGTGAATGGCTTATAGAGGGATTTAATTCAAAACCTTGGTATCATCAGCACCATGTTCTGAGCAACTGAGCTACTCTCACATGAGCAGTCCCTCACAATATTCTTGGAAACAAATTAAGATGTTATTGTCAAAAATGTGTCAATTACTGATTTCAGAGGGTAGTGGTATAGTGCCCTCTATCAAAGCTATTAAATGAAATCCAGAAAAAGTCCTAAGTATTGAGCCGAGAGGAATGTAACTCACCATGGGCGCTTCTCTTTCCCTCAACCTCAGGGAACATTCTTGAAGAGGCATCCCTGCTTCAAGAGACAAAACTTCAGAGACATAGTCCAAGAAGGAATATGTTAGAGGAACCTACTTAATGGGAGTGAACTGGATTTTTATAGGATTGACTGCCAGTCATAGGTCTCCAATCACTCTAGCAGCTTATCTGCTAAATTTTTTCTTCCCTATCAAAATATTAATTTGGGGCTGATAAGCCAGACTGGTTTTAGCATAATTCAACACCAAAAATAGCACATGAACCCCCTCTCAACCCAGTACTGATAACTTGTAAAATAGGGCATTTTGTGAATTGCTTGACCATATTCCAAGGCAAAACATCCTATTACAAGCTGAAGCAGCAGGTTATATTAGAGACCTCCTGAAGTAACTTCCAGCCTGAATGATCCTATATGACCCTGTCTTATGATCTTGTCATTCTCTTGCCATTTTCAATTTCTAAAAGTGCTTCCATTTTTTTGCCATGTGAAGCATTGCCAAAAACACGTAACCTTGAAAACATCAGTCACACCACCAAAACTCAAGTCACCTTCCAGAGGTATCAGAATCTGAAGAATAATTTCTGCTCTGTTACTATTTCAATACTATTCTCTTGAGATGTAAATGTTTTCCTAAAATAGCTTCTCATCACTTCCCAAAACAGAGAGAGTATATCATCAGCAACCTCCTCCAGGTTTATATTCCATTTCTTCAGAGGTCAAAAAAGTGTTTTAGATATCACCTGGTGTTATTCTTACACAGGTTTCTATTTCCTACTGCTGACTAATATTCAGATTCTTGCAAAGTACTGAATATGTCACAGTTTTGTGCTGCAATCACTCATCCATAAAATAAAGAAACTTTGTGTTCTTTTTTTTTTTTTAATTTTGCAGTTAGCAAAAAATATAACAGAGTTTAACTATTGTAGTCATGCATTGCTAAGCATGAAATAATTCTAGGTTTTTAATTTCAGAACTGACTCCCACAGTATTTATAACAACTAAGTTCCTATGGGAATTGTACCATCTCATTCCTTGGGAAAAACAGGTATTTCGAAGGGAAATGAGACTTGAGGAAGCTGAACATTAATTTAAACAGTGGTAGGTGTATGAGACATCTGAAGAATTTGTAATGTTAAATTTCTGACAGGAATGGATTAATGGAGGAGCAAGTGGTGAAAGGAGTGTGATTAATAGTTTCACATGACTAATTCATTACATTGTGTATGATGCTGTTACATATTGCCTTGCAGGTGCTTTTGGAATATAGGCACATTTTTAATCCTGAAGAAAATGCTGTGCCATGCAGTTTTCTGCTGCAATTGCTGTGCATACCAGCTGAGACAAGTCCTGTCTTGAACTTGAGAACTTGTACTTTACCTCAGCCTGCTAAACTGATGGTACTGGTGACACAATTACTTCTCAGGAATATTCTATTGAAACAAGATTACATCCTCATACAGTATGCTGACACCTTTCACTCAAGAGCCAACCCATGTGCAGTGGAGGAGCAAACTCCAACAAAATACCAGGTCAACATCTTCCATTTTATTCCCAATTCAACCCCATAAATCTGCTCAGGATCTGTTTCCCCACAGCTACAGTAAGGAGTACAGGACCAGTGTGATAGCATATGTGACTGTCTTGGGTATACTTAACCATTTGCAACTGGGAGCAAGAATTTTGTATATATTCTTCCTCAAATATTTAGAAACCAAAGAGATTTTCTTCTCTGAATGATCTGCAATTTTATCTACAGTTTGGAGTTTTTGCATGCTCTTAAACCCAGAAGGCTTAAATTGTGGAGAATTTATGAGAAATAGCTGCCATCATTACAGTTTCTATTTAAGGAGGAGAAATAATGGAAAATAAATTAGCATTGTTGTAGCTAGGTCTTTTCACTTTTTTAAAAGCTATGCATTTATGTTTTGCAAATGCCACATTCTTTATTTTCAAATTGAAAGACATTCAAACTATTTCATAAAAGCAATTTGATAAAATATTAATAAAACTGAATAATAATTGGAAGTGATGTAGTGTTACTTGGCTAGATTCTCTAGAAATCAGAATCCTATGACTGAATAAAGTTTCAGGAACTTAAGAAAATCAGTATGTTTCTTATGGGGGGAAAAAACTTTCATAAAATCCATTAAACATATGCAATGGCTGAGTGCAGTGGATATGAATGAAGTTAAAAATCAGGTGTGGGAGTGTTGAAATCAGTAAAGGAAGCAGAGGAAACTACAGAAATAAATTACTAATGAATACGATGTGGGGGGGGGCATAGAGTCTTGTGTTTATTTAAGGAGTCAGAAATAAAATTAATCACCATACTTAAAGTGACTCTCTAGATAGAAATGGTAGATGCATTTCAAGCAAACGGTAGATTTATTTTCAGTGAGCTTTTGTGGCTGATTTTTTTTTCATGTTGGAAAGAGAGGTGATGTTATATCAGAGGATGGATATACAACTGCAACTCAGATGTTGAGAAACTGCTTCCAGATTCCTTGCTCCTATACAGCCTGCTTCCAGAGGGAGTTTGGAGCAGAAATACCAAGGTTCAACAGAACTTGGCATAGTAACCAAGTTTCAAATGGAAGACATCTAAAGTTTTGCATACATATTAAAAGGTAAATGAGGGGATCTGTGTAGTAACAGCTTGTCAACCTGATATTGAACCTGGGTGAAATATTAAATGGCTGACACAAGACTATTAATAAAAAGTTAATTCAAGTACTAAAGAATTAAAGAATTAAAACATGATCAATGAGAAGAAAAATTCTTAATAATACTTTTGATAAAGATATACCTGACAAATTCAACAGGATCTCTTTCCTGTTATTTATTTAAATCCTTGCTTGCCAACTCATTGTAGCGTAATATTTTAATTTGAAAAAAGTGTGGGAAAGAAAAAAGCAAACTGAAAAAATAAATAGATTAAAAAGATGATAAATACCTTCTTAAACTTCTTGTAGCAGGGACTAATAATTAAAGAGGGTGTCTTGCCAGGAGGATTGCATAGAATTTTGTAACTGTCCATAACTACAAGATTGCGGATTTGGCCTGGATGAAAGATTTATGTTGGTGTAAAAAAAATCTCTTCTTCTCAAATACCAAGAATAACAAAATTACAGTGTCTGTTCAATGTCACTCTGGATAATCTTGCCAATTAAATCAGTTTGAAATATGAAGTATAAGAAAACATAACAAACAATTTAAAATACAAATCCAAAATGCCTTACCAATAGTCATGTTAGGAGTTCCATCTTTGTATTATTACTTTTCTACAAGTCCAAACTGGCTGTGGCAATTTCTCATACCAACAGTTTCAAATGCTGATTTTATACTCACACACACACACACACACACACACACACACACACACAGTGTAAAGACAGCGGGAAATAGGACTGGCTGGAGCTGGAATGAATAGAAACATTATAATCAGAATATCCCCATTCCCAGGACAAAAAAGTAATGTTTTGGAGAATTTGCCTAGAATTCACCAGATAAAATTTGAAAGATAGAGGTATGTGCCTATATTGAATGAAACTTTCCAAATAACTCACAATACACTAATTCAAATACACTTCAGGAGCTACAATTTGCATTGTTCAAATCATGGTGGATGTTATCTGTATACATATCTTTACAGACCTATTTGTGTAAAACCAGCACCTGTGTATCTTTCATTGCTGGTCAGATTCTTCATACAGCATAGCTTGCACAGTAGCTTATTTCCAACAGTCAGTATCAAACTATTTGCCAGTTTCTGCAATGCATTTCCATAGCAATGTTTGTCTAAACCCTCAGCTTTATTGATGACAGGCTATTATTTGTTATTAATATGCAGTCAGTTTACTTTGAAGTACAGAGTCTAAATCACAGACAAATAGGTTCCTTAAGGCCCATAGAGAAGTGATAAATTCTTGCTACTATCTCAGAAGTCAGACATCTTTGGGATATTAAAATCAGATTAATGTAGTGGCAAAATGTCATACATTTGCCACTGTACATCTGTAACTTTTTCCTTCTTGAGAGTATTTATTTTTTGCATGGGCTACAGCACAGACACGAGAAGCCAGGATTCCAACCAGCAGCAGAAATCTGCTCTGACTAAATTAGAAAGTCCAGCTCAACACACCACCCTTTCCCACCATCAGATTTCACCACGAAGGACATGATCATAGCAAGTCTGGTGAAATGTGACTATTGTTCAACCATTTCCCTCCTACCATATCGACAACAGAATGAATAGGAAGCAATGAGAACACACACACAATGATTCCCCAGGATATTCTATAGGTTCCAGTAGTTTGTGGCTCAGACTTCAAGGAACAAAGGGATATCTACAAGCACCTGTTTTTTGTTTTCTTAATAATTTTTTGACCCCCTGAGGCAGGAAGTTTCTCTCTATAAAATCATATTAACTCTAGGATATTCTATTAATCTAAATTTACTAATTTAATTTTTGGAGGACTTTCCAATAATCAGCTCTGTACAGACAGCAGAATCACAAATCTGGAGCCACCTAGATCACCTTTAAAACATTAAAAAAACTCCACCGGTGCCACTTCTGCCTCCTGTTGGCCTGTAATAGCACAGCAGTTTTATGCTGGAGATAGCTGAACTATTAATTGTGTTAAGAAGTTTTGACTTAAATTAGAACTGTGTGGCAAATATCATCTGATCATCAAAATCTCTATTTATTCTTTTTCTCATTTTTTCATGTTCCATACTTTTTCTACCAAACAATTTAACAGATTCTCTAACAAACTAAACCCAGGATTTCTGTGCAGGAAGTCCCCAGTCTTTTCAGTGATGAGCAGTAATGCAAAAAACCAAAGCAAGCAACCAAAAAACCCCCCTCACATAATTTCTCTGCTGTGGTTTCAACCTTTAAGTCCTCTTTTTATGCCTTCATCATCAATTAGCTTTACACACTCTTTGTTAATTCTTTTATTTCTGAGGTTTTAGAAAAAGATTTACAACTGCATTTTATGTTTAAAAGAAATTATTCCTTAGACAATTTGGGATTTGCCTCAATATATATTTTGCACACAACTTCCTAGGGCTTCTGATCCTTTTTATTTTCTCTTTGCTTTGATTTACATGCACAAACTTAAAGACAAATTACACATTCAGACCTTGCACTTCAAACAAGTATTTCAAGATCCTTGGTATTTCCTACTGCATGTTGACACTTTTTTAAAACTATTCCCAAATGCTTCATTTACACTTCACTTGCAAAAACAAAACCAAAGCATTCAAAAAAGCCCAGAATTATATTTGCTTTCCTTTATTCAGTGAATAAAGTTAGCAGTTGTGGGCATTTGGTTATAAGAACATACTTACGACAAATGAATAGATCCTTAACTGTGATCAAAACAGACAAAGAAATGATGACTGCTTTGATGTGGGATGTTGTGATTTTAAACAAGATTGCTTAGATTTTTTAATAGATTTTTCTCGGCTTAAAGGACTCTAGATATCACAGCTTCATAACAATCTCATGATATATGCACATTACCTAAGCAATGTGAATTGTGCAATTTATAAGGATTCTTCAAAGGTTTTCCAAATTTGCTCAAATTTCAGTATAAATGTGTGTATAGATTCATCTATGTAGCATTTTTATGGGTCTAAAACCCAGATGACAATATTCTAGGCGTGGAGCAATGTAGTATTTTTTGTTTTGTTTTTTTTTTTAATAGCCCTTCATAAGCTTTGTTTTTTTAAATCCCTTTCCATATCTCAGTTCTCCTTCATTACACAGCATAAAGCCACAGAGATGTATTGGTTTAGCTGCAGTTACCTGAAGTATTTTTACAGGCAGCACAAACCTTCTTGCACATGCTGCCAGTGGCTCTGTGGTCTGTACTGTGCTGTGACAGCATCACAGGACAATTGTATGCTCACACACCATGGCGCCAGTGTAAAACAAAGGAGATTTCCAGCTGGAAATGCCATCAATTCATTCTGAGGACAGAAAATAGCTCTTGCCACGGGTGTCACGGCACGAGCTGACAGATCAGTCTGCTCTCAGAGAGGTTGCTGCGCTTGCCAGCGCTGTTACGTTTCAGCCCTGCAGTCAGCGCTGGGTGAGGAGGAAGCAATGCAGCTGCTCTACAGAAGCACTTCAAGTAGCACATGAGCTGTTTATCACTTCAGGCAATGCCAGACGGAGGGTTCTTGCCTCCTATCTACCTTCTTCCCAATTAAGCCGTCCTTATTGCTTGGCAAGCACCAATGTGCCAAGAGAAACAAAACAAAGAAGCCGCAGTAGGAGGGAAGAATCTTTAGAGTAACAGAACTTCTTGAAAGCCAAGCATTGGTGAGAGAACTGAGATTTGGGCAAGATAGAACAATAAACATATACATTTTAGCTCAGGATTGCTCTGCATACATTATTTTACACAAAGAATACACGATATTGTAGAGTATGGATTTATCTTTGAAAACTTATCTGTAATGTCTTAAGGTCCAAACCTGCCTTTGTCAGAGGATGAGTTAAAGAGGTATTATAATAACACCTTTAAATCAAAAATTCACTCTTTTTATTTTCTTTTAAGTTTTTCAGACTGGAAAGCAAAAAAAATCCAACAACAAAATAACCCCACCAAAACCCTACAAAATTTCGAGCTTGTTTCATACCTCTTTTAAAAAATTGTGAGCAGAGTATTTTAATCCTTCTCAAAGAAACATAATAAACTTTTTAATAGCAAAATCAGGGGGGGATTATTTTTTTTTTTTAAAGAAAATTGAACTGTCAGAGACAATCCACAATAAAGCCATCAACCTCTGGACATGCAGTTCTGTAAAAACACTCCAGTTCTGAAAGACAAAAGGTTATATTATCATTTCTGCTCACCTCAAGTATTTCACTTGGGGCTTACTATCCAGCACAGTTATCCATGGTTCTGGGTCACTCAGTAGTTTGGGAGATGGCAGAGCAGGAACTTTGAGGCTTTTCTGCTTTGCACATTTATTTCATTATTTATGAGCCAGCAATAGAATACTTTCAGCTTATTGGTTGGGCCACTCTCCATAGATAGTCCAGTGATGTCTCATTGTTTGAAAGGAATGGTAGAAAGCTTCCCTGGAGAGAGAAGTAAATTCAATTTCATGTCTTCAGCATTAAAAAAGGAATTTCAAACTATTATTTTTCTATTTTTTCCACCCATTTCACAATACTGTAGGAAGACAAGTACTGATAGCAACACTTTCCTTCCCTTGGTAGTTCAGTTTTTTATAAATATATAGATAGAAAGCTGAAACATACCATAAAAATAAATAAATGAGCCTTTTAAGAAAGTTATGTTCCTCTTTTATATGTGCACATGCTTGCTCCATCCCACAATAATTCTGAGTTGACACTTTTGGCAAGATGTTTATCATTATATATTGCTCCTGGAACTAGAGAAAACTAAATGCGCAGTAGAAAGCACTGGAGAATTCTGACCTACACATCCTACATTCATCTCAGAAACAGGTAAAAAGAGCAAACAAAAAACGGAACCTCAATTCAAACCACAGAAAAGGATCAATGATAAATCAATAGCAGAGTAACAGTGGTGAACCATCCATTTAACCAGTGCTCCAGACAATTCTGTTCTCCCATAAATTACTATGTATGCTTTTGATGGGTGGAGGTGTAACTAAGCATTGTTGTTCCCCCTCGTTTCATCACTAACTTTAGTGATGAGCAAAATTTTTGGGTTTTATAGTGGGTGGTCTGACTGCAGTCCAGGGACCCAGATATTTAATTTCAGGCATATCACTAGCACTTAATGAGGACTATTTGTAGAGTTCTAAGAAAAAGTTAGAGATCGATGCTTTGCAAGACAGCTTTATCAAATCATTAGGCCCTGTGGTTCTAACTAGGATTTCACTAATTAGCTCGTAGCCTTACATCAGTCTATCACCTCAGACTTCCTTTTATAACCATTAACATACTCTTTGAAAAATCTGTACAATTAAGTTGCTTGATTTTAGACTTCTCTGGTATTCAATTGGTAAAATGTCAAGCTAATTCTTCATCATTGAAATGTTTTCAAAGTTACATTCATTACTTATGGAATTGTGTACACCTAACAGATATAAGTGTTTTAAGTGAACAGTATGTAGTGAATAATATTTGCAGTAGAATTGTTACATTGGTGGATGTAGAGTGATTATCATTACAGATAGAAGTGATTACAAGATGTCATACCTGAAAAACCATTCTGGGAACAAAAAAGTAAAAAGAAAATCTGAGCTCATCAGAATTCGCCAACAAATTATAACAAAATGAATAGATAAACTTTGACAGTTTTTTTCAGGTAGTTAACAACAGTCCACAGCTGTGACACCCAAATTCATAGACCCTGATATTATGGTCACATATTTAGTATCTGGATTATTTATCATTCAAGAAACTACATTTCTATTGTACTTTCAGTTGACACCTGTAAAGGATCTATATTCCCACACAGCTTCTGCACCGATCATCACAGTATGTGTTACATTAACATTTAAATTGGCCTTCAGTATTTTCTGCTTTGTACTTTGGAGGAAGAAAATCCTAATGATCACATACTAAATTCTCAGTCAGTTTTTGAGGGAAAGCACAAACACAGCTCAAGCTTATTTTTGTGTGTTCCTGAAAGAAATTATCAACACCTTGAGTCTTCACCAAGGCATTTATAAAGGCACATTTTTCTTTAGCCAGCTAAGTACAACGGCAAGTCTATTGTTTGATTCTAAACCAGAGCAGGATCTTCTGTCTGGATTCTGGCAGAGAAAAACTGCTAAGCCTCTCAAGTCATTCAAAACATGGTGCTGTTCTGTGCAACAGATGACCTAGTTCCCCAGGCTCGTAAACTGGAGGAGGAAGTTATTTATAACCAATAAAACTATATTTTGTAAGAAGAAAAAATGCTCATTTTCTGAAAAAGATGAGATCCCACCTATTAAATCTTCAGCAAAGCACACACAGTGAGACAGGCAACCTATATTCTGATACCTGTCGGAAAGAAACAGATACCAAGGAAATAAATGCTTTTATTTCTATAGTGTCTTTTCTTGCCTTACAAGTCGGTCTGGATTTAAGTTTTCACCTCAAATGATTATTGGATTTTCCTCTTTCTGGTTATTTTCTTGTGTTATCAAACAGCCAGCTATATTAATTGGGTACTATTAAAATGTTGCAATGCTTCTGCATCACTTACTTAAATCCATCACCAAACCATCTCTGGTGACATGCACTGTAACACTCTTGTGAACAATGCTTTCCTTTCTATGCTTTTTGCGACAGTGTTCCTCATCTACTCCCCAGAAAAATACACAGTCACAGTAGCAACCCTTTCAGAGCATGCTATTCTATGCACATAATTAAAACACTATTTATTTGTTCAACCATTCTGGGGGAAGCAGAAGTCTTAAATCAAAAAATATTATTTGTAAAGAGCAGTACATTAATAATTTTTAATACTTTAAAGGGGAGATGATTGACAATTGCTTCTACATGTAGATATTTCACTCCTGCTTCTGTCATGGTATGCTATGACTTAGACTACTGCATTTAACAAAAAAAAAGATATGTCTACTGAAAATAGAATAACACAAAACAATGTAAAGATGGTAGGTGAATATAATATTAAGGTTCAGAAGAGAAACTTCTCTAGTGAAAGTTGTTCTGTAACTACTTATTGTGGGATTGATTCCTGCCATTGTACTGAATGGTCATTTCTGATACTTGGAGATAAGGCTTAAAAGTTTTCTGAATTTAACTAGTTATTTGTTCTTGCTTTGAACAGAAGCACAAACTTTGTTTAGTGTTGTTTTGTGCTGTAAGAAAGCTGCCTCAATCTCTCAAAATTCTAGTTTCTGGCAATCTTCTACTACTAATTGTTTTATTATTCCTACAGACATATAGGTACTTGTATTATCTGTGTGAAGAGTAGATTCTCTGGCTGTAATATTTGTCAGCTATCTAATATAGTTTTACTCTTATGCCAGACCTCACTTTCACTACTTTTGACACTTAGGACATACACAAGGTTAGAATTACTATATCAGCGCTTCAGTGCTTCCTTAACTAATTTTAAAAATATTGAGGGGAAATTTTAATTAATAAAGCCTGTCTGGACAGAATGCTGAAAAGCACACTGTAGTGTAACTAGGTAAAAACAGAAAAAAAAGAAAGCTTGAAAATTTGAGCCCAAAGGCTGAGACTGTAGTGGACAGAGAGCAAGACCATCTCTAGTGATTGCCAATGAACTTGCAGTTAAAATAGAACTCACACCACCCATTTAGGGGTGGGAGGTTTGGCATGTCTATGTTGTATCTTGATGTTTTTAAAAGACCTGGATGGGTTCTTGGAAGAACAGGGCAAATAATGAACATCATAGCATCCATTGATCTGTGTCCTCCAAGAGAAGTAAGAAATTAAGAAAAAGAAAACTATGGGCTTGCATAGCAGAAGAGCCATAATAGGGTAATGCAAGCAGCAAGGGAAGCCAGATGAGGTAATCTCTTTGAATTTCAGTAAAGCTTTCAATACCATCTCTCACAAGATCCTTCTGGACACAATGTCCAGCACACAGCTGGATAAACACCTCATGGTGGGAGACCAACTGGCTTGCAGGTCAGGCACACAGGGTTATAGCGAATGGAGTACATCAGACTTGTGACTTGTCACTAGTGGAGTTCCCCTAGTAGGGCTCCATCCTTGGTCCTGTGCTCTTTTAACACCTTCATAAATGATTTGAATGCAGGACTTGAAGGTATACTGGGCAGGTTCGCAGATGATACAAAATTGGGAGGAGCTGTTGATTCCCTCCAAGGCAGGGAGGCCTTGCAGAGGGACCTGGACAAACTGAAGGGCTGGGCAATCACCAACCATATGTGCTTTAACAAAGACAAGAGCAGAATTCTGCACCTGAGATGGGACAACCCCAGATGTACAGACAGACTGGGGAATGAGAGGCTGGAAAGCAGTGCCATGGAAAGGGACCTGGGGGTCCTGGTGCCAACCCTACCCTGGAGTGTATCAGGCACAGCATCACCAGCCTGGCAAGGGAGGGGATTGTCCTGCTCTGCTCTGCACTGGGAGAGGCTCACCTCGAGTGCTGGGGGCAGTTTTGGGTGCCACAATGTAAGAAAGTCATTAGTCTATTAGAGATTGCCCCAAGGAATGCCACAGGGTTGGTGAGCACCTTTGTGGGGAAGCCGTATGAGAAGTGGCTGAGGTCACTTGGTCTGCTCAGCCTGAAGAGGAGGAGACTGAGGGAAGACCTCATGGCAGTTTCCAACTTCCTTATGAGATGTAGAGGAGGGGCAGACACTGATCTGTCTGTGTTGTCCAGTGACAGGACTTGAGGGAATGGCCTGAATTTGTGTCAGGGGAGTTTTAGGTTGGATATTAGCAAAAGGATTTTAACCCAGAGGGTGATTGGACACAGGACCAGGTTCCTCAAAGGAAGTGGTCATGGTACCAAGTCTGAGGGAGTTCAAGAAGTGTTGTGATTCTTGAGGCTGTCCTGTGCAGAGCCCAGGAACTGGCACTGATGATCCTTTTGTGTTCCTTCCAACCCAAGGTATTCCATGATTCTAAGTAATTGTACTAGTCTTTTAGACTGAGTGGTGTATTTATCCACAGCAGGTCTGCCATAATTGCTCACATCCCTCAGTAATAGTGTTATATTGCTATACAGATGCATCAAGATGACTTTTTAGGGAACTTGCAAAGCAAGTTACTAAGGGTCATTCCAAGAAGACGTATTATTAATGCATTTAGTTTATATGCTTTGGGCACCTAATCACCATTGGTCCCTAACATTTTGAAATCCAGAAAAATTAAAAGAGCAGTGAGGTTTAAAAAACTAGTATGGTTTATAAGCATTGGAGACTGTCATATTGAAAAATTTTCAGGTGGTAGTGCACAGGTGGGGAAATGAAGACCTTGACCTTACATACTGGCAAGTGCAGCAAGAAAAAAATATTAGGAAAACCTGAACAGTCCCTTTTGAATGACACCAAATTCTAGTTCAAGATGAATACCAATTGATAATCATCACACTACCGGTTAGGTTAGGAGTCTAGTTGCCCTTCATCATTAAATATAATTTTAAATGCATTCCAAAATGAATGCACACAACATACTCATTGTAATCTTGAGGCTGAGTAGTTATGCAGTTGATCAAAGACTCTGCAAGAGTAGAGAGGAGCACTGCTCCCTTGGGTTTACACACTTGATAGTCAGCATGAGTATAGTGTCTGCTTGCACTTCAGATTTATTTTTTTCACCTGTGCTTCTGAAGTATGATAGGAAACAGAATTTTAAAAAGCAATATGTAAAATTGTTCCTCTTGCAATGTGAAATGCTCAAATTATTTATAGCTCTCTTCAGAGCCAATATCTCCATGTTACTGGATCACTAAAGAATTGGAAAGTGTATGATGAGAGACCAGCCACTTTCCCTTTTAGTTTTACAAATGGAAGATATTTAAAAATGTTAAAAACCACTATCAACTGTACAAAACATTTTCATGCTTACCATGGTTTAACCCCAGGTAGCAGCTAAGGAGCAGCACAGCTCACTCCCCTCAGTGGGATGGGGTAGAGAATTGAAAACTGAAGGTAAGAAAACTCATGGATTGAGATAAAGGCAGTTTAATGTGTGAAGCAAAAGCTGCATATACAATCAAAGAAAAACAATTTACTGCTTCCCATCCTCAGGCAGATGATCAGCCATCTCCAGGAAAGCAAGGCTCCATCACATGCAAAAGTGACTTGGAATGACAAATGCCATCACTAAAGCTTCTTCCACTTCCTTGTTCTGTGCTCTAACTTATATCTTGAGCATGATGCCATGTGATTTGGAATATCCCTTTGGTCATCTGTGGTCAGGGGTCCCAAAGGTGTCCTTTCCAATTTCTTGTCCTCCCCCAGCCCCCTCACTCTTAGGGTAGTAGGAGAAATGGAAAAGGCCTTGATGTATGTAAGCACTGCTCAGCAGTAACGCAGTAATCTCTGTATTCTCAACACTGTTTTCTGCACAAATCCAAAACACAGCCCCATGTTGGCTATTGTGAACAAAACTAACTCTCCCCCAGACTAAACCAGCACAGTGATCAATTGAAAATATGGGATCAAAAATTAAAATTTTACATTGAAATTCACTTTGCACAAACTAGTGAATACTCTGCTTTAAAAAGTAGAGTGTTACCAGCATCTTTACTTCACATAAGTTCTGATTTTGGAAAAATGTTTTATTAGTGTTGCTCAGTTATTTTACATCATCCCCTAATTAAGACATTTCCTCTCACTTATTATTACTTGGTAAAGTTTAACACTGTCAAATTTTATATACCATTAACTGAAGATACATTGATGAAGATACATATGGATGCAAAACCAGAAGTATTTAAATAATTCAGTACTGTTAGTTTTCATACCTCTTACCATAGGTGAATACCCAAGCTGAGGCTAAAGGCAGGACTGAAAACAGATCACTTTAATTCACCTTAAGAAAAAGACAGGCATCCAAGTCTAATTTATTTAAATGTCATGGCACTACAGGGAAAGGATATGGTGAGGATCCATTCCAGATGAGGCTAGTCAGGGTAATTAAGAAAAAAAATAAGAAACTCAGAACGCTTACATGTTGGCTTAATTGGGGTTTAAGGAGGCTACTGTATAAAGAAAGTAGACTGATAAAAAAACCTGAGGAAAAAAAATAGTCCTAATTGGCTCAGAGGAATAAGGAAGATAACTCTCTCTCCTTCTTCCCTTGCTTGCATTAAATGTTACATTATGAACAATTTGAGACTGATGATGGTAGTGTCTTATCATAACCTCTTGCCATTTCTGAGACAGACTAGTAAATTGGACCTCAGGAACTAAAAGGATATAGGGAGAGGGAGCATAGTGTTAAAGAAAAGGCATAGATACAAGGAAGTAAATGCATAGAAATCTTAACTGTAATATTAATTAACATTTAATCTGTTAAGTGGACAAGTAGTAACTTTGTTACATTTTGATTAGTCTAACAATAAAATCTTGTTTTCATGCATAAGCTGTAGTGCTTTTTTGCTTTTAACAAGATTTCATGTTTAAAAACTAGCAACAGAACATTCTTTCTCAAAAATAGGACTATTAAATATTTTGTTTTAGGGACTAACTTACATTAACCTAGCTGAAACAGAGACTTCCTTTCCTGTAAATTATTTTTTATTCATTTATATTTAAAAATTTTAGTTTATTCTTGTAACTAGTATTATGTCTTAACACCAGCAGCTTTATTTTTTACATCTTTTTCCCACTGTCATTTAAGGAGGTTAAACGTAATTTACATAACCTCGAACTAAGATTTTCACTATGGTAATTAGACTATAAATGTGCTAGAGTGCATACAATGAGGGAGGGTACCCAGTAATTTTGGAAGAGTTCAAGTGTACATTTCAAATGTATATTCATTTAGAAGGATGAGTAAGTTCTTCACAAAAAATTCTCAGTCTGCTTTTTACATCAAGACATGATGGTAAGGCTTGTAAAGGTGTATTTTTGGGAATCCTGACAGAATGGTCAAAAGAGGAAATACATTATTAGGTAATTTAGAGTAGCCTCATAGGTAAAATTAGGAAGAAGTTAGGTTGCAAGGTCAAGTTGTCACAATTTATTACTACATTAAATGATACCAACAACTGATGATCTGGCTTTAATCCTACTGACAATCAAGGCCATAATAAATACAGGCAATATTACCTGCTGTAAAAACTCCTCTGAATGTGCTTGCTACTGATACGGAGACATTCAGAAATAAAATCCTCCAATAAGCAAAGCAGTGTGTATTTTTCATCATGGTGGCCTTAATAGATTTTTCTCAGCACATAAAGAAATTAAAAAGCCCATTCATAGAAGCTGAGTAAAGAAGCTTCACAGTGAAATAACAGCTCAAGTGTCAACAGGAGGTTTATCAAGGAAAAGTTTTAATCAGAATTTCTTCATATTTTTTAAAGACATGGCTTACTTTATATATACCATAGAAGTCCTTAGCAACAGAGACTGGATCTGAGACAACTGCAGTTCAGGAACCTGAGGCTAATGCAAAAACCCTGACATACATTTTATTTCTGTACAGCCAGCCATGTTTTCAGGAGCTGACATGTGCCATTTTCAAATGATTATCCAACTACTTTAACTCAAACAATGATGCAGAGCATCCTAACACACAGTGGCTCACAAAAGGTTTTTGGAGAGTTGCCATTAGGTGACAGACTAACTGCTGCTGGCACCTGCTGCTGTTTTGGCAAGAACAGTATTTCAGAACAATAAAATGGTTTGGGTTGGAAGGGACCTTAAAGTTCGAAGCCTCCTCCAGCCACCATGGGCAGCGATGCCATCCACTAGGTCAGGCTTCCCATGACTCCATCCAGCCTGGCCTTGAATATTTCCATAAACAGGGCATCAACAGCTTTTCTGGGCAACTTGTTCCAGTGTCTCAACACCCTCTAGGTAGAGATTTTCCTCCTAATATCTAATCTAAGTCTCCTTTCTGCAAGTTTAAAAATTTTCCCCATGTCTTATTGTTTTCTGCCCATGTGAAAATTCCCCCTCCATATTTTGTATAAACTCCTTTTAAGTAAGTACAAAAAATGTCACAATGTACAGTTGTCAGAGATGACTTCCCATTCCATTTGGAAGTTTTTTTCCTCTGATCTCATCTATTCATCATTGTGTTTTGTTAGCTAAAAAACAATGAGTGAGTGGAGACTGAGACTGCTGCAGGCCTGGGAAGTGACCTTGGAATTTCAGATTAATATTTTCTCACCTGGATGTCTCATGAAATTTACCCCAGAGGTTCTTCATACTATTTCAGCATAGATAGGTGACAATTGTTCTCTTCTTTCAGAAACACGTGGCCATCTCCATATGGATGCTTATCACCTCCAGATCTCATTAACTGGATCAATGTAGGTTGATCGGGTACCATACATGGTGGGTGTGTCACCATTAGAAAGACTTCTTCACATGGTATGACACTTCTCAATCCTCATGACATTTGAGTCGACACTGAAGTCTCCATCTGCATATGAACAGCTGATGCAATCTGCAATTCTCTGTATGCCTTTAAACATGCCTGACACTTGATCATCAAATACAGTCACTTTTACCACTTGTGTATGATGAAATTCTGCAGCATGATGACATAAATGGAGAACTGCCTCTAGATAGAAATCCTCAACTTAGTAGTAGTAAAAACGCGCCTTATACTTCCAGTAGAAAAGATGAATATTGCGATGAAGTAAGTACTAGAAAGTAAAAATGGAGTATAAGAAGGCAAGAATAGAGTTTTCTATTCATATGAGATAAAAATGTGGGAAAAAAAAGAGATAATTTTTAATTTTTTCAGTGGGTTTCTCTATAGGTCTGGTCCTGCAGGGATGTTACCATTCCATTTTTACTACTTGCATGCCTATGGATCAATCATTTCAAATAATTATCAGGTTTTCTTATGTCAAGATTCTGGTTTTGGATTAAGATTTCTTCTATGGCACACTTGTCAACTGCTAATTTTATTGCAATCCCCATGTTATACGACCTTTAAGCTCCAGTTCCTGCAGTCATGTAATTAGAAGAAAATCTGTGCTTCATTTTAGAAGTTCCTAGCTCTCACAGCTTTGGAGAAGAGAAGGACAAATGTAACTGAAATGCGCTCTAAAGCTCCTGAGGCCAAAAGTCAAATAAAAAACTATTACAACTTGTTTGAAATCATTATAGATGTCACTTATTATCTTTGCCTATGCCATGTCCAATTTACAGGGTTTGCATATTTGAGGTACTCTGACTAGAACATAAAAGACCCGGACAATATTCAGTGGCACAGGAAACCTTAATTTGTGTCCTGGAGAGCTTTGAAATAGCTACTGACTACAAAAAATTCTTTGTACCTCAAAAACTGTCTGCAAACAATGTGCAGTCCTCTTTTACCTTCTGCTCTTTCTTTTAAAAGAGAAATTACCTGATTATTTGTGATTATAGTCCAGAGCAAAACCAACACAAATCCATCCTCCTCCAGTCACTTACTTCGCATTTTCCTATTTTCACTCATTTAGAATGCTAAAAGCAATATTTAATTTATATTTACTTGTTATTACATGGAACCATATTGCTACTTTAATAATGTGTGAGGTCTTAAGATACATGCAGATACAGATATAGATATGCATATAGAAACCACTTCTTTGTCTCCAAATAAGGAAAGTTTTAGCTTATAATCTCCTATTTCTGTGCCTGCTGAAACCATAGGTTATATTTTACATCAGAATTAAAAATAGATATGACTTTGTTTTCTCACCTTGAATGTGCTATTTTAGTTAAGGGAACAGTACATTTAAGAGAGACACAGCCTAATATGATTGCCCTTGCCATCCACTGTCTCATGAATGAGAAGCTGATATAACATGTCTAGATTTAATGATAATGCTCACATAAATGAAGGATCACAGAAGAATCTTCATAACAAGTTGCCACCTACATTTTTGCTATCTTCTTTCCTAAAGTCTATTTCTCTCATGACACTTGCACACCTCCTCTATTAGGCTGAATAATATACAGTAGGGTAGCTTTACTGGGCTTTTCCTCAACTATTATTGATGTTTTCAATTATTTTTTGGTGGTGGTGGTTTTTGTTTGGGGATTTTTTTATTAATTTATTTATTCTATCCAAGCCAGGGGAACTTGGATATCTCTCTCACATTGTGCCTAGCATGGAAATTACAAACCTCGTCATTAGGATTTCCCTTTCTCCTCTCCTTTTTTAGTAAAACTGATGTTGATTAGCAGATTTTTGCTTGTAGCTTCATACCATGTGTGTGTTACCTATTTTTACATTATGACCAATTCACTGACAAACGGAAAACCTGGAATAGTTTGCAATCCACATGGCCCCCTCAGTAGGTCTTTTGCTGCTGCGTACAAGAAAAGATACTTTAGTTAACTTTGGTGGTTAAAATTTGGGGTCTGCTGCAGTGAATTGGATTATGGATATTTGTAACAGATCCTACTGTTGGGCATCCTTGACATCTGCTTTATTTTTAAGGTTTCAGTTTATCTTCCCTGACCTTGGTGCTGTGAGAACTTACACTGTATACTGTAAGCACTTAGTTTGAACTTACTCCAGTCTTTTTAGAGTCCAGCTGTTGGTAATTCTCTGTTAATAATCCATGTGAACACTGACATTGGGCATGTGCCCAATGAAGAACAGTTGTTCTTGTAGCTCAAAGCCACACAAATATTGATTGGATTCCAAACGAAAACTGAGATTTTAAAATAAAAAATGCTAGGAAATAAGTCCAGATCATTTGCAGTAATTCTTCTCATTTTACTACTGCTTTCAGAAGTTAGAGCTCCCCAAATAATTGTCATAAACAGATTATTGCATGTGTGGATTCCACATATATGTCTTCTGTACTCCCTGACAAAGTATTTGACTACAATACAAAGAGCAGTATGGCAGCTTAATAGCTGACCTTGTCAGACCAAAAGCTAAACCCCAGCCTTTCTCCCATCTTTGAAATGAAGGCTCACATCATTGAGCAGCATGATATTTAGAACTTATTTCAGAATTGTGAAACCAGGCAGTAGACCTTTTAAGTAAAAATGAAGAGAAACTGGAAGTAATTGTTACTTACCACAGGATTCTTATGGAAGAAAAGGGAAAAATTATTAGCGTACAATCACTAATGTAACATTTTGATTGTTTTTAACTCTCACATTTTCCAAATCTTGTAAAGTATGCTTGACAAAAATAGAAGAAACTGCTATTGCAACCATGAGCAGCAAGGCATGCCATTCTTTTTTCTTCTCTTTTAGTAAAAGGAGATGTTCTAAAAGTTCCTCTTTATGCTCTTTATTCATTTCCACTATTACTATATCAGTATTTTTTTAAAGACTTCTATTTACATTACACATTTTTCCATGGGAATCTAGAGTAATATTACTTGAAATTTTGTATTTAAAAACACATTAGCTCTATGTGAATTATTTTATTTGGTAAAATAGCCTCTGTCTAATTAGTCCATAAGAAAGTATCTTGGCAGAAATTCTCTTAGAATAGAGGACATTATTGTGTTACTTTAGTATAGGTTTGACAAAACAATGTCTTATGCTTATTTCAATGATAAATTAAATCAAACACAGAGATCCTGAAATATTAATGTTTCATAGTTCCTGGGCAGATTTATCCATAATAGCATGTTTCCCTTGCTTAATGTGTTTTGAGGTAAATTTCTTGAGTAACCCATCCAGTTATGAAATTAGGGTTTCACTGCCCCAAGGAGCAAGATTCACGCTGTTGAGTTCTGGCATTTATGCAACGTATTAAATTACTATAGTCATCATTTTCTCATCAAGTACATTATCAGTTGCAAAAACATGACCAAAGAAATCAAGAAAAATTCTCATTATACACTAATTTTACTAAAAATGTACTTAATTTCTAAGAATTAGTACCCTCTTCCCCAGTTAACCTCAAGACTTTTATTGAGAGACAGAATCATACTCAGATTGGAACTCCTAAACTGGTTCTAGCCATGTTTAGCAGAAAATGTATTCATGTTTTCCTTCTATGTGAAATAGCCATATTTTCTCATTATTCAATGGAATGCAAAGCAAGTCTTTATTGTATTAGACATAAAATTATCAAGGAAGAGTACATTAAATCCTCTCTATGTATGAAAGAACTCTCATAGTTCAAATATAATTATGAGAAAAAGTTGAAGTTAAGGATTAGAAGTAACTTTTTTGTTCAATTTTCTCTATGCCTTGAAGTATGTTTTATTTATAAGCAGAAAAATAAAAAGAAAATAAAACTCCAAAGTAATAAATAAAATACTTGTCCCCTAAGATTATATTCTAAGCAAGTAGGTATAAAGAAATATAGGATATCTGTAGAAGTTATTTGCACCTTTACATGGTGCTAGAGGCATAGTTTGTATTACAAAACACTCAAGGCCAATATCAATATCTGGGCTTACAACTTCAGACCCCATACAGACTTCTAGCATCACTGGATTTCACCAAAGTAATCACAGATCTGGTTTTGAATCACAGCCTGTGTTACAATCTAACTTTGCTGTAAGCATCTTTACCTTGTCACAATGGTAGCTTCATATTAAATTCAGTATTTACTTTACTGTGAAATAAAGATAAAAAATGCAGTATTTGCTCATGAACTGATAAAATATTATTTACCTGAACTGTGAATGCCAATATAACTTTAGCTTATGAAAAGAGTTTTTCTGTTTCTTAGTGCCTCTGTTTTGCAAAAATTAAAATTTAAAATTTTCAGTGCTATTCTGAAGCTTACTTTCAGGTGATGACTTTAGCACGCTTTTATGAGTTACAGAGGTTTCCAGACACACAGTTCCCCAAATATTGGTGTATTGCGAATACAGAAATTTGGCAGAAAATAAATTCTTTTGCCTTCTAACTGATCCTCAGAGGGCTGGGTGAGGCTGGGCTTACTTTGTGATTATAGCCAATTCAGCACTATATAAGTCCAGTTGCAGTGAACAAAAACTTTCACAATCACAGACTCACAAATAGCCCAGGTTAATACGTAACAAAAATTCAGATTTTTAATTATTGTTAATAAATGCACTTAGTGCACTTGATATACTAAAGCTAACCAACGGTTAACTAAAGTAAGATAGCAAGTCAAACTAAATAAACAAATTCAGCTTTTCACTAAGCTTAACTTCACTCTTAATTGGGCTTGGTTTTACCTGGGTATTCTCTGATGCACTCAGAGAGATATAATTGGTTACTTGTTGCTGCTGTTTTGCCCACTAGTTTTAGTGGAACAGCACACCTGGCATATTAAAACCAGTTTCTTCTGCTTCAATAGTTCTGTGTCTTAGGTAAGGCAGGACTCCTTGTTTGACCTGTGTAACATACAGATACGGCCTCTCTTTTCCTCTGAGTTTATGAAAGTTTTAATTTCACTGATAAGAAAGGTTAATTAATCTCTTTAGTCCACCAAATAGGAAAATTCAAAACTTAATTTAAAAAAATTTCAGATGTTTTCCACAATGGGAAAGTCTCTAACTGCTGTGTCCTCAAAATCTATCACAGCCTTGGAATAGATCTTCCCATGTCCCCATCCACCCTCCAAGCCATCTTGGCTGATGATAATTAATTCCAGCTGTTGCAACTATATTTTCTTTCAGCCTGCATTTTTTCTCTCATGCATCCCAGCTCCTTCACACTGAAAATCAAAACCACAAACCCAAAATACCAAACCACAGCAAGTAAGCGAAAAAAACCACTACACTCAGTCCACTATTGTCCCACAAAGAGAATACTGAAACTCTGAGAAGGCTCTTGGATGCTCTAACAAGCTCACACAGTTATCACACTTAGTGATTTTAGTTTAGCTGCAGTTTTAGAAGACAAAATAATCATTAGACATCCACTTGGCAGGTAACGATTTTCAGGTCCTATAACATGCCTTGAATTGTTTTTATCAGATGAACTTCTAAAAAATTTACTTCTTTTTTATCTCAGTTGCTCGGAACATATGATTGATTTTGTGTTTGTATAGTCTTTCATACTCTTAAAATCACATTAATATAGAATATAAAACACTTGACATATACTGGTGTAACTCCATTTATTTTCTCTCATTTTGTCATGAGAGAAAATATATTAGGCCATTTTGAGAAACTATTTTGAGCTTTTAAAAGCAATTTAGTACCACATGGGGATTTTGCCTCAAAATCATCCTAAAGGCAAAAAAAAGAATCAATATTATTTTCTTGGATCACAAACATACCTTAAAATATATAAACACATGAAACTGTGGGCGCTTATGTAATTTCATTAGGGTCCCACAGAAGTGGACATCGTCCCACAGATTCCTACAAGCTTCAATAGAACTTTTTCAATGGGGATAAATGTTAGGTTAGACTTTGTCTGAAATTTTAGATCTAGCAGAAGTCAAGGAGTATTTTATATAATATTCAAAAAGCTCCAATATCTTGGTCTTCCATGTTTCATTCAAATAAGATGTTTTAAACATGATTTTTAATTGGTAATGAAGCTTGCCCTTCCCCAAAGAGATACTTTCAGCCTTGAGCTAAAATGCATGAAGATAATATCCTATGGAGCTGCAATTAATTATTTCTTTCACAGAACAGGTATTTTGCTCTTCTTCCTGAAATAAAATCATAAAGGTTCCTGGTAAAAGCAATTATTATTGTTCCTATTTATTTAAATTTTTATTGAATTCTAGGGTAAGATGGCTTAAAACAAGTTTGATGGTGTTTAGCTTCTAAAAATAAGGTTTTCTCCTAAACGGAGGTCAGCTTTATTGACAGTGATACTGAAAAGAATGCTTACATGGTCTCACTTATCCAGTCTAAATTAGAAAAAATATAATTTTAGAAACACTGTGAATACCGTGATATATTATTTCTAAGAATAGTGCTCAAGAATTGCTATTTAACATTGCAGCTCTCCAGAAGTGTCAGCCTCAGTATAATGCCTGACACTGAAGGAATCAATTTTCTCCCGGTTCTAAAGATAGTTAAGAAAAAAAATGGTAAGTCTGAAGTCATCTTCAAAAGGTGAAGTTCAAAGGCTATTTACAGCAGTGGAACAAGAAAAAAAAAAAAAAAACCAAAAAACAAAAAACAAACAAACAAACAAACAAACAAACCCAGAAAAAACACCACCCCACCAAACCCAAACCACCAACCCTTTCTGTGTTATTCAAGATCAAATTATCTTCCAGGTGAGCCATAGAATATTTCTCCACAGAAATTACACCAGAAACTTAAACTGGAAGAAGGAGCAGGGAACTCTGGAGGGCTACATGGATGTCTTGGGGTTGCAGGGAAAAAAATCAAATTCCAATTCAAATTCAATTCCAGCCAAAACTTAGCTGGAACTTAATATGGTTACTGCTGTAAAAGGTGATAAAAAAGGTTTCTATAAATATAACTGCAACACAAGGAAAGCTAAGGAAAATCTCTGTCCTTTAGTGGATGTAAGCAGAAATATAATAACAAAGGACAAGGAAAAGGCTATGGCACCTAATATCTCCTTTGTCTCAGTCTTTAAAAGTGAAACCAAGTGTTAACAGGATACCTGGGCCCTGAGCTGAAAGATGGGAGCCCAGAAGGATGGAAAAGAGAATGAAGCCCCAGTAATCCATGGGAAAAAAGGTCAGCAAACTGCTATGCCACTTAGACACTCACAAGTCTGTAGGGCCACATAGCATCCACCCAAGGGCACTGAGGTAGCTGTGCAAGAGCTTGCCGAGCCATTTTCCACCAATTATCAAGAATCCTGATAGGGGAGGTCCCAACTGAGTGGAGGTAAGCAAATGTGACACTCATCTACATGCAGGGACAGAAGAAGGATCCAGGGGACAACAGGCCTGTCAGTCTGACCTCAGTGCTCAGGAAGAGATGGAACAGATCACCTTGAGAACCATCATGCAGCACAGTACACAACATCCTGCCCAGCATGAAAGGCAGGTCCTGCTTGAATGACCAGGTCTCCTTTTATGACAAGGTGTCATCCTTAGTGGATGAGGGAAAGGCTGTGGATGTTGTCTATCTAGACTGCAACATAGCATTTGACACCATTTCCCACAGAATTGTCCTGGTGACGCTGCTCATGGCCTGGATGAGAGTACTCCTGGCTGGATAGACAACTGTCTGTCTGTATGGCTGAGCACAAAAAGTGTTGGTGAAGGGTGCTACATCCAGCTGGCAGCTGGTTACTGCTGGTTTTCCCAAAGGCTCAGCATTGTGGACAGCCCTGTTTAATGCCTTCATCAATGACCTGGCCCAGGGGATCAAGCACAGCCTCAGTCAGTTTGCAGACAACACCATGTAGGGTGGAAGTGTTGATCTTCTGGAGGATAAGAAGGTTCTGCAGAGGGATCTGGATAGGCTGGGTCCATGGACTGAGGCCAGTTGTATGACGTTCAATAAGGTAAATTGCCAGATTTTACTCTGGGGTCACAACAGGCTTGGGGAAGAGTGACTGGAAAGCTGCTTGGCAGAAGACCTGTGAGTGCTGGTCAATAGCCAGTTAAACATGAGCCAACATGTGCCCAGGTGGTCAAGAAAGAATCATGTTCTGGCTGGACTAGGGCAATTTTTGTCCTTCTGCATTGGTGAGGCCACATCTTAAATCATGTGTTCAGTTCTGGGTCCCTCACTACAAGAAGGACATTGACTGAAGTACTAGTGGGTATTCAAAGAAGGGCAACAGAGCTGGTGAAGAGTGCAGCACAAGCCTTATGAGGAGCAGCTGAGGGAGATGGGGTTTAGTTTCAAGATTCTATCAACATGGGTACAGATCTGCCATATAAACAACTTATTAAACCACTTAATATTTACCAACAAAAAACCAGAACTGAACTAACATCATGCTTTCAACCTCCTAGAAAGCAGAAATAAGAAAAAAAAAAAAGGAAAAACAAAAAGAGAAAAAATGTAGAGAGGGAATACTTGCCATTAGACTTTATTAATATACATTGAAGAGACACATGATATCTTTAAAACAATACAAAACATCCAAGACCTGAGTAGAATAACTTTACAATCTTTTCTTTTAAAATAGAAATATGTTTGTATACCACAGTGCAACAGTTAAGGTCATCTCTGTAAGATAATCTCTGTAAGGAAAAAGACTCACAAGATCATTATATAGAGTCCTCAACTTCCCTAACTTGTTTTAATGAATTAAATGTGTAAGGAAAATAAATTGGTTAGAATTTAAATAGACCAGACTATCCTAATTGACTGCTCAAAAATGTGCCCTTTCACTAATGGCTTTGTAACTGTTTTGCCTGAGTGTATTTAGTCTTGTGTCTATCTAAAAACTGAAGCAGCAGATCCATTATAAAGAAGAGAATCTTAAAACACAAATGCATAAAAATTAGCAAATGTTAATGAAATCTTCTTCAGGGTGAACCTAAAGTACACATATAACACACAAAACCAGGCTCTACCTTTCTAATTAAATTTTTAAATTGACTACTTTTAATGTATTGGGCAATCCCCTAAGATTTTAAAGTCACCTTCTAAATCTAATTGTGAAGGATCATTTACTCTGCTTCTTTTCCTCTGTTTAGAGGATGATAAATTATTCACCTCATAGTCACCACTAAAACTCAGTAAATGTGATTAAAATGCAGAAAACTAAAGAGTCTAAAATGAAGCTGCTGTGGAAGGGATTACTACTTTGGAGATAAAATGTAAGTAAACAGCTGCAATTGTCATTAAAACATAGAGTAGTATCCCATTAAATGTTAGCATAAAAATTAAGAGATTTTTTTCATAAAAAAGCAAATTTTCAAACTGAAATGCTAATTAAGGTCTTAAGAGCCCAGCGTCACAATAGTACAACATTTCTATATGTCATGCACATTCTCTGCAATCAGCACATCTGATCATAGTCTGTGTAGGTTGTGATAGGAAGTTGAAGGCATCAAGAAAAATGCTTTACATACCTAAAAAAATATAGAATAAAAAATTTAAGTGATGTAGACTTATCTGGAGGTCAACATGAGCGAAACAAAGCTCCAGTCAGATATCTGTCACATTTAATTAATGGTCTTAAAACATCACTGAAAGTACAGAGCTGGCTTAGCACTTTTTTAAAGCATAGATGAAACTGAATTTTGCCAGGCCTACCACATAGGTGATTGTCCTTGTAGTGCTGTCAGATGACGTATGAATTAATTGTCTGGCATACAAAAAAAAAAGATTTACACATAAATGCATTCAGATTGATATGGACAAGTTAGTTGTCATTGTGATCTTTCAACCTAACCTCACAAAATCCTTCTCTGTTTGACACAATTAGTGCGACACAGAAAAACATGTGCACCTGACTGTGTGAATGGCTGCACAGACTGCTGCATGCCCTGGTTCTCTCTGTAAACTGCACCTATGTTTGATAATCTCTAGGTGACAAGTAAACCAGTTTAACCTGCAGTAAAATAAAAGCTGACCTTCTGAACTACGATATAAAGTAGAGACCAAAAAAAAAAAGGATAGAGACAGAAACAGAGAGTGTGATGGATTAGCTGAATCCATAATGAGTGCATGTACTGCATTTTAAAGCAGATTGACTTGACTTTTGTTTTTCAGGACAAATGTCATTTGAGCACATGAAATTAAACATGTAACTATGTAGTTTGACTCCTGTTAAGTTTCATCTACATGAATAGCTTGTTGCTAAGTTTCAGCAAACATAACAGCCATTCTGCTACTTATAATTTTACTGAGGACAGAACAGGGGGAAAAGGCAAAAAGATAGTAGTTACACAAAAAAAAAAAAATGACACCACGGTTATATTTTCTTAAAATTACATCTCAGAGGAGTTACTTGGTTTTTTAATCATTAATTTTTAAAGATCTAAACAGAAAAAAATATACAAAAATACAAGAACAGGCAACTATTTTGCAAAATAAGAATGATTAGGAAAGCTCTTAAAGAAATAATCTGACAAAGACTGTTAAATTCAAATACTGCCTCTGGTTCAACTTGACTTTGAGTTTTATATTGCTGGAGGCTAGGACAGAATACCACAGATGTACTTTTCACAATCTGCTGATCAACATCAGTGGAAGCAGTTTAAGTTTAGGTAATTTTTACATATGATAGAACTATGCTTGTGTTAAGGAACATGTTGATGCAGTATTAGAGTGGATGAGCATCGGATTACTCACATTATATCTGAAAATTATCTGTTTACTTTTTCTAAGGACCATTTTTAGTACAAATATTTTTTAACAATAACATTTTTGCTTAACAATCTTCTTTCAAATGACCTGTATTTCTGCTCTATGGTTAGAGCAAAAAATTCACTGTAGTAGGCTAAACTGAGAATTATGGGATGGCTCCCATGAGTAAAGTGAATGAAGAGACAGACTTTATTACTCTAAAGTTTTTTATTTGTTTTGGAGGGACAGAATAATTTTGGCATTTAATGAGAAAAATGTGTCCTCAGAAAAGCACAACTTAAAAAAAAATTAACATTTACTAGTTTTAATGAAAATCTATGAGCAGTCCCTTCCCTTGTGCCCAACTTCTACATGACTCTTATATGATCTTAGAAGAAAGAAAAGTGTGTTCATAACTTAAACTTGCCCTAAAAAGTCTCACTGACCACTGCAAATGTCATGTGTGTTTAATGTGAAGATCCCTATATAGTATCAAATGAGTGGGAATGTTTCTTATTTCTACACCTTTTAAGTGTGTGTATAGGAAGGTAAGAGTGTGGAAGCAGAGGATTCTTAGATCCTGAACACACCCATAAAAATGTACAAAGTGATTGACACTTCCAAACACAAACATCAAGTGCTTGAGGATGTGAAAGACCAGATATGCCACCAGTGTGGCAAAATGGACTCATCCAGGGACCACCTTGAGGCAAAAGAAGATACCTGCAGGGGAAATTAAAAAACAAACTAGAAAAGATGCACAGTAGCATAGCTAAATAGGAATGGGAGCTACCAATGCATAACAAAAAGGTTTGCATCACTTAGAGCAAGATAAATAGACAACAGCTTTGAAGAGAGACTTTGTAGATCCTCACTTGTGATTGTCCTGTCCCACTGTGACACTGATGGGACCTCACCTTGAGTCCTGTCTGCAGTTTTGGGCACCACAATGCAGGAAAGATATATAGCTATTAGAGATACTCCAAAGGTAGGTGACAAAGATGGTGAAGGGCTTTGAGGGGAAGCCAGATGAGGAGTGGCTTCATGAGAGAGACTGAGGGGAGACCTGATGGTAGTCTACAATTTCCTCATTGTAAGAGGAAAGAGGAGTGGAAGAGGAGTAGCAGACAATCTCTTCTCTTGTTGACTGGTGACAAAACCCAAGGGAATGGCCTGAAGCTGTTCCAGGGGAGATTTAGGTTGGATATTAGGAAGATTTTTCAACCAGAGGGTGTTTGGGCACTTGAACAAGCTCCCCAGTGGTCATAGCACCAACCCTGACAGAGCTCAAAAGCTTTTGGACAATACTGTCAGGCACATGCTGTGAGTCTTGGGCTGTTCTGTGCAGGGCCAGGACTTGAGCTTCCATTATCCTTGTGTGCTCCTCCCAACTCAGAATATTCTATGATTCTATGATGCTGCCACTGAGAGATTCATGTATACAGGCATCTGTAAACAGCAAGCCTGCTGAATGTCTGCAGTGAATGCAATCTCTGCTGAATGATTGACGATATCTCTGCACACCACATTGTTTAGATTCCAGGCACCTCTGAAGACCTAATTAGTAGTAAGCTGGCTGAAATCCAGATTTTGAGGGCTTTGACATGGCTAAAGCTCTCTACAAAACAAAATTCAAGTAATGGGCAGTGATTCAAATATGGATTGAAAGTAAGTTTTGCCCAACAGACACTAAGGTCCTAGAAATATAATGTCTTCCACATTTGCAGAAAATTCCATATTCCTTATGAGTCTCTCAGTTTCCTAGTAACACAAGCATTTTATCACCACAAGTCATAGCCATAGGAAAAATGTGGTGTCTGATTCACCTATCAAGAAACAATCTACCAGATATTAAAAAAAAGCTGATTGACCAGATAGAATCTCTCATCTTAGACTATAGACCAAATAAAAAAAAAACAACAAATAAGTAGGAAATGTAAATGCATGTTAGCAGAAACCTCAGGTCTGTCCTGTGAAATCACAAGAACAAACGTGATTTCCTATCCACACAGCTAATAACATCTAATCTTTGAACAACAGGATTATTATAATGGCAATTAGTACACAGAAGAAGATATGAGTCCATAATCCATTTGTTAAAACTTCACAGAATTAAAACATGGTTGAGGAAAAAATCTCTCCAGGTCATCTGGTTCAACCTCTTGCTTTGTACAGTCCCATGTCCCCTCCAGAGTGCTACCACCAAAACATGAATTGAGACAGACGAGTTCTAAGAGCAACTTTTCAGGCCTAACAGTGTAACTAGCCACAGAAGTTTATGCATTCTAATCCTGGTTTGCCAAAAACAAATGGTATAATTAAAATTTTTATATGTTGAAGAAAAAGTCAGATCCTAAGCCACCTCAAGACAAATTGTTTGATTTTGCTTCATGACCACTGATAAAGGCAGATGTATCTCCCAAACTGAATGAAAAGCATTTGCAATTATCTCTAGAATGCACACCTCTTTTCAGCATTTGCAAGGATGATGCTTTATATTTCGCATAAATCTTTGCCTTTTATTTTCATTTAGTGGCCACATTGACCTATCATCTTTATCTGTTCACAGAATGCTTGAGATCTACAACCACACAGACATGGCAAGAGTGCTAACCAAGTAGACTGTTTAATAAGTTCCTGGCAGTCTTCTCTGGGTTTTAATGAGGAAGAAGTCTAAATTTTGTTCATTGCATTTGACACATTAGATAGAATATGCCAAAATTCCTCCTGAAAATAAGATGTAGGGCCAATGTCACTTAGAGCATGTCACCACCACAAATTTACCTTCAGTTTTAACCTGGCTCTTAGCCAGGTTTGCATATTATTTGAAAGAGAAATATTAAGTCTTATATTTCCATGCTTTGAAACAACATGTTCACACTAACATAATTCAGGCACTTTGTTCTTTTTTGAAAGTTTTTGCTCTTTAAAGGCAGATTACTTTGTAGTGAGGATATTTCTAGCTTATTTTCATAGATCAAAAATTTTGATAATCCTCTTGCTTCATCAAGCTTTTCTGAATACTTGTTTCTCAGCTACCTTCCACATATGTAAGTTTTTGTTTAATGTGCAATTCTCTTCCATTTAACACTTTCTTCAGCAGCCCAGGATGTCTCAAGGGCAGACAACTGAAATACACCCTGAGCCCAGGCATCCCAATATCAGTAGGAGAGGGATAGCAGGGGGACAACTCACCTTGGATTCTGACAGAAGCAAAAGGCAGATTAATTTTTTTTGGCTTCTACTGAGGAAAATCCTCACCTACAGAAATTTCACAGGGAAAAGCTGCAGTGATAGTATGAGTGGCATTCATCTTCAATGACATCTAAGAAGTTGGGTAGGTAGCTTTGATCTTACTGTACCAAAAGCTGTCAGTGAAATCCTTGCAGCTAAATTTTGTTCTGTGAAGTGCTTTAATTTCACATTTTGTTTCCGTAAAATAGAGCTCTGAAGAGTAGATTGTAAAATAACAGAAAGATTATAAACATATCTCATTTCATTGTTAAACTTCAGATCACTTCAGTTGCCTGGTGCCACTCCTAGGCAAAGATGCACTGGTCTTGCACCAACAATTGCCTTGAAGGAAAATCAGGAAAATATTGCAAGTTGACTGTCTTCTTGGATTAAGCTTATGTGCTCATGAGTGAAAAATAGAATCACTGCATAATTTTCAATCATTTTCTGTCTTCATACACAACAGCAGTATGTAATTTGAATAAACAGCAAAAAAACTTGCCTCAAAATTGATTCTTAAATCTCTTTTCACTGACTGGCAAATATTTAATTTTTTAGATAGGTTCCTACAGGACTGTGAAGCTGGAGCCTCCCACATCCGAATTGCAACTCATTTCTGAATTGTCAGAGTCTCTTCCCCCATGAGAGTTTTTGATGCTTCATGTCCACTGCTGTAAAGATCTTCCTCAGGTCCACAGTGTAGTACCAGCGCTGAGCATCTCATATTGCTTCAATCACATGGAACAGCCCTGTGCTGAATGTTCCTCTCATGAAACCTGAAGCTGCAGAAGAAAGTGCCAATGTCAGTGCCTTGCACATAAAAGCTGCTCTCCAGGGATTACTCCCACCTTCTCACCACATAGCCTGAGACACTGTCAGCACTTCTAGACTGCTGAGATTACAAACATAAGTAGCAAAAATTAATTCATTTTTGCTCAGATACCATGTGTTATTGCTCTATCTGGAAAACCCCTAGTAAAATGTAAAATTGGGAAGCAATAGTGTTACTATTAGCAAATTAGAACCTTAATATACTCTTCAAATTAAACAAATCTCCAGGTATTTCTGAAAGTCTCCTGTCTCCTGTTCTGAAAGTCTCCTCATTCTGCTTAATGCAAGTGCCTTTACATGTTTTTACTATATTGTCAAAATTTCTATGAAAAGACTTATTACTTAATTCATACTTCTACATAAAATTAGGCCAAATTCTGTGGCCCTTCTAATTTACCTTAGTAAAATCTTGAATGTGCCCTGATATATGAGAAAATTTCATCTTTTTTACACAGTTCTTATTATTTCCTTATTTTTATTTCCCTGTTGTTCCTTCATAACACTACCAATTATTTACTACACAACAAAGCAGGTAAGTTTCAATCCCTGAAGCAAAGGCACTGATACATGTCTCAAGTTTTAGATTTTTGAAGAAATGATAGGGAGTTTCTTTGAACGGTACAGACAATCTAGGCATAGTCAACTTAACACTTTTTGTACAATTTAACACAAAAATCATAGTTCTACAAAACCTTCACACAGCTACTTATGAAGACTATCATAGGATTAAACTTGATTGAAGTATGATATCATATTATTTTGCTTTATAAGTCCCAAGCTATGAGCAAAACTTGCTAGACAAAATCTAATATGTTCAGTCTACACTGCTAAATCAGTTTATCTTCAAATTACATTAAATCTTTCTAGATCTCAGGAGACTTTTGTTTTTTTTTATAAGCTTTTAAAGTTTTGTCTTTTCAAAATACTTTAGACAAAATCTTTATTTATACTTTCTAGTATGAAATTTTTTTTAGTTTTCTGCCTTGATCATGACCACTGTGGAGAAGAGAGAAAAAAGAAAGAGAGAGATCGATCCCAGTAGAAGTGCATAGCAGAAGAAATTAAAGTTATTCTTGTTTTACTCAAAGATTAAGGTAACATTTTCACAATGTCCAAAACTGGACTGGGATAATGAACCTGCATTTTACATACATCCAAACATTTTGTAAATGTTTTGATGGGAAAACTACGTATACAGAAAAAAAAAAAGTAGACAGAAAAACCCCCACTTTTCCTGATTATATCCTCAGTTTTTTGATGTGCACCCAGAAAATTTCTGCATCCTTCTGAGTTTTGGAACAGGGAGTCACTATTGCATTAAACTCTCTGGGACAGCTGATGTAAAGAAATACCACGTGGGCTGGAGGTAACAAAAACTGGGGAATCCCTGAGAAGAGATCAAGAGAAAAAGTGTTCTAAATGAGATGACAGCATTTAAACATCAGCTCTGCAAAAGTATTCTCGGGTTACTTGGATGGGGCAAGATGGCTTTTGAAGGCCACTTGGGAGGATGAAGCTGTTGTTAAAGCATAAGATATTGAAACTTGCCCTGGATTTTCCTTTGTTTCAAAATGAGAAAAGACTGTATGATGAGAAAAAGGCCAGAGGAGACTGACTAGAGGGCAGGAAAAGGACATAACTGAAGTCAAAAGTGGAAGGGATAAAAGTAATAATGAGGAAGGTCAAGAAACCAGAAGACATAAGATTCCAGGAAAGGGGAAAGGTAGGGAATGTCAAGTGCAAAACACATCAATACTGAGGAAATTAAAAAATAAAACTGGAAAGAAGGAGGGAAGGTCAAAGAAAGTCAAGGAAAGGTGTTGGTGCCATCATTATTTCCCTTTCAGAAAGGTCTGCCTGTCCCCATTTCCCTGTCTTAGAGTGGCTGCTATTATGACTCTTCAGAAGTCCACTTGAAAACCTTTTTTGTTAACAATGCCTTCTGTGGTACTGCATTGCACATATGGCTGTGCTGTACTAAACCTGCAATATCACAGAGATACTTTAAGTTTACATTTCTAATTGTTTTCTCTTTTTGCCTCTGCTGTAAAGCATGAATTTTGATGAGATCTACAGATTTATTGTATATACTTCCCTCATGTTGTCACTCTCCCTAACTGCTCCCAGCCACTGAATCTGGTCTTCAAACACCACCTCGTGCCTTGGAATTACAAATTTATGTTGGAGTGACAAACAGCGGTTAAAAAAACCAAAAAACTGACAAAACCCAACATTTTAGAATTCCTCCTCTTTGCTCATCCACCAGTACACATCTTGGATGGGTAATGCATTTGCCATCATTTATTACTAGGCTCTGTTGAAATGATAAGCAGCATTTGGAATATATTATTTTGTAATTCAGTCTAAGGCTTCAGTCTAAAGTACTAAATCCAGACACAGTGGTGTGAGAATTGAATGCCATAGCAACAGCTTTATGTACCTGCAATTTTTCATCATCTGCTCTCCTTGTGCTTTCACGAAATCAACAACATCATTTTGGTAGTCACTTTGCCTGCCTCATCTCTGCAAACTGGAAGATAAATCCCAGTGCCTGCTCTTTATTACTGGGTCTTTTTAGCTAACTGTTGATTTAGTCCCAATTACTTATAAGTACTGTCAGATAAATTAAAGATTTCCAGGTTTATTTCATTAGGCCTTTTTAATCAATTTTATTAGGGCAGTACCTTACCAAATCAACATGCTTAATTGGCCAAATAAGTTACACAGAGAGTTAAGAATAATATCACTGTTAAACTGAAGGCCTGGGTAAAATAGACCTATCCTGGTGATGAACCACACACAGTAAAAGTTATCTATGCCTAAAGCTTCATATTTAGATACAGATTTTAGCTTTCTTATTTTCCTATCACCACTTTGTTATGAGTGGAAATGACCCATCAAACCACCACTAGAATATGAGTAGCTTTCTCCTTTTCTCCTCTACCTTAACAAACAACTAGTCCTAGTCTCAGACTAATCCTTTTCTGTGAGACTATATTCCTTCATGCTACAGGCATGTGTGGCACCAGCCTGTAAAAGAGAGCTGTGACTTTCAGAGCCACTGTCAAAGAAATGGAAGTGCAATAGATCACTTGTACATTTTTCATTTAGTTCAATAGGTTGCTTAGTTTTGGTATCAGCCTTTCTAATTTGACTTCTGCATACACAATGGAAAAATCTGGGCAGAGTGCTAACTGCCCTTACTTGTACTAGTTTGGCTGTATTTACACAATGCTCTGGATTTCAGGGGCTTTTTGTTAGCACGAATTAAAACTATCTTGTGCAGTTTTTGAATTAAGTCACACTGCTCAAAGCATGGAGCAAGAAAGTCTCTGTGTAAAATCAGCTTAATTGGCTCTGCCTTCCACTACATGTTTTCTTTTTTGTGGATGGTGCAGAGCCTTACAGATAAACTTTTCATGGAATCATTTTGTCTTTGTCTGAACTTTTTAGCTTAAAATGGATGCTGCTTGAGTTTGACTATTTTTCTCTTCATACAAACTACCTCTAAGCCAGTACTGGAAGTCTACAAACACTCTGACAGCAAACTCTCATAAATCCTGTAAGTTTTTCATATTCCTGGAACTCTCAAATAGCATATTGTCCATCACAAGAAGCCAGTGAATAAACATAATCCCTACAAGCAAAAATAATGTCACTTTGTCACGTAATACTGCTGTACTCTTTTTAATACCTCCATCAAACAGCAAAAACAAGCAGAAGTCTTGCAGGCTGGTTTATCACTGAGCAAAAATGCAGAATGCATGTAAGAATCATCTTCCCAGGGTAATTTGCCTTTCTCCATATAGATACTCACAACTCTGACAGGCTCTAGAACAATACTCTGCCCTCCTTGTATCTGCTTTTGCCCTCTGTCTCAAGAATAGAGAATCATATATTTAAAAAGGTGGAGAAGGGTAAACTCCAGATTGTTGTACAGATCCATATTCAAATGTGACAGTCTCTACTTAAAACCTGGAATAGAAGCAGACATGCAGTAAATACTTGCAATATTGAAGACTTCTGTACTAAGAAAAATTCAATTTATTTCGACAGTACAGCTAAGCAACAGCTAGAATTTATTTTGGGATCTTGTTTTAGCTCTGTCAGAATAAAAAAAGTTTTATATAAGTCCTAGTTCACCAGATCTCATAAAAAACCCAAAAAATGCCCAGTGGCAGTAATTGAGGAAAAAACAAAACCTGTGGTCACCTAACTTCTGTAAGGGTAACTAAAATAAATACAAAGTTATTCTTTCCAAGGGACGAGAGCTAAATATCCTTCAAAATGCAGCACTTTTATGGTAGAAAATGAATGATTAACTATATTAAGAAGCAATAGTTGAAATACACAAGGAAAGAAAAGAAACTATCTTGCCTCTGGCAGTGCAGAGTACCCTCCATGGGCACTGTAAGCCATCCATTCCAACTGTGATTTTTCTTCTTGGTTTATGAAGCTACTTCTGAAAAACTGAATATTTGCTTTTGGAAAACAATAAGCTGACACAAATAGCAAGGTTTATCAAAGTATTATGAAAATAGTGCAGAGTGCTATCCAACGCTTAGAAAATTATTTTTTTGTTTATTTAAGCCCTTTTTCACTGTGGAGCTTTTAGTGTCATGTACTTGTAGCATAGTAGCACTTTATTCATGGAAGTAGAGTTGTATTATTACCATTTCTGTCTATTACTAGTTGAAGTAGAGAAGCAGAGAGTGTTTTGCAGTAAACAAGTCTGAGTTCATTTCTCTATTTTTTATTTTATTTCTGTGGTCTATTTTAAATGGATTAGAGAATCCATTTAAGGGCTTCTCACTTCTGCAAGCAGTAAATCAGGCAGTGCAGAGAAAGAAGGCTTGAAAGGATCACAGTATCTGTTGGGTTGAACAGCTCCATTGTATCAGGGCAAAAAGATCAAATACACTGCAATGAACCTGCTGCTTAGGAAGCATCTCGTGCTTTTCCACACAAAGGTTGTCTTAATATACATTATGTTGTTTTCCCTACTGTGACTGAGGAATCAGACCAGTTCTATTCCTCCTGAAAAGCAGTACGCAACATTTTGCTCTCAATCCAGAAGTCAGACATCTATGGGTGCATACAACTACAGGATAATTGCCTTCCTGTTCATATGATGGTATACAAGTTCCCCCACCAAAAAGAAACCCAGAAAAACCCTTCCAGTTTTCACCCAGCTATATGGTGAGCAATGCAAGGTGTTGAAATTGGAAAATTCTATATTAGCCCTTGGTATCAAATGTAAACTGTATTAAAATGAATTTAAGTAGTTAGGATGCAGAGATCTTTTCCTGTGCTTCTTAAACACTTTGGGTTTAAGAAGCACAGGATAAAAGAAATGTGACTGCAAGAGATGAAAGATGCAAGCATATTAACATTTATGTGATCAAGAAAAATTCCATTCTATAGGTTTGCAGGTGTAATTATTGTTCTACTTTTCAGCAAACTTTGTCTTTTATTTCTGTGTATTTTTATGGCAGTAAAGAGGAGAAGCTACATCTAATTTCTATCCAACCTATGCAGTTCCTGTAGTGTCTAACTTCTCTTGTAATCATGCTAAAAGCTAAATCTAGAGGATGGAAATAAAAACTCTAAGGAAAAGGTGTTCAAAATTCCCTAAGGGCTTCGAATTTATCTGCTGGATCAGGAAGCACACATAATGTTGAAAATCATCTGGCGTCCCTAGTCACAGGTTATCAGTAACACAGTACTTCCAGTCTAATTAAGGGAATAGAGAAAGCAGCCTATGTTGTACATTTTTCTCTTTAACACAAATTGTTCATATTGTTACCAGGGCCAGAGTTCACTCCTTTTAAAATAATAGGATGTAAATTGTAGATAATGATACAAATTGGGTTAAACACATAATGATCACAGATGGAGAGACAACAGTTTGAAAATGCAAAAGCAAGTATATTAAAATATTACCTCTGGTTGCATATTAACATTTACTACTATAATATTAAAACTATGCACCTGTCACGTGTAAATGGGGGGGCACAAAGGCAGGCCCATTTACAGAAAAAACAATACTAGAACAATGGCCATACTGGGACATGTTAAAAACATCTCCACATCTACTTTTTCTAATTGTATTTTAGGCTAAAATCATCTATATTCGTTTGAAAGCCATAATTATATTATAATTAGATATTGATCATTGCACATAATGTTTTCATAAACAGGTGCCTAATTTTTTTTTTCTTTTGTTCAAGTTTCACCCTGGGAAACCTTTAGAGTCAAAATTTTCTCTATCTTTTTTATTACTACTGTCCCTTAATGACCTGAAATCTCAATGCAGGAGATTCGAAAGAAGACAAGATGGGAAAAGAACGACAAATATGAGTCTACAACACCAAAATATCAGTTCACAATTTCAGCTTCCAAAATACTTTGGCACCCTTTGAAAAATCTTGTCAAAGACACAGTACCAGACTGGATGTACATTTAAGCAACTATGTGCTTGGGACTTCATGACATTGCTTTCATAAACCTTGTTATGAACTAAAACAATTCAATGGCAGAAAGCAGGTAAAAAGAAGGAAAAGAAACGGAGCACGAAAAATGAAGGCATGAAGCTATAGTGAAAAAACTGAGCATAGAGAAAGGAGATCAGTAAGTCAGTCAGTTCAGGGTGGAGAAAATTGTGGCAAAGCTGTGAAAAAACTAATCAAAGGCATACAGCAGCAAAAGAAAGTTTCTGATGATCTAGTTGCTCCCTGTCACTCAAGCTGTTTGCTCTCAGTAAATTGAAAGCTCAATTATTGTAATATATTCATTTTAGCATCTCAGTATGACTCCTGCTATTTAATCTAAAAACTGTCTTTGAATGAATGACAGTCTCATTAACATGTTACAATCAACTGGAAAAAGGTGATGTTGAGAAATATGCTAATAATTTAACAAAAGGGTGTATAAAATAAATATTTAACAGCATGAGGGCTAGCATCTCTTCTCATTCAGATGAAAAAATCCCATGTGATTTATGTATCAATGACATAGACAACAACCTACAATGTTACAATGATGTAAAAACCACAGGTGATAGCGGTAGGTAGACACCTACCACTGCTGGACAGTAAACAAGACTACTTACTATTTCAGTAAATAATCACAGAAAAATAGAGATTATCTAGTCCATGACAGCTTACTTCAGATATCCCTACTTCATTTTCTTCTATAATGAGAATTTTGGTTTGGGGCTCTTTTCCTAAAAGCTGCTTAGAGATGAATATGATAGTTCTTACCTCCTATTAACTGATCATATACTGCTATAGAGCAAGTATTTGTTGGCTGGTATACACATAGCACCCTACCAGACATTCCTGAACTCCCCTCGAGCCATATTTGTAAAAAGCAGTGTGCCAGAAATTCGAATTTGGGCTGTGGTATATTAAAACTATTTTGAACATCTGATCTATCAATAGTGCTTCATTTTGGGCTCTCTCACTCAGCCCTTGGAGTATCTGAATATGGCTTCCTAACAACTGATTTACGTACTTATTCTTGGCACTATGTTACTTGAAAAACTACTTCACAAATTGATTTAGTATCTCTTTTAAGCAGTTAAACTGAAGTTCTCTGAAGAGTTACAAAGCTTGAGCTTTGTAATTTATTAATAGAACTAAAAAAAAAAAAGAGTTGCTGCCATACAAGAGAGATTTCTTAGGTGTCTCGATGTCTTCTGTTTCAGTTCTCTCCTGAGAATCAGGCATTGTTAAAATCAGGCATTGACATTTCTCATTTTATGCTTCACTTCAGATTGAAATAGTTAATGTTAGACTTTATGACCACAAACTTCAGTAGTTTTTATTGCTGCTCTGTGTCTTTCTGGCTTCAGAATTCTCCTGAGCTTTAATTAGGGTGGCTATATCCCTTAGGTTTTCAACCTCTTCTAAAAAGCACCAGGTTTTCCCACCAAACACTGCCTCAGGATTTGTCTATTTAAGAGCTACTCTCTTAATAAACTCTTCAATACAAAACATGCAATAAGAAGCACAATCTGCATGAAAGAGATGCAGCTACTCATCCTTCCACAGAAGCAGTGAGACTCTTAGAACCAGAGTATTCTCTGGGCTGGGTAATTAAAAGGGAAAAAAAAAGAAAAAAGAGAAATGAGAGAACTGAAGGACAAAAATTCAATACTGAAAACAACTTTCTTTTTCAGTCAGAGGACTAGCAATGGTTGAGTTATGTAAGGACAGATGAAGCTTTGTTCTTTAGAATTTTTTTAAAATGAAAACAAAGAAAATATTTAAGTTACAAAGACGAATATTAATGACAACAATTCCCTAACGCATGAAAGAATTTGTCATAAGATGTTTGAAAGCAGTAGTAAAAGGGAGACTGATCTTATGCCATGGGAACTTAAACACTAAATAAAACAGACTCATAGCAGAATTTTTGGCTGCAGGTGGAAGGAACAGTTGTACCAGGAAAAAAAGAAAACCTTGCATGGAAGAACTGGACTGCTGAAAACATCACTGCAGAGGAAGCCTTTTGAAAATATGTAAGAAAACTGTTCAGGTTCTCACAGGTGAATCTGTACCTGTGAGTGGCAAGTGGGGGGGGCAAAAAGGAAGACTTTCAGATGCTAGCTTTATTTCCAACAGCATCCCTGAAAATCTCCACAACTTTTACAAGTTTTCAACCACTAAGTCTTACAAAGAAAACTAAACTGGGAAACTGTGTAGTAGCAATATGAGCAAATATCTGAGATTATACAAAAAATAAAATGCAGAAGGAAGGAGAGTCAGGAAGAGGATCGAGGGCTGGAGCACCTCTTCTATGAAGACAGGCTAAGAGAACTGGAGTTGTACAGACAAGAAAAGGCTCTGCAGAGACCCCACAGTAGCCTTCCAGTACCTGAAGGGTACTGGTATGGGAAAGATGGAGACAGATTTTCATAAGGGCATGTAGTGAGTGAGAGGACATGGGGAAATGAGTCTGAAAGAGGATAGCTTTAGATTAGATATTAGGAAGAAATTATTTGCTCTAAGGGTGGTGGAACATTGGAACAGGTTGTCCAGAAAAGCTGAGCATGGCCCATTGTTGCTTGGCTTTGCAAGAGTTTCTCAGGGTAAAAGAGATAGACGAGAATCTTGGCTTCATGATCAGAAGGCTGGATTTATTATTTTATGATATATAATACATTATGACTATACTAAAAGGAATAGAGAGAAAAGTTGCAGAAGCTTCTAAGCTAAGAATAGAATAGGAATAGAATAAACAAGGGAGCTCTCTGTGAATCTGTCCCAGAGAGCTTGGTCCTGATTGGCCCTTAATTGTAAACATGGAACATGGGCCAATCCCAGTTGCACCTGTTACATTCCACAGCAGCAGATAACAACTGCTTATGTTCTTCTTCTGGGGCCTCAGTTTCCCAGAAGAGGAAAAATCCTAAAAGAAAGGATTTTTATGAAAGGATGTAGGTGACAGCCCATCCCTGGAAGTGTTCAAATTTTTTCCCAATTTATTCTCAGCTTTTGCCTGAAACAGAAAATGATAAGTAAAAACAAGCATTATTTGTTCTATGTATAGTAACATGTACAGATACAATGAAAAGAGCAACATGAGTCTTAAGAGCTTTCTGTGGAAATCCTAAGACTTACCAATTTTTGTAACTTGTTGAGGACTTGTCCTTAAAAGATCTGGCTTGCTTATGAAAGCCTAGTGATGATATCTTCTGAAAAATATGCCCACTCAATTTTGAAGTGGGGGATGAAATTTTAAAAGTAATTAAATTTACTATTAAATTTTACTATTTAGTATGTAAGTATTTAATAATTATGTATCCTTGCACCTATTAAGGTGATGGATTTTGTCTTAGTCACCATAATACTGATTTTTAAAAATCAGGCTGTAATTAGGTCTTCCACATGTTATTTGTAACAACAAATGTTAACATATTTAGTAAAATATGAATACAGCAATTTAAAATGCATACTTATTTTTGGAAAAAATCCAGACTTTGAAAACAATTAGATCCAAGGTAAATAGATTAAATAAAGGTGGGGTATTTTTTCATGTGTCATGTAATCTCCAACATTTCTCCTGTTCAGTCTCTATTCTTGCAAATTTTTCACTAAGTTTACAATGCATTTCTTGCAGCACGTAGCATTGCTTTGTGTTTTTGATTTCTTATTTTAAAATTTATAGGGGTTGTATTTTGAATCATTGTTAAAGACACATCAAAAAATAACTTTGATCATTAAATGAATGAGGGTTAGTAGAGCAATTATCATTGAGGAGATGCAAAAGAAGCCTCCATGCTGAGTGCTACAACTGGCACCATTTTGATTATAAAAAAAGCAAAGAGGCGAATTTGAGAAAAAAAATCCAAAAATCTGTGAGTCACGGTCACAAAAAATCATAGGAAATTAAGAGATATGCAATTTTCTGTTTTATACTACCCAAGACAAAATACTTTATCCAATATAATTACATATAAAAACAGCCTCTTTAGGCATCCACACTGTACATTTTGAACTAGCTTTTAAAAGGTGCATTTTTGTCTTTATGCAAAAGCTGCAGCTTTGAAATTTATATGCAAATGGTCTATTCTCTGTGACTTGAGGGGGAGTAAGGACAATTTCTTTTACACTGTATTAAATTTAGCAGAATTCCACTGAAAGGCTTCTTCTCAGTTCCACTATTTAATGGTGCTTTGTACTTGACCTAGAGGTGCTATTTATTTAATCATGTGGAAAGCACAAGTATTAAATGCCTGGATGTACCTTCACGGCCCATAGTACCAACTAGCAGTGGAGAGGTGTCTGTCATACCATAAAACTGCAGCAATGGATCAGCAGAGGAATCACACATTTACAGATTTCTTTCAATAAAGCCTGAGAATATGGATGTCCCCAGGGGACAGATAACTCATCTTAACATTTTGCAGCACCATTAGAGTTGCAGGAAAGGAATACAAGAGGAGTTACTTGTTCTTGTATTTAGCTAACTATTATCCCCCTTATTTATGTAAATAAATTAATTTCTTCTGCAGTTGCTGAAAATGGCAGGTTCAAAGAAAGTAGAACTGGCTGGTACTAAAGTTTAATTACTCTGTGAAGTTTTTGAGCAGGTGTAGCTAATTATGTCTGAGCAGTGTCTTTCTCAGAAAAGCTTTTTACTATATTCCCTGTGTGGGTAACCCCCATGAGCACTACCAGAAGGCTCATGTGGGTACAGAGGCCAGGGTAGAACAAAATGTCAGGATTCCCCAGTGAGGGAGGTTTGGTTGTTTTTTCTTTGTTGTTGTCTTTTTTTTCCTTCTTCTTTTCTGTTTTTTTGGGTTATTTTTCCCCTCTAGGTCAGAAACAAAACACTGTGCACTGGCCTAGAACTTTGTAGGCAACTGCGAGTGGAAAACATTCCTTGAAGTATAAAAGGAAAGGGTTAGTCACTTAATTACATCTTCAAATAAAATACTCTAAAAGTCTGACTTCCTGTCTTGCTCTTTTGTGGAAAGAGCACAACCTGGTTTTGGACAGGGTGTACACCTCTGTAATTATCTAGCTCAAAAACCTTCTACAAATGTTTTTTCTCATAAAAGCAAGATTTTTAACTTAGTATGCATGAACCTCTAAGCATAATAAGAAGCATTTGCACAAACACTATAAAATTATTATATTATGAATCTGTACATTCTAAGTACATTTAAAATGCATTAATATTATGTCAAAAATGAAACACTTTTATTATATAAGCCTTTGACATATACATTTTCTGTACCAGGAATTGCATTACACTCTAGCATTAATGTCCCACAAAGTCATTACTGCCAAAGGAATATCAACAACATTTCTACATATTTAATGAAACATGCAGAATCAGATAATTAAAATGGAGTGTCAGAGGAACAATAATAACAAATACATGCTTGTGTTTTCTTCTGCTTAAAGTAATCAAAGTTGTGATTCAATGAAATTTCAGCGGTAAAAAACACAGTAGACGATTTACCTGATTTGAAGCTCACACTTTGTTCACTGGCAAAGTGTGTCCACGGGCATGATAAGTCTCATGATACAAGGAGCATTAGCTGCCACTTCCTTATGAAGCAAAAAAATATTCTGACCTGAGAAAACACTGCCTGCTTCAGAAAAGGACCCAAGAGTACCCCCGAGCACGTGGATTGGTTTCAACTTTACTTTGGAACTGTGCTAAGTGCAGCTCCCAACTTTTGGAGGAAAAATTGTGCACAGGCAGGAAGTAAGCTATTGTGTGGCTGTGAGACTGAGATGATAATGGTTAATAACTCAATCAGCCATTTGCAAAAACAGCAGGTGCTTCGCTGACAGTGTGCAAGGCAGCGGACCAGGTGCAAAAGGGATGATCACCAGAGGATGACCATGACAAATCGACCTTTGTTTAGGAACAAGCTGGGGTTGGAGCCAGACAAAGGAGGAGAGTGATAAGAAGCAGACACTGTGGAGGTGAGATAGTACTTTCCATCATGCCAGTGTCCTCCCTTTCCCAACCGGCTCTGCTGTAAAACTCCCCTACCCCAGGGGATATATTTGGAACATTCACACACAGGCCTGCAAGTTCATCCCTTCTGATGGGGCATAATTGGCTCAGCTCCACGGAGCTGACATGAGAGTGTCATGTCTTTGAAGGGGGTCATAAGCCCCCCCCAGACTCCTTTCTGATGCCTTCCACCTCTGAGGACTGCACATGATCCACAGTGTTGCAACATCCCCTGGATGTTCCCATGTTAACCTAAACACATATTAACACACTCAGCTTTGTGTTTTGTGGGCTTTCCCAACCCACAATGGATCAAGACTGCAACCATCACTTCCATCAGTGAATCTCTAAATTGCAGCAATTGAGTCTTGTGCATGGATCCATGGGTGGTGCTGTCTTTCTGCTCTTATCCTTTCTCTTTCTTTCTCTCTTTCTTCTAACTTCTTCTTGAAGGATATTGTAAGCCAGACTAATGCATTCCAGTCAATGTCTTAGTAAGTGCTTTGTTGTGTCTGGATAAATTAAAGTTGGCTAATTTTAAGCTTGCTTAGTTAAAGTTTGTGAAGTCCCTTACTTCGTCTGGATGTTGTTTAAAAATTTGCCAAGTAATTTGTTCTACCTTAATATTGTAAAGTATAAAAGTAAATCTTGGTTATTGAGAATTTCTGAGAATTTAGTCATTTCTCCTTTGCAACACCCAGAGTGAACTAAATGACCTCTCCATAAAAGGGGACTGAAGCATCACAGTTGGTCACTGCATATCACACATTTGCAGTTCCAGGACACAGACTGGGGCATACCTGACCTCTGGTATAGCCAATGGAAGTCTCCTACCAGCCTCATTTCTTAGTTTTTGTTTGTTTATTTGGAGTTTTCTTTCTTATAGGTTAAATTACTTTCTGCATTTCTGTAACAGCTTGATAAGCAGCAAAATGAGTCACAAATTTTTTGTAAGTGACTAATATTGTTTCCTTTACACTCATCCTTTCATTAAGCTTATAATTATGTGAAGGATTTATGGCAAGACTTGAATCAGTCTCTTTCAGTTCAAATCACACTTAACATTAGCTCTGTAAATGTGTTGACAGATCATTCTCTGTAATCAGAAATGGTGATGGTTGCAATAATGTTCCAGTTTTAGTTTAAATCTAAATTAGTAGACAATTACCTCTCTTGCATCCAAACTTTCCAATATCACTGTTTGTATCAGAACATATACATAGGGAGGAGGAAAATACAGTGCTATATATAATTTCTGTACTTGCATGGAGCTGTAAAACAGAAACAAATGTTGGCAGTTTCTCATTTAATGAATTAGGGGTGATAAAAAAATGCCAACCAACAAAAGTGCCAAAGTCTAAGATGGCAACTTTGCAATAATTTGTTGCTTCAGCTTGACAACATTAAACAGTATCTTGATGTTTTAAGAGGATTTTCATCATTTTCCTTATAATCCTTAGGCCTGTCAGGAATTACAAGTATATGATCAGAGATAAAAAAAGATGGAAAGAAAATATTTTGTGGGTTTTTATTATTATTTTTGTTAAAAGTTTTTTTTTTTGTTGTTGACTTATAAATTACAGTTCTTCAGATCCTCTTTAGATCAGTTGGTAATTGGGCATTAATGATGTAGTTATTTTCACATTTCACAAGCCTTTTTTTGCCACCACCATTTCTGTAAATGAAGAGCACAAGCAGAAGCTTAATTGTAGTTGCTTGATGAATATTTACCTCTCAGCTCAATAAATCATGATGGTTCACCTCTTCCAAAGTCAATAACTATTTAATATTCTATTAAGCTGATGGGCATAAAAGAATAGTAAACCAGGTTTCTGCTATAGCAGCGCAATTAACAAAAACAGGGAACAATTCCCCTTGCATTTGAAATGGCAATAAAACATCCGTTATTCAAGGAGTATGATCACTACAAAACTGTGTGGAAATAAGTGAACACTGTAAACTTGTATTTAATGCAGTTTTCTGACTGAAAAGTTAAAAAAAAAACTTCTAAAATTATAACTTTGTGTGTTTCACTCCATAGTATTTCCAAAAAATGTTGTCCTCATCTGATAGCTCACCTGACTGGATAAAGTCTGTGAGGAGATAATTTAGAGCTTTCATTCATATATTAATAGTGATTAGGCTGTCTTTGAAGGCATCCAAATTCTAGATATGCTATGCTTTGGAATCCCTGAACTTATAACACTTGGATATTCCCAAAGTGTTACCTCCATCCTACTTCTATTTAAACAGACTTGGAAACAGGGAAGGAATCAGTTCTTCAAAGAAGAATGATTTCAAACAAAATAGCATGCTACTTACTAAGAAAAAATTAAAAACTTACTATTTTTGAAAAATCTGAATTTAGCTGACACTACATGCAAGATTTGGCATGCTGCATAATTCTCAATAATGGTGTGGGTTTTTGTTTGTTTGTATTTTCTTGTTTATTGGTTTGTTTTGTTGGTCTGGGTTTTTTTTGTTTTGGTTTTGTTTTTTTGAGTTGGGTTGTCTATTTTTTTTTTTTAAGTGAAGCATGTAAAATAAATGTTTAGAATTCATTTTCTTAAGTTAAAGTCATCGGTGGACTGGCTGCCACACACTCATTCATCTGCTCTTACTCATTGTCCTCAACAGGACATGGGAAAAAAATGACATGGGAAAAAAATAACATGGAAATCCTCATGGGTTGAGACCAAAGAATCACAGAATCATGGGGTATGCTGAGTTGGGAGGGACCCACAGGGATCCAACTCCAACCACTTGCCCTGCATAGCACCATTCCCAAGAGTCACACCATGTGCCCGAGAGCACTGTTCAAACATTTCTTGAACTCTGTCAGGGTTGGTGCTGTAACCAACTTACCTGGGGAGTTCCAGTGCCCAAACACTCTCTGGGTGAAGAGCCTCTTCCTAAAATCCAGGTTAAATCTTCCCTGACACAAACTTACACCATTGCCTTGCATCCTGTCACTAGTCAACACAGAGAAGAGAAGAGAACAATGTTTCCCCCTCCTCTTCCACTCATGAGGAAGTCACAGACTCCACTTCTCCAGGCTCAACAGACCAAGTGACCTTGGCTAGTCCTCATTCAGCTTCCTTTCAAGGCCCTTTAACATCCTCATTGCCCTCCTTTGGATGCTCTCTAATAGTTTAATGCCTTTTTTATATTGTGGCACCCAAAACTGCCCCAGCACTCGAGGTGAGGCCGCCCCAGCTCAGAGCAGAGCAGGACAATCCCCTCCCTTGCCAGGCTGGCCATGCTGTGCCTGATGCCCCCCAGGACAGGGTTGGCCCTCCTGGCTGCCAGGGCACTGCTGGCTCATGTTCAACTTACCATGGACCAGGACCCCCAAGTCCCGTTCCATGGCACAGCTTTCCAGCCTCTCATTCCCCAGTCTGTCTGTACATCCTGGGCTGTCCCATATCAGGTGCAGAATCCTGCACTTTCCCTTGTTAAACCTCATACGGCAGGGGATTGCCCAGCCCTCTGATTTGTCAAGGTGTCTCTGCAGGGAGTCAACAGCTCCTCCCAGTTTTGTATCATCTGTGAACTTGCTCAAAATCCCTTGAGTTCTGCATCCAAATAATTTATGAATATGTTGGAGAACACAGGGCTGAGGACAGAGCCCCACTAGTGGATTCCCACTATTGTCAGGTCGCCAGTTGATGCCACCCCATTCCTTATAACCCTTTGTGCCCGACCCGTAAGCCAGTTGTTCACCCATCACATGACGTGTTTATCCAGCTGTGTGCTGGACATCATGTCCAGGAGGATCCTGTGAGAGATGGTGTCGAAAGCTGCCCGGCCGGGCTCTCTCGCAGGCCGCAGGGCCATCCCTGCCGGGTCTCTCCTGCCCCCGGCCCTGCTCCCGCTGTCCCCTCGGGGCTCGCAGGGCTGTTTCTCGCTCGCTTCCCCTGGCTCAGCCCCGGCTGCCGGGCGGCGTTTTGCCCTCCCTTGCCCAGGCTTTCCCCGGGGCTCAGGGGCTCAGCCGTGCCCTGCACTGGGGCCGCTGCAGCCGCTGGCACCGCCTGGGGCCGGCCCGGGCAGCCCCGGCACAGCCCCGACACGGCCCCGGCACGGCCCCGGCACGGCCCCGGCACGGCCCCGGCACGGCCCCGGCACTGCCGCCACCGGGACACCTCGGCCCAATGCGCACAACTTTCATCTATTTCTGAAGTATGAGAATATAAAGGTGTTACACGACTATATTTGCTTTTCAACTACGTACTCCATAATTTAGTTTTGTTCACTTTACCTCGAGCAACAGCAACATCACAGATACGTACAGATGAGCTGAGTGTGAAACATAATTAGAACTTCAGGAAAGAACATGGCTGCATAAGGCTGTAGTTGTACAGTACAATTGGAAGACAGACCTTTGGTTTTGTTATGCAAGTGCAAGAATTTTTTGTGGATTCAAAGGCTAAATTTAAATTACTGCACATTGTGCAATAAAATATAATGTACTTCTAGACCATCTTTTAGAATATATTTCATACACACACACATACACCCACACACACCCCAATGATGGGCTGTGAAACACATGAAGAGCTGAAGCTCCTTCGTGGTAGGAAAACAGACATGAAACTTCTCCAGTATTGTTACCTTTTGTTTTTATTGGGATAAAAGCATTATCAGTCCCATTGGTTTATTTTATTAGAGAAGTATCCTGTATGACCAGTCTCAGATCACTTCTGTCATAACAGTTCTGGAATCTCTAAAGAAAAGTAAAAGTAACTGTTGTAGCCAGTGCATTGAGCAACAGAACACTCTTGCCAATGCAGGTGTTATTAAAGAAATCAATAATTAAATTACAATAAAACCACTGATTCCTAAACCAGAAAAACATAAAAGCCATAAAATTGTTAAAAGCTGTGTGGGTGGGTGCGAAGTGACCTAATGAAACCATTTAAATAGAATTAACATGAACTAATTTTCTTTTTTTTTTTAACTCCAAAAATACTGTTTGCCCAAAGACTTACTCTCCCAAAGGAGAGTGGAAGAGTAGCACCTGCTCATACCAAGCAATAAAGGCAAGAAGACAGAGCTGGAGTCTGGTAACACATCAGTATGGACACATCTGTGTCAAACAGCCAGGAGGAGACATTTGTGGCTCTGACTGAGCATTGCAGCAGGCAGTCTGTGGTTGCTCTGATGCAGGGGTAGTCAAAGTGCAAACTGCAGGCAGGAATTGCTAAAATAGTTTTAATCCTATTTAAGAGGAATTAGAAACCACATAAATTGCAGTTGTTTCCCACTATCTCTGAGCTTAAATCTATTCCCTGTGTGATTCAGCAGACCAAATTAAGCAGATTTAAGGGCTTCTCAATCAAATACAAAAGACTTTCCAAGTACCTTAAGTATATTTTTTAGTGTACAATTTCATGGCAATCCCACTGGCAATAAAACTAGTAGGGTGGTAATTAATTTTAATCCCTATAAATTAACATTTTCTTATTAAAATAAGTGTTCTAATTAATTCCTTGTTAGTAATTCCACAGATGACTATAAGATTACTGTTATTCTTCCCTTACTTTATTTAGTCATGTATAAGTTTTCCTGCCTGAGTTTCAATTTCTCATATAGGTCCTGATCTCAGCTAAGAATCTATTTAAAGAAATGTAGATTTGTCCTGTTGTTCTTGAACTCTTGGTATTCGTTACCTTCCTAAGAGATTTTTATTTTTCTGTCTTCCTGCTGCAAGCTGTTTGAAATTAAACACTATAAAAGCTTGTCTGACTCTCAGCAATACCTTTATTCCCAAGGCGAAGCCTGATCTTTTAAAGCCTCAGAAATTAAAAAGAAAAAAACCAAACATTGTTCTCAGTTTAATTTTCCCTGGACTGCCACGCAGAATGGTTGGACTGGGTAAGCTTTAAAATGGGAAAGTTATGGTGGTATCATGTGGCTTCCTACACAGGAACATCTGCTTACCAATGAGTGATTCTCTCAGTGTGAGGGGGGTCTCTCCTGCCCTGTGAACACGGTAAAGATCCTGTCTGCAATGGTGTGTTGTCCCCTGAGCTCCTTCTGTGTATTGCAAACAGGCTTCCCTTTCATGCTGGTAAGAAAGCTTGCTGGTTTAGAGCAGCACTGCCAGTGCTGCTTGGAGTCAGAATCCCCTACCATTTCTGCCCTGAGGTGAATATTGAGCTCAGACACAGCTGGATGCTGGATGCTCTCTTTTATTTATCAGCTCTTCAAGACTACTCATTGAAGTACCATTCTTGATCCACACAGAGGTACTAGGTGCAGTCACCAAGGCCTGCTAATTCTGTCAACACATGCTGGCTGCTTCCTGGCTGTGCCTCTTTGTTTATCAAATAATCATTTTCAGTAATAAGGGAGCAGAGTGTAAACATGCTCTTCACTAATTTGCTATATTTGAGCATCTGATTCTTTAGTGTTGTGAACAGGAAGCACTGATGAGCTTTGTGACTGCACAGTTTGGTTCCAATTAAATTTTTAATGAAACAAAAGTCAAGACCAACTGTGAGTTTTGACAGAATTTTGATTTCAGCAGTGCCCTCTTATGTCTCCAATTTAGCCAGGTTTACCCCACTGAATATAAATATTGATAGTTAACAGTCAGAAGAGACAAAGCAGGGGATGAAGTGTGCCAAGCATTTCCCTCTTCTGAGTTGTCACTTTATGTTATTTTATTTTTTTTTTTTTTTTAGGGCCTGTTGACAGATTGGCAACGAAGCCTATCTTGAATTTTCAAGCTCATTCAAATCTGCCTTCAGAGTGGATGTCCCAGGGTGATGCTAAGGCAAAGGAAGCAAAGTGCGTGCTTGCACCATTGAGCACACTGTGTTAAGCTGATATAAAAAGGTTTGAAGCTATTTAACTTCTCTGTCGGAGCCCACAAAACTCTGCTGCTTCCTGCCACTAATAAATGACGTGGAGGCTGGCTGCTCTCAAAACTCCCAATAAGACCCACTGGTGCTGTTTTTAAAGGAACACAGCAGAAGGGAGAAAAGCTAATTTAAGAAACATTTGCCACAGTGAAACAGTGCTCAAAGCCATGGTATTAATGACAGTAGTCAGTAGCAGCAGCTGGCTGCCTGAATTTAAATGGCAATCTGCTTGTCAGTAGCAGTTTAGAAACAATACAGATATTGGACTGCACTGTCTCTTGTGTAAACCTTCCCAACAGGTTACATGATCTGATCCGACCCTTGGATACTGAACTCTGTAACCAAGCAGGTTAGACTAAAGACAAATAAATTGCTTCAGTCTCTTAGTCTCTTAGTCTTTCTTTCTTCAGCATTCATTCAGTGACAATTTTGCTATTCCCCCCAAAAAAGAAAAAAAAGAAGGAAAAAAAAGGAAACTTCCCAATTTTTATGCTAATGCAGAGCTGCCAAGAAATATTTTTAGTAGTAGGGGACATAGTCTCCAGGTGGAATAAACTGATTCAGCTCTTGTGACTACAGCAACTTTGCACCACAGGTGTCAGGTGTGGATGGGGTTGCACATTCTTGACATCAAGCTACTAAATAAGTAACAGCAAGAATATCAGAAGTACAGCATCTACCTTTAGATCAAAGCATCCAATTTTTTTTCCCTCAAGTTTTGGTGAGAAAAAAGGGCAACTTACTTTTGAAATTTAGGAGAATAAATACAAAATTTGGGAAAAATATGTTGCCTGGAATCCACAATTCAGTATCTGGATAAGTTCCATGGAGTTCAAAAGCTGATGAACCTCAAATCTAACCTTAAACTTGGGAGGTTAATTTAGTGATTTTAGTGAAGTCTTTAAATTCATCTTCCTACATTCTAGGAATGGAAGCAACTGAAGGACCAGATTGCAGAGGAGGAGACATAAGATCTCTGTCTATAAAAGCTTCATTTAGTTTTTCACAGCATCTTTTCCTCACTATCCACCAAAAAGAGACAACAGTCTGACCCTTATGGATTTATTTATGTGGCAGATTTGCATGATGGAATATTATAGTTGTCAAAAAGGTTTTACTGGTGGTTTTTTTCTGTTGCTCCTGACTTGTGCCAGTCTATCAGTATGCCTGTATGTATGTATGTGCCGGTATGATGTGTTACAATTGGAAAAAATTTAGGTAATTAATTGTTGCAAAAGTAGGTATGGTTCCTGAAAGTATGGGTTTTTTTAGTGTTTTTAAGATATTTCATTTGCAACCCACAATTCATGCCTTTGGAGACTACTCCAAAAATCCTGCTGCTGTGATAGATTTTCTCACTGCAATCACTACTGATTTCACTTTACCATGCCTACCTCTTTCTTCAAGTTTTACACTAAGTACTGTCTCTTAATCCCTGGAGTTAACACTTTTGTTAAGGCAATATGTCATGTTTTCTTTCAGCCATTATGTACACATGCAATCTTCTTGCAAAATGTTCCCTCACAAGTCAGTCACTTATCTCTCTAACCTTTTTTTTTTTTTTTAATATTTTCTGTTTTCTTTGTTTTTCTGGCTTGAATGTTCTAACAGATTTAGGCAAACACAGTGTCTGTAATGTTATTTCTCATTTAGCTGTCCCAGCTTGTACAAAGCCTAGGTGCTCTTTCATACACAATTCCTTTCAGAGAGATCAAATAGAGATAAAGAAACTGAACTGCATATACAGAATCAAGACAGTGGATATTTAAAAACTTCTACAGAATATATGATAGCTATGAATACTAGATTACCTCTTTTTTCTGTACCATACCAAAAATTAATATTTTGATTTTTACACATACTCCTCCAGCTGGAGCATTTCGAGCTATTACTGGAACTATTATTTTCCAAGGGCTATCTGTATTAAATGTATTTGTGGCCTCCTGCATAAAAGAGATGCTTTGAAGATGTACTTGAAAGAAACAAAATTAAAGACAAAAGTCTTTATCTCTCTATGTAATACCATGGTCAGCCAAATTTCATCTCAGGTTGCTCCTAAGAACATCTTTCTGTTCTTCAGCTTGTGTTTCCAAGCCCTGTCATTCCAGCCATTGTGATTCCATGAATTTCTATTTTCTGTCTTGGTATTATTTTTTTTTTCACCATAGTTATTTTGTGAGACTCACTTGTGATGTCATAGATTTTTTCAAAAAAACACTTAAGAAATATGTTAAGTAAAACTGAACTTAACCCTGATAGTTCAAAAGCATGATGCTTTTGCTTGCTTAGAAACATTTTTTAATTTTCCTCCCATGATAGCAGTCTTAGGAACAGCAATGCCTGAACTTTTCAAGTAACAGCTTTAGCTGGCAGTTTTAGCTGAAATCTGGAGTCATCATCCCCAAAAGAAGAATGCTTTGTTTTGTGTTTTGTTTTGTTTTGTTTTGTTTTGCGTTGTTTTGTTTATGCTGTCCTACTCCCAGGCACTGGCATGGTAGACACTGCTTCTGTGGTTGTCTCCCTCTTATAGAGGAAAATAGGTTTTAAAATTATTCCTAGTTGGTTTCTAGGGAATTTTGAGCTTCATGAACCCACATAAAATTGCTGTTTACTCTACTGCCCAATTTTATTTGTCTCTTTCACTGCATTTTAAAACACACTCCTAGAATCTATTACCTGGGTATCACTGTAAATATATACTGTATTAGACTTAGTTTTCTGAAACAAAAATCTTTGCAGTTATCTCTTTAAGGTATGCATATTCTCCTTAAATCTTCAGTGAATTTCAGTAAATTTCAGTAAATTACAGTAACTCTAAATGGTTGTAAGATCAGTTTTTCCTTGCAGGTTTTTTTCAGTGGGTCACTATTGTGTCTTGAATTATCTAAGAACCCATTTGTTTTGCCATGTTTTACATTTTTTTAGCTGCCATTAATGAAGTACCCTGAAAATATGAACTTTCATGTCTAAATGGAAATCCTTAATATGTGATTAGCTGGTGCTGTGAAAAGACTAGAAAAACAAACAACAGAAGTGACATCAGCTATGGCTTTCCAGTCCTCCAAAGAAAGGAACAGGAGAGACAGACTCTTCTTTCAGCAGCCAGAAAACCTGTGCTACAATATGTTTTCCATTAGCAGTAGGAGAACACTAGAAATTTCTAATCAGCAGACAAGTGGGAAGAGATAAAACACATATCATGTCATGGTATACCTTATTACATAAATATACTGTGCCTTTAAGTTAAGCCCAAATAGAAATCCCTGCTTAGGCAGACACATAACACTTAAGTCACTGAGAAGAGGTCCAGTCATTCACTCAATCATGCAACTCTGTAGTCTCATAAATAGTTGAGGAAGGTTGCGTAGCATTTGCAGAAGCCAGAATCTTCCTTTTGTAATGATATTAGTGTCTCCCAGGACTAGAGAGTCAGATTATTTCATGATTATTCTCAGATCCCAGGAATGCTCTGTTCTTTTATTTGTCTTATGACAGTCTTCAGAAGGAGGGATGAGAGGAGCAAACAAAAAATAAATCTCAATTAGAATCTGGAAGTCATGTAGACCAGCATCCTTATTTAAAGCATGACTGCTGGATTTAAAAGATGCACTCTAAGGATGTCAACACAGCCTGTCCCGTTGGAGCCAGTGCAGCCAGCAAACTGCCCCTGCACAGATATAGGGTAGAAGAACAGAACAACCTGTGTGCTCCAACTTCCACAGGCAAGTGCAAGTGGCACTTGAAGGGTGTTTTGCCCAGGATGAATTTGAAAAATATCTGAATAAAAAGATGAGTCAGGAGGCGTCTTTTCGCAGGATCCACCTAAACCACACAAAAAATCTTCCAAATTAAGGTGGTTACCTAAGACATTTGACTGTCTCACAGATAGATTGCTAAACCTCTGTGATCTGCAGCCTGACACATCAAGGCAAAACAAATGATTTTTCTCTCTCTTAATATATCTAGATGAAAACTGTGCTGCTGCGGGAACTGATGCAGTAGGACCAATGCCTGCCTTAATAGCAAGGACATGCATCACAGAAGCAGAATGGATGGTACCAATTGTAAGGCTGCAGCCACCTGATTGATGGATTTTTATCTACTGCTTCAACTCTTCTACAGTTATTACTGGTATCCCAAACCTCTTTCTGAAAGGGAAAGGGAAAGGGAAAGGGAAAGGGAAAGGGAAAGGGAAAGGGAAAGGGAAAGGGAAAGGGAAGGAGCCAGTGAAAATGTGGTGTTCTTTTTCTCTTTACATTCAATCTGCTCTTCTTTTACACTAAGTTGAAGAATTTCTGCCTGTCTGGCTGCCATGCAGAGAAAGTGGTTGATGTAATAATCTAAGATTGCGCCTCTCTTGGTAACTTCAGGATCAACTGCTGAAAACTGAAATCACACCAGCTTGAGTGTCTAGAACACGAGAATGAAAAATAATTTGAGCGCTTGGCTCAAATCAAGGCAGATTGCAGTCTTGGTGACCTTGGGCAAGTTACTCAAGCTCCATGCTTGCCTTCCTGCTCAGCTGTGAAATTAAGTCAAAGCAGAACTTCACTGTAAAACAGATGCTGCTTCATACTTGATTTTTTTCCCCAGTAAATAAATTATAGAAGAAAATATAATAATTAATTAATAATAGCAGTCAACACATAATAATTATGTGGCCATATCTATTATAACTGTACATAAACAAAATTAATTTTCATTAGGGAATATTAATGTTATCAAGTATTGCTAGAAAAACCTCAGCAGTTAACAAAAAAGCTTTTCTTTAATGAAGCACAGCCATTTTTTCATTCTAGTATCGTGTACCATTTTAAACCAACCAAATCTTGATGTAAAAAGGATTTACATTTTAAGTTAAGCCCAAATTGGAAATGCATTTCAGTACTGTTTCATATATTTATGCACAGGATAGTTTTATCTTCATAAAAGTGAAAGTTTTATGGGCAGTGAACATAGTGAGATGCAGTTGCAGTTTAAGCTGGTGTAAATACAACTATTCTACAGAGACTGGTGAAGCTGGCTGTAGCACCAGGATCACTTCAGAGACTTTTTAGGACATTAGTTATTGCAGAGGGTTTGGGGGATTTTTTTTGGTTTTTTGGGTTTTTTCTATTTTCAGATGGAGGAGAATGTGAGGTAAAGTTTGTTTTCAGGATGTTTCATGATTTTCAAACAAGTGTGATTGATAAAAATGCATTTTCCCATGTTCATAAATACAACAATAGATCAAACAAGAAAACTTTTCCCCATTCTGATGGGCCTCTGCTTTTTTATTGAGGCAGTGGGAAGATGGCTGGAAAATTGCAAAGAGCCTTGGTATCCTTATTATTTTGTAATGGGATCTATATTGTTATGCATTGCAATTGTATTGTCAGGTATTTTGAAATCTGGCAATCTGATGCAAAAAGCTATAGGAAGATTTTCACATGTGCTGTAGTTGTTATTTTAGAAATACAAGGAGTAAGGAAATGAATAATCAATGTACAATTCACCTTGGAAAAATATAATTATGTACTACTAAATCACGCTTCTTGTTCTCACACAGAGGGGTCCAAAATTGCAGTTCATCATGCTAGTCAAGATATTTCATAAAGAGCCATGACCTCTGATATTCTGGTCTTTGGAGATAGAACTTAAAGGAATCCATTTTCACTATTTGTTTCAAGACAATCACATAGAGATTCTTTTTTCTATTTACACTGCAGAATGTAACCAATATAATGATTAAGACTTATTAAATTGTATTGTTCCATTATGCAAACCCTACTCTTCCATTACCCCAGTGTTTTGTTTCCCTAACAGATTTTTTTCCTAAACCCATGGATTGATTGTCTCCAGCTGAGATTCAATTGCTGGAGTTCAAAAATAGGATGGAAAATGTATGATTACTAAGCTGCTAAACTTGGCATTGCAAAGCTCCAATTGTATGATTAGCTCTTGTTAATACTGCTTATTTATTTCATTGTAATTCTACAGCAGGATTGGACAAAAGAATGCAACAAGTCATCCACTTAATCCTAAATCTAGGAACAGAAGAGACTATGCGTTTGAAATGTGCACCAAATGGCCTCCTATTCAATCAATTTGATTTTAAATTGGGTATCATAGATTTAGAGGATTACACTTGTCTATAATTTTTCAGTCATCTTACACCTTGCAGTTGTTCTGCCTTTCATAGAATCTGCGTGGAAGACAAGAATCAAAACTTTAGCTGTGTTTGAAAACTAACTAACTAAATAAATACAGACATATGTGGTGCTAAAAATGCAGTGTTGCATCTATTTAATATATTTCACACTGCAACAGATGAGAAGTAAGTATAAAAATTATTTTGATAACCATATTATTTATGTAATATGAGCCATATTTATGCGATACTAACAGTTAACAACCCTTAGTGCTAGGAACTTTTTTATAATTTTGCATCAGAAGAGAGATTTGGAGGACTATATCTGGACCCTTCTGGGTTCTTCAGTGGTTATATTTTTATGGTAAAATCTCAGGCCTTTTAGAAGTGAACAATTATATAGAATTAGTTTCCTTCCCTTTTTTCAAATCCTCTGTTTTTCCCTTGCTTTGAGTTGGTCAGTCAGTTCTGATGTCAGGTACTTTGGGATGAGTCATTGCTGAACATTTTAATAGGATCTGCTTTTCACAAAGAAACTTCACTGTCTTTCAGGTAATTTTTTTCTTCAAAATGTTGATGGAAATAATTCTTATTTTTACAAAAATATCACTAGAAAGCCTTCTGTGTTCAGAACTGAGAACTGTTTAGAGGTATACCAATTCAGGTTGGAAGGAAATTATGAAAATCCAAGTGCTAACTCAGAATAACAAAACTGGGATTTTGTGAGCTCATAAAAATATCCCATAACTCCAGTTGTCTTTGAACACTACCTTTATGGAAAATCCCCCCCCCACCACCACTAAAAACAATGAGCCAAACCCACAAAACCTACACAGAAAATGTAAAAATCTTCAGTAAAGTCAGACTTTTGCTATCAGTAACTGAATGGTAAGCAAGTTACTAGAATGATGAGCTGCCACACATGATCTGTTCTGCAGCTGATGGTGAGCCAAAGTGTTTTTCAGACTGAATGTGAGCAATGCTGGCACATAGAGATGCCTCTGAAAGTAGTGCATTATAAAGGGGAATATGAATAGGATAATGGATATGGGCCAGAAGTCTTGACTGAGAGAGTGAATTAGTGACAGTGCAGGTGAACAGCTAAATGGAAGCAGTGAAACTATCCAGGTTAAATAACACAGGATTGATTTCCTGGGTATAAATATCAAGATTAATATCTAATTTACTCGATCATTTGAGATATTCTACAAATTCCTTTTATTAGAATAAGACTTTTAGACAGGACATAGGTTTCTTTTAAAAAATTACCCATATTATTCAGACATAGGAAAAGTATTTTTACAAGAACTTAGCATGTAGAAATTTCCAGGATTCAATGCTTGTTTAGTATTCAGTTCATTGCACCAGTGCCTCTAAATTTGGTACACAGGATAATACTCATTTCTTAAATGAGTCAGGCTCTAGTGAAATTGAAAAGAGCTACATGCATGCATTTGCATCCAGAATGTAACAGATAATTTGGAGATGCAAGAATAGCTTTGCTGTGTTCAATATCATACAAAATTGGAAAGTTATTTCCTTTTTCTTATACTTTATGACCAGCTACCATATTTTTCTGCAAGAAAATCGGGAAGGAGTCTATACTATCACATCCATTTATATATATAAGCTTCTAGCAAGAGCTGGTTTACAACAACGTAGGTCATGGTCAAATTAGAGGAACCACTAAAAAACACAGCTTAGATCTGCCACATCATAGTGAGCTTAATCTCGACTTTGGTGCATATATAGAACTAATTCTCCCTGCACAGAGAAACAAATTTTAATAAAGAAAGTTAGCATAAGCAAGGCATAGAATTAGGAGGCTAGAATTCAATTCCTACATGTTTGGATGTCTACTGCTACTTCTACTTCTTCAACTGGACAAAGCTGCTGATGCACCTGCCTTTCCTGCCATTTCACAGGCTCTTCTGCAAACATTCCTTTTCTCTTTCACTAGCTGATCCCACAACAGTCCGACAGTAATTCAACTCTATACCAACAAACAAATAAACAAAATAAGACAGAGGCAGCAACCAAATACAGTTTCCAAATATCCTAGATCCTGTTTGCAAGATACTTCATATGAACTGAATTGTTTGTCATCTTATTCTTCCTGCTGCATCCCGTGTGTGAGCTGAGGCATAACAACTTCAGGAGCATGGGTAAGACATATTTATAAGGCAACATCAAATCAGCACCATTAACTGAAGAAACTAGATTCAAAAGACAGGAATTGTGCCTTCAGGTCATCTGAGACATACCAGCTTCAAAAGGTGCTTCCCTAGAGATGTTGCTTCAGATAATCCTTTAGAACATGGACAAAAACGTAAATCTAGTCATGAAAAGAAAATGGGTGAAATCTTGGCTTTCAAGGGGAGCAGAATCTGGATTCACATTTCATTTGGATATAGCTATCAGGGTATTTTCTAATATTCCAAATTTTGATAAAAGAAATAAAAGCACAAGATTAAGAATGCAAGTTTACAACACATAAATAGCATGAGAATGATACTTGAATTTTTAAAAAAAGTAGAATAGTATGCACATTCAAACAGTGGGAAATACTGTTTTACTTAGAACCAGGGTAATGAAAAAAATACTTCAATTAATTATTTTCCTTAGAAAAAATGTTGTTCATGCCCTTTAAAATGACAGCAGTTTCATTGAGCTGCATAGAAATACCTGTAAGGAACCCCTCTACTAATGGGGTGGAGGGAGTTACTTGCTCCTTGCAAAGTAACTACAATGTTTTGAAATACTTTTTTTACTCCATTACCACTTATGTTTAGAAAATAACAAAGTTATGTTCGATGTTAATTTCTAGTGTTCTTTCTTTTATTTCTGAAGTATAGAGAAGTATTGAAATAATTGAGTGTAACTAATCTTTTCTTCAACTCATTTTCAGACTCCAATATTTACTAAATGAAGATATATTTAAAGGACTTTTTTATCACTCCTTTCCTGAGAATTTTTCCTTTTGTCTAAGATTTCTTTTTCATTCTCTTCTCTTCTCTTTTCCTTGATTGATAAATGGCAAAATGTTTTTAAGTTAGAACAGGTGCAAAATGTAAAATGTGAGTTTACAATTGTAGAGATAATGCAAAACCAAAAAAAAAATGTATGAAGGAAACCTCGTATTTTGTAACTTATAATAGATCGTGTTTTATTGCTTATATCACTACTAATGTTATGTAATATTTTAAAAATGTGTATTTCCATTTTAAAGATGAATGCAATTACAAAAGTACTAATATCACCAATAAATCTTAGATGTTTTGTCTAGGCTGTTCATCTAAGCTCCTCCTATAAACAAAACTAGTCATTTACAGAGTATGTATCTTCCTATTTCTACTGATTACTAAGATGCCAAAGAAGAGTAAAATAATTTTAGCTTGAAAGTCTAAAGCTCACTGAAACTGATTTTTTTTTTCAATTAAAGTTCTTGACATGTTTTTAAAATATGCTAAATTTACAAATAACTTAGCTCTAGGGAAGCTCAAATAAGCAAAGGATATCACAAATGCTTATGACTTTAAATGCACATAAGTGTACACACACACACACACAAGACAGATAAATATATATATGCATACAAGACACTGGCACATTACACTTTGCATACTGAAGATGTGTTTAGAAAACTTCACTGAGGTTTATTTTTAATATACTGAGAAATCTGTATAATTGTATATATACTTAAAATTGGGGAGGAGGGACTGTTATGTTTAATGATCCTTGGAATAATCCTTAGGTTTAAGTTTGACTGGGTAAAAGAAGATGTGATTAAGTTTTTGACCTTGAGCTAGTTTGGGGCCAAAAAAATAAAAAAGAAAGAGAAAAAAGATCAGAGATTAAAGAGCTTAGTAAAAACTATACTTCTGAAAATTCCTCCAGTTCTTAACTTTAGCATCAATAAAATGCTACCTACATGTTTGAAATTTGTTAGAAGATAAAAACAACCCTTCACACAAGAAAATTGGACATTTTATTTCTCTCTCTTCTTTCAAAGATGAAGAGTCTGAGAAATAATTCATAAATCCTCCTCTTAACTCCAGTTCTTCAGTTGTATTGATCTTCCCTGCCCTTAGGTCTTTCTTGGTGAGCAAACAACAGACACTTGACTTCCAGTCTCTACTCTTTCTATATGAGCTTGTTCTGAATCCCTGATGCACTCAGACCTCCTATTGACTTCAGATAGGAAATCTTCTCATAAATGACAGCACAGCTGCCCCCTAAAAGAGCTTCTGCTGGGTGACTCTCTGCCACAGCACTAACCTGCCTGATTATATGCCTTAGCCTCCCCTTCTACTGTCTGACAAGTGCACTGTCTATGAAAGTCAAGATAAAATTGTCTATAATCATTCTTTCAAATGGAGTATTGCCTTGTATTGTTGATTTCCCTTCAAAAACTATTTTTATAGTAAAATCTTAATAGTTTTCAGCCTGCAAATTATTTTGTACATGTACTGATGTCCCATTAGCACGCTTGACCCTTATATCGCCTAATGCAGAAGACAAACCTGGGTCTATTTGTTGCTGTTATTCAGAAATTTTATTTAAGAAAATATGAGTTAACAGTTTTATATTTATATTTATATTTATATTTATATTTATATTTATATTTATATTTATATTTATATTTATATTTATGTTTATGTTTATGTTTATATTTATGTTTATGTTTATATTTATATAAAAGCATTAATGAGTCAGCCTAGAGTAAACTGTCTCTGACACTAGATAATGGTAGCTGATTATCAAGAAATTATGAAGAAATCAGGGCATGTATAGATATAGATGCAATGTAGTATCATGCATTTGCTAATTCTGCACACGCAATTTTCTGCTAAAGACTATCTTATTGATGTTGATGAATACCAATCAATGAGTTTTGATTCCAGGCTTGTCAATGCATCAAGTTTCCTGCTCCCTGATGTAGACCTTTCCAAGGGGTAACTCTTTTTGACTTTACTAATTGATAAGCAAATCATGATGAGCTTTTTGATGAGAAAACTCTTTCCTGTGTCTTCCTTCCATGCTAGTTTTTAAATTATTGGCCCAGCCTCTCATAAAACATATAACTTGTGCTATAGCAACAAGGTAATCGTAGAATGGTTTGGATTGGAAGGGACCTGAAGGATCATCTAGTTCCAGCCCTCCTGCCATGGGCAGGGGCACCTTCCACTAGATCAGGGCTCCCAGGGCCCCAACCTGACCTTGCATGTTTTCAGGGGCGAAAAAAAGAGATAATAATGAAAAAAGCACCTTACAACATCATGTAATCAAGCAGCAGATCATCAGGTAGCAAAAGCAAACCAGATGATATCAGATGTGTATAAAACACTCTCTTTCTACCTATTTTATCTAGGAGACTTTTGAGGTAACAAGAAGAATTAAACATGATGTAAGATTGAAGAAACAGTGACTGACAGTTAAATAAGCACATAAAAAGTTGAGTGCAGAAAAATTACTTTCCAATTTTCATTTTTTCTTCTTTTCAGGATAAGTTTTGAACCCATTCCTAAGTAGTAGATATGACAGCTAGAGCACGTAAACTAATATAGGGAATGGGATGGAGAAAGGCATTTAGCTGCTTCTGTCACACTCCCTTTTAGGTCAAAACTTTCTTGAAAGTCATGTATTTAAAGCAGATAAATAGATTACTTTCTGAGTATAGAATATAGATTATTGAATGAGGCTTTCCTTCGAAGTCCCTGATCATCCTGAATTTTTTCATCTCATGAGATCACAGATGGCTGCAGGCCATTTTTGCACTATCATATTTCTTTTCTTTCTTCAAATTTACGATCATCTTTAAAAATTTCATCAGGCAGGAGGGAAATTAATCAAGTCACAGAACAGTGTTTCTGGGAAGTTCTTATAAACTGCAGAAAGTCTTATACATTTGGTCCAGCAGCTCCAGGGGATTTTTTTAGTAAGTGTTGAGATCAGATTACCTAGTAGGAAATTGCAACTTCCTTCAAGGTGGATTGAAGTTTTCACTGTGAGGTTCGGCAGAGTAGACTTGAATGATGGAAGTAATTTAAGGAAATTAGGTTAACAAAACACAAATGAAAAGGATGAACAATGCAGGTAAAGGGAAAAATAGAAAAACCTCCACAATATTAGCATTTCCCTGATATTCATAGTTAGAGATTTTCAATATAAAGGTATGATCTAAAAATATATATTTATCCAGTTTTTCCTTATCTATTCAAACATGAAAATTATATTTAGGTATTTTTCAACATTTCTTGCATTTATTAGTTCACTGAAAATAAATTAAACTATTTAGGAAAAAAAATCCTCATAAATACACACCTTTAAAAAATCAAAATGCATTTCAGGAAATGTATAAGTGTTTGGATGTAGTTTTACCAGTTCTCCATCAAAAAAAAAAAAAAGAGAAATATTACGAAAATGAAATGGTTACATTACTTAGGAAATTCTATCAGCTCAGCAAACATATTCTAAAAGGAGAACAAAATTTTAAAATCAATGTTCTTAATATTATTATGTTTTAGATGAAGATCATGCATGAATCAAGGCTTGACAAGGCAATCCCTTGCCTTAGGGAAAATAAGTACTTCAGTATATCATGCTGTGATTTCCTGTCAGGCAAAACAAACCTGCCATGTGCTTGCTCACTTCTGACTCTGCCTGTGCCAAAGTCCTGATTAAACAAGACTTGACTTGCTGCCAGAAGCAGCTTTTACTATTTGAACTCCTTTTACACCCCTTTTCCAACTTCCTTTTTTAACTCAATCTAGTGCTATTGCTTAAAGTCTGCGAAAATTAAAATATCTGTTTGGGATCTCAGTCACAAGGGTAAACCTGATAGCTGTGGTTCAAATTTTAGTCTAATGACTGGAAGTTAAAGTAATATATGAGAATTTATTAGTGTTTAAATTTTGTTTACATCATTTTGGGCATAGACAACTTCTCCACACACATCCATGCCCTTACAGCAATGGCCACTGAGAAATTGGCAAGAAAGATTCCATTTTCCTTCTATTTCATAGATGTTTTAAAATATATTAACTAAAGTGCAAATACGCAACTGATTTGCTCTTGACACCATGTCTGCATGACTCTAGCTTGGGCTAGGATTACCTTGGTGGTGTTTCAAGCTTTTTTTTCCAACACCAGATGAACGGAGACAGAAATGGTGCCGTAGTACAAGGGAACAAACAGGTGACAGGAGTTAACTTAATATCTTACTCTTGTAAAGTTTCTCACTCTTTCCACTGTATTGAAATCTCTGTGACCTTGTCTGATTGTTCTCTACAGGTGGCTTAATAATATGAGGTGCATCTAGAGCCTGTTATCTGGGATTAATCTGTTGGTCTACAGCACAGATAACCGTCATGTGATGCACTTCACTGGTTTATAATGTTGCTCCCTGCAGGTTACTCTGAAAAGATACAGATTACCTTGATCTTTCAGAAAGGCATCTCAGTGCAGGACACCACTTTCTAAGGGTCTCTGCTATGGTCCTTATTGGTCATGCTGTGAAAAATCAATGCCAGTTTATACACTGCCCTTTTGCTCTCACCCTAGTCTGAAAGAAGAAAAACCCCACAACCTACACATTACTAGCATAATTTAAAAACCAAAAAGCAAATAAGAGAGCAAAATAAAAATGCTATCATTCTGAATTGCACTTAAAGTTATGAAAACAGATAAAAAAAAAAAAAAAGAAAATAAGAGAAACACAATTTTGTAACCAGTATTTAGTTACACATATAAAGAGTTTTGCACTGAGTTCAAAGACACTTCCCATGGATTTGCAGGGACATCAGAGACAAAAATAGATAGAACTATATAATTTTAGCATACAATTTAAACTACATTTAAACACTAAATTCTTTTAATTTTTCTTAATTTAAACTAAATGTGGAGAAATACATACTTATGCATTGCCCCAACCTTTGTCATGTTCAAAGCCAGGTTGGATAAGGCATTAAGCAGCCTGGTCTAGTGGGAGGTGCCCCTGCACATGGCAGGGGGATGTGAAAAATGGTCTTTCGGATCCATTTCAGTGCTTAGGACTCTCTTTTTCCATGATTCTGTGATAAACTAATAATTCAATTTTTTCTTCTGTGATAATACCTAGACATTTTGTTTAGAAAATAATTTTAAGAACTTTTCTACATACACTTAGCTTATATTCCAAACATTTATGTGATTGCCTTTGTATATCAATTTGGCATCTGTGGAAGGAAGGGAAGCAAAAAAAAAAGAATGTGGGAATGAAAAGCACAGAACTTTTTAAATCAACATTCTTCCTATTAATTCTAAAAATATGGAAATACCATTTTTGTCAAGAATGAAGATACTCAATGTAGGGTGTTTTCCCACACATATCAACAGGCCTATATGTCTTTTGATGCTTCTATGAGGCCTAATAGGGATATATAAATGTAATTAAATAGTGGTATTAACATGGTTAAATATTAGTATATAAATGGCTATATTATTTATTTTTCTAGTGGTATCTAATGTAGATGAATATGAGTATCTCTACTTTAAAAAAAAACTGAAGGAGAAGTGATTAAATGCTATGCTCAAGGAGAGAGTGAGTCCTCCAAAAGTGGAAAATGCAAAGACTCACATCTTAATTACTGAATTCTTTTCATCTTTATTTACCTCCACATACAACTAAACATATCAGTCACTTCTTCTTGGTTTTGTTTCCTCCTTCTTATATTTAGATAACTTTAGTTCATTGGCTGTCTCTGCCACTGAGGAATGGAATAAAATATCTGCAGCCGACAAAGACACAACAATTTCACTGCAGCAAAACAAAGCCAAAAATCATCTCAGGAAAACTTCTGTGGAGATAGATAATTATTTTTCTTTTTCTTTCATATAAAGGAATTACCTCAAGAAAAAATCTGAAGATGACAGATTTTCAGTAAGATCCACAGTCATTGCCTCTCCCTCATTTTAATAAATTCAATAAGTTTGGAATAAGCAATAAGAAAAAAACCCAAAAAACTCATTGAGTCTAGAATCAAATTCTCTTTAAAGAAAAGATAATGGGTGAGGTTGGCTTTAGCAGCAAGCAAAGCTATACAGTTATATAATCTATAACATTATGAAGAAAGCTGCTCTTGGGTATGCAATTCTAATTCAAAATTACTTGTATTTTGTTTTTGTAGGCTGAGTCAACTTTGAATACTTTGTTTTATGTACTTATATGGCACTAGGGTTGACAGCAATAAGGTCAGGTTTATTATTTATTAACAAATTATCAAATTGTTACTTTTTACCCAAAGATTTGTTTGCCAAATGCAAATTTTGAGGCTGAACACCACTTGAATGTATTGCTTCTGGATTTTATTATGTGTTTCTAGTTTCAGTGTTGATTTACTAACAATTTAGGAAGCAAATAGGGCATAATTCTTAGAAAATTTGTAAATTATTTTGATTTTAAAAAAAGCTTTTTTTTTTTGCAGCAAGATTTTTATTTTTTTGTATTTCAATCACAATATGTATCCAAAAATTAAGCAGTATGGATTAGTTGTGACCTCAGCAGACTAGAGTCATAGCCATCAGCTTCTATGCTTCAGTTTCACAAATGGCAAAGTGCAGTTAATGACACTGACCTCTTTTGCAAAGTGCTTTAATGAGGAGTTCTGTTTATATGGGAACTAGTTGTAGTTAATTGACCAAAAAGCATGAATTAGGTGTGTGCTGATGAGCAGAGACTGAATACGGATCTTTCACTAAAGTTCTCACTAAATTTTCACTAAAATTACAACAACCCCTAGATTTCAGCAACTTAAGGAAATTAATAGCAGAGATGAAATTTTTATTCACACTCTTATACATACATACTGTTATGCCTGCATTTCTGTGCAACTTCTTAGTTGTGAGACTTTACTGATTGTCACTGGCTTTTTGTAACAACCATCAGAATCCTAATGCCTTTGTCAAGCAGAATCTGTTGTTCATGGTAGAAGTTTCTTCCCTTTTAATACTGGGGTATGCTTGTGTTTGTTTTCCATGTTTCCTCAGTACATGCCACTGCCCTCCCCAGGCAGCCAGGTCAGTGTGGCCATCACAAATTGGCTGACCCTGCCCTAGGGACACCCAGAGCTGGTGTTTGTCACTCCTTGGCTGCTCCTGCCTGTGGGGCAGATGGTCTCACACAGCCCCAGGTAAGTGAGAGCCACTCACTGACTTATTTCCAGTCAGGGTGATAAGTGCCAGCAGGACCAAGCTGGCCCCTCAGGCACCAGACCCTCTGATCCTGTTCAGCTGGGAGATTTATCAGTGAAAAACTGGCTCATTTTCTTTTTAATTTCTTTTTCAAGGTTGAAAGCATAAAGGGATGTTACATACGCATGTTAGTGTATGGCAGTTCCACGATCAATACAATCACTTCTTCTTTATCCTTCCTATTTGTTGTACCTCTGCTTTCTCAGAACTGGGTATCAGATCATGCCTCCATCACTGAACAGCTCTTGTAGTCAAGTCTTCCAAAAATTGCAGCAATCTGGGACCCTGGTACATCACCACAACTGTAAACAAATGTTCTAAACACTGTCAGGCTCATAAATTATATAGCGGTCAGGGCACTGCTGTGCACTGTTTTAGTTATCTGTGGCAACAGGACCATTATCATTCTGAACTCATGTGACAGGTGAGCTGTTGCCAGAAACACCTGGGACTCTGTTAACCTACGTTGTTAATGGGGGATACAGAAAGTGTGCCTATTTCTCTGGTTACTGTTAATAATGCCTGCAGAAGTTCAATGCTATAATTTCAGCATTACCACTTTCCGTATTTGGCTCCTGGGAATTTATGGATAGTACCAAGTGATATATCCCATTGCTATGAGCTTGGGAACTACTCATAGAAAGTTTCTTAGCAACATATATGAAGTGATTCCATAGTATACTGTGATTTAGGATGGAACCTTCATTAAAGTCTGCTGCTTTACAACCAGAATCTTTTTTTGTGTGCAATCAATACAGTAAAAGCAGTCTCACACAAGTTATTTATAACTTGCTAGCATTTTTTCTGTCCCTTCTCAATAAAGTGTAATAGTTACAATGGAACAGAGTCTGATGCTCTTACATAATCCTTTTTTGCTCTGCATCACCCTTAGGATTGCCTGAGCCTGTCCCAGTTTACCTGGTTTCCTGGGAATGGCTTCCTAGGCAAAGGCCTCTGGTGAAGATCTCTCAAGTTTTCTTCGCCCTCTTCCCCTGAGCACTATGTCAGATTAAACCCCAGTAGACTTCCTGCACTCTAGGGAACAGGAGACTGTCTTTAAGCTTAAGCATAGGGAAGCCTTAGAAACGGAGCAAAAGTAATCTTAGGGCCTGTTTTTGCTAAAAAAAAAAAAAAAAAAAAAAAATTTAAAAAAGTTCTAACGGCTCTGACTTGCATTTTTTGTCTTCAGTTGAAACATAGGGCTGGCATCACCTTACCTTCTAACTTTTACCACTCTCTCAAGTGCTATTTACATCTGCACATTACATATTACCTCCTCTTTATGGTCTGTGGTGGAAATAGCCTGTACAGATAAAGTTTTATCATTACCAGAGACAGTTAATTTAACCTAAAGATGTTCGCACAAAGTACCCATTTACTTTGAGCTTTTCTCCATTTCCCAGATGCTCCAAACACAACTTCTAGATGCAGAGGGCTGTTCATGTCAGCCTCAAGGAGAAACTGCCATGACCTGAGCACCTATCTGAACTGCTCATTTCATCCTGGCTACAGCAGACTGCTTGAAGTGCTCAGGCAGCCGAAGCTCCCATTGAGCTGCTGTCTTTGCCAAGGATTTCACAGACTGAGCCATACTGCAGCCTGCCCATGAACCTTGCTGTGTAAATCCAGAAATGCCAGAAAGCAATCGGGTCACTGCACGTGTGGCACCAAGGGATTAGTTGTAGCTGGGGTGCAAGTTGTGCCATGTTGTAGAAAAGCTAAGATCTGCAAAAAGATAAGAACAACAATCACTGTCAGTCAAGCAAGATCTTTTCCAATCTTATTTAAATGTTTATTTGTCATGTAAATGCTCTTCAACGTCAAAGAAGTTAAAAATTAAGAAACAGATAACTTTTGGGGTGAAATTAAAAATTCATTAGGCATATAGGTAGCTAAGAGAACATTATAAGAGTTACACTGGAGCACTGCGAAAATCAGGTCTTTCTGGAGAGAGTTCTTAAATCTGCTTCTTGCAGAGGCAAATGAATTTATCGATTGCTGCAAAGAAATAAAATATTAGAAGAGATTCTAGGAAAAATAAAAAGATCAGACAAAAAAGCCTCCAAATTATTTTAACCCCAAATGGAGTAATTTCTCTGTAGGTTTGGTTTCTTTTTTCTTTGTTTTTGTTTGTTTGGTTTAGGGTTTGTTTGTTTGTTTGTTTGTTTTGTGTTTCTTTGGTTGGTTTGTTTGTGTTTTGTTAGGTTTTTTTTGTTTGGGAAGGAGGGCATTAAATGAATCAAATAGTGATTACTAAGAAACAGTAGTCTTGATAGGGCCTATTTTGCCATATGGATAAACAGGTGTTTGCTAAGGGCAGAAAGCAATATGGGGCAAAAAAATCTTTAATGGCTTTTACATGCATGACTGAGTATGGGCCAGGTGGATCAGCAAAACATTTAAACATACTAATGGCAGCAAAAGACCCTTGGCTAACAAAATGCAGTATTTCTAAACTGAAATTTATTCCTGCATGATGTCCATATTGAGCAATTCAGTGCTTGCTGTCATGATGAGCTGGAATGTCAAAATGCCAGTTTCAAATGGGGTCTTGAATGTTCCAGTTACACCAATCCCAAACATGACAATGGCATCATATCAAAAGAATCCTAAAGAATATAAATTCCATGCAAATTACAGGCAGAAAACTATCAAGCACTATGTTTTATAATGTAGCGAGTAACCTTTGTCTATAGCAAAGATGATATTCCCGTTCAGGGAAGATTGTTTCCATAACTGGCTAAACAAACCATGATGCTATTTTGACTCTGCAAAAACATTTCCAAATATTATTTTTTTCCTTTTTTTCCTGCTTTTGCTATGACATGTATGTAAAAAATGTTAGGAGATAGCAATACAGGATCCCTTGCTTAATCTATTTGCTCTTTTTACAAAAAGGGTTGTGTTCAACTTTCCATATCTAACTAATATGCAATCAACTTGGGAGCAAGAAGCAGATTTTGTACAAGCTAACTTTTGAGAAGTAAGATTCCTTTAGAAGACCCCAAAGTTATTTCCATTATAAAACAAAGGCCATTCATCATATAAAAATAGCTGTAGAAAAGCAGCCTCTCTCTTAATTAAACACATCTAAAATAATTTAATACAGATAGAATGAAATGAATAATGACACACAAGTCATTTCTTTTCATATTGAGAGAAGTCTCATCTACCCAGCCAACAATCTCTATAGCAGCTATTTCCTAACCCAGAAAGTAATAAGCTATTTATTTCCTGTCGAAATGCGGCTCAGTGTGCCTGGAAAGAAGAAAAATAGAATTCCATGTAGGTACTAACAATTGCCATTAACAGCTCCTGTGCAGGGAAATAAATAGATTTGGGTTTTTTTGGTCAAAAAGACTGCATGTCCTTTACTTCTCTTGTACACTTACAAAGGCTGCATGGCTTTTATTTCAAAACAGATGGGAATGGACAGAAAAAAGCTCCCTCATTCTTATTTCTCTTCTATCACAGAAATCTATCTACCCACTGAAATCTCATTCGTGCCTTGATTTAGATACCCTTTGCCAACTTTTTGCAGAATTTCTCACTATTTTTATGTAAGCAGCAAAATTGGGATAATAGTAAAAGGCAAAGCTGAATTTAAAACATTTCATAAAGGACATGGGCAGCAGGAAAGGGCAGTAATACAAATGCTGAGTCACCCAGAAGTAACACCATTTGTGATTCAAGAAAACAATATAAAATAAACCAAATCTAAAGCAATATATATTGGAAACAATATAAAATGAAACATTTAGATCTGCTACCAAGATCTGGATGGGACTCACTAACCGTGGAGACTGGTGACAGTGAAGCTTGGTAGACGAAATTGACCTGCTAATGTGCTTTCAAAGGCAAACAGCTGTCTGAGGTTAAAAACAACAACAAAAACTCTCAAGCATAAAACCAAACAGAAACTTTCCCTCCCTACATGTACTGAATCCAACTCAACACAAATTAGAAAAAGCTTTCCTGTGGAATATCCTCCTGGTTTTGTCCTTTACCTGCTATTGGCTGGATTAAGGACGTGTGTAGTAACCAATGGGATACTAACACTCTGCTTTCCATCTAGAAAATACAGATGAGAGCATGTCCAGAAAAGAAAGATTCTCTAGTTATGGACTGAATGTACCTGAACCAGACAAGCTTGTTCCCATTTAATAATTTATAACCCACCACTAGGTCAATAATCAGGATTGTTAAATTAAACCAAAGAGAAGTGTTATTGCATGAAATCTGAATTTTTTTTACAATTCAAATCTTGGAGTGCAGGATTAATGGCATGCAGACTGCACAGGCAAGGGTAGTCAGGGTCCTTATACTAGCAATGAGTGCTCCCTTTCTCTGCTCAGTAGAAAGTTTTTAGAGTCCGTTTACTCTTTTTTTTTTTTAAGTGAAAATGACTACAACTTGTGATCTGGCTATGGACCACAATCCAACCCCAAGCAGTTGAGCTGTGATATGAGCATTCCCAGGTGTTATTTGGGATGTTAAATTCAAATAGTTCTTCAATCTCTCAATAGGAAGTAGGAATTTATGTCCAGATTTTAAGAAATAACAATCACTCAGTGTACAATCCTCTTAATATTTCTTATGTGTGGATATTTTGTGCAATCAGGATGACTGGGATCTTTCCAAAATCACAAGGACATTCCTGCTGGATATCCTACCAGGTCCTGTTGAAACGAATGTGCAACTGATCTGTACTATGTCAGTATATAGCTGCAGTGTTCTGCCCTTCAAATATAAATAGGCACCTCCAGCTGCACATGAAATAAAAAATCAGAATAGCTTATAGTGGTCTAGGAACAGTGTAACAAAACCAAGAAAAATATCTATAACAAACCAACAAACCAAACCAATCAAACAAAAAGAATTTTTAGAAAAGCATCTTTTGCTTTATTTCTTCCTCTTATAAGAGAATGACTGCATCACACACCTTGAGCTGTGACAAACTTTGTTTTGTGACCTATTAATAGGTACAAGCTCCAATCAAAGACTGACATCCTGCTGTGTTGACCAGCAGAATTCATTCTCAAGTACCTAGGTCAGAGAAAATAGGTCAGAGTTTTCTTTTCCCTAGCTTCCACCTTGTACCACTATGAAAAGCCCCTTTCTCCTAAAAGAGTTCTTTTAGTGCATATTCAGCCAAGAGAGAATGTTGAAAGAAAGAGGGAATGTGAACAATCAGTTTAAAAGAAACTAATACAAAAAGAGGCCATGGGAGGCAGGACCAGTGGATGAAGGGGGCTGTACTAAGGCAAAGGAGAAAGAAGCAATGCTCACTTTGCAATCTCTGGTAGTGGAATGTCCCACCTTTTGGTGCAGGCTCCAGAAGGGGAGTACCACAGTAAAAATAGCTAGGAATAATTAATTAGGATAGTGGGTTTTGCCAGTCATGAGCTCACCCTTTTCTATAGTTTACATTTTCATTGAAGTTCACCTCTGCATGGTGCAGTTCTGTTGTGCAGTTAAGTATCATCCTCAAAGTTTTAAAGAACATCCACTGCTTCACCTACCATCAAAATACAACTCATGTACTATTCCACATAAGAAGGCTTCTATAAACTTTAACTAGCTAATATATAGCCATGGTGTACCTAAATATTTTCTGGCATGATTATACGGAAGTTTATGATAAACCTGATAGATTTGCTAGGTTTCTTAGAAAGGCTAGCTTTGTTGTTTGTGGAGTTCCTATCTGAGATCCCATCTCAGCATCTGCATGTGATAAATACAGTTGTGATAACCTCTGTCTAATGCTATCCTTTCTATACTTGACTGTTTACTCAAGAACAATTGATTGATTATCCCATTCATCCTCCTTCATAGTGAGTAATATTGGAAAGGTACATATAAATCAATGTGATTTAAATGACTCATATTATTATAATTGTCTAACATACCCAATTTTAGTTAATTCATAATGAATATTTCCATCTGACTGGAAGATTGCATGAACTTGAGGGAGTTGCTGTTGAACCAGAAATTCTCTCCATTCTGTAAAGTAGTACAAGAAGATTTCATGAGGCACAGTAATACACCCAGTTCTTACTACACGATATCATGAGGACCAGACAGTAAATATTCTTTGTCCTGTACAAGATCACATTTGCAGATTTTTTGATTGCAAATGCTGTATGTTTAAATATTAATCACTGTGGGAAAAAAATACAGTGAAGTTATCCAAAAATCAAGGTAAGAAATGTTTTCTCCCATATTTCTGTTGTCCTTGAGTATTGATACTCAATACCAAGACAACCAAGTAAAAAGCAATTCAAATGCACATGGAGTGTTTTGGTATAGCAGGAAGTGGTAAGACAGAAAACATATGTTCTAGAATATTAACAGAAATAATTGTCAATATGAGTGTCATGATAATTAATCTTTCTGTTAAAGAAACATGCTCAGATGAATGTCTCATTTTTGTACTCTTGCTGAGATACTAGAGCACTGTTCAATTAAGGCAATCAATATGTGGCAGGAAATGGTAACACTTCAAAAAACATTAATCAAAGCTTAGATAAACAAAATGAGCTTTACTGGAAACAGCACTCATTTGATATTAGGAAAACACTCATAGATGTGGCACTTAGGGACGTGGTTTAGTGGTGGACTTGGCAGTGTGGGTTAATGGTTGGACTCAATGATCTTAAAAGGTCTTTTCCAACCTGAATGATTCCATGATTCCAATCCATCTGAATGACTAACCCTATAATATTGTTGCCTGACTCACTTCAGTACAACTACAGGAATCAATTAGCATAATGCCATCACAGCTCATCCTTCTCTTCTTCAGCTGACATTTCAGATTTTTAATTGACTCCTGTGCAGTAGATGGCACATACAATCCTCTGTAGGCTGGAAGCACTGGTTTCTCAATGAGAAGCTGCACCCAAAGCTGCCTAATGGCCCTTGTCATTCTAGCAGGTAATTAAAAGTCTTCCCACTTTGGAACTTAGCCAGCAGAAAAGCAGACAAAATGCTCCACTTATAAAATGAGGAATAAAGCTCATACTTTGAAGGAGGAATAATATTATTTTGTAATTACATAACGTCTTTTCTTCAGGGATTTTAAGTAAATTAATAGGCATCAATTAATAGAACCTTGTAAATTCCCAAGAAAATACTTGTGCTGCTCATTATAAAAAAGGACAAAAAGGAATTCAATACCTCATTTCCACAGAATCATTCTTTCTCTCATTCAATGTCTCAGGACTGGTGAATTTAGTTGGATTACTGTGTTGGAGGAGCAGTTGAGCATTTCTCGTCCTACAAAAACAAGATTTTTCCCATGCTTAGCATCTCTGAAAGCCAGACTTTGGGTAAGAGACAGAAAATTGAAAATTGCCCTGGTACTAGGCAAAACTTTGCTGCTAATGAAGATAGAGTAACAGATAAAGCTATTATACTGTAATAAAGTTAAACATAAATATAAATACATCTTTCATTCGTTTGGGACACCTTATATTTGTACTCAAAACGTTTGAAGAAAACCATATACTAATGTTTTGACCGGTCATCTGATCAAGATATATGTTACAGTTATTCAGGAATTCTGTGAGAATTTTATTTTCTGCAACATTTGGATGGGTCTCAGCTATTAACAGAATAACAGTCATGACTATAAAACAGCAAATGTGTTATAAGCACTCTACAGTGAAGTTTTAAGCACTCTACAGTGAAATTTTAATATCTACTGTCATAGTTTAATTTTTTTTTATGTGCTTCAATTGTTTGGGTAAAACATCTAACAATTTTTTTTTTTAAATTATCTATCTACTACATGAATGTACAAAACCCCAAAGATTTTAAAGGTGGAAGTTATTTTGTCAACACAGTAGCGATCAGTATGAGCACCTCCTTTATAAACATGGGGATTTTGCAGAAGAGTAAAATAAATGAAGCTCAATGCACTTTATCACAGATGTAATCTTTATCTCTACAATTCAGTAATTTTGAAACAAATAGGGTTTTAAAGAATGCTTTCAAAGAGACTATAAGCATCCTGAATGGGTAATTTTTGTTCAGGACATATGCATTGTGTGAGTCATAAGCCATTATTCCTAAAAGGACCTTTTTTTCCCCCTTCCTTTTTTCTTTCCCCCTTGCAAGGAAAGATGTAAAATAGGGTCAAGGTTTTTCTAATATGAAAGATTTATTTGTTTTTCTACAAACACAAAAAACTTTCAATTTTTAATCAAAACCTTGGCAATTGGAGAAATTTTAGAATATATCCTGTCATATACAGATCTAAAAGCGTCCATGCTTTTTTGCCAAAAAAGATGACAAACACCTTTTAAAGTGTGTGTTTATTATTTCTAACAATAATTACCTAGGTTAATAAGGTTTTAGAAATTGAAATAGTTTCTATTTAATGTAGTATGATGTATGTATATGATGAATAGTAATAGGACACATTTCACCATGGAAAATTGCCGCTACTAATTAAAGAAATCATTTAGGCATCAATGCTTAATGACTTTCCACAACTAGCTCATAGATAATAAAAGTCAAGTGAAAAAGTTTTTAAAAGCAAGCATTTTATTTCTTTCATTTAACTTTTTAGAAATCAAGTTAGGTAAAATTAAAAATCAATCCCCACAGTTTTTTTACATGATTTATCAAGAAAATCTTTCTGAATTTGAGAGGAGATCAAACTCCTGTTAAGAAGAAGAAATCTCTCAGAAAGAAATCTTTCACTAAATATAAAAGCAAAATATTAGGAAAATTTAGGAAATTGATACTGAAAATAGCAGCTAGTAGGTATATACTGCATAATCATTAACAGGACCAACTATTGATATCTGAAGTTTTGAAAAGGAATGGAGGCTCTTTCTTATGATTGGAAACAAATTAACAGCTTGTTACTGAAAGAAGTAATTTGTCCTCTTATTCTATTCTTTTGCCGGTTTTATCCTGACTTGAAGTTTACCTGATTAAGTCAGTAAAATTGCAGAAAACTAACCCAGGAAAAAGGTCTTTTTTCTTTTAAGGATTGCATGCTAGTTACTTTGCCAATTTAGAAAATTTAATTAACTAATTTATGTTCAAATAATCTTCAGACTCTGTTTATGACATAGACTAGGAAAAAAAATCTGCAATCCGGAATTTGGGGATGAGATCTTTTGAGGAAAGTAAGCTGTCCATTCAGTTGTAATAGGAAATAGCACACTGAGAATGCATACTCTTTTTTCCCAGTAGCTTATGGAAGAACAAATTACAAAACTTTCCTAAACAGTTTAGGTCCCTCACTCTTTCCCTCACATTCTTTTTTGTTCCTGTTTTAAACTTAACTCATACAGGCAAAAGATCAGTGATAAGCGCTGTCAGATGGAACAGAGTTGATAAGCATCAGGGGAAGTAATCTTACAGTGCAAATTTCACTGTCACCAGGTATTTATTGTGAACAAGTAACAATCAGTTCTATTGGTAGTTGTATTAATTAGCTATTAGTAGTATGGTGAAGCTATATTTATTTGTTACTGTTATTTTAGTGCGTAATGAATTGCCTTTTGCATTGAAGAGGTTAGCAGTTTTAAACCAGGAAATTGTTTCAATAGTGCATAACAATTCATGAGTTAGCCTATGGTGTAGAAAGTGAATAGAAGGCTTCAATTCACACATAGAAGAATTTTTATGATTCAGTGGGCCTGTCTCAAAACAGTTCTTTTAAAGCTTATCTGGTTTTAATGTTTGTATATTTGGGGCATTTTTGAGTTGTCAATTTTAGGTTGTTGTTTCCTTTTTTTTTATCTCTTATGGTTTTAATGAGAACAAATGAGAATTAACTGCATTTATTCAGATGACAGAAATTAGAATTTGTTTCATAGATCGGTGTAGGGTTCAGTGCAGATTTGCCATACTAAGTTTGGGGTCACTTCCAAGCCAGATGATAAAAGAACCAGCACAGTCTCTGTTAGAGCATACCGCAAAGAAGAGTGCGAAAAATGCAGGAATGTTGATGGCGATGCTAACTCTCCCAGTATTTTTTTCCTTTTGTGCCTTGGGCTTGGCATGCTTTTGCCAGCCTTGCTCAAGAGGTGCTTTGTGCGTGGAACTGGCCTCTTCTTCCAGGACTTCATCCACACTCTCCCCAGCCATACCTGCTTAAGGCCTGGGCCTTGCCACAGCCTTCTTACAACACATGTCTCTTGTAAATGGACTACAGATCCTTCCTCACTAATTAGGCATTCATATTTTGGTATGTAGAGCAGGGAATAGGTCTTTGGTTTAATTTCTGAAACTTACTCTTTGCCATTTTTTCATAACCTCTTTGATGTTGGGCTTTGAAGATTTGAACCTCTGTAGTTTCAAAGGCATGTCTGAATACATTTCTGCTTGCAAAGGCACTCACTCAAGGCTGCACAGAGCTTTTTTACACCCAAAGTAATAAAGCCAGCTGTTGCATATTTGAAGAAGGCACATGGGAAATGAGGGAATAAAGCATCCTCTTACTCCTTACCTTGAAAGGCCCATCTTTCACTGCCAAGCTGACACATTCACACCATACAGTCACTGCAAGAGTGCATCTCTGGTGTTGTTTTCTAGCTGACATTGACCTAAATGACCATTTACTATGCATTGTTTATATTTGCAGATGCTCATATATAATATGAAAGTTAAATAGAATTTCTACTCATTCTTAAATTCAGATGCTAGTGCCAAAAAAAAGTACTTTTTTTTTGTAATTACTGATTTTGAGATAAGGTCTGAGACAGTTGCATTGACTCGTGAGTTGTTGAAAAATGTAGGTTGTCTTCTGCATGGGGTTTTTTATTGGATTTTATAAGACAGAAAATCTGACATTGCCATGTGGTGCAATTTAGTTAGTGTGAAAGCTATCTGTAGGTCGGTTTTTCAAAGTGGTAGTTTCATTTTACCTCCTGTGTGGACTTAAATGACTTACAGCTCATTCATCTTTTGGTCTTACTCACACAGAATGGAAAGGACATTGACAAGTGAGAAGGCTGTGAGAGCTTTAGCAATATCTTGTTTCGTTAAAGCTTGGTCAAATCCAATCGTTGTAAGACAAATAAGCCACCATTAAAAGCTTGCATTTGTAAGGTGTATCTTTCTCAGTGCTATTATAGTACTCTAATAGGAATTTGTGAAATTAGGCAGTGAAGTGAAGATTTGTGATCTCTACTCAATAACATTCCAGACATTATACATATCGAACTCATATACATTCATGCTACTACTCACTTTTTAAACCACACAAGAAATTCTGTTTGCCCAAATGAGAAAAAAGTTAATAAAATTGTAAAAAAATTAAAAAGATTACAGTCTTTATGCTTTCTGCTTATGTTATGTTAATATAGCTGTTATATAATAACATATTTCATATATTTTTAATCTTGCTTTCTGAAGATAATTTTCTATGATCTTGAAATACACACATTCCTCTTCTTTGCTACTTCAGATCAACTGAAGCCATCAGTTAGCTGTTAACTTTTCCTCTTCACTGATTTTTTTTGCACCATAAAAGATATTAATTCAGAAGCTCATGTTGGGTGTGAGGCATGATTTTTATAGCAAGGTTGGCCTTAATCTTGTACATATTCTAAGTCATGTAACATTGCAATGAAGGACTGTTTAAAAAGAGAGTGCAAGTGTTGCTGAACAGAAGAATCACATATTTTCAAATATATACATATTGCCAGAATTCAGATATTCTTCAAATACTCATGCTTTTTAAGGATGATGTCTCGTAAATCATTCTAATTTTACACAATAAAGTTTCTTGATGCACAACT